>NC_090648.1:323719272-325019272 GCF_040937935.1 Hyperolius riggenbachi
CTCGAGGCAGCTGCGGCGAACAGCACCGCCGCTGCAGCTGCCTCCATGCGGCCATCCATCCGTCCGGCGTCTAGGACCCCGAGGACGGAACTTTCGCTCGGGCAGGGGGTCGCCTTAGTGAGCGGGCGCGTGCATAGACGGATCCTTTCTGCGGGGAGGAAGCCCGTCAGCTGACCTGCTGGTCGGCTGACGTCAGAGGAGTCCCAGGATTGGCTTATGGCAGGGGGGCATGCCGGTGGGGTCTCCTCTGCTTCTTAAGCCTCCGGGCTTCATTCTAGCTTTGTCTGTTGTCGTGAATGCTTGCGTGTTAGCGCTCAGACCTTAGGCTAGTTCCCTGGTGTTGATGCTAAGGATTTCACACCTAGACTAGTATATTGCTATCTTGTTATTGTTATTGTTTAGACTAGTTCCCGGGTGTTGATGCCAAGGACTTCACACCCAGACTAGGACATCGCTTACTGTTTGATCTCCTGTGTATGACTCTTTGCAATTACCCTGACTCTGATCCTGCTTTCCGATCCTGTACTTTCGCTTATCTGCCTACCTGTTGCTGAACCTCTACCTGATTACCGATTACTCTCTTGTCTCACGATTCTGTACCGATACGTACCTTCCTGTTGCTGAACCTCCGCCTGATTACCGATTACTCTCTTGTCTCACGATCCTGTACTGATACTTACCTCTCTGTTGCCGAACCTTGCCTGCCTGACCATTCTACTCACCAGTGGGCCCTCGCCACTGGTGAGGTGTTAACTACGCCAGCTCCGCTGGTGAAGCAGTTCTGCTAGGCTATAGTTCAGCCTTATTACCTGCTCGTTAGGTACCTGTCTTTGTAGTATTACTGTGTCTCGCAGGCTGCAGTACAGCCTGCCTCACCCGCCCCTCGGGTGTTCATTTGCCTGCAGTATATTCTGAATCAACCGCTCCTCAGGAGATTCAGCCTCTTCAGTATTGTTCCTCCAGCTTGCTGGAGGTTGTAAGGTAGTGCACGGTTAGGGTACTGTTTTGTACCTCACCAGCCCCTCTGGTGAGGTCTCTTTTACCATTAAAGTTACGGTTGCACCAAATCACTACACTCTCTGCTCCTTGTCTGCTATACTAGTATTATTGGTGATTCTGCAGATCACCCATAATCGGGTATAGCGTCTGTATTATTGGTGATTCTGCAGATCACCATATAATCAGACATCTGAGCTACGACACCCTACCGTTACAGGAACATTTTCAAAAAGACCTTGTAGTTTTTGAGAAAATCAGTGTTAAAATTTCCCTGGAGGGAAATTTAAAGATGCTTAAGCTCTAGCGATACATAGTATCGCTAGAGCACCATGTTTCTCTGCATCCTCGGCTGCTCTCCTTGCTGCCCACCGCATATATAGGGCCCACCTATGCTGTCACCCTTCGGCACCCATAGCACCCTGATATACCGCTTAAAGCGGTTTAAAACCCTGACATAATATTCAATAAAAACATGGTTTCCTACTTTTTATATGCCATACGGTTATCATATTTGCATTTGTGCATAAGTATTATTATTCATTCAGATAAATTTTAGGTTCCCAAAAGTACAGTTTTTTTGCTTTGTGAGCTGACTTTGCATTTTATTAATAACTGCTTTTATTCATTGCTGTATTGCAGGCAGACATGCTTTCAGTGTCACTCTGTCTCCAGCTGCTTCTCCATAGTCAGAGAATGTGTCACATTCCTCACTTGATACATTTAAGTAAACACAAGATAACATAATCTACAACTTCGGATGCGTCCACATTTCACTACACTGAACCTTCAAGCTCTGTGTGTAACCCTTTGAATGCTGGTCTATTAAAAAAAAATGCTGGTTGCATTTAATATGCTGTAAATAATGTTTTAGAGCAAAGATGAAATGCTGGGTTATATTCCACTTAAAGTTGGTGGCCAGAGACTTTAAGGTAAACAATGCAAATAGATGGAAATTCTTTGTACGTATGTAGGTGTAAATTACACTTAACTGTGTAATTACAGGCATAATTATGATTCACAATCGTAGTATGCTGTACTTAAAGAAATTGCAATTACGCAATGCATAAATGGGATCAAATTACGCAAACTTTCGCGTCAACGTAATTGACCCATTACGAGCACCACTATATTTACTTTCTTTAAATCTATAGTGCTACTGTAATATGCATTAATGACCTAGAAGTTATGGATTCCTTTCTGGGTCACATGTGCATGAGGGATTCCAGAAAGCTACATATAGGGCTTCAAACTCTATGGAGCTATTGTAGCAGTCTATTGTAAGACACAATTTGAGACGGTGAGATGGTAGCGTATATATATATATATATATATATATATATATATATATATATATATATATATATATATATATATATATATATATATATATATATATATGGGTCACATTGAAAATATTTAAATCTAATAAATATTTAGAGCCAAAGAACACTCAGCCCAACTAACTTAGTGCATGTGGAATACTTGCAGAAAATCTGATAAAAATGCTGTGTGTATATGTAATAGGTGATACATTGTAGGTGGCTTTGGTAGGGCTGGTGTCCAACTTTTCTAGGTGTCAAGCCAGCCTCCTGCTAAATCCTGGCATGTTTATTTGTTTTATCTGCACTATGGGTCCAGACTGTAAGGATATTGGAGTAGGATTAAAGTTAGGACTTTGGGCACACACAGGAAGTTTTCAAGTACTCCTATAGCTCAAACTTGTGACTGCAAAGGTGCGTGGCTTATGCCTGTTTTTGTCTAACTCCATTAGGCATCTTTCAAGCTGAGAAATACTGTATTTATCTTGTGAATATCCTCAAAAAACACAGTATAGTCAGGTAAAAGTGCAAATTTCAATGTAAAAATAACTTTGGTGAAAATTTGAGCTCGTCACTAAAAATGACAGCTAAACCAGAGTGATTCACCCCTGCTTTGTAGCAGCAGAATGAATCAAAACTACATAAGAACTAAACTATTAGCTTTGGCAAAATGAAGCTAATTTATTAAGTATGGAGAACATTGTAAGACATAAGTGATTCAGAAAATCTAGACTGGATTTCTTAAAAAGATGTGCCATCAGGTGGCAGAGGTTTGCAATCCTTTTATGGGTCTATCAGTACACAGTGGTGATGCCTAAAAGTGAATTAAAGTAGCAGTTGTACAATTGCAGTCAATGGTGGTAACAACTTCAATGTGAGAACTGTATTTAATAAACCTTATTTGTTTTGGATTCCTTACAGATGCTTTCTCTGCTTTTGGTCCATGCATGTGACCATGATACCACACACTTTGATTCAGTAGCCTCTCATCAATTCTAAATTTAATCTAGTAAGATCCAGGATAATATCAGACAATAATTTAATAAAAAATCCAAATCATAAGGACCACTATCAGGAAAAACTGTAAAATGTAAAATGTGTGCACATCACAGATGTGTATAAAATACTTGTTTCCTTTGTCACTGTCACTTGCAGTAGCACTTACATTATCAATCTGACAGCTCTAAACATTTTGCCATAAGTCAGGTTTTGGACATACATCTATATAAATTGGTCAATGAGATGCAAGAAAGAGTTGGTTCAGAATTATGCTAATTATGTATGCCAATTCACCCAACATGATATGCAACAAATCCCCGGTGGGATTTGATTGATCCAGTTTCAAGTTGCATACAATACATTAGTATAATTCTGCATGAACTTGGAATTAAATAACTTCAACTCACTGACAACTCTTCTGGTCTCCGATGTACTCCATAGAAAGGACCTATACAAAGATGCCAGCTAATCTGAGTTCTTGGGTACACACTATTCTGGCAGCTGGACTATGCCGCTGCCATTTAGGGAGTGCTTTAAAAGATAAATACAATTCTGAACATTTTCTTTAACCTTTTATTATTATTATTTATTTATAAAGCGCCAACATATTCCGTGGCGCTGTACAACGTAAGAAAACAAACAAGGGATACCTAATGATACAGACAATGATATACATCAAATATGAACACTGATACAAAATACAGAACTGCTGATTACAATAGCAAATTTCACATGATGACTAAAATGTATAAATGTCTAACAGAGTGCAAGCAATTAAATTAATAACATTCCATGACACAAAAGGGTGAGAGTCCTGCCCTTGCGAGCTTACAATCTAAAGGAATGGGGTGGAAACAAGAGGTGGGGAAGTATACAGTATATGTAAAGGCAGTGCATAATTAGGTTATTTAGTGGGTGTATGGCCTAAGCTAGAGAATATGCTTGTCGGAAAAGGTGGGTTTTGAGGGAGCGTTTAAAGATTTCAAAGGTGGGAGAGTGGCGGATGTGCTGTGGAAGGACATTCCAGAGGAGGGGTGAGGCACGTGACAAGTCTTGTACACGTGAATGTGAGGAGGTAATTGTAGAAGAGGATAAAAGAAGCTCATGTGCAGATCTGAGATTGCGGTTGGGTTGGTATCTGGAGACTAGTGAGGAGATGTACAGGGCAGAGAGATTGTAGAGAGCTTTGTAGGTTAGAGTTAAGAGTTTGAACTGAATCCTCTGATTAATTGGTAGCCAGTGAAGAGCTTGACAGAGAGGAGCAGCAGAGTTCAGTACAGAATTGAGTGGTGCTAGTCGGTTAGTTGGAAGTCCACCAAGCAATATATAGCAATAGTCTAATCGAGATATAATAAGAGCATGTACTAACATTTTGCTTGTGTCATGAGAGAGAAAAGGTCAGATACGTGCTATTTTTTGAGTTGGAGATGACAGGAGCTTGTTAGGGAGTTCGTGTGAGGAATAAATGAGAGAGAAGAATCAAATATTACGCCTAAGCACCGTGCTTTGGGAACTGAAGTTATAGACGTGTTGTTAACATTTATTGTAATATCAGGCAAAGAGGTGTACAGGGATGGTGGAAAGACTATTAGTTCAGTTTTATTCAGATTAAGTTTTAAGAAGCGAGAGGACATGAAAGAGGATATAGCGGACAGGCAGTTGGGAACCCGTGTGAGGAGGTAGTTAAAGTCTGGGGCCGAGAGGTACAGTTGTGTATCATCTGCATACAGGTGGTATTGAAAACCAAATGAGGTGATTAAGTTACCAAGACCATGCATGTAGATGGAGAAGAGGAGGGGACCGAGGACAGAGCCTTGAGAGTGAAGTCCTGTATTCCTATAGATGAAAGGTGTTGAATGCTGATGACAGATCTAGAAAGATGAGTATGGAATAATAGCCTTTGGATTTAGCTGTCAGGAGATCATTGGCTACTTTGGTGAGGGCTGTTTCTGTGGAGTGGTTTGGCCGGAAGCCAGACTGGAACTGATCAAGCAAGGACATTGCAGATAAATACTGACTTAGTTCAGCATGAATGTGGCATTCAAGTAATTGGGAGAAGTGACACTGGGCGGTAGTTAGCAAGTCCGGTGGGGTCAAGAGATGGTTTGTTAAATAGTGGTGGTGTTACAGCAGCTTTCTTGAGTGAGGATGGAAAAATTCCAGTGGAGAGAGATAGGTTAAACAGCGATGTTAGGGCAGGGATGAGGGATGTGGATAGCTGTGGAATGAGATGTGATTGGATAGGATCCAAAGAACAGGTGGTTAGATGGGATTTGGAGATAAGAGAGGAGAGTGAATGTTCGGAGAGTGGAGAGAAACTGGAAAGAGAGCAGTCAACAAGAGGAGTGGAGATGGAGTTTGATGTCTGCATGAAAAACACACTACGAATTTTTGCAACTTTATCTGTAAAGTATGTTGCAAATTCTTCACCTGATAAGCATGAAGAAGGAGGAGATTCAATTAGTGGCTGAACAACAGCAACTCACAGCAACTCAGCCACACATTCATAGACTAGAGCAAAATTATTATGATCCCCCCCCCCTGCACTTAGTGGACCGTCATCTCTTTACCTTTCCTCCATACATAGCGATGAGTCATCTCTGTACACAATCCTTCATGACAATAGTTAAAATATCAGTAATATATTATTACCAGTATTTAACTATGGTCTTATCTGGTCCCTCGTTCTAACACTAATTCTCTCCTCCTAATGCCTAACACTAAACTCCCTCCTAAAGCCAAACACTACCCCCCCTTCCGCCTAACATTAGCCCCCCCTGGCTACCGATATATGAGTAGCCAATCAGCTACTCATAACCAAATGTCTTTTAGCCCTAACCAAACTTATAGCCATTCAGCTATTAATATATCTGATTAGCTAAAACTGCCTCAAACTGGTATCAAAATTACAAGCCAATTTGCTAGTGACAGCTAATTGGTTAGTATCGGGGACCCAAATTACCACCTGCAGTATCTCCAAAATGTAACCCTGTAGTCTATTATGTGCCTGCTGAAGCCAGCCCCCAATTTAACTGATCAAATTTAAATCGGAAATTTCTGACAAGCTAGTTGAATTACCATTTGACCTGAATCTAAAATATATACAAAATATCTACATCAGCCTCAGCAGATATCTTGGCTTATTTATGGATTATTTAATTTCAGTTTGATACCAGATCTTATTGCATTAAGATATTTGTTATTTATTTAGTAAAACATCTCCTCTTCAGTACTTTCTTATCCTCATCAGACTTAAAGGGGCACTACGGCGAACAATTTTAAAATGTAAAATGTGTGCAAAATAAACAAATAAAAAGTAAATTTTTTTCCAGAGTAAAATAAGCCATGAATTACTTTTCTCCTATTTTGCTGTCGCTTACAGTAGGTAGTACAAATCTGACAGAAGTGACAGGTTTTGGACTAGTCCATCTCTTTATAGGGGATTCTCAGGGATTTATTTATTTTCAAAAGCACTTAGTGAATGGCAGTTGCTCTGTCCAACTGCCAAAAACTGTGTAGCGAGCAGGGAAGCTGACCAGCATCATTGTTTAAATCCTTTTTATGGAATATCTTAATAAAGATTAAAAGCCTTGCTGAGAATCCCCTATGAAGAGATGGACTAGTCCAAAACCTGTCACTTCTGTCACATTTCTACTACCTACTGTTAGTGACAGCAACATAGGAGAAAAGTAATTTATGGCTCATTTTACTCAGGAAAAAATGTACTTCTTATTTGTCTATGTTTGCACATATTTTAACTTTTACTATTTTTGCTATAGTGCCTCTTTAAAGTAAACCTGAGTTGAAAATGAACTGATGAGATATCTGTCCTCCTACTCCTAAAAAGAAAAGAAAAAAAAAAACACACACAAGTCTATCTCATCACGTCACATGTCACCTCGGGTATACTGCAGTTATTACTGCAGAGGCTGGGGAATGTCTAGTTTTTCTGTGTCTATTATTATGTTTTAGTATGTAAATAGTACAAACATCTTCTGCAGCGCTGTACAGAGTATACTGACTTGTCACTAACTGTCCCTCAGAGGAGCTCACAATCTAATCCCTACCATAGTCCTATGTCCATGTATGTATCGTGTAGTGTATGTATTGTAGTCTAGGACTAATTTTAGGGGGAAGCCAATTAACTTATCTGTATGTTTTTGGGTTGTGGGAGGAAACCAGAGTGCCCGGGGGTAACCCACACAGACACAGGGAGAACATATATATACAGGGAGACCTGGCTGGGATTCGAAACTAGGACCCAGCGCTGCAAGGCGAGAGTGCTGCTAACCACTAATTAGTACAATGAATAAATTGTTGGTTGGCAGTACACAAGCATTACGTTAGTGTTTTCACCCATCTGTGATTTAAAAGTGACAAATTGATGGGAACTTGCTGCTCATGGGCTGTAGTATCCAGACTATGTGACTCACCGGATGGAAGTATTGAATAAGTTAATCAAGTTGAAGAGACCTGTCTCATCTGTATGATCATGACTTCTGCAGATATATAAAAAATGTGCGTACGTACAAAAAGGGCGCCTGGACAAAAAGGGCGCGGGGTGTAAACTCTAAATAATAATTAATCATTAATAGGGTTTATAAATATAGTGTGCTATATTTCGTTTACAAATAATGTTTAACAAAATTATAAATCATTAAATAATGTTTATGAAATCGGAAATTGTGAAAACGTTAATCTTCCCTGTTTCAAAAGTTAAACTTATAATTACGTTTATAAAAAAACCAATAATATATGTTTAATTGTTATAATTGTATATTATTGTGAATAACCGTCATTTATGGTTTGTTCTTATAATAAAATCTGAAAATATTGTTTATAAAGATGATATAAATATAACTACGTTCGTAATAAGTGTTGTAATACATTAGTAATTATTACTAAAATTTTAATAAAACTATACCTAAGCCTACTCTTACACAGAACCCTACCTGTACCTATCCCTAACCCCTAGACTCCCCTGTTGGTGCCTAAACCTAAGACCCCCCTGTTGGTGCCTAAACCTAAGACCCCCCTGTTGGTGCCTAAACCTAAGACCCCCCTGTTGGTGCCTAAACCTAAGACCCCCCTGTTGGTGCCTAAACCTAAGACCCCCCTGTTGGTGCCTAAACCTAAGACCCCCCTGTTGGTGCCTAAACCTAAGACCCCCCCCTGTTGGTGCCTAAGTAACCCTCCCTGTACCTACCCCTAACCCCTAAACCCCCCTCTTGGTGCCTAAACCTAAGACCCCCCTGTTGGTGCCTAAACCTAAGACCCCCCTGTTGGTGCCTAAACCTAAGACCCCCCTGTTGGTGCCTAAACCTAAGACCCCCCTGTTGTTGCCTAAGTACCCCTCCCTGTACCTACCCCTAACCCCTAGACCCCCCTATTGGTGCCTAAACCTAAGACCCCCCTGTTGGTGCCTAAACCTAAGACCCCCCTTTATTATGTGGATAATAATGTTTTACTAATTGTGGATTCAAAAAATATTTTGCAATTTACGTTACGTACTGATCGCTTTATTTTGTGAATAATAATGTTTTACAAACAGTAAGGGATAAAACTTTAAATAATGTTTTAATTATTTAAATAAGATAAATATGTTTAGTATTTTCATAAACGTTATTCGGCACGGGTGCATTTTATAAACGTAAATCACCACAAGTTCAGTTATAAATCATTAAACATCGCCGGGCGCCGTTTGTAAACTTTATTTAGCTCCTGGCGCCGTTTATAAACTTTATTTAGCTCCGGCGCCCTTTTTTCCTACTCGGCGCCCATTAAACGCTATTTATTATGGGAGTGAATGGCGGCGCCCTTTTTGTCCACTAGCGGCATGCGCCCTTTTTTCCCAGCTCCAAAAAATGTACTTTTTAGTTAGTATTCTAACACGAATTGCAATAGCACTACATTAAGTAGTCCATTAACATCTAAGGAAATATGTGCTGTTACAAACACGTATGAATAATTGCATTTTCCAGGAACCTTTTGTGCAGGACGTGTTCAAAATAACAGACTAGACTAGAAGAAAATGTTTCTTTCCATTGGAGTGGTTGAAGAGTTTCCAATGGTTTTGTGAAATCTCTAAAAAATAAATCAAGGAATCATCTAAAAATAATCTATCCAATTGACTTCTGAAATCTAGCAAGAAGCCAGACACATTGTCAAGCTTTCTGTTGTTCCTCTAGTGCAAATATGAAACAGTAGGAAAGTATATTTGTTTTAAAGGTAATTTAATTTTTTTAACTGTTTAAGTTGGCACCGAATCTATGCCACAGCAAAACAGAGCTTGCATTGTACAGAGTTAGTGCTGCCAGATCAACAAGCGCATCTATGTGACATTTGCAAGCACCATGTTTTGATTCTGGGGCCTGCTATTGTTTACTAACTATTTTCTTTGGGGTTCATCCCTTCATCATTACCCTAACCTAAATGATCCCTTCACCTAATAGGAAAGCCTTCTACACTTGTATGATATCATAATAAGTCCATGAAAAAAGACACATCTGGATTTTTTCCTAGATCTTACTTGCTGAAAGTTAGCGCACTCTAGAATATAGGTGGTTATCAATTAACACCAGAGTTGAGTTGCAGAGAAAACCTTCATTCACAAAGCATCTTACAAGGAGGACCAGCGCTACCACTGAGGCAAAGGGGCAATTGCCCAAGCTGGCGTGCATCACATTTGTGTGCATCACATCTTTGCAGTGTGCTACCCTGACAGACTTTTACCATAGTTCTCAGCGTTCACCCAGCATCAGCTAGCAACAGTGTGCAGTGCATCTGTCATCTGCATGGCTTCCCCCTGTAAGTTTTTTCCCTGCTCACTTCCTTGTCAGATCTTTTTATCCCTGCGGTGCCTGGAAACAAAGAGAGCAGTGGAGAAGAAACGAGTGGCTCTAGCTACAGCTTTTTGCAGGAAGTGACTTCCTGAAAATGAATGCAGGAGCAGCTCTCTGAGCCAGGTGCCATGGAGATCAAATGGTCCGATGAGAAGCGAGCATGCAAGGAAGGATGAAAGGCATGTACCGGAGAAAGCCATGCTGCTGACAGGTGCACTGCACACTTGCTTCTCTGCTGCCAGCTGATGTTGAGTGGCCTGACATCTAAAGGCCTGTTGGGAAGCACTGATTGCCTAATGACTGCTGCTCTCCCACACCTGCTCACCTTTCTCTCTCGCCTACTCAGTAAGGCCCCCTCATCCTGACTGGGATGGGGGGTTGGGGAGCCAAAGGTTACCTATGACCCATTGAAGCTTGAACTGTCCCTGCTTACAAGCACGCTGATTCTTAAAGGACTTCCAAGGCGAGAAAAATAAAAAAAATTAAATACCTATGGTGCTTTATCATCCTTAGGGGACGCCATCCGCGCCCCACCTCCCATTCCGCCGTGTCCTTTTTTTAAATCACAGGCTCCGGTGGGGTCCCGACCGGATCCCTCGGGTCATCTTCAGATTCCCCAATTAAGATGGCTGCCAGGTCTTGCCACGCCTGTCCAGTTCTCATAGCCACAAGTGCGGCTGCGCAGCTCTGAGTCCTCCTCCAGTCCTGTCCTCTTTTCCAGCAGTCTATGTCCACGAGACCCCCGGGAAGGAGAATAGGACTGGAGGAGGACTTAGAGCTGCACAGCCGCACTTGCGGCTATGAGAACTGCACAGGCACAGCAGGACCTGACGTCCATCTTAATTGGGGAATCTGAAGACAACCGCACCGGAGCCTGTGATTTAAAAAAAAAAAGACATGGCAGAATAAGGTGGGGGGAGGGGATGCGCGGATGGCGTGACCTAAGGATGATAAAGCACTATAGGTATTTAACTTTTTTTTTAAAATGTGTTTTGCCTCGAAAGTCCTTTAAAGTGAACCTCCGGACTAAAAATCGACTCAGCAACACTGAAAAGGCTTGGTGTTTCTTTAACAGTTCCACAGCATCAGAACTTTGTTTCTGTTATACAAGCCTCATTTTTAGCTGCACAGAAGAAAACTGCCCGGGCTTTTTTCCCCTGTAGCTGTGCAAGGCATCATGGCATTTCTGATGTTGTTGTTCTCGTTCTGCTGTTTTGGCGCATTCTTTTTTTTCTTACATTTTGAATTTGACATTTGAAGCCTAGCGTGTGCAGCTGAGAGGGGTAATCAGGACACAGGACAGTTGGAACTGTGTCTCCTGCTCCTTGTCACCTCCTTTCAACCAAAAAGATGGCTGCCCCCATGACAAAGATGGCAGCCCCCCTGAATCACAAACATTTGCCTGTTCTTTTAAAACAGGGTGGGTAACAGATTATATTACATATCTATTCTAATTAACATAACTAATGTAACTTAATGACAGTATGTTTGTTTAGGATGAAGTTCCCCTTTAAGGAAAAGTTACCTTATAAAATGACTATATCAAATCATCTTCAGATCTCATCTTTTGATCAGTAATGCAATTGCAATGGGTTGCTGATTTTATCGTACTGCAGAGATATAAGAATGCTAGTGTACTCTATTCTTCTCATGCAAACAGTCATAGGACTTTATGTGAGTATGTGACATGTTTAGCCTTAACCTTACTATAATATTTAAAATTAGAATAAAAAAGAACACACCATAATTGGCAGATGTAATAGCCTCAGCATCTATATTATTTGGGATTTTAAATTGAAGGACACCCGAGGCGAAAATAAACTAATGAAATAAATGATTGTATCTTACTTCCGTCTCCTAAAAAGGACTTTTTAAGATACTCCACGGTTTTATTTTATGTTTAAATCTACCTTTTAAGTTTTAACTGTTTTATTGTTTTGCTCAATGACACATTCATTGAAGTATACCAGAGCTAAAATCTATGAACTATTGACCCTTTTTATCTCTTTCCTGCTCTCAGAAGCCATTTTCTGCTAGGAAAGTGTTTTATACTTGGAATTTCTTATTAGTTAGGGTTACACTGTAGTCACTTCCTGTCTGAGTCAGGACTGAGTCAGCCACTTACATACCTGATATTTAACTCTTCCAGGCAGGGAAAGAAAAAAAAAAGGAACACAGCATAGTTATTTGGGCACTGTACATACACATGTCTATCTCATCATGTCACATGTCACCTTGTGTATCCTTTAAAGGACCTATGTCGCGAAAATCTTAAAATATAAAATATATGTAAACACATATACGTTTGAAAACTAGAAACACTTATGCTGGCCACAAAAGTGATGTAAGAGATGTTTAAAGGGGTCTAACACCTGTAAGGGGGGTATGGTGGAGTTGGATACACGCCAAAAGTCCCGGGGAAAATCTGGATTTGACGAAATCACATTGAATGCTAAATTGCAAGCCTAAAGTGCTTTAAAACATCTTGGGTGTGTATACATCAATCAGGGAGTGTAATTAGTGTACTGCTTCACACTGACACACCAAACTCACTGTGTAACGCACCGCAAACAGCTGTTTGTGTTGTGACGGCCGTGCTGGACTGGTGCGCACCATGGCGAGATTGCTCTTCCTCAGTGATATCAGGTAATGTCTGACTGCCGTATCAACTTTCGATGGTTCTTTCTCTACCATTGAAGTTCTTAGAGATGTTGCGCTCCACCCACAGATAATGATTTTTCACCCCAGCTCAATACCGGTTCGCCACACCGTAATAGTCACAGATAATTAAGTCAGGAGGTGCAGGCGCTGCTACGGTCTCCCGGGGTGTTCTTTCACACAATTCCTTCTCCTCACTCCCTCCTTAAGGTATCCAGAAAGTGCAAGCAGCCCTCAGGTTGGTTTTGCATAAAGGGGAAAAAAACAAATAACACGCCACATAGGGTAATAACGTCTAGCATCAAGTATTATAACCTTCACCTGCCCCACATCACACCGGTGTAGGACACTCCAATCACAATGTATATAGATTGCGCTCACCAGATAATGTGGCTGCTCGGTCACAAACAGCACAAACGCTTGTCATCAATAGCCAATCGATCATGAAGCTCCTTGATCTTGCTTCAAATAGCCTCCAATCCTCCACTCACTGGTACCTCCAGGTATATTGAGAGAGAAAACACAATAGTGCAATATCTTAACACTTTCTTTGGCACCTCCACCTCACCCTAGTGTAGCACCCTGTGCAGTAACTGCAATGCGCTCACCAGATGCATTGGCTGCTCAATCACAAACAGCAGTAACGGCCCAGCAGTTGAAGCCCCTGAACTCCTATTTCTCTTCCTTGGCTGCAGTAGCTTCTAGTAGTGCAGATATCTTCAATTCTCAACTTAAAAACAAAAATGGGCGCAACACATAGTGTAGTAGCCAAGACAGCGATACACCTCCACCTTCTCCTCTGCGTGAACACAGGAACCATGCACCCCACCCTAGGTGTGAGTAGCAAGTAAACCTATCCGCTCACCAGATCCTGATGCTGCCCATCCACAAACAGCAATAAAAACGTTTTGATATTCAGGTTTGGCTCCTGGTCCTTTGAATATGGCTTCCTTAAAAACTAAGCAGACACAGACGCATGCGCGGCTACGCCAGGATGGCCGTTTAGGCACAGAGCTCCGGCCCCTCACGCTCAGCTTACCGCCGCCTAAAGCCTCTTCTCCGCATCTGAAACACGGCTCGGTACCGGGATCCCCGCTAGACCACACAGGCGACTTGATGGCCTCCAAAACGCCACCCAAAACGTCCGCGCAAGCCGGCGCGATGGAACGCTTTCTGCGCAACACAGACAGCCAAGATGGCGCCGGCCTCGCTCCGCAGCCTGACGCAGCTCCAACCCAGCAAACCCCTCTGTCCCCATCATCCGCTCCTCTGACGGCAGAACTGCTGGAAGCCACACTGGAACGGCACTATCGCTCTCTACATGACTCACTGCAACAGGTAATCATTACAGCAGTCACTGACTTGAAAAAAGACTTAAACATTTTAGGGGAGCGCACCACCACCTTAGAGGAGAAAATGAACACTCTCTCTGTACAGCACAAAGATTTGGAGGAGGAACAAAAACTGATGCAGTCAGATATTAAATACTTACGATCTGCACAAGAAGATCAAGAGAATCGTGACAGACGACAAAATTTGAGAGTTAAAGGCATCTCCACTTCGGTGACCCCTGACAGACTAACCGCTCACCTAACTGAACTTTTTAAATCACTATCCCCAGACATCGCAGATGAGCTCTGGAGGATAGATCGTGCCCACCGTTTGTTAGGTGAAAGACAGACAACATCACAAAGGCCCAAGGATGTGATCATCCGTATGCACTATTATGAGGCAAAAGAGGCACTTCTAAAAGCCTCACGTAACACCTCACCAATCTCCTTTAAAGGAGACGACCTCACCATCTATAATGATTTGTCACTCATCACCCTGGCGAAACGCAGGGCTCTCAAGCCGGTCACCCAACTTCTCCGAGACGCTAAAATAATTTAAAGATGGGGCTTCCCCTTTCGCCTCATAGTGAATAGCAACGGATCTGTGTTTACGCTTTCGGACATTGACAACGCCCCTATGTTTCTGAAACAAATGGGCCTTCGCCTTCCTACAAATATCTCCAATATTCACCCCCGCTCACCCTCTGAGACTTCTCCCCCCAGAAAGCTGCGCCATATCTCTCATTCCTCACATATACCTGTACGCAGTCTCACCTACCCAACTTCGCCTGAAAGGATGGACTCCCATGTCTCTTGAACAGTGTCTCCTCATATTTAAAAAGATAACCTTTTGGGAATTTAGACCTTAGGCCTTATTAACATTGGGATCCAGGCCTTCAACTTTATACACCTATGGGGCACCTGGTTTCGGTGTCTGAGTCGGCCTTCTTGGACTGCTCTCATGCTCCTCCGGAGAGTTGTTTTAGAGGACCCCTGGACTCGGGAGGCTCCAGGAACTCTCTTCCAGCTCTCACTGGCACAACTATTTCTAGTTGTAGCACTCTGTGACCACGATGTTCTCAGTGGTTTGTTCTACCTCCCGCTGTTGTGTTTCATCATTGCCTATAGCCATGTCTCTTTTATTACATGGCTATTTATTTTGCCTTTTATTTTACCTTATGTTTATGTTCCACACCAATTGATTGATGTCTTCTGTGTAATCTATGCTGATTTTAGAGATAATGGTTAAGCTATATACCTTAAACTGCAAGGGCTTAAACATCCCCCAAAAGAGAAGCTCCCTGCTCAGGGACTTACGGAGTCTTGTCATAGACATTGCTTTTCTTCAAGAGACACACCTTTCTGTACAGGACTCTGTACGTCTCTGCTCTTAAGCATACCCTGAAGTACTCTTAGCTTCAGGACCTAAGAAAAAAGCAGGTGTAGCGATCCTATATAAAAAAGGACTCCCCCTCCAAATAACCAAAACTATAAAGGATCCCGCGGGACACTATCTTATTCTATTAGGCTCCCTAGCAGGTAAACCGATAACCTTAGCAAATGTATATGTCCCGAATATTAATCAAATCCCCTTCCTTACAAAATTCTTTACCAAACTACAAAAGGTGGCTAATGGTACTCTTCTACTAGGAGGTGACTTTAATCTGGCCTTCTCCTCTATAACTGATAGGTCCATATCTTTGGACTCACAATCCTTCCCATCACATGAACGACTCTCCAGAAAATTTAGGGCCCTGACCCGTAAGTACGGCCTTCTTGACCTTTGGAGAATCTCTAACCCTACGTCCAGAGATTACACCTATTTCTCCCCTCCCCATGCAACACACTCCCGCATTGAATATTTTTTCTCCAAATTACCTACCCTTACATCTTTAATTACAGCAGATATTCATCCAACGGCCTGGTCAGACCATCACGCTGTTTCAATAGAATTAGATTGGTTACATACACCTCACAAACCTATACATTGGAGACTAAACGAATCCCTTCTAAGAGATAAAACATTTCTATCCAAAATGACAGACGAAATCCAATCCTTCTTCACCACCAATATTCCCTCAGTTTCCTCATTGGGAATGACATGGGAGGCACACAAAGCTTTTGTACGTGGACTGTTCATCGCTGAGGGCTCTAAACGTAAGCGAACCTCTTCACAAAAACTATTTGAACTTACTAAGGCCCTCGGAGATGCCTGTGCCTCTTACAAACAGCGATCTACCCAAGAATCCTTCGCCAATATTCAAAAACTAAAACTGAACATTAGATCCCTCCAATCTGCCCAACTGGAAAAAAGCCTGAAATGGTCACGACAATTATTTTTTGAACGGGGTAATAAACCACACACTATCCTCACTGGCGTATCCAGACGGGGGTTCTGGATGTATGGAACACCCCCCTAAGACTCCTGTACCTTTAAAAAAAATTCCCTGAAATCGCTGAAGCAGACAAGCTGGTAACTATACAGAAGCTTGCCTGCAGGGTCTGTGGGAAAACCTCAGCTCTTTCCCTATTGTAAAGACTGCATGTAGACAGCTACATAAGGTATGTCACAGGTTGAAAAGTTTTTGACAGTCCCTAAACTCCAGGAGGGCTGCCTGCAGCTTGTGTGAGAGGCTGACCATCCCTTACATTCTCCACACCCCTATGGACGGTATACCTATATCATTTCCCTATTCCCACAATCCTCCCCCACTATGTTGTTAATGTTTTGTTTTTGCTTTGGCAATGCTAAATGTATTTGGTCCTGCCAATAGAGCTTTTTTGGATTTGGCTGGCAGGGACAGGAGACACAGTACATGCAAGTAGCCTGTGTGATGTGGGACTGCAATACAGATACGCTATCTGCTCTATCTCAGTCTCTCCACTCCACCTGGGGGGCAATCAGTGATTTAGGGCTGGTGTCTGGTGTATTCAGGTTTGTTGTTGTAAGGCAATGCAAAATACTAGGCTAGCTGATAAAACTGCAATTAAAGGGCAGGCAAGCTGGTATATATACACAGCATGATGCAGAGCTTGCCTGGAGGGTCAGTGGGCAAAAATCTGTCTCTCCCCTATGTCATAATGACTGCATCTTGTTAAACAAGGTGAACATTTTTTGACAGTCCCTAGACTCCAGGAGGGCTGCTTTCTGACTTGTGTGAAAGACTGGCAGGAACAGGAGTCCTATTACAGGCAAGTAGCCTCTGTGTGATGTGGGACTGCAATACAGATAATGCTCCATCTCAGGCTATTCTCAATTTCTCTCCACTCCTCTTCTCTCTGGGCTAGTGCATGCCAAAATCACAATAGCAATCGCTAGCAATTAGTGAGTGCGATTTTCAGAGCGATTTCTGAATGAATCACTCAAAAAAATGCTACATGCGGTATACCTGCGATTTTGAAAAAATCACAACTCTGCTGTGGGAACACCCACATAGGGTAACATTAGCCAAGCGCTTTTCAAATCACTGTTGATTTGAAAAACGCTCAGAAGCCCTCTTGGTGTGCAGCAGCCCTCCCTCATTCACCTTTGTTTCCCTCTTCCCCTAGAGCTGACTGTGTGTTCTTGTCTTACAGGAAAGCTAAATAAAAGTGCAATCCTGGTGAGGCAAAATATTATTATTTAGTATTTATGTAGCGCCAACATCTTCCGCAGATGCATATATCCCTGCATCATATGGGTATCGCTTGTGCTATGTGACATATACCACTGAATTGTCCAAACTAAGTCTATATCCCGTTCCTCTCTCGGGGAGTTGTTCCAGCGCTGTACCCCGTTCACATTTGCTGCTACCAGAAGCCCTCAGAAACACTCGTGTCCTTGAGTACTTCCAAAGATAGGCAGCTCCGTAATACGCCAGCGCACTTTTGTGCATGGGCAGTATGGAGCCACCTGTATTCGGAAGCACTCGGGGACATAAGTACCTGGACCTTTCAGGAATCCCCCCCCCATAAAAATCCTGCGTTTGCCCCTGATCCTTGCCCGCAAATTAAACCCCAGGGGATCCTCTCAGACAGTACATGCCATGAAAGACAGTGACGGTACTACCCACTACAACCCATCAAAGATTGCACAACTATTCAATAACTATTATGAACAACTCTATAATCTTCCAGACCCCTCCCTTGATACCTTATACCCAAACAAGGTAGCTTCCTTCCTAGAACAACTCCAACTCCCTAAATTAACTGAAGAGGAATGCACTTCCCTTAACGCACCAATCACCATCACCGAAATAGTTGCAACTCTCAAATCACTCCCCTCTTCTAAATCTCCTGGCCCAGATGGACTTCCTTACTCTTATTACAAAATTTTCCAAGAGGTTCTCTCACCCCATTTAACCTCACTAGCAAACAAGATCATGAGAGGGGAATCTCCTCCATCTTCGTTCTTAAAATCCCTCTTAACAGTTATACCCAAAGAAGGAAAAGACCCACAACTTCCACAAAGTTACCGCCCCATCTCTCTCCTAAATTCTGACCTCAAAATCATTACTAAAACTCTGGCCAATCGTTTAAACCCTATACTGCCTAGGCTCATTAACAATGATCAGGTGGGCTTTATCTTAAACAGGCAGGCAGGTGATAATACCCGTCGGGCGATAGACCTTATATCCCACATGTCCCGTATAGGCAAACCTTCTCTGCTACTTTGCCTAGATGCAGAGAAGGCTTTTGACCGCCTAGCATGGCCTTTCCTCTTCCATGTCCTCCAACATCAGGGTTTTAATGGATCCTTTCTGACCATTCTTCAATTCCTCTACTCATCTCCTTCAGCCTGTGTAAAACTTCCCCTGGCCTCCCATATTCCCTTCCAGATCCACAATGGTACTAGGCAGGGTTGCCCTCTTTCCCCGCTCCTCTTCGCTCTTAGTATTGAACCCCTCGCCAGTGCTATAAGACTAAACGTTAACATCTCAGGCGTCCAAGTAGACTAGCATGAATTTAAGATTTCTTTATTCGCAGACGATATCCTACTTACCCTCACGAATCCTCTAATCTCCCTACCTGCTTTACACAACACCTTAAAGAGAATCTGTACTGTTAAAATCGCACAAAAGTAAACATACCAGTGCGTTAGGGGACATCTCCTATTACTCTCTGTCACAATTTTGCCGCTCCTCGCCGCATTAAAAGTGGTTAAAAACAGTTTTAAAAAGTTTGTTTACAAACAAACAAAATGGCCACCAAAACAGGAAGTAGGTTGATGTACAGTATGTCCACACATAGAAAATACATTCATACACAAGCAGGCTGTATACACCCTTCCTTTTGAATCTCAAGAGATCATTTGTGTGTTTCTTTCCCCCTGTTCTCATGCACTGAAGTTTCAGGCTGCTTGTTTCTTCCTGCAAACAGCTTTGCCCTTGTCTGTAATTCTTCAGTATGTGAAAGCCCAGCCAGCTCAGAGAACGATTTATCCAGCTTGTAAAAGATAAGAGAGAAGAGAGAAGCTTACCTAATCTAAATAATACACATACAGTGTGCAGAGAGGGGCCTGGAGGGGGGAGATGCATCACAGAATCACAACACTGAAGAACTTGGCAGCCTTCCAGACACAGGCTGACAAGTCTGACAAGAGAGAGATAAGTTGATTTATTACAGAGATGGTGATAGTAGAACGTGCTGCAGTAAGCCAGAACACATTAGAATAGCTTTTGTGAACTTGTAGGATGATAAAAAACAGGATGCAATTTTTGTTACGGAGTCTCTTTAAGTACCTACGAATCCTTATCAGGATTCCGTCTTAATCAAGAATAAACTGAAGCAATGCCCATAAAAATTCCACCTGAACTTCTCGCCTCCTTAAAACACAATTTTCCCTACAAATGGCAAAACCATTCCCTGAAATATTTAGGTATCCATCTTACACCCACTTATTCCACTCTCTACAAACATAATTTCCCTACTCTTATCCAACAAATTCTGCAAGATCTGCATAAGTGGACCGCCTACAAGATCTCCTGGTTAGGAAGAATATATACGTTAAAAATGAATATACTCCCCAGACTGCTTTACCTTTTTGAAACACTTCCGGTATTGGTCCCCTCCTCTCAGCTGTCGAAACTCCAATCCGCTTTTTCTAAATTTGTTTGGAATCACGGGCGACCGAGAATCCGAGCCTCAATTCTCCTATCTCCTAGAGAGCAGGGAGGCCTAGGATTACCCCATCTCCGTTATTATTACCAAGCAGCTCATCTACGTCAGCTGAGAGAATGGTCCAAATTTACAGTACACACCAAATGGGGTCTCATTGAGGCAGTCAGTATGCTTCCTATTGCTTTGGCTTCCTTGATATGGTCAAACTCCCCCCCAAAACTACTTTCATCTCAACTCTTGCCCACTATAAATTTCACCTTACAGGTTTGGCGCTCAACATTTGTCATAGCTGGTCTAAAATCTTCCCCCTCCCCATTAACGCCAATCCTAGGCAACCCTACTTTCCGTCCTGGACTATCTAAAGACTTTATGGATAGATGGCACAGACTAAATTTTTTTAATTTACTGGACTGGAAGAACCCACTCACAGGATTAACTCTACCTAGATCTGCCCTAAAAGAAAGAATTCACCCTACTCCTATATACACTATGTAGCATATCCAGATACGACACTTCCTTCAATCTCTGCTACGAGATTCACCCTCCATACCGCCCCTAACACCTTTTGAACATATTTGCGACTCACAGGGATATCAAAAAGGTCTGATTTCCCAGATCTACCACTTGCTACATACTAAATCTGGTCTCTATACACCGGTTCACCCATATATGTCCAAATGGGCCTCAGTCCTCTCCCAGCCAATCCCGCTAGAGGACTGGGAGGAGATCTGGGAGAATGCTAAACATTCATCTATGTGTATACAAATAAGGGAAAATATTTACAAAATTATATTTAGATGGTATCTCACTCCCGACAGGCTATCAAAAATTTACCCAGACTCCTCCCACCTCTGCTGGAGAGGTTGTAATGAAAAGGGCACCCTTGAACACATCTTCTGGTCATGTCCTTTAATCACCCCACTATGGACCAATGTCCAACACCTCATCATGACAAAAACAGGTATACTAGTGCCTCTTGACCCTATCTACATGGTGTTAGGCAAACCCCCCCCAGACACTCCTAGGCATATTACGCGCTTGATTACCCACATTCTAAC
Organism: Hyperolius riggenbachi; assembly: GCF_040937935.1. NCBI lineage: Eukaryota > Metazoa > Chordata > Amphibia > Anura > Hyperoliidae > Hyperolius > Hyperolius riggenbachi. The sequence continues at coordinate 323,740,578 of NC_090648.1, forward strand.
AGCTACACGCCTGGCAATAGCTACTTTTTGGAAAAATATCGCTCCTCCAACGTTATCAGATGTCAAACTTAAGATTGAATGGACTAAAGAAATGGAACAAATGACGGCATCCTTAAGAGGCACCGAAGCTCACTTTCATAAGGTCTGGAACCCTTGGTCCTCACTTTCACCGGACCTCATGCCCCCTTGATACTAACCAAGAGTCCCATTATGTTAATCTAACCAACCTTTCCCAATCATGTGGATAAGATTAGCCCATAAAAGGCTTCTCACCTCGCCACCTTTCATCACATAAGCCCTTGCAACCCCCCACTTTAATCTTCTCCTCCGCGTATAGGCCTATCAAGACCCTCTACCTATTCACTATCTATAGGCCTTTACTTAGACAGCCGTCAATCACTGGTGTGACCCATTTTCAGTTATCTACACAGGTTCTTTGGTTAACAGAACCTGTATATCTATAGAAGCAGGATATATCTACTTAGTATATAACATTCTATGTTCAGCACCCTACAAACTAAACAGGAACCTCTTGATGTCTCGACACTAGGTTAGACATTCAAGCACTCTAAATCTAGTTAACTAGACTTCTAACCTATAAGGAGTCTGGTCTCTCCTAATAACTACTCATTACATGTCTATAATCAAACTGGAGACGATTCATGTTTTCAACCCTGTCTATAAGTGAAACGATTTCTTTGTATTACCCAATGCTCAACATCTGTATGTTCAAAATTTTTCAATAAACAAAAGTATAACAAAAAAAAAAAACTAAGCAGACACTTCCATTGCGCAGTACTACTTTAATATAAATAAAACATTCCAAAGATTGCACTCACATATTTCCAAAGAGTTAAAAGGCGTATTCAGATAAAAACTCCAGCGTCCTGGATCCAAACAGCATGCTCTCCTTAGTGTGCCGACCTCTAGCCCCGCCCAACGCGTTTCGTCCGAAGACTCATCAGGAGCTAATGATTGGTCTGCACGCTAGAAGTTTAAATATCCCAACATATACTTCCTACCCAATCACAAGCTATGCGCAGCAACCAGCCCGCCTCGCTGCAGGAACCTCCTCCCCTCCGTCTATGGGCAGCGTATACGCAACTACAAGCCCCATACTGCTCTCCATGCACTTCCTGGCCGCCGTGTCTGAGAACTACATTACCCATACTACATGCGCCACTTCCGGTTCGTCGCCCTCCACTGTTTCCGGCATGGGGAAGAAAGGGGCCACCTCTCCTATCCCGCGCAGGCCAATAGCATTGCTGCCCAGAGCCCGCACACCACTCCCCCCTCACCCACACATAGTAGATGCCATAACCATGGCAACCCGCAACGAGTCGGCTGAAACTCGTCTACCCGTACTGTTGTGTACCTGTCATCCACCATATTATACAGCGATATCCGCAGTGCATTAAACAATTGTCATTATCATAGTGTCCCACTCTTAATTCTGTCACTGATGCAAAATCTCATAATATAGCACCATCCACTCACCCCAATATATTCATACCCTCACTTCCAATATAAACCCTCCCTCCTTGTTTGCATCAGTGACAGAATTAAGAGTGGTGGTTTCACAAAAACTTTAAAATGAATTTATAAATATGAACATGAATATGAGACAATAGGCTAACCCCACAAAATGTTGTTTATAGAGGGACACTATGATAATGACAATTGTTTTTGTGAATCAAGCCCAATGTTCGCAACATCTCTATTTACAAAATGTATTGCATGCAACAACTATTCTTCTCAAGAACTTTCCATTAATAACATCATATACACTTTTACCAGCAGTGCTGTGTGTATTTTCTGATGCTCTGCCAGTTTCCTTCCATTGTCTTAATTCAAATCGTTTGTGCTCTTTTTTCATCTTATGTGTGAAAGTCATGAACACATTTGTATCTGTGCATCAGATGTGATCAGTATTTACTGCATATTTATTCCCATGTGTGTCTGCTACAGGAACAATGAGGGAACATTGTAGATAAACAATTATTTTTAGATCAAACATTTGAGCAGCATTATTTTATAGGACACAAAATGACGTTGTGCTCAGCTTCGTGTGGGATAGTATCAGATCAATAGTTAGGAAGGTTAAAGTAAAGGTAGCCATACACTGGTCGATTTGCCATCAGATCGACCAGCTGACAGATCCCTATCTGATCGAATCTGATCAGAGAGGGATCGTATGGCTGCCTTTACTGCAAACAGATTATGAATCGATTTCAGCCTGAAACCGATCACAATCTGTTGAGCTACTCCTGCCGCCTGTGCCCCCTCCCGTATACATTACCTGACGCTGGCTCCCGGGCGTCTTCTCCACGCTGCACCGCTCTGTTCTTGCTCCATCTCGGCGCTTCCTGTGTCACTCCGTGACCAGGAAGTTCAAATGGAGCGCCCTCTATTTGAACTTCCTGGTCACTGCTGTGACACAGGAAGCGCCGGGATAGAGCCGGAACAGAGCGGTGCAGCGCGGAGAAGACGCCCGGGAGCCAGCTTCAGGTAATGTACACCTGATCGGATCGGCCGCCGCTAGCGACGCGCACCCTACCCGCGGGCGATCGAGGGTAATTTCCCGCACGGCGCGATCGACGGACCGATCCGATTTCGGGAGGAAATCGGATCGGCGGGTGCGTTTAGCGCGAACGAATGGCAGCAGATTCGATCCCAGGATCGAATCTGCTGTTGAAACGGCCGCGAATCGGGCCAGTGTATGGCCACCTTAAGAGTAGTGCTAATTTTGTGAATAGGATGTGTTCAAGAGGAACTTTACCGAAAAGGGGGAAACAATAAATCAATACATTGCAAAGTGAAAGGTTAAAAAATAGAAGAGAGATCAAGAAATGATTGATAATTGTAAAGCATTTGCTTAACAATGAGCCTGCACATTATCATCTTTACTACCAGCAGACAAGAAAAAACTAGACAGTACCAACTGTCATTATTTATACCCACACCCATTAACAGTGCGATAGTGTGAAAGGTTTTCTTTTATGGATATACATATGCACAGAGGGAGATACTGGTTGCTTGGCAGTTGGAAACAGCTGTTATTTCCCACAATGCAACAAGGTTCACAGACAGAAAAATGTCAGGACATAGGTCCTGACATCATACTGTGGGAGGGGTTGCACCACAATATCAGCAGACCCTAGTAATTAGGTTAAAGTCAGTTTTAGATTTTAAGCAAGATTTTTTTGATCGGGATCGGGATGATACCATATATTGGCTAACAATACTCTACTGCCACTACCATGCTGAAAGATACCACAATGTACCACACATTCATGGAACTGAACAAAAAGACTTAAATAAACTTGTACAGCTGGATAGTGACATCTTTTTCTTAACTACTGTTTTCAAAAACTCTTGCTTTTAGCCTTTTACTAAACGCTAACTTGGTACAATACTCTATTGCTACTACTATCTTGGATTTTAAGTTAGTGATAGAGGAAAGTATAATTGTTTATCAAAAATATATCAATGCCATGATTGCCATCCCCATCCCCAAGCCAAAAATTGATAACCAAAACACTTGCTGAACATACGCTTGTGAACAGAACTTGACAGGCAGCCTGGGAACTCTCTGATCTCAAAGTGTAGGGTACATACCGTATATACTGTACTCAACTATAAGTCTAATTTGCCTAAGTGAAACATAGGGGGCGACTTATACATAAGTAAGACATAACTTTCTGACTTATAGCCATATTAAATTCAGTTCCTAATGCCCCCATTTGCTGAGTCCCTCTCCTACTAGCTCCCCTCCTGTGCTAATAGTGGCATTGTGCATCTTAAATGCAAATGTCAGCATTGCCTCCTTTGTGCCTCTACCCTGTCCTGCACAATAATGCTCTGTCCATGATCCCCCACCCCCTGTATTTCACTGTCTAATACTTCCTGTCCTGCACTGATTTCTGCTCCAACATCCCCATGCAGCTGCTGATCAAAGTGCTCATACGTGACTGACCTCCTCCAGGGTTTCTGCTCCCCTCGCCAACTGCGGATCAAAGAGTAAGCACTCTTCTGCTACTAGCCTCCCCCAGATGTTCATGCTCCCCCACTAGCCATGGATTACACAGTGCCCCCAGCCTCACTAACCTTACCTATGATCGCTGCTCTCCCACAATCCTCGGACCACACAGTGCCCCCTGCCACACTACCCTACATACCATTGCCGCTCCCCTGCTAGCCACGGATCCCACATTGCCCATCTGCCACACTAACAATTGCTGCTTCCCAACCAGCCATGGTTTACATAGTGAATCTCTGCCACACTAACCTTACCTATGATCGCTGCTCTCCCGCAAGCCTCGGATCACACAGTGCCCCCCTGCCACACTAGCCTACATACGATTGCTGCTCCCCTGCCAGCTACGGGTCACACTTTGCCCATCTGCCACACTAACGATTGCTGCTTCCCCTCAGCCGCGGATTACACAGTGCCCACCTGCCTCACTAACCTTACCTATGATCGCTGCTCTCCCACAAGCCTCGGACCACATAGTGCCCCCTGCCACACTAACCTACATACGATTGCTGCTCCCCTGCTAGCCATGCATCCCACATTGCCCATCTGCCACACTAACGATTGCTGCTTCCCTACCAGCCATGGTTTACATAGTGAATCTATGCCACACTAACCTTACCTATGATCGCTGCTCTCCCGCAAGCCTCGGATCACACAGTGCCCCCCTGCCACACTAGCCTACATACGATTTCTACTCCCCTGCTAGCCACGGATCCCACATTTCCCATCTGCCACACTAACAATTGCTGCTTCCCCACCAGCCATGGATTACACAGTGCCCCCCCTGCCTCACTAACCTTACCTATGATCGCTGCTCTCCCGCAAGCCTCAGATCACACAGTGCCCCCTGCCACACTAGCCTACATACGATTGCTGCTCCCCTGCCAGCTACGGGTCACACATTGCCCATCTGCCACACTAACGATTGCTGCTTCCCCACCAGCCGGGGATTACACAGTGCCCCCATGCCTCACTAACCTTACCTATGATTGCTGCTCTACTGTAAGCCTCGGACCACACGGTGCCCCCCTGCCACACTAACCTACATACAATTGCTGCTCCCCTTCTAGCCATGGATCCCACATTGCCCATCTGCCACACTAACGATTTCTGCTTTCCTACCAGCCATGGTTTACATAGTGCATCTCTGCCACACTAACCTTACCTATGATTGCTGTTCTGCACCAGCAGAGGATCACACAGTGCCCCTCTGACACTAACTTCACCCACAATCACTGCTCTCCCCACCAGAGGCAGATCACACAGTGCCCCTCTGCCGAGTACTGTCATCATCTGGCAGTGTCACTATAAAAAGCAACATGAAAGCAGGTACAAATGCCCCCCTTGTACCATATCAGGCAAGATACCTGGACTAATTAACCCCTTACAGTCTCCAAGCATTTTCCTCACACTGTGCTGCTGTTTATGTGGTTTGTCAATATATAAAGATAGACACTGTTGAGCAATTAAACCCTCATAGTCTTAACATCTTCAAGACCACAGGCTTTACCCCCCCCCCCCCCCCAAAAAAAAAGACCAGGCTATTTTTCACAAAAATGGCCACTGCAACTTTAAGGGCCCAGGACGTTATGCCGATCGGCATTAGGCGGCCCTTGGGCTGCAGCCGCGGGCACGCGCCCATCGGCGTGACTCGGTCCTAGAGTGGTTAAAGCATCTTCCCCACGCTGTGCTGCTGTTAATGTTGTGTATCAACACTTTAACAGCAGCACAGTGGGGGAGATGCTTAGAGGTCATAAGGGGGTAAATGCACCAAGTGTCTTAAAGAACATTTTTTTAATTCAAAATATTTAGTTGCACCACTCTGACACATACAAAGATAAATAAACACTCCTTCAAGCCTATGAGCATTTCAGCGCATACTTTTCACCCTTCTCTTTTCATAACTAGGGTTATACAGGTGGCAGCCATTACCTCTGAGCTTAGTAGGAGGTTTTAGATCATGGGTGTGTTTGTCATCAGCTACTCTCCCTCACAGGGGCGTCGTCTATGTGAAATCTCACACAAGCTGAGATCACCTCCCCTGTGACATCATCAGTAGCAGCCTGTGTTTTGTTTTAGTTTTTTATCTCCTCCACCAGTCTGCCGGATTCTGTTCCGGCAATATGAAAGGAAGGGAGGGGTTCCTCCAATAAATGTAAAATATTTTATATTTGTCATCAAGCAGCTGAAAAAAGGCTGATATTTATTATTATAAGTTAGAAAATAGATTTTATTTCTGAAATCTTGTATTTTTAATTTGGGTCCACTTTAGCAGCCGGACAGTGTGGAGAGGATGCTTGAAGGTCATGAGGGGTTAATTGTTCCAGGTATTTTGCCTTATACAACATTCATGATTCCACTGTAATAAGCATTATATAGCTAGAATAAAAGCGTCCATAACTCTCCACACTTTCATGGGTCGACTTACACTTGAGCCATCAACAAATTCCAGCTTAAGCGGGTCAAATTTTTGGATCAACTTATGAACAATGTCAACTTACATTCAAGGATGGGCAGGTTTAGGAAAGATTACTGGTGCCCAGAATCCCCTCTCAGATAGGCATGGTCGGAAGAGCCAATTTCCGATTCCGCGGTAATTCCGCATACCGCCATAACAAAATTCCGCTTCCGCTACATTCCGGTGGAATTCCGCTACATTCCGCGGAATTCCGCGGTATTCCGCCACGTGCACTTTCCCTATTTTTTAAACGGATTTCTGTAAATTTAGGAGGAATTACTCAATCGCTCATTTGAAATATCGTTTTTGTATCTGAAATTTAAGATGATCATCAATACTGTTGATAACAGTCTATTGTTAATAAAGTTGATTTGTATTTTGTAAATTTGGATAAAAAAATGTTGAAACCGTTATTTTAGCGCGGTAACTTTCCGCTGATTATGATTGGTCAACTCATTCCGCATCTCCTGATTGGTCAATTCATTCTGATTCCGATTTTGCCGGAATTCCGAATTCCGGATTGCAATTTCCGAATTCCGCGGAACCATGCGGAAACCCCAATTCCCGCGGAATTTTGGAATTTTAGCTTCCGCGGAATTCGGAAGCCCATGCCTGCTCTCAGACTGGAGCAATGCAGTATCTGACGACAGGCACAAGTTAAGAAACTAGAATGTATCCTGCATCCTTGTAGAATGCTTCACTTCCCCCTTCATTACAGATCTTGGCTGTCCTCATTATTATCTGTATTCACTGGCTCCGGTAATACCAAACTGAACATGCTTCAGAGGCCAGTGGATACAGATATCAATGTTTACCATCGGCTGACTTCTGTAGTGATAGGAGAAGAAGCACTGAGGGAGGTCTGGATGGATAAACAAGATGAATACTCCCTGGTCCCTGGCTGCCCAAGTGATAGGCCTCTTAAATCAAATTACTTTTATTTCTCACTGAAGTATGTGCCTCGATCTCCTCCATGTGTTTCTCACCCTCTCTCCCTGGTACATTCTCTCTCCCAAATCTCTACCCCCTGTCTCTCCTCCACAGTGCAATATGTCTGTATATTATCTCAGCATGGCCCTGCAAAATACAATATTGTTATCCTGGTCAGGCATCTCTCACCTGTTTCTGTGTTGCACTTGCCTTCCATTTCCTCTGTTACATGCCTCTCTCTCTCTCTATTTCTCACCTACAGCGAACCGCAATAGACTTCAATGGGGATTTGAACTTTGAAAACTAGAAACATTTATGCTGGCCACAAAAGTGATGGAAAAGATGTTTCAAGGGGTCTAACACCTGGAGGGGGGCATGGATGAGTGGGATAGATGCCAAAAGTCCCGGGGAAAAATCTGGATTTGACGCAAAGCAGTGTTTTAAGGGCAGAAATCACATTGAATGCTAAATAGCAGGCCTAAAGTGCTTTCAAACATCTTGCATGTGTATACATCAATCAGGGAGTGTAATTAGAGTACTGCTTCCCACTGACACACCAAACTCACAGTGTAACGCACCGCAAACAGCTGTTTGCATAGTGACGGCCGTGCTGGACTGGTGCGCACCATGGCGAGAGTGCAGCCTGTGGCGGTGTTCAAGCCCATATGGTCGCCGGGCTGTGGTAGCTCAATGACAGTGACTGTCCAGCTGATCAAATTTGGTCTGTCCAAAATGAAGCAACGACCTTATTATCTTCTTGTATGTAGGTAGGCATAGGTAGGTGCCCCAGTATAGGTAGGTAGGCATAGGTAGGTGTCCCAGTATAGGTAGATAGGCATAGGTAGGTGCCCCAGTATTTAGCTAGGCATAGGTATGTCCCAGTATAGGTAGATAGGTATAGGTAGGTGCCCCAGTAGTTAGCTAGGCATAGGTAGGAGTCCCAGTATAGGTAGGTAGGCATAGGTAGGTGTCCCAGTATAAGTAGGTAGGCATAGGTAGGTGTCCCAGTATAGGTAGATAGTCATAGGTAGGTGTCCCAGTAGTTATCTAGGCATAGGTAGGAGTCCCAGCATAGGTAGGTAGGCATAGGTAGGTGTCTCAGTATAGGTAGATAGGCATAGGTAGGTGCCCCAGTAGTTAGCTAGGCGGCATAGGTAGGTGTCCTAGTATAGGTAGGTAGGTAGGCATAGGTAGGTGTCCCCGTATAGGTAAGTAGGTGCCCCAGTAGTTAGGTAGGCATAGGTAGGTGTCCCAGTACAGATAGTTAGGCAGGGCCTGGCTGGCACAGTAATAGCAATTACCAAGGTCCAGCTGCAACAAATAGGACTGTATCAGTGTCAGTGGGCAACACAAAAAAAACACATCAGGAGAACATTAGCTCTGAAAAGAGCTGTTGTGGGGTGCTATTTTAGCAATAACAATCAGCCAGGAGCAAGCTAACAAGCCTACAAGAGCCTAACTAATCTTTCCCTATGAGAGTCTGCCTGCAGCTGTCCCTTCACTAATTACTGCAGGTACACGAGTGAGTTTAATAGCCAGCGCTGCCTGCCTTTTATAAGGGGGGGAGTGGCTCCAGAAGAGAGTGTAGCCTAATTGGCTACAATATGCCTGCTGACTGTGATGTAGAGGGTCAAAGTTGACCCTAATGGCACACTATGGGGGCGAACCTAACTTCCGCAAAAGTTCCCCTTCGCTGGCGAATGCGAACCACCGAAAGTTTGCCTGGAACCGTTCGCCGGCGAACCGTCCGGGCTATCTCTAGAGCTAATCTTGTTCTTGTGATCTATTTTTTTTTTTGTGCGGCCCACTTGCATTATATACAGCCCTGTCAGTCAGTCGCAGCTGGCCTTTTTGCCCCTTGGTGGTTTAATTTTCACTACTGTGCCAAGTGCACATTGTAATACCCATCACTGCATATACCTACCTGTTGTTCACAGTGCACCCACCTACCTACGTGAGCGCACGCAGTGTCACTGTGCCTGTCCGGTACCTGTCTGTGTGTGACAGGTGCACATTGTAATATCCAGTACTGCATATACCTACCTGTTATTCACTTCAGTGCACCCACCTACCACTGTGCCTGTGTGCTGATGGACGCTATGTTGTGTATAGTGTACGAGTCCCCTGACCTCCCACACTGACCTGACAACCCTGTGCCCACATTACTGTGATGATTGGTGGGCAGGGGATACTCTTCTATTACTAACTGACTCCTATCTGCAGCTCAGGAAGCAGGAACAGTCTGCCCAGAGGACAGGTATACACTGTGTAATGGCTCACCCCCCCCCCCCTTCCTTTCACTATTCAGTCTCACTGACTGACCTGCCCTCTGCTATTTTATCGGCTCTGCTCACTTCAGCCTGCATTTTCTTTTAACCCTTTCACTGCTTGTCCTAGCTTCTTAAGCTTTGTGTATCCTAATTTAATAATTTGTAGTGATGCTCAAATACCCCTTTTTAAAATTCGAGTTTGGTCGAATTCGAATAGTAAATTATTCGAGGTCAGTCGAATATTCGAGTCGAATAATTTTTACTATTCGATTCGACCTCGGACTTCGAGCTCACTATTTGAGTCGGTATTCGAGCTAACTATTCGAGCTGACTATTCGAATTGGCCTTAAATAGCTTCCCAACACTTGTTTTGAGGGTTAATGATGCAAGAAACATATTTTTTTCCAAGTGACAACAGCAAGTGATTATGTGGGGATGTTCCTTTAAAAAAAAAAAAAGGTGAAAAGAGAAGTTGTGTCCAGAATTTTGTTCAGTACTGTATATACTTCTTCTTCTTCTTCTTCTTTATCTTCTATATCTTCTTCTTCTTCTTCTATATCTTCTTCTTCTTCTTCATCTTCTTCTTCTTCTTCTTCATCTTCTTCATCTTCATCTTCTTCATCTTCATCTTCTTCATCTTCTTCATCTTCATCTTCTTCATCTTCTTCTTCATCTTCTTCATCTTCTTCATCTTCATCTTCTTCATCTTCTTCTTCATCTTCTTCATCTTCATCTTCTTCATCTTCTTCTTCTTCTTCTTCTTCATCTTCTTCTTCATCTTCTTCATCTTCTTCTTCATCTTCTTCATCTTCATCTTCTTCATCTTCTTCTTCATCTTCTTCATCTTCTTCATCTTCATCTTCTTCATCTTCTTCTTCATCTTCTTCATCTTCATCTTCTTCATCTTCTTCTTCTTCTTCTTCTTCTTCTTCTTCATCTTCTTCTTCATCTTCTTCATCTTCTTCTTCATCTTCTTCATCTTCATCTTCTTCATCTTCTTCATCTTCATCTTCTTCATCTTCTTCTTCATCTTCTTCATCTTCTTCATATTCATCTTCTTCATCTTCTTCTTCATCTTCTTCATCTTCATCTTCTTCATCTTCTTCTTCTTCTTCATCTTCTTCTTCATCTTCTTCATCTTCTTCTTCATCTTCTTCATCTTCATCTTCTTCATCTTCATCTTCATCTTCTTCATCTTCTTCTTCATCTTCTTCTTCTTCTTCTTCTTCTTCTTCTTCATCTTCTTCTTCATCTTCTTCATCTTCTTCTTCATCTTCTTCATCTTCATCTTCATCTTCATCTTCTTCATCTTCTTCTTCATCTTCTTCATCTTCTTCATCTTCATCTTCTTCATCTTCTTCTTCATCTTCTTCATCTTCATCTTCTTCTTCTTCTTCTTCTTCTTCATCTTCTTCTTCATCTTCTTCATCTTCTTCTTCATCTTCTTCTTCATCTTCTTCATCTTCTTCTTCATCTTCTTCATCTTCTTCTTCTTCATCTTCTTCATCTTCTTCTTCTTCTTCATCTTCTTCTATATCGTCTTCTTCGTCACTTATTTCTCTTTTCATTTTTTTTTTTTTAAAGAAATGCAGCTATTTTTGAGCGTAACAACAAATAGCTGGTGGCGCACGCATGTTGGAAGCGCCATTGTATGTGCTCCCTGGCAGTGGAAACACACAGACAGCAGGAGGTAAATTTAGCAGCAGGAGGAGGAGGATGAGTGTGTGGCAGCATGCAGTCAATGAGGCAGGCAGCGTGACATAATAGCCCTGGTACCTAGCGGTGATACCAGGGCCGTAAATAAACACAACAGGAGGTCCCAGACAGCGGTCGTGCAGCCCACATTGTGTCCAATACACAACTGGGACAACACAGTTTTCAACCCGGGCACCTCAGAAAAATTAAACCTTTTTTTGTAATGGTTTTGTAGTTTTGGTTTTACAACCAATTACACAGATATATAGCTATTTTTTGACGTAATAGCTGGTGGCAGAGTGGCAGCAGAAGGTAAATCTGTGTACCCTGGCGGTGGGAAACACAGACAGACAGCAGCAGCAGCAGGAGGAGGAATGGAGGAGAGTAATTATGTGAGCAGCTATTGTTTGACGTAATAGCTGGTGGCAGTGTGGCAGCAGAAGGTAATTCTGTGTACCCTGGCAGTGGGAAACACAGACAGACAGCAGCAGCAGGAGGAATGGAGGAGTAGTGTGAGTGTGGCAGCAGGTAGGCAGCGTGACATAATAGCCCTGGTACCTAGCGGTGATACCAGGGCCGTAAATAAACACAACAGGAGGTCCCAGACAGCGGTCGTGCAGCCCACATTGTGTCCAATACACAACTGGGACAACACAGTTTTCAACCCGGGCACCTCAGAAAAATTAAACCTTTTTTTTTTTTAATGGTTTTTTGGTTTTTGGTTTTACAACCAATTTAGCTATTTTTGGACGTAATAGCTGGTGGCAGAGTGGCAGCAGAAGAAGGTAATTCTGTGTACCCTGGCAGTGGGAAACACAGACAGACAGCAGCAGCAGGAGGAGGAATGGAGGAGTAGGCGAGCAGCTATTGTTTGACGTAATAGCTGGTGGCAGAGTGGCAGCAGAAGGTAAATCATCTGTGTACCCTGGCAGTGGGAAACACAGACAGACAGCAGCAGCAGCAGCAGGAGGAGGTATGGAGGAGCAGTGTGAGTGTGGCAGCAGGTAGGCAGCGTGACATAATAGCCCTGGTACCTAGCGGTGATACCAGGGCCGTAAATAAACACAACAGGAGGTCCCAGACAGCGGTCGTGCAGCCCACATTGTGTCCAATACACAACTGGAACAACACAGTTTTCAACCCGGGCACCTCAGAAAAATTAAACCTTTTTTTTTTTTAATGGTTTGTTTGGTTTCGGTTTTGCAACCAATATAGCTATTGTTTGACGTAATAGCTGGTGGCAGAGTGGCAGCAGAAGAAGGTCATTCTGTGTACCCTGGCAGTGGGAAACACAGACAGACAGCAGAAGGGCAGTACACAGCAGCCCACTGTAGGTGTAAAATGTGTGGCTGCAGGCGACGTAATAGTCAAAGTGAACCAGGCTGGCTTAGTGAGCAGGAGCCAGGAGGTGGTAAAGGGTGGTAAGGCACATTAACGATGGTTCCGGCAGCCAGTTCATGTCCCCCTCTCGCCGACAACAGGGGCCAGGAACTCGCCTTCCACCCACGCCTGGTTCATCTTGAGAAACGTCAGTCTGTCCACAGACTTGTGAGACAGACGTGAGCGTTTCTCGGTGACCACGCCACCAGCTGCACTGAAGCAGCGCTCGGACAGCACGCTGGAAGGGGGGCAGGACAGCACTTCCAGGGCGTACTGCGCTAGCTCGCTCCAGATCTCCATGCGCTTGACCCAATACTCCATGGGATCAACAGGGGCATCGCTGTCAAGCCCGCTGTACGACCCCATGTAGTCAGCCACCATGCGGGTCAGGCGCTGGCTGTGACCGGAGGAGGATGCTGCTGCATGCATCTCCTCTCTAGTCACTGCTGCCGGAGCCTCTACAGTCCTGTAGAGCTCGTGGCTGAGAGACAGCAGGTCTGTGGGGCGCTTGCTGCTGCTGGATGCAGGCACCTGCTGCTGCCTCTGTGCTGGCTGCTGGACAGTGGGGGTGGAAGGCTGGGGGAAGGCTTCCTCCAAGCGCTCAACAAGGGCCTGCTGCAAGCTCCTTATTTGTTGCGCTGGGTCTCCTCCTGCAGGCGGCAGGAACTGGCTCAACTTCCCCTTGAGGCGTGGGTCCAACATCATGCTGATCCAGATGTCCTCCCTCTGCTTCATCTGGATCACCCTGGGGTCCCTGCGCAGGCACGCCAGCATGTGCGCTGCCATTGGGAAGAGGCGGGCCACGTCTGCTGGCACATCGACGTCAGTGCTGTCCTCATCCTCCTCCTCTGCCGCCTCATCCTCTCTCCACCCCCGCACCAACTCAGCTGCGCTGTGCTGATCCCCCTCATCAGCAGCCAGGTCAGGGACCTCCACCAAGTCCTCCTCCTCCTCCCCCTCAGAGGTGGACTGCGCAGCTGGTTGCCGCTCCTGCTGGTCCAAGGCTGCCGCTCCCTGTTCCAGCAAACCATCGAGGGCCCTGTTCAGCAGAGAAACCAGGGGCACCCACTCGCAGACCATAGCATGGTCTCTGCTCACCATGTTTGTGGCCTGCAGGAAGGGAGCCAGCACAAAGCACACCTGCTGCATGTGCCTCCAGTCATCATCGGGGACGATGGACGGGATGTTGCTGGTCTTGTCCCTTCTCCGAGCTGCGGAAACAGTGGCCAGGGCAAGGTACTGGTTGACAGCGTGCCTCTGTTCAACCATACGCTCCAACATCGCCAGGGTGGAGTTCCAGCGAGTCGGAACGTCAATGATCAGCCGATGGCGTGGCAGATCCAGCTCCTTTTGCACGTCTTCCAGGCTCGCACAGGCTGCAGCCGAGCGCCGGAAGTGACGCACAACATTCCTTGCCGTTTCCAGCAGTTCGCCCATCCCCTGGTAGGTGCGCAGGAACTTCTGCACCACCAGGTTCAGCACGTGGGCAAGACAGGGGATGTGGGTCAGGTTTCCCCTGTCTATGGCAGCAACCAGATTGGCCCCATTGTCGGACACCACCTCTCCGACTCTGAGGCCTCTGGGGGTCAGCCAAATCCTCTCCTGCTCCTGGAGTTTGGCCAACACGTGGGCTGCCGTCAGCTTGGTCTTGCCAAGGCTGACCAAGTGCAGCAGCGCTTGGCAGTGGCGGGCCTTCACGCTGCTGCTGAGGCGGGGGGTTTGGCCAGGTGTGGCGGAGGATGGCAGAGGATCGGAGGAACCCGCTGCAGTTCCCCTGACCCTGCGGGGTGGCACCACCCAGTGTGTTGCTGCTGCTGCTGCTGCTGTGCCCGCTGCTGCTCTCCCATCCTCACCCCCTTCCACCAAGCTGACCCAGTGGACAGTGAAGGACAGGTAGCGGCCTGTCCCGAAGCGGCTGCTCCAGGAGTCCATGGTGACGTGGACCCTTTCACCAACCGCGTGCTCCAGCCCTCGCTCCACATTGGCCATCACAAAGCGGTGCAGTGCTGGAATGGCCTTGCGGGAGAAAAAGTGTCTGCTGGGGAGCTGCCAGTCTGGGGCTGCACAAGCAAGCAGCGCCCGCATGTCGCTCCCCTCCTGCACGAGCGTGTACGGCAGGAGTTGGGAGCACATGGCCCGTGCCAGCAAGCCGTTCAGCTGCCGCACGCGACGGCTGCTGGGAGGCAGAGCCCTAACCACCCCCTGGAAGGACTCGCTCAAAAGGCTCTGGCGTGGCCTTTTGCTGACACGGGAATCACCAGACACAGCGGAGGAGGCCACTGAGGACTGGCTGCCAGAACAGGCCTCAGTGTCGGCGGCAGGAGTTGCAGAGGGGGGAGGAGCAGTGCGTTTCCGCACTCCTGCTGGTGCTGCTGGAGGAGCAGGAGGGCGGGTGGCTGCTGTTGCTGCTGCTGAAGGCTGTGCAGTGATGGGTGTGGTGCCACTGCCAGCACCAGATGCCTTCAGCCTCTGGAACTCCTCATGCTGGTGGAAATGTTTAGCCGCAAGGTGGTTGATCAGCGAGCTGGTGCTGAACTTTAAGGGGTCTGCACCTCTGCTCAACTTCCGCTGACAGTGGTTGCAAGTGGCGTACTTGCTGTACACAGTGGGCATGGTGAAAAAGCGCCAGATTGGTGACAGAAACATCCCCCTACGGCATGGAAGCGCTGCTGCCTGTCTCCCTGTGGTGGTTGGGGGGGGGGCTTGGGTGCGGCTGGTGGTGGTACTGGCTGATGCTGCTGCTGCTGCTGCTGAGCCTGAGACACCAGCAGGCTGTGGGTCGCTGCCAATGCTTGCAATGATGCGCCTCCTTGCAAGGCCCACAAGCGCATCCTCCTCCTCCTCCGAGCTGCTGAGGACGACATCCCCTGGAGGTGGTGGCACCCAGTCTCTGTCTGTCACCGGGTCATCAACATCATCCTCCCCCTCCTCAAACATGTCCTGCTGGGATGATGACCCCCCAAACTCCTCTCCTGATGCATGGATGGGCTGCTTGACTGTCGCCACAGTCTTGCTGTCCAATCCCTCATCCCCCAAAGTGCCCATCAGCATCTCCTCCTCAAAATCGCCAACAACAGCAGACAATTGACTCATCATGCCTGGGGTCAAAAGAGTGCTGAATGAGAGGTCGGCGACTGACGGTGAACTGGCCTCCTCCCCAGACCCTGCTGGGCGGCTGCTGCGAACAGGGGTGGTGGTGGTGGTGGTGGTGAGGGTGGAGGCCTCGGATGCAGAGCTGATGGCGGGCTGCTCATCCTCCGTCATGAGTTGCACCACAGTGTCTGCATCCTTTTCCTCAATGGGACGTTTCCGACCCGGCTGGAGGAAAATCGGAGCAGGTGCTACACGCTGCTGCTGCTGTGTCTCTGCAGCGTGAGTTGCAGATGCTCCTGCTGGGCGGCGCCCAAGGCGTCCACGGCCAGTGGCTATGGGAGGAATGTTAGCCACTGACGCTGCTGCTGCTGCTGCGGAACTGTGCATGGTGGCGCGCCCGCGGCCGCGGCTTGCCACAATGCTGCTCCCTCTCCTCCTGATTCCCTTGCTGCCCTTCCCCTTGCCCAAACCGCGCTGGCTGCCACTTCCAGACATCTTAAATGTTTTGGGCGTATAGACAAAAGTTTTGTAAAAGGGCGGGTGAAAAGTGGGGTACTTTAATGGAGTGGGTTGGTTGGTGAGGTTACTGAGTGAGTGTCCCCTAGTACAGTAAGTAAGTAGTAACAGTCAGGAAGTACAACTAGCAGTTACAATAATCAGTAGTAATCACAAGTAAATTTAGTGTGTGTACACTCAGACAGTGAGTGCACGCACGCAGGAGCTAGTAGCCTATGAACACAGTGACTGAGTGTCCTAGACTCCTAGTACAGTAAGAGTAAGTAGTAACAGTAAGTAGAACTAACTAATTACAATAATCAATCAGCGATCAGAAGGAAATGGAGTGTGGGTGGTGTGTGTACACTCAGACAGTGAGTGACCGCACGCAGGAGCTAGTAGCCTATGAACACAGTGACTGAGTGTCCTAGACTCCTAGTACAGTAAGAGTAAGTAGTAACAGTAAGTAGAACTAACTAATTACAATAATCAATCAGCGATCAGAAGGAAATGGAGTGTGGGTGGTGTGTGTACACTCAGACAGTGAGTGACCGCACGCAGGAGCTAGTAGCCTATGAACACAGTGACTGTCTGACTGAGTGTCCTAGACTCCTAGTACAGTAAGAGTAAGTAGTAACAGTAAGTACAACTAACTAACAATAATCTATCAGTAATCAGAAGGAAATAGAGTGTGTGTACACACAGACAGTGAGTGAGTGCACACACGCAGGAGCTAGCTAGTAGCCTATAAACAGTGACAGTCAGTGAGTGTCCTACTCCTAGTACAGTATAACTACAATACTACCGTCTTTCCCCTAAAGTAAGACCTACCCCGAAAGTAAGGCCTCCCTTATATTTCAAGCATGCTTGAAATATAAGGCCTACCCCGAAAATAAGGCCTAGCTGGGGGCGGGGCGCTGTGTGTATGGGGAGGTGCGTGGTCTCTTACCGCACCTCCCTTGTGGCTGCGTCCCCCTTCGTTCCTGGTAATTCCTCCGGTGGCGGCGGCATAGTAATCCATCTGTGAGGGCGCCCTGTGACCCTCACGCAGTACGCTAGGCCGGCTCTGCGCTGGCGCCCTCTTCCTGTCATCATGTGCGCCCGGCAGATGCGTCCCAGGCGCACATTGATTAATCAGTGTGCGCCTGGGACGCATCTGCCGGGCGCACATGATGACAGGAAGAGGGCGCCAGCGCAGAGCCGGCCTAGCGTACTGCGTGAGGGTCACAGGGCGCCCTCACAGATGGATTACTATGCCGCCGCCACCGGAGGAATTACCAGGAACGGAGGGGGACGCAGCCACAAGGGAGGTGCGGTAAGAGACCACGCACCTGCCCATACACACAGCGTCTAGCCCCTCCCACCCCCGAAAATAAGCCCTAGCACACATTTCCTCCCCAAAAAGAATATAAGACAGTGTCTTATATTCGGGGAAAGACGGTATTAGTAAAGGACAGCAGAAATACTGGTATAGATGAGAGAAATAAACAGAGGACAGCTGCCCACAGAGGCAAGGCCCCCCTGAGGCCTAAACCTGTAAGCTTGCAGCAGCTGCCTGTCTCTAATGTAACACACAAGCTACTAACTAAAATACAATGTCTATCTAACTAACAACAATATAGGTGTATATGGCAGGTGTAGGTGAGCAAAAACGCTAGGTAAATGATCACAATAGAGCACTTGCTAAGCCAAAGCACAAAGGAGCAACTCTCTCTCTGTACAAGTCTCAGGCAAGCATGGAGAAACGTAACATGGCGGCCGCTATTTATAGGGTAGGGGCTGGCCAGGGTCCCCCTCTGTGATTGGCTGCCGTCAGAGGGCCTGGGAGCCCTCTGATTGGCTCTAAGGACATCAATCTGGGCTATGACGCTATTCGAGCTCGGTACCGAGCTCGAATAGCGCCGAGTTGCTCGAATAGCTCGAATAGTGAATGGGCTATTCGAGTGTACTCGGATAGCCCATTCGAATAGCTCCAGCTATTCGGAGCTCGAATACCGAGCTCGAATAGCTGAAAAAGAGCTCGAATATTCGAGCTACTCGAATATTCGAGCTCTGCTGAGCACCACTGATAATTTGTAGCTCCTGCTGGTCTCCCATTAAGAATGTCTTAAAGTGTACCAGAGATGATTGACACTGTTGTATACATACCTGGGGCTTCCTCCCACCCCATGCGCACAGATCGCTCCCACGCCGCCGTCCTCTGCTGCCTGCAGCTCCGGTATCGGGTCCCGTTAGTTCTGCCAGTCTGCGCAAGCGAAGTGTGCCCTCTACGTATCTCTCCGGTGGCCGCTGGAGAGATACGTAAAAGGGCACAGTTCCTCTTGCGCAGACTGGCCTTGACTGGCTGAACTAACGTTACCCGATACCGGAGCTGCAGGACGGTGGCGTGGGAGCGATCTGTGCGCATGGGGCTGGAGGAAGCCCCAGGTATGTATAAAACAGTATCAATCATCTCTGGTTGGTTTCCTTTAAGGCGGCCATACATCAGCAACTTGGCAGCTGATCGACCATCTCAATAATTATTGAGTCGGATGAAAGTCTTTGCTGCCAAATGCATGCCCGATTGAAGATTGGTTGCATATATCGGTCAGACATGCTGCAAGATGTAGGGCCGACTTTCTGTACTGGGTGCGCGACGGTAACGGTGAACGTTATCGGGGCAAGCAACAAATGTGTCCTATATGGGCCTGGGTGGTGGGGGGGGGGCAGGGCTGATGATGTGTGAGGGGCCCAAACATTTCTGATGTCGGCCCTGACTGGAGATACTGTACTAACTTCACTGGGGACAACTAGCTTCACTGGGGGCAACTAGCTTCACTGGGGGCAACTATTTTAGCTTCACTGGGGGCAGCTATACTGGGGGCAACTGTACAAGCTACACTGGGGACAACTGTACTAGCTATGCTGGGGGCAACTGTACTAGCTATACTGGGGGCAACTGTATGAGATATACTGGGGGCAACTAAACTAAGTTTACTAGGGGCAACTATACTAGCTATACTGGGGCAACTGTACTAGCTATACTGGGGGCAACTGTACTGGCTATACTGGGGGCAACTAAACTAAGCTTACTGAGGGCAACTATACTAGCTATACTGGGGCAACTATACTGATTTCACTAGGGTCAACTATACTAGCTATACTGGGGCAACTATACTAACTTCACTGGGGGCAACTATACTAGCTTCACTGGGGCAGCTATACTGGGGGCAACTGTACTAGCTATACTGGGGGCAACTGTTCTAGCTATACTGGGGGCAACTGTTCCAGCTATGCTGGGGGCAACTGTACCAGCTATACTGGGGGCAACTGTACCAGCTATACTGGGGGACAACTGTACTAGCTATTTTGGGGGCAACTGTACCAGCTATACTGGGGGCAACTGTACCAGATATACTGGGGGCAACTGTACCAGCTATACTGGGGGCAACTGTACTAGCTACACTGGGGGCAACTGTACTAGCTATACTGGGGGCAACTAAACTAAGTTTACTGGGGGCAACTATACTAGCTATACTGGGGCAACTATACTGACTTCACTAGGGGCAACTATACTAGCTATACTGGGGGCAACTATACTAGCTATACTGGGGCAACTATACTAACTTCACTGGGGGCAACTAGCTTCACTGGGGTCAACTATACTAGCTTCACTGGGGGCAGCTATACTGGGGGCAACTGTACTAGCTATATTGGGGGCAACTGTACTAGCTATACTGTGGCAACTAAACTAAGTTTACTGGGGTGGGGGCAACTATACTAGCTATACTGGGGTAACTATACTAGCTACACTGGGGGCAACTATATTACCTACACTTAGGGCAGCTATACTAGCTATATTGGGTGCAACTATACTAGCTATAATGGGGCAGTGGCGGCATCAGGGGGTTGCTTTGGGTGCTGAAGCACCCCCTAAAATTCTCCAAGCACCCCTAAAGCACCCCTCTAGTAGACGCCATGTCAGTTCACTGACAGCAGCAGCCCGCAGCTCCGACAGTGGCAGAGCAGGACTACAGTAAAATGGCATCTGAAGCCCTGCTCTGGAAACTTGAGTTGGCAGTGCAGGACTTCGGGCGCCATTTTCCCGTAGCCCTGCTCTCAGCGCGGGAGTTTCAGTTGCTGGCTGGCTGCAGAGGATCGTGGGAGCTGCGTGCCAGACAGAGGCCGGGACAGGAGGTCTGCTGCTGCTTCAGGTGAGTAAATGTTTTTTTTTTATATTAGCAGGTGTATCAACTGTCCTGGCCAGGTCTGCTACATGATTGAAGTGTTTTCTGGCCAGGTCGGCCACATGATTGCATGTATTTTCTGGTCAAATCTTCCACATGATTGCATGTATTTTCTGATCAGGTCTGCCACATGATTGCATGTATTTTCTGGTCAAATCTTCCACATGATTGCATGTATTTTCTGGTCAAATCTTCCACATGATTGCATGTATTTTCTGGCCAGGTCTGCTACATGATTGCATGTATTTTCTGGTCAAATCTGCTGACATGATTGCATGTATTTTCTGGCCAGGACTGCCACATGATTGCATGTATTTTCTGGTCAAATCTTCCACATGATTGCATGTATTTTCTGGTCAAATCTGCCAACATGATTGCATGTATTTTCTGGTCAAATCTGCCGACATGATTGCATGTATTTTCTGGTCAAATCTGCCGACATGATTGCATGTATTTTCCGGTCAAATCTGCCGACATGATTGCATGTATTTTCCGGTCAAATCTGCCGACATGATTGCATATATTTTTTGGTCAAATCTGCCGACATGATTGCATGTATTTTCTGGTCAAATCTGCTGACATGATTGCATGTATTTTCTGGGCAAATCTGTCGACATGATTGCATGTATTTTCTGGTCAAATCTGCCGACATGATTGCATGTATTTTATGGGCAAATCTGCCGATATGATTGCATGTATTTTCTGTGCAATTCTGCCGACATGATTGAACTATTTTCTGGTCAAATCTTCCACATGATTGCATGTATTTCCTGGTCAAATCTTCCACATGATTGCATGTATTTTCTGGCCAGGTCTGCTACATGATTGCATGTATTTTCTGGTCAAATCTGCCAACATGATTGCATATATTTTCTGGCCAGGACTGCCACATGATTGCATGTATTTTCTGGTTAAATCTTCCACATGATTGCATGTATTTTCTGGTCAAATCTGCCAACATGATTGCATGTATTTTCTGGCCAGGACTGCCACATGATTGCATGTATTTTTTGGTCAAATCTGCCGACATGATTGCATGTATTTTCTGGGCAAATCTGCCAACATGATTGCATGTATTTTCAGGTCAAATCTTCCGACATGATTGCATGTATTTTCTGGACAAATCTGCCGACATGTTTGCATGTATCTTCTGGGCAATTCTGCCGACATGATTGAACTATTTTCTGGTCAAATCTTCCACATGATTGCACGTATTTTCTGGTCAAATCTTCCACATCATTGCATGTATTTTCTGGCTAGGTCTGCTACATGATTGCATGTATTTTCTGGTGAAATCTACGGACATGATTACATGTATTTTCTGGCCAGGACTGCCACATGATTGCATGTATTTTCCGGTCAAATCTGCCACATGATTGCATGTATTTTCCGGTCAAATCTGCCACATGATTGCATGTATTTTCTGGTCAAATCTGCTGACATGATTGCATGTATTTTCTGGTCAAATCTGCCGACATGATTGCATGTATTTTCTGGGCAAATCTGCCGACATGATTGCATGTGTTTTCTGGTCAAATCTCCTGACATGATTGCATGTATTTTCTGGTCAAATCTCCCAACATGATTGCATGTATTGTCTGGGCAAATCTGCCGACATGATTGCATGTATTTTCAGGTCAAATCTGCCGACATGATTGCATGTATTTTCTGGGCAAATCTGTCAACATGATTGCATGTATTTTCTGGGCAAATCTTCCGACATGATTGCATATATTTTCTGGGCAAATCTGCCGACATGATTGCATGTATTTTCCGGGCAAATCTGCCGACATAATTGCATGTTTTTTCTGGGCAAATCTGCCGACATGATTGCACGTATTTTCGGGCAAATCTGCCTACATGATTGAACTATTCTCTGGTCAAATCTGCCACATGATTGCACGTATTTTCTAGTCAAATCTGCCAACATGATTGAATGTGTTTTTGGTCAAATCTGCCGACATGATTGAACATGTTTTCTGGTCAAATCTGCCGACATGATTGAACTTAATTTCTGGGCAAATCTGCTCACATTACGTGTATTTTCTTGAGAAAACCTGCACAATTATGTGAATTTTCTGGAGAAAGGGTCACCAAAACTTGGGCCTACTGCCTTTGTGTTGCACTTTTAAAGGGAACCCGAGGTGAGAATAATATTGAGGCTGCCATATTTATCTCCTTTTAAGCAATACCAGTTGCCTGGCTGCCGTGCAGGTCCTCTGCCTCTAATTCTCTCAACCATAGACCCTGAACAAGCATGCAGCAGGTCAGGGGTTTCTGACAATATTGTCAGAACTGACAAGATTAGCTGCATGCTTGTTTCTGGTGTAATTCAGTTCACTACTGCAGCTAAATAGATCAGCAGGGCTGCCTATTGTTTAAAAGGAAATAAATATGGCAGCCTCCATATCACTTTAAATTACAGTTAGCTCCGCCCTCATCCGGTCATGGCCACGCCAATTTTTCACAGGTTATAGCCGCACCCATTTTTTGTTAGCTACCTATACTGAGGCCAATTTTAGGGGAAGGGGGAGCCTACACCTGGCCTACACAGTTGTTGTTTTTTATGGCGGGGGTGTGTGTCTTTTAATACCCAGGACCGGGTGTCAAATGCCCTAGGTACGCCACTGGTTCAGGCCATTTCTAGCCATCTCTACCTTTGACAAGAGGAGCCCACTAGGGGCCCTCCATCCTCCATCTTATTACCTTTTCTTTGGTGCTAAGCTGGTAATTAACACCTTTATATGTGCATTGAATATTAGTAATCCTTAACTAACTGATTCCCTACTCATATTTCACACCTTTCTGACGCTGAAACTTTCCTTCATAGGTTTTAGGGCTTTATATCAATAGAGTGTTAGGGGCTCTATGTAAAACTCACACTGGGGCCCCAAGCTCCTCAGTTACGCCACTGAGCAGCACTGCTTAGTGCCGTTCATAACCAGTTTAGGCTTCAAAATTCAAGAATCAATTCATTAAAACAGAAAAAAGAGGAAAAAGCAAGAGGATTGAGATAGTTTTCCATGCTAAGGTTACAAAATGTACAGTGCAGTGAAGAAGCAAGGGGAATAAAGGCACCTTTATCCAGATCTTTGGTTTTATATTTATTTATGTTGTATCACATTGCTGGCTGCACATGGAGCGACTGTCTGATTTTCTGACTATTCTACTTGTAGAGCTGCTCTGCAGTGTAATAGTGTGAGTATCTAAAGCTGGATGTGTTGTACAGTGACACCTAGTGTTGAACTGTATTTCTTTACACTTCATCATTTTACCAAAGAAGAGATTTATAGTTCTTGTTTTCTGATTGATTAATTGATTTGTGTGTTATCTCTACAGATAGAAATTGGAACAGTGCTGCCTGTTGTTGTGAATAGACCAATTCTTTCTCCTGAGCAAGTCCAGGAAGAGACTGAAGAGGCTGAAGAATCAACTCCAAAATTAATTGATGGATCTTCACCACAGGGACCTTTGTCTCCTGGAGTCCAAATTCCGGAAGCAAGTGGAGGTTTGTGCCACGACTATTCAGGACTCAGTGCAGAGCACTCTCATGTGATTACATTTGACAACATGATTGAGAATGTTCATACTACTTCAAGGCAAATAGATTATTTTGCTTTATTAACACATTCAGAAAAATAACTCATGCTGCTATTTAGATTTCATTTTAATATTTGAAACCTCACATTTTATTGCAGAATTAAATATGAATGTTTTTATGTTATCTTTTTTTACTATTTATGTTTTTTATAATTTTATAGGTATACTTTATATTATATTATCTATTTGTTTAGCAATGATCATGTTAACTGAGAAAAACAAAAAGAAATAGCAATTTAAAGGGAACCTGACGTGAAAGGTATATGGTGGCAGCCATATTCATTTTCTTAATCAGCAGAAAAAATATCAGTTGCTTGGCAGTCCTGCTGATCTGGCTGAAGCAGTGTCTGAATTACACACCTGAAAGAAGCAAATTGTTAATCTAGTCAGAGTTTTGTCAGAGACAACTAATCTGCATGCTTATTCAGGGTCTATGGCTCAGACAACAGTAACTAGCTATGATTAAGGAGCCATGCAGAGCTCTGATATGCTTGAGTTTTTTCTGCGTGTCATTTGCTGTTCTAAATAAAGACTTGGATTTTTTACCCTCCCATTTGGTGTAGTGGGACGTTTTAGTGTCTATGGCTAAGAGTATTGGAAGCAAAGGATCAGTAGGACAGCCAGGCAATTGTTATTATTTAAAAGGAAATAAATATGGCAGCCTCTCCCTATGGCAGCAAATATGGCAGCCTCCCCACATGCCTCTCCCTTCAACTTCCCTTTAATGGAGAACTTGATAAACGTAACAGTCCAAGGACCACTGTCCCCCGGTACCATCCTGTGCTCCTCACATCCTGTGCTTCCCAGTCCTGTACTTTCCCATTCTGTGCTGTGCTGCCCACATCATGTGCTACTCCTATATTGTGCTGTGCTCCCCAATCCTGTCCTGTGTTCCCCGCATCCTGTGCTTACACAGTTCTGGTCTCCTTTGTCCTGTGTACTCCCCATCCCATAGGCAAATGCAGGGGGGGGGATTATTACAGCTGCCCAGAATCCCCCTCGGACCAGGGCCAGTGCAGTGGGGAGAGGCACAAGTTGAGACACTAGAATATCTGCAGGCATCCTGCAGTTCACAGCACTGCCCCCTTTCTTTACAGAGCATGGAGCAGCTTTGGGGAACTTAACAGAGCACAAAGTCAGTTATGAGCACAGCCCTGTGCCCTGCTGTGTGAACGTGTCACTTTCCCCTTTATTACATAATTTCATTAGTAACTGTATCCAAATTGCTGCTGATCAATCCCGTTGTCGATCGGGAGCAGATCGGAAATGTCGGAAATAAATGTCAGATCCCACATGATGTCCTACCATATTATTATACTAAATTGTGCATGGCTGAAGGAGACCTTTCAGGAACCCCCCCCCCCCTGAAAATCCTGGGTTTTCCCCTGCAATCCTGTATGGTGCTCCCCCTCTCTTTTGCTCTCTTTGTCCTCTGCTTTGCTCTTCCATTCTGTGCTGTTCTCCCCTCCTGTGCTCCCCTAGCCCAGGTATGCAGCAGAGTATAGCTGTATACAGTGGTAACGTGCTTTTCTCTCACCACCTCTGGGTGTGGGCTGTCCTCTCATCACTTACTTCTCCGCCCTCACTATAAACATAGTCTCTACCAGTGCCTTAACCTCCTGGCCGATAATCCCGAGCTGAGCTTGTGGTATGTCGCGCAGGAGGATTTCTCAGGCCCTGGTGGGCCGATTTGCATAATTTTTTTTTGTTACACGCAGCTAGCACTTTGCTAGCTGCGTGCAACTTCCAATCGCCGCCGCTTGCCGCCGATCCGCCGCTACCCGCCGTGCCACGCAGCCCCCCCCCCAGACCCCTTGCCCCTTGCGCAGCCTGGCCAATCAGTGCCAGGCAGCGCTGAGGGGTGGATCGGGACTCCCTCTGACGTCACGACATCCATGACGTCGGTGATGTCATCCCGCCCCGTCGCCATGGCGACCGGGGAAGCCCAGCAGGAAATCCCGTTCTGAACGGGATTTCCTGCTTACTCTGATCGCCAAAGGCGATCAGAGTGGGTGGGGGGATGCCGCTGCACAGCGGCTATCATGCAGCTAGCACTAGGCTAGCTACATGATTTTAAAAAAAATAATTTAAAAAAAAAGTGCAGTGCCCCCTCCTGGGCGATGTAATTGTATTGCCCAGAGGGTTAATGATGAACTTGAACCAAGGAGTGAACTTCATACCAAACAGTAGCTGATACTCCCTTTCCCTTGAGAAATCTTTACCTTTTCTTGAATAGCACATCAGGGGAGTCTGTGTGGCTGATATTGTGGTAAAACGTCATGACAGCTTCCTTTCTGTGAACCCTGTTGCATTGTGGGTAATAATAGCTATTTCCAACTGCCAAGCAACCAGTATTGTCTTCTGTGCATATGTACATCTATAAAAAAATAATTTTAGTCTATTTTAGTCTATCACATTGTTAGTGGGTGTGATTTTAGCTAATAGCAGTTGTTGTAGTTTTTTTTCTTGCCTGCAACTGTCAGTAGTAAAGATGATGACTAGCAGGCTTATTGTAGATCACACCACATGGCAGATATCAATCATTTCTACGTCTCATTTCTATTTTTTAACTCCTCACTTTGCAATGTATTGATTTATCCCCCCCTCCCCCCCCCCCCCCCATGCACACACACCACTTTTTTTGGTACAGTTCCGTTTAAGTAAGAGAGAGGAGGAGATGGCTGTTTAGCATAATCTGTCATTTCATAGAAAGGTGGGTCTTCAGATGAGAGAACAGTAGCTGCCTTCCCTTGCTGTACCCATGTTCCTACATGGGGCTCTGTTCAAACATAGGATGGGGGAAGGAGGAAATGTGCAGCAACTACAAGTCTGCGAGAGGACAACAAAACAACAACCAGCTGCTCCAATGGGTACTTTACCTTTTCACTGCAAAAACCAAAGCTATTTGTTTTATATGTCATCAGAATTAAAATATAGTGCTGATAAATGCATTTAAGAAAATGTAGCAAAAGAGAACAGAGGCGCCAAAACAGTCCACCCTGGGTGGAAGGGCTGAAATTCTCAACATTTCCTCCTATCTACAGAGAGCGACTTCTTAATCCTGAGTGGGGACAGGCTTGTTCTCCCCATGTGCCTTTACAGTGGTTGCCTAGGAGGTTTGTAAGTATTACTCTACCATTCCCTCATCACCAGTATATACTGTACTACACCATATTGGGCTCTCGGTGTCCTTATTTTTATCTCTTCAAGCATTTAAGAAAAAGGTCTATGAAGAGCAGAGGCTTTAAAGATCGGGACATTATGGGACATATTCAACAGGAGCAATAAAAAGAAATGAAATATTTTCTCATCCTTATTTCATGCAAGATCTCTAGAGACAGCTTCAATATTGTTTACCATGGTTCTCCAAAACTCCTGAACACTGGAAAACAGGGGCAAACTCAAGTGATATAGCCAATCTGGAACTATCTTCTGTTTTTATTGCTACAGTATAGTAAAATAGTGTTTTACATGTAAGTAGAAACAAGTGAGATATCACAATTCTGATAAGAACTCACTGTTCAACTTTGATGGTTTAGACAGCAGATCTTCGCCAA
This sequence comes from Hyperolius riggenbachi, assembly GCF_040937935.1. Classification (NCBI taxonomy): domain Eukaryota; kingdom Metazoa; phylum Chordata; class Amphibia; order Anura; family Hyperoliidae; genus Hyperolius; species Hyperolius riggenbachi. Next base: position 323,768,318 of record NC_090648.1, read on the forward strand.
ATTCTGTCAAATAAAGTTAGCCCACTGATACCCTAAACTGTAGTTTTGTAATACTTGCAATCCTTTTACACTGGTTAAAAATGCTTAAACATGTGTAACTCGTTCACTTTAGATTTGATACAACCACAACATTTTTATTTTAGGTGACTATTGGTATCTGTTTGTTTTGTAGGTGTCTCTACTTGTATTCTGTGTGGATGTATCCGTACCACCGTTTACTGTGATGACCACAACCTTGACGCAGTTCCTCCTCTGCCTAAGGACACAACTCACGTCTATTTACGTTTCAACAGGATAAGCAAGATAAACAAGAATGATTTTTCATATTTAAGTAAACACACCTTTTTATGTTTATCTATTGTTCTATTATTCTCTACAGTATATCCATGAGAGATAAATACAGCTTTTTTGTCCATTTTTAGAGTCAAGCAAAACATTTTAATGTATCCCATTTATGGCTACCTTTGCCTTTGACAGTTCCAATAGGATTTTTGTTTGCCTGCTAGCTGGACAAAGCTCATTGTACTCTCATTTGGTACTAACGCAGTACAAAAGCAGTTTGCATGACTGATAGAACTTTGAAGGTTAGGTGTGAACCTTACCTATGCCAGGCCAAGGTAGGACAGATAGATCCCTGCAACTGCAGTATTAAACTGTGATGCTTTCACAAACCAGTACCTAGACTACAGGTGGTGGTTTTTGAGAGGAGAGAATTTACGTAAGTAACTATTGTGTTACTGTATATTACTGTATACAATGGACACACTCTTGGCAGCCATTTTTCTATGTTGGACCATCTTCGACATTGGAATAGGTCCTATGCTAATCCATGGGAAGAAAAGAAAGGGTTAAAGCCAAGGAGGTTCATGGCAATTACAAGACATAAGAAGAGCAGGAAGATTTTTCCATTGGTGATATAAAGCAGAAAAAGACCCCAAATCAGGTCCAACCGTTTACCATACCATATGTACTGGTAATTAAAAACCTTCTTTCTATTGAAATTAGTGTATAGCAGCTGCAGCTAACCACTTAAGGACCACGGGCTTAAACTCCCCTAAATACCAGGCCATTTTTAACAAAAAAGGCCACTACAGCTTTAAGGCCTCGCTGCAGGGCCGTACAACTCAGCACACTCGTGATTCCCCCTCCCCCCTTTTCTGCCCACTAACAGAGCTCTCTGTTGGTGAGCAATGATCTCTCCCAGAATATTTATTTTATTTTGTACAAATATTTATTTTATTATTTTTTAAATAAATATGTTTATTTTATTTATAATTTTTCTTCCCCCCCCTCCCTCCCCCCACCAGCCAATCAGTGTAATTGGCTGTCATAGACTTCTGCCTATGACAGCGGATCGCTTCCTTGCCTCTAGAGGGGACAGCCGTGTCACATGGCTGTCCCTGGTACAGCGCTGCCATACATAGCAGCGCTGTACCTAGTAAATAGATGGTGGTTTGGCCATCTAACTGTCTCCTAGCGGACATCGCCGGTGGGAGACTGATGGCGGAGTGGAGATGCATGTGCAGTGGCGTGCGCGATCTCCTGCAAAACACGCCCCCAGGACTGCATGCCGATCGGCATTAGGTGGTCCTGGGGCAACCGCTGCATCCACACCAATTGCCTTGGAGCGGTCCTAAAAAGGTTAAAGGTTTGTAACAGATCATGCTGGTCATTTTATTGCACATTCCTAAGCAGTCTGGGAACTGTGCCCCAAAATGTATTACTGAAAGGTGTTTGATTTTGGATGCCTGATGACAAGGTTATTTTCAAGTGCTGGGAGGTGCCAGGGCCACAAACATTCTTATTAGCTGCTGGTGAAGAGAACTTGCAGTGTTACTGGCTGTCAGCATTAGCAGGCCAGGTGATGGGTAGCTGTGATAAGTGCCAAGATGCCCAAGAGAAAGCAGATAACAGAAAGTACTGGTAATTACATTTTGCTGTACGAGTTTAAAGATTAGAAGGTTAGGCAACAGCAAGGATTTTATGTGATGGGGAGGTTAGGGTTAGGCATCATTTAGGCATGAGATAAGGAATAATGTTAGGGGTGGGGTTTAGGATTAGACTGTAGGAAGAAGTTAAGGTCAGAGGGAGGCTCAGATCAAATGTCTGCACGGCAGTTCATGGAAGTCAGTGATTATGAAGTCAATGAGAGAAGTCCATTACCAATGCTTGCCTTACCAGAAAAAAGCTCAACATGTCCTCTAACAGAGTGCCTAGATATTAATTAATTATTATTTTATATAGTAGTTTTGGTTTGAATAAATTCAAAAGGTTTTGGTTGGAACAAAGTAAACGGTAAAAACAGCCATAACTGCAGAAAAACATACCATAAAGTAAGTTTATAACTATTGAATTGTTATTAAGAAATCATTCAATAAATTTTACTGAATTGATGACAAGATTTGTTAACATTTAACATCTTACCAGGGTGGAACATCATAGCCTGCCATTAATGTTGTTGCATCAAATGTATGAATATGTACATTGCTTTAGTCATTGTTTAGAGCTTTAAATAATTTGATGAATTTTATATTTTTTTATATTTTAGATAAATTACAGAAGATTGACTTGACGTCAAATATCATAACAGAAATTGATGAAGATGCTTTTAGAACCTTGTCTAATCTTGATGAACTCCTACTCCCAGATAACAAAATAAGACAACTTCCTGAGCTACCACACTCTTTAAGTTTTCTTGATCTCAGCAAGAACAGACTTGGACGCAAAGGCATAAAGCAGGAGGCGTTCAAGGTATACTAATACAATTCAATAAAGCATGTAAAATAGCACATAGAAACCAGCCAGGCATCCTCTTTCATATACTTTGTAATCTGGTTGATTCCCTCGGGCAGGAACTTTCCTTAAATATAGGGGAATGGAAAGCTGCAGGCATGACAACAGACAATTTTATTATAAATGCAGTTTTTGTAAAGCGGTTTACAAATCAAGCACCTAATGAAGGTGAGAATTACTGAGACCATAAAGACAGACAGGTATGTCTTTTAAGATGTAGGTTACTCTCTTAATATGTATCTAGTAACTGATGTTTAAAGGAATACTGTAGGGGGGTCGGGGGAAAATGTGTTGAACTTACCCGGGGCTTCTAATGGTCCCCCGCAGACATCCTGTTCCCACGCAGCCACTCACCGTTGCTCCGGCCCCGCCTCCAGTTCACTTCTGGAATTTCAGACTTTAACCACTTCAGCCTTCAGTCGTTTTCACTTTATGCTTCCGAGCAATGTTCACCTCCCATTCATTAGCCTATAACTTTATCACTACTTATCACAATGAACTGATCTATGTCTCGTTTTTTCCACCACCAAATAGGCTTTCTTTGGGGGGTACATTTTGCTAAGAGCCACTTTACTGTAAATGCATTTTAACAGGAAGAATAAGGAAAAAACAGAAAAAATGCATTATTTCTCTTTCTTCGTCCAAAATAGTTTTAAAATAATACATGCCTCCACAATTAAAACTCACGAATTGTATGTGCCTATTTCTCCTGGTTATTACACCGTTTAAATTATGTCCCTATCACAATGTATGGCGACAATATTTTACTTGGAAATAAAAGTGCATTTTTTCCGTTTTGCATCCATCACTATTTACAAGCTTATAATTAAAAAAACATATAAATATTTAATGTTTACATAGATATTTAAAAAGTTTAAACCCTTAGGTAAATATTTATGTTTTTTTTTTTTTATTGTCATTTTTTTTTTTTATTATTAAACATTTTATGTGGGTATTTTTGGGAGGGTGGGATGCAAATCAATTTTTTAAGGACATATTGGTCTATTTTTAAATTTTTGTTTGCATTTTCCTGCAGTTAGCTTTTTGGCCACAAGATGGCAGCCATGAGTTTGTTTACAATGACGTCACTCTAAGCATAACACGGACGCTTAGAGTGACGTCGGGGGAAATAAGAACAGAAAAACCTCAGCTTCCGTGAGAAGCTGACGGTTTTTCTCGGGGGGAGAGCAATCAGTGATCGGGCACCATAGCCCGATTCACTGATTGCCTGGCTAGCGAACCGCGGGCCGGGAGTGCGCATGCACGTGCGCGATCGGCCGCGGGGGCACACGGCAGCGCACATGGCCTCCTGGGCGTAGCTAGTACATCCAGGAGGCCAAAGTAGTTAAAGTCTGAAAACCACTGCGCCTGCATTGCCGTGTCCTCACTTCCCCTGATGTCACCAGGAGTGCATGGCTCAGGCACAGACCACACTAGTCTTGTGGGAGAGCTGGCAGGCACTCGGGGAAAGCTGTATTTAACTGGTTTAGAAAACACCCGGCAAACCATGTGCTCAAGACAAAGGCAGGGATAGATGCAAGCAATCAGGAGGACAAGAAAGATCTGGCACTATGGTTTATTCTGAGCAGCAAAAAACAAAAGGGTGATGTATAGTGCGTTCAACTTGCAATAAGCATGGCTAGAACAGACTAAGGCTAAGTTTGCATAATGGCTTTTATTCAATTTAGGTTTTAACTATCCCAATGGGACTCTCTACTCTATTTAATACAACTAATAAAAATCTACCATCGCATTCAACTACCATGATGCAACCTGATCCCTCCTAATATGCCTAACACGGTCAGGTGATTGGCTCCTGACCCCTCTCTCTCTAGTTGCCTCATAGGTGTCCCATTCACGTTTTCTTCTTTCTTCTGTCCTTCCTATTATCTCACCTTTCACTCAGCCTATCCCTCACTCTTTGGTCACGTGAGTTCACCTCCCTCCCTGCCAATATGGTGATCCAGCATTTTGTATTACTCTCCCTCTTTGCTGCATTATAGCTAATAAGTCCTAGTGTGTGAAATTCTTCCACACTTCGAGTAACCAATGCAGGGTGCCGCGCCACTTTGTGTTGACTGCGGCTACGGTTTGGTTCTCTTCCCCATCAGGTCTGTGCCCGCTGTGGCCCTTCGTTTGTGCCCAACCACTGTTTATGTGGATGTGGCCTCTCGGGTTGCCATAGCAACGAGCAGCCTGAGGGTTACATCATTGCAGCCCTTGTTTACATTTTTCTGTGGGTGGAGTCGCCCAGCTACCGGCCACTGGTTGTAGCGTCATGAATGACGCATATACGCGACCTTTCCTTACAGCTGGACGCCTCCTAGCTGCTCACGTATTGGCCGCTGATTTCTGCGTCGTGCACGACGCATGCACGCGTACTTGAGCACCTCCCACCTTCCACCCATTGGAGTAACATACCGGACCAATCACTGATGGTGGGTGGGTCTTCCCAGAGACACGGAAGCGCGGCTTGTAACAAGCGCGCATTTAAAGCCCTGCTGGCGTTCCAGTCACTTGTGCACACCTCAGATGAAGCTCGGCAACCGCCTAGCGAAACGGTCGTAAGGACCGTGCACCTTCCTGGCGCCCACACCTGCCACCTCTCTCACACCCAGGTACAGCTCAACACTGTGTGATGTTTTTTTGATGTCTGTTCTAGCCATGCTTATTGCAAGTTGAACGCACTATACATCACCCTTTTGTTTTTTGCTGCTCAGAATAAACCATAGTGCCAGATCTTTCTTGTCCTCCTGATTGCACAGACCACACTAGGCCTGCGCAGTATGCTCCTGGTGACATCAGCGGGAGTGGGGACACGGCAACGCAGGCGCAGTGGTTTTCAGACTTTAAAGTCTGAAATTCCAGTAGGGAACCGGAGGCGGGGCCGGAGCATTGGGGAGTGGCTGCGCGGGTACAGGATGTCTGCAGGGGACCATTAGAAGCCGCGGGTAACTTCAACTAATTTTCCCCTGACCCCTCTACAGTGTCCCTTTAATAATGCCTGGGTTCAGAGAAGCATTATTATCTCATGTGAGATAACTCAAGGCAGCGAAGCAGGTGGTTTTGGCGCACATCGTTCAGTGCTGAGCAACAAAACTAGGCCCTGCCATTGCAGTAACTTTATACTTTGTGGAACACGTAAGGGTAATTTGGGATTTTAGCAATGACTCAAAGGGGGAGTAATATTTTACACTGCCGAGGATTTGAGTGGCAGCAAGGTGAGTAATTATTTGGCTCACCCTGTGCCCAGCTCACTGGCGGCATACTAATGCGTATGCTAGGGCAGGGCACCCTCAGCCGAATAATCTTGGGCTGCCTTAATGCAGCCATTCAGAGCGGCAGGGAGCGCTTTCATATTTACCTTTTTCAGACGCTCGATCGGTTACTCTCTTCCTTTTCTTTTACTACACCCACGGCGCTGTAGTCCCAACATCCTCTCCTGGTTCCCGAGTCCTCCAGAGTCTCTTCCATCACCTTTCTTCCACCACCAAGTGGCGCTGCAATGCTGGCATCATCCTCCGGGTCCCGATCATGTTATATCATGTAATCGAGACCCAGAACGGGATGCAGGCATTACAGTGGTTACTCTGAGGAAGAGAAGAGATGATCCAGCATCCGGAACAGGTAAATATGAAAAGGCTGCCTGCCGCTTGACATAGTCTGCCAGGCTGAGAGGGAGGGACAGCAGAAACAATGTGGCCCTGCAGTGCACATATGGTTTTCTAAAAGATTAACGTTAACCTTTAACTTAGAAAAAAAAACAGATACCTACCTTAGAAGGGGGAAACCTCTGGATCCTAATAAGGCTCCCCCTTTTCAAGAATTATTATAGGATTGTGCTTCTGTGCAGCAATAGCTAGAGCAGTCTTTTTGGAGTACAAACTAGTGAACAACTACTCTTGCTGAATGCATAATTATTTGCACAGAAAAAAAGTCATATTTGCTCATTTTCAGTAGGTGTACTAATTCAATGATTGACAGAAAGTGTTACACTCCTATTCTGTTTATATGCATGCACATGCCATGCACGGCACACATCAGATTCTCACTGGTCTGTTCTCAATGCCAATCTCAATGACCTGCTTGTGCTTCTCAGAATCTCTGCATGATTATGCAAGCACACAGCCTCCCACTAGTGACACCAGCTACACTACTGCACTTAATCTTGTCACACTGTCCTGTGCCCTGCTCACAATTAGGATATGACAGAATGATATCAACTACAAGCATACATAAGGGGAATCTCTAATTTGGCCAATGCACTCAGGGTGGGGTAGCACGAGAGTACGGGGCAGACAAGTGAAAAGGTGACACATCAAACATTCAAACAATTAAATGTTGTAGTAACTTTTTTGTTTATATAAAATGGCACTGTTCAATATCAATTTAAAAGAAAAGAAAAATTCTGCCAAGGTCCTGTGCATAGTGCAGACATTCCACACAAGATGAGTGTTCCATGTGGGTAACAATCAGGCAAAGGAAAGGAACGTAAGTGCAGTAAATTATGGGGGCATGTATGTGTGTTACTTTAATATGTGAATATTATGCATAAATGTGACCCTGTTGTGGGTTGCTGCATACCTAACTATATCAAAGCATGCATACTATGCAGTAATTAGGACAGCAATTGGAAAAAGAGGTTGATACAGTGATTTAGGAGATGCACAGTACTGGTAACTCTATGGTTTTCAGTGGCTTTGAATCCAGACTATAGGAAAACTGTCAGTGTTGTAAATCCAAGAAGGAGGTGATTTTTGATCTTTTACCTATGTATTTTTTTTAGGGATGGGACGACGAATCCGGCGAATCCACGAATCCCTCAAATATTAGGAAATATTAGAGATTCGTGGATTCGAATCCCGACGCCATTTTCCGCTCGCCGAATCCGCCGAATCCCGACACTGCATCGCCGCGCATCCGCCGCTTCACCCGCTCGCAAGTGTCCTCCTCCCGCTCCCCGCAGCCTCCTCTGCTCGCCTGCTGCATAAATAAGAAGCAGCAGCCTCTCACCTCCAGCGTGGAGCCCGGAGCGGCAGACCTCCTACAGACTTCCTTATTCCCCCTAGTGACTGGCTCTTACTACGTCATCAGTAAGAGCCGGTCAGGCGGCCACTAGGGGGAACTAGGAAGTGAAGTCTGCCGCACTTCACTCCACGCTGGAGGTGAGAGGCTGCTTCTGCTTATTTATGCAGGGGGGCGAGCGGAGGAGGCTGCGGGGAGCGGGAGGAGGATATGACCCAGCTACCTACTGAAGTGTAGGTAAGGTAGCCCACCCAGCCTGCTACATATACTGATTCCCCCAGCCTGCTACCTATACTGATCCCCCCAGCCTGCTACCTATACTGATCCCCCCAGCCTGCTACCTATACTGATCTCTCCAGCCTGCTACCTATACTGATCCCCCCAGCCTGCTACCTATACTGAGCCCCCCAGCCTGCTACCTATACTGACCCCCCCAGCCTGCTACCTATACAGATCCCCCCAGCCTGCTACCTATACTGAGCCCCCCAGCCTGCTACCTATACTGATCCCCCCAGCCTGCTACCTATACTGAGCCCCCCAGCCTGCTACCTATACTGATCCCCCCAGCCTGCTACCTATACTGAGCCCCCCAACCTGCTACCTATACTGATCCCCCCAGCCTGCTACCTATACTGAGCCCCCCAGCCTGCTACCTATACTGATCCCCCCAGCCTGCTACCTATACTGAGCCCCCCAGCCTGCTACCTATACTGAGCCCCCCAGCCTGCTACCTATACTGAGCCCCCCAGCCTGCTACCTATACTGATCCCCCCAGCCTGCTACCTATACTGATCCCCCCAGCCTGCTACCTATACTGATCCCCCCAGCCTGCTACCTATACTGATCCCCCCAACCTGCTACCTATACTGATCCCCCCAGCCTGCTACCTATACTGAGCCCCCCAGCCTGCTGCCTATACTGAGCCCCTAGCCTGCTACCTATACTGATCCCCCCAGCCTGCTACCTATACTGAGCCCCCCAGCCTGCTACCTATACGGAGCCCCCCATAGCCTGCTACCTATACTGATCCCCCCAGCCTGCTACCTATACTGATCCCCCCAGCCTGCTACCTATACTGAGCCCCCCAGCCTGCTACCTATACTGATCCCCCCAACCTGCTACCTATACTGATCCCCCCAGCCTGCTACCTATACTGAGCCCCCCAGCCTGCTGCCTATACTGAGCCCCCAGCCTGCTACCTATACTGATCCCCCCAGCCTGCTACCTATACTGAGCCCCCCAGCCTGCTACCTATACTGATCCCCCCAGCCTGCTACCTATACTTAGTCCCCCAGCCTGCTACCTATACGGAGCCCCCCAGCCTGCTACCTATACTGATCCCCCCAACCTGCTACCTATACTGATGCCCCCAGCCTGCTACCTATACTGATCCCCCCAGCCTGCTACCTATACTGATCCCCCCAGCCTGCTACCCATACTGATCCCCCCAGGCTGCTACCTATACTGACCCCCCCAGCCTGCTACCTATACGGAGCCCCCCAGCCTGCTACCTATACTGAGCCCCCCATAGCCTGCTACCTATACTGATCCCCCCAGCCTGCTACCTATACTGATCCCCCCAGCCTGCTACCTATACTGAGCCCCCCAGCCTGCTACCTATACTGATCCCCCCAAACTGCTACCTATACTGATCCCCCCAGCCTGCAACCTATACTGAGCCCCCCAGCCTGCTGCCTATACTGAGCCCCCAGCCTGCAACCTATACTGATCCCCCCAGCCTGCTACCTATACTGAGCCCCCCAGCCTGCTACCTATACTGATCCCCCCAGCCTGCTACCTATACTGAGCCCCCCAGCCTGCTACCTATACTGATCCCCCCAGCCTGCTACCTATACTGATCCCCCCCAGGCTGCTACCTATACTGACCCCCCCAGCCTGCTACCTATACGGAGCCCCCCAGCCTGCTACCTATACTGAGCCCCCCATAGCCTGCTACCTATACTGATCCCCCCAGCCTGCTACCTATACTGATCCCCCCAGCCTGCTACCTATACTGAGCCCCCCAGCCTGCTACCTATACTGATCCCCCCAACATGCTACCTACACTGATCCCCCCAGCCTGCTACCTATACTGAGCCCCCCAGCCTGCTGCCTATACTGAGCCCCCAGCCTGCTACCTATACTGATCCCCCCAGCCTGCTACCTATACTGAGCCCCCCAGCCTGCTACCTATACTGATCCCCCCAGCCTGTTACCTATACTGAGCCCCCCAGCCTGCTACCTATACTGAGCCCCCCAGCCTGCTACCTATACTGATCCCCCCAGCCTGCTACCTTTACTGATCCCCCCAGCCTGCTACCTATACTGAGCCCCCCAGCCTGCTACCTAAACTGAGCCCCCCATAGCCTGCTACCTATACTGATCCCCCCAGCCTTCTACCTATACTGAGCCCCCCAGCCTGCTACCTATACTGAGCCCCCATAGCCTGCTACCTATACTGAAGCCCCCCATAGCGTGCTACCTATACTGAAGCCCCCCACAGCCTGCTAACTATACTGAAGCCCCCCATAGCCTGCTACCTATACTGAAGCCCCCCATAGCCTGCTACCTATACTGAAGCCCCCCCCAGCCTGCTACCTATACTGAGCCCCCCAGCCTGCTACCTAAACTGAGCCCCCCATAGCCTGCTACCTATACTGATCCCCCCAGCCTTCTACCTATACTGAGCCCCCCAGCCTGCTACCTATACTGAGCCCCCATAGCCTGCTACCTATACTGAAGCCCCCCATAGCGTGCTACCTATACTGAAGCCCCCCACAGCCTGCTAACTATACTGAAGCCCCCCATAGCCTGCTACCTATACTGAAGCCCCCCATAGCCTGCTACCTATACTGAAGCCCCCCATAGCGTGCTACCTATACTGAAGCCCCCCATAGCCTGCTAACTATACTTAAGCCCCCCATAGCCTGCTACCTATACTGAATCCCCCATACCCTGTTGCCTATACTGGAGGCCCCTATACCCTGCTGCCTATGCTGAAGGCCCCTATACCCTGCTACCTATATTGAAGCCCCTTATACCCTGCTGCCTATACTGAAGGCCCCTATACCCTGCTGCCTATACTGAAGGCACCTATACCCTGCTGCCTATACTGAAGGCCACTATACCCTGCTGCCTATACTGAAGGCCACTATACCCTGCTGCCTATAATGAAGGCCACTATACCCTGCAACCAGAGCCGGGACAAGGTCCTCCAGCACCCAAGGCTGAGACACCAAAGTGCGCCCCTCCATCCCTGCCACCCCAGCCGTCACACACTGATTGCTATTAGACTAAGAGGCGCCACAGGGCCCACAACCTCCCCAACACCTTAATATCTAGTTATCTGGCATGCAGTCACTGCCATGTATCCCCTTTTCTTATTTCTTTCTGCTTCAAACACAATTAGGAATGACAGCTGAATGAATTCTGCGCCCCCTCCTACCCTGCGCCCTGAGGCTGGAGCCTCTCCAGCCTATGCCTCTGCCCGGCCCTGCCTGCAACCTATACTGAATGCCCCTATACCTTGCAACCTATAATGAAGGCCCCTATACCTTGCTAGCTATACTGAAGACACCTTTACCTAGCTACCTATACTGCGGGCACCTATGCCTGGGTACCTATACTGCGGGCAACTATACCATGGATCGCACAATTCTTATGTGCAGGATTCGTTAGATTCGGGATTCAAAAGATTCGAGATATTCGAGAACCTTTTTAGATTCGGATCCGGATTCGGATTCGAAGAAATTGTGGATTCGTCCCATCCCTAATTTTTTTGTATGTACAAATAGAACTTTCACTATTCAAACAGTCTGGAAATGTATATGATCTTGTTTTTTAACCTTGTGAAACACCACACAAGGAATGTCCAATCAGAATTATTTTTGGCTCTGAGTACTCTGGACTAATGTATGGCTAATTTTATTGGGCTACTTTACAATTGAACTTTGGCTTTTTGCAGGTTTACAGAAAAAGGTCACAGTATTTATCATGAAACATTTTGGTTATTATGCTTTAGCATACATGGGACTATACAAGTAAAAAACTGTGTTTGTTTGTTTTTTTCAGGACTTGAAAGATCTCCGTCTCTTGTTCCTTACTAACAACCACCTGGACCACATCCCAATACCTCTTCCAGATAGCTTACAGGCTCTTCATCTTCAGGTAAATGTTTCCTTTCCATTGGTTTTTTTTTATTTTAAAGGAAATTATTATGCTTTTTGGTTGGTTGGGCACATCCATTATTGATCCACACCCACTTCATATAGCTAAGTTTAGCCTATTGCCCAAATCCTAGCCCTGGAAGCCATAGTCCTGGCTCGTATCATTGCCCATCTTTGGGTTTGGGGATATTGAAGTCAGGATTACCATTGGAAGGGCAGTCCTGGTCATGGGGACCAATCATTCATGTTAAACTCAATGGTTCCACCCCTAATACCTCCAGGGTAACCCCCTCCTTAATCAGGGAAAAACTGGCAGCCATTTTGAAAATGTCTGAGGACATGAAACTGTCAATAGGAATGGCTTGTCTGTGCCCCTGCACCATCTCTTACTGCTCACCTCTTGTCATGGTCAGAAATGCCAATTTCCGGTTTCAATGAAATGTATGCTTTCAGAAAAGTGTCTTTCCATTTCCATGGATTTCCACGGAAATCCGATTCTCCAAATTCCACAGATTTCCACAAAATATACATTTTTTTCTCAATAAAGTTAGTTAATTGTAAAAATAAAAAAAATGCAGAATCAACTATTTTTTGCGGAGGTACGCTATTTTGCAGAAATTTCCGATTGGCAACCACAGTAAACTTCTGCATTATCTGATTGGCCAACTACTTCTAAAGTCTTCTGATTGGCCTAAAATGTCTGTGATAAACCGATTTTCACTGAAAAAGTCTGCATTCTGTGACTGGCCTAATATTTCAGAAGTCTTCTTTTTAATTGGAATAATGTTAAGAAGACTAACAAGTTTTATTTTAATTTCAGGACAATAACATTCAGGAAATGCATGAAGACACTTTCTGCAATATGAAAGATTACTCATACGCACGGAGAGCTCTTGAAGACATTCGATTGGATGGTAATCCTATCAATTTAAGTAAAACACCACAGGCCTTCATGTGTCTACCTCGTATACCAGTTGGCAGACTTATCTAAGCCAAAAGACTACAATCTAACTCAATAAAACACATAAAAGTAATTCATTAGCCTGGCTTTCTAATACATAACACTCACTCTAATTGAGAAATTAAATTGTGTATAACATAATTTGATTAATATGTTTTCTCATGAATAAAAATGCAAACTGAAATAAATGAATCTATTAAATGTACTGAAACCTGGAAAATAATATGCACAAAATGTACATAAAAACCTTCTTATAATTAATTAACATTTAGTGGAGTTAAGTATGCTGTACCTTGTATTTGTGGATTGTTTTGTTTTATTCTACATTCTAGTTCCTGAAGTCTGATTATCACCTTTCTCATCTTAGATTAAATGTGAAGTTTGGTGCTCCTGATTAAGACATGTACATAAAGGTTATTTGTTAACTTACAGTAACCTTACAGATTCTGTCTCTTAATATAAATAGTCTGAAAATATTATTTAATTTACCAATATAGGTTACACTCAAATGTATGTGAAATAACTATTGTAGTTCTCCAGGTTCAATAAAAAAAAGTGTGCAGCTTTGCTGCCATCTTGTGGTCAACTTCCATACACACATCAAATATGCTTTTTTTCTTGCAAGTGTTACGGACATATATATATGAATCACTTATGCATTTGCATTATAAAATTGTTGCATTGTTACAGAGCAGTTTACCACTGAAGAAACAGATCTAAGTATTAATAAAGATAAAAGCTGGGTCATGAATACCACACTATTGTGAAAATTTAAAACTCGCTTTCTTTTTGCTTTATCTACATCTTCCTAAATACAGCAGGGTTCTTTTTTTATTTGGTTAATTTATTTAAATTGAAGAATATCAATTATTCCATTTGTGAACAGTGATGCATTAGTTGAAAAAACAACTAAGTCAACAAGCTAAGTACATATGAATACGATTACATTAATTAATACAATTTTTTGCATATAGAATTTGGCACTACCCATACGATTAAATATGATTGGTGTGAATTTGCAAAAACATATTCACAGTAGGTTATAATTTTGGTTTGAATGTGTGCATTTTCCTATAGAATTTTTACATTTTGAAATATAACTTTCTTATTCATGTCCCCAGTAGACATTTCTTTGCTATTTGTGTGGTGTGAAAAAAGAGTAGTTACACAAACATAATTTTGCATATGTTTAATAACTTAAATGTCGGGATACCTGTAATTCTGAATTTCAACTAGAAGTTGCAAAATTCTGACGCTAAAGTTGGAATTCTGTAATGTGTTCATCCTTATTTCTGATTGCTCAAATTGAGCTGTGGCACCAAAAGTTTCTCTGATAACTCCCAATAAAACTGAAACCGGACCAGCCTTAGAAATGTATCACTTGTGTGGCATCGCGATATGTCATGTATGCCATCAAAGTATATTGTATCTTTCCACCCTGAACACTTACATGATAAACTCTTCTTTCTATAAAACATAAAACATGCTTACCTGGAAAAGAGGCGCCCAAAAATGTGGGCACTGGGTAATGTTGATAACAGAATATCGGTACTGTTACTGATATCTACTATCACCTTTCTTTACCTAAAGAATCTCTCACACTAACCCTCCGCTACTTACTCCTACTCCCTACTCTCACTAACCCCCTCTACCTATTCCTAACACTAAGGTACCAGCCACCAACACTTAAAGAGAGTCTGAAGCGAGAATAGATCTCGCTTCAGACCTCATAGCTAGCAGGGGCATGCGTGCCCCTGCTAAAACGCCGCTATAGCGCGGCTTAACGGGGGTCCCTGTCCCCCCAAACCCCCTCCGAGCAGCGGGGGAGCGCTTCCTGGTTGGGGCAGGGCTAACCGCCGCAGCCCTGCCCCATGCGCGTCTGTCAGACGCGTACCTCCGCCTCTCCCCCGCCCCTCTCAGTCTTCCTTCACTGAGAGGGGCGGGGGAGAGGCGGCGATGCGCGTCTGATAGACGCGACTGGAGGCAGGGCTGCAGCCGTTAGCCCTGCCTCCAGGAAGATCAGCTCCAGCGACCTTTTTCCGACCCAGGTTTGCGGGGGGTGGGTTGGGGGTGAAGGGACCCCCGTTAAGCCGCGGGATAGCGGCGTTTTAGCAGGGGCACACGTGCCCCTGCTATATATAAGACCTGAAGCGAGATTTAGTCTCGCTTCAGTGTCTCTTTAACACTAACTAGTAACATCCCCTGGCACTTAGCTATACTATAGTTGAGTGCCCACCACTATATGCCCACTATATGCCCACTGTAGCCGAATCCTGGTGCCCAAATTAAATGTAGGCGCTTGGCTATAGTATAGCTGAGTGCTCATTCCCAATCACTGAACCACCACAACCAAACAGTTTATGGCTATACTATAACCAAGTGCCTATTTTTGATCTAGCACCCACTGTAGGTGAACCCCAACGCTAAAACTAACTCCGTTATTTCAACTATAATACAGCTGAGCATTTACACATTTGGCCTGCCATAGCCACATATTGCATTGAAGACATAACAGCATCCAAATTGCCAGGCGTGCCTATTTTACCAAATCATTTTACCAAGTCTCCAATTTTCGAAACATATGCGCTGATGCGTTAAGTTGGTTTGCTTTTATTGTCCTCTTGATACTTCAAAACAATCGTTTCTTCTCAGCATTTGCTTTGACAAGAACTGATGGTTTTTCATCATGGGCTAATCAGATGCTGATGCTCTTTACTAAAATTGCTGTCAAAACAGTAGTTAGGTAAGTGAAGTGGCCCATTTATTTCATCCTAGTTATGATTTGTGCAGGGCCTGGCTTTATCAAGTTCTGACAGCACTGATACAAGAATGGATATGGTTTGAAACTTAAAGATATGAATTTGCTTTTGGTGGAGATTCTATAAGAGCAAAGAGTTCTACTTTAGCTGCAATTTACTAAGCTAGCACTATTCTCATGTTAAAATCAGTTCTCTTAAAATTATATTGTGAGTGTCATTGGTGGAATAAAAATGAGTAATCTGCAGAAGTTCTGTAGACACAGCTGAAACTTTAATGTACAATAAATTAGTACAGGATTGGTCACCTATAATTAAGTGTACAGTTTAACTCATATTGGTCACTGCAAGAAATAGTTTTGTCCACTCAAACTTAATAGTAAGTGTCAGTCATACTGTTTAATGGCAGTGGCCACTCTGGCAACATGGAAGCAATACCCTATTTTTTTGGTATACACTTCATTTAGTTCTTGAACTGTACAATGTTCATGCTCCAAAACTCCCCAAATACGTATCTCCAAGGGTTTTTCACGTCAGGCCTCTTTTACAGAGATGGCAAAATGGTGCCAGGAGTAATTGGACTCTCATTGCCCTATTTCCTTTTTTACACCCACACAGGGCCAGATTTATCATAAGGCACAGCAGGTGCCTACAGGCGCCTGATGATGGAAAGGCGGCTCACTCTCCTCCCTGAGCGCCTCCCTCTCTTCATCCCTATGCAGAGTCCTGAGAGTGTAAATGAGAGGCTACTCACCTGGGTGTCAGCATTCCACTGATGAGATCTCCCTTCAGTTTGGAGAACCTGTAGCTACTTAGTATTAGGTAGCTAGAGCTATCCTCATTACTATGATGGGAAAGAAGGGAGAAGTGACAGCTGGGACAGCCAGCACACTTGCAGTGCCGTTCGGTAGGGGTTTGCAAGCTCATAGAGGGCAAAGTCTAGAGTGCCAGGACATCTGTGCCTATAGGCTCCTGTAATGTAACACACACACACTCTCTCTCCTCCTCCCCCCCCCCCCTCGGTCTCTCTCTACAAGTCTATTTCTGTTCCATATGACTTCTCTACTCCCCTGGAGACAGGAGAAATCCTCTGGAAGGTGAGACACCAGTTTGCGTGCTCTCACTATGGCACAACAGCTCAGGAGAAGATGATGAAGCAAAGTTGTGACAAAGTTGAGGGATAAAAACTCAGCCAGTTACCACAGATACAGGTGAACAACCCTGACTGCACTATGTTGGGTAAAGGGACACTTAAGCCAGAAAAAAAATGAGTTTTACTCACCTGGGGCTTCTACCAGCCCCCCGCTGCAGTTCTGTGCCCTCGCAGCCACTCACTAATCCTCTGGTTCCCCGCTGCCAGCTAGTTTTGTTTTTGCCAACAGGCCTGTCAGGACTGGCCACGCGTAGCTTTTTCCGCATTCCTAACTGCAACGCATACAGAAATACGTGTTGCAGCATTACGAATGCATAGATATACGGCAATGCATATTTTTGTACGCGTTGCGGCCCGCAATAGCGCTAATTGCAGTCGGGAATGCGGAAAAAGCTATGCTGCCAGCTATAACTAGCTGGCAGCGGGGGACCAGAGGAATAGTGAGTGGTTGCGAGGGCACAGGACTGCTGCAGGAGGCTGGTAGAAGCCCCAGGTGAGTAAAACTCTTTTTTTTTCTGACTTAAGGTTCACTTTAAAGTTGCAGGCAGTGAAAAGCCCAGCCTGATCCAGGGATGTGCCTACCATGCCATCTGGTAAATCTGGCCTTACCTCCACCAATTTAGCTATCAAACTTTAAAGTATCCACATATCTTCCTCATATCCTTTATGTTTTGCTTACAGTTGGTACCTTATATAAATACAAAAAATTCAAAATGCAGGCTTGAAAGCAGCACTCATAAAATAATAGATTTTTTTTTTGCCATTTTTGCTTGATCTACTTAAATTTTCCATCCAGTCCAATCAATACTTCTGGAAAACAAATGAAAACAATAATGTGTGTATGGCCTTTAATATTCTAATGGTCATAAACCTTGGACTAGTCAGAGCTATTGAACCTGAACCAAGTAAAATTATTTAAAATAAACACATGATGTACCTGCAAATTAATATTACATACTTACCTCACCACCAGTTACTCTCAGAAGCTCATTTCTTCTTACTAGAGGAGAAAGATATTGGTGAGTAGGCTACACATATGTATGACATGTGCACTGTATATACTCACGTATAAGCCTAATTTTTCAGCGTAAAAATGTGCTAAAAAATTACCCCCTCGGCTTATTTGCGAGTCAGTGGAACAGAACAGATAGTGAAGCAGGTTTTGTTACTGGCACAGGAGTGTAAAGATCCTGCTCTTGCCAGCCGGCTCCCTGCTGTGTTCATGTCCCCCATCCCCTGCAACATGGTGTGCAGAGTGCGCTGCTAAAGACTCAAGACACATCTGGCTATGGGGAGGGGGGATGACTCCCCCTCTAGGGGCACATCTGGCTACTGTGGAGGGGGCTATACTGGAGAGGGGGCTTATACATGAGTCAATCACTTTTTCCTGTTTTTTTTTTGAGGGAAAAGTGGGTACCTCGGCTTATACGCGGGTTGGCGTATATGCGAGTATATACGGTATGTTTATTTTGACTCTTAATTTTCAGTTCAGGTTTGCTTTAAAAATGGAATGCACAAATCTCTGACAGGGCATAAAGTCCATACACCTTCATCTCTTCTGAGTTATGATAGTTGTGTTGAGCAAATCATCCAGTCCACATCACAAACCATGATGTGATATTCTAAGGCTATGCTATATTCAAAATGTCAATAATATATTACATTACACACAGTTCTTCTCAATCCACACCTTTTTTTCTTGCACCTTATTGCATGCAGAATTGAGAACTCTTGCCAGTATATTGTATGAACAAGGTTCATTACACTAAATAATTGTACACAGAAAAACCTCTTGGAACTTATTTTCCTGAATAAGAGCCACAGGCATTTGTTTATTAGTTTATTCGTATTCATGGTGCTAAAACAGCAAGCAGAAAATAATGTTTATTTTTCAAGCAGTTAGACTTGTTTTTGTTTTCCTGCCTCATCTAGACTTCTGAAATCTTATTGATTACTACAAACATAATCACCATTTTTATTACACTTGGTCTCATGTGACTTAATATGTCTAGCTCATTAAAAGCAATTAAAGGTACTTTCTCGTCAAACATGAAAATTGTGCATTTAAATAGCCTCAGGGGGACATAGCCTACATGATGCATGGCTCTACATTTTATTCCAGTGTTTATTTTCTACACATCGCTTTCCTGCAGGATAAATCACTCAGGATACTCATATACTCATATCCTAATCTCACAATCTGATTGACATGATGAAGTAAATGTTTTTGTTTTTTTGTTTTTTATTTCTTTTAAAGAAAACTGCTACACACTCTTCAAGAGTTTTTTCCTTCCTCAGGCTCAACTGATATTTTAGTGTAGTGTAGTGTGTGTGTGTGTGTGTGTGTGTGTGTGTGTGTGTGTGTGTGTGTGTGTGTGTGTGTGTGTGTGCTACATCAAAACAATGACACTAGGGGATGGTCAGATGACTACCAGCTACGGTATGTGAAATTGTGTGTCTCCTACATCATTGCCATGGGAGAAGTCAAATAATGATTAACAAAGGATGGCAGAGATTAACTGTTTTGAGTGGTGAGATGGAGAAACATGATTTACAAAATGGACACAATAGAGCAAGCAACTGCAAAGGGGGATATTCTATTTTTATAGGTAAGTTAATTAAAATGTCAGGTAAGTTAGTCTTAAGCATTACGTCAATGTTAGACAAAGGTTAGGGTTAATAAAATATTTGGGCTTTGATTAGAGGCAATTAGACATTAGTTAGTAAGAGGTTAAAGCTCATTTTTACTCTAAACTGAATCATTTTTTAGAAAGGCTAGTACTGAATAGTTCAGCACTAACCTGCATTGCTCAATGCTCACTACTAGAGAAGCACATTCGAAGCCTTCTCCCCAGCACCCGTTGTCCATGCCCAATGATAGGTGGCAGATGCATACACAGGTGTCACCTACCACTTGTCAGTGAGAAGTAGGACAAAGGAGCTTGTGAGTATATTGATTGGATCATAGTTTTTGAGGGAAGGTTATAAGTAGTGTTGGGCGAACATCTAGATGTTCGGGTTCGGGCCGAACAGGCCGAACATGGCCGCGATGTTCGGGTGTTCGACCCGAACTCCGAACATAATGGAAGTCAATGGGGACCCGAACTTTTGTGCTTTGTAAAGCCTCCTTACATGCTACATACCCCAAATTTACAGGGTATGTGCACCTTGGGAGTGGGTACAAGAGGAAAAAAATTTTAGCAAAAAGAGCTTATAGTTTTTGAGAAAATCGATTTTAAAGTTTCAAAGGGAAAACTGTCTTTTAAATGCGGGAAATGTCTGTTTTCTTTGCACAGGTAACATGCTTTTTGTCGGCATGCAGTCATAAATGTAATACATATAAGAGGTTCCAGGAAAAGGGACCGGTAACGCTAACCCAGCAGCAGCACATGTGATGGAACAGGAGGAGGGTGGCGCAGGAGGAGAAGGCCACGCTTTGAGACACAACAACCCAGGCCTTGCATGAGGACAAGAAGCGTGCGGATAGCAATTTGCATTTTGTCGCCATGCAGTCATAAATGTAATACAGATGAGAGGTTCAATAAACAGGGACCGGAAACGCTAACCCATCACAGATGTTCATTGTTCATGTTACTTGGTTGGGGTCCGGGAGTGTTGCGTAGTCGTTTCCAATCCAGGATTGATTCATTTTAATTTGAGTCAGACGGTCTGCATTTTCTGTGGAGAGGCGGATACGCCGCCGATCTGTGACGATGCCTCCGGCAGCACTGAAACAGCGTTCCGACATAACGCTGGCTGCCGGGCAAGCCAGCACCTCTATTGCGTACATTGGCAGTTTGTGCCAGGTGTCTAGCTTCGATACCCAATAGTTGAAGGGTGCAGATGGATTGTTCAACACAGCTACGCCATCTGACATTTAGTCCTTGACCATCTTCTCCAGGCGATCGGTGTTGGAGGTGGATCTGCACGCTTGCTGTTCTGTGGGCTGCTGCATGGGTGTCAGAAAATTTTCCCACTCCAAGGACACTGCCGATACCATTCCCTTTTGGGCACTAGCTGCGGCTTGTGTTGTTTGCTGCCCTCCTGGACGTCCTGGGTTTGCGGAAGTCAGTCTGTCGGTGTACAACTGGCTAGAGGAGGGGGAGGATGTCAATCTCCTCTCTAAAGTCTCCACAAGGGCCTGCTGGTATTCTTCCATTTTGACCTGTCTGGCTCTTTCTTCAAGCAGTTTTGGAACATTGTGTTTGTACCGTGGATCCAGAAGGGTATAAACCCAGTAATTGGTGTTGTCCAGAATGCGCACAATGCGTGGGTCGCGTTCAATGCAGTCCTAGGCCGAAGAGGTCATAGCCTAGGGTCACAAAACCTGTTTATTTGGGCAATTTCAATGGTGGCGAGTCTGACGTACATAAATCGCAGCAATGGCCGTTAGCAACGTCTGAATCTCACGAAATGTCTCATGCAGGTAGAAGACATATTGTTAGACTTGGGCTCCAAAGATGGGTTCCCTACATCTCTGCAAACCAGAGTTACAGGGCTCCAAATTTGGTAAAATCCCCCATAGGATTTAATTGGGCCTCCTATTTACAGTTCCAAAATCTCACATCTTTTCAAAGGGCAATTACTCAGCAGTGGCAAATTTTCTAGCATTGTAGGGACCCTTAGGGGGAACATGACTGGTGAGTTTCGGGCCCCTAGGCCAAAGAGGTCATAGCCTAGGGTCACAAAAACCTGTTTATTTGGGCTATTTCAATGGTAGTGATGGTGACGTACATAAATCGCAGCAATGGCCGTTAGCAAAGTCTGAATCTCACGAAATGTCTCATGCAGGTAGAAGACATATTGTTAGACTTGGATTCCAAAGATGGGGTCCCTACATCTCTGCAAACCAGAGTTACAGGGGTCCAAAATTGGTAAAATCCCCCATAGGATTTCATTGCCTCCCTATTTCACTTTCCAAAATCTCACATCTTTTCAAAGGGCAATGGCTCAGCAGTACCAAATTTTCTAGCATTGTAGGGACCCTTAGGGGGATCATGACTGGTGAGTTTTGCCACTGCTGAGCCATTGCCCTTTGAAATGGTGTGAGATTTTGGAACGGTAAATAGGAGGCCCAATGGAAGCCTATGGGGGATTTTACCAATTTTGGACCCCTGTAACTCTGGTTTGCAGAGATGTAGGGACCCCATCTTTGGAATCCAAGTCTAACAATATGTCTTCTACCTGCATGAGACATTTCGTGAGATTCAGACTTTGCTAACGGCCATTGCTGCGATTTATGTACGTCACCATCACTACCATTGAAATAGCCCAAATAAACAGGTTTTTGTGACCCTAGGCTATGACCTCTTCGGCCTAGGGGCCCGAAACTCACCAGTCATGTTCCCCCTAAGGGTCCCTACAATGCTAGAAAATTTGGTACTGCTGAGCCATTGCCCTTTGAAAAGATGTGAGATTTTGGAAAGTGAAATAGGGAGGCAATGAAATCCTATGGGGGATTTTACCAATTTTGGACCCCTGTAACTCTGGTTTGCAGAGATGTAGGGACCCCATCTTTGGAATCCAAGTCTAACAATATGTCTTCTACCTGCATGAGACATTTCGTGAGATTCAGACGTTGCTAACGGCCATGGCTGAGATTTATGTACGCCACCATCGCTACCATTGAAATAGCCCAAATAAACAGGTTTTTGTGACCCTAGGCTATGACCTCTTCGGCCTAGGGGCCCGAAACTCACCAGTCATGTTCCCCCTAAGAGTCCCTACAATGCTAGAAAATTTGGTACTGCTGAGCCATTGCCCTTTGAAAAGATGTGAGATTTTGGAAAGTGAAATAGGGAGGCAATGAAATCCTATGGGGGATTTTACCAATTTTGGACCCCTGTAACTCTGGTTTGCAGAGATGTAGGGACCCCATCTTTGGAATCCAAGTCTAACAATATGTCTTCTACCTGCATGAGACATTTCGTGAGATTCAGACTTTGCTAACGGCCATTGCTGCGATTTATGTACATCACCATCACTACCATTGAAATAGCCCAAATAAACAGGTTTTTGTGACCCTAGGCTATGACCTCTTCGGCCTAGGGGCCCGAAACTCACCAGTCATGTTCCCCCTAAGGGTCCCTACAATGCTAGAAAATTTGGTACTGCTGAGCCATTGCCCTTTGAAAAGATGTGAGATTTTGGAAAGTGAAATAGGGAGGCAATGAAATCCTATGGGGGATTTTACCAATTTTGGACCCCTGTAACTCTGGTTTGCAGAGATGTAGGGACCCCATATTTGGAATCCAAGTCTAACAATATGTCTTCTACCTGCATGAGACATTTCGTGAGATTCAGACTTTGCTAACGGCCATTGCTGCGATTTATGTACGTCACCATCACTACCATTGAAATAGCCCAAATAAACAGGTTTTTGTGACCCTAGGCTATGACCTCTTTGGCCTAGGGGCCCGAAACTCACCAGTCATGTTGCCCCTAAGGGTCCCTACAATGCTAGAAAATTTGCCACTGCTGAGTAATTGCCCTTTGAAAAGATGTGAGATTTTGGAACTGTAAATAGGAGGCCCAATAAAAGCCTATGGGGGATTTTACCAAATTTGGAGCCCTGTAACTCTGGTTTGCAGAGATGTAGGGAACCCATCTTTGGAGCCCAAGTCTAACAATATGTCTTCTACCTGCATGAGACATTTCGTGAGATTCAGACGTTGCTAACGGCCATTGCTGCGATTTATGTACGTCAGACTCGCCACCATTGAAATTGCCCAAATAAACAGGTTTTGTGACCCTAGGCTATGACCTTTTCGGCCTAGGACTGCATTGAACACGACCCACGCATTGTGCGCATTCTGGACAACACCAATTACTGGGTTTATACCCTTCTGGATCCACGGTACAAACACAATGTTCCAAAACTGCTTGAAGAAAGAGCCAGACAGGTCAAAATGGAAGAATACCAGCAGGCCCTTGTGGAGACTTTAGAGAGGAGATTGACATCCTCCCCCTCCTCTAGCCAGTTGTACGCCGACAGACTGACTTCCGCAAACCCAGGACGACCAGGAGGGCAGCAAACAACACAAGCCGCAGCTAGTGCCCAAAAGGGAATGGTATCGGCAGTGTCCTTGGAGTGGGAAAATTTTCTGACACCCATGCAGCAGCACACAGAACAGCAAGCGTGCAGATCCACCTCCAACACCGATCGCTTGGAGAAGATGGTCAAGGACTACATGTCAGATGGCGTAGCTGTGTTGAACAATCCATCTGCACCCTTCAACTATTGGGTATCGAAGCTAGACACCTGGCACAAACTGGCAATGTACGCAATAGAGGTGCTGGCTTGCCCGGCAGCCAGCGTTATGTTGGAACGCTGTTTCAGTGCTGCCGGAGGCATCGTCACAGATCGGCGGCGTATCCGCCTCTCCACAGAAAATGCAGACCGTCTGACTCAAATTAAAATGAATCAATCCTGGATTGGAAACGACTACGCAACACTCCCGGACCCCAACCAAGTAACATGAACAATGAACATCTGTGATGGGTTAGCGTTTCCGGTCCCTGTTTATTGAACCTCTCATCTGTATTACATTTATGACTGCATGGCGACAAAATGCAAATTGCTATCCGCACGCTTCTTGTCCTCATGCAAGGCCTGGGTTGTTGTGTCTCAAAGCGTGGCCTTCTCCTCCTGCGCCACCCTCCTCCTGTTCCATCACGTGTGCTGCTGCTGGGTTAGCGTTACCGGTCCCTTTTCCTGGAACCTCTTATATGTATTACATTTATGACTGCATGCCGACAAAAAGCATGTTACCTGTGCAAAGAAAACAGACATTTCCCGCATTTAAAAGACAGTTTTCCCTTTGAAACTTTAAAATCGATTTTCTCAAAAACTATAAGCTCTTTTTGCTAAAAAATTTTTTCCTCTTGTACCCACTCCCAAGGTGCACATACCCTGTAAATTTGGGGTATGTAGCATATAAGGAGGCTTTACAAAGCACGAAAGTTCGGGTCCCCATTGACTTCCATTATGTTCGGAGTTCGGCCATGTTCGGCCCGAACCCGAACATCTAGATGTTCGCCCAACACTACACGTGACCCGTTCGGCCAATCACAGCGCTAGCCGAACGTTCGGGTAACGTTCGGCCATGCGCTCTTAGTTTGGCCATATGGCCGAACAGTTTGGCCGAACACCATCAGGTGTTCGGCCGAACCCGAACATCACCCGAACAGGGTGATGTTCTGCAGAACCCGAACAGTGGCGAACACTGTTCGCCCAACACTAGTTATAAGATGCTTAGTTGATTTTAGAGAACACCCAGTATTTATACATTTTCATTAGCTTTTTTATAGTGTACATGACTGGAAGTGTGGTGGGGCTTAAGTACACGTAAAATGGGGTGTGACGGAAGGTGTGGTGGGGACTTGTCTCTTATCAAAACATTTTTGCACAAAAAAATGTCCCTTTTTCTTGTCTCTGAATGCATACCTCCCAACTTTTTGAGTTAAGAAAGAGGGATACTTTAAGACATGCCCCTGCCACACCTCTTGTCATGCCCAGCCACACCCCTAGTTACACTAAGAATTCACTAAGAATTCAAAAGCAAAAAATCAAACCACATTGGTCCTATCGATCACCGTACATTTTATTTCATAATAACATTTAAAAGTAAGGATATTAATTTAAAGGATGAGAATAATGTTACAGGTAAAAAAAAAAAGTGACGGAGGTATATGGTTCCCAAATAGGGACTGTCCGTCCAAAAAGGACAGTTGGGTGCCATGTGAAAGTAGTTATGTTCAAGAGGTGCACATGTATGAATTGTAAACATTTAAGGGAATATGTTTGCTGTTGTGTCATATCATTTTTAGTGTTGATCAATGATTTGCTCTGTGACTATGCTTCATCTACACTGCCCATACACTGCTCGATTTCAGCCATCGATCGATTCTATCGAATCAGTTGATTGATCAGAAATCAATTCTATCAAGTCTATTGATCAATCGATTTGAGGCCAATTTCGATTGATTTGATCTATCTGACAGGATGGAAAATCAAGGTTGATCTGCTGCTGGCAGCAGATCGATGGCCCATAGAGTTTTATTGGATCTAATGGTCCAAAAATGCATTTAGATCGATTTCCAATAGATTTCCAATAACTTTTAATCTGAAATCTATTGGAAATTTGTTCCTAGTGTGTGGCACACATCAGATAGATTCCTGTCAGATTCTACTTGACAGGCATCTGACAGAAATGTATGTGATGGTCGAATCTGCTGCAAATCTATAAGTGTATGGCCACCTTTACATTTGTAAAACTCTAAAACTTGGTTTTAGGTTCTAGTTCAACAATTATAATTGGTGAGGTCCAGGGCTCACTACCACACTTTATCCTGCTGGTATTGCAGTTATGATACATTTGTATTATTGCCCTAAGGAAATGGAGTGAGGCATCTATCTATCTATCTATCTATCTATCTATCTATCTATCTATCTATCTATCTATCTATCTATCTATCTATCTATCTAGTCTGTCCTGCCTCCCTGTTCTGTTGTTATAGTCATACTGTTAATGGTACTACATCTCTTTTGAATGTTAGATCTTTAATAAAATGTAATGTAACACAAGGTGGCACTATTTCCAAATACAGATCATGATGAATGTAGTCCTGAACATTTCCACTTATTTGACCGGAATAGCACTCTGATGTTTAATGTTTAGTGGTAATGTTTAGTGCATTGAGCTATTCCTATTTCTTTTTCAAATTATTAAATGTTTTGGTGTTGCTGACCATATTCTTATCTTAGTTTATATAGTGTACACAAGCAGGGGTATATTTTCAGTTTACATCAATTTGTTTAATAACTTTATGGAAGAAATTAGAAATTGAAGCACATCATAAACGACTTGATGTGAGTTGAAAACTGTATGCTGAAGTTAGAAGCTTGGCAAAACAAATGGAAAATTACTTAATGAAATCAGTAGCTTTTTCTGTGCAAAGAAATCATAAACACAGGCTTCCTTTTGCACTATGGCCCTTGGAAAAAAGTTAGAATAGTTACAGCAAGTGCACTTACTGTATTTAAAAATGAAAACCAACATCATATTGTTAATATTCAGTATCCAGCGTACGCCATTACCATGAGTAGAAAAATGTCATCATGAAGCAAGACATTTGGTTGACAGTTTAGAATACAGGAAGGCAGGGACTTAACTACAATGGGCCAGCCCCCCCCCCCCCCCAGAGATGTGTTGGCGGGTCCCCTCCCTAACCTCCATCACAAGAGAGGGGGGAGCAAGCCTGGACCTAGGGGGGGGGCCCAGTCCTGTACATAACACAAAGTGGCAGCAGGGCCGGTTCTAGAATTTTTGTTGCCTGAGGCAAACGTATGAGGATGCGCCCTACTATCCCCCCTGCCCCCCCCCCCCCCCCAAATGGAATGATTGCACAGCACCCAACACTGCATGTTATAGCTGCTGTGAGCCCCCTAAAAAACACCCTCAGTATAGGTAGGTAGCCAGGTATAGGAGCCCCCAGTATTGGTAGTTAGGTACAGTTGCTCACAGCATAGGTTAGCCAGGTACAGTTGCCCCTAATATAGGTTGGCCAGACACTCTCTTCACTTTCTGTTTCTGCTTGGTGCTGCCCCCAGACTCCTCATGGGTGGACTGGGCCTGAGTGGCAGTGGTGCATTATACATGAGATCCACAAGTTGGGGTTTATCCCTGAAGGGTGACCGATTGTGGTGGGCAATGGATCTTTGGGGGAGCTACTGGGTGACTGGGTTGATTCATTTCACACCTCCAACACTTGGTCTGTCGGTTTCCCAGTTTTATTCGCAATACAAAGCACATTTTATCTAGCTTTGAGGATTTTTTTGTGGTCAAACCAGTTTGTGTAGGTAACACTAGATGTTAGAGCTTTGTATTCTTTCATCCCACATGGACTTGCTTTCACTGCAATTGAATATAATCTCTGGAGGTGATCTCATTATTCTTCACTAACACTGATTTTTGTTCTGATCTATTTTCTTTTGACACACTAATTACTTTTTGTTTGATGGGGGATTCTGTCTGCAGAGGTTTTTCAAATATCTGACCTAGTACAGCAGATATATTGATCATCTACAGTACTTGTGGTTTGGTTTGGGCCAATGGATCTATTGCCAGACTTTGTCACATACCTGAATCAAAATGACCTATTTTTATCATTTACCATGTCACATTATTTTTTGGAATCTTGCTTGAATAGGTGATGTTGGAAGCTCAAAAGTTACCTCCAACACATATTGCAAGCCGTGCTCAGGAAACTCTGTTTTACAGTTGCCCCCCGATACCAAACTATCAGAGAGGTTCCGGTGGGCAAATTTGTCAGTACGTACAGGAATTTCTTAATGGATGACTGTAACGGTTAGTGTCAGCTGGTGACAGGATTCTGATTATTTGGAGATCTGCAGTATCACCAGTAATACAGAAACTATATCTGATTATGTGGTGATCTGCAGAATCACTAATAATGCAGAGATAGTAACAGAACTGTCAGTACTTTAATCAGAGTGATCACACGTGTTTAGGTGCACAGTAGCTCAGGAGCACTCCCAAGTGATAGCCCCTGGCTGTGGGACTATCACCAGAACAGGAGAGGTCGTACAGGCAGGGTCGGTAATCGATCAGTCAGGCAGCAGTACAAAATCAGTAAACAGTACGTAGTCAGACGATAGCTAAGGTCGGTAGCAATCAGATATGCGGAGGTACAGAATCAGAAGGCAAGAGCAGAGTCGAGGTCGGGCCGAGGTTGGCAACTAGACAGATAGGCAGAGTACAGAATCGTGAGGCAAAGGATAGTTGAGAGTTCAGGCAAGGTTCATACACATAGAGACAATAATATCAATTATAATTACAGTTATCAAACAATTTCTATCTTGTATGAAATCCCTGGTTTCCTCCCGGATCAAAGCACACCGGAACTATCTAAGGTCTGAGAGCTTAACCGCAAAGTTTCAGCAACAGCAGACAATGTTGAACTGACAGCCCGGGACTTAAATGCAAAGGTAATCCCCGCAGTTCCACCCACACCTCTCAACCAATCAGGCGGCAGAGGTCAGTGACCGGCCGGTCAGCTGACCTTTCTTCTCAGCGCATAAAGGTCCTGTCTCTGTGTGCACGCGTGCGCCCTTCTGCTGAGATGCGCCCTGGAGAGACCTGACCTAGTGGGAAGCGATGCCGAGGAGGCGGCGGGATCCGCCGTGACATCAGACGCGAGAGCGGCGGTCGCGCCACTCTCAGCTGCCGAGGTAATTTTGCTACTACTGACAATGACTCCCTGAGGGAGGAGTTCTCTCTTTTAAAGGCCAGACTTGCAGAGAGGTGTTATCCCTCCTGGGCTTTGAAACATGTCAAACATATATCCCTATCCATTTACATGACCTCAATGTTGAGGGCTACATGGGTCACAGATGTAGCCCCGTGCCAATGTTTATTACCTCGTATAGCATTGAGTACATTAGAATAGTCAATATAATTAAGTGGAATTTGCCCACTCTGTATGCAGATGACAGACTACGTCAGGTTCTCAAACAGGGTTACAGGTTTGCCTTCAGGAGGGCACCTCCCTGGGATCTGTCCTCCCCTCCAGTTTATACACATCTGCTGTTTCTGCTCCCCTTGATTGGCTCTTTTCTATGAAGTGTCTTTTCTATGTAGTTACTCTACATGTCAATATTGCTGTGTACACAAGGAGGGTCGTCAGGTCATCAGAAATCGGATTTCTGCAGAAATACTGCATTACCGCAACTCTGTAATTTTAGCCCAATCACAGAACTTGGCACTCACACAGAACTCAGAACAAATCAGAGAGTGCAGAGTCAACTTGGAAGTATTTGGCCAATCAGAGAATGCAAAAAATGACCCAAAAAAAGACTCCTCGGGAATAAGGTTTCGGTAGAAATACCGCATTGCATACTGCAACTCAGTAGTTTAAGGCTGGTTTCACACTGTAAAACAGCGTTGGCAATCAGGCACCTTGCGCCCGATGCACTGCATCGCACAATCACAAACAGTTCTTCAGGGAACCCTGTTTGGCCCTCGGCCAAGCAGGAAGTGACACGCACATGATGCAGGCTTGCGCCATACCACGGAAGTATGAAAGTCTCCCTAGACTTTCATTGTCCGGCAGTGGGGTACGATAAAAATACCACAGCGCCCCGGTGTAAAAGGGCCCTTAACTCAATTACAGAACTCGGAAGCATTGGACCAATCAGAGAATTCAGAGTCAACTAAGAAGTACTTGGCCAATCAGAGAATGCAAAAAAATGGCCACAAAAAAAGACTCCTTGGGAATTGGAATCAGAAATCCGCGGAATCGGTAATCGTCATTGGTGGAAATTGGAATTTTCTCAGAATTAGAAATCAGCATTTCTGATAATCCCTAGTAGATATAGGGAACCTGGGAAAAAGTAATATTGACTCTCCCACTGGAGCTTCTTGTTGATCTACTGAGCTGCCCAATCAGAATTCTTCCTGCTAAGAAATAAGATTGGGCAGAACCAGGATTTATTTTACCATATAGAAAGCATGCCAGTATTGCAGTATTTTAGTAAGAAGTACATCAGATGTGATCAGTTTTGTTTATGTAATGTATCCACTAGGAGAAATACTAGAGAAACATCTGATTCATTTAATTATATAATCAATTACAGATTGTGGATGTGTTTCAGCGGAGTGAACCAAATAGTTGCCCAGCTATGTTTCTGATCAAGAATGGCCAAGGGTATACCTTTGTACCGCCTTAATTTAGGAGCTTAAGTTTTATTAATCATTATCTACTGTACTTCTCTAGTTTTCTATGTGTCCTTTGTTACCTCTGATTATACCCTGTAAATTACTTATATGTCTTTCTATTTAGAATCTGGGTATTACCATCTTTATTCATATTTTCATGTATATTTTGTTTAAGAAACTTAAACAAGAGGTGGTAAGCAATGTAATGACATAGAGAAATACTTGGGCAGCATTATAAAAGCATTTTCAAACAGGGCATCACACTCTGGAGCTAGTTTACCATCAAAACGTGGTAAAGGTGAGACTTTAACCACTTCCCGACCGCCTAACGCACAGAGGCGGCCGGGAAGTGGACCCCACAAGGACCAGCTCATGCCCAAAGGCGGCGGTCCTGGTAGGGGCATGGGCGGAGCGATCGCGTCATCAGTGACGCGATCCTCCGCCGGGAGTCGGAAGCCCGGCATTTTGTCTCCGCTCGCCGGCCACTTAGCAGCGCCGGCGAGTGGAGGAATCCGTGCATGGGGCCAATCAGAATGTATAAGGCACTTTGTTAGGTAAACAAAGTGCCTTATACGTGCTTCCTCCTCGCCTCGTGGTCTCATTGTTGCAGAGACCACCAGCGAGGAGGAAGCACTTTGTAAGTTACAAACCACACTGCTTTTTTTTACCCACAGCCCCCCTGATCTCCCACCCCAGGCCTCATACCCCCCCTGATCAGCCCAGCAGACCCCTGCCCAGCACCCTTGCACCCCTGCAAAACCCCCACCCCCCCCCCCCACCTGCCGCTAACTAGCGACGCTGCCCCTTAGTTTAGGTCCCTAACTGCCTCCTAGTCACCCCTGATCCCCCCCCTACCTTTAGATCACCCCCAGACCCCATCCCAGACTACCCCCCTGTATACTGTATACATCTGTATACAGCTACCTTACCCCCTGATCCCCCTCTGATCCCCCTCTGATCACCTGTCTATCACCTGTCCATCACCCCTCAGCACCCCCACCCATCAGAGCAGACCCTAACTGCCCCGCGGGGGTAACCGATCACCTGCCCAGGCCCTCGATTGCCCTCATACCCCCCTCCTGATTACATCCCCTGCTCTTTGTTCACATCTGTCCTCCCCAGCAATCACTAACTGATCTGCGATCAGTAAACCCCTGTGTCTGCCTCTCATCAGATCAGGACTCAGTCTGCCCCGTGCGGGCTCCTGATCAACCCCCCACCCCCTCAAATCGCCCTCAGGCCCCCCCCCCCCCTAATTACCGTCCAAGTGCATTGTATTTGACTGTGCTTTGATTGTATCGATTGTGCTGCGCTTGTATTTGATTGTGCTGCGATTGTATTCGATTGTGCTGCGATTGTATTTGATTGCCCCGTGATCTTCTTGGATTGTCCCGTGATTGTTTGATTGCCTCTGAGACCCCACTTCCCGCCACACCCAACCCCACCCTCCCCCCATCACCTTCCGAGTGCATCAGATTTGCTTGTGCTGTGATTGTATTCGATTGTGCTGTAATTGTATTTGATTGTCCCGTGATATGCTTTGATTGCCCCATGATTGTTTGATTGCCTCTGAGACCCCACTTCCTGCCACACCCAACCCCACCCTCCCCCCCCACCACCTCCAACCACCACCTTCCGAGTGCATCAGATTTGCTTGTGCTGCGATTGTATTCGATTGTGCTGTAATTGTATTTGATTGTCCCGTGATCGGCTTCGATTGTCCCGTGATTGTTTGATTGCCTCTGAGACCCCACTTCCCGCCACACCCAACCCCACCCTCCCCCCCCACCACCTCCAATCACCACCTTCCGAGTGCATCAGATTTGCTTGTGCTGCGATTGTATTCGATTGTGCTGTAATTGTATTTGATTGTCCCGTGATCGGCTTCGATTGTCCCGTGATTGTTTGATTGCCTCTGAGACCCCACTTCCTGCCACACCCAACCCCACCCTCCCCCCATCACCTTCCGAGTGCATCAGATTTGATTGTGCTGTGATTGGATTCGATTGTGCTGTAATTGTATTTGATTGTCCCGTGATCGGCTTCGATTGCCCCGTGATTGTTTGATTGCCTGAGACCCCACTTCCCGCCACACCCAACCCCACCCTTCCCCCCACCACACCCAACCCCCCCCTCCCCCCCCCCACCACTTCCAACCACTACCTTCCGAGTGCATCAGATTTGCTTGTGCTGTGATTGGAGTCGATTGTGCTGTAATTGTATTTGATTGTCCCGTGATTGTTTGATTGCCTCTGAGACCCCACTTCCCACCAACCCCAATACCTCTCAAATACTCCCTTTTTGCTAGGTAGGTGCTCTTTTTTTCTGGGTAGTCTCGGAGGAAAACCCCATAAATTTAGCAATCCACAATGGCAAGAAGGGGGCTTTCCGATGACGAGGTATACAGGTACATGGACCAGTCGGATGAGTTCTTTTGGGAAGAATCATCCGTCGAATCTTCCGGGTCCGAATTTGAACCTGTAGAAAGCAGTGGTTCCCTGAATGAAAGTGATGGCGAGGCTTTGGTCCCGGCTAGAGCCAGGCGTACCAGACCCCAAGTCGTTAGACCGCAGGTGGCGCAGGATCCGCCTCAAGGGCAGCAGGGTGGTGCTAGCGCTGTTGGTAGTTTTCTTGGTGAGGCAGGCACCAGCAGCGCAGCATCTCCTGGACTTGGTACCAGTACTTCTGTAGACCCTGGCGAAGTGGTGAGCGTCAGCATGGAAGTTGAAACTGGTACGGTGGCAAGTGCAGTAGTACCCCCGTCGCAGCCACCAAGAAGAAGACGGGCCCGTAGTACCCATAGACTCCCAGAGGTGCTGGCACAACCAGATTGGCAATCCCCTGATTCCGCCACACCCGTAGTGCCCCCTTTCACCGCCCAGTCTGGAGTCCAGGTGGCGACAGCTCATCTAGGAACGGCCCTAGACTTTTTGCAGCTGTTCATCACCCAGGTTCTCTTGGACTTAATTGTGGTTGAGACCAACCGTAAAGCCACACAATTCATCACCGAGCACCCGGAGAGCATGTATGCCCAGCCTTTCCGGTGGAAACCAGTCCAAGTTTCCGACATTAAAATCTTTTTGGCCCTTATCCTTCACTTGGGACTAATGAAACAGAATGTACTGCGGTTGTATTGGTCTACGAACCCAGTAAATCATGTTCCCTTGTACCCTGCTGCCATGTCCAGGACACGATTTGAGTCCATCCTGCGCTTCCTGCACTTCAACGACGACGAAACCTGTCATGAAAAGGGCCACCCTGCTTATGACCGGCTCCACAAAATTTGGCCCCTCATAGACCACCTGTCATCAACATTTGCAGATGCTTATATCCCTGAACAGAACATCTGCGTAGACGAGTCCCTCTTACGCTTTACCGGGCGCCTTGGCATCAAACAGTACATCCCAAGCAAGTGCGCCCGGTATGGGGTGAAACTGTATAAGCTCTGTGAAAGGGCCACAGGCTATACATGTCGTTTTAGGGTCTATGAGGGAAAAGACTCAAAATTGGAGCCGGTCGGATGCCCTGACTACCTGGGGAGCAGTGGAAAGGTTGTGTGGGACTTGGTGTCACCCTTGTTCCAGAAGGGGTACCATCTTTTTGTGGACAATTATTACACAAGTGTGGCCCTCTTTCAGCACTTTAAGTTAGAAGGAATCCGATGCTGTGGCACTGCGCGGCCTAGTCGCCAGGGCTTCCCCCAACGGCTCGTTACCACCAGACTTGAACGGGGGCAGAGGGCCGCCTTGCGTACTGAAGACCTACTCACGGTGAAATGGAGGGACAAGAGGGATGTTTACTTTCTGTCCACCATTCACACAGACACGACAGTCCAAATTCAACGGGCAACTGCGGTCATTGAAAAGACTGAGGGGTGGACTTCAATGACCAGAGGTTAGCGCCCTATTTAGTTACCGGAAAACAAGACGCTGGTATAAGAAAGTGTCTTTTTATCTGATTCAATTGGCAGTATACAACAGCTTTGTTCTCTACAGTAAGGCTGGGAGAACTGGAACTTTCCTTCAATTTCAGGAACAGATCATTCTAGACATCCTGTATCCAGGAGGTGTCAGGGCCCCCCCCCCCCCCAGATGCAACTAGCCGATTGCATGGAAGGCATTACGCCTATCAGATTCCGAGTACCCCAGGTCAACGCATCTGAAGAAAACGTTGTCGTGTCTGCAGCAGTGCTAGGAGAAGGACTGACACCGTTTTTTATTGTCCCAAATGTCCTGACCACCCTGGCCTATGCGTAGGGGAGTGTTTTGAGAGGTACCACGAGCAGGTACACTATTAGAACCTAGGGAACTCCAGACACAGGAGTAGGCACACACTCAGTGGTATTTCGCACATTGTCGCAGGGAGAGGAGAGGTAAGCTTGAAAACCAAACGGGTAAGCATAAAAGTCGGAAGAAGGATCGGTTTCCATGCTTGATATTGCTGATCTGTCCTGGGTTGGCGATATAAGACGGCATGTTTGAATTTCCCTTTAATGTGGACACCCCCGGTTTATATGTGATTTGGGCCTATGATGATGCTTTAATGCCACACAGAGTCATCTCTATTGGCAGGCATATTGCTGTATCCTACAGGCATAATGCTGTATACTAAAGTTCTGAGGCCCAGTCACATAAGTTGGTGGCTCACCCTGAGTGCAGGGTGGCACGGGGTGTCTCTCTCCTGAGGTTATCACTGCCATTGATGTGGAGGAAGATCTGCCATTGATGTGGAGCAAGGTATGTTTGTCGTTCATTTTTCCTTTCAGCCCAGAGTGCATTACCCGTATACCCAATATAAGGAGTATAGCAGAAACTCCTAATACTGGCCATACATGTAATGATTGCAGAGACCCTAAAATGCCAGGACAGACTTCACAAATGACCCCATTTTGGAAAGAGGACACCCTAAAGTATTATGTGAGGTGCACGGTGAGTTCATAAAAGATTTTAGTTTTTGTCACAAGTTAGCAGAATTGTTTTTTTATTTTATTTTTTAACAAAGTGTCATTTTCCGTTTACTTGTGACAAAAAATAAAATTTCCAATGACCTCACAATTACCCTCATGGAATACCTTGTTGTGTATTCTTTCCAAAATGGGGTCATTTGTGGGGTTTGTTAACTGTCCTGGCAAGTGGGCGGGGTGCTAAATTGTGAGCACCCCTGTAAAGCCTAAAGGTACTCATTGGACTCTGGGCCCCTTAGCGCAGTTAGGGTGCAAAAAAGTGCCACACATGTGGTATCGCCGTACTCGGGAGAAGTAGTACAATGTGTTTTGGGGTGTATTTTTACACATACCCATGCTGGGTGGGAGAAATACCTCTGTAAATGACAATCTTTTGATTTTTTTACACACAATTGTCCATTTACAGAGTTATTTCTCCCGCCCAGCATGGGTATGTGTAAAAATACACCCCAAAACACATTGTACTACTTCTCTCGAGTACGGCGATACCACATGTGTGGCACTTTTTTGCACCCTAACTGCGCTAAAGGGCCCAAAGTCCAATGAGTACCTTTAGGATTTCACAGGTCATTTTGCGGAATTTGATTTCCAGACTACGCCTCACGGTTTAGGGCCCCTAAAATGCCAGGGCAGTATAGGAACCCCACAAATAACCCCATTCTAGAAAGAAGACACCCCAAGGTATTCCGTTAGGAGTATGGTGAGTTCATAGAAGATTTTATTTTTTGTCACAAGTTAGTGGAAAATGACACTTTGTGAAAAAATACAATAAAAATCAATTTTCCGCTAACTTTTGACAAAAAATAAAATCTTCTATGAACTCACCATACTCCTAATGGAATACCTTGGGGTGTCTTCTTTCTAAAATGGGGTCATTTAATTTTTTTTTTTTGTCGCAAGTTAGAAGAAATGGAAACTTTTTTTTTTTTTTGTCACAAAGTGTCATTTTCCGCTTACTTGTGACAAAAAATAATATCTTCTATGAACTCACTATGCCTCTCAGTGAATACTTTGGGATGTCTTCTTTCCAAAATGGGGTCATTTGGGGGGTATTTATACTATCCTGGAATTCTAGCCCCTCATGAAACATGACAGGGGGTCAGAAAAGTCATAGATGCTTGAAAATGGGAAAATTCACTTTTTGCACCATAGTTTGTAAACGCTATAACTTTTACCCAAACCAATAAATATACGCTGAATGGGTTTTTTTTAATCAAAAACATATTTGTCCACATTTTTTGCGCTGCATGTATACAGAAATTTTACTTTATTTGAAAACTGTCAGCACAGAAAGTTAAAAAAAATCATTTTTTTGCCAAAATTCATGTCTTTTTTGATGAATATAATAAAAAGTAAAAATCGCAGGAGCAATCAAATAGCACCAAAAGAAAGCTTTATTAGTGACAAGAAAAGGAGCCAAAATTCATTTAGGTGGTAGGTTGTATGAGCGAGCAATAAACCGTGAAAGCTGCAGTGGTCTGAATGGAAAAAAAGTGGCCGGTCCATAAGGGGTAGAAAGCCCACGGTCCTCAAGTGGTTAAGATGGATGTAAATGATTTAATATATGTATATTGCATTGTAGAACCAGGCCCTGTTTTGAGACTTTTTAAGCATATTCACTCTCAGAATGACTGGCAATGATCCCATGATCTTTATTTCACTATTTCATCTTACTTAGGAAACCGAGAAGAGACATGTGATTATGAGTGAAAAAAAATCAGGAATTTAACAAATCAATTAAGCACACTGTCACGCTGCTTGTCAATGATTTTCCTATATGAGAAATTATGTAGTACAAATTGATTAGTCACTACTCGTTAGCGTTACAAGGGACTCATGCAATTTGCTGTTATTTGACCTTATTTCTGTGCAAACTTCTGCGAAGAGCAATGGGCCATTTCCAAGACGGTGGCTTTTCAATTTTGGGAACCATAACAACAAACAACAGTGTGAACTTTTTTATTTTTTATATATTTTTTTAAATATGAGGGGCCAAAATGAAAATTGTTTTTAATATCATTAATCTGTAAATCAGATTAGTAAATCAGATAAGTAGATTTATAATGTATCATATATTATAATTGATAATGATTGAAGCAGTGAACTCCTTGTAGAATATCCATTCCCTGTTTCCATAGAAACATATAGGACCTATAGGTAAATTAGTTTGACTTTATCCCTTCACTGGCTCATGAAATTGTCTCTCCTGGCCATTTATTTGATAAGTGTGAATTTTAGAGATCTATGTGTTCTGTGACTCTGCATGAGAATTTGTGATCAGTGGTATTTTATGTCCTATGGCCTGCATGCATGTGCATTTTTACTTTTACTTTTTACTTTTTATAAGACATAAATTACAGCATACAAAGTATGACGAGACATGACAAGACATAACACATTATATGCTGTGAAGTAAAATATCGCTTTTATTATATAATCATCATGTCAAAAAAATCTATGTTCTTTATTTCAAAGGAGAATTTACTTATAGCCTAAGCACAATTTGTAAAATAATTTCTACGCAGAACAACACTTGAAGAAAGTATATCTTCAAGAACAAAATAAAATTCTTCAGTAGTTATATGTAGTTAATACAGTATATGTTATACGTAATACACAAAGTACGTTTGCTGGTTTTAGCAATCCAATAAGAAAAACGTATGAATATATGGGAGTGTACCTGGGGCTTCCTCCAGCCCCATGCGCACAGATTGCTCCTGCGCCATAGTCCTCAGTCTTTTCTATCGCCGGTATCGGTAACTTCCTCCAGTAGCAGCAAGTCTGCGCAAGAATAGTGGTACCGTAACTTCCTCCAGTCGCGGCTCTTTCTCTAGTGCAGACTGCCCACGACTGGAGGAACTTATGTGACTCTGTACCGGTGATAGAGAAGGTAGTGTTGGGCGAACAGTGTTCGCCACTGTTCGGGTTCTGCAGAACATCACCCTGTTCGGGTGATGTTCGAGTTCGGCCGAACACCTGATGGTGTTCGGCCTTTTAAGTTCGGGTTCGCCCCGAACTTCTGTATGCCCCCGAACAGGGCCGAACAGGCCGCAATACGGCCCCCCTATGGGGTCGCAGGCATAAGGGGGGAGCATGCCCCGATCGCGGGGGGGGTCGGAAATTCCCCCCACCCCCTCCGCTAGCGCTCCCCCCTCTGCCCGCTTCCCCATAAAAAAAGTTTAAATCAAGTTCAATAGTAGTGTACCTGGGCTGGTGGCATTGGCTGGCAGTGGAGTGAGGAGGAGGAGGAGTCCGAGTAGCAGAGTGACGTTGAGGCCGGGCAGCGGGCGGTTCAGCGCTAGTACCCTTGTGGTACTTCCGCCCTTTCTCTGACCTCACGTCCTCTGCATACGAGGGTACGCATCACGCGTACCCTCGTATGCGTCATCACGCAGAGGACGTGAGGTCAGAGAAA
Organism: Hyperolius riggenbachi; assembly: GCF_040937935.1. Taxonomy (NCBI): domain Eukaryota; kingdom Metazoa; phylum Chordata; class Amphibia; order Anura; family Hyperoliidae; genus Hyperolius; species Hyperolius riggenbachi. The sequence continues at coordinate 323,807,289 of NC_090648.1, forward strand.
GGGCGGAAGTACCACAAGGGTACTAGCGCTGAACCGCCCGCTGCCCGGCCTCAACGTCACTCTACTATTCGGACTCCTCCTCCTCCTCACTCCACTGCCAGCCAATGCCACCAGCCCAGGTACTATTGAACTTGATTTAAACTTTTTGTATGGGGAAGCGGGCAGAGGGGGGAGCGCTAGCGGAGGGGGTGGGGGGAATTTCCGACCCCCCCCGCGACCGGGGCATGCTCCCCCCTTATGCCTGCGACCCCATAGGGCCCCCAAAATGGGCATGTTCGGGGGTCCCATTGACTCCCATTGAGTTCGGCGTTCGGGCCGAACATGCCGAACATCTGGCCCATGTTCGGCCTGTTCGGCCCGAACCCGAACATCCAGGTGTTCGCCCAACACTAAGAGAAGGCTGAGGACGGCGGCGTGGGAGCTATCTGTGTGCATGGGGCTGGAGGAAGCCCCAGTTATGTATAAAACTTTTCTTTTAAAACATCTCTGGCACATCTCAGGTACCTCTTTAAGGTGAGGTTCTCTTACCATATGCTCTACCACACAATACACATAACCCTACTACCCTTGGGTGTCTCCTACTCCCTCCTAGAACATATAGTATCAGACTGGCACTGCAGGAAACTGCAGTCGATGATCAGACTGGGACAAAGAATGTGGGTGGGGTTCAGCAATGCAAATAAGGGAGGAGTGAATTGTCTTGTCTGGACTGTGATAACGACCGCCTAACGCCCGTAGGCGTCGGCAGGTCTTAAGTGGTTTACCATGGAAAGGGCCGCTCGATAGAGCGGCCTTTCCATGTCAGTTCACGGAGGGTGTCTCTGTGAACAGCCGGAGAGCCGCAGATCGTGGCTCGCCGGCAAAATGTAAACATGCGGGGAAGAAATCCCCGCTGTTTACTTCATACGGCACTGCTGTAAGGCACATCTGATTGGCCGGGGATCGCCGGCATATGATAGGCTGAAGCCTATCCTACAATGCGCAGGAGGGTTACCCGTCCTGCGCAATACATGAAGGCAGAGGTAGGGAGGGAGAGGGAGCGCATAAAACGCTTTGCCCCCCCCCTCAAAGCGCAGCAAGCCGGCGGCGATCTGACCCCCCCAGCAGGACATCCCCCTAGTGGGGAAAAAAGGGGGTAAGTCTCGGGGTAAGTCTGGCATAATCCTGATCTGTGCTGCGGGCTGGAGAGTCCACGCAGCACAGATCAGGCAAAACACCCCTGGTCCTTAAATACTAAATACAGCAGCCACAGACAAAGGAAGGGAACAGCTTACAGTACATACTGAACTGGTTTTTTAACCTAAGGAAAGGATATTAAAATAGTGGGTGGGAGCAGAAAGAGGATTCTTTGCCTATCAACAGACACATTCATTTCTCAGTAGCTATTTTATGACTATAAATTACACTGAAAAATATGGAGCATAGCTGTGCCATTCTGTGCTACTAAAATGGCATACTGAACAAGAGACAAGGAATAACAGTCTTCAGCACAATACATTGAATCTATTACATTTTAGAAGTTTTATAGATAGAATTATGGATAATAACATCTGCAGTGAATGGAACTGGAGGGCAGAGGTGCTGCTTCTAACAAACACCTAGAGATTTGTCTTGGCAATTAGAGTGTGCATGAATATAGCATCATTAATGCCAGTACAATGCTAATGTGATTAGAGGCATTTGTGTATCTGGCTGAGATTTTTCATTAATTACTTTAATGTCACGTTCCTTAGTAAATATTTAATTTTCACAACTTAAAACATAAACAAAATCACATTTATTATGCCAGAACCTGGTCTTTCTAGTCCACTTCACCAGTATCTTTGCTTAAAGTGGTCTGAAACTCAGCATTTCTTCTTTGCTCTAAAAGATTCCTTAAAGCTTTAAACCTACTGTCACATTTTTTGCAGAGCAGCATTCAAACAGTTAAACACACCACTTTGCTCTGCACTGGAAAGCTCCTTCAGCTTAAGATCTGCATACACAGAGGAGATAACATTATACTTTGTTTACATTCCAATGTTTTTACATTGTGTTTAACAACTGAAAACAAGCTCTCTCTGCTTCAACCATGCACACAGTTCAGAACAGCTCACTAGAAGATTTTATTCTATATATATAATAGAGTAAGTGCCTCAACCTTCAAGCAAGAAGAAGAAGTAGCGCCCTGCCCCCAGGGCCGGTCCAAGCAAGAAGAAGGGGCTGGTCCAAGCAAGAAGAAGAAGAAGTAGTGTCATATCAAACCAAGGGCAAAGAGGGATAATTTGCATATTCAGTTGCAGTGCATTGTGGGTAACCACAAATGTTCACTTATAGCTGAATTATTGCAGATTTGCTTCTGTTTTAAGAAGGAAAATTACACCAAGCTTTGCTTTTTTGCTTTTTTTTAGTAGGAGGGCTTTTTGGTCCCTTTTATCCTTCTATACATTCTTAGTAGTTTGGGTCACCCTGGGCTGCTTGGCTACTCTGTTGTACTGGTCCAAGCCCTATCTCACACAGACTTATCAATCCCTGTTATGTGCTGATGAGGACCAAATGTCTGAAATAGGCTGTCACATGTGGGTGTGAAATAACTGTGTAAAACTTAAAGCTATAGGTTTGCTTGACTTACCAAGGGTGAAAAGGATTAATTTGCATATTTAGTAGCGGTGCATTTTGGGTAATCACAAATGTTCACTTATAGCTGAATTACTGCAGATTTTCTTCTGTTTTAAGAAGGCAAATTACACCAAGCTTTGATTTTTTTAGTAGAAGGTCTTTTTGGTCCCTTTTATCCACCTATACATTCTGAGTGGTTTGGGTCACCCTGAGCTGCTTGGTTACACTGTTGTGCTGGTCCAAGCCCTATCTCATTGTAAGGCTTGGTGGTGTATTCTCCACAGTCAGCATGCAACACATGAGCTGACGTGAAGGAGGTACACACACTAGCACAAAGAAACAGGCTATCCCTAGTATAGTGGAGGGGAGGACTGACTCCAATAGGAGATTGTGGCGCACAGAGCCAGTGCAGATCCGACAGCCACAAACAATACTTTCGCTATAACGTCTCAGCGCAAAGTAGCGCTGAGCGCATAAACCAGAACTGAGGAAATCAGGACAGGTAGTCAGAATGAACGCTTGCTTAATTAGCCACTACTTAGTGACAGCAAGCGTCCACAATAAAACAGACTGGAATGAGGCAGCCAATGCGTTGCGGCGATGGCGTGCCTCACAAAGACAGGACAGGATAGTCAGAAAATAGCAGGATCAAGATAGATGAATGTAACACAGATAAATATACAATAAGTATGATTTCCTAGCGTATTACAATTACAGCTATCAATGAAACTATTTGTAACGTCTGACTAACATATGTATATATCGGCAATGAACCGATATATGACATAAGCAGGAACACTGACTTAGGACTGGAACGATACAGGGAACAGGACTCAGAAGGATTCGCTATCTCTTTGCAGAGATGAACGCAATCCACAAACGGTAACAGGACAGGATTCAGAAGGATTCGTTATCTCCTCGCAGAGATGAACGCAATCCACAAACAGGACCAGGAACAGGATAACTAGCTCAGCACGGGTGATCAACGTGCTAGAACTGACTAGCTGAACACAGGATATAAACAGTTCGTGTACGTATATATCAGCGTAACTGATGTATCAACGTAACACGAATACAAGGAAAATAATAAACGTGCTGGTATGCATATATATGGGCAATGAACCAATATATGATGCAAAACCAGCAAAGTATCTTTAGAACAAGAAACACGATCGGGGGCTGAAGCGACAGCAAGACAGGCTTAAACTGAAGCTATGAAAACCCGAGGAGTCCTGCAGGAAGCAGATCTTTATACTGAGGTCATCCAATGGGAGCAGACATGCAGATTCCCACACAGGTGAATGGTAATCAGTCACAAGCTGACAGCAGGGAAAGGCAGACAAAGCTATGCAGCTTGCATGGAAAGAGATCAGAACTGCCTGAGCTGCAGCACAACTACTTCCAGCAATATCTGCTGCAGCAGCGATCATGACACTCATACAGCCATATCAATCCTTGCAATGTACTGATGAGGACCAAAAGTCTGAAACAGGCTGTCACATGTGGGTTTGATATGGCTGTGTAAAATGTAAAGCTATATGCTTGCTTGGCTTACCAAGGGGTAAAAGGAGTAATTTGCATATTTAGTAGCAGTGCATCGTGGGTAACCACAAATGTTCACTTATAGCTGAGTTATTGCATATTTCCTTCTTTTTTAGGAAGGCAAATTACACCAAGCTTTGCTTTTTTTAGTAGGAGGTCTTTTTGGTCCCTTTTATCCCCCTATCCATTCCGAGTGGTTTGGGTCACCCAGAGCTACTTGGTTACGCTGTTGTACTGGTCCAAGCCCTATCTCATACAGCCGTATCAATCCCTGCCATGTACTGATGAGACCCAAAAGTCTGAAACAGGCTGTCTACATGTGGGTTTGATATGGCTGTGTAAAATGTAAAGCTATATGCTTGCTTGGCTTACCAAGGGGGAAAAGGGGTAATTTGCATATTTAGTAGCAGTGCATTGTGGGTAACCACATATGTTCATTTATAGCTGAATTATTGCAGATTTCCTTCTGTTTGAAAAAGGCAAATTACACCAATACAGTGTGTGGCATTGCAGGAAGTGACGACAGTGGAATGCACGATGGAACGTGGAAGAGTTGAGTCATCCCCGCCCGCTGCCTCTTACTAATAGTGGCGGCTGCAAATGTGCTTAAACAGGAGGGGGAGCGCACATGGCGGACCCAGGTGAGGGTGGGGGGTTCCTGCTGAGCTTAAGCTGGAGGAGGAGTGCACATGGGGGACCCAGGTGAGGGGGGGGGGGTTCCTGCTGAGCTTAAGCTGGAGGTAGAGCACACATGGGGGACCCAGTTGAGGGGGGGGGCCCAACCCCCCTCCCTGCCGCTGTGCCCAATACCCCCTTCCTGCCCTCTACCCTCTTATGCGGCGTATGCTACGCCGCGGGTCGGCTAGTATATATTAAAAAGCAGCTTGAATAAAATGCAATTGTAGCTTTTAGATCAGATAAATTGTACTTTGGGAACTTGTAAGTTGTAAATGGACATTATTACTTGTGTTCAAAAGCAAATATGGTAACTGTATGGGTAATACAAAGTAGGAAAACACATTTTTATCGCATGCTATGAAGAAGGACCTGTTTAAGATGTAAGTTAGAGCTCCGAGAGACGTTGTATTACATTTTGACATTGGACCTTGTCACATATTGATGTGTTCTTTGTACCGAGTAATCAAAGTTGCATTATTATTGTTGTTTGGAAAATAAACAAAAAATTAAAAATATTTCAGATTTGCATGCTCATTACATGCAAACAGTGAAGATCGTAATCAGGTAATTATGATTATGCAAAATTTCACATACATTTCCGCAATTACACCTATAAGTAATTACAAATTTTTAGTTTACTTGATTTTGTATAAGCATTCGTAATTACACGTTAATTTATGCGTAATTTTGTGCCAACTTTGGCGGTTAATAACAAAGCCCCCATAGATGGTATTGGTACCAAAATTCCTAAACATGTTATGGATACAAGTCCAAAAAGGATTTTTTTCAAAAAGACCTTGTAGTTTTTGAGAAAATAGATTTTAAAAATGCAAAGAAAAATGGTTTATAAACTCCCAAAAATGACAGTTTAGAAACAATTTTTCTTTGTATTTTTAAAATCGATTTTCTCAAAACTAGAAGGTCTTTTTTTTTAAAAAAAATTCGACTTGTACCCAGTTCTCCTTAACATATGTAAGAATATTGGTAGCAATAGCATGTACGGGGGCTTTGCTATTCACCGCCAAAATCGGCACAAATCGCATAAATTCATGTGTAATTACAAATGCTTACAATTACATACAAAATTAATTACACTTTTCCCCGAAATTTTGCATTAAGCTTACGATACATAAATGCAAATTACGATGCGTCATTTCTGCTCATCACTACATGAAACTTGGAAATGAGTCAAACAAAACAGTAGCCGAAGAGGTTGTTCTTCTCAGCTCCATGCTGGATTAATGATGGATGCTATTTCTATGCAAACATGGAATATTTTCATCTCAGTGATTATCTGTAAATATCTTCTGTGGCCCTGCCACTTACAGTGGGTTGCAAAAGTATTCGGCCCCCTTGAAGTTTTCCACATTTTGTCACATTACTGCCACAAACATGCTTCAATTTTATTGGAATTCCAAGTGAAAGACCAATACTAAGTGAAAAAATCATACATCATTCCAAACATTTTTTACAAATAAATAACTGCAAAGTGTGGTGTGCATAATTATTCGGCCCCCTGGGTCAATACTTTGTAGAACCACCTTTTGCTGCAATTACAGCTGCCAGTTTTTCAGGGTATGTCTCTACCAGCTTTGTACATCTAGAGACTGAAATCCTTGCCCATTCTTCTTCGCAAAAAAGCTCCAGCTCAGTCAAATTAGATGGACAGCATTTGTGAACAGCAGTTTTCACATCTTGCCAAAGATTCTCGATTGGATTTAGATCTGGACTTTGACTGGGCCATTCTAACACATAGATATGTTTTGTTTTAAACCATTCCATTGTTGCCCTGGCTTTATGCTTAGGGTCATTGTCCTGCTGGAAGGTGAACCTCCGCCCCAGTCTCAAGTCTTTTGCAGTCTCCAAGAGGTTTTTTTCCACGTTTGCCCTGTATTTGGCTCCATCCATCTTCCCATCAACTCTGACCATCTTCCCTGTCCCTGCAGAAGAGATGCACCCCCCCCCCCCCCCCCAAGCATGATGCTGCCACCACCATATTTGACAGTGGGGATGGTGTGTTCAGAGTGATGTGCAGTGTTAATTTTCCGCCACACATAGCGTTTTGCATTTTGGCCAAAAAGTTCAATTTTGGTCTCATCTGACCAGAGCACTTTCTTCCACATGTTTGCTGTGTCCCCCACATGGCTTGTGGCAAACTGTAAACGGGACTTCTTATGCTTTCTGTTAACAATGCCTTTCTTCTTGCCACTCTTCCATAAAGGCCAACTTTGTACAGTGCATGACTAATAGTTGTCCTATGGACAGAGTCTCCCACCTGAGCTGTATATCTCGTCCAGAGTCACCATGGGCCTCTTGACTGCATTTCTGATCAATAGAGTTGGGCCGAACGGTTCGCCTGCGAACGGTTCCATGCGAACTTCAGTGGTTCGCGTTCGCGTCCCGCAGACGAACTTTTGCGGAAGTTCGGTTCGCCCCATAATGCACCATGAGGGTCAACTTTGACCCTCTACATCACAGTCAGCAGGCCCAGTGTAGCCAATTAGGCTACACTAGCCCCTGGAGCCACTCCCCCCCTAATAAAAGGCAGGCAGCGGCGGCCATTAGGCTCACTCGTGTGCCTGCGTTAGTGAGAGTAGGGCGAGCTGCTGCAGACTGTCTCTCATAGGGAAAGATTAGTTAGGCTTAGCTTGTTCCTGGCTGCATACCTGTTCTGTTGCATACCTGTACTGTGAACCCACCACTGCATACCTGTACTGTGAACCCACCACTGCATACCTGTTCAGTGAACCCACCACTGCATACCTGTTCAGTGAACCCACCACTGCATACCTGTTCAGTGAACCTGCCACTGCATACCTGTTCTGTGAACCCACCACTGCATACCTGTACTGTGAACCCACCACTGCATACCTGTTCAGTGAACCTGCCACTGCATACCTGTTCGGTGAACCCACCACTGCATACCTGTTCAGTGAACCTGCCACTGCATACCTGTTCTGTGAACCCACCACTGCATACCTGTACTGTGAACCCACCACTGCATACCTGTTCTGTGAACCCACCACTGCATACCTGTACTGTGAACCCACCACTGCATACCTGTTCAGTGAACCCACCACTGCATACCTGTTCAGTGAACCCACCACTGCATACCTGTTCAGTGAACCTGCCACTGCATACCTGTACTGTTCAGTGAACCCGCCACTGCATACCTGTTCTGTTCAGTGAACCCGCCACTGTATTCCTGTTCAGTGAACCCGCCACTGCATACCTGTTGTGTTCAGTGAACCCGCCACTGTATACCTGTTCAGTGAACCTGCCACTGCATACCTGTTCTGTGAGCCCGCCACTGTATACCTGTTCTGTTCAGTGAACCCGCCACTGCATACCTGTTCTGTTTAGTGAACCCGCCACTGCATACCTGTTCTGTTCAGTGAACCCGCCACTGCATACCTGTTCTCGCCATGGTGCGCACCAGTCCAGCACGGCCGTCACTACACAAACAGCTGTTTGCGGTGCGTTACACGGTGAGTTTGGTGTGTCAGTGTGAAGCAGTACCTTAATTACACTACCTGATTGATGTATACACATGCAAGATGTTTTAAAGCACTTTAGGCCTGTCATTTAGCATTCAATGTGATTTCTGCCCTTAAAACGCTGCTTTGCGTCAAATCCAGATTTTTCCTGGGGACTTTTGGCATGTATCCCACTCCTCCACCTGGGGGTCCAGGTGTTAGACCCCTTGAAACATCTTTTCCATCACTTTTGTGGCCAGCATAATTTTTTTTTTTTCAAAGTTCGCATCCCCATTGAAGTCTATTGCGGTTCGCGAACTTTTACGCGAACCGAACCTTGCCCGGAAGTTCGCGAACCCGGTTCGCGAACCTAAAATCGGAGGTTTGGCCCCACTCTACTGATCAACGCTCTCCTTGTTCAGCCTGTGAGTTTAGGTACACGGCCTTGTCTTGGTAGGTTTACAATTGTGCCTTACTCCTTCCATTTCTGAATGATCGCTTGAACAGTGCTCCGTGGGATGTTCAAGGCTTTGGAAATCTTTTTGTAGCCAAACCCTCTTTTAAATTTCTCAATAACTTGTTCCCTGACCTATCTTGTAAGTTCTTTGATGTAGTGCATCTATTGGCATGTGCTGGATCAGACAGGAGTTGAACTTTATTAACACAGGTAATTTCTGCAGAAGTATTTGCAGAGACAGGCAAGATTTTTCTGGTGTCTGTTTCACTGAACAAAGACTCATGAGTACTGGCTAGGCTGGACTCAGAAGTCAGCAGGACCTCTGGATTCTCTGCTGAGAAATTTGTGCAGGGCAAAGTTAAGAAAGTATCAGTGGCTTCTGTTTTACTGGGAAGTAACACTGAGTTATCCATGGTACAGGCTGGAGTTACAGGAACATTCACAAGACATGGCAGGGACTCAGTAACTGGAGAAGTGGGACAGTCTCCAATTGACAATGAGTCAAACAAAACAGTAGCCGAAGAGGTTGTTCTTCTCAGCTCCATGCTGGATTAATGATGGATGCTATTTCTATGCAAACATGGAATATTTTCATCTCAGTGATTATCTGTAAATATCTTCTGTGGCCCTGCCACTTACAGTGGGTTGCAAAAGTATTCGGCCCCCTTGAAGTTTTCCACATTTTGTCACATTACTGCCACAAACATGCTTCAATTTTATTGGAATTCCAAGTGAAAGACCAATACAAAGTGAAAAAATCATACATCATTCCAAACATTTTTTACAAATAAATAACTGCAAAGTGTGGTGTGCATAATTATTCGGCCCCCTGGGTCAATACTTTGTAGAACCACCTTTTGCTGCAATTACAGCTGCCAGTTTTTCAGGGTATGTCTCTACCAGCTTTGTACATCTAGAGACTGAAATCCTTGCCCATTCTTCTTCGCAAAAAAGCTCCAGCTCAGTCAAATTAGATGGACAGAATTTGTGAACAGCAGTTTTCACATCTTGCCAAAGATTCTCGATTGGATTTAGATCTGGACTTTGACTGGGCCATTCTAACACATAGATATGTTTTGTTTTAAACCATTCCATTGTTGCCCTGGCTTTATGCTTAGGGTCATTGTCCTGCTGGAAGGTGAACCTCCGCCCCAGTCTCAAGTCTTTTGCAGTCTCCAAGAGGTTTTTTTCCACGTTTGCCCTGTATTTGGCTCCATCCATCTTCCCATCAACTCTGACCATCTTCCCTGTCCCTGCAGAAGAGATGCACCCCCCCCCCCCACATACCTGTTCAGTGAACCCACCACTGCATACCTGTTCAGTGAACCCACCACTGCATACCTGTTCAGTGAACCCACCACTGCATACCTGTTCAGTGAACCTGCCACTGCATACCTGTACTGTTCAGTGAACCCGCCACTGCATACCTGTTCTGTTCAGTGAACCCGCCACTGTATTCCTGTTCAGTAAACCCGCCACTGCATACCTGTTGTGTTCAGTGAACCCGCCACTGTATACCTGTTCAGTGAACCTGCCACTGCATACCTGTTCTGTGAGCCCGCCACTGTATACCTGTTCTGTTCAGTGAACCCGCCACTGCATACCTGTTCTGTTTAGTGAACCCGCCACTGCATACCTGTTCTGTTCAGTGAACCCGCCACTGCATACCTGTTCTCGCCATGGTGCGCACCAGTCCAGCACGGCCGTCACTACACAAACAGCTGTTTGCGGTGCGTTACACGGTGAGTTTGGTGTGTCAGTGTGAAGCAGTACCTTAATTACACTACCTGATTGATGTATACACATGCAAGATGTTTTAAAGCACTTTAGGCCTGTCATTTAGCATTCAATGTGATTTCTGCCCTTAAAACGCTGCTTTGCGTCAAATCCAGATTTTTCCTGGGGACTTTTGGCATGTATCCCACTCCTCCACCTGGGGGTCCAGGTGTTAGACCCCTTGAAACATCTTTTCCATCACTTTTGTGGCCAGCATAATTTTTTTTTTTTCAAAGTTCGCATCCCCATTGAAGTCTATTGCGGTTCGCGAACTTTTACGCGAACCGAACCTTGCCCGGAAGTTCGCGAACCTAAAATCGGAGGTTTGGCCCCACTCTACTGATCAACGCTCTCCTTGTTCAGCCTGTGAGTTTAGGTACACGGCCTTGTCTTGGTAGGTTTACAATTGTGCCTTACTCCTTCCATTTCTGAATGATCGCTTGAACAGTGCTCCGTGGGATGTTCAAGGCTTTGGAAATCTTTTTGTAGCCAAACCCTCTTTTAAATTTCTCAATAACTTGTTCCCTGACCTATCTTGTAAGTTCTTTGGACTTCACGGTGTTGTTGCTCCCAATATTCTCTTAGACAACCTCTGAGGCCGTCACAGAGCAGCTGTATTTGTACTGACATTAGATTACACACATGTGCACTCTTATTTAGTCATTAGCACTCATCAGGCAATGTCTATAGGCAACTGACTGCACTCAGATCAAAGGGGGCCGAATAATTATGCACACACCACTTTGCAGTTATTTATTTGTAAAAAAATGTTTGGAATCATGTATGATTTTCGTTGCACTTCTCATGTGTACATCACTTTGTGTTGGTCTTTCATGTAGAATTCCAATAACATTGATTCAGGTTTGTGGCAGTAATATGACAAAATGTGGAAAACTTCAAGGGGGCCGAATACTTTTTCAACCCACTGTATAATATATTTAAACACACAGCAAGCAATGAAACATTTAACAAGCAGGGACATAACTATAAATTATGGGCCCTCCATCAAAACTTTGATGGGGCCCCCAATGTTCACACCTTTTCCCTTGCCTTCCTTCAGTGGCCCTCACAGCCTGGTCGCCCAACTTGCAAGGGTCATAAAACAAGTGTGGCAATCATTATATTCACACCTATAACAAGTGTAGCTGCAAAACAAGAGACCTGGAGGATGGATCCCTGTATCAGCGGCAGTGGAGGTTAGTATTTGGGGGGACAACACTGCTCTGGGCCCCCCTGCAACTGCAGGGGCTGCTTCCTTATAGTTACGCCCCTGTTAACAAGCTTTTAATTTTGACATTTTTTTTAAAAAAAAGGGTAAACTCAAATAGGGGGAAAATGGAGGATGGGGTGCAACAGGTCACTGGTGGGAATGCCAAGTTCTGAGGTGAGGGGAAGGGTCATTGGTATAGTAACCACCATCCTCTTCTCTATCATCTCCACCTTGGCAGAGCATAGGAGAACAGTCACCTGTCATTCAAATATTCACTTAAAGTGAACCAGAGACAGAGCACCCTCATGTATTTTACCATGTATATCAGAGGGAACATTAGAGAAAACACCTACCTTGCTTTCTGTTTCATTCTTCACTGTTCAGCTTGCTTCTTAGCAGCCCTGATAAAATCCCCGACTGAGCATTCAGTCTGGCTCTGCTATAATGACTCAGCTAAAATGATTCCTGAGCAAAGCCAGACTGAATGCTCAGTCGGGGATTTTATCAGGGCTGATTAGAAGCAGGCTGAAGAGTGAAGAATGAAACAGAGAGCAGGGTAGGTGTTTTCTCTAATGTTCCCACTTATATATATGGTAAAATACATGAGGGTGCTTTGTCTCTGGTGGAAACCAGGAGCTAAGTAAAAATAAAAGTGTTATACATACCTGGGGCTTCCTCCAGCCCCATCCGCATGGATCGCTCCCACGCTTCCGTCATCAGCCTTCTCCAGAGCCGGTTCTGGGCCCCGTAACTTCCTCCAGATGCTGCCAGTCTGCACAAGAGAAGTGCGCTCTCTACGCATCTCTCCGGTGGCTGCTGGAGAGATACATAAAGAGTAAACTTTTCTTGCGTCAGACTGGTTGTGACTGGAGGAAGTTATGGGACCCAGTACCAGCGCAGGATAAAGCTGAGGACGGTGGTGTGGGAGCGATCCATGCGGATGGGGCTGGAGGAAGCCCCAGGTATGTATAACACTTTTATTTTTACTCAGCTCTGGTACACTTTAAAATTAAATTGTCTTTTACTATTACTTTCAGGTTCTATCACTTTCTGATGGATTTCTTAAAAAAATTAAAGTAGAGTTAAACTTTAAATTGTGTACATACATTAACCCCCCTGGCGGTTTGCAAAAAATCCGCCAGGGGGCAGCAAATCTTTTTTTTTATTTTTTATTTTTTTTTTTCATGTAGCGAGACAAAGTCTCGCTACATGATAGCCGCTGCTCAGCGGCATCCCCCCAGCCCCTCCGATCGCCTCCGGCGATCGGAGATCAGGAGATCCCGTTCAAAGAACGGGATCTCCTGGAGGGCTTCCCCCGTCGCCATGGCGACGGGCGGGATGACGTCACCGACGTCATCGACGTCGTGACGTCAGAGGGGACTCCGATCTGCCCCATAGCGCTGCCTAGCACTGATTGGCCAGGCAGCGCACGGGGTCTGGGGGGGGGGGGGCGGCCGCGGCGAGAGGAATTGCGGCGGATCGGCGGGTAGCGGCGGCGATCAGATGCTACACGCAGCTAGCAAAGTGCTAGCTGCGTGTAGCAAAAAAAAAATTATGCAAATCGGCCCAGCGGGGCCTGAGCGGTGCCTCCCGGCGGCATAGCCCGTGCTCAGCACGGGCTTACCGCCAGGGAGGTTAAAAGAGTCACTCATAGACTGTCGGCAGTCAGATCAGGCTCATTTCCATCACTTTTAAAAGTGGGTTTGAAATTTTATGAAATGCTATTCTTGGCTTAACCACTTGAGGACCGCGTTGTTAAACCCTCCTAGCGACCAGGCCATTTTTTGATAATTGGGCCACTGCAGCTTTAAGGGCTCGCTGCAGGGCCACAAAACTCAGCACACAAGTGATCCCCCCCCCCCCCCTTTCCTTTTTCTCCCCATCAACAGAGCTCTCTGTTGGTGGGGTCTGATCGCTCCCCAGATTTTTTTTTTTAATAAATATCTATTACATTATTTTTAAAATAAATTTAACAATTTTTTTTATTTATTTTACATCCCATCCCCGCCAGCCAATCGCCAATCAGCGTAGCTTCAGCCTATGATAGCGGATCACTTTTGTGTCTGCCAGGGGGACAGCTGTGTCGCACGGCTGTCCCCAGTACAGCACTGCTGTAGATCACAGTGCTGTACAATGTCTAACAGTCTCCGAGCGGCAATCGCTGATGGGAGACTGGAGGCGGATCGAAGTTCTGTCATTCATGCAGGGAAGCACGCGCATCAGCGTGCGATCTCCTGCAATCCCCGTCTGCAGCCATTCATGCTAATCGGCATGGAATGGTCCTGGGGCTGCCGCCGCGTTGAAGCCGATTGGAATGGAGCAGTCAGCAAGCAGTTAATTAATTTAAAACATTTATACAACCTACATAAAAATGTTTACCTGTGGGGTAATTAGAAAAGATTACCTAGCATGTTTAACCAAAAGTAGATGCCTCTAGATTGTAAGCCTTTGGGCAGGGTCCTCCTCCTTTTGTGTCCTACCTGATCATGCACCTCCATTACTGTGAATCCATGCTATGCATCTGAGTGAACCTAACTTGCCTAATCTCCATGCTCCATCCAGTGACTGACTAAGCATTACCCGGTACTCATACTGTGCTGTGTGATCTGGTTTTCTTGTATTCCTGTATTGTCATATTGCTGTATGTCACCCCTAAATATTGTCTGTAACCTAAATTAATGTTCAGCGCTGCGTAATATGTTGGCACTTTATAAATACAATAAATAATAATAATAATAAAGTGGGGTGTGAGGAATGAAAATTGGAAATCTTTCCTGGATTATGATAAGTTACTGGGGAAAAAGGATTTCAGTTTGGTGGTTAGGTTTAATGATTAACCCTTCATATATTATGATGTTACCCTGCCTTCATATATTGATGATGTATATAAAAAGTCTTCACTTATTCAGATTATGGTATGTCAAGACAAGACAAACATTTTTATCGCGCTTTTCTCCTGGCGGACTCAAAGCACCAGAGTTGCAGCCACTAGACGCGCTCTATAGGCAATAGAAGTGTTAGGCAGTCTTGCACAAGGTCCGTTACTCAATAGGTGCTGGCTTACTGAACAGGAAGAGTCAAGATTTAAACCCAGGTTTCCTGTGTCAGAAGTAGAGATGGCCCGAACCTCCGATTTTCAGTTCGCAAACCGGGTTCGCGAACTACCGCAAAAGTTCAGTTTGCGCAAACTTTTGCGACCTGCAATAGACTTCAATGGGGAGGCGAACTTTGAAAACTAGAAAAAATTATGATGGCCACAAAAGTGATGGAAAAAATGTTTCAAGGGGTCTAACACCTGGAGGGGGGCATGGCGGAGTGGGATAGATGCCAAAAGTCCAGGGGAAAAATCTGGATTGGACGCAAAGCAGAGTTTTAAGGGCAGAAATCACATTGAATGCTAAATCGCAGGCCTAAAGTGCTTTAAAACATCTTGCATATGTATACATCAATCAGGGAGTGTAATTAGAGTACTGTTTCACACTGACACACCAAACTCACTGTGTAGCGCACCGCAAACAGCTGTTCATGTAGTGACGGCTGTGCTGGACTAGTGCGCACCATGGCCAGAGTGCGGTTAACAGGTATGCACGGAGTGGTATATCACACTGCGTGCACTCACGTAGGTAGGTGGGTGCATTGAACACAACAGGTAGGTATATGCAGTGATAAGGTGGGTGCACTGAACACAACAGGTAGGTATATGCAGTGATGAGGTGGGTGCACTGAACACAACAGGTAGGTATATGCAGTGATGAGGTGGGTGCACTCAACACAACAGGTAGGTATATGCAGTGATGAGGTGGGTGCACTCAACACAACAGGTAGGTATATGCAGTGATAAGGTGGATGCACTGAACACAACAGGTAGGTATATGCAGTGATGAGGTGGGTGCAATCAACACAACAGGTAGGTATATGCAGTGATAAGGTGGGTGCACTCAACACAACAGGTAGGTATATGCAGTGATGAGGTGGTTGCACTCAACACAACAGATAGGTATATGCAGTAATGGGTATTACAATGTGCACCTGTCACACACACAGGTAGTCACTGAATGTGCTGGGCCTGGCAGTGGCACACACACAGTATGGATTATCAAGGCTGTCTATGCAACGCAAGTGTCAGTGGGACACACACACACACACACACACAAAATAGATCACAAGAACAAGATTAGCTCTCAAAAGAGCTGTTGTGGGGTGCTATTTTAGCAGTAAGAATCAGCAAGGAGCAAGCTAAGAAGCCTGCAAGAGCCTAGCTAATCTTTCCCTATGAGAGAGTCTACAGCAGCTGTCCCTTCTCTAATTAGTGCAGGCACACGAGTGAGTGTAATAGCCAGGGGTGTCTGCCTTTTATAAGGGGGGGAGTGGCTCAAGGAGGGAGTGATTGGCTACAATGTGTATGCTGACTGTGATGTAGAGGGTCAAAGTTTACTCTAATGGTGAAAAGTTTGCCTTAGATGGCGAACGCGAACCACCGGAAGTTCGCCGGCCATCTCTAGTCAGAAGCAGAGCCCTTTAACAGTTCACTCTCCAGCCACTGGATGCACAAAGAACCATTTCAGTTGGACACCTCTTTTATAATTGAATTTGTTTTGTTACTGTTACTGATGACCTTTTCAGATGAAATTAAGTGAAGAAGAGATATTCACACATTTGTATGTACAAATAATCAATTTATGCTGGTCAACAAAAGGCAATTGTCACTCATTATGCAGATGTTATTTAAGAGCCTTATTAATGTGCTTTTTGTCTTTAACATGTCTGGGTAAGGAATCAGATGATAAAATAGCATTATATATATTGATGAATAGTGGTGTCAAAGTCATTTTCCTATTTACAGATTGGCACATTTTTAAAATCTTGTTTTTTTTCATCACCAGTTGTAATGCAGTTCCTCTGACTAATTTAACTCCAGTTAGTATAATACATGAAACACAGAAATGTGAACATTTAAATCTGCTACAATATATTAAAGAGAATCTGTATTGTTAAAATCACACAAAAGTAAACATACCAGTGCGTTAGGGGACATTTCCTATTACCCTCTGTCACAATTTCGACACTCCCCGCCGCATTAATCGTGGTTAAAAACAGTTTTAAAAAGTTTGTTTATAAACAAACAAAATGGCCACCAAAACAGGAAGTAGGTTGATGTACAATATGTCCACACATAGAAAATACATCCATACACAAGCAGGCTGTATACAGCATTCCTTTTGAATCTCAAGAGATCATTTGTGTGTTTCTTTCCCCCTGCATCTCTCATGCACTGAAGTTTCAGGCTGCTCTTTTCTTCCAGCAAACAGCTTTGCCCTTGTCTATAATTCCTCACTATGTGAAAGCCCAGCCAGCTCAGAGGACGATTTATCCAGCTTGTAAAAGATAAGAGAGAAGAGAGAAGCTGCTCTAATCTAAATAACACACAGGCAGTGTGCATAGAGGGGCCTGGAAGGGGGAGTTCATAGCAGAACCACAACACTAAAGAACTTGGCAGCCTTCCAGACACAGGCTGACAAGTCTGACAAGAGAGAGATAAGTTGATTTATTACAGAGACTGTGATAGTACAAAGTGCTGCAGTAAGCCAGAACACATTAGAATAGCTTTTGGAACTTGTAAGATGATAAAAAACAGGATGCAATTTTTGTTACAGAGTCTCTTTAAGCTGTAAAAAAAAGGTAAATTAAAGCAGATCCGAGATGAAAAACTAACTATAGCAAGTAACTTGTCTATATATCTCATCTAATTGTTTACACAGTAAATCTAGCTGCAAACATCTTCAACAGTATATGATTATTTCTTCCTGTGATCAAATGAGAGCAGCCATGTTCTGCTTATCATCATTACACAGCCAAGCAGTTCTGCATCTCCACCCCGCAGCCTGTGAAAACTCGACTCCCCTCTCCTCCTCTCTCCACTGCTCTCCACCCCCTTGCCTTTGAAAAAAGCCTCCTCCTCCCCAGACTGAGCTCCCATGAGCACTTGCTACATGGGAATCAGAATGCGTAGGCACTGGAGGAGTTGTGGGGGCAGCTTGTTTAGTTTATAGGGAATTAGGGCATTAAAGCAAAAAAAAAAAAAAGTATTTGGCTTGAGGATTGTATGTAAGGGGTAAAATTATGAAATGTTTAACAGTTTATGTCGGATCCACTTTAATAAAAAAAAAGTTTACTTTACATAAGCTTTACCATAGTACACATTACATTTGTAGAAGTTTGAAATTTTGCATAAGCTGCCATTTGTTTTGTGTTTGTTCTTTGATTCTGAGTTCTGAAGACTGTTTCATTACTGCAGCATCACAAAATAAGCTTGTGTTGTCAGACTAACTAGCTCTGCATCTTCAGTCAGGTTTGACCTATTGTTGCAGATGGATGTGTCAAAGCTGTCAAGGTTTCCAGTCATGTATTAAAAAGCAGCAGTGCAGCTCCTGCTACTAATCCATATCAAACTAGACAAGCATAGCTTGTGTTGTGGATTTCAGAAGCGATTTCAGTAAATAACATAGCATGAATTAAGGATCAGGAAAAGACCCAGAGCACTACAGAATCAAACTATGTGTAAAAATAAATAAATAAATACATTTGAAGTACAGCAAACTAGTGGACTTTTGGTGCATGCAGATGCAGACTTGCACAATAATTTTCAATCATTTTCATTTTTCAATTGTAAAGTCAAACAGTGCACTAAAAATATTGAGCTAAAAAGATGAGTTCATTCCCACAACATTAAGAAATCTTGGCATCATATTGCAAATGTTCCCAGGTGCTGTCACATAAACATACAGGTAGTTCAGATCTCTGATGGCAGTAAAACAAACAAAAAAAGATCTGCATATGAATTGTTCCATAAGATACACCTATACGTAATTACAAATTCATAATTCAATTGACTTTGTATAATCATTCATAATTACGCATGAATTTACGTGTCATTTACGCTTAATTTTGTGCCATTTTTGACGGTGAATTGCAATGCACTGATACATGCTATAGCTACCAAAATTGCTACATATGTTGAAGAGAATAGTGAGTAATTACAAACAGAAACAATATACTATGAAATTAATTCCCACGAAATTTTGCATCAACATTACAATGCGTAATTGCGTATTACGATGCGTAATTACGCATGGGCGTAATTTCTGCTCATCACTAATTGTCAGCCCTTTCTGCCTTGCGGGTTTAGAGATGTAGCACCACGCAGGGTAATACTTGCATCCTGCTGTTCTACTCTTACTGATATCTTAGGTATAGGTGTTGATGATTTATTTTCACCTAAGGCTTACAGCTTATTAAATAACATAAAAATAGCACATACATTTGTAGAAAGATTGTAGATTTGATAGAAAGAAACTTGTCTTGAAAGCCATTATAGTAATGTGCTCTGTGACTATTTTTTTCTGAGTGAGAGGCTGAGGCTTCCCTCCTCCCTCATTAGCATTGTTGAGTCAAAATAAAAATGTAATTTTTAGTAACTAATGTGTACATGTTTTGGTGTTCATAGTGGTGCTCAATAGTTCTGATGTAGTGATAGTAACACACATTAATACCCATTTCGTATTAGTTGCCTGAACCAGCTCCAATTTAGCTTTGTTCAAGGAGAGGCGGGGCTATTTTATATTTCCAAAACAATCATCTCAACAATGAATGTCATTGTTTCATTTGCAAGTATTTGAGAAAAGAGCAGGTGAGGCACTAATTATTGCAATAGAAGATACCTTTTAACCCACGGTGGTAGACACATCAGGGTACACAGTGGGGATGAGGGAAGCCTGACAGCTGTTTCGCTTTTACACCAAAGCTTCCTCAGAGGCCAGAAGAGAACAACATGACCCAAGTGATGATCAGTATTTAATGGTTTCACATACCATTACTGCTCTCCTCCACATTTTATTCATTGTTTTATTTGAAAGACAAATACAATATTTTATTAAAAAATAATACATAAAAACAATGTTTTTCTTTTTTTTTTTCATCTGTGCTGATCCATTTCATCATATATTCTTCCATTTCTGTAGAATTAACCATATTTCTAGATTTGCATACTTCAGCTACAGCTTCTTCTGTACTTTTTCTTGCTGTGTAATTTTGACCTGAACGTTTTTTTTTTCTTTCTGTTCTTTAAAGGCTAGTTCACAGTGTTCAGTTGTGTTGCAGAATAATTCTGCATGCCAACTCACTGCCCGTACACTACAGTACTACATTGCAATGGATCGTGTTATTCTAACTCACTGCATGCAGGCTTTGCATTAAAGTGTACCAGAGACTTTACATTAGAAATTATCAATACTTACCAAGGGCTTCCTCCAGCCCCATAAGCATGAGTGAGTCCTTCGCCGTCCTCCCACGGTCTGCGGTTCAGCCGCGATAAGCACTGGTAACAAGCTCAGCCAGGTCCAGTCTTCTGCACGTGCGTGGACCTCCCGCACATGCACAGTAGACCCTGACTGCTGCGACTGAGCCTGTTACCAGCGCTGATCGCAGCTTAACGGCAGACCATGGGAGGATGGCGAGGGACAGTTATGAGGCTGGAGGAAGCCCCAGGTAAGTATTGATTTGTTCTATTACTTAGTCTCTGCTCTGGTTTACTTTAAAGTCTATGTCCAATTTCCATTGCAGTTTGCACACATTTTACCACATGCATTACGCAACTGACCATTGTAAATCCAGTCAGAGTTTTTCTTTCTTGATTTTAATACTCTATTGTTTTGGTTTTATGTCCATGCCACCTCTCCCACTAAAATGATTAGGACATCAGGAGACCCTTTATCAAGCATTTTAATTTCCTGTTGCAGCTTCCAATTGATCCATTATTAGGAACATTTTAATAAGAAATCTAGTGTACAATCCAATATTTAAAAATATGGATGACAAACTGTGATCCCTCAACTCAATAAATCTGGGTCTGATTTTTTAGGTCAATACATAGCACCTTTTTGAAATGAGAACATAAATGCCTATTTGTCCACTAATCAGAACAGAATAAGCAACTGGGACCTGACACCTAAAATAAAGGCGAAAACCAGAAAGTTAGATGCAGAACAGGAAACAGAGATTTCCTTATTGCCTTTTAATATATAAACTGAAATAGTCATAGCTACATGATGTGATACTAATAGCACATTAAAATGGAAAACCTCAACTAGAATTAGATATATTTTTTAAATATTTATATTGTAAGATGTCTTGATTACATGAACACTAAATCAACAATATGAGAATAAACACGACTTGCATGTCTAAATTTGATAAACACTGAACTTGAATTCTAAAAGGGAAAGCCCTGGAAACAGAAATACAGATTGTGCATCTTTGTTTAAAAACTGTTGTGCAGAAACTTTTGCACTGTTGTCATGTTCAATGATGGAGCAACAGATTTAAATGGGTCTTCCTGATCGACAACAATTTATTCATTCAGTGGTCCCATTTTAGGTATATCAATTACACATCATACGCATACAAATGAACTGAACATATGCAATTTTCAGGGTGTTACATTTATTGGGGAAACACAGAATGCACTGAGCCCTGCAGCAGCCAATCAGTGGCATTTCCAAGCAACTATATGAAATGATGAAATGTATGTGGTGGCAGTCAGATATACTCCTGAACAGCTGTTGTGACCAGGGGCGTAACAATAGGGGATGCAACCCCTGCACCCAAGGGGAGCCGTTTTGTGTTGGCAGAAGGGTTCGCAGCATGAGGAGAAAGCATTGCACATCGGCAGGGAAGGGGGACAGTCCCCCATTCCTCACCTTGGGCTCTCCCCTCAGCATGCTCTCTTCCTGCATCAATCACTGGCAGTGGCGGCAGCAGCAATACATACCTCCATCCACCGCGGAGGTCTCCAATCTGATCAAACAAGAAGTAGCGTGAAGCACTTAGAGATCAGAGACGTCCGTGGTGGATGGAGGTATCTATCCTTCCTGCCGCCGCTGCCGCCAGTGATTGATGCAGGAGGGGAGCACGCTGAGAGGAGAGCCTGAGGTGAAGGAGGGGGGGGGGGACTGCCCCCCCTCCCCGCCGATGTACAATGTTTTCCCCTCATGCTGCGACCCTTCCTTCCCCCCAAAACGGCCCTGAGTGGGCAAGCCCCCCTTGGGGGCATCCAAATTCTTGCAAGGGGGCCTATTGACTACTAGTTACGCCCCTGGTTGTGACATGGGATATAGACTCACTGAGACATTAAACGCCAGTCAGTTTACAGCCATAAAGCATTTGCAGCCTGGTGGTCTAATCATGGTCATTGTTGTATGGGAGATATTAAAGTGCATTTTCACTTGAACGTGTTAGAATGGTTTGGGCAGGCAGGGAGGAACCACTGCAGACTTTTATAGAATTTTTCAGCATGCACTATCACTGTTTCATTCCCGTGTGGGACATATTCAACTGGATTTACAGATTGTATTAGGAAAGGTAGGATGGACTTCAAGGAACAATATTAATTAAAATTACTTTTTAATACTCTATATTAGGGTACACATTACCACTAGTGCTAGGTGCACTTTATTTATTCGCCCAGTTCTCTCTGTCCCCTGTTCTCTCTTCTCTCTCCCTGCTTAAAAATCATCCATCATTCTCCACACAGCTCACATATACTGTATAATTCACTGTGTCACAGCATGCAGGCGACATGAGGAGGAGGCTGATCTGAGGAGGTAACAGGTAACTAGATGTGCTGTAATATTGCTGTAATATAACTAGCAGGGAGATGTGTATACACTATTCCTGACGGACTGACTGGCTTGCTTGTGATGATACACTCCAGGCTGCATCTACTTCATAGGCTGCTATGTGGTGCTGAGAGGCAGAGACACTGTTTACAAAGGCATTATCAGAATCTTGTCTTCAGAGAACAGAAGACAAGGAACACACATTGCTGGAATCTTTAACCCCTTACCACCATTTAAATAAGATTCTTTCAGCAAGGTGATTATTAAACTATACACTGAGGAGTTGATAGCAACCCCCTGTGCAGGAACATGGTCTAGCCATTTAAGAGCCCGACACTTTTGTATCTAAAACTGATGGAGGATTTTACAGCAGAGAGGCAGAGCTGTTTGAAGAAGGAAATTGCGCCTAGTACTTGTGGTAATGTGTGTCCTAACATACATACAGAATTTTAAAAGAAATGTTTTAATCGATAGTATTCCTTTAATGGATTTTTGCAGCACCCATTGCTGCATGACCTCATTCAACTTAATTTACATAATACTATGCTAGAACATACAGGTCTAGAACAGAGAGGGGCTGCTGCAGAAATGTGTTAAAATGTTCTCTACAGCTATATTATTGCGGTCCACAATGGTTTATTCTGTAATATTTATATTTCACACAATTATCCACCTATCACTGTTTCATTGATCTTAAAACATGTCCTGGGGATTATTCAGCTATTACAGCTTCAGATCCCATGGAAGCTATAGTGTAACTGTTGCTTATTTTCTGAAGCTACACTCCCCCTCCAACACCATAGCAGAAGCAGGACCCCATCCTGCTTGAGACGGCACAGCTGGAGACAGACTCTGCATTCTGTAGCTGATAGAGTGTACTGCATATGTTCTGTTCTAATATTTGTGCAGTACACTTCATTGGCTACTGAATGCAAAGGCTGTCCATGGGTGTGCCACTCTCAAGCAGTATGAGGTCCTTCTGAGGTGCAGCGTAGCTTCAGACAACATTTTGGGGATGCTGGGGGTTTCATTTGTTTGTAACATGGGATACATGTACCCTTTATTTATACCCATTCTAGAGTCAGTAAATTGTTTATATTGAAGGATTTTTTTTTCATGTGCATGCATATAAAAAAATAACCACTATACACATATTCCCCACTTTCCAACAGATCTCTCAGTCATAGAGTAAAGAAGGCAGCACCCACTTTTAATTCTCAATGCAACTCTGAGAACAAATAACTATACAAATAGCCATTAGGCTGCAACTGTCAACCATGAGTACCTTTCTCTTGCACAGATTTTATTAGGTGTTGTATTATATATCTGTATGTGAAAGTTGCAGTAGACATGCCGGTATATGCTCACCTCTGAGGACTAATGTGACAGATCTATTATAATCAGGCTTGCTCTCCAGGACTCCCTAATGCGAATTTACCCGAATTATTCGGGTAAAATTCAGCGTTCCCGAAGTCGAAGCCGAATGCGCCGGACCCGAAGCCGAAGGCGGACGAATGTGCGCATTTGAATTCGGCCGGATGACGCGTGGGGTTCGGCTTCGGGATTCGGGAGCGACGCGGGCCAATCAGAATTCCTCCAGCCGAGTCCCTGGCAACGCTAGCAACCAATCGGAGGAGGGGAGCCTGGCCCTCCCCTCCTCTATATAAGGCGGCGGCTATTTTGCGGAGCTACGCACTTGTGTGACTGAGCTGGTACTGAGAGCATCTCCAGTGCTGTGCTGCGTGTCTGATCAAATGTATTCTGTGCTAAACCTAGCGTTTTGCTTTCTAAACACCTCCTAAACACATTCATTGTACTTTTACTGTATATAAATCGATAGTAATTTGATTGTTTGTAGTCAGCTAGTGTGTACTGTATACTGTGCTAGGCTAGTGTTAGTCTGTGTGCAGGCTAGGCCTGCTAGCCTAGGGCAGCCTTAGCCTACTACTAGCTTAGGTAGGTTACGGATTCTAGTTAGTTCTGTACTATAGTAGTTTAGTTAAATTGTACTGCTGCTGTTTGCTGTAGTCTGTTAGTTTATAGCTTCAGTACTGTTAGTTAATACTAGTTAGTTACTGATTGACTGTGAACAGGCCAGCATCCCTTGTTGTCACCTGCTGTGTGGCTGACATTTGCCGGCCCACCCTGTTGATTGCGTCTGACCGTGTGTGACCATAATTTGTCACCCACTGTCTGGCAGTTAGTTATATTGTGTACTGTTTAGTACAGCAGGAGTTTAATAGTTACTACCTGCACGTACCACTGTACTACTACTACTAGGTAGGTGGTAGTCTCTCTTCCACTACTACTACCACCCACCCACCCCTCCATTTAATTTTTTTCATTAGTTACTGTGTGATTTATTACCTTTCTGTAGTAAATTGTTACATTCGCAGGCCAGCATCCCTTGTTGTCACCTGCTGTGACTGTCATTTGCCGGCGCACCCTATTGATTGCGTCTGACCGTGTGTGACCGACTTACTGTAATTGGTCACCCACTGTCTGGCAGTTAGTTATATTGTTTACTGTTTAGTACAGCAGGCGTTTAATAGTTACTACCTGCGCGTACAACCGTATTACTACTAGGTAGGTGGTAGTCTCTCTTCCACTACTACTACCACCCACCCCTTCAGTTATCCTCCTGCCTGTCTGTGTTCCCACCACCAGGGTCCACGGAATTATGCGCTGCTGCCATGCGCCACTAGCTATTACGCCACTACAATAGCTATACAGTTGTATAAAAAAAAATCTGAGGTGTCTGAAGAAGAGAAGAACAAGGTGAAGAAGAACCAGATGATGATGATGAAGAAGGAGAATAAGAAGACGAAGAAGAACCAGGTGAAGAAGAAGATGAAAAAACAATTGAAGATGAACCAGGTGAAGAAGAACTTAAAGAACCAGATGCCAGCGAAGAAGAAGATTATGAAGATGATAGTAATGAATGATTGATGACGAGAAACAAAAAGAGGGTAAAACAGAAAAAGAAGATCGTGAAGAAAAAGATGGAGAGAAAAAAAAGAAGACGGTGACGATGAATAAACAAGAAATGCTGAAAAAAAAAACATATTTACAGAGTACATTGCAATAACTACATCACTCACAGACCCTCAAAGTAACTTACAATCAATTTTCCCTTAACCTACCTGCATGCTTGGGGGATATGAATAAACAAATGAACAGGTAGCCTTGGAGAAATATGCTAATGTTATTTCTCTATACAAGCAACTTTCACATAAAGCCAGCATCCCTTTTGTGACTACTATCTTGATTATCTCTAAATCAATTAAATATGCTACAGAATTTAAAGGAAAGCTTAAGTGACATGTGACATGAAGAGATAGACATGTGTATGTACAGTGCCAAGCACACAAATCAATATGCTGTGTTACTTTTTCTTTTTTTCTCTGCCTGAAAGAGTTAATATTCAGCTACGCAACTGACAGTTTTTCTTCAGCCGGATCCCGTCAGACTATAGCCTCCTTTAATGAAAAAGAATTACAACTTTCCTCACGATAACTGAGCTTCTGAGAGTAGGGGATAGATAAAAAGGCCAATAGTTCATATATTTTGGCACTCAGAGTCAGAGATATGGGACAGACTGTTTCTGTAACGATTGGTGTCAGCAATAACAAAGTTCTGATTATTTGGTGATCTGCAGTATCACACCAATAATGCAGATACTATATCTGATTATGTGATGATCTGCAGAATCACCAATAATACAAATATAGCAACACAAAGAATATCGAGACCTTAGTCACACTTTATTGTAAATGAGTGTAGTGATTGGTGCATACAGTATATACTGACAGGTTTGACTAAACCTCACCAGAGGAGCTGGTGGGCACTATCAGTACAGCGAACACCTCACCAGTGACAAGGGCTCACTGGTGAGTAGCAAGGTTAGACTAATCGAGTCGGTAACAGCCAGGCAGATACAGTACAAAATCGGAAGGCAGAGAAGTAACAGTTAACAGGCAGAGTTTGGCAGCAATATCAGATGGGCAAAAGTACAGAATCACTAGAGCAGAGAGAGGAACGATATTCAGGCAGAGTTGGTAACTAGATCAGATGGGCAAAGGTACAGAATCACTAGAGAGTAAGAATAGTCAGAAACGAGCCAGAGTCATAAACAGATAATAACAATATAATGCACAAATCCTAGAGCTGTGTGAAATCCCCGGTTTCCTCCCGGATCAAAGCACACCGGATCTAACTAAGGTCTGAGCGCTAACACAAAGTGATCACAACAGCAGACAAAGATCTACTTAATCCTCTGGGCTTAAGAGCCCGAGGAGACCCCAAAGCACGCCCCCCTGCACCCGGCCAATCAGCGGCAGCGGGCGCATGGTTTGAAATCAGCCGACCGCGAGGGTCAGCTGAGCCGCCTCTTCGCAGCATAAAGGTTGTGACGGTGCGCGCGCGCACGCGTCAACACAACCCTATGGGCAACTGACAAACCCGTCCTCGGCATGCTAGACGCCCAAGGCACGGGTAACCGATCAGGCGGGGGAACAGAGGTAGCGACGGTGGCCGCGCTGTTCGCCGCAGCTGCCCCGTCCATATTTGTTACAGTTTCATTGTGCTGAGACAAAACAAAAAAATCTGCTTTTTTAAATAAGACTGTGGGTTATCTAAAATTCATTTTTAGAGGTAGGAGGATAGATACAATTATTTATTTAATCAGTTTATTTTCACTTATGTTTCACTTTAAACACTTCCATAGCAATGCATACAAATAAGGTGATTTATCCTCATTTAAGAAGAGAACTTAAAGAGACACTGAAGCGAAACAAAAATTATGATATAATGAATTTGTTGTATAGTACGGATAATTACTAGAACATTAGTAGCAAAGAAAATATTCTCATATTTTTATTTTCAGTTATATATTTTTTTTTTGTTTTTTTTAATAACATTGCATCATTCTCTAATATTTGCAGTGTACACACTACTCAGCATTTTAAATGATTTTACAGAGCAGGCTAGTGAACGTTTGAACTGTCCTCTGCAGGAAAAAAAAATACAGTTAGAGACACTTGAGATTTTAAGCTTCAGAAGACAGAGCTCTCTGCGACTTTGAAAGTCGTAGAGATCAGTGGCTCTTTTGCATAGATAACAACTAGAGTTTCTTAACTTTTCCTGTACTGGAAACAATATTAGACTCATTTCTCTGCTCCTAATGTTTTATTTCTTAGCTGTACTACCCAACCAGTTAATTATATCATAATTTTTTTTTTTCGCTTCAGTGTCTCTTTAACCTCCTTGCCGGTCTAAAAAATCCGGCAAGGAGGCAGCGCCGCACATTTTTTTTTTTTTTTTTAAATCATGTAGCGAGCCAAGGGTTCGCTACATGATAGCCGCTAAGCGGCGGCATCCCCCCACCCACTCCGATCGCCTTCGGCAATCAGAGTATGCAGGGAATCCAGTTGAGAACGGGATTTCCTGCAGGGCTTCCCCGGTCGCCATGGCGACGGGGCGGGATGACGTCACCGACGTCATGGACGT
Organism: Hyperolius riggenbachi; assembly: GCF_040937935.1. Lineage (NCBI taxonomy): Eukaryota > Metazoa > Chordata > Amphibia > Anura > Hyperoliidae > Hyperolius > Hyperolius riggenbachi. The sequence continues at coordinate 323,835,207 of NC_090648.1, forward strand.
TGGGACGTCATAGGGAATCCCGATCCGCCCCTCAACGCTGCCTGGCACTGATTGGCCAGGCAGCGCAGGGCTCTGGGGCGGGGGGGGGAGCGACTCAGCGCGGCAGATTGCGGCGGATCGGCGGCGAGCGGCGGCGATCGGAAGTTACAAGCAGCTAGCAAAGTGCTAGCTGCTTGTAACAAAAAAAAATTATGCAAATCGGCCCAGCGGGGCCTGAGATATCCTCCTGCGCAGGTTACCCCGAGCTGAGCTCGGGATAACCGGCAAGGAGGTTAAGTGTAATCTGGCAATCAGAAAACAGTACTGCCTATTAATGTCTAATGCCAGTATTGTCCACTAACCCTAGCAAGGGGATTTTTTATTACTTCTTTTGGCAATGTAATTAAATCTCAAAGGGCTTCATGACATAGACTTGGACAGCAGATGGCCAGTCTATGTATTAGCTGAATGGTTCGCTGTTTGATGGTTGGTTCAGATTGAATGATTCAGCTGTCAGAATTACTGGAGCCAAATCTGTCATTATTTCTCAGTAGGAGGATCAGAAGACTAAGAAGTTTCGTAGTTTAAGGTTATATGGCTAAAGAGGCTTATTCTGACGGAGCAGGAAAATAAACTGAGAAACTGGAAAAGTATTCAAGACACCTCTCTCAAAGCTTAAAGGGAACCAGAGATGAACGATTCACACAAAATAAACATATCAGTTGATAGCTTGTAAAGAATAAATGCTCTACCCGATAATTTCGCCACTCTGGTGTGCCTTTTTGAGTGCTTTTTATCCATTATTGCTCCAGGAAATATCCAATATGGCCGCCGGCTCATATTCCTTCTGTTTCCAGGTTATGAGGTGTTCTGGATGTGCTGTCTAAGCTATATGAGACTATAGACAAGCAGGGCTGCTGTAGGCTTTCATCTGTGTGCTTTCAACTTCATATTCTGGTATGCTTTGTGGCTGCCTGTAGGAAGTGTCTCTCATAGTAATGAAACTGCATACAGTAGATAATAATGACAGGCTGCACAGACAGAGCACACAGATCACACAGCCACACTGTCTGCTAGACAGAGATTTTTCCTGCAGCAGCTCCCATGTCATCACAGCTCTCAGTATGTAAAGCATGAAATTTGAGCCAGGAGGGGGGAGGCTTGGGCTTGAAAAGACTCCACAGAAAAGTGACTCAGCTAAAATGATTCCAGGTCAAACCTCGACTGAATAGTCGGTGGATTCTTATCACAGCTGCTAATAGACTAATTAAGCAGATAACAATGAAACTAAAAGCAGGGTAGCTGTTTACTGTCATGTTCCCACTGATAAATGTAATAAAATACATGAGGGTGCTTCGTTTCTGGTTCTCTTTAATATCAGCACTGTGCTTGTTGAAGGTCGTACCAACCAAAATGTTCAGTTAGGGCCAGTGCACACTAGTGTTGGGCGAACACCTGGATGTTCGGGTTCGGGAAAGTTCGCCGAACATGGCCGCAATGTTCGGCATGTTCGGGCCGAACCCCGAACTCCCCGAACATCCCGCTTTTGGGGGCCCTATGGGGTCGCAGGCATAAGGGGGGAGCATGCCCCGATCGCGGGGGGGGTCGGAAATTCCCCCCACCCCCTCCGCTAGCGCTCCCCCCTCTGCCCGCTTCCCCATTCAAAAGTTAGGAAGTGAAACTGTACCTGTGCGGCCGGTAGTGGGTGACTGGCAGTGGGCGGCACTATGGAGAGACTGAGGAGGAGGAGGAGTCCGGAGAGTGACGCGTTGAGGGAGGCCGGGCAGTGGGCGGATCAGCAGTAGTACCGTACTACTGCTGATCCGCCCACTGCCCGGCCTCCCTCAACGCGTCACTCTCCGGACTCCTCCTCCTCCTCAGTCTCTCCATAGTGCCGCCCACTGCCAGTCACCCACTACCGGCCGCACAGGTACAGTTTCACTTCCTAACTTTTGAATGGGGAAGCGGGCAGAGGGGGGAGCGCTAGCGGAGGGGGTGGGGGGAATTTCCGACCCCCCCCGCGATCGGGGCATGCTCCCCCCTTATGCCTGCGACCCCATAGGGGGCCAGTATTCGGGCGAACAGGGCCCTGTTCGTGCCGAACAGGGGCCCTGTTCGGCCAGGCAATGAGCCGTTCGGGCGAACCCGAACAGTTTGGCCGAACACCACCAGGTGTTCGGCCGAACGCGAACATCACCCGAACAGGGTGATGTTCTGCAGAACCCGAACAGTGGCGAACACTGTTCGCCCAACACTAGTGCACACCAACATTTTCAGATACGCTAGCGGTTTTTGAAGCGGTTATTCAAAACGATTCTAGGCTTGTTTGGAGCGATTTTCTAAACATGCCTAGTGTTTTTTGGAGCATTTTGGTGGAACATGTTTTATATTTTGTTACAGTAAAGCTGTAACTGAACAGCTTCTGTAACAAAAACGCTTGGAAAATCGCTCTGATCTAGCGCTTTTCAGAGCAATTTTCCACTTTCCTATACTTTACATTGAGGCAGAAACGCCTCAGAAATCCGCAAAAATGCTGCAGGACCCGAGTTTGCGTTTGGGGAAAAAAAAACACTCTGGTGTGCACCATTCCATTGAAATACATTAGCCAAGCGGTTTTAAAACCACATGCATTTTTAAAAACACTCAGAACCAGGGATGGTCGTAGTCAGCCAACTTTGCTACGCTGGAAATGCGCATAGTTTTATGCAATTACGCTTCGCCAAACTATGGCTTCGAAATCAAATATTTGCTTCGTAAGCATTTCGAAGACTACGCGTTAAAATACGCAATTATGCGTAGTGCGAAGCGTAGTGTATGCGGATGCTTATACCCGCATGCAGAAAATTGTATGTGTTAATTCCCTTTTAAATTCTTAAACAGGGAACTCTTCTATGCGTACATTCCCCTTTCCAATGCGTAAATTTGCAAGCATACAATTGCATGTGGAAAATTAGACGTGAGCAACGCATTCATAGTTCACTACGCAATACACAAGTTAACTACACATAGTGGGCGTAAGCTACGCGTAGCGGTACTTTGCTACGCGTAAATTCGTAGGCGTAGTTTTGAAACTTCACCTACGAACTACGATGCGTAGATGCGAATTACGATGCATAAATTCACACTGGCGTAGTTTCTGCTCATCCCTGCTCAGAACCGCTCTTGGTGTGCACAAGCACTTTAGCACCATTTTGTTTCAGAATAAACTGGCCAAACAAACAATATGAAACTAATGGATATTTTAGATGGTGCACAGAGTATATTTATATTTTTGAATTACCTCCATTTTTTTTGCCTGGCTTCAAATGGATTCATGTAAAAATGGGTCGCCCGCAAAAAAGGGCTCCCAGATGAAGCCAATGAATGGCTCTGTTTCTCAGATGAGAGAGCCACTGCAGAGCAGCAGCGGCTCTGTCCAGGGATGCTCATCACAAATTCGTGATTACGGGTAACCCATGATCACAAGTAAATTTTCTCAAATTCAGTTACCATATATACTCGCAAGCAAGCCAAATTTTTGACCAAACAGGGGGTCAAAAGTTGGGGTGTCAGCTTGCTTGTGAGTCACCTGTGGTCCACGCACCAAACCCCCCCCCCCCCCCGTCGACTTTAGCAGTTAATAGCAAAGCCACCTTACATCCTAAAAACACCAAATTTGCAGGATACGTTAAAAAGGTAGTGGGAAAAGATATTTTTAAAAAATATATTTTTTTGTGCTGATTTTGGGAAATTAAAAAAAAAATGATGTGAGGTCCCCCTTCCTGAGCCTCTGTAACCCCTTGTCCCCATGCAGGCTGAGATAGCCAGAATGTGGAGCCCTGGTCGACTGGGGCTTCGCACCCTGAGCTATACCAGCCCACATGGTCCATGGTATGGGGGGGCTCTGGGAGCGGGGGACCAAGCCTTCCCTTTCCCCTGGGGCACTTGTCCAATCCATGGACAAGGGGCTCTTCCCCACCTCCGGTGCCCCAGGAGGAGGTGGGGGTGATGGCTTTCTGTGGGGGGTTCATGGTGGCATCTGGGAGTCCCCTTTCAGAAGGTGACCCCCAGATGCCCACCCCCCTCCCAGGAGAAATGAGTATAAGGGTACAAAGTACCCTTTACCCATTTCCATAAAGGGTTAAGTGAAATAAAAACACAACAACGAATAAAGTCCTTTAATATTCTAAATTAACCATAAATACTTACCTGTACCTTTAAAAAAATATTCCCACGCCAATATCCTCGGGAAAAGGTCTCACGCCAATATCCTCTATCTTGAAATCTTCTTCTTCTGTAGTATAGCTGAGAGCAGAGGCGGGACAAGGTCCTTCAGCACCCAAGGCTGAGACAGCAAAGTGCGCCCCTCCATCCCTCCCACCCCAGCTGTCACACAGTGATTGCTATTAGACTAAGAGGCGCCACAGGGCCCACAACCTCCCCAACACCTTAATCTCTAGTTATCTGGCTTGCAGTCACTGTAATGTATCCCCTTTTCTTATTTCTTTCTGCTTCAAACACAATTGGGAATGATAGCTGAATGAATTGTGCGCCCCCTCCTACACTGCGCCCTGAGGCTGGAGCCTCTCCAGCCTCTGCCTCGGCCCGGCCCTGGCTGAGAGCACATCCTCTTCGGACTCATTGCCGCCAGCTCCCACTGTCCTTCCTGCCTCCCACACCCTTCACCCTCACCCATGCTGGCACCCAGTGCACCAATGGGTGCACTGGGTGCCAGCATGGGTGAGGGTGATAGGCGTGGGCAGGTGGGGAGGACAGCGGAAGCTGGCAGCAATGCATCTGCAGAGGACGCACTCTCAGCTATAATATACTATAATAAGTAAAGCTGAGAGAAAAGCATCTTTAAATTTCCCTCCAAGGCTCCCCATTGGTTCCTTAACAGACCAACGGGGATGAATATTGTTTCCCACTATCTTTTTAACATATCCTTCAAATGTGGTGTTTTTAGGATGTAAGTGGGCTTTGCTATTAACTGCTAGAGTCGTTGGGTTTTGTTTCATTAACAAACTGTCATTTACGGCATTTAAATGTATACTTTTTTCCTTTGAAATTTTAAATTTGAGTTTCTCAAAAAGTATAAGGTCTTTTTGACAAAAAAAAAAAAAAAATCTCTTGTTCCCACCATTCTTCTTAACATATCTGGCAAATGATGTTTTTATACCATGTAAGGGGGCTTTGCTATTAACCGTTAAAGTCGGCGAGTTTTTAATTATGAATCACGACTGGTATTCGTGATTACATGCAGTTTTTCGACTCCAAACCGAATCGAGTCAGATATCTGCTTTTATTCGTAATCGTGATAACGAGTCAAGTAAGTTCCTCAGATCAACTTGAGCACTTCCATTGCTGTACACTCCCCTTTCTCTACAATTATAGAAACAAGGTATTACTCCCAGGTGGCATGACAGTGAAGTAAAGCAAATGTTACTGCACGGGGCCAGGGTGTGTGAGGAATTTTTGTGAATTTATTCCCATTAATTAACTAGGTAGAATTTAGTATTCTGTGTGCCCAAAACAGATTGGTTACTCTGGGCAACTGCGTCGCTATTATTTTTTAATGCCTCCGGACGAATGTACCCCATTTTGCCCCATTTTGCCATGGTTTAAATATGATTTAAAGTGATCCTGTAGTGGGAGGGATATGAAGGCTGTCATATTTATTTCCTTGTAAAGAATACAAATTAGCTGGCAACCTCCATATCTCCTCTTTTTGTACAGGGCCCCTATAAGAAATCAATTCTACCTTGTATACTTAAGCTACTATATGCTTTTAGAAAACACTTCTCCTTGTTACATTGGAGCAGTATAAACAACATGCAGAACCAGCCCATCTTCCACACGCAGAACCAACCCATCTTATTGTCTCTGGAGATCATTTGTTTTGGAGCTGACAGTGAAGCAGTCTGTCTCTTGGTTTTTTTCTCATTGTCGTTCCTTGGCCAGGAGTTTCATTAAAAACCATAGCAAAAGAGATTTTGTGAAATCAAACCTTCCGAAAAACAACATTTTTAAGACTACACATTAAAATCATCTTTATGTAGTGCCCAGTCTAATAAGCTTATAAAAAGAGCATACAGACCGTTGGAATTTGTAATTATTGAGGGTTTTACGTATATGATACACTATTTGTTGCATTACAGTATGTTACTCTTTTCTGATGAGAAGCATTTTCATTGTTCAGAATGTACTGTACTGAAGTCGCTAGTGAGTGATTATTCCTTAAAATGTGCTGCGGTTTCATACTGCATGGAATGGTGGGATGAATGAATAAGTAGCAATTTTCAGCCTACCTGCCTCTAAAGCTTGACTGATATTATGAACAGCTCATTCACTCATTTCTTCCCTGAATCATTCACTAGTACAGCTCGCATGATCCTTTTGGAGACTTAATTTTTCAGACAGAACGTTTTCTGATTGATCACAGTTTGCTTTTCTTAAAGAAAGGCTTTTTTAAAATTAAGCTGAAATAATATGACCTCAAGCTGATGACTCACCGTGACTGTGCATTGCATTCAGTAATTCCGAGCTGGTAACAGTACATTCCAGTAGATCTGTTATTCATTTTACATATTTCAATCAGGACACATTGGTAAAGGAATCTTTGCATCTCATGCATACACATTATTATGACTGATTTGGAAAAGACTCTTCTTGAACCATACAATTAATTTGAGAAAAGCTACTCTAAAGCATTGTACGCAAGCACAATTACTGTCACCCTTCAAGATGGTTAGGTGATCATTAGTGTGACTACTAGTCAGGGAATGAGAACTACATAGACATGCTGTTTGGCTATTTCCAAGCAGTCTTTACTGCTCAATGGAGAGGGGATGACAGGTGTTGTAAGCGGCATCCTGCAGTGTGGAAAAGTTGCAAGTTGCATCCTGCGTCACAGCAGGTAAGTAGAGAAAACAATGCAAACGTGTGTTGCTTAGTGATCTGAGATACCATTGTGTGGCAGCTGTACACACACTAGATTCTGGGCTGAGACCTCACAGAATGATGGCTTCGGACAAGTTTTCCTAGCCTGTGTAGGAGGCTTTCTGGTTGTAATGTTTTACATCTCAAACAGGGCAAAGGTATACACTGCATGATATAAAGTGTATGGACACCTAAATATCTGTAATGAATAGCAGAGATGCCGCCGCACAGGCAAGTGGCATGGCGGCTATCTCCGCATTCCAGCCGGCGGCTTCTGCCACGCAGCAACACGCTGCTGGTTCGCCTGGTCCTTCTAGTGCACACAGATTGAGACTGATCAGGCCGATCAGCTGACTCCAGCTATGCTCCGGATTGGCTGAGTGACTGGGGAGGCGCTGCGGAGCGCTCTGGGTATATATAGGACTTGCCTGTCAGTTGCAAGTTGTCTGCTCTTGCAAAAATTATGTGTGAGCACTCAGACCCCAGTCAGATCTTACAGTGTGTTAGAACCAGCCGGAGCTGGGAATTCACACTTAGTCAGATTCCGGTGATAGCCGTTAAAGTATTACTGTTTATCTGCTACACTAGTTCCCAGGTGTTGAGACCAAGGACCTCACACCTAACACTAGGAGATTGCTACATTGCTACTGTTATCTATTAGACTAGTTCCCTGGTGTTGAGACCAAGGACCTCACACCTAAGACTAGGAGATTGCTACATTGCTACTGTTTATCTATTAGACTAGTTCCCTGGTGTTGAGACCAAGGACCTCACACCTAAGACTAGGATATATATATATGCTGTTACCTGTTATGACCTCTGGCTTTCCAGACCACTCTCCTGCTTGCTGATTCGGTACTTCCGCCTATCTGATTACCTGTTGCCGACATTGCCTGTACCCGGATACCGAATCAGTCTTCCGTCTCTGTACTTTACCTGTCTGTGTGTTGCCGACTTTGCTTGTCTGACCTTTCTGACTGTCACCCAACCCTTGGGTGATCAGCCTTACTGTACTATCTGTGACACTTGCTCTTCAGGTGTTTATCAGCTGCAAGCACAGGCTTATGGTTAATTGCTCCTCTGGGGGCCATCCTGCAGCTCGGTCAGTGGTCTCTATCCCTTAGGAGTCCACTGACTGCAGTACAGTCTGATTCCCTGCCCTCAGGGAATCACTGGTTGCAGTACAGTCTGATTCCCTGCTCCTCAGGGAGTCCCTGGCTGCAGTCCAATCATATCTCTCATTACACCAGTTATCACTCTTGCAGTCCAGACAGTGATCCCTGCCCCTCAGGTGTCCACTGGCTGCAGTACCATCTGATTCCCTGCTCATCAGGGAATCCTTGGCTGCAGTACTGTCTGTATTACCTCCATCTCAGGAGATCATCTTGCAGCACAGTCAGTGGGAACCTGCCCCTCAGGGGTCCACTGGCTGCAGTGCAGTCTGATTCCCTGCTCCTCAGGGAATCCTTGGCTGCAGTAGTGTCTGTATCTCCCGCTTCTCGGGAGATAACTTCTCCATTTACTGTTGCATCAAACACAATATCACATTGGGTGTCCTGTGTCTAGCTATACTAGAATTATTGGTGATTCTGCAGATCACCACATAATCAGGTATAGCATCTGTATTATTGGTGATACTGCAGACCACCAATAATCAGAAAAAATCTGTGTTGCTGACACCAATCGTTACAATATCATACCAAAATGTCCCACGGTCAAATGTATTCATATCAGCTGGGAACCATCCAAATGGCCATTTTAAGGCCTGGTTCACAGTGGGCATTGTGTTACATTCCCTGATACAGCAGAAAGCAACAAAACAGGAAAGTGGAGCCACCTGTCACACATTGCACTGTTTAAAGTGAAGTATACAATCATTGAAGAAGAGTATGCTTCACAGTCACTATTAACGAGCTTGTGTCAAACACACCACTACAGCAGCACTGAATGGTCCGCTGAGCGGATCTTTCAGAAACATCCTTATCAGTCTGCCGACAGCGTGTACACACGTGCTACTGTCGGCTGAACGTCCGCCCAGCGGGAGGGTCTGACGGACCCGTCGTTGGCGGAACTAGTGCGCTAGTGTGTGTGTACGCATCTTTAGAGAAATTTGTAGAACACAAACTTTTTATTTATCTATTGAATTTTTGTTGATGTTGATTTTAAGTGACAGTCAACATGGTGGAAATTGACCTGAAGGATGCACTGAAGTAATAAAGACCGATTTGACCAACTGACATTGCAAATAAATAAGAACGAAAAATCCAACCAGTGGAGTGATTCTTCTATATATTACAATTGCATGCTTGTTTCTATCCCTAATAGTTAGTCAGTAGGGATGTTCAATGAGATGCAAATTTTTCTGAAATTAAGCACATTTTTATGCAAATGTATATAGCTTGAAAATGGACCAATCAATTTACACTCAGGTTTAAATTGATTGGTTCATTTTCAAGCTGCATGCATTTGCATACAAATTGCATAAATTTGCATCAACTCGTAAGAATTTGCATATCTGTGATTATCCCTATTAGTCAGAGGCTTTGATTACCTCCAGATGTAAAAAGGTTCTGTATGTTCAAACCAAAGTCTTGGATTTATGTCATGCTGGCAGATCACTACAGTGGATAGCAAGGATTAGGGGCGTTCCTAGGGTCGTTGAAGATCGGTGGCACCTGGAGGCACCAGGTGGGGCATGGCAAAAAATGGGAGTGGTCATTCTGTGAGTGGGCGTGGCCGTGGGTGGGGCCAAATGTACATGAACTTAGCAGCGGTGTAAGCTACAGATACTGGGCCTGCCCATCAAAATATTGGATGGAGCTCCCTGTCCTTTATTTAGGTAATTTGCAATCAGTATAGGCATAGATTAAAGATGTATACACGCATGCAATTTTGATTGGTCAATCACTGACCAATTTTACCACCTTTGTGTAGTAAGTGAGGCAACAAAAAATGAATATGATGAACAAAATTGGTTAATCAAAATTGTATGCGTGTACCAGGCTTTACAGCTAATACTGTACATACTGAAGGTAGCAGGGATCAGCATAGAATACAGCTGGTTTACAATCAGTAAAGGTACAGAGTAACACCTTATACTTTACACACTGGAGGTAGATCAGCACACGCAGTGCAGGCACCAGAGGACAGTTTATACTGTACAGTAGTGTAGGTAGTAGTACTGTACTATCAGTACAGGCACAGAGTAACAGCTTATACTGGAGGTAGCAGAGATCAGCACACACTGCAGCTAGTTTACTATCAGTACAGGCACAGAGTAACAGCTTATACTGTACATACTGTAGGCAGCAGAGATCAGCACACACTGCAGCTAGTTTAATATCAGTCAAGGCACAGAGTAACAACTTATACTGTACATACTGTAGGCAGCAGAGATCAGCACACACTGCAGCTAGTTTAATATCAGTCAAGGCACAGAGTAACAACTTATACTGTACATACTGGGGTAGCCAAGATCAGCACACACTGCAGCTGGTTTACTATCAGTCAAGGCACAGAGTAACAACTTATACTGTACATACTGTAGGCAGCAGAGATCAGCACACACTGCAGCTAGTTTAATATCAGTACAGGCACAGAGTAACAGCTTATACTGTACATACTGGGGGTAGCAGAGATCAGCACACACTGTAACGCAAACACAATTTGTGCAACATTTCAGCAGAAAACAAACACAATTTGTGCAACATTTCAACAGAAAACAAACAGAATTTGGGCCACATTTCAGCAGAAATCAAACGCAATTTGGGCCACATTTCAGCAGAAATCAAACGCAATTTGGGAACATTTTCAGTAGAAATCAAACGCAATTTGGGCACATTTTCAGCAGAAATCAAACGCAACTTGGGCCACATTTCAGCAGAAATCAAACGCAATTTGGGCACATTTTCAGCAGAAATCAAACGCAATTTGGGCACATTTTCAGCAGAAATCAAACGCAATTTGGGCCACATTTCAGCAGAAATCAAACGCAATTTAGGCACATTTTCAGCAGAAATCAAACGCAATTAGGGCACATTTTCAGCAGAAATCAAACGCAATTAGGGCACATTTTCAGCAGAAATCAAACACAATTTTGGCACATTTTCAGCAGATATCAAACGCAATTAGGGCACATTTTCAGCAGAAATCAAACGCAATTAGGGAACATTTTCACCTGGCTAGTGGCTACTGCTGGCTGCAGGCTGGCTGTGTGTGGCTAGCTGGCTCTGGCTGCAGACACTGGGTGCACTCTCGTCTCCCCCTCCAAACCCCCACCACTTGTTATTGCTGGGCCTGGGTGCCACTTACTGTGTGAAAGACGACTGCCCGGTAGGTGGCTTCTGGCAGCAGCAGGCCAGGGAGAGGGACGGGGGTGTACTGACTGACTAAGTCAGTCACTCTGGCAGGCAGTGGCACAGTCACCAGTCCAAACCTGGCTGAGAGAGGCACTGTGGGGGGCGCCGGTCGAGCGGTGGTGAGGCAGCAAGGCCTGAGGCCAAATGGTGGTGGAGGCATGGAGCAGTCTGTAGCTAGTGTGCCTGATGGTCTGGCGGCGGGCGGACATTTTGCCGGATGCGGATGGCGCCGCCAATATGACGCCATGTGCTTGCCTGGTGGCCCGGGTCACATGCTGTGCAGGGGGCGGAGCTACTAACGCACCACGGCTCTAGCCCCCTGCCTTTTAATGCAACTCCACGCCCCTTGCCAGGTGCTCCTCCGCTTCTGATTGGAGCAGGAGGCGGCAGGGGGGCGGCTTAAGGCAGAGGATGCTGTCAGTTTTTAAGTGTGGTGTCGGGAGCCGGAAATTTATGCGGCCGCCATAAGTGAGCGAACGGCGGCCGCGTTTGCTGATAACTTTTTCCCATACATTCGTGGCACTTGTGTTGGGCACCCCATTTCATAGATCGGGGGCACCCTAAGACCAGGTTCGTGGCACGTGCCACGATCGAATAGCGCTAGCGTAGCGCCTAGCAAGGATTAAGTTGTTGGGGGGGATGGATTCACTTTCTCGATGTTAATGTCTCAATGTCAATGTCAATGAAACAAGCAAAATTAACAATATGCTGTATGTCTTCATTTCACTCTTCAGGAAGACCCCTAGTATCCAGCATAGCATGCTCATCTCCATTTAGCTCTAACTGGCAAAGCACAACAACGCCTCTACTTTCTGAGAAAACTAAGGAGCGCTAACCTCCCACAGAAGCTGCTGGTTAATTTCTACAGATGCACTATAGAAAGCGTTCTGACCAATTGCATGATGGCCTGGTACAACAGCTGCACGAAGGCTACTAGAGAAGCCCTGCAGCGAGTTGTTAAAACAGCAGAAGCCATTATTGGCTCTGAACTACCATCACTGGAACTTTTGTATAATGCTCGCAGCGTGAGAAGGGCCAAAAACATTATTAACACTCACCCTGGAAATGCCTTGTTTGAGCTCCTTCCATCAGGTAAACGTTTTAGATCAATCTGCACACACACAAACAGACTGAAAGACATCTTTTTCCCATCCGCCATAAACTTGATGAATTCTCTGAAATAATTAACACTGTGTACAATTGTTAATCATCTGTAATACCTGGCATACTTGTATAATTTCTTCTCTTCCTTGTTACTATCACTATGTTCCCTATATGCACCGTGGGGTTGTCATGAAAAGTAATTTTGTTGTGTTACACAATCACAATAAAGTGAATTGAATTGAATTGAATTGAATTGAATTCTCTCTTGGAGTTTTTACACTCTTCTAAAGTGGGATTATACTTCAAAAACTAAACTTTCAGTAATTACTCCTATGGTGCCCATACATGGTACCATTTTTTCATTTTTTTTTTCGATTAGATAATTTTATTTGATTATTCCAATAGATCGAATATAAAGATTTTTCCAAAATGTCTGATCAGATGTTTATTGAAAGAATTGGATAATTAATTGTTTTTTTCATGATCGAAAAAAAATCCTTTTAAAAACTTTTATTTGATTTGATTGTTTTGGTCGAATAAACGTGAAAATTAAACGTTTTTATTGTACCGTTTATGGGCACAATTAGTTACATAAAAGAACAGTTGAAAGCATTCCCACACATTCCCTGTGTGTAAAAACCTTTTATGAGAGCAGAAGCTTGCTTAGCACTTGTCATCAGAAAGGTACATGTAATCAATGCTAGCTGAAGCTGTCTGATGCATGTCTTCACTCTGCCCTCCTACCTTTGCTGAACAAGCATTACCCTGGCAACAGCTCAATCACTTCAGCAGAAAATGAGGGCAGCAGAGTCAAGACACATGCCTCATGCTTCAGCCGGCATTGATTACATTTGCCGATGACCAGAGGTAAGCAAGCTTCTCCTGTTTTCTGCAGTGAAAAGAAAGTTTTTTACACACGGGTAGTGCTTGGGAATGCTTTCAAATGTTCTTTTATGTAGCTTAGTCGTAGTTACTGAAATTTTAGTTTTGGGTGTATAATCCCACTTTAAAGGTCTATGGCTCTGCATGGTATCTGAGCATTGGTCTCACAGAGACCTTCTTAGTGGCACTTTGTGATTACACAGTACTCCTAGTAATGTTATCCAATTTGGTCAAGCTAACCTGATTCAGTGCTTACTGTCATCTTCACAGCCTCCCTTGGCTTTTATGTCATTGATATATAAATGCACGAAAAGAAATATTACTAATAGTAAAATATCCCAAATATCCGTACTACTGTATTCAGAAACGAATTCTCTAGTCCTGAACATTCCTTCTAAAGGTCAGTGTATAAAACAAATTCTTCATGCTGTGTTGCAACTAAACTTCTTTAGGTAAACATGGATTATGACTTTGGATGTGGGATTCCGTTTCACAGCTGTTAAAACATTTTACTACCATCCTCTAAACCAAAATACAGCAAGCTGTTTACACAATCTTATATTTGCAATAGCTAAAAAAATGCATGCTTGGTTTGAAATTATCACAATTACATGTGAAAAGTGTTTCATTAAACGCTTCATACTTCACTGCAGTGCAGCTGAGTCACTCGTTGAAATGTCCAGATGTACATCAAGTTATCAGCTGATAACCCACTACAGTTACAGCACGTAAAGATGTAAGTATTGGATGGTTATAGGATGTGTACCGCGTTTGCCATTTGCTAAAGCAGGGCGTTTTGAATCAGGATGATATAATTTATTGGCCAACTTAAAAAGAAGTTAGCCAATAAAATGGTATTGATCTCTCATTAACAAAGTAGGGCCTGTACACACTGAAAATCACCAAGCTCTTTTAAAATGTGTTTTTTTTGTGATGAGTTTGCATTTTTGCTTGCGTTTTTCAATGTGCTTGTATTTTTCTTGTGATTGGCTAAAAGTCCTTTAACAGAAGGTTGCAAGGTCTCCAGGGATTTGACCTTGAAAAAAGGCAATGCAATTGCATTGCATTGAGTTTTTGCACACATTTTTTCTAACTCAGTGCTCAAAAAACACTGCAGTCACTGCAAATGCGATTTTCTAAAATTGCATCGTACTACTGTGTACAATTAATCACGATTTTAATTATTTTCAGAAAGGCTTTGCAATTAATAAAACTCATGCAATTATAAAAATATAGTAGTGCAACTGGTGGAGCTGTAGTAGAGCAGCCCAATCCTTCCAGAGCATGTATGAGCTAAAACCAATTCTGGGTACAACCTCCTGTTTGTACTTGGCAAAATAAATGTTTCTAATTCTAAAAAAACGCAGCACAGAGCAGCCAGTGTGTAGAGAGGCCAAACATTAAGCTTTAAGACGTGTATCATGAGAAGGCTCATCAGTCTGTATGGAAGGAATCAGAAAATTCTTCTAATTCTTACTGGAATAGCTGCAGAATTTGTATACTACATGGAATTGGAGAATTTAAGCAGAATGTATTGTAGTGAATGGATAGGTTAGAATTGTTGAGGTTTTCAACTGTTAGAAGCTTTTCAGAGCTTCAATAATGTCCTTTGGTACACACATTTACATTAAACAGTTTGTAAAATATTTCAGGATAACTATATTGTTCCTAAATATTTTCATGGGAAGAAATCACACTGACAGACACTTGAAGGGACTTGATCACTATGCATGGATGCATGGAGCTTGATAAGTTAATTGACTTCGCCCAAATGGCCAAAACGGCCAAATGTAGCCCCATCTACACCATACAATTTTTTGTCCGATTTGATTTGATTCATTGATTCGATCCGATTCAATCTGACATGTCCGATCAGGATTCGATTCGATTCAATTTGCCATTGTTTTGCACTGGCAAATTGAATTGAATCGAATCCCAATCGGACATGTCGGATTGAATCGAATCAATGAATCGAACAAAAAATTGTATGGTGTAGATGGGGCTTTAGACTGTAAGCCCATGTGAAGGACAGCTAATGACAAGATTATATACAGTAAAACACTATGGAAGATGAAACCATTAAATAAACACTAAATAATAAAAAAAACACTATTTAAAAACATTATCAGTATCCTACCTCAGGAATCCCAGAAGCAATATGGGACGTTATGAATGAAAATTAAAAGTGGGAAATAATAAGCATTCAGAAAGGCTTTTTTGAGCCCTTGAAACCTCCCCTTCCCTTTCCCTTTGCAGAGCACCCTTGTTATGAACAATGTGCTCATTCCCAGTTTGTTTATAGGGAGATGAGACGTGTACTGCAGCTTATATGGGGCCTGATCCCAGGCAGTGAGTTATGGCAGTATCTGGAACCCCCCTTTACTAATAAGAGGACTTCCGGCTATCTACTATACACAAGTGGAATGAGCAGAGGGGTATATTAGTACCTCTTGTCTATTCCCACTAAGGCTGAAAGTCAAAATATTCCGGATAAATAAAACATGTTTTCAACTTACCTTTTATTAATGATTCCACATAATTTTCTTGGAATAAATACCTCATGCTAACATTCCCAGAATTATTTCTCCAGAGGACAAAAAGAAGAAGACTGTATAAAAAAGAACTTACTACAAATAATTATTTTTGATGGTTTGCGAGACAAATATTAATATTAACCCCTTGGAGGACATAATAAGTTATCATTTTCTACTGTAACCAACACCACTTTGCATGCAAGCAGATGTTGATGCCAAAATATCTGCTAGCATCCTAAGTAGTGCCTGTTAGAGTAGGGTCAGGTTTCAAGGAGGAAGTCTTGATGTTCGGTGAATTGGCTCAATACAAAATACTGCAGTGCTCTGTTTACTAATGGCATCCATCACATTTCGAGCATTTTGATATCTGTCTGTTTACATGGTTGCCAATTGCACATAGTTTGTGAGTGCAAAGTGTTAAAATATGCTTGATGTGGACAACTTCCCCCTAGCATCTGACTTTGTCTATTTAAAGGAATACTAGATGAAAAAAAGAAAGAAACAGATGAGTTAAACAATTGTATCTATCTAGTTTTATTTTATATTTAAATCCACTTTTTAAGTTTCTACTGTTTCATTGTCTTTGCTCAATGACACAATCTTTGAAGTATGCCAGAGCTAAGAATGAACTATTAACCCTTTTTATATATATTTCATGCTCTCAGCCTGACTGAACAAAAATGGTCATTTGCATTCCTTATATTTAATTCTTGCCACCAGAGAAAGAAAAAATGAACACAGCATAGTTATTTGAGTAAAAACTGGAGGCAAAGCAAACCTAGAACTGCTGCAAAAATAATTGTGGTTTATTGGTCGATGAAGGCTGTAACAAGTGAATACTACCATCAATCAAAAGAGAGATAAAAAATACTGTAAAGCCAGTAGAGACCATAATTGTTAGCTGATATCAGCAAGTGAAAATCAGGGCTGTCATTTTTGCCACTGCGTGTCATTGTTCTGTGCTAATATGCAGTGGCATAGCTAAGGAGCTGTGGGCCCCGATGCAAGTTTTACATGGGGCCCCCCAAGCACTCTATACATAACAATTGATACGGCGCACCAAAACCTGCCAAGGACAACCACAGTGTCAAAGGTGCAAAAAGGGGATGTGGAACAGTTTGTTAATGAATACAACTATTCAAAGCATCTGTAGAAGTGATTATTATGAACACAGGACCAATAGAGAGCTTATACTGTAGTTGAAGAAGGGCCCTTCGGGGCCCCTCTGGCCCAAGGGCCCCGATGCAGTCGCAACCTCTGCAACCCCTATTGCTACGCCCCTGGGTGTATGCACTGGAAAGCCTTATGTCCTTTTTGCGCATGACAGCGCTTCCTCTGAGGCTGTGACCATAGTTATTTGTGTGCTTGGCACTGTACATACACATGTCGATCTCATGATGTTACACATCACCTCTGCATTTCATTAAAGAGGAACTGTCGCGAAAATCTTAAAATTTAAAACACATACAAATAAGAAGTACTTTTCTTCCTGAGTAAAATGAGCCATAAATTATCTTTCTCCTATGTTGCTGTCACTTACAGTAGGTAGCTGACATTACTGACAGATTTTGGGCTAGTCCATCCCTCCATAGGGGATTCTCAGCAGGGCCTTTATTCTTTATAAATACATACCTTGAAAAATCTTTATACAAAGATGTACAGCCTAAAGCCTACCTGCTCGCTGCACACTGTTTTGGCAGTTGGACGGAGCAACTGCCATTCACTAACTGCTTTTAAAAATAAAGAAAACCCTGAGAACCCCCCTATGAGAAGATGGGCTAGTCCAATATCTGTCGGTAATGTCAGATTTCTACTACCGACTGTAAGTGACAGCAACATAGGAGAAAAGTAATTTATAGCTCATTTTACTCTGGAAGAAATGTACTTCTTATTTGTAAGTGTTTTAAATTTTAGTTTCAAATTTACTTTATTGATTTCAACATAAAAGCGTACATACGTAATTGTTGACGCCATTGAGATGTAATATAAGTTTTAGTGGAGTTGGCAGCAAATTGTATGAGCTTGTGATAGGCATGAGGAATGTCTTCTGGTTTATAGCCTAAAAGGAAAATCATGGGATCAGCTTTTAGTTGGATCGAGATAATTTTATTTAAGTTATTTATGATCTTAGACCAGAGTTGTGCTACCTTAGGACAAGTCCACCATATATGATATATTGTACCTGGCATTTGGCAACCCCTGAAGCATGAGGATGAATTTTCTGGTGAGATTTTGTGCAATTTCATGGGAACTAGGTAGCTACGGTGTAGAACTCTAAGGGAGACCTCCATGTTTGTAACCTGGAGGCTACCCTTGGATAGGGTATCCATACACTGCATCCAGTCTTCTTTGTCTAATGTTTTGCCACAATCCCGTTCCCAAGCAAGTTGGAAAGGGAGCTTATTTTGGGATGTAGTGGAGTTTAAGTAAGAGTAGAGGGTGGATAACATGCCTCTGCACATGGGATCTGATCTGCAGGTGTACTCCAGGTGGGTAGATCTTGGGGTTTGGTTAGTGGGGCATTGCGATTTCACAAAGTGGAGAAGTTGAAAGGCTCTAAATCTTTCATTTAAGGGTAATGATAGTTGTTGCTGTAAGGATGTCAGCTTAGGGACATGCCCACCTTGCATTAGATCACCTAAGGTTTTAATATTTTTAGTGGTCCACCATCTAAACAGGAGGGGGTTATGTCCTTCTGGAAAGTCTGGGTTGTTAAAAAGTTCTACAAGCTGCGATGGTTTTGCTTGTAAATTATGTTTGCAACGAACTTTTCTCCATAGGGACAAGGTGATGTGGGTATATGGAGAGAGTTTCGCAATGTTTTTAATGTTTCTGAGGGAGGACCATAGTAGACCTCTCCAATTCAGAGGTCGGACCAGAGCATCTTCCAAAGCGAGCCATCTGGGTCTGTTGCTATCAGCGAATATCATGGGCAGGAAGGCCAGCTGGGAGGCCAAATAATACTTATAGAGGCATGGCACTGACAAGCCCCCATCTTTTTTATGCATCATCATCATTTTGCGGTGAATACGTGGATGCCTATCATTCCATATAAATTGGAAGATGCTTTTTTGTATCCTTTCTAGCATTTTCTTAGTCAAACAGACCGGGAGGGTTCGAAATAAATACATAAGCTTTGGCAAAATGGTCATTTATACTGCAGTTACCCTGCCCGCCCACGATATTTTATAACCCTTCCATTGCTGCAAAAGTTCTTCTAGGTGTTTTAGCATAGGTACATAATTCGAATGATATAGCCTATCAGGGTCAGAGGAGATCGTAACCCCAAGGTACTTCAGGTAATGAGGCTGGTATCTAAAATTAAAAATGCTAGAGATATATTCTCCCATTCCTTTAGGAAAGTTGCTGAACATGGCTTCTGATTTTCCATAATTTAGTTTTAGCCCTGATAAGGATTCAAAACATTTAAGTTCTTTTAGTAGGTTAGGGAGAGATATGACCGGATTCGTAAGGGTTAACATTACATCGTCCGCGAATAGCGATAATTTAAAATCATGCGAGTGGATTTTGTAACCTTGTATATTTATATTAGATCTTATAGTGTTTGCTAGAGGCTCCATCATGATGGCGAAAATAGCCGGTGAGAGGGGGCATCCTTGGCGAGTCCCACGTTGGATCTTGATAGGTTGAGAGGACGGTGCTGGTAGTTTTAGACGAGCAGATGGGAAGGAGTATAGTTGTTGTATAATGTGGAGCATTTCGCCTGTAATTCCTATGTGTTTGAGTGTCTGCAGCATATAGTCCCATGAGATGGTGTCGAAGGCCTTTTCAATATCCAAGGCCAACGACACCACCTGGGTCTTGGTTGCGTTAGCGTGCTGAAGAATATTGGTGATTCTTCTGATGTTATCGGGGGCTTGGCGGAATGGTATGAAGCCGACCTGATCTAAATTGATCAGGTCGGGTAAGAGTGGATTAAGTCTAGAGGCCATGATACCTGTAAGGACCTTATAATCTATATTAAGTAGGGCTATTGGGCGATGGTTTTTAGGTAATAAAAGATCTCTGCCAGGTTTGGGGCATACTGTTAAATGGGCTTCTAAGAACTCGTGATGTTTAAGGCAGTGCTGGGCCGAAATTACGCATGAGCGTAATTACCCATTGTAATTCAATGTAAATTTACGCGTAAGCGTTACACGTAACTTACGGTCTTACGCGTAATTATTTACGCGTAAGACCGTAAGTGGTATCGTAATTACACTGTCTACCATAATTGCTAGGCATGCGTAATTTTACGCGTAATTACTAACGTGAAATCTCCCATTTTCTAAGAGTAGCCAATCAGTCAACATCCTAAGCAACCAATGGTATCTTCTCCCGCCCTTCAGTATAAGCGTACGTTTTGACGCATACGAATGATATGTACGCAATAACTGTCACATTGACGGCTATTGCGTACATATCGTCCGCATGCGTAAAAAAATACGCATTAATGGGTATTACGGCACTACGCGTAACATTGTAGTGTAAGCACCTTCATTACAGTATCCTTACGCGTAATTGCGTAAGTTTACACGTAATTACAGTGATGTACCGTAGATAATTTCCTACGCTGTAACCGTAATTGTGTAATGCGTAATAGCGTAAAATTACGCGTAATGATCCGTAAGCGTAGATTTTTCCATTACGACCAGCACTGGTTTAAGGGGATGTTTTCGTATATGGTTATAGCAATTAGTCAGATGAGGCAGAAGTTGGGGTAAAAATTTCTTATAGTATAAGGAGCTCAGACCATCTGGTCCTGGTGCCTTATGTAGTTTCAGTTTTTTAATCGTTTGGAGTATTTCCTCAGAGGTGAATTCCTCGTTCAGCTTTTTAATTATGGCTGATGTAAACCTTGGGAGGGGGCTGGAGTTAAGATATTCTTCTAGTGAAATTTGTGGGGATTGGGCTGGTTTAGAGTATAGTTCAGAATAGTATTTATGAAAGATGTTGTATATTTTTTCTGGATTACTCGTTATATGACCTGAGGGGTCCCTGATTTTAGGTATTACATTCATTTTCCGTTGGTTCCTTAGCTTGGCTGCCAGTCAAGCATCAGGTTTATTCATGTATCTATAATACCGGGCTTTGGTCATTCTTAGGGCCTTCTCTGTAGTACGTGCTAATAAAATATCTAGTTGTTGTTTAGCTTCTTGTATTTGCTTTAAGAGATATATGGATGGGTCATCTGCATGAAGGTTTTGTAGTCGGCAGAGCCGGTATTGCACGTTTATTAGGTCCGATTTAAATTTTTTGTTCTTTTGGGCGGCCAATGTGATCAGATGGCCTCTTATAGCGGCCTTATGGGCCAGCCATAAAGTAGTTGGGGAGATCTCCTCCGACCTGTTTTCTTGGAAGTAGGTATCTAAGATCTTGGCTATATGGTTACGTGAATCCTTATTGAGTATTAGAGATTCATTAATCCTCCACCATGGGCGAGTCATTACTTTCATCTTCACGTCAATGCAAAGCAAAAGGGTGTCATGATCCGAAATCGAATTTGGGATGTGGCGTAAATAATGCAGTTGGGGTACAACTGAAGTTGTAACTAGAAAATGATCAATTTTGGCGTAGGTGCCATGAGAGCTGGAGTAGTGGGTATAGCTTTTTTTACTACCATAAAGTTCTCTCCATACATCAATTCGAAAATTTTCTTCAAGTGAAGATATAAGTTGGTTACGCTGGTTTTTAGATAGCTTATCTCCTGATGGGTGGGACTTATCTAAGGTGTCGTTGAGTGTTAAATTAAAGTCACCGCACCAAATAAACATTGTTTCGGGTGGAACTTCCACCTTCCTCTGCATTGACATAAAGTGTTTGTACGCATGTTCTGGTGGGGCATAAGAGTTCATGATATGAACCTTCTGGTTAAATAGTGAGCCTTTTAAAATTATATAGCATCCTTCTGGATCTGAAGACACTGATTCTGTTACCCAAGGAAGGGAGTTTTTAATTAGTATAGCTACTCCTCTATGTTTTTTGCTAGCATTTGCTGTAAAAATTGTTTTATAGTTTTTATGGAAGTAGTTTGGTTGGGATGTAGAGGAGAAATGTGTCTCCTGGAGACATATGACATCTGCTGAGTGTTGAGCAAGATTCAGAAACATTTTCCTTCTCTTTGAAGGGGAGTTTAGGCCCCTAGCGTTTAGAGAGATTATTTTCAGGGTGGCCATTGTAGGGTATTAGGGTATTTTCTCAGTTTTAGTGGTGCACAATTAACTTTTAGGTACCTGTTGGGGTGAAAGAGGTTAGAAAACCAAACAATAACACAAAACGCTTCATATAACAGGGTAATAGACCCTGGATAGGTCAGGAGTAGGAGGTAGAAATATAAAAATAGAGTACCACCTTCTATCATTATGCCTGACATTAAAGTGGAGCAACAATAGAGACCCAAGTGGAGCTGGGTGGGTATTATCTTAATGAGGAGAGAGATTATCTTACATAGCATTATTTTTAGCTAATTGTGTGATACCATGAATTATCCTCAGTACTTATTTGTTGGGCAGAGAAGTCACAGAGGCTAGGTCCAGCACCCCTCCCCTCCCTCCGCCGGCCCCCCCGACATCCCCCCCCCTCCCCGCCCTAACAGCAGGGAAGGAACATCAGGGCCGCCGCATCGTGCAGGGGAGGGAAAGGGAAAGGGCGCAGAGGAGTCCAGCTCCCCCTCCCCCCGCGCTTAAGTGGTAAAAAGCCATATCCCCTTATCTTATGTTTGCTTGTGACCCATAGCTATTTCGGGGGTTAAGCCCAGATGCATACATTATATTACTAATAGACATTTAGAGTTTTAAACTTTCAAGTAGACATTTTTAGAGGCATATCTTTGCGTGTCAGCGAGGGGGTGTGTCCTCGCTTAAGCTTTGGTGAGAGCAACTAAATCGGGCCGACTTTGCGAGCAGATAGCATATTTATATTGGCTACTAAGTCTCATGTAGTCCTTAAGAGCAACTGTGGCTTGTAGCGAGAAATCCATGCGAATAGCGTCATTAGCAATATCACAGGACATAAGGTGCAAAGGTTTACATCTGAGTGAATATATTGCTGATATGGCTTCTGAGTCAACTTTCAGGATAAAGTTAGCAGTAGTTCCGCACGATCATATACCGTTAATTAAACGTTCCATGCGGGGAGATCAGTGATCAGCAACATCAGTGCTTTGAAGCAGCTAGCAACATACGGGGCTATAGGTATCACATCTTAGGTGTTAGGTTATGAGTATTGAACATTAAGGATCATTTAGTGGCCACAGTACTTACAGAACTTTGATGATTAGAACGATCATCTAGTGGGGGTGGACGGGCCGGATTGCGGGGTCGCCGTCCGTCTTGATACCGTACTCCACTCACGCTCTGGGCGTTGAGGCCTGGGAGATTCAGATAACATCGGGACCTCTACTCTCATTCCCGCCACTTCCAGGATTCTGCGGCCCTCTGCAAGTGTAGTGATCAGATGATCGGTACCCCGCAATGTAAAAATCAAGGAGCACGGAAAGCCCCATCTGTACCTTATTGAGGCTTGTTGCAGGCTTAGCGATATAGGCCTCAGGATTCTTCTTTTTTGGAGGGTTATTGGAGAGAGGCCTGAGTATATTTGCACGGTGGATGGGACACCCGGGAGCGGATTCAGGTTTCTGGCCACATTCATGATCTGTTCTTTGGTTTCGTAGTAGTGGCATTTGAGGATAACATCGCGTGGTAGATTTGTATTACGAGGCTTTCCCAGGGCTCGGTGGACGCGGTCGAGCCTGAAGAGGGACTGGTCCAGCTGGGGAAGTAGTGCAGAAAAGAGGTTGAGGGCGGTGGCTCGCAGGTCAGTGATGGATTATGGTAGGCCACGAATGCGTAGATTCGACTTGTGCGCCCTATTTTCGAAATCCTCCAGTCTGAATTCCATTTGTAGGAATTTCTTATCGTGATCGTCCAGTCTCCGTTTGTCGTCCGTGAGGGCATCAGAGAAGCCGTCCAATCTTACCTCGATGGCATGGGTTCTCTCACCAATATCTTGGATCTGAGCTGTGATGCTCGCCACTGCCACTCCCAGCTCTTTTACCAGGATCTTGTGTATGGTGGTCACTATATCTGGTTGTGGAGAGGCTGGCGGGCTTGGAGAGGTCTGCTGGCTGGAGCGTTCTGATTGTGGGGAAAGTGAGGCACTTGGAGAGCCTTGCTGGCTATGCTGTTCCGGCGTGGCCTGAGACGTGGAGGCCCGGTCTGGCGTTGCAGCGGTCATCCTGGTTGCCTGTTCTTTCCTCTGCTGCCGCGAAAAGGCTGCTTCGATCGGCTTTTGCTTGGGGTTTGCACTTTGTTTCTTACTCCTCTTGCGGCTCGACTCGTCCCCCATCCCTGGAGGGAGATAATAGTGCGGGTTAGTCCGTGGATAAGTTGCTATTCCACCCGTTAGCTCCACTTAGACATGGAGCTCAGTCGTGCTGCATCTGCTCACGTCAGCGCCGCGCATGTGCTCCGTGTTTTAAATTTTAAGATTTTTGCGACAGTTCCTCTTTAAGGTCTCTGTAGGGATGAGCACACCTTTGTTTGTGAGGGACGCTCAACAAGCAGGTATTTAGTTAACCACTTGCACTATTCACAGAAGGAAGGAAGCAGTGAAGACAGGAAGGAAAAAATATATAGGGAGGATGAAAATAACAGGAATTTCAGATCATCACGTTCACCTCAATTAAATGTATGATGATTGATAAAGATAGATGCAAAAGGAACTGCAGCAAAAACCTGACAGGTTGTTCTCAGAAAGTATTTCACGTTTGCTTTGCACCTGTCTGGATAAATCATCTGCCAGAGTTATCCAAAACCCTTAGCATACAAATATAATGTTACACTGGTTTGGAGAACAGATACTTGAAGGGCACTTGAATAGCCTGTTTTCATGTAGGTGATACCATTATGAAGCCAAAATTACTGTTGGTTTTATGTGACTTTGAGAAGTTGCTCTTTTTAAATAGGTCTTTTCATCTGAGAATACTTCAGGAAAAGGAGAAAGAGAATTCTCAAAGAAGAGCACTTCTGTGACTTTTGTTAAAGCTATTTATATCTTCTTTCTCCGCTGATCACAAAGAAAAATAGAAATGACTTGTGCAAAGTCATTTTGTAAACTGCGGTAGAGGCCAAAATTGTTAATCCCAGGAGAAAGATACTGCCAGCTACAGCGTAAGAGAGATTCTTGGAATATCAGTCATTTGAAGGCTCTAAGTATATGGGTTTGGTAACAAGTGGTATTAGAGGATAATACCTATAGCATCCAAAGGCTTGCTCTACTAAAATACATTCAGGATTCATTCACTCTCTTTTACTGTGTGTACATGTTTTAACTCACAGGGTTTTGTAAATATATGGCATGTATTAGCAAGGGAACTATGTATTATTAATATGTATTATACCAAGGGAGCCTAAACTGAGAGGAATATGGATGTGTCCTTTTAAACAATACCTTATACCAGTTGCCTGGCAGTAGTGCTGATCTTTTTGGCTGCAGTAGTGGTTGAATCACACTCCTGAAACAAACAGGCAGCTAATCCAGTCTGACTTCAGTCAGAGCACCTGATCTGCATGCTTGTTGAGGAGCTGTGGCTAAAAGTATTAGAGACACAGGATTAGCACAAGAGTCATGCAACTGGTAGTAGCGGTATGGACAGATATGTCCATCCATAAAAACATGCTGTGAACAGTATAAACATGCATACACATCAATACTCACCTGAACTGTATACTAGACCCTTGCTTGACACATTTTGGCAAGTTACAGGGAAAAAAAGTTGTAAAAATAAATTTTATCACTGTTTGCACAGAAATCCTGGGAAAATTGAACGCCAGGGAGGTTAACCATTTCTTCCTTTTAGGAATAGCTAGTTTGAGGTCTCTCCACCTCATCAATCTGGAGAGTGGTGGCAGAAAAACTTTGGTTTGCAGTGCGAAATCAAATACTTTATTTTACCGATTGTACACACAATCAAGATTGTAGCATGTATAGGCACACCAACCAATTGGAAACCTTTATTGTGCTCACAGTGGATTCCCCCTCAGAAGTCTCTAGTGGATGAGACCTGTATGTAAACTGTGACATATTACGACAGGATTGGCGAGTGTTTGTCACATTGGTGTCAGCTTGTAGGGACAGCAGAACCCAAAACAGGCAACAGTCAGCTTTTGGGGGACCAGAGCACAAAGACATGACAAATGCAATTTTTTGCAATCAGAACAATCGATTATTGTTCATTTGTGGCTAGACCACATCAGATAGTAAATCATTAGGGGGTAATTGTGTGACACCAAAGTCCGAGCTGCCTCTGGAAGCACTGGTGTCAAAAGGGGAATGTTTTTGCAGATGCTCTGTCCACTGGAAGGGGCTCGCCTCCATGAAGCTCCATAAACAGCTTCCTTCCATCCAGACACTGGAACTGGAAGTTCATGTAAATATTTTTAAAATTATATATATTTATTAACCATTTAGATAAACATTACAGAGGTTTCATTGTTCCTGGAGTACGAGATGGACACAGAACCTCCGAAGGACAGGCCTTCTTCCCGTCCACATCCTATTCAATTTAATGACCAAAGTAACAAAAACTTGTAATTCACTTGAAAAAAATTCTGAAAAAAGCACAAAAAAATGCACCTTGGGATGGTATTGAGAATCTGTACTAAAAATCCCACATTAAACAAAGTGTCAAAAAAAAATGCGCACCCAAAAAAAGTAAACATGCAACATTAATTGCACATGTAAAAATTTGTGTATGTCATATTCCTATAATGTGAAAGAGGCCTAAGGAACAAGCCAAAAGTTGAAGTATACTATAATGTTGGTGCTTTGTGGAAATAGTAGCACATTTCTATAATGCAATATTGCTTGGAAAAGATTGTATTGGTCTTCAAAGATATAGATTTAATTTAATCTATGCTACATAATGTAATAATTAACATGTCTACAAAGTTAATTTAGCAATTTATTTAGCGTTTCAATAACCTTGCAATTACCACTTACCTGCTTGATTATGTTATAATGTATACAGATCTGCCTCTGCATATGCAGTAATTACCTCCTACACAGAAAGCCATTAAAGTAGTCATACTGAAAAACATGCTGGATGACATAGTAGTGTTTTGTATGGGAGTCTGTAGCAATGCAAGGTTTGAGTCATTGTTCTTTGTTTTCATTTTTATACCACATCACATTAATGCACAGAGACTGCTTCACTGAAGAAGTGTAAAGAAGGGTTATGAATTAAATCTTGGCTCATTATGAATATCCAATCATGTGTAAGAGAATTAAAAATAAATATAATACAAAATACAATGGAAAGTAACATAATATGCAGACAACAGAAGACTAATCTCTGTGGAGAAGTTTTGGTACAATTTCACAAAATAACTTTCTATGAACTGCACATTAACCATCTGTTCAATGTCCTGACATAGCTTCTCAATATAGTTCAAGTCAAAGACCTGAGTCTTTGGCTAGTCAGTTTCAAAACCTAAACATTGGCCTAACTGACAGTGGCTTGGTAACAACATGACCTCTGACTAGGGATGAGCGAATGAGATTGCCAAATTTGATCTCACAATGGGCTTGATTCACAAAGCGGTGCTAACTGTTAGCACGCCTGTGAAAACCCCCTTAGCACATCTACACAAGCTTATCGCGCATAAAACTTTACGCGCGCAAAACTTTATGCGCATAAAACTTTACGCGCGTACTGCACAGAGCGCAGGGCGCTCAGCGCGCGATCCGATTGAGAAATCCGGTGCTAACCTACTTAGCACCCTGGTTAGCGCGTCTAAAGACTTTAGACGTGCTAAGTAGGTTAGCACCGCTTTGTGAATCAAGCCCAATGAATCAGGCCTTTCTGGCTTGGCAAACTTTTCCATGAGAAAGGCTTGGTGATTCGACATGTGATCGTAGTTTTGCTAAACAAATGCAGGCAAAAGCAAGGGGTGGTAACAGCTGTAAATTAAGAGAAGATAGGTCAGTTTTAGCAGCCTAGAGCTGTGTTTTATAGAGTATGAACTACGTTGAAGTATGTTCAGTGTAGGATTTCTTGTTCAGAAGTGCTTAAGCAGACATCATTGTTACAGTGGGTAGTCAGGCTTGTCAGCTCAACTGCTGCAAACTGCATTATATATGGTATCATATAATTATGAGAACACCGACAGGCAGCTCTTCACTGTAGATTCCCATAGGCTAGAACTGTGTGGACAAAAGGCATCTGTAGTCCTCCCCAGTGCAGTTAGACTGAGAGAAGAACAGTGTTAACAGCAGCAGAATTTTTTCAGTCCTGCTCACTCAAAAGTTACTCCCGTTGCTTGGTCGGTCTTACATTGTCCATCCAGAGCTGTACCAAAATAGACAACTGTCAACCCTGCTATTGATTGAGTACTGTTTTAATACTTGTTGGGTCCATAGCCCACCCCAATGCAATTAAACTCCATTTCATTTTATTCCATTGTGATATTTTCACTCAGTGTAAGAAAGTGTGATGGCTTTTAGCATTCCACACATTACTCCTCTAACAGTAGCACTTTCATTTAATATTGCAGACAGTGGCTACTGCACACACATTGAAATGTGCAGTCATTGCCACACAGAGTCACTTTAAAATAGATCTGTGCATTATTTAATTGTTGCAGATCGTGACTTTTTGCACATATTTCAATGCACTATTCATTTGCACAACTTGTATTATCCACTTCCTCCATCTCAGGGCCAGCTGCCTACTCCTCCTCAATTCAGTACTCCATTCATGCAACTTGTCTTATCCATTTCAGGGTGGCATTGGCGATGCACAACACCCAGTCAGGGGCGTATCTAGGTAACATAAAGCCCAGGGTCGGACTGGGACACTAAGGGTCCACCAAGGAAGTTTCAGCCTGGGCCCCCCCCCCGATCCCCTCTCCTCCCCAACCCCCCCCCCCCCCCCGATCCCCTCTCCTCCTCCTCCCCCCACAAAATGCAATCAGGTTGGCGGCAGATACCCCCACAAAATGCAATCAGGTTGGCGGCAGATACCCCCACAAAATGCAATCAGGTTGGCGGCAGATACCCCCACAAAATGCAATCAGGTTGGCGGCAGATACCCCCACAAAATGCAATCAGGTTGGCGGCAGATACCCCCACAAAATGCAATCAGGTTGGCGGCAGATACCCCGACAAAATGCAATCAGGTTGGCGGCAGATACCCCCCAAAATGCAATCAGGTTGGTGGCAGATAACCCCCCAAAAATGCAATCAGGTTGGTGGCAGATACCCCCCCCCCCATGCAATCAGGTTGGTGGCAGATACCCCCCCTCAAAATGCAATCAGGTTGGTGGCAGATACCCCCCCCCCCAAAATGCAATCAGGTTGGTGGCAGATAGATACCCCCCCCCCAAATGCAATCAGGTTGTAGCAGATACCCCCCCCCCCAAAATGCAATCAGGTTGGTGGCAGATACCCCCCTCAAAATGCAATCAGGTTGGTGGCAGATACCCCCCCCCCCCAAATGCAATCAGGTTGGGGGCAGATAGATACCTCCCCCCAAAAAATGCAATCAGGTTGGTGGCAGATACCCCCCTCAAAATGCAATCAGGATGGTGGCAGATACCCCCCCCCCCCCCCAAACGCTGATGATGACGGAGATCCGTAGCTCTGCGTGCCGCTGGCTGGTCTGGTCTCTGTCTCCTGAACTGACTGTCCAATCACGCAGTACTTCCTGCGAGAGCGTGATTGGACAGTCAGTTCAGGAGACAGAGACCAGCCAGCGGCACGCAGAGCTACGGATCTCCGTCATCATGCCGTTAAGTGATTCTTCCACGCTGCTGCCACTGGCTGCAATTCTGGAGGGGGGGAGCACGGAAGGGGGGCCCCTAGGTGAGGGAGGAGGGGGGAGCCTTCTGCCCCTCCCCGCCGATCTGTGCACAATGTCCCCCCTTCCTGCTCTTAGCCCCCCTCCTTTTAGCACTGGGGCCCCCAGGAGGCGGGACGGCCGGGGCCCACCAATGGGACCATCGGTGGTTCGGTGGGCCTGTCCGAGCCTGATAAAGCCTATGGCAAACACTGAAATGGCAAACACTGAAATTAAGTCCCCCCCCCCCCTTGCCTGTGTTTTTGGTCTTCTTAGGGTATTGCTTTTTGGGATATATCTCTTCTTATTCCCTCTCTGCCCTCTTTTCTACCACTAAGCCATGTGTGCTCTACATATATAAAAGTTAAGTAGCCATGTTCCCCAGATAACAGTATTAATCTGATCTGAGTCATGGGGAGGCACAGTGGCAGGCATGGCGGTGTAGCACAGGGGTAGGCATGGGGGTGCAGCACAGGGGCAGGCATGGCACCCATGGTGCTGTGGCGCTCATGGCACAAGCCATGCACCCCCTAGATACGCCTCTGCACCCAGTTCATGCTGCGAGCTACCAATGCAGTATCCCAGGTGATAGCTGACCAGAGGCCACACACTGCTACTGTTCTTGCTGACCCACACTCCATCTCAGGTCCTCCATCCTTGGGCCTAATGTCACTGTGCTACTTCTAGACACCTTTATGGGTGGCAATAATTCATGATGTCCTTTAGTTCATGACGCTAACTAGCAATTCAGTCTCCTGCTGTATGGAAAAGACTACTGTTAGAGGGCTGAGCTGCCATGTAGTGCCATCCATTCTCAATTTCAAGTCCTGCCTCTACAGCCTAATGTCTATGTTTCCTTCTGTACGCTTTTCATCACGTAAAATTCCTATTTCCCTGCTGTCACTTTAACTGCGTTTTTTTTAAGCACTGATGACTATGAAATAAGTTAAAGATGTGTAAGCTAGCTCTTAATTGGAACCCGTGTGTCAACTTCTGTGTGTGTAATCAGTTCTAACATTGAAAGTTATGTAAACCTCTTATCAGGCCCATTTGGATTACATCAGTTATTATTATCATAATTTAAATAGGGCTCACACAATTATGTGATAATTCATTGTTTCAGCTGAGCACTCTCCCTAATTAAAAGGAAAGCTCTCTGCAAGATTACTTATTTTCTCAACAATGCCTAACAGATTCTGACACAAACACACACACTTTAAATATATATATTTCAATATTAATAGATCGATCGATCGATAGGTAAACACACACACACACATATACAGCCAAACATTTTAAAACACCCTAATTTTTACATTTTTTAGGGGGAAAAAAAAGAGTTGAACTTACCTGGGGCTTCTAATGGTCGCCCGCAGACGTCCTGTGCCCGCGCAGCCACTCACCGATGCTCCAGTCCCCGCCTCCGGTTCACATCTGGAATTTCCGACTTTAACCACTGTATGCTACGGAGTAGCAAGGAGGACGCTGCGATAGACTATGGGAGCGAGAGAAGTCGTGACCCTAGACCGGGGGATCGGTATATTATCTGTGATATGCTTTTAACACGTTTTTACGTGTACACGCATTACTTTTAAAGTTTTTCATTAAATCTGTGTTTTACACATTGGAGGCATTTTGCTTCTTATCTTGAGGGAACCAACTGCAGGTGAAACTGAGACGGATTACTTCCCGTAGTTAGAGCAAAGATTGGTCAGCACCCAGTGAAGTTGAGACCTGCTACACTCTCTGATTAACTAAGCGACAGTGAGCAGGGAAATATTCCACACCGGAGGGGAGTGCGTGTTGAGTAACATTGGTGGTTCCCGCCCCCTTTATCCTAACACCGTCTGTAAGCCTGCTTATGTGTTAACAGTGGTGTTACATACAGTCTACAACAGTCTGCACTATTATATGTTTTATGTTTATTTCAAGGTGTTCTATGCTATAAAGGTACCCGAGCCTGGAGGAATGTGGATCTGCATATGTATGGACTGAGCGCTTTTATCTTGTGTGTATTTTTGTAATAAGGGTTTGGTAATCAGCTATAGGAGCGCACCGCCTCATAGACTTACTGTATGTTAGCGCTGCAATACTGTGATTGAATTTTAACCACTATATGACCGCTCCATTACAATTGGCGTGGACGTGGCGGCAGCCCCAGGACCGCCTAACACCATTCAGCATGCAGCCCTGGGGGCGGAGTTTGCAGGGAATCACGCGCATCCCCGCTTGAATGACAGAGCTCCGATCCGCCATCAATCTCCCAGCGGTGACCGCCGCTAGGAGACTGTTAGACGTGAAACCCTATTTACTAGGTACAGCGCTGAGATCTATTGCAGCGCTGTTCTGGGGACAGCTGTGTGACAGGGCTGTCCCCCTGGGACACAGGAGAGTGGTCGGCTCTCATAGGCTGAAACCTATGACAGCCGATCACCGCTATTGGCTGCCTGGGGGATGGAGGGTGTTTGGGAAAAAAATGTTTTAAATAAATAAGGGAATAGATTTGTAAAATAATACTAAACATATTTATAAAAAAATAAACATCCTGGCAGGGATCAGACCATACCAACAGAAAGCTCTGTTAGTGGGAAGAAAAGGGGGGGGGGGGTCACTTCTGTGCACGGCCCTGCAGTGAGGCCTTAAAGTTGCAGTGGCCTATTTCCTGAAAAATTGCCTGGTCTTTAGGGGGGTTTAACACTGCAGTCCACAAGTGGTTAAGGTCGGAAAACCACTGCGCCTGCGCGGCTGTGTCCCTGCTCCCTCTGACGTCACCAGGAGTGTATTGCGCAGGCCCAGTATAGTCTGCGCCTGTGCAGTACGCTGCTATAAATGGGAAGAAAGTACTGTAACATGAGACAGCTGTCCTAAAGTGACAGAGGCCCTTATTCAAATCACTTTTCCTCCAATGTTTTCTCATTTTCTGTGTAAAATACTGTACATTTTCAGCACTCTGCAACTGCAATTGAAAAAATACTGTCAAATTATTCTGAGTATTTTCTTGCTTACTGGTCTCTTAAAAGGCATTTTCTCTACTAAAAAATGTGTTTGATGGACTCTAAACTTTATTCCCATCCTTTACATTTATTTGTTACTAATTTTAAAATGTTAATATGAAGGAAATGAACCAAGATAGAAAAGACCAGTGTGGTTTGAATTGTAAAACAACATATTTTTCATATGAAATCTTTATGGTATGTATGACTAGGGGTGTGATGGGGGCTTGATCAAGGGTGTGGCAGGGGCGTGGCTTAAGTGTCCTTCTTTCTAACTACAAAAAGTTGGGAGGTGGGTTATTATTATGTGGAAATGGTATGCTTTATTACTACTGTGATTCTGTTAGTATAGTAAGTGTATTGTTCTTTCAGTTAGTAATAAAATGCTACCAACTCCTTCCTACTTATTTTGTTTCCTGCAACTTCTTGGGTTTTGTGAATTACATTTATATTCCTCTGAAAGTCTCCATTTACTGGAATTTAATTTAAAATAGCATGCTCCAGTAGTAAAAGATAGCTTCCAAAATAATAAACACTTCAATTACCCAATAAATGTTTCATTTATTACAGGAAGCACCATACATTATAGAGATAAACAGCCTTGTTCAATAAAGTGTTATTAGACTTTAAAGTAAAGTCTAGAGGATAGAAATATGGGAACTTATAAATACACAAGCTGTCATTGCTGAATCAGTTTTTCAGCATACTAATTCTGTGGCCATAATCCCGGTTTAAGCTTGTCTTGACAGGCATGAAAGATGGGAGTTCTGAATTTCCAGAAATAGTTCCCTCTTTCTCCACTATCCACAACTAATATAATTGTCTTGGTGTTACTTTTTAAAACAAAAATAAGTTAAACTTCCTCCATTCAAGCTCAATCCTTAAAGCGGACCCAAAACAAACATTGTTTTAATTCAAAATATTTAGTTGCACCACTCTGACACATACAAAGATAAATACACACTCCTTTAAGCCTATGAGCATTTCAGTGCATGCTTTTCACCCTTCTCTTTTCATAACTAGGGTTATACAGGTGGCAGCCATTACTTCTGAGCTTAGTAGGAGGCTTTATATCATGAGTAGGTTTGTCATCAGCTACCCTCCCTCACAGGGGCATCGTCTATGTGAAATCTCACACAAGCAGAAATCACCTTCCCTGTGACATCATCAGTAGCAGCCTGTGTTTTGTTTTTTATCTCCTCCACCAATTTGCCGGATTCTGTCCCGGCAATATGAAAGGAAGGGAGGGGTTCCTCCAATAAATGTAAAATATTTTATATTTGTCATCATGCAGCTGAAAAAAGGCTGCCATTTATCAGTATAATTTAGAAAACAGATTTTATTTCTGAAATCTTGTATTTTTATTTTGGGTCCACTTTAAATGATATGTGCAGAGTATGCCAGAAACACAAATTGCTATGTGGACATAAAACATCCTCACAGTGACTGTAGTTAAGCACATTTCCGTGCAGAAGGTGCTTGCTGAACAACGTATTATTGCAGGGCTTATGTGAACAAAAACTTTGTGCAATTTTGAACTATTTGTTTAGCATCTCTTTGACAGTAAAGCCCACACTTACCTTCTTTTTAACCTGTTTTCAACCATTTTTTGTTCACCCCTGGGTGCCTCCCTAGTCCTTGTCCTGTTAGTAATGGGGGGTTGAATTGTACATTTCACACATAAGGTTCTTTTTTTTCCCATTGGGAGCTGCAACCAGCATTGCACATGAAGACCAAGTGGAGACAATATATAGCAACCCACCATGGTGAGTATAAAACTCATCTATCTTCCATATCTATTCAGCAACATACCACACCTGATTGGGCTCCCATTGTTCCCTGTGTTTTTCCTCTGATTTTATCAGTTGCAGGGTGTTATGGATGTTATGTTTGTGCAAGTACAACTCTATGATGTCATTTATGAAAAATACATATATGGCTGCTGCAAGCAAGAAGACGGTGAATCGATAGACAAGTTTGTCACACGGCTTAGAGAAAAATCTGCAAGCTGCGATTATGGCTCTTTGAGAGATGAACTTATTCGTGATAAAATAGTTCTGGGTATCACCAATGAAAACACTCGGCACCACTTGTTGAGGAAACGTGATTTAGACCTGCAAACAGCACTTGAGAGATATCATACTGCAGAATTTACTGACAAATATATGAAAGCTATGGAGCAGGATAAAATGACTGACAATATCAATGCAGCCTCCAAACATCAGCACAAGTTTTAGCACAAGAGTCGCCTGCACAATTCACCTGAGGGGAAGCCTGCATCATGCAAGTACTGTGGCAGTTTGCATGTACGAGTGAAAGAAAACTTCCCTGTATATGGGAAATTCTGTACAGCCTGCGGTAAACCAAATCACTTTGCAAGGGTGTGTCTCTCCCGTGACATGAAAGCAAGGAAGCTGCACACAATTCAGCAAATGCCTGATTCTGAGGATGCAAAACTGCTCAGCACTGATAGGGTTTATGCCTCAGAATGCATCGGTGCTGTAAACACAAAGGGCAAGAAATGGTTTGTAAACCTCAGATTGAATAATATAATCCAACCCTGCCAGTTGGATTCAGGTGCAACATGTAATGAGTTTAATGGACAGAATGAAACTGGCGCCCAGAACAGCACTTCAGCCTAGCAGCACTAAACTAAAGCTGTACTCAGGGGAAGTTTTGGAATCATTGGGACTTTTCCAAACACAATGCACCATACGTGATCGTGTGCACGAACTACACTTTGAGATTGTGGAAGCTGATCAGAAACCGCTATTATCTGGTTCAACATGTGAGCACCTGGGACTGATGCAGTTCACTTTTCCTGCTGAGCTGCACATTGCGGATAATCAGCCAACGAATTCTCTGATCAGACCGCTGACCAAACAGCAAATTCTTCATGCCTACAGTGATGTGTTTGAGGGCCGGTAGTGTCTGTTCCAGGAGAGGTGCATTTTGAACTTGACCCTGCCATTCGACTAGTACAATGTGCTCCACGGAATGTGCCAATAGCTATTAAGCCACAGGTGAAAGGACAAGTGGACGAATATGAAGCTGAGGGACATCTAACTTCAGTATCAGAGCCCAAAGACTGGATAAGCAACATGGTAGTTATCAGGAAGCCTGAAAAGATCAGAATCTGTATCGATCCAAAGTTTTTGAATATGGCCCTGAAGCGGTCACACTACCTAATGCCTACGCTCGATCACGTTTTGCACAAATTTCCAAAAGCACGTATTTTCACACTTGTGGATGCAAGGGATGCCTTTTTACAGTGCAAACTAGATGAAAAAAGCAGCTACATGACCACCTTCTGGACTCCTTGGGGCAGAAAGAGATGGCTTAAACTTCCATTTGGAATCTCTATGGCACCAGAGGTCTACCAGCGTAAGCAACATGAACTATTGAGTGGGCTCCATGGAATTGAGCCAATAGCTGATGACATCCTTATAGTTGGCTGTGGTAATACTGATGAAGAAGCTGAGAGCGACCATGACGAGAAGTTTATAGCGCTACTAGATCGTTGCAGACAGGTGATGCTGAGGCTTAGCGTAAAGAAATTGCAATTCAAGTTACAAGAAGTCCGCTTTCATGGGCATATCCTGTCTTCACAAGGCTTGAAAGCTGACCCAGAGAAGATTAAAGCCATTGTGGACATGCCACAGCCTGCTGATGCCAAAGCAGTACTGAGATTAATTGGCTTTGTTACATATCTAGCAAAATACTTACCACACTTATCTGAGGTGTGTGAGCCACTAAGATGACTTTTGGACAGAGATACGGTTTGGCACTGGCTTCCCAAGCATGACCAGGCAGTAGAGGAGATTAAACTATTGGTCACCTCTGCACCAGTGTTGAAATACTATGATGTTACTAAGCCTGTTGCAATACAAAGTGACTCTAGCAAAAATGGCCTAGGTTGTTGTCTTTTGCAAGAAGGTCAATCGGTTGCATATGCGTCCAGAGCTCTTTGATCAGCTGAGCAAAACTATGCTCAAATTGAGAAGGAATGTTTAAGTATTGTATTTGCCTGCCAACACTTCCATCATTATCCTTATGGGCAGGACTCCATTACAGCTGAAACTGATCACAAACCTCTGATAGCCATATTCAAGAAGCCCCTTTTGTGTGCTCCCAAGCGTTTGCAGAGCATGATGCTTACATTACAGAATTACAACCTCAATGTTGTCTATAAGCCAGGACGTGAAATGTATATCAGTGATACTTTGAGCAGAGCTACGTTGGATAATGTGACACCTGGAGGTGAGCATGAGCATCAAACAATTTGTCTGCTGCAAGAGGAGCACACTTTCTCTGCCGATATCAATCAAGCGGACTATCTTAATGTCACTGCTCAGCATCTACAGCAATTCATACAGCACACTGACGGTGACGCAACGTTACAAGCTCTAAAGTCTGTTGTCTTGAGTGGGTGGCCAGATGATAAGGAGGTAGTTCCTGCATCTCTACAGGAATATTGGTCCTTCAGAGATGAGATCAGCGTACAAAATGGTATCTTGTACAAGAGTCCAAGGGTCATAGTGCCGAAGTCACTGAGAGCAAAGATGTTATTACGCATACACTCCAGCCACATTGGAGGTGAAGCATGCTACAGACAAGCTCGTGATATGCTTTACTGGCCTAACATGCAAGGTGAAATCAAAGATTTTGTCAGTAATTGTCCTACTTGCAATGAATACGCCCACTTACAGAAGGAAACCATGATGTCGCATGAGATTCTGACACGTCCATGGCAGATCATCAGTATGGACTTGTTCAACTACACTGGCAAAGAATACCTGTTATTAGTTGACCATTATTCAGACTTCTGGGAAATAGATCTTCTTCCTGATTTGTCCATTGAAACCACAATTAAGCGGTGCAAGTCTCAGTTTGCACATTATGGCCAACCAGATAAAGTGATCTCTGATAATGGCCCTCAGTTTTCAAGCTTGCAATTTAGAAGATTTGCCATTGAATGGGAATTCGAGCATATTACTTCATCGCCACATCATCCACAGGCGAATGGGAAAGCTGAAGCAGCTGTAAAGATTGTAGAACTTATGCAAGAAAGCATACAGTGATGGTAAAGACTCGTGGAAGGCCATTTTGCATTGGAGAAACACTCCAACCAAAGGCATGGATAGTAGTCCAGCGCAAACACTGATGTCAAGGAGGTTAAAGACCTCCTTACCGGCAGCAAATAAGCTTTTGGAACCTTGTGTCGTACAAGGTGTTGCAGAAAAGTTACGATTTAAGAGACAAATGTCAAAGGCTAGTTATGATACATCAGCCAGGGATTTGCCGGAGTTGAATATTGGAGAACAAATTCATATGAAACCTTTACCTGGGGATCGAACAGGCTGTTGGAGAATGGGTACTTGTTTGCAAAAATTTGCACCACGTTCGTATCTTGTGGACATTGACGGAAATCTTTATTGTCGCAACTGTGTGGATTTACGAGTGGCAGAAAAACCTACATCACAATACCTTATTGATAAGCCAAACTCTCTTAGTACCACAGGGATAAACCTGCCCCTTGACTGTGAAGAATGTATAGAAGGGGTGCTTTAGACCAATGGTACTGACTGTAAGTACAACTCTATGATATATGACTGTGGGGGTTACTTCCTGTTTCCTGTTTCCAGTAATTACTGCTATTTATGTTACTGGTCATTCTGCTAATAACATGGCTCCTGCACAGTAGTCATTTGTGCTGTCTTTATTTACACCACATGAAACACAGGGGCTGAGGCTCTAGGGCTGGTCTGAGGCTTTTTAAAGATGGTGAGTCTGTGCAAGACTACAGTCATAAATCTCTGCTAAATAGTAAGAGGCTCAAAACCATGGGGAGCTACCAAGGCTGACACTTATGGGAAGTCTTCAACTCCTGAGTTTACACAGTTTGAAGTGGGTGGACTCACTTGTCACTGTCTTTGGGACACAATTTAAAAAAATCTAGGGGGCAGCCATCAAGGATCACATCGGTCATCTCAACCTCTGGCCTGGCTTCTGGCTGTTTCCAAGGAAATCTAAGGTGGGAATTCTAGTACTTTTCCACTGTTTCTGTCGGAAGCTTTCTAGCTAGTGGCAACTAAACTCATACTTGTCACTCCTATTTTCAGTGGAGAGCATGTGAACAAGGAAGCGTCTTAACAGCTAGAATTTTAATGCATTTGGGAGAGAAATCGTTTAAATATTTTAGTCATGTTCAGAGGTAATCTAACTGTACACAAAGTCTATGTGCACTGATTTTTTTGATGTTCTGTTACTCTTTAGTGTATAAAATAACTTTAAAAACACACACATTTTGGAGCACAGGGGTCACTATTGTCCCATATTCCTAGAACTATTCTAGATTTCAGTAGCTAATGGTGGGCATGTTGTACCTGATAGTACCATGCTAGATTTTGCAGGAGATTATTAAGATCTGCAAAACTTAAGTAAATGAATAGTGAAATTTAGCACAAACTAAGCCACAAAAAGTCATTGCATGTGGTATATACATTTTGTATAAATGATATGCACATTGAAAAACAAAAGTGCTATGCATTATAGAGGCTGCCATGTTCTAATAATATGTAGAGGTGATTTTGTTTTGGTAAACAAAGTGCACTGGCTATTTTAAAATGACCTTAAAAAGCAATGCACTGCTAGACAGATGGTCACTTAATAAGATTACATTTCTAATTCATATGAAAAACCCAAATCATATTTGAAGTGCTTATTTTTAAACCCTTTACAGTGTCTAATTTTAATATTGAATACCTGGATTGAAAGAATACAATATATGTCACAATTTTAGTTTCTTACTGTGATTTAAATACTTATGAAAATGATTGTTGTATTAACTGATAACAGTGTTTGCCATGCAAGTTTTTACATTTAAGATAAAAATAGGATTTGCCTAAAAAGCAATCCGTTTAAATCTGATAACAATGTTCATGCTGGTGGCTTTGCATCTAATAATTTCATCAGTAGTTAGCTGAAAGAAAATTGTACTGAGAGAATGTGGATTGTTATCATTGTTGCTGACCTCATTCTGAAAATTCTATCTGACGGTCTACAGTCTACACACTGATGCTGTGGCTTTAGTACGCTATATTGCCAAAAGTATTATAACGTCTGCCTTCACATGCATCTGACATCCAGTTGTCATAAGTTTAATGACATCCCATTTTTATACACTTTAATATGGAGTTGGAGCACTCTTTGCAGCTATAACCGCTAAAAGGAAACTGAAAAGGGAATATCCGAGCTATTTAAAAAAAATCTACTTACGTGGGGCTTCCTCCAGCCCCTTGCAGCCGGCATATTCCACACCGCAGCTCCCCCTCAGCCGCTGGACTGGGGTCCCCACCAGTGCA
Organism: Hyperolius riggenbachi; assembly: GCF_040937935.1. Lineage (NCBI taxonomy): Eukaryota > Metazoa > Chordata > Amphibia > Anura > Hyperoliidae > Hyperolius > Hyperolius riggenbachi. Next base: position 323,875,176 of record NC_090648.1, read on the forward strand.
GAGGCCAACCTCGCGAGGTCGTCCTCTACTGCACCTGTGCGAGCAGCGCTGTCAATCAAGTCCACGTTGTCCGGAGTGTACTGCACTGGAGATGTTTTTTTTTTTTTTTAAATAGCTTGGACATTCCATTTAAGTGACATGTGACATGATGAGATAGACATGTACAGAGCAGAGCACACAAATAAATATGCTGTGTGGAGATGGGCCGAACCTCCAATTTTAGGTTCGCAAACCCCGTTCGCAAACCTTCGTGGAAGGTTCAGTTTGCGGAAAAGTTCGCGAACCACAATAGACTTCAATGGGGATGCGAACTTTGAAAAATAGAAAAAATTATGCTGGCCACAAAAGTGATGGAAAAGATGTTTCAAAGGGTCTAACACCTGGAGGGGGGCATGGCGGAGTGGGATACATGCCCAAAGTCCCGGGGAAAAGTCTGGATGTGACGCAAAGCAGCGTTTTAAGGGCAGAAATCACATTGAATGCTAAATTGCAGGCCTAAAGTGCTTTACAACATCTTGCATGTGTATACATCAATCAGGGAGTGTAATTAGGGTTCTGCTTCACACTGACACACCAAACTCACTGTGTAACGCACCGCAAACAGCTGTTTGCGTAGTGACGGTCGTGCTGGACTGGTGCGCACCATGGCGAGAGTGTAGGCCGTGGCGGTTTTCAAGTCCATATGGTCCCCGGGCTGTGGTAGCTCAATGATAGAACAACAGTGACTGTCCAGCTGATCAAATTTGGTCTGACCACAATAAAGCAATGACTTTATTATCTTTTGTGTGCCAACCCCCCCCCCCCCCCGAAACACTCACATAGCCGGCGGTCATTGCTGCATTGTGATACGCAAGCCCCTTCACCGCGGCAAGGTAATGATCACGAAGGGGGATGGGCACATGTACATGCCTTTTTTTTGTTGTTGCAGCCACCCGCAGTGCAGCCAGAAAAATTAGGCAGGCATGTACACGCACCAGAAAAATTAGTGTAGCGGCCGCTGCTAGCAGCGGCCTTAAAAATTCTGAAATCCGCCTAGAGTCCTGGACCCTGGTGGTGGTGGCGGAGAAGGCAGTTAAGCGGCCTGCAGGCAGAGATGCTGTGTGTGGGGACTGACTTAGTCTTCGGTCGGGCAGTAGCCCTCCGGGATCCATTCCTCATTCATTTTGATAAAGGTCAGGTACTGAACACTGTCGTGACTTAGGCGACTTCTCTTCTCAGTGACTATGCCTCCAGCTGCACTGAAGGTCCTTTCTGACAGGACGCTTGCGGCAGGGCAAGAGAGAAGTTGTATGGCAAATTTGGACAGCTCTGGCCACAGGTCAAGCCTGCGCAACCAGTAGTCCAAGGGTTCATCAACGCTGCGCGCAGTGTCTACATCCACACTGCCGGTCCAGGCGTTGGTGGAGGGTGGATCCGGAAGGACTATGGCGAGGAGTTTGACTAAAGAATGTCCGCATGTCCGACATCACCCTGAGATCGCTGGAGCATCCTGTCCTTGCCTGCGTGGACTTGGGAGGAGGAGGGTTACTGCCAGTGGTACCTTGATTGCGTTGTGCAGCCACATCACCCTTAAACGCATTGTAAAGCATCATCGACAGCTTGTTCTGCAAGTGCTGCATCCTTTCCGCCTTCTGTTGAGTTGGTAACAGGTCTGCCACTTTGTGCCTGTACCGAGGGTCTAGTAGCATGGCCACCCAGTACAGGTCATTCGCCTTGAGTTTTTTGATACAGGGATCCCTCAACAGGCTGGACAACATGAAAGAGGCCATCTGCACAAAGCTGGATGCAGACGTACTCTCCATCTCCTCTTGCTCTTCCTCAGTGATGGGACGCAACTCCTCTTCCTCCCCCCAGCCACGAACAATACCACGGGAACGTGGAGCAGCAGAAGCCCCCTGTGACGGCTGCCACGGTTGTTCTTCTTCCGCCGCCTCTTCCTCCTCCACAGAAACACCTTCCTCATCATCATCATCAGAGTCTGACTCCTCTCCTTCCCCACACGACTCCTCTTCTTCCTCCTCCTCCTCCCCCCTCTGTGCTGCCGCAGGTTTTGTGGAAACATCGGGTTCGGATGTAAATCGCTCCCACGACTCCTGCTGCCGTAACTGTTCTTGTTCACGCTCCTCCACAGCTGTATCCACCACTCTACGCACGGCACGCTCCAGGATGTAGGCGTAGGAGATCAAGTCGCTGATGGTGCCCTCAGCGCAACTCACCAGTTTGGTCACCTCCTCAAAGGGCTCCATGACCCTGCATGCATTTCGCATCAGTGTCCAGTTGTTGGGCCACAACATCCCCATCCTCCCAGATTGTGTCTTTGTACTGTAATGATACAGGTACTGGGTGACGGCTTTCTCTTGGTCTAGCAGGCAAGAGAACATCAGCAGGGTGGAATCTCAGCGAGTCGGGCTATCGCAAATCAGGCATCTCACCGGCAACTTGTTTCTACGCTGAATGTCCGCAAAGCATGCCATGGCCGTATAAGACCGCCTGAAATGCCCACACAACTTCCTGGTCTGCTTCAGGACGTCCTCTAAGCCTGGGTACTTTGAGACAAATCTTTGCACGACCAGATTCAGCACATGTGCCATGCAGGGTACATGTGTCAGCTTTCCCAAATTCAAAGCGGAAAGGAGATTGCTGCCGTTGTCACACACCACGTTGCCGATCTCCAGCTGGTGCGGGGTCAGCTATTGCTCCACCTGTTTGTTAAGAGCAGCCAGGAGAGCTGCTCCAGTGTGACTCTCAGCTTTGAGGCAAGACATGTCTAAAATTGCATGACACTGTCGTACCTGGCATGCAGCGTAGGCTCTGGGGAGATGGGGCTGTGTAGCTGGAGAGGAAGAGGAGATGGCAGCACCGCTAGAGTTCAACTGACACTCAGCCAAGGAGGAGGAGGAGGATGACAGCGAAGAGGATGTAGCTGGAGGAGAAGGAGAGGAGGTGGCTGGCTGGAGGCCTGCCTGCAAGCCGTGGAGGTGTCACAAGTCGGTCCGCTGCGCAGCTACGTACTCCCTGCTTGCTGCCATCGGTCACCAGGTTGACCCAATGGGCTGTGTATGTAATGTAGCGGCCCTGCCCGTGCTTGGCAGACCAGGCATCCGTGGTCAGGTGAAACCTTGACCCAACGCTCTTCGCAATAGATGACACCACTTGCCTCTGAACTGCACGGTACAGTTTGGGTATGGCCTTTCGTGAAAAATAAGTGCGGCCTGGTATCTTCCACTGCGGTGTCACAATGGCCACAAATTTACGGAAAGCCTCTGACTCCACCAGCTTGTATGGTAATAGCTGGCGAGCTAATAGTTCCGCCACACCAGCTGTCAGACGCCGGGCAAGAGGGTGACTGGCCGAAATTGGCTTCTTCCGCTCAAAGACTTCCTTCACGGACACCTGGCTACTGCTGTGGGCAGAGGAGCAGGAACTGCTCAAGGGCAGAGGCGGTGTGAAGGAGGGTGGCTGTGAAGGTTCAAGGGAGAAAGTGGATGAAGACGATGCACCTGAAGGAGGAAGAGGAGAAGGAGGGTGGCTTGTCTTTTGAGGGGTGCTGCTTTTCCTCATTTGTTCTTCCCATAGCTGTTTGTGCTTTTTCTCCAGGTGCCTTCGTAAGGCACTTGTCCCTACGTGAGTGTTGGCCTTTCCACGGCTCAATTTTTGGAGGCAGAGAGAACAGATGGCTTTGCTCCTATCTGAGGCACACACGTTAAAATATTTCCAAACCGCTGAGCCCCCCTGGGGTGATGGCACTACGGTGGCATCAACAGCTGACCTTGAAGGGCATGTTGGCTGGCTGGCCATAGCTGGCGATACATGGCGCCGGACACTGCCCCCAGCTGTTTCTGAGGACGAGCTCCCTATGCTTCTATCATGGCGTCGTCTCCTCCTACTCCTCTCTGGCTCCCCCTCTGAACTGTCCCCCTGGTCATCTCCTCTATTAGAAACATACGTGGCATCCGTATAATAGTCATCATAATCCTCCTGCCCAGCTTAGCTTTCCTCAGACAACTCCACAACTGCACCAACTTCAGGTGGGTCATCATGCCCCTCCTCACACGTTACGTCCATACTATTGCCACCTAACTCAGACGTATGAGGTGGTGTACCTGCGCCTTATTCTTGTTGTTGCAGTAGTGGCTGGGAATCAGTGATTTCACCACAACCACCACCACCAAATAACTCCTGCGAAGTGTCAAATGCTGCGGATGTGGTGCTTGTTGTAGCGCTGGTGGCTGCGGGAGATGAGGTGTTCTGTGTTAAATACTCAAGCACGTACTCACAATTTTGGGAAGTGATGGCACGTGCCTTCTTCTGAGCACTGTACTTTGGGCCAGGTCCGCACGAAATCCCAGCAACACCACCTCGCACAGACCTGCCAGTGCCAGGTGGCCTTCCTCTGGGTCTGCCTCTACCTCTTCCTCTACTTGGTTTGTCCATTTTGTCCATCTTGTGGGGAAGCTAGGTATATGCAGTGAGGTGAGTTCACTCAACACAAAAGGTAGTTATATGCAGAGAGGTGAGTTCACTGAACACAAAAGGTAGCTATGTGCAGTGAGGTGAGTTCACTCAACCCAAAGGTAGTTATATATGCAGTGAGGTGAGTTCACTGAACACAACAGGTAGTAAGATGCAGTCAGCTGAGTTCACTCAACACAAAGGTAGTTATATGCAGTGAGGTGAGTTCACTCAACAGAAAAGGTAGTTATATATGCAGTGAGGTGAGTTCACTGAACACAAAAGGTAGCTATATGCAGTGAGGTGAGTTCACTCAACCCAAAGGTAGTTATATATGCAGTGAGGTGAGTTCACTGAACACAACACGTAGTTAGATGCAGTCAGCTGAGTTCACTCAACACAAAGGTAGTTATATGCATTGAGGGGAGTTCACTCAACAGAAAAGGTAGTTATGTGCAGCAAGGTGGGTTCACTCAACACAAACGTAGGTGTATGCAGTGATGAGGTGGGTTAACTAAACACAACAGGTACTAGTAGTAGGTAAATGCAGTACTGGGTGGGTAGTACAATGTGCAGCTTCCTGTCACACACACAGGTAGTCACTGAATGTGCTGCTGAATGCTGGTGGGCTGCTGGCAGTGGGACACACATTATGAATTAGCAATGCTGTCTAAGCAACACAAGTGTCTCACACACACAGGTAGTCACTAAATGTGCTGCTGCTGCTGGCAGTGGGACACACAGTATGAATTAGCAATGCTGTCTAAACAACACAAGTGTCAGTTTCAAACACAGAAAAAAAATTGATCACACGAGCAGGATGAGCTCTGAAAAGAGCTGTTCTGGGGCTCTATTATAGCAATAAGATTCAGCTAGGAGCAAGCTAAGAAGGCAAGAGCCTGACTAATCTGTCCCTAGGAGAACAAGTCTGCAGCAGCTGTCCCTAGTCTGTCTCTAGCAGGCACACGAGTGAGGCTAATGGCCGCCGGAGCCTGCCTTATATAAGGGGGGGGGGGGGCTTCAGGGCTTAGTATAGCCGGATTGGCTACAATGCGCCTGCTGACTGTGATGCAGAGGGTCAAAGTTGACCCTCATAGAGCATTATGGGGCGAATCAAACTTCCTGGAAAGTTCGCCTTCGCCAGCGAAGGCGAACCACCTGAGGTTCGCCTGTAACCGTTCGCCGGTGAACCGTTCAGCCCATCTCTATTGGGGATGCGGTGAAAATGTCCCTTCTTTCGCATCGTGCTGTACCAAGTCAGTATGAAAGTTTCCATAGACTTTCATTTGTAAAATTACTACACTGTAACAGTGTGAAAGGGCCCTGAAGGATGGGCAGAGAATGAAGTCAGGGTCGGGAGGCATTTGAACTTTTTCATGTTTGTTCAAACGCATAAAAAAAAAAAAAAAAAAAAATGAACATGACTATTTAAATAATCATCAGAAAAAAGTGAGATAGAAGAAACAAGTGGGTATGATCCGGTTGAGCACAAATCACAGATAATCGGTACTATATCAAAAAACTTTATTAATCCATATATATATATAGTATTAAAAAACAACAGCATTAAAAATGTGCCCACCCCACACCCCCAGCAACCTCCCCAACCTGGATACTCAACTGACTGACCCAAACCCACTACCAGATAAGTACTCCCACTGCGACTAATCAGTATAATAATGTTCCAGCTGTACAGCCCCTGTATTGGTTTGTAGGATAAAAGGTAGCATACCCATATATTCTCGAGATCAAAAAATAGCTCAGGTTAATCCTTCAACAAAACTCAAAACGCTATGGTAGAAGGACACCAAGTAGCAGTCCTCTAAATGGTCACATGCATTTGCATTGAAGACACAAAATAGCACAGTACCAGCAAATCCAGTGTTTGTACAACTGTGTAGTAGGTCTGTATAGCAGTAGCCTGATTAGCTGGTAGCAAGAAGCGTAGAGGAGCAAAGTTCCATGCAAAGCAAGGTTAGTGTGGCAGGAAATTCGCATCAGCAGCTGAAGCAGACATAGCAATCCAGCCCTGCACAAGCGTCAAACAAGCAGGTCCATCATTCATGCATTTGTATGGTAGATCTATGTACCACCAGCCTGATTCACCATGAGCAGGAAAAACAGCATAGTTCCATGCAAAGCCAGATTAATATTGCAGGATTTCCATATCAGCAGCCGACAAGCAATGGCAGCAGTCCAGCCAAAAGGATAGAACACATTTGTCACTGAACACAGTTTATGTCGAGACAGCCTGCTCCATGTAGCTCCATGCAGGCAAAGAGATGACAGCAGGCAGGTATAAACTACCAGAGTTGGTGTCCCAGACGGGCTGGCTTACGTGTTCCAGGGATGGCTGTGTGTACTGGTGATGGACAGTTGTCTGTGGGATCAGGCTGGGATGCTGGTTGCCAGATAAGGTCCAGGACTAACGCTGAGTCCACGTATGGGAGGTAGATGGAGGTCGGGACGCAGCACATGCGTCCTCGGCCGGTTTCGCCGGACTTCCGGCTTCCACTGGAGGTGTGTGTCATTATTTAAATAATCAGTCAAGAGAAAAAAAGAGAAAATAAAAAAAAATTGTTTGCTCACATAAATCCATCTGAATTGCAACAGTACTATAAAATAGAAACTAAAATAAATTACCTGTCAGACATCTTGTTATAGGTTTTTGAGAGTTTCCGAAAATTTTAATAAAAAAAAAACTGTGCTAATTGTTTTTCATCTTTTACTTTCTATTGCACTCACTGACATCACTATAAATCAGCTGGGTCTGTGATGGATTCATCTGTGGTGCAGACTTGCAGTACAAAAATGTCCATAGAGGTGTGTTTAATCTAATTTGACTACAAAGTACAGAACTTGGATAGAAATGACCGTGGGTTTTGGTGTCCATGCGGCCTAACAAGATTCACTCTTTTTATTTTATATAGATTCACTCTTTTTATGTCAAAGATTCACACTTTAGACAGCACCTACATTTTTTGTGTTTGTAGAAAAAATAAACAAAAAATCAGTACATCAATACAGAGCCAAATGTTTATCATATTTAAAAGATGGCTCTCTTGCTTAAAGGATACCATAGTCCAAATTAATATGAGAAACATGGGGAGCAAGCAGGTATGTGAGCTGTCCTGATGCTCACCTCTCCCCTGGTTCCCCAATCTACCCCTCCTATCCTCCTCCCGGCACCTCCTTCTGGATGGCCGGGTCAGGCATCACTGCATCTGTGCTGGCCCGAATGTGCGCATCCTACAGTGCACGGTCGCGGCCGAAAGCACTCTGTGCAGGTGCATGTTATCACAATGGCATCATGCGCCTGCACAGAGCACTCCCGGCCCAATCGCCTGCTGTAGGACGGGCGCGGCCAGAGGGAGGGTGCTGGGGGTCATTAAAGTGGATCGGAGGGGCAGGTTGGAGAATGGGGGGTCAGTGGCAGCTCTAGCTTCATTTTTGGAGGGAGGGGCACAAAGGGGGCACGATGGCTTGCTGGTGGGGCCCATTTGGGTGATCAAAATCAATGTTTGTACGGTGCGCTTTAGATAATGTTTGCTTAAAGAGACACTGAAGCGAAAAAAAAATGTTGATATTATGATTTGTATGTGTAGTACAGCTAAGAAATAAATCATTAAGATCAGATACATCAGTCTAATTGTTTCCAGTACAGGAAGAGTTAAACTCCAGTTATCTCTATGCAAAAAAGCTATTAATCTCTTTATCTTTATCCATTAATCCTTTATTATCTCAACTGTTAGTTAACTGTTAACTGTTTACTTTTCCTCTGCCAGAGGAGAGGTCATTAGTTCACAGACTGCTCTGAAAGAATCATTTTGAATGCTGAGTGTTGTGCAATCTGCACATATTATAGAATGATGCAATGTTAGAAAACACACTATATACCTGAAAATAAAAATATGAGAATATTTTCTTTGCTGCTAATCTTCTAGTAATTATTCATAGTACACAACCAATTCATTATATCATATATATTTTTTCTCTTCAGTGTCTCTTTAACTCAGATGATGAAATTGGCTGGTTTTCTAATAATGCTTTAATCCTTACTTGCTAGCAATCTGTTCATGTGTGGAAAGATCACAGACAAATCATTCCAGCCTCCAGCCTGTGTCTCACGACTGCAAGCAAGCGGAGGGGGAAGAGGCAGGAGGGAGAGAAACACTGTGTGTGTAACTCCTTGGGCGTAGAGAGTGAATAAAGCTCCCATGTAGTATTTCAGAAGGGTATCCTTTGCCAGATCATAATATCACACCTTGGGCTTGATTCACTAAACCATGGTAACTCATATCATGGCCACGCTAGCATTTTGCGCGTGTTGTAAGGTGCGTAACATTTTGCGCATGCTAACGCGAATTTTGCGTTAGCGCACACAAAACGTTACGCGCGTTATAACGCTAGCGCGGCCGTGATGTGAGTTATCACGGTTTACTGAATCAAGCCCCTTGAGTGATAGGCTTATAGAGAGCCTTGAAAAAAATCAGAGGCCACAGGAGCTCAATATGGTGTAGGCAATGTGAATTGGAAAATAATGTAGAATGAGATAAATACTCACAAATTTGGGTTGCTGTGCTAGAAACCACAAAATGTATGTGTAGGGAATGCCTCTCCCCACTTTGGTAGCAGGACACTCTCTGACAGTCTTAAATAGAAAGTCCAAATGATTTACTGCAAGGAAACACCTGCTGATCAGGGACAGATGTCCAACTGCAGATAAGTTGTAAAGATAGCAGAGCCACCAGTTGGTGACTAGTGGTAACAGCATCACCAGGTGAAGCAGGGTGCAGCAGACAGTGTTTATAACAGTGACAATGCCTGTGGATTGAGAGGCATTATAGGAAAAGTATGTCCATCCAGCTTGATGAGAACCTATGGCACTCATTACCATCATCTGAAAGTCACATATTTAAGAGATATTGTCCCCATAACACAGGATACACTAGCCATGATCTTTATGAAATAGTGATCCCTTCCTTCTGCCCATGTCAGAATTGAGCTAGTCAGCAGATTACTGCACTATACACATGGTCTTTGATTTGCCCATGGAAGACTCCATTGCTTCTTTACCTCTACAAAACAGACTTCTTCTAGAAGAAGTTAGTCTGTACCTCTCAGTGTTACAAGCCCTACTTCATAGAGTCAAATTAATCCATGCCATGCACTGATAAAGATCAAACAATCTGAAACAGTCTGTATGCATGTTGGATTATTCTGGCTCTGTACAAATGAACAAGCTGACACATCATTGCATTCCAGCGGTTCTGGAGGTGTGTTTAGCTTCTAAGGGTAACAATGGTTAATTTGCATATATTCAGCAGTGTTGCACTGGGAGACATCTCAAGCTCACTCCAACCTGAATTATCGCAAATTCTTTCTGTTTTAAGAAAGCAAACTTTTGTTTTTCTTCTAGAAGAGTGATTTTTAAATCGTTTTCCCCTACCGGAGATCGTTCGTAATTAGTTATATGGAAGTCAAAACATAACATAGGGCGCATTTAAAATTGTTCTGTGTCTGTGATTATTGGAATTTATTGGTAGAAACTGCAGTATTTGGGGTGTGTCTTCATGGCTAAGCCGGGACATTACTGTGCTACAACAAAGCAATTCTCAGGAAATCATTTGATCTCCAGGTGACTGAATAACCAGCTCAGAACAATACACCAGCCCCCAACCGACATCCACTGGTGATTGAGCCAATGACCATACTAGATCTCAGGAACCTGTTAATCTGGTATGTCTTACCACAGATGGACTATTGAACTACCACCCCTCTCCCCAACTGCTAAGTACATAGACACTTGCTATACACCATGGAGGACGGGTTTCGTTACCTGATATATGATCGGGCTGTTTTACAAGGTTGACACATAGACTTACAGCATCTGAGCCTAATATAGCGCTGAAGACCATTAGCAGAGACAACGTAACACCTTGGTCAAACTTCAAAGAAATTGATGAAGAAGTCACATCAAGCATCCCCCTTCACCTCCACCTAACTACCTGTGACCTGGATCCTGGCCCAACACATGTTGAGCTGCCCTGACCTGTTTGTACCGGTATTCCTTAAAATTGTTACCTGTTCCTTACAATCAGGGATATTTCCTGCTTTACTGAAGGAAGCAATCATCAGGCCTCTCCTCAAAAAACCCTCCCTGGACCCTGATGCAATGAGCAGCTACAGACCTGTCTCTAACCTTCCCTTTCTGGGTAAGCTAATAGAAAAAGCTGTATATCTCCAGCTAGAATCCAAAATCCTACAAAACAACAGCTATGACCCATTCCAGTCTGGCTTCAGGAAATACCACAGCACTGAAACTGCCCTCATCCAAATATGCAACCACCTGCTCATGGTAAGAGACAGAGGAGAGTGTTCCATCCTCATACTGCTAGACCTTTCTGCAGCCTTTGACACAGTTTACCATGACATCTTGATAAACAGGCTACAGGAATACTGCGGCATTGATGGCATAGTTCTTCAGTGGTTCAAATCCTTCTTGAGTGGCAGAACCCAAAAAGTGTCTATGGGGCCCTTCCTGTCCACCCCTATACCACTTAAGTATGGAGTGCCCCAGGGCTCAATCCTCTCTCCCCTGCTCTTTATGATTTACATGTTACCGCTTGGAAAACGAATCCAGAAACATGGCCTGACATACCACTGCTATGCGGACGACACCCAACTATATCTTTCCTTCAAGCCTGATGTGACAGACCCAACTCTAACTATAAATGCCTGCTTATGCAAACTACAGCAATGGATGAATGATAACTGGCTGAAACTAAATGCAGACAAAACTGAAGTCATTCTGATTGGAGGGCAGCGCATGACAACAAAACAACTTAACTTGCAGTCTTCACCACTGGGAATAGGAGGCACGGATCTACGCAGCTCTAATCATGTGTGTAGCCTGGGAGTCCTAATTGATGGGGATTTAAACTTCAGAACTCACATCTCTGCTGTGGTGAAATCATCCTATTTTCACCTTAAGAACATCACAAAAATCAAGCACCTCATCCCCGCAGAAGATCTACCAACTTTAGTTCATGCCTTCATTACTTCCCGACTGGACTACTGCAATGCTCTCTACACTGGCCTTCCAAAAAAGGTCTTGTACCACCTTTAGCTGATACAGAACACTGCTGCCAGATGCTAACCAACCAACCCCGTCACTGCCACATAACGCCAGTCCTGCACTCCCTTCACTGGCTGCCTAAAGAATGGAGGGTTCTATTCAAGATTGGCCTACTGACATTTAAATCACTGAATAATCTGGGCCCTGGATACATGAAAGAAATGTTGCAGCTGCTTAGCAATCCCCGCATTTTCAGATCCACAGGTTCTAATAATCTAGTCATACTCAGAGTCCACTTGGAAACTGTTGGTCCCAGAGCCTTCTGTCATGCCGCTCCTACGTTTTGGAACTCCTTACCTCAACAGATCAGGACAGCTCCATCTCTAGAGGTGTTTAAATCTAGACTGAAAACCCACCTGTTCAGTTTGGCATTTGCAGAAATATAACTTTTGTTGTGTGAATACTTCATCCTACTACCAACTACTTAATCTGAGAGAGCCTAAGCGATTTGAGTCCTATTGGAGAAAAGCGCTATAGAAATGTTATTGTATTGTATTGTATTGTATTGTATTGTATTAAAGCGGTATCGTCACCATAAAAATCAAATTTCAACAGCAACTGGTCTGAGTGTATTGAGTGATAAAGATGCTAATCCTGCATTCAAAACTTTCAAAACGTTTTCTGCTGTTATGATTTGGAGTTATCATATACCTTAGGAGCACTGGCTCTTTAGTAGTCAGTGCCAAAGAATTGCATGCTGGGGGTTCTTTTTATCTATAATATATTCCTCCTCTTGCCTGCTGCCTATCTGAAACCTAATCCCCTAATCACTTGTGTTTACAAGCAAGGCTGAGGTGACTCAGGTGATTGGAGGAGACAAGAAAAAAAGTAAAGGGCAGAAATGACATCACGAGTTAGCCTTAACTGTGGGCAAAAGACATGGCCCCCACCAGGAACAGAATTCTCGTAATTTACTAAATAACATTCACTGAAATCAAACCGTGGACAGTACAATACATGTGTTATGTAAGTAAATCAAGTATTTATCTACTTATATATGTGTTTTTTTCCCTGGCATAGTATGGCTGATCCTACTGCTTTAATAGGGATAGTTAAGAGACATGATTTCTGGGCTCAGCAGGCACATGTGTATATGTGTTAAGAGGTTAGAGTAGGTAGAATGCCTCCCACTGTCACCCTTACCCTTAGCTAGCACTTGTATTTCATATGCCATAACTTGTACATACGGTATGTGTATTTGTAAATAAACCCCTTTTTTACCCTTGAAATGAGTTTGAGTAGTCAGTCAGCAATAAGTAACAAAAGCTAGAGTGCATTCTACAGTGATGCTTTCATATTTTTATTCCTGCATCCTTTTTTTTTGTATTTGAGAAGTAGTATAGAGGAAATGTAAACTGTGGGGAAGCAGGATAAAAGACATTCACATTGTTCTTTTATCTTTTTATGAAGGTAGACATTAAAATAATCATTAAGCCACATAGCAAAGTAAATATTAAAGAACAATCAGTTTTGAGACCTTAAAATCCTTTCGCATATTCCATTTGTGTAATATTTTTACTGACTTTTCAATAACCTCAACTGGCTTCATTAACTTATAAAAAAATGATCGCAACATGCTGTTGATGTTGTACAATAATATAGATAAGTCTCTGAAGAAAATAGGCTGATGTATGGTTTTATTAAAATCGGCTGAAATAATTTAACTTAACATAATTGGAGCTGTGAGACATTCAGGCTGATGCAGCTTACTGTTAGCTTAATTAAAAGTTAATAAAATTGCAGGCAAAACATATGTCACTGACAAGGCAGCTTGAAATGTTCCAATGGGGATTTAAGTAGTTCTCTCACTGTATAGTCAAAAACTCCCATCTGACTATTTAATATTTAATTGATGCTAGCTATGATTGGGATTAAAGACCTGGGGAGGTTGGCAACCAAAACAATCTGATATTCAGGAAAGAATGGTAATCTGTATCATTGTTCTGGATACCAAGGATCTTTGTGCTGTGACAGATGTGTGCCCTTAAGCTCCGTACACATGCCTGACTGCAGGCAACGACGGGTCCGTCGTCACCTCCAGCGACGTTCCAGTGACAGTCCGACGTGTGTACAGTCTGTCTGCAGACTGATACGGCTGTTTCTGAGCGATCCGCCTTATCAGTCCGCCGCCAGTCTGTACACACACCGGACTGTCTGCTGAAACACAGTAATCCTAATATACACAATGTCTTGGCTCTCCTTCTTCAGTGTTGACTTTGACTCCCTATCTAACCAAAACCAAATATCATCCTCAACCATTTACCTAACTGTAACCTATCCCCTATTCTGTCCCTAACACTAACTACTATTCCTGGCTTACCACTAAAGGCTCATACACACGCTCAACAAAAGTCTTTTAAATGCACAATTATCAAACAACTTTTCTTGTTGAAACAAACCAAAAAAAGTTGTTTGCTATTGTTCTAACAACTGATAAGAAGCAGCTCAAGTCAACCCAACAGTTGGATTGGCTTGAGCTGCGTCTTATCAGTTGTTTGAACAGTAGCAAGCAACTTTTTTGGTTTATTTTTTGGTTTATTAAACGTAATCATTTAATATTAATATTATTAACCTTAATAATCAATTTATCAGTAACTCTGAATCCTCAACCAATTGCTTAACATTCAACATGATTTTTCATCTTCGTTAAATCTTAACAATTCCTAACACTAACCTGTCACCTGAACTAATGTTAGGCACAATCTAACATGCTACTTCCACCTAATCCTAAAATGTAACCCTAATCTAACCCTACTCTAACAATAAAGGTGCCCATGCATTGAGCATAGTACTTATAGTAAATGTTCATATTTTAATTCAGATTAATCAGATAAAAACAGGGCAGCTGGAGGGCCCTATTGAACCCTGAAATAATGCATTATTGAATTGTTTTACTACTGACCACCTCTATCCTACATTTTCCCTGGGCCAGATAGTATTAATTCTTACCTACTGCAGGCCCTTTTAGATTGTAACTGCATGATAGAATGCTCGTCCTTAGTGTCTCTTGAGTTTACTGTATAAGTACCACCAAAACAGAATATAATATTTATACCATGCGTATTTGTATACAAAAAAACTTTGAAAAATTATGTTGCCCCCCCCCCCCCCTTTCTAAATCATATCCTGTGCAGAAGTATGTTACTTGTTTGTATTATTTTTATTTTATTTTCAAACCCACCCTACAGGTCAGACGATAGTGTATGATCAAACGTTTATATCGATATCATTCTCAAAAAGTGACTTGCGGAAAAAAGTGTAAAATCAACAAATGTGCAACAAATAGGTAAATCAATAAAACAATCATTATTGCTAAGTCTAATATATTCCACATATATTAAGGATCTTGTTGGGGATTCATATGCCAAAGCTCAACGAGCATAAATACTGGTATTCTCTGCCAGGCATTACAGAGTCTCAATATAGTAATCTGTGTCAACGTCTACAGAGACAGATGGATTGATCAGCAATGCACGTGACCATACAACCATATGTAATAAGCAAATTGTTTTCAGAGGAAATGGTTGTTACAAGTAAATTATATCACTGCTTTGTTGTTCAACCAAAGCAAAACAAAGAGCAGATTGATATATCAACTAGCTCCATAACTCTCAAGGCTGTAATTGACTTCGATGATCCTATTTCTTTTCCAGCAAAACCAGCTGGTTCATGCTTATGCTTATCATTCTTAGCCTGCACCCCAAGCCTTGAAAGGATGTATGGTCCCTGAGTAATGTTCATAGAAGATTTTCTTTTATACAGTGGTGTAACTAAGGAGCAATGGGCCCTGGTGCAAGTTTTATATGGGGCCCCCCAGACACTCTATACATAACAATTGATACGGCACACTAAGGTGTCAGAGATGCAAGAAGGGGATGGGAAACAGTTTGTTTATGATCACTATTATTTAAAGCATGTATAGAAGTAATTATTACAAGTACAGGACCAAGAGAGAGCTAATATTGTGCTTGAGGGAGGGCGCCTTGGGGCCCCTCTGGCCCAAGGGCCCCGATGCGGTCACAACCTCTGCACCCCCTATTGCTATGCCACTGCTTTTATACTGGTAATGTGTATTATTATTCTACAGCTGGTGCAGCCTGGCAAACCATGTATGACTGGTTTGATTCCATGTTATCTCATCTACAGCCCAGAAGTTACAGAACTTGTAAATCACTAAGAAGCTAGTGATATAATTTCTCAGTAACATTTATCACTGTTTACTTACAATAATTTTTTTTTTACCTACAATTTTACTTTTCTTTAATTTTTTTATGCGTTTGATATTGCTATATAGGCCTGCAGAAAAGTGTTTTTTTCCCCAGTCCTTACTAGGTGTTACTGCGGTAGTAGCCACTCCCAAATGGGTTCTTGAGCAACATTTGGTCTGTTACAATGTGTATGGAATATAGATTAGGCTAAGTAATATACAGTTTTTATTGATATAGGTTTTGAAAAATATTGGCTGATTTTTTTTTTATATTTATGAGTCCCCTTTTGTTTTAGTTCATTACTTACTTGTTTTTACTGTATAATGTGTTTGGCCTCAGGCCATATGGAGACTTTTATTATGTGTTCGACCAGTGTTATTGTTCTATTATGTAGTGTACCAGAAAAAAAATATACAGTATATAGCCTTGCCTAAGCTTATTTTGTTCAATAAAAAGCTGTGTGTGCCGCAACCATCTGTTTCTTTTTTCATACTTGAGGCTCGGAATCCTCACAGTTGTAAGCATATTATCCTTGCTAAGGTGAGGCTACCCAACCTTTTCTTTTAAAATTCCTCCTACTTAATATTTCACACCTTATCAATAAAACACACACACACACACACACACACACACACACACACACACACACACACACACACACACACACACACACACACGTTGCAGGATCTTATTTGGTTTTCTTTGTATTATACCACTTTAATATGCTTGACGGTAGTCAATCCTATATTCATATTATATACTGTATATTCTGGTGTGTAAGACCACTTTTTAACCCTTGAAAATCTTCTGAAAAGTCATTGATGCCGGGTGATACACCGTATCCTGTTACCGACTCTCAGATCTCGCTGCTGAGGACTGTAGTGAAGCGGCACAGGCGCACATGTGCGAGATCTGAGAGGCCTGTTACCGACTCTCAGATCTCGCTGCTGAGGACTGTAGTGAAGCGGCACAGGCGCACATGTGCGAGATCTGAGAGGCAAAGAAGGAGGTAAATAGGATACAAGGGCAGGCCAGACAGGTGAAAGAAGTGTGCTTTATGGGCACAGCACAATCTATTCTTCCATACTGCTCTGATAAACAGGGAGACGAAGAGCTGACCAATTCACTTAGGGAGAGGGAGAGTTGACCAATCCAACCAGTCAATCACCTATATACTGTTATATACTGGGTACCACATACAGTACAACATCAGTATCTGTTCATACATAGTACCAGGATATGATTTTTTTTTATTTGGTGTGCGTGGGAAGAGGGGTAGTCTTATACGGCGAATATATCCCAAACTCTGTATTTTAACTGGAAATGTTGGGGGGTCATCTTATATGCACAGTTGTCTTATACACCACAATATACAGTAGATATTATATAGTTGTTATTACATTATTTTCATAAACAACGTTTGACTTAGGCAGTCTAGATTTTATGCGGTAGATTTCTAAAGCACCATCATACCACAGACAAAATCACATCAAGCATACTGAGCCCGATCCAATTCACTTTTTCTCCTAAGTTTTCTCCTAGGTGATATTTTGACATCTTATCAGAAAGGTGCTTTTTAATTCACCAGCAAGCAAGAAAATACTCAGAATAATTTTGGCAGTAATTTTCACCTACTTTTTGGTAATTTCTCAAGTGCAGTTGCAGAGTGCTGAAAATCTACAGTGTTTTACACGGAAAATGAGAAAACGATGAAAAAAAAGCGTATTGAATTAGGGCCTCTGTCCCTTTAAGACAGCTGTCTCATGTTACACTCTTTTTTTTACATTTTCAGCAGTGCCCCTCTTCCACATACAATAAATTCGCTCTTCTACGTATAACCCACCTTGTACAGTAGATTCCTACGTCCATATACAGCTCTCAGAGGCAAACCCAGGATTTTAAAGTGGGGGGTTCCTGAAAGGAATACAATACAGCATAATAATATGGTAGGACATCATGCTGGGTACACTTAATGCAATTTCCCATCCAACCGACAACGGGATTGATCAGAAGGTAGTTTGGATACAGATAATAATGAGGACAGCCGACATTGGTAATGAAGGGGAAAGTGAAGCATTCCCACAGCAGGGCACAGGGCTGTGCTCATACCTGACTCTGTGCTCTGTTAAGTTCCCCAGAGCTGCTCCATGCTCTGTACACACGCTGCTGCTCCATGCTCTGTACACATGCTGTTGCTCCATCCAAAGTCAACTGTAGCCGGGAAAGAAAGGAGGCAGTGCTGTGAGCTGTAGGATGCCTGCAGATATTCTGGTGTCTCAACTTGTGCCTCTCCCCAGACAATCAACTGGTTGGAGGGGGGGGGTCATTCTGGACAGCTGTAATCCCCCCCCCTGCGTTTGCCTATGAGCTCCCCATATAGAGTCATCTCTTTTCTATGTATGCTATACCCCTCATTCTTTGTATCGAATTGCATCCTTGCCCATTCAAAGAGCAGCCCCCATGTTTTTTCTGTTTTATTTTTGACCCCATTTATGACCACCCAATACAAGTGGATACAGGGGTGTACTAGAAGGGAGCATCAAACGCAGGGGGGCCCATAGCTGTGGGGGTTCCCAAATACTAACCTTCTTTTCCTCTGATATAGGGAACTATACTTCAGATTAGGTGTTTTTGTGACTACACTGGTTATGGGTGTGAAGATCATGATGGCCACTTGTTTTATGACCCTTGTGAGATGGGCCCCAACACTGTGAAGGGCACCAAAGGGGGGGAAGGGGGAATGTGAATGGGAAGCCCATTCAAAATTTTACTGGAGGGCCCCATGAATTGTAGTTACGCCACTGAGTGGATGTTCAGAATCTACAGCAGGGAGTAAACATTCCCATCATGCATTGAAAGTCCAACTCCAAGTTTAGACCTAAGTACAGTATCTGAAAGCTTACTTTGCACAGAGTTCAGATGTTACCCATTTTATCAAATGAGACTTCTGCAGTTTAAAAATCCAATAATACAAAAACATCCCCTGAAGCCGTCTAGCTGAAGTGGCTAATAACAGCTTCCATGTGTGGGATTGCTATCACTGTCGATATTATTAGCTCTGCATAATTAAAGACTTCAGACTGAGTTTTCCCAAAAAGACTTCAGGCAAATCTGTGTTGCAAGGACCTGGACAGTGAAGAGGTTTCTGACAAAGTGCTTTAAAGGTGATTTATTTCATGCTTGCTATCTAATGAAGAAGCTTATAAACAGATAACACATTCTCAGTTCTCTGATGGAGTGCCTACACAGGGCTAGGAAAGCATTTGTGCCTGCAGAGGGACTTTAAACATTTGCTCATCCTGCTGCTAGTTTGGCGCTAATTCATCCACTACGAAAGTATGTGAATTAATGATCCATTACATAAACTATCTCCAGGCACAAAATCAGATAAATATGCAAGCCACAACAACAAAAAGAACATATTAATAGCAATTACCCTGGAAAGTAAATAAGAAAAGAAACTTTCATATTCATTTTTTTTAAATGCAAGAATTGTGCTGTTATTGACAGTTATTAATGCCTTCTTCTTGTTTGCAAAATGTTTTAGCATTGAAGCTAGCGCAAAAGAGAATTTCATCCTCCCCAAAGTACTAGAAGAAGATTAATGATCTTGCTGTGCTGAGTATTAATCAGGCCCATTATAATTGATCATAGAGGAAGAAGTAAACATGGAGCATCTGTCTAAAGCGGCTTGCTGCTGTTCACGGATACATTCATTGTTCATGTTTGTTAAATCCTTTACCGCTCTAATCAGAATACATTTTTTCAAGATAAAGGGTACCATTCACCTAACCGCAAGATATTCACGGCATCTTAATTAATTGTACAATTCATTCCTCCATGGTCCCGTCCATGGTGATCCGTACCCTAGACACATGATCAAAAGGAGCTGACAGTTGCTCAGCTCCCCCCAGGTGCTGCCGCACTGTAATCCTCAAAATTACTGCCGACACTCTTTTTATGGCTGCTGTCACATTAATCTTCCATTAAAGTGGATAGGGCATTAACGGGAAGAAAAGACTCCAGCAGAGATCAATGATGGGTTTCAGAGATGCAGAGACTGGCTGTGAGCAGGTTTCAAGCTCAGGGGAACCTTACAGTGTTGGTCCGCAATGAGTATTGGTGTTTATGTCCAGTGTAGGACACATTAATACATTTTAATTACTGGTACTTTAAAGGAATACTGTAGAGGTTTGGGGGAAAATGAGTTAAACTTACCTGGGGCTTCTAATGGTCCCCTGCAGACATCCTGTGCCCGCGCAGCCACTCACTGATCCTCCGCCTCGCCTCTAGTTCACTTCTGGAATTTCAGACTTTAAAGTCTGAAAACCACTGTGCCTGCGTTGCCGTGTCCTCACTCCCACTGATGTCACCAGGAGTGTACTGCGCAGGCCCAGTATGGTCTGAGCCTGCGCAGTACGCTCCTAATGACATCAGCAGGAGCAAGTACACGGCAATGCAGGCACAGTGGTTTTCAGACTTTAAAGTCTGAAATTCCAGAAGTGAACTGGAGGCGGGGACCGGAGCATCGGTGAGTTGCTGCGCGTGGATGTCTGTGGGGGACTATTAGAATCCCTGGATAAGTTCAACTCATTTTTCCCCGACCCCCTACAGTATTCCATTAAAGAGAAAAAAAAACAATATTGGATAGTCTGATTTTGAAGGGAAGAAGGCGCCCGTAAAAGTATAAAATGTGTAAAAACAGTTTAAAAGGTAAGAGGAACTTAACCTAGGAGATGAGACATAATTCAGGTAAAAAAGAGGTAATTTTATTGAAACACCACCAGAAAATGCATTTTACTGATATCAGCCCACTTCCTTAGTCAGTGAACAGTGTCTGAAGATAAGTATCGCACAGCTCAGAGCGCCTATGTCTACAACCTGAATTATGTCTCATTTCCTGAGATAAGTTCCTCTTACCTTTTAAACGGTTTTTAAATATTTTATACTTTTTGGGATACCTCCCAATCTGCATTATGACCCCCACAGGGGCCACTATTAGCTTGGGCCATACACATTTTTTTCTAAAACCCTTGTTGACCCTAACTATATATTTTTCTGGGGATTGACCCAACCAATCATGACAGTTGGAGCCACTGTTCTCAAAACGTCTGCAACCTGGGTTTGTGTGAGTACCTTTATTGCTTTTATATTATTTTTGGATGTGGCATACCACTCGATAAGGGACTTCTGGTTTCTCCTGTGGTCTTCCAGACTCCCACCATTATGAAAGACAATTAGAATTGATGTTGTTGTGCTTGTAACCTTTGCTTGTGTCTCCACTGTGGAGAATTTCCCTTACTTCATGTCTGTGGAAACTCCATGGGTCTGATGACTTTAATATGAACCTTGCTGATTATGAAAATGAGAAATGTCCATATATCTTGTGGTCTTTGTTCCTGTAGGAGAGAACAGAAAGTGAAGGAAATTCTTCCAGATGGGAAACCTGATAAGAAGAAAAGCTTGACGTTTCTAACTATAACTTCCTCCGATGCCGTTCAAAATAAAAATAAACACATTTTCTGGATATGGGCTATAAATATAGGCAGTAAATATCTACTATTTATAAATAACAAAAGAACAAAGCAGTCCCCAAAATCTGAGATGCAGTAAAATTAGATGTAACCTGTAATACAAGATATGGATGTTGCTATGATTATTATGCCATGAAAATACTACTTGCTTGACTATTATGTCAATTCTTTGCTACTCATATTTTCCAGCCCACTAACCCAGAATAAGTATGTAGATCAGTCTGATTCAATTTTGACTCCTACATTTGTTAAAGGCAAAGAAAAGCTCAGAAGACGTACTTGTGCATCAGTATTGCAAACAAAAAAAGGCAACTATGGCTTTCTTTCAATATCCCTATTACCCCTCCTACTGTGACAACTGTCAAAAATAATTTTACAGCTTTAAAATACCTTTTATGCTCCTCTTCGCTAGCAAAACTGAGACCAGATTGATAATAGTCTCCACCATGATCCTTATCCAATCAACTTTTCTCCTGTGTTTTCTCCCAAGATATTTGTCATCTGATCTACAAAACAGCTTTTCAGAAAAAGTACTAAAAAGTAGGTGAATAGATAATATTTCACATATTTGGATTATTTTCTTGATTGCTGAGGGCTTAAAAAGTATTTCATGGATAAAGTGTGAAAGTTTCACCTGGGTGAAAATTCAGAAGAAAGATTAACAGAATATGCACCCATTATGGATAAGTGAGCACAGATAGAAGTGGAAGTGATAAAAGCAAAACTGTACCTGTTTGCGTCTGAGGAAAAGATGAATTTACCTGGAAGACGTCCTCTTGCCATGGCTTTTCATGCTGTGCTCCATCCTCCTGGCACTTCCTGCTTCACAGCCAGAACTTTGCCTATGCAACAGGAAGTGTTGGGGGATTGGAGTGAAGCATGGGAAGTTGGGAGATATCTGTCACATGGAAATATATCTGAGCATGGCTGCAGCCAGTGTCAAATGTAATATGTCTTCTTGCTGCTTTGAAACTACACTGCATGTGAAATGCTGCTGACACGCATGGGGTTACAAACACTGCCATGAATTTGTGTAATAAGGCAATAAGGCACTTAGAAGCTGGCAAATGGAGGTTGAGCACTCAATTCAGCCCTTGAAGTGAACCTCCAGACTAAAGATCTACTCAGCAGCACTGAAAAGGCTTGGTGTTTCTTTAACAGTTTTCACAGCATCAGAACTTAGTTTTTCTTACCAAAACCTCATTTTTAGCTGCAAAGAAAAAATCTGCATGGGCATTTTTTCCCTTGATGCTGTGCAAAGCATGATGGGATTTCTGATGTTGTTGTTCTCCTTCTGCTGTTTCAGCGAAAATGTTTTTTTTTTTTTTTTATTATTTTAAATTTGAGATTTGAAGCCTAGCGCGTGCAGCTAGGAGGGGTGATCAGGACACAAGACTGTTATAACTGTGTCTCATGCTCCCTCTCACCTCCTTTCAACCAAAAAAATGGCTGCCCCCATGAAATCGCAAACATTTGCCTGTTCTTTTAAAACAGAGTGGATAAGAGACTATATTACCTATCTATTTAAATTAACATAACTAATGTAACTTAACCCTCTGGGAGATACAATTACATCACCCTGGAGGGGGCGCAGCACTTTTTTTAAAATCATGTAGCTAGCCTAGTGCTAGCTACATCATAGCCGCTGTGCAGCGGCATCCCCCCACCCCCTCCGATCGCCTCCGGCGATCAGCGCAAACAGGAGATTCCGTTCAGAACGGGATCTCCTGCTTGGCTTCCCCCGTTGCCATGGCGATGCTCGCGATGACGTCATCGACGTCGTGACGTCAAAGGGAGTCCCGATCCACCCCTCTGCGCTGCCTGGCACTGATTGGCCAGGCTGCGAGAGGGGTCTGGGGGGGGCTGCGCGGCACGGCGGGTAGCGGCGGATCGGCGGCAGCTAACGGAAGTTACATGCAGCTAGCAAAGTGCTAGCTGTGTGCAACAAAAAAAATTATGCAAATCGGCCCACCAGGGCCTGAGAAATCCTTCTGCGTGACATACGCCGAGCTCAGCTCGGGATTATCGCCCAGGAGGTTAATGACAGTATGTTTGTAAAAGCTGAAGTTCCCCTTTGAACTGAAACTGAAGCAAATTTGCCACATTTTTTTCCCCGTACAAATCAGTGCAAGGTTTCCCTTAACCACTTAAGGACCAGGGGTGTTTTGCCTGATCTGTGCTGCGTGGACTCTCCAGCCCGCAGCACAGATCAGGATTATGCCAGGGCGATCAGACTTACCCCCTTTTTTCCCCACTAGGGGGATGTCCTGCTGGGGGGGGGCTAATCGCCGCCGGCTTGCTGCGCTTTGCGGGGGGCTCTTCAAAGCCCCCCTCCGCGGCGTTTTCGACGCTCCCTTCCTCTCTGTCCCTCCCTCTCCCTCCATGGGCTGCGCAGGATGAATATCCGTCCTGCGCATTGTAGGATAGGCTTCGGCCTATCATATGCCGGCGATCCCCGGCCAATCAGAGGCCGGGGATCGCCGATCTGCATTATGGCGCTGCTGCGCAGCAGCGCCGTATGATGTAAACAGGGGTGATTTCTTCCCCACGTGTTTACATTCTGCCGGTGAGCCGCGATCGGCAGCTCTCCGGCTGTTCACGGAGACACCCTCCGTGAACTGACATCGAGCGGCCGTTTCCATGGAAAACCACTTAAGACCTGCCGACGCCTATCGGCATTAGGCGGTCGTTAATTTTGTGAACTTACTATCTTTAGTTGAAGCATAAAAACAAGAACACCCAAAGCAGACCCTGCAAGCACACAGAGAACATAAGTACAACATGCAGATCTTGTTTTAAGTGACTAAGCGGATCCGAGATGAAAAACTAACTATAACAAGTAACTTGTCTATATATCTTGTCTAAAGTTTAGATAGTTTACACAGCAAATCTAGCTGCACACAGCTTTAATAGAAAACGATTATTTCTTCCTGTGATACAATGAAAGCAGCCATGTTGTTTGTAAACATTACACAGAGGCAGGCTTATCTGTATCTTGATCACTAAGCCTGTGAAAAAAAACCTAATCCCCCCTCCCCCCCTCTGCATCTGAAATCAATGGCTAGTAACACCTCCTCTTCCTGCTGCCCAGACTGAGCTCCCATGAGCCCTTGCTACTGCCAAGGCTCTCTGAAAACCTGTGGGCGTGTTTTATTTAGTTTATAGGGAATTAGAATATTAAAACAAAAACAAAAAAGTATTTGGCTTGAGGAATGCCGTATAAACAATAGGAAAGGAACACAATTATGCAATGAGTAAAAGTTCACCTCAGATCCACTTTGAGCTAGCATAAGGGAGTTTGCTGACCACCTACATTTTCTTATTATTTAAGGATGATTTATGTATATAATTTAAGTGTAGCCCACTTATGTCACCTTCAACACATTACCATTATATCAATTTACAGTGCCATATGAATTAATAGTTGATATTGTTACATTCAGGACTGTTGTTATAAACTGATCACTGAACAAGGATTCAAAAGAAGGCAGCCCTAGCATGGTTTTGGTGACTTGACATTAACTGCAGTTTCTGTGCCAAGGGGATGAATTTTTAAAGGCAATGCTTGGGCTAAAAATACAGCTTTGATAATAGGCTTTAGTAAATAGCATTTATGCTGTCTGCATATGTTTTTGACAATACTTTTTTTCCCCAGCACTTACAACCACCCACTGTGACAATCACAGCCGGTACTCAGACTAACAACAAACTGGAGTTTATTACTTTAATTTTCTAAGCAAATTATAAGATGCTAAATTATAGAACAAATCAATATATATGCAAAACTAAAGGGAGGCTAACTAAGCATGTTTATTACCAGCGGTATTCTTCATTTACCATGACTGTGTTCCACATTTGCTTTATCACTTGTAAACTTTCATGGAAACAGGTTTTAAAAATAACTATAAAGGGAACAAATGGTAACAGTTGCTATTAAAATGTACTATGTGCGCTGGATTATAAAATTGCATAGTGACGCATACACACCAAACATATATTATTTTATCCATTTAAACAGAAAAATGCACATACTGTGGTTGTATCAATTTGTAGCTCTTGCCCGAAATGGAAGAGAATTACCATGGTCAGAAATGGAATTGGAAAACTGTTGGCAAACCCTGTAAAAATAGTTAGCATATCCTTTAAAGTGTACCCAAGCAAAAGCCAACATCACATACTTACCTAAGAAGAGGGAAGCCTCTGGACCCCAATAAGGCTTCCCATGGCATTGTCCTTTCCAGTCCCCAGTTGCCACTTGTGCAACCTCCAAAGATTACTGAAAAGGACTTGTGAGTAATTTGATCGGGCCGCACTCCTCTTCAAGCACAAGCTCAAGTACCGAAGCGCCTGCACAGTAAACAGGAGCCTCTTGTGCATGAGTGACTCCGTGCTACACGTGGGCAGAAGGACCCCTCTCCCGGAAACTTCAGAGTAGCAGCAGTGGGCATGCATATATAAGAGTGTATCTCTTAAATGATCAATCCTGTCCAGACATCTCATGTCTCTATGATCTAAGTGCTGCTGTCATGGAGACAAAGACATTGGTGCCTGAACAGGAAAGATTGTGTAACGATTGGTGTCAGCACGCAGAGAGAATCTGATTATTGGTGATCTGCAGTATCACCAAGAATGCAGATATATACCCGATTATTGATGATCTGCAGTATCACCGATAATCAGATATATTGCTAACCTCTGGACACCTAAGGATAAGTGAGTGTTTGGTGTAACAGTAATACTTTGAGTAATGTACCTGCTGAGCAGGAGGTATACAATATAGAGACACAGCTCTGGGAGAACAGGAACCTTCCAGCAGCCTGAGGCTCTCCAGGGGGAGGAGTCAGGCTGGAGACGGGAAGGACCTAGGAGTGAATGACACCTAAGATGGATGTCACTATCTGATCTGGAGACTATCTCTTTTAAGGAGAGAGATAGCTCTTGAGGTCAGGCACGCCGGGTCGGCAACACACTGACAGATAAAGTACAAAGACTGAAGGCTGATTCGGTATCCAAGTCAAGCAGGGTCTGGCAATGGAATATCAGATATACGAGGTACCGAATCAGAAGACAGAGGAGTAGTCAGAAAAGCTATAAGTCATAACATATATCAAACAATGCCTATTCTGGGTGTGAGGTCCTTGGTCTCAGCACCCCGGAACTAGTCTGAAGAATACACAGATGATAATACAGTATTCCCTAGACTGGGTGTGAGGTCCGTAGTCTCAGCACCCTGGAACTAGTCTGAAGTATAACACAGATGATAACACAGTTCCCTAAGCTGGGTGTGAGGTCCTTGGTCTCTACACCCTGCAACTAGTCTGAAGTATAACACAGATGATAATACAGTTCCCTAAGCTGGGTGTGAGGTCCTTGGTCTCTACACCCTGGAACTAGCTTAAGCATAAACAGAATACAATTCAAATAATCTGGCTAAGTGTGTATTCCCAGGTCCACCTGGTTCAAACACACTGAGGATCTGACTAGGTCTGAGTGCTTCACGTAGTGATCGCAATGGCAGACAATTTGCAAGTGAACAGCAGGAACTATATATGGAGTAGTGCTCTCCAGCACCACCCCTAATTGCTCAACCAATAGTATCCCGCTCAGGAGTCAGCTGATCGGCGTGGTCAGCTGACTCTTCCTGCTTAGTATAAGAATTCTGCCTCTCAGCACACGCGCGTGTATTCCTAAGCCTATGTGCACTAACAGACTGAGCCATACCAGCCACACGCTGCCGCGTGCAGACCGCTGCGCTGGACGTGGAAGCAGCCGCCTTACTGTTGCATGCGGCGGCTTTTCCGCGTTCTGCCCTGCTGCCAAAAACACGCTTCCGCGTACCAACCGCCGCACTGGACTCGGAATCAGCCGCCTGCTCAGTAGCACCTGTGGCGGCTTTTCCGTGATCTCTCACAGATTGCCTGTGAAGCCAAGAAGTGAGTTTTTATCTCTGCACGCCTGCTTCCTCTACTCTGCACTTTGGGGAGGGGGAGGTAAGAGGTCGCTGACAGGGCCCCTATTAATTGTTACAGTGTCATTCGCTTTTTTTACATACCCTAGAAGACTGGACATCAGAAAAATACCAAAAACGCCACAGTTATGAAAATAGAACATAGGGATATTCAAATATGGGTAGCTTGTAGGCTTCACAATATGGGTAGCTTGTAGTTTGCCTAAAATAATTTTGAAAATGACATTTTGTTGTTGGATTGAGTTTGTCACTACCTATTTTGTATGTTGCATGGGTCCTAGCTATGAGTCACCTCATGATGCACAGCGATCTATTATTTGTCTAGGTGCGTAAGTGAGCCTATGGATTTTTTTGCAGTCCATTTTTTTTCACACTAACTGTTCAAACAAGCTCTGATTTCTGTGCAAAAAACATTTCCCACACTCAGCACATGAAAGGGGCTTCTCATCAGTGTGAGATCTGTCATGAGTGACATCAGGGTGCTGTGGGTGCTGGCATGGGTGCAACTGGTGTGGGTGGGTGGGGAGGATAGCAGGATCTGTGATGGCAGCAGTGACAGACAGAGTTCTCAGCTATATTTCGTACAGCTGAGAGCCTTAAAGAGGAACTTTAGCCTAAACAAACATACTGTCATTAAGTTACATTAGTTATGTTAATTCAAATAGATAGGTAGTATAATCTCCTACCCACCCTATTTTAAAAGAACAGGCAAAGGTTTCATGAGGGCAGCCATCTTTTTGGTTGAAAGAAGGTGACAGAGAGCATGAGACACTAGTTCCAACTGTCCTGTGTCCTGATCACCCCTCCCAATTGCTAGGCAACGAGAACAACAGCATTAGAAATCCCATCATGCTTTGCACAGCATCAGGGGAAAAAAGCCCAGGCAGTTTTCTTTGATGGGGGGGAGTTTAGCTAAAAATGCAACTAAAAATGAGACTTCTATAAGAAAAACAAAATTCTGATGCTGTGAAACTGTTAAAGAAACACCAAGCCTTTTCAGTGCTGCTAAGATTTTTAGTCTGGAGGTTCACTTTAAGCATGTTTAAAAGTGACTCCAGGGTTCCTCATTGGTCTATTAAAACAGGGGTCCCCAACCTTTTCCGGCCCGGGGACCACTTTCTCACCAAATTTTTTTCCGGGGCCCGCCATGGGGTGGGTGGTCGGGGGTCTGGATGTTGGGTACGCGTCCTAGTGGACAGTGGAGTGGGTTACGGGGGGGAAGGGGGGTCTGGCGAGGGTGCAGTGGCATAGATAGCATAGTTGCCCCAGTATAGCCAGTATAGTGCCCTAGTATAGCCAGTATAGAGCCCCAGTATAGCCAGTATAGTGCCACAGTATAGCCAGTATAGTGCCCCAGTATAGCCAGTATAGTGCCCCAGTGTAGCTAGTATAGCGCTCCAGTATAGATAGTTTAGTGCCCCAGTATAGCTAGTATAGTGCCCCAGTATAGCCAGTATAGTGCCCCAGTATAGTGCCCCAGGATAGCCCGTATAGTGCCCCAGGATAGCCAGTATAGTGCCCCAGGATAGTGCCCCGGTATAGCCAGTATAGTGCCCCAGTATAGTGCCCCAGTATAGTGCCCCAGTATAGCTAGTATAGTGCCCCAGTATAGCCAGTATAGTGCCCCAGTATAGCCAGTATAGTGCCCCAGTATAGCCAATATAGTGCCCTAGTATAGTGCCCCAGTATAGTGCCCCAGGATAGCCCGTATAGTGCACTAGGATAGCCAGTATAGTGCCCCAGGATAGTGCCCTGGTATATTATTATTATTATTTATTATTATTTAGTATTTATATAGCGCCGACATATTACGCAGCGTTGTACAGTATATATATATATATATCTTGTCACTAACTGTCCCTCAAAGGAGCTCACAATCTAATCCCTACCATTGCCATATGTCTATATTATGTAGTGTAAGTACTGTAGTCTACGGCCAATTTTAGGGGGAACCAATTAACTTATCCGTATGTTTTTGGTATAGCCAGTATAGTGCCCCAGTATAGCTAGTATAGTGCTCCAGTATAGCCAGTATAGTGCCCCAGTATAGCTAGTATAGAGCCCCAGTATAGCCAGTATAGTGCCCCAGTATAGCTAGTATAGTGCCCCAGTATAGATAGTATAGTGCCCCAGTATAGCCAGTATAGTGCCCCAGTATAGCCAGTATAGTGCCCCAGTATAGCCAGTATAGTGCCCCAGTATAGCCAGTATAGTGCCCCAGGATAGCCCGTATAGTGCCCCAGGATAGCCAGTATAGTGCCCCAGGATAGCCAGTATAGTGCCCCGGTATAGCCAGTATAGTGCCCCGGTATAGTGCCCCAGTATGGGTAGGTGGTGCCCCCCGCTCGTCCCCGCCGCTGTTATTACCTTAACAGCGGCCGCTCTCCCCTCTCCGGCGCGTGTATTTATTCAAGCAGCGTATCTCCCGGCTGCTCTGTGTGATGCGGAAGGAAGCAGGGCAGCGGCTTCCTGTAGCGGCAATGTGTATCACCGTTACTATGGTAACCGAGCCCTGCTTCATGCGCATCACACAGAGCAGCCGGGAGATACGCTGCTTGAATAAATACATGCGCTGGAGAGGGGAGAGCGGCCGCTGCTAAGGTAATAACAGCGGCGGGCGGAAGGGGGGGGAAGAGGACAGTCCTGCGGCCCAACTGGGAGTGTCCCGCGGACCACCAGTGGGCCGCGGACCACAGGTTGGGGATCCCTGCATTAAAAGACTAATGGGAATCCTCCAGATTCTCTCATGTTTGAAAAGGCTTACATGAAGACTGCCAAAATATTTCCCACAGTTTGGACATTTCCACAAAAACCTTGAATTAAATAAAAAATGCATCCATGAAAAAGTCCTTTAATGATCTTAATTATAAAGCAAGTGGTTTTGGCTAAGGCGCTCAGTGCCGAATGCTGAAACTAGGTGCCACTGTAGCAGTAATGTTATATTGTGCGGGGCGCGTAAGGGTAATTCAGAGCTCTGGACTCTGAATTAGGATGACTCGGAGGGGGTATAGTATTTTACGGGATTCGGGTGTACATATACAGTACGCATGCCTTAAAGAGAATCTGTATTGTTAAAATCGCACAAAAGTAAACATACCAGTGTGTTAGGGGACATCTCCTATTACCCTCTGTCACAATTTCGCCGCTCCTCGCCGCATTAAAAGTGGTTAAAAACAGTTTTAAAAAGTTTGTTTATAAACAAACAAAATGGCCACCAAAACAGGAAGTAGGTTGATGTACAGTATGTCCACACATAGAAAATACATTCATACACAAGCAGGCTGTATACACCCTTCCTTTTGAATCTCAAGAGATCATTTGTGTGTTTCTTTCCCCCTGCAGCTATCTTCCACTGAAGTGTCAGGCTGTTTCTTCCTGCAGAGTGCAGACAGCTCTGCCTGTATGTAATTCCTCAGTATGTGAAAGCCCAGCCAGCTCAGAGGAGGATTTATCCAGCTTGTAAAAGATAATAGAGCAGAGAGAAGCTGCACTAATCTAAATAATACACAGGCAGTGTGCAGAGAGGGGCCTGGAGGGGTACATGCATCACAGAACCACAACACTGAAGAACTTGGCAGCCTTCCAGACACAGGCTGACAAGTCTGACAAGAGAGAGATAAGTTGATTTATTACAGAGACTGTGATAGCAGAAAGTGCTGCAGTAAGCCAGAACACATTAGATTAGCTTTTGGAACTTGTAGGATGATAAAAAACAGGATGCAATTTTTGTTACGGAGTCTCTTTAACCATAAATACTCACCTTTGGTTACTCCCACAACAGTATCCTTGGAAACTACCTAGTGCCATATCCTCTCGATACCTGATTAACGATGGAGAATGCCACACACATCAATCCCTGCCCCAACAACCAACGAACAGCTCCACACACGTTGATCCCATTTCTAGCCCTGAACTTTCAATACTTGAAATATTCAAAATTGATTTCTACAAGGTCTTTAAAAAAATACTCTTATTTCCACAGTTGTAAAAGCCGCTAAATTCTGCTTCTTAAAAATGTTTGTGTAAAATATGTAACTTTTGCTGTACATTTCACCATTGATATCCCCTGCCATGCTGCTGTCCAGGTTTTTGAACACATTATACTTCTTTTTTTAAAGTAATTGTTCCTGCAGAAATGCCCTTTGTAACCAAAATATTTCCCACAGTCTGAACATTTCTTTAAAGTATTAAAAATCAATTTTCTCAAACACTACAAGGTAATTTTTCAACTGTACCCACTTTTCCCCTTTACATACTCTGAACATTTTGTGATTCTAGCATGTATGGGGCTTTGCTATTAACTTCTTCGTCAGTGGCCAATGACTTTAATGTTAAATGCGAACGCAAACTTTTGAAATGAAAATTTACATTTAAAGCAAACAGACTAACAGTGGAACTGTTCTCCTAGTAAACTGTCCTGCCATCCCTGCATACTATACAAACACACACACACACAATATTAAGAACTACAAGGGCTGGAATTGCCCATGGGACAAAGTTTTATCATTAATTAATCTCCATAAACATCTACTCACCAGCTGGACAAACAACTGAACTCTCTGCTTACTTACGTGTCAAATGATGAATATAGAACTGCATTTTCAGGTGGGCTGTAGCTGTATTTTAAAGAGAAACTCCAGTGAACATTTTTACTGTTGGCAGGTGATGTAGCAGTAAACAGCTATTTCCCACAATGCAGTAAGGTTCACAGACAGGAAACTGCCAAAAGTACGTACTTTTCTTGTTTCTTGTGGGAGGGGTTTCACCACAATATCAGTCATACAGCGCCCCCTGATGGTCTGTTTGAGAAAAGGAATAGATTTCTCATGTAAAAGAGGGTATCAGCTACTGATTGGAATAAAGTTCAATTCTTGGTCGGAGTTTCTCTTTAAACTTCAGATTCAACTATTTCCTATACATTCTACCGCTGCAAGTTTTGCACCTTAACATACAGTATTTCACCTTGTAGGCATGCTAACAGTTTTCTCAACTCAGTATAATACTTCTAATCATGTATAGTTTACAGATGTTATTTTGTAATGACGTTATGAGTTTAATTAACTGACGTGTTTAATAATAACAATTCTATGATTTAGGTTCTTATAAAAACTCCCCATTTAAAACGGACCTGTCAGTATTTCTCTAAGCAAAACATTTCCTGTGTATTATTCCTAGGAGTGCTGGTGTTGAATTCTTCTTATGCACCTTGTGCTTAACTGTCTCATGTGTCCCTTGCATACAAAAGATTTCCCTTTCACATTATATTACACATCTTTATCACTCTCCATGCTCTTCATTATGCACAGAAAAATATGTGACATTTAAACCTTGTTTCTATTTTCGGGTTTGTGAACATAAGCGATCTATGCCAGACAGGCAGGCAAACAAGAAAGAGCAATGACATTCCATTTCATATGAACTAGACTTGACATTGACATTTCCTTCAAACAACCCCAGGATTTTTCAGGACAGCCACAAAGTCAATTTTTGTTCCCAAAAAAGTAAAGGAAAAATGGGGCGTTTAAAATGTTTATTTTTTTATTGAATGTATTTAAGTACCGTGTGTTCAGTTTTATTGTTTATTTTTTATTGAATATATTTAAGTACCTTGTGTTCAGTTTCTTTCTAAATTATAATAATGCTAGAGGCTATTACATACTGCATACTTTCCCAATATAATGCATGGAAAGTATTGGAGGTATGTAGAGTGTAGCTTCCTCTCTTTCCTTGTAATCCTTTATGAAGCAGTGGGCATAATTTGAAACCCATTATAATAAACAGATCTTTAAATTACACAGCTTCCCTGTGTATTGCTGTTGCATAGACTTGCATCTCACCCCTGCCAACTCCATTATACACCACCAGCTAATGAGCACCCCACAGAGTGCAGGTAATGCTTGTGCTGGAAGGTGGAAGATGGCTTGCACTCCAATCCCACAAAAAGGGAAGACACTCTTACAATTGGCACTTTCTGCGTAGAGGTGGGCCGAACGGTTCGCCGGTGAACGGTTCCAGGCGAACCTCGGGTGGTTCGCCTTCGCCGGCGAAGGCGAACTTTCTCAGAAGTTTGATTCGCCCCATAATGCTCTATGAGGGTCAACTTTGACCCTCTGCATCACAGTCAGCAAGCACATTGCAGCCAATACTAAGCCCTGGAGCCCCACCCCCCCTTATATAAGGCAGGCTCCGGCGGCCATTAGCCTCACTCGTGTGCCTGTTAGAGACAGACAGCTGCTGCAGACTTGTTCTCCTAGGGACAGATTAGTCAGGCTCTTGCCTTCTTAGCTTGCTCCTAGCTGAATCTTATTGCTATAGTAGCGCCCCAGAACAGCTATTTTCAGAGCTAATCTGCTCGTGTGATCATTTTTTTTCCTGTGTTTGAAACTGACACTTGTGTTGCTTAGACAGCATTGCTAATTCATACTGTGTGTCCCACTGCCAGTAGCCCACAAGCAGCAGCAGCACATTCAGTGACTACTTGTGTGTGTGAGACACTTGTGTTGCTTAGACAGCATTGCTAATTCATACTGTGTGTGTCCCACTGCCAGCAGCCCAGCAGCAGCAGCACATTCAGTGACTACCTGTGTGTGTGACAGGGAGCTGCACATTGTACTATTCAGTACTGCATTTACCTACTACTAGTACCTGTTGTGTTTAGTTAACCCACCTCATCACTGCATACACCTACGTGTGTTTTGAGTGAACCCACCTCGCTGCACATAACTACCTTTTGTGTTGAGTGAACTCACCTCTCTGCATATAACTACCTTATGGGTTAAGTGAACTCACCTCACTGCATATAACTACCTTTGTGTTGAGTGAACTCACCTCACTGCATATATAACTACCTTTGGGTTGAGTGAACTCACCTCACTGGATATAACTACCTTTGGGTTGAGTGAACTCACCTCACTGGATATAACTACCTTTGTGTTCAGTGAACTCACCTCAATGCATATCTACCTTTTGTGTTGAGTGAACTCACCTCTCTGCATATATAACTACCTTTGGGTTGAGTGAACTTACCTCACTGCATATAGCTACCTTTGTGTTGAGTGAACTCACCTCTCTGCATATAACTACCTTTTGTGTTGAGTGAACTCACCTCTCTGCATATAACTACCTTTTGTGTTGAGTGAACTCACCTCTATGCATATAACTACATTTTGTGTTGAGTGAACTCACCTCACTGCATCTAACTACCTTTGTGTTGAGTGAACTCACCTCACTGCTTATATAACTACCTTTGTGTTGAGTGAACTCACCTCTCTGCTTATAACTACCTTTTGTGTTCAGTGAACTCACCTCACTGCATATCTACTTTTGTGTTGAGTGAACTCACCTCTCTGCATATATAAATACCTTTGGCTTGAGTAAACTCACCTCACCGCATATAGCTACCTTTGTGTTGAGTGAACTCACCTGTCTGCATATAACTACCTTTAGTGTTCAGTGAACTCACCTCAATGCATATCTACCTTTTGTGTTGAGTGAACTCACCTCTCTGCATATATAACTACCTTTGGGTTGAGTGAACTTACCTCACTGCATATAGCTACCTTTGTGTTGAGTGAACTCACCTCTCTGCATATAACTACCTTTTGTGTTGAGTGAACTCACCTCTCTGCATATAACTACCTTTTGTGTTGAGTGAACTCACCTCTATGCATATAACTACATTTTGTGTTGAGTGAACTCACCTCACTGCATCTAACTACCTTTGTGTTGAGTGAACTCACCTCACTGCTTATATAACTACCTTTGTGTTGAGTGAACTCACCTCTCTGCTTATAACTACCTCTTGTGTTCAGTGAACTCACCTCACTGCATATCTACTTTTGTGTTGAGTGAACTCACCTCTCTGCATATATAAATACCTTTGGCTTGAGTGAACTCACCTCACCGCATATAGCTACCTTTGTGTTGAGTGAACTCACCTGTCTGCATATAACTACCTTTAGTGTTCAGTGAACTCACCTCACTGCATATCTACCTTTTGTGCTGAGTGAACTCACCTCTCTGCATATAACTACCTTTTGTGTTGAGTGAACTCACCTCACTGCATATAACTACCTTTGTGTTGAGTGAACTCACCTCACTGCATATATAACTACCTTTGGGTTGAGTGAACTCACCTCACTGCATATGACTACCTTTTGGGTTGAGTGAACTCACCTCTCTGCATATAACTACCTTTTGTGTTCAGTGAACTCACCTCACTGCATAATCTACCTTTTGTGTTGAGTGAACTCACCTCTCTGCATATAACTACCTTTGGGTTGAGTGAACTCACCTCACTGCATATAACTACCTTTTGTGTTCAGTGAACTCACCTCACTGCATATCTACCTTTTGTGTTGAGTGAACGCACCTCACTGCATATAACTACCTTTTGTGTTCAGTGAACTCACCTCACTGCATATACCTAGCTTCCCCCCGCGATGGACAAAATGGACAAACCAGGTAGAGGAAGAGGTAGAGGCAGACCCAGAGGAAGGCCACCTGGCACTGGCAGGTCTGAGCGAGGTGGTGCTGTGATTTCGTGCAGACCTGGCCGAAAGTACAGTGATCAGAAGAAGGCACGTGCCATAACTTCCCAAAATTGTGAGGATGTGCTTGGGTATTTAACACAGAACACCTCATCTCCCGCAGCCACCAGCGCTACAACAAGCACCACATCCGCTACATTTGACACTTCGCAGGAGTTATTTGGTGGTGGTGGTGAAATCACTGATTCACAGCCACTACTGCAACAACAAGAAGAAGGCGCAGGTACACCACCTCATACGTCTGAGTTAGGTGGCGATAGTATGGACGTAACATGTGAGGAGGGGGATGATGAACCACCTGAAGTTGGTGCAGTTGTGGAGTTGTCTAAGGAAAGCGAAGCTGGGCAGGAGGATTATGATGACGATTATACGGATGCCACGTATGTTCCTAATAGAGGAGATGACCAGGGGGACAGTTCAGAGGGGGAGCCAGAGAGGAGTAGGAGGAGATGACTCCATGATAGAAGCAGAGGGAGCTTGTCCTCAGAAACAGCTGGGGGCAGTGTCCGGCGCCATGTATCGCCAGCTATGGACAGCCAGCCAACATGCCCTTCAAGGTCAGCTGTTGATGCCACCGTAGTGCCATCACCCCAGGGGGGCTCAGCAGTTTAGAAATATTTTAACGTGTGTGCCTCAGATAGGAGCAAAGACATCTGTTCTCTCTGCCTCCAAAAATTGAGCCGTGGAAAGGACAACACTCACGTAGGGACAAGTGCCTTACGAAGGCACCTGGAGAAAAGGCATAAATAGCTATGGGAAGAACACCTGAGGAAAAGCAGCACCCCTCAAAAGACAAGCCACCCTCCTTCTCCTCTTCCTCCTTCAGGTGCATCGTCTTCATCCGCTTTCTCCCTTGAATATTCACAGCCACCCTCCTTCACACCGCCTCTGCCCTTGACCGGTTCCTTCTCCTCTGCCCACAGCAGTAGCCAGGTGTCCGTGAAGGAAGTCTTTGAGCGGAAGAAGCCAATTTCGGCCAGTCACCCTCTTGCCCGGCGTCTGACAGCTGGTGTGGCGGAACTATTAGCTCGCCAGCTATTACCATAAAAGCTTGGGGAGTCAGAGGCTTTCAGTAAATTTGTGGCCATTGGGACACCACAGTGGAAGATACCAGGCCGCACTTATTTTTCACGAAAGGCCATACCCAAACTGTACCGTGCAGTTCAGAGGCAAGTGGTGTCATCTATTGCGAAGAGCGTTGGGTCAAGGGTCCACCTGACCACAGATGCCTGGTCTGCCAAGCATGGGCAGGGCCACTACATTACGTACACAGCCCATTGGTTCAACCTGGTGACTGATGGCAGCAAGCAGGGAGTACGTGGCTGTTCAGCGGACCAACTTGTGACACCTCCACGGCTTGCAGGCAGGCCTCCTGCCACCTCCTCTCCTTCTCCTCCAGCTACATCCTCTTCGCTGTCAACCTCCTCCTCCTCCTTGGCTGAGTGGCAGTTGAACTCTAGCGGTGCTGCCATCTCCTCTTCCTCTCCAGCTACACAGCCCCATCTCCACAGAGCCTACGCTGCATGCCAGGTACGACGGTGTCACGCAATTTTAGACATGTCTTGCCTCAAAGCGGAGAGTCACACTGGAGCAGCTCTCCTGGCTGCTCTTAACAAACAGGTGGAGCAATGGCTGACCCCGCACCAGCTGGAGATCAGCAACGTGGTGTGTGACAACGGCAGCAATCTCCTTTCCGCTTTGAATTTGGGAACGCTGACACATGTACCCTGCATGGCACATGTGCTGAATCTGGTCGTGCAAAGATTTGTCTCAAAGTACCCAGGCTTAGAGCACGTCCTGAAGCAGACCAGGAAGTTGTGTGGGCATTTCAGGAGGTCTTAAACGGCCATGGTACGCTTTGCGGACATTCA
Source organism: Hyperolius riggenbachi (assembly GCF_040937935.1). NCBI lineage: Eukaryota > Metazoa > Chordata > Amphibia > Anura > Hyperoliidae > Hyperolius > Hyperolius riggenbachi. Next base: position 323,912,896 of record NC_090648.1, read on the forward strand.
GCGGAGAAACAACTTGCCGGTGAGACGCTTGATATGCGATAGCCCAACTCGCTGGAATTCCACCCTGCTCATGTTCTCTCGCCTGCTAGCCCGGGAGAAAACCGTCACCCAGTAAATGTACAACTACAGTAGAAGGACACAATGTGGGAAGATGGGGATGTTGTGGCCCAACAATTGGACACTGATGCGAAATGCATGCAGGACCATGCGGCTGTTTGAGGAGGTGACCAACCTGGTGAGTTGCGCTGAAGGCATAATCAGCGACTTGATCCCCTACGCTTACTTCCTGGAGCGTGCCGTGCGTAGAGTGGTGGATGAAGCTGTGGAGGAGCGGGAACAGGAACAGCTACGGCAGGAGGAGTCGTGGGAGCGATTTTCATCTGAACCACATGTTTCCTCGACACCTGCGGCACCACAGAGGGGGGAGGAGGAGGAAGAAGAGGAGTTGTGTGGGGAAGGAGAGGAGTCAGACTCGGATGACGATTATGAGGAAGGTGTTTCTGTGGAGGAGGAAGAGGCGGCGGCCGCAGAAGAACAACTGCAGCAGCCGTCACAGGGGGCTTCTGCTGCTCCACGTTCCCGTGGTATTGTTCGTGGCTGGGGGGAGGAAGAGGAGTTGCGTGACGTCACTGTGGAAGAGCAAGAGGAGATGGAGAGTGCGTCTGGAGCTGACTTTGTGCAGATGGCCTCTTTCATGTTGTCCAGCCTGTTGAGGGACCCCCGTATCAAAAAACTCAAGAGGAATGACCTGTACTGGGTGGCCACACTACTAGACCCTCAGTACAGGCACAAAGTGGCAGACCTGTTACCAACTCAACACAAGGCGGAAAGGATGCAGCACTTGCAGAACAAGCTGTCAATGATGCTTTACAATGCATTTAAGGTTGATGTGACAGTACAACGCAATAAAGGTACCACTGGCAGTAATCCTCCTCCTCCTCCCCAGTCCATGCAGGCAAGGACAGGACGACAGGTGATGTCGGACATGCGGACATTTTTTAGTCCAATGCCTCGCCGTAGCCCTTCGGGATCCACCCTCCACCAACGCCTGGACCAGCAGGTAGCCGACTACCTGGCCTTGAGTGTGGATGTACACACTGCGACCGCGAGCAGCGACGATGAACCCTTGCTCTACTGGTTGCGCATGCTTGACCTGTGGCCAGAGATGTCCCAATTTGCCATACAACTTCTCTCTTGCCCTGCCGCAAGGGTCCTGTCAGAAAGGACCTTCAGTGCAGCTGGAGGCATTGTCACTGAGAAGAGAAGTCGCCTAAGTCATGACAGTGTTGAGTACCTGACCTTTATCAAAATGAATGAGGCATGGATCCCTGAGGGCTACTGCATGACCGAAGACTAAGTCAGTCCCCACACACAGGATCTCTGCCTGCAGACCACCACCACCAACAGGGTCCATGATTCTAGGCAGATTCCTAAATTTTTAAGGCCGCTGCTAGCAGCGGCCGCTATACTAATTTTTTTGGGGCGTGCACATGCCTGCCTAATTTTTCTGGCTGCACTGCAGGCGGCTGCAACAAAAAAACAAAAGACATGTACATGTGCCCATCCCCCTTCGTGATCATTACCTTGCCGCGGTGAAGGGGCTTGCGTATCACAATGAAGCAATGACCGCCTGCTATATAAGTGTCTCGGGTGGGGGTGGCACACCAAAGATAATAAGGTCGTTGTTTCATTGTGGTCAGACCAAATTTGATCAGCTGGACAGTCACTGTTCTGTCATTCAGCTACATCAGTCGGGCGACCATATGGGCTGAAAAGGCACCATCGCCTGCACTCTCGTCATGGTGCGCACCAGTCCAGCACAGCCGTCACTACACAAACAGCTGTTTGCAGTCACTGCATACCTTTCACTGCATCTGTGACTGCACATTGTATTATACCTGGCAGTCAGTGCATAACTTGCACTTGAATGGATGGCAGGCTTGCCCTCCATAACGGATTCCCGTTAAAGGATTTAAAGTTGATTCATTACAATTAGGGCCTCAAAAAGTCCTCCTGAATCCTGTATTGTTATTTTTGGTCACTACCTCTGGGTGGGCATGCCTGCCTGCTGTCCTCCTTGCCTGGATGTGTTTTGGGAGCCGTTTATTAGGCTACAACTCCGGACCGGAACCACACCAGGAAGGGTTCCCCCGCCATTAGCCATGGTCAGTGGTCACGATGGCAGACTTGACCTTCATAACAGATTCTCGCCGGAGACCAACCTGGTGAATCGCAGTGAAGGCACCATCAGACTTGCTCTCCATAACAGATTCCCGTTAAAGGATTTAAAGTTGATTCATTACAATTAGGGCCTCAAAAGTCCTCCTGCGTCCTGTATTGTTATTTTTGGTCACTACCTCGGGACGGCCATGCCTGCCTGCTGCCCTCCTTGGATGTGTAGTGGTAGCTGTTGCTCAGGCTCCACACGGGATTCCATCCCTCATTCCCCGGCCATTACCCGGTGTCACAAATGGCAGACTTGCCCGCTAGGGATGCTCATTCGGATTCCACGGAAATGCAATTTCCGAAATTCCGATCGGAAATTGCATTTCCGCATCGGAATGCGGAAATCGGTAATGCAAGTGTGTTAAGCGGATTTCCGCCGGAAATCGCGGAAATTTCTGCCGGAAATCGCGGAAATTCCGCCCGACTTTAACATCGATTTTCTCAAAAACTATAAGGTCTTTTTGAAAACTTTTTTTTGCATCTTGTTCAAGAGATTCTGATTAATAAACCCTGAAAATTTGGTGTTTCTAGGACTTAAGGGGGCTTTGCTATTAACCGCTAAAGTCGGCGGATTTTTACTGTAATGTAAATGCAGAAAATAGGCAGATGCGGATTTTCTGCATTTTACATTACAGTAAAAATCCGCCGACTTTAGCGGTTAATAGCAAAGCCCCCGTAAGTCCTAGAAACACCAAAGGGTTTATTAAGCAGAATCTCCTGAACAAGATGCAAAAAAAAGTTTTCAAAAAGACCTTATAGTTTTTGAGAAAATCGATGTTAAAGGCGGGCGGAATTTCCGCGATTTCCGGCGGAAATTCCGCATTGGAATGCGGAAATTGGTAGCGGAAAGCGGAATCGGTATTTGGCAATGGCGGAATGCGGATTTACAGCAAGCCCTCGATAGTCCTCCTGTATTGTTATTTTTGGTCACTACCTCGGGGTGGGCGTGCATGCCTGCCTTCTGCCCTCCTTGGATGTGTAGTGGTAGCCATTTCTCAGGCTTCACACCGGTTTCAAACCCTAATTCCCCGGCCATTACCCGGGGTCACAATGGTAGACTTGCCCGCCTCCTTAGGATTCTCGTGAAAGGAATGTGGTGTCATCTTTGCCCGCCATAACTGGTTCTCGTTAAAGGATTTAAAGTACATTCATTTCAAATACAGCAAGCCCTCGATAGTCCTCCTGTATTGTTATTTTTGGTCACTACATCGGGGCGGGCGTGCATGCCTGCCTGCTGCCCTCCTTCGATGTGTATTGGTAGCCGTTTCTCAGGCTCCACACTGGATTCAAACCCTCATTCCCCGGCCATTACCCGGGGTCACAATGGCAGACTTGCCCGCCTCCATAGGATTCTCGTGAAAGTGGTGTCATCTTTGCCCGCCATAACTGGTTCTCGTTAAAGGATTTAAAGAGACACTGAAGCGAAAAAAAATATGATATAATGAATTGGTTGTGTACTATGAATAATTTCTAGAAGATTAGCAGCAAAGAAAATATTCTCATACTTTTATATTCAGGTATATAGTGTTTTTTCTAACATTGCATTATTCTATAATATGTGCAGATTACACAACACTCAGCATTCAAAATGATTCTTTCAGAGCAGTCTGTGAAGTAATGACCTTTCCTCTAGCAGAGGAAAAGTAAACAGTTCACTTACAGTTGAGATAATAAAAGTCAGATAACAGCCCTCTCCACTAACTTAGTCGGAGAGCTTAATGGCTTGTTTGCATAGAGATAACAACTGGAGTTTCTCAACTCTTCAGGTAGCCATACACTGGTCGATTTGCCATTAGATCGACCAGCTGACAGATCCCTATCTGATCGAATCTGATCAGAGAGGGATCGTATGGCTGCCTTTACTGCAAACAGATTGTGAAACGATTTCAGCCTGAAACCGATCACAATCTGTTGAGCTACTCCTGCCGCCTGTCCCCCCCCACCCCCCGTATACATTACCTGATGCTGGCTCCCGGGCATCTTCTCCGCGCTGCACGGCTCTGTTCCGGCTCCATCCCAGCGCTTCCTGTGTCACTCCGTGACCAGGAAGTTCAAATAGAGCGCCCTCTATTTGAACTTCCTGGTCACGGAGTGACACAGGAAGCGCCGGGATGGAGCCGGAACAGAGCCGTGCAGCGCGGAGAAGATGCCCGGGAGTCAGCTTCTGGTAATGTATACCTGATCGGATTGGCCGCCGCTAGCGCCGCGCTCCCTACCCGCGGGCGATCGAGGGTAATTTCTAGTGTTGGGCGAACAGTGTTCGCCACTGTTCGGGTTCTGCAGAACATCACCCTGTTCGGGTGATGTTCGAGTTCGGCCGAACACCTCATGGTGTTCGGCCTTTTAAGTTCAGGTTCGCCCCGAACTTCTGTATGCCCCCGAACAGGGCCGAACAGGGCCCCTGTTCGGGCGAACAGGGCCCTGTTCGGCCGAACAGGCCGCAATACGGCCCCCCTATGGGGTCGCAGGCATAAGGGGGGAGCATGCCCCGATCGCGGGGGGGGTCGGAAATTCCCCCCACCCCCTCCGCTAGCGCTCCCCCCTCTGCCCGCTTCTCCATTCAAAAGTTTCAAGAAGTACCTGTATAGCGGATGGCCTGGCAGTGGCACTGTGGAGTGAGGAGGAGGAGGAGTCCGGAGAGTGACGAGTTGAGGGAGGCCGGGCAGCGGGCGTGAGGTCAGAGAAAGGGCGAGTTCCGCCCTTTCTCTGACCTCACGCCCGCTGCCCGGCCTCCCTCAACTCGTCACTCTCCGGACTCCTCCTCCTCCTCACTCCACAGTGCCACTGCCAGGCCATCCGCTATACAGGTACTTCTTGAAACTTTTGAATGGGGAAGCGGGCAGAGGGGGGAGCGCTAGCGGAGGGGGTGGGGGGAATTTCCGACCCCCCCCGCGATCGGGGCATGCTCCCCCCTTATGCCTGCGACCCCATAGGGCCCCCAAAATAGGGATGTTCGGGAAGTTCGGGGTTCGGCCCGAACATGCCGAACATCTCGGCCATGTTCGGCGAACTTTCCCGAACCCGAACATCCAGGTGTTCGCCCATCACTAGTAATTTCCCGCACGGCGCGATCGACGGACCGATCCGATTTCGGGAGGAAATCGGATCGGCGGGTGCATTTACCACAAACGATTGGCAGCAGATTCGATCCCAGGATCGAATCTGCTGTTGAAACGGCCGCGAATCGGGCCAGTGTATGGCCACCTTTCCTGTACTGAAAACAATTAGACTGATGTATCTGATCTTAATGTTTTATTTCTTAGCTGTACTACACATACAAATCATAATATCATAATTTTTTTTTCGCTTCAGTGTCTCTTTAAAGTACATTCATTTCAAATACAGCAAGCCCTCGATAGTCCTCCTGTATAGTTATTTTTGGTCACTATCTTGGGGCGGGCATGCCTGCCTGCTGCCCTCCTTGGATGTGTAGTGGTAGCTGTTTCTCAGGCTCCACACTGGATTCAAACCCTCATTCCCCGGCCATTACCCGGGGTCACAATGGCAGACTTGCCCGCCTCCATAGGATTCTCATTGTAGCGGTACTGAACAAGTACACAGCAAGTAGAAAATGTAATCTAAAAACAAAACATAAGCTTTTTAACAATGCCATGGAAAGTTGATAAGGCAGTCACACATTACCTGACATCACTGAGTGAGGAAGAGCAATCTCGCCATGTTGCGCAGTAGTCCAGCATGGCCGTCACTACACAAACAGCTGGTAACTTGCGGTGCGTTACACAGTGAGTTTGGTGTGTCAGTGTGAAGCAGTACTCTAATTACACTACCTGATTGATGTATACACATGCAAGATGTTTTAAAGCACGTTCGGCCTGCAATTTAGCATTCAATGTGATTTCTGCCCTTAAAACGCTGCTTTGCGTTCAATCCAGATTTTTCCCCGGGACTTTTGGCGTATATCCCACTCCGCCATGTCCCCCTCCAGGTGTTAGACCCCTTGAAACATCTCTTCCATCACTTTTGTGGCCAGCATAATTTTTTCTAGTTTTCAAAGTTCGCCTCCCCATTGAAGTCTATGGCGGTTCGCGAACTTTTTCGTGAACCGAACCTTCCACGGAAGTTTGCGAACTTAAAGGGACTCCGAGCAGTGCAGAAACTATGGAAAGATGCATATCATTTTAAAGCTCTCTTTCTCCTCTTTCCAATGATATATAAACCGCCGCCCTGCGCCTTTTAGTTTTCGCTATTTTCACGATTGAAATTGCCGCGGCCGCGATTTCAATCGCGAAAATAGAGAAAACGAAAAGGCGTAGGGTGATGATTTAGGTGTTGTCAGAAAGAGGAGAAAGAGAGCTTTAAAATGATATCCATCTTTCCATAGTTACTTGTATTACACAGGACGACACTTTCCCCAGTGTCAGCAGCTCCATTCAGCAGAAAAAGTCGCCCTGTGTAATACAATGTAACTATGGAAAGATTGATATCATTTTAAAGCTCTCTTTCTCCTCTTTCTGGCGACACCTAAATCGTCGCCCTACGCCTTTTCGTTTTCTCTATTTTCGCGATTTAAATCGCGACCGCAGCAATTTCAATCGCGAAAATATCGAAAACTAAGAGGCGTAGCGTGGCGGTTTATATATCATTGGAACGAGGAGAAAGAGAGCTTTAAAATGATATGCATCTTTCCATAGTTTCTGCACTGCTCGGAGTCCCTTTAAAATCGGAGGTTCGGCCCATCACTATTTCTGCGGCCACTTAGCACCTGCATAGTGCAGAACACTGGTGACTGCAAGTTGAGCAGTGCTATCCATGGCTGCCAGGGGAAAGGAACAAAGGAATTACCTTTGCCATGAGAGTGGTCCTTGGCTTAAAGGAACAAAGCCTGAAAGCTGGTACACCGATACGGGCTAACCAGCACTACACTGAAGTGAGATCATTCTATGGTCGGCTGGCCACATTTCATAATTCTAACACTGAGTGCGCTTTCTTCTACTTTGCCTCCCTATATCCTAGCCATCCTGCACCGAAAATTAAGAGCTGCACTAGCTATAAACAGCAAAACTAATCTTCGATCACTCCTCCAGATCATCCAGAAGTTCATTTTACTTCACTAGGTTTCAAGAATGGTGACATTTATGCTCCAGAGGCTTTGATAAGAAAGAATTACTTTATTACAATACATTTACACACAAAAAAATGGCCTTGAAAAAGCTATTATTGCTACTTGTGGTTAACAGTGTGCTGTGTGCCCAAAAAGCTATCTGATACAATTTGGGGTGTTTTAGGGCTGAGGCCTATGCCATGTGAATTCTTTGTAGTAATAAAGTGATAAAAACTGTAAATAAAAAATAAAAATGTTGATGTTATGGTCAAGATTCAGCAAAACTGCCTAGGTCAAAATGTTACAAAATAGCAATATCTTAGTAGGCCTTCTTTTCTCTAGCTTTCAGAATGGTAACATTTATGACTATATTGAAAAAGCCATGGGTGCTATTTGTGGGTAAAGGAAACCAGAGACGAAATTTTAAAAAATGTTATACTTACCTGGGGCTTCCTCCAGCCCCATGCGTATGGATTGCTCCCACACCGCTGTCCTCTGCTGCCTGCAGCTCCAGTATCGGGTACCGTTAGTTCCGCCAGTCGTGGCCAGTCTGCGCAAGAGAAGTGCGTCCTCTACGTATCTCTCAAACTTAATTAAAAGTGTAATGGATTGCGGAGACACCGCCTCGTGGTCTGACAGCGGGGCGGCTGAATCCGCATTCAGACCGGCGGTTTCTCCGCAGCGGCATGCGTCTGGTTTGTCTGAGCCTAGTAGTGCACACAGACGGAGAGCTACTAACAGGAAGGCCCTTTATGCCAATAGGAGAGGGATCCGCTGATCAGGACGATCAGCTGATCCCAGCGCAGTAGGTGATTGGTTGAATGAGACTGGGCGGCACTGAGGAGCGCTCTGCTACATATACTTCTCATTTGTCAGTGGCTGGTTGTCTGCCGTTGCGAATGCTTATGTGTTAGCACTCAAACTATAGTCAGATCCTTCAGTGTGTTAGAACCAGGTGGACCTGGGAATTCACACTTAGCCAGATTACTGTGTTATTACTGTGTTATACTTTAGATCAGTCCCAGGGTGTTGAGACCACGGACCTCACACCCAAGACTAGGGATACTGTGTCATTGCTGTGTTATACTTTAGACCAGTTCCAGGGTGTAGAGACCACGGATCTCACACCCAAGATTAGGGATACTGTGTCATTGCTGTGTTATCCTGTAGATCAGTCCCTGAGTGTTGAGACCACGGACCTCACACTCTAGACTAGGCCTCTGCTTGCTATCTGTTATGACCTATTGCCCTCTTGACTCTGCTTCTGCTCTCTGGTTCGGTACCTTTGTATATCTGATTACCTGTTGCCAACCCTGCCTGTCCCTGGTTACCGAATCAGCCTTCTGTCTCTGTACTTTATCTGCTCATGTGTTGCCGACCCGGCCTGACCGACCCTTCTACCTGTGACACTCCCCCGGTGGGGTGTCCAGTAGCTGCAGGGACCCCTGTCTCTTAGAGGGACCTCTCTGCAAATCCAGTCAGGGACTCAATCTCATAGGAGTCCTTTGACTGCAGTAGAGTCTGATTCACAGCTGTTCAGGGAATCACTGACTCTCTGTGTATCTCCAACCTACCAGGAGATACTCATTATACGGTCTAGGGTCACCTGCTCCTCAGGTGATCCAGGCTCATATACTGTTGCACCAAAGACTTACACTTATCAGGTGTCCAGAGGTTAGTTATACTTGTATTATTGGTGATTCTGCAGATCATCAATAATCAGGTATAAATCTGTATTGTTGGTGATACTGCAGATCACCAATAATCAGATTCTCTCTGTGTGCTGACACCGATTGTTACAAAAAGCAATAACATTTTTATTTTCCTATACTCTGTATCAACATTTTTATTGTAAAAAAAAAAAAAAAGTGACAGAATTGGAAAGAGAATAAATTGTTAACTTAGGGACTCAGCTTTTTAAATATGTATGCCATGAGGATATACTACAGTTATTTTTGCAAATAAGGGTTTGTAATCATTGATAGAGTACAAGCAGAAAACCAAAAACACAATAAGCAGATAAAACGTTTGGGTTTTATGTACAGTAGAGTTTTTTGCTGTTGTTTTTTTAAACTATAGGGGATGGAATTGGAGAATTTTTTTTCCCTTGTTTATCCCTATAAAATGCATGGAGAATAAATGACTGAAAACAAGAATCGCCCATAAAAAGCCCAATTTGTGGTAAGAAAAAAAATTAATTTAGGTGTGATAAGCAGTGGTAAAGTTATGGCAAAATGAATGGGAGGGGGGAGAGCTGACAGGTGAAAATGGCTTTTGGCGGGACGGGTAAAATAGCCTGGTGGCGGTTAATCAATGAGCTACTTCGTACTAAAATGCATTTTTCACATGCAGAAAAGACAGCAGGGCAACACGGTGGGTTTTCTCTATCATTAGCTTCTGTGAAAAAACGCACATTTTTCCACATTCAAACACATATGGTGTACAGAAAATGCCCACTGAAAAAGGACAGACAAGTGTATGCTGCTTTAGCAAATTGCTTTGTTGTGTGGTACACAATAATTCTGAATGCGTCATACATATACTATGCTATGAATGACATGTCCAATGCAATAGACTAAACAGATACTCTGTGAACTAGGGTTCCATGTTATAGGTGGTAATGGTGGCACTGGCCACTAACGATCCAATTTCTAGTGAAAAATCGTTCGAGCGATCGGATAATTCTGATCGGACAAAAAATCGTTCACTACACCATCAATGAACCAATCTTTGCTTCCTATCTGTAATGATCCGCTCAGCTGTCTGCACAGGCAAACAGCTGTTTGACCATTCCTTAAGTCTGTAGGCTGCAGGTCTCTGGAAAAGAGACCTGTCTTCACTTTGAAAGTTTCAGACCTGCTCTGCTGCTGAGGAATTTGCATACACTTGTCATGTAAATTGTCTAGCTGCCTCCTTTGAAGGCTTGCAGTATAAATACCATGTGCTCCCACAATCCGTTGCTGGTCATGAAGGTTTGTTCCTGCAAACACTCCTAGAGTGTCAGCCTTGCTGTCGTTTGCTAAGATTATCTTAGAGTAATTCCTGGGGACTGCACTAGGCATTCCTGCTGTTGTATTATCTGTATTGCCTGTTCTGTCTTGTCCTTGCGATTGCACTGTCGCCAGCGGTTGGCAATGGTGAATCGTTTGGTCCAGTACCTGGATAGCACTTGCCCTAGCGTTAGTGGCAGTGGATCTCTCTAGTCTATTTCTTGGAGTTTTACCATAGATGCGGTGGCTACTGGTTACTCCTTCTGTCTGTCTTGCCGTGTGGATCGCACTTGCTCTGGCGGTAAGAGCAGTGGATCCTGCTAGGCCTATTCCTGTACTCGGATCACACTTGCTCTGGTGCAAAAGAGCAGTGGATCCTGCTAGCTCTGGTTCTCTACTTGGATCACAATTGCTCTGGTGGAAAAGAGCAGTGGATCCTGTTAGCTCTGTTTCTGTACTTGGATCACACTTGCTCTGGTGGAAAAGAGCAGTGGATCCTGCTAGCTCTGTTTCTGTACTTGGATCACACTTGCTCTGGTGGGAAGGAGCAGTGGATCCTGCTAGCTCTGTTTCTGTACTTGGATCACACTTTCTCTGGTGGAAAAGAGCAGTGGATCCCGCTAGCTCTGTTTCTCTACTTGGTTCACACTTGCTCTGGCGGAAAGAGCAGTGGATCCTTCCTGTCCTATCCCTGAACTCGGATCGCACTTGCTCTGGCGGAAGAGCGGTGGATCTTATCTGCCCTATTCCTGTTTTCCGTTCGTCTGTCTGTCTGGAGCAAACGCTTGCAGTTGCCTGAGGTAAGGCAGCCGTTTAGCAAGCATTCCTGTTTTGTTTATTTGTGTTCATTGGTTAGTTAGGGCGGCACACTTATCACTGGGCGCCTAACGCGCGGTGATCGTTCTTAAACGCGTTCGCTGTTGCGAATGAGTGCGGTGTTCGCGTTTAGTTAGCGTTTGTTATTTTTCTTATTGTTCTTGTTTGCTGTGCCTTTTGCTACTCTCGTGCTCTGTCCTGCTCGGTCTTGTGTCACTTCTGGCAATCGCCCCTCTTGCGATTGCGTTCCCACTTTGGTTCGGTTGTTGTGTGTTCACCGTCGCTGGGTGGCGACTAGATTGGTGGACACGCATTTATTCTGTCTCTGTGCTCTCTCTCTTTAAGGGCTATCTTGCCCTGCATTGCTTCCCCACGTACAATTCCTAACTGGCATCTGTGGCAGTACAGAGGGGTTGTTCCTCTGTTCTCCACAGCTCCATCTGCCGGCAGGAATCCCCCTCTACAGGTGCATTGCACCGCAGCTGGGTTCTCTCAGATTATACGCTTGTGGAGGATTTCCGCAGTGTCAGCGCGCATCCTGTGCGCTGACCACGGAAATAATTCCACAATCGTTACACTATCTATCACAACCAGCTAGAAAATCCAAATGTTGATTTGACCAAAATCCAGTCGGACGACTATTTTTATAATCGTTCGTAATCGGTTGTGCTCATCAGTGTAGATTATTTACAACGAATTCAATCAGAATTTCTGATCACGCAAATGATTTTTCGCTAGAAATTGGACCATTAGTGTCCACCTTTACAGTGCATCTGCTGCCACTTGCATGCCACATATCCTTTGTAGTGTAGAACTTGTCTGATTAGTTTCTCAGCAAAGACTATAGAAACATCTATGTTAAAATATCACAAGAGGAACAATTATCACTAATATTTGAAGAGATATGCATACATTCATTTATTATTTGCTGCATACAGACATGGATTGACTACTTAGAATAGCAGGAAACTATTGGCTGGAGGATGTCACATAACTAAAGCATGCAGATGCTATATAATAAGACTGTGATGACAGCTGGGGAAGAAAGGGGGAGGTGACAACTGTTTGTAGAAAGGAGAGATTCAGAGAATGCAAACACTGCAGTATACACTGGATGTGAGAAGCTTACCATAACATTTAAGGAATACAATAAGTACCGGTGGTAATGGGAATCATGGAGGTGAAAAAAAAAAAAGATTATAAGTTGTAATATCCAGGAATAGTTGGGTGAAGAGACTGTTGACAGCAGCAGCTGCAGACTGCAACATGGCAAACCTGGAGCATACTGACACTGATCTTTAGTGATATTTAGTGTACTTATTTCAGCAGTGGAAGAAACCTGCTATGTTGCTAATATTGTTGCTATAGGAAAAATTCTGTATATGCTATATCACACATATAGTTAGGAGCATGACCACCTTATGATCACCTTTTTATACCTGTTTATCATTTACAATATGGGGCCAGATTTACCTATAGGCACTGTAGGCTTGTGCCTACAGGTGGTCCATGTATAAAAGGTGGCTCTTTGGCCGTCCCAAAGTGCCCCCTCTACTCGCTGATATAAGCTACTGGTTAACACGCAGAGAGACCCACTGTAGCCATAAAAACAGTGCTGGATGCGCTGCCACTGCTGAATGGAGATCATTGCTGTAATGTCGGGAGCCGGTGAGTCTCTTCTCATAACCGCTCTGCTCATACTCAGCAGAGGGAGGGGGAATAGAGGGAGCACCTATAGCTAGCTAACCTATACTGGGGCACCTTTAGCTGGCTAACCTATACTGGGGCACCTATACCTTGCAAACCTGTACACACCTTAATTGCTGATCAATTTTACATCCTCCATGTAGTACATGAATTTTGAACACTATGAGCATATTGGGCTCTATTCACAAAACTCACCTAATTGATAAAAGTAACCTTTAGGCACATTAACAAGCAAAATAACTCAATAACTCAACTCAATAACTCAAAGTAAGTTGTTTCTGATTAACTTGCTTTCAATATTACTTTTCTTACCTAAATTATATTGTATTTTTGCTCTTTGGGAGCTTAAAAAAGTAACATTGAGGAAGTGGCAACAGAGGAAATCAGAGGAAAAATTTTGTGAATCATGCCCAATGTGTCGATAAACTCTCATTCTACATTCGAGGTGGTAAAATTGGTCAATAAAAATCACAAGGTGTGTACTAGGTTTCAATTTCCGTGCTGGGAGAATTTTTCCATCATCCATACAAGTAATGGTAAAATGGTTGTGTGCTCTCTGTGCATGACAACTTTACCAAACGTTTGTAAATATGACCCATTATATGGGCGTAGCCTAAGAAGATGAATTGTCAATTCAAAAAATGTTCAAAAAATGTCACCCACCCAACAGAGATGAAAAATTGGAGACAGATAACTAATAAAGGAGGTGTTTGGGTGCATAAGAAAGGTTGGAAAGCAGTGTCTATACCTAATAATACATAGGACTCCTATTTCTCTCCTGTACAAAGGATATTATGTCCTAGCAGATAGAACACAATCCCCAATGCATATTATAGTTGTTTTTTCCATTTCAAAAACCGTGCTCTTTTATAAATAGAAATGTGGTGTAAACCGACAATCTAACTTCACTTGATAAATAGATCTCTATGGCTTCAATTCATCAAAGGGTGTTCGATAACAAAATCCCAGTCCTTAAAATACCGCATTCGGTATTTTACACTTCACTGTGCTAATTCATCAATATTTTCACATGTGTGGTAGAGGTTCGTTAAGTTACCGAAGTACTACGGCTTCAGTTCATCAAAGGCTGTTAGATAACAGCAGAGTGGTGCAGAGCAGCTTGGAATGTCTCTGTGTTGTTACAAGCTGATAACAATAGAAGGCATCCAGACATCCCTTTATGTAAACGTGTTATATTTACTGTTACTTATACTGCCTCTGCTGCTCTGAATCTGTCTATCAGTGTTTCTTAACATTTTACTTATTTGCCACAACGTAGATAAACTTCCTGGAGACATTACAAATGCCATGCTTGGTGATTTCACCACTTGCATCTTTGCATATTCAAACAGGGGGCCATATGCAATTCACTTTTTCACCTGTGTTTTCTCCTAGGTGATATTTTTAAACTTGTCAATAAAATGCCTTTTAAGCTCCCATAAGGCAAGAAAATGATTAAAATAAGTTTGATAGTAGTTTTTCACCAACTTTTTGGTACATTTTTAGTTGAAAAGTACTGGAAAGTTATTTAAAATCAAAGATGAAAAATTATCTCCTAGGTGAAAACTCAAGTGAAAAAGAGAATTGCATATGGCCCAGGGACTCAAAGGGTTAAACGACCGAAGGACATCTGGGGATATCTTTTGTCCCGTTCTCTCTGCTCACTGCCCTGGGGGTCTGGAAGCTTGTGTGAAGAAGCCTGTGACCTATCAGCACCTATCAGCGGCACTTGCAGGAGAACAGGGGCTGTTTCTATTGGCTGCCTGCTCCTGTTAATCATGAAAACATTCACACAGAAGGCTTTCGAAGCCTGTAACGACAGGGGAGAGCTGGAGATAAACACTGAATGTGCTAGCGAATGTGGTAACCTTGATGAATTAACATTTACTGACATTTGCTGACATGTGTTGAGCACAAGTCGGTAATTTATCTCATTGCTCTGTCATTTCAGCTTCTCATTCGGTAACAGCTTTGATGAATTAACATTTTCTTAAGTGCTCCGTTAACTCAGCTGTTTTCAGCATTACCGAATGCGGTAATGCTTGTAACGACAGGGGAGAGCTGGAGATAAACACTGAATGTGCTAGCGAATGTGGTAACCTTGATGAATTAACATTTACTGACATTTGCTGACATGTGTTGAGCACAAGTCGGTAATTTATCTCATTGCTCTGTCATTTCAGCTTCTCATTCGGTAACAGCTTTGATGAATTAACATTTTCTTAAGTGCTCCGTTAACTCAGCTGTTTTCAGCATTACCGAATGCGGTAATGCTTGATGAATTGAAGCCTATGTGAATTAATGCAATCTGTACATTTACTTTCCATAGATATTGAAATACAGTACTTTAATTTAAAAAAAAACATGAATCAATATGCAATATCAAATATTTCACAATCTAAAAATGTACATCTATTATTTATATACATTTATAAGCAAAATGCATATCATGTATAAAAAGGTATATGTATGCAATATTTAATTCATAACCTTAGAATCAGTATATTATATCTTGATAATATGCTAACGCATTGGTATTTTACACATTTTATTTCATTATGACCTGTTATTCATATTGTGCTGCTAAATGTAATGAAAACACATTTATAATACTTCATAGACTGAATACTGACCTAATAACTGCAGTTGTGTGACTTTTGGCAGGTGACAACCAACTAAATGTATAATTCACGCCTGGCTTAAGAGTCCCTAGTTCACAAATAAAAGCATTCTTTTTTGAGCTTCGGAGTGGATGAATGATAATTGGCTACAACTAAATGCTAACAAAACTGAGGTTTGTTTTATTGGGGGTCACTGGTCAGAGCTTGACAGCAAAGCAGCTCCAGTCTCAGGTCTGGTGTACAGCAAGAGCACTTCTGAGTGCTTTTAAAAATGCTAGCGCTTTAAAAAGAGCTTGGCTAATGTATTTGTATGGGATGGATCACACCAGAGCAATCTGATTTTCTCCCAAACGGAAATGCGGTTCCTGCAGCATATCTGTGCTTTTCTGAGGCGATTCAGCCTCAATGTTAAGCATAGGAAAGTGGAAAATCACTCTGAAGAGTGCTAGATCAGAGCGATTTTTTCCATGCATTTGTGTTACAGAAGCTGTTCAGTTCAAGCTCTATGTCAGGGACTTATGTCCGGGTTCCAGCGATGCGGCCGTCTCCACCGAGAGTCAGTCCTGGCACTTCCGGGTTGGGTCAGAGCTCACGCGCGCACCACAATCAGGGGAGAGCGCATGCCCGGTATGAGGCGGACGTGGCAGATTAGACGCATCTCTTGCGTTGCAAGGAGATGCAGGATTTAGTGTCAGCTGACTTAGTAGTCAGCTGACGTGTAGGCAGGGCTATGCATTGGGTCAGCTGAGTATCTATCAGCTGACTCATAGGCAGGGCTGATATTATCTGATTGGTTGTTTGGATGTGTGGCCGCCCGGCTGTATTTAAGGCTGCTCTGTGCATTCACTCATTGCCCATGATAGCTTTGGCTGTGTGCTTTGCTGGGTGTTATATTGTTATCTTGGATTATCTGTGTACCGACCTTGCCTGGAAACTGACTACTCTTCTTGATTGCTGCCTGTACTGACCATTCCTTAGATACCAACTACTCTCTGTTTGCTGCCTGTACCGACCCTTACCTGGAACCTGACTACTCTTGAACTCTGCCTGGATCGACATTGGATTTCGTGACTCTGATACTGCCTGCTCCCTGTGTACTTCGATATCTCTGATCTAACATGTATGACCTCGGATTGTTACTGGTAGTGTTGCTGGGATAGTACTTTTTAAAGTCGGAACTGATCCGGATTTTCAGATATCCAGATCCAATTTGGATATCCGAACTGTTAGATATCCGCATGAACGCGGATATCCGAACGCATTATCCGCGGGTGTCCGACCTATTCGGATATCCGGATAGAGAAACCGGAAGTGCCTTTCAAAATGCTTTAAAACCATTTCTAACCTTTAAAACACCTTCTAGCTTCTTACCCTCCTCCTCCGCAGGAGGAAGATCTTGTCTTCCAGGGATTTGTAGGATGTCAAAAGCACACTCACATACATTAGCCAGGAATCAAACCCAGGAATTGAACCCAGGTCAACTGCGTGGAGGGCAGCTATGCTCACCACTATACTACCAACACTACAGGCTGAAGCCAGCCTAGCTGGCCTGGAAAAGATGAAAAGCTAGGTGGCCATGCAACCATTCCTCATAACCTAAAGCTTACTAGGGTCTTACAACACATTGGCTTAAGACTTTACCAAATCCAATGCTCCAATATGGGGAAGCTTCTCTGTTTTTTTTTTTTTAAGTGTGGTGTCACAGTTCACTCATCTCTTCAACTACAAGAAAGGCCCAGGAGTAGTCTTAGCTACCGTAATATCTATGTTACGGCAGGGCCCTTATTACACTTTCTCTTACAGGGCTATGGAAACTGTTTTGCCCATGCGATAAAGCGAGGTTCAAAAAGGAAATCATGCCTAGCAGAGGATGGTTTCAATCCATCAACCTCTGGGTTATGGACCCAGCACACTTCTGCTGTGCAGTCTGCTTACATTTGTATACAAACTTCAAGTTTAAGAAGGGTACATTAGTTCCCTTCACAAAACACAAGGGTGTCCCTGGGTGGGCTTGAACCCCAACCTTTCGGTTAACAGCCAAATGCACTAACCAATTGTGCCACAAGGACTGTGTGTATGTCATGGCTGCTAAATGGCTATCTGGAGTTTTCTTCAGACAACTGTTGAGCACAAAATGCAAGGCCATCCCTGGGTGGGCTTGAACCCCAACCTTTCGGTTAACAGCCAAATGCACTAACCAATTGTGCCACAAGGACTGTGTATATGTCATGGCTGCTAAATGGCTATCTGGGGTTTTCTTCGGACAACTGTTGAGCACAAACTGCAAGGCCATCCCTGAGTGGGCTTGAACCACTGACCTTTCAGTTAACAGCTAAATGCACTAACCAATTGTGCCACAAGGACTGTGTGTATGTCATTGCTGCTGTTACAAGCCTGAACGGATAAACTGGGATTGATCACAGTTTGCACTTTGCAGCAACACAGACAATGAGGCAGGGAAATACTGTGCAGAATGTTTATTGACAAACCGTGCATCAGACAATATAATGCAAATTCCATGCAATTGCATACACAACAAACAATCAGGAATTCAAGACAAATATACACAATAATGCAATCACCACATGCATATACACCATACAAGCAAAGTGCAAATTCCCAAAACCCTATCTATCTACCTAAATATATACAGGATATATACACATATACACAGGACAAATATATACAATATATACACCAATCGCAGTACAAGGAGGCAGGCACAAAATCATGGTCAAAACAAAGCATAAGTCGGCAACAATCGAGCAATCACGGTATAAAAGGAGCAGGCAGGAATCGAGGTCAGACAAGGAATGGGTTCAATAACAGAGTAGCAGATACAGGAATACAAGATACCAGGAAACCAGGGTTGTCCAGATACTCCAGCTTGTGAGCGCAAAGTTCTGACAAAGGTTGTTCCTTGCAGGGCTCTTATATAAGGAGGACACACCTGCAGCATGATCAACAAGCAAAGTCCATAGAGAGCAACCCTTGCAGTGGCAGAGTGGTCTCCAGCCAGCATAGAGCCACCTAGTGGTGGAACAATGAAAGTTCAGGTAATGCAAAGTTCCCAGAGCCACCTGCTGGTGGAATAACGGAAGTTCATGAACGTTCAACACAATGCTGCCACCAGCAGGCAGGAAGTGGCATGACCAGATTCCTAACAGCTGCTAAATGGCTATCTGGGGTTTTCTTTGGACAACTGTTGAACACAAAATGCAAGGCCATCCCTGGGTGGGCTTGAACCACCAACCTTTCAGATAACAGCCAAATGCACTAACCAATTGTGCCACAAGGACTGAGTGTATGTTGTTGCTGCTAAATGGCTATCCGGGGTTCTCTTCGGACAGCTGTTGAACACAAGAGGCAAGGCCAACCCTAGCAGGAAGGGTTGCATGGCCACCTAGCTTTTCATCCTTCCCACCCTTGCCCTGGAATCTTCCAAACTTCAAATTGCTGTCCTTTGCTGTGTGTGTTACACCAGCATCATCCAGGGGGGCACATGATCTTTCTGATTCTGAAGTCTTGAATTGAATCTTGTAAGCAGTTTCACCATGTGTCCCACTGCTTTCATCTAGCAAATTAGGCAAATAAGCAAGCTCATTTTTCTCTTGGGTATATCACAATGGTACATGCTAGGCTGGCTTCAGCATGTAGTGCTGTCGTTAGTATAGTGGTGAGAATAGCTGCCTTTAAAGCAGTGGACCTGGGTTCGATTCTTGGCCAATGTATGTGACAGCCTACAAATCCCTGGAAGGCAAGATCAGAGAGAGCGAGGGAGGAGGAGGGTGTGGGGACAGAGGCTTTTTGCCATTGAACCTGTAATCCGGATTCGGATATCTGGGAGAAATCCGCGGATATCCGGGTCGACTGTCAAACTATCTGCAGATAGTTATCCGGATTTCTGCTCAACTATCCGGAATCCGGATCCGGCCGGATAGTGCAAAAATGGTCGGATATCCGGGTTACCCGGATATCTGAAATCCGGATGAGCATCACTAGTTCCAGGCCGGTGCCCCGAATCAAAGGCCCTAGTGACGCCGCTGGATACCTCTTTGCCCCCACCCAATTCACAGTTTGATCTCAGACAGAATTGTCACCTTGATATTCAGGAAACATTCAGAAGATCATTGAAGATTGTGGCAGGGAAGTACCTTCTCCACTGTAGTAGCCGCAAGTTAAAGTTGGCCCGATACCAAAACCATCTGAATTTATTTTTTTCCTTTAAACTAAGTCGTCTCAGGGGTACGGAGGCCATTGAGGACTCTTGTTTGTAGAAAATATATTCCCTGTTACTACATGCAATTAAGCATAGAAAGACTAGTAAAGCAAAGAAGGCTTTATCAATATTAATTTGTACTGTGTCTGGACTCATACAGGCTGAGAAACTACATTAGTGGTCTCGGAAGAATTGAATATGTTTCTATGTAGACTTCAAGGGCTATTTTTTCTTTCTAAGTGTAAAGCATTACGGAAGAATTATGTTCTGGAAAACCAGGGCCAATATTATAGCTATGTATTTAATTAAAAGAAAGCCACTACAGATTGCATCACTAGACAGTAAGTATAATTAAAACACCAAAAGAAACCGTAGTAGAACTGGCAGGGTGATTTTTTTTCTTACTTGCATTTCCCTCAGGGAATATATTTCAAGCTATAAAAATACCAAAGACTATATCCATCTTATTTATATGCTAACTATGCTAGCTGCTCCCTGTGGAGATAAAAAGTGGAATTCCCAAGGCAGATTAACGTATGACACAGCAGAGCATCCCAGTTTTTTCATACTAATAGAGAAAAACATAGAAGGTAATATGTTGTGTGTTTTATCTACACTTATGGAAAGCCAAAAAACATAGGTTAAAGATATACTGTACTTGTAGACTTCATGCACGCTGTACGCACTCTCCAACTTATGCTAATGCTTATTTTTGTACACATTTTCACAGGTCATTTACTACATTGAGTGGAGCTGTGTGGGTACACACCTGAAGTCACTCTTCCCAATTTATTTGAACAATGCACCATTTACACCGAGCAGGTTGTGAACTATTCCACTGAATAACTTTATGCACGTTTACTGGGAGAACACACATATTACATTATCATGTGCAAAAACATGCCCAATAGGGCATTATAATAACATCTATTAAGCCTTATTAAAAAAAATGTTCTCCGTTTGAACAGGGATCACGGAGATGTTCCGTGGTCATCACTCTCAACCTGCAGCATTTCTTTGAATACATTCAGTCTTTGTATTCCTCCGTGATGTTACTGAAATAAACTTCTACTTGATTCAAAGGCCAAATAAGGCAAAATGTTGAAAATTCAGCAGAACCCAAATCCAAACACCACTCAAATCCAAATGTCTCTCAAGTCAAAGTGGAAATCTTCTTGTGGTCTGATCTTTGTAAAGCAGCTAAAGCAATCAAATGCAACAAAATAAAGTGAAAAGCCCTCCAAATTTATAGAGGTGAGGTGGTATGTGTACAAGGCAAATGTGAATATGTGGACAGTGAAAACGATGGGCCCTTTTATACAGCTTCAAGTTTAATACACGTGCAAATCTTTTTAGCAACAACATTTTTTGTGCCTCCTAGTGTTGCGCTTGCTTTTACAGAATCACTGTAGGTCATGTCTGAGACAGGTACACCCCACCTTAGCAATGCATACTTTAATCTGTATGTCAATATTTTGTTTAATACTCCCTACTACTATTTGGGGGTCTCCTCTGACTACCTAATAGTATTGAGGACACATTAGGGGTTACCTAATAGTATTTAGGGGGTACATCTTGAAACATCTGGCCACGTACTACACATGGCTACATAATACTACTATATGGGGAGGGGGGTGAAGATTTTACAATTTTTCGCCCTAGTGCCCCTTTAAAGCCATGTCTGTGCTTGCTTCCTTTGTCTTCTGTGCAAAACACAAGCAAACACTTTTTGTTTACCTCCTCTCTGCATAAGAAAACACATGCTGTTTGGCTGACGTGTATGAGTGCCGGCAGACTGACAGTCAAAACGATACCAAACGGTTGTTTAAGTTGTTGGAGCTTAAGGGTCAGGAAAGGCCAAATAATGGCAGGATAATTCTAGATATCAGGGCAGCCCTGTTAGCCCTAATTAATATCCTGTGTCCAATTTAAAGTGCATGAAACAGGCGCTGATTTAACTCACAGGAGCCTATAGGCACAGATGTCCTCCTGGCACCTTAGACGTCGCCCTCCATAAACCTACAAAACCCCCACCAAACCTCACTGCAATTGTGCTGGCTGTCCCAGCTGTCACTTCTCCTTTATTTCCTTTACAACTCATAGGTAGCTACAGGTGCCCTTTAGCATTAGGTAGCTAGAAGAACCCCCAATATTAAGTAGCTAGAGGTGCCCTCAAGTATTAAGTAGCTAGAGGTGATCCTGCCTGAAGGGAGATCTCATGAGTGGAATGCTGAGAGCTGGTTGAGAAACCTCTCATTTACACTCTCATCAGGACTCTGCATAGGGAAGGAGCGAGGGCGGCACTCCGGAAGAGGAGTGAGACGCATTTCTTTCATTAGGTGCCTGTAGGCACATGCCTACAGTGCCTTGTGGTAAATCCAGCCCTGGCAAGTAAACTGTTGCCAAGAGCATGTGTATTTTGTTTGTGTAATGAACAAATATGAGTTATCACTATACATACACAGTAGATAACACATAAGATAACACTTTTAAAACATTAACATACATCAAGCTCATTAACTGATTCACTTGTTCACTCATAATAAGCTGCAGTCCTGCAATGTCAAAATGAAACACAAGTACACCCACACACTCGTTTATATTTCCTTTTGGTTTCTCTCCAGCTCCTTCAGAAGAAAAGCGCGTGTACCGTTATGCTGAATTTTGGAAGTAAATGTCTTTGTGAGGTCAGGCTTTTCAAATCATTGGCATATCTAGTTCACAGTGTTGCAAGCTGTGATTTATCTCTTGTGAATATTACACAGAAATCCACTCTAAACAGATGTATGACTGCATAAAAGGAAAAAAAAAACTGGAAGAAAACGACAGGACTGTCCTTGTTGCTAAAGATAACATGAAAAAAACAAAGATGAAAGGAGTGCAATATTTAATAGGAAAGTTATTTTCACATTGCTTCTAATGCCAGAATAAATTTCCCATATCATTATCATCATACCGTAATTATAAGTATTTTTTCCATCCAAAAATAAAACCACATTCATATTATTCACATGTGATTTTCTTTACTAAAATAGGAAAGCTCTGCATCATTTTTCCCTAGAATCAAGTCCCTAGGTCATACACATTTTTTATAATTGCATTTCATATACGTGCAGTTATAAAATAAATGCATTTAAAATTAAACTGAAAAACCAAAGGGCCTTTGCAGTACAGAAATCTAACATTTTGGTACCAAGCCATCAGCAACAGTCACCAGGACTGCTGTGTTAACAGCTGCAGCCAGTCAGTCACATTTGCTCATCTAACCTCCCTCACAAAGAAAACTCCATGACAAGGTTATTGTCATGGAGCAGGAACTGCTGTGCTCCACCAAGTCAAGGTTAAGGCCAAGGTTAAGATCAGATTTGAAGGTCAGGTTAAGGCTTTGTCTGAGATAATACATTTTGTAACAAGCTTTTGGTTACAGTAAGGAACATGTGGGGGATATCAAGATCTAAAAAGGTTTTGAAGAATGTGTTATATTCTATCCTTTATGAGTTGATTACAGCTTGATATGGTCAATACTTCTCCAATTGGAGTTCAAGCAGAGAAGAATTGATTCCTGCTCTACATGGCACACTTAAGGTGGCCACTACTGATACAATTTTCCAAGCAATGGTTTATAAATGATTATTCATATGGATGATCGGAAATGAACGTTCGGGCCGGGGCCACTAACGGACAGATATCTACTAACCTAACCAATGAGATTGACAAGATCGATCCAAAAAAATTGGATTGATTTAATTCATATGATCGGATTGGTTAGGGCTTTTTTTGTCAATTAGTGGACCCAAACATACGAATAAACATTTGTAAATGATCGTTTGCCAAATTGTATCATTAGCGGCCACCTTTAAGCTCAACAGATTCAGTACAAATCTATCAAGCACAGATTGATTGCTTTGTATGGCTTGATGCAGTGCTATGCAATATGGCCATCAATCTTATATTGCAACTCCCATATTCGTCTGCAACCCTCCAACCACACACACATATTTTCCAGTATATCCACTGTCAATCCATAAACTGCCCAAGATTGATTGAGAGTGACTAAATTTGATACGTTTGGGGGGAAAGATGAGCTTAGACAAAGGAGAAAGAGGTGAATTTCAGGTAACAGATAAGGTAAGTCTGGAGGGATGGGGGTAGGGGTGTGTGTGTGGGGGGGGGGTTAATTTTCGGGTGTTTGGGCTTAGAAGATTTTCCTGACTTGTGCTAAAATGACCCAGTGAAGAAGAGAAAGTCATTGATTCGTGAAACGTATGCTAAAAAAAGCATTTAATATTGCCAGTTTCTTTTTAGTGATGTTGGAAAGTTGTCTAGTGGGTAATCCATTATTTAGTTGTATTACCCAAAGTGCTCTTCATGCCTTTTTCTAGTAGATATATAGATAGATAGATAGATAGATAGATAGATAGATAGATAGATAGATAGATAGATAGTTTGGATTTCATTATAACATCAGTGGGTTGTTGTAGTATGTCTGTAGAATGAGCATACACAAGAGTCGTAATTCGTGTCACTCTAATTGATTCACTCACATTAAAATGAGCACTAATGCTATCAGCAAACCAGTGGCGGCTCCAGGAATTTTTTTTAGGGGGTGCTATGCAGGTGCTGGACCAATTTCCAGGGGAGCTGACGACTTGTGGCGCGTTAAGCGCGCCGCGGCAAAAATGGGTGTGGCTACGACCTGCAGCGTGCAAAGCGCGCCGCGTCGAATCAATGGGCGTGGTCATGACCGGATGAGGGCGGGGATAACTGTAATTTAAAGTGAACCCAGGGTGAGAGTGATATGGTGGCTGCCATATTTATTTCATTTTAAACAATTCTAGTTGCCTGGCAGCCCTGCTGATCTATTGGCTGCAGTAGTGAACTGAATTACACCAGAAACAAGCATGCAGCTAATCTTGTCAGTTCTGACAATATTGTCAGAAACCCCTGACCTGCTGCATGCTTGTTCAGGGTCTATGGTTGAAAGAATTAGAGGCAGAGGACCAACACGGCAGCCAGGCAGCTGGTATTACTTAAAAGGAGATAAATATGGCAACCTCAATATTATTCTCCCCTCGGGTTCCCTTTAAAAGTGCAACACAAAGACAGAGGGCCCATGTTTTGGTGACCCTTTCCCCAGAAAATTCACATAATTGTGCAGGTTTTCTCAAGAAAATACACGTAATGTGAGCGGATTTGAACAAAAAACACGTTGAATGACCCCAATATGCACAACCGTTATCAGATATGACCCCAATATGCACAATCGTTATCAGATATGACCCCAATATGCACAATCGTTATCAGATATGACCCCAATATGCACAATCGTTATCAGATATGACCCCAGTATGCACAACCGTTATCAGATATGACCCCAATATGCACAACCGTTATCAGATATGACGCCAATATGCACAATCCTTATCAGATCTGACCCCAATATGCACAATCCTTATCAGATCTGACCCCAATATGCACAATCCTTATCAGATCTGACCACAATCAGCAGCACCACCTGAAAAAGCAAAGAAAAACCCATTTACTCACCTAGTCAGAAGACCTCCTGTTCCGACCTCCTCCTCTTCCGACCTCCTTGTGGCGCGCAGCTCAGCTCCCACGATCCTCTTCCTTCCTGCAGCAGCCTGCATCCGGCGAGCAGGGCTATGGGAAAATGGCCGCTCGAAGCCCTGCACTGCAGACTCCAAGTCTGCAGAGCAGGGCTTCGGGCGGCGATCTTACTGTAGCCCTGCCTGCTGCTCCGGGCTGCTGCTGTGAACTGACTCGGCGTCTCTTAGACGCCTGAAGTCAGTTCACGCCAGGGGGTGCTTTGGGGGTGCTTGGACAAATTTAGGGGGTGCTTGAGCACCCCCAAGCACCCCCCCCTGGCACCGCCACTGCAGCAAACTCTTATGTAAATTATTTTTTTTCTGTATTAATAATAGATAGCTCTGACATTTAAAATGCCTTGAACTTTAACTACGCTTGTACATTTTATGTATCCTTTTCAGAATTACATAAAACTGTTGGCTGGTACAGTGTATTTAGTCGGTACAAAGTATTTAGCTATTAATATTAAGTGCAGGATATGAAGGAGAAAAATGAGTCTGTGGGCCCAAAGATTAATTTATGTCTTGCATATTAAAACACGCAAAAAAATTGCAAATGGCCTTTCTAACAGTTATGCACTGTGACACTTTCTATATCAATAAATTATTAAACACTATTCAAAGCTTTATAAACTCACACATTACCCTTGTTTGAGCAACAGCTACAGCCAATAAATAAAATCAGTTTGTAAACTGGATCATTGTAATGAGTATAATAGCAGCTGCGGCGAGCGGCACCGCCGCCACAGCTGCCTCACTGTCTCCGCTCGTTCCTCCGGCGGAGGTGGTCTGGGGGACGACGGCTGCGGCGAACACTTCCGCCGCCGCAGCCGCCCTCATGCCTCTGCCCGTCTTCTCGCCGTGTAGGACGCCAAGGGCGGGGCTTTCTCCTGCTCACAGGGTCGCTGTCTTACGTGGGCGCGTTCACAGACAGGACCTTTATTCCAGGAAGAGAGGCGTCAGCTGACCTGCTGGTCGGCTGACGTCAGAGGAGTCCCACGGCGCCCAGGATTGGCTGATCCAGGAGGGGCGTGCCAGTGGGGTCTCCTCTGCTTCTTAAGCCTCCGGGCTTCATTCTGCAGGGGTCTGTTGTCGTGAATACTTGCGTGTTAGCGCTCAGACCTTAGACTAGATCCCAGGTGTTGATGCTAAGGATTTCACATCTAGTCTAGGATACTGCTACCTTGCTATTGTTATTTGTAAGACTAGTTCCCGGGTGTTGATGCCAAGGACTTGACACCTAGACTAGGATATTGCTTATTGTATTGATCTCCTGTGTATGACTCTTAGCGATTTCTTTGACTCTGATCCTACTTTCTGATCCTGTACTTTTGCCTATCTGCCTACCTATTGCTGAACTTCTGCCTGATTACCGATTACTCTCTTGTCTCACGATTCTGTACCGATATTTACCTCTCTGTTGCCGAACCTTGCCTGCCTGACCATTCTACTCATCAGTGGGCCCTCGCCACTGGTGAGGTGTTAGCTACACCAGCTCCTCTGGTGAAGCAGTTCTGCTAGGCTGCAGTACAGCCTTGATTACTTGCCCCCTGGGTAATCTGTCATTGTAGTTTTATTGTGTCTCTTAGGCTGCAGTACAGTCTGACTCACCCACTCCTTGGGTGATCACTTGGCTGCAGTACTTCCTGAATCACCCGCTCCTCGGGAGATTCGGCCTCCTCGATATTGTTTTCTCCAGCTTGCTGGAGCTTGTACTCTAGTGCACACTCAGTGCACTGATAGTACCTCACCAGCCCCTCTGGTGAGGTCTCATTCAACTATTAAAGTTACGGTTGCACCAGATCACTGCACACTCAGCTCTTTGTCTGCTATACTAGTATTATTGGTGATTCTGCAGATCACCCATAATCAGGTATAGCGTCTGTATTATTGGTGATTCTGCAGATCACCATATAATCAGCCATCTGAGCTACGACACAAGACCGTTACAAGCATCTCTCTAGTATGAACTATCCTTCAGTTAAGATTTTAAAAAAATCTCATTTAAATCACTATTTTATTTAGAATTTTACAAAATCCACTGCAGCACATTTCTAACAGGCTTTTCTTATAAACACTTATCACAGTTTCTGGTCACAGGATTTTGTACTGGTATCCTCAATTACAGTGTAACTGTAACTGCAAAGTAAGCGCAACGGAAGCCTCTAAAGACAACTCACCTCCTTCTTTCCCGGCTCCAAGTGATTTTCACTTCAGGCGGACTCCTCTGTCTGCTGTCTGCAGCGCCTCTTACTCTCTACTTCCTGATAATCAGGAAGTAGTGAGAGTAAGCTAAACAGTGCCGCAGACAGAGAAGACCAGCTGAAGTGAACATCGTTTGGAGCCGGGAAGGAGGTGAGTTGTTTTAAGAGGCTTCCATTGCACTTACTCCACAGTGGAGGGGAGAGCACATAGGAGGGCCCTGGGGAGAGGGAGGGAGAAGTCTGGCCCCTCTCCCCGCATCTGAGTACCAGTGTGGCCGCGGTCTTCCAAGCAGACACAAAAATTGCCAATGTGTTTGTTAAATAAAACAGAAAAGAAGTTTATTTACATACTACGTGGGACAATGCAATGCGTTTTGCAGGTTTGATCCCGCTTCATCAAGCCATTACAATGGAGTAATAGCATATGTGGTCAGTAGAAGAGCCAGGCACCTCTGCCTATTAGACCAGGGCTTCCCAAACCTGTCCTCAAGTACCACCAACAATTCAAGTTTTACAGAAAACCACAAAGATGCACAGGTGGGGTAATTAGTGTCTCAGCAGAGCTGATTAACTCCTTCTGTGGATTTCCACAAAACATGCACTGTTGGTGGTACTTGAGGTCAGAGTTGAAAAGCCCTGTATTAGACAATGAAGCTGCAGAACTATGAGAGATAGTAGGTGAACCATTTACTCTTTCCTGCAGGACAAGTAGTTGGCTGTACAGTAGATGCTTTATGTCCTGATCATAAGTCTTAAATGGTATGTAAATAATGGTATTTAAAGAGCTCTAACTATCAGTGACTTGGAAATATACACTATATAATTAAGGCAAATGCTTCCTATGAAAACAGTATTAAATAACCTGTGATTTTAGCTATAACTGTAATAGCATTCATTTTAAAACAGTGGTCATTATCTGCCTCATATATAAATCACAAAATAAAAAGTGACTCTTGGGTGCATGCAAACTTCTCAAAAAACCTCTATTCCAACACGCACCAATAAACTAAAAACATCACATATATCCCCACATAAAACTTACACTTTTCCCCTTAACGGGGAACTGAAGTAAGAGGTATACGGAGGCTGCCATATGTATTTCCTTTTAATCAATACCAGTTGCCTGGCAGCCCTGCTGATCTATTTCTCTGCAGTAGTATCTGAATAATACCAGAAACAAGCATGTAGCTAGTCTTGTCAGATCTGACTTTAAAGTCTGAAACACCTGATCTGCTGCATGCTTGTTCAGGGGCTATGGCTAATAGTATTAGAGGCAGAGGATCAGCAGGGCTGCCAGGCAACTGGTATCACTTAAAAGGAAATAAACATGGCAGCCTCCATATACCTCTCTCTTCAGTTCCCCTTTAAAAAAAAACAAATTTCTGCCTGCCTGGTAATTGATGTTGCAATCCTGAATACCCAAATGTTCCCGCTTGCATATATTAAGCCCTTCCCTTGGTGGTGGGCTGGGCTTATCAGTACAGTGAAAGTCTATCAATATTTCTTTGTTCAAATGTTCCATAAGCATACACAAACAGCTGCCAAAACAGCTTGAACCAGCCCCGTCCTCAATTTGTAAACCTTAAACAACACAATGTCTATACACAGGCCAATCAGATTGATCCCTCTCACAGAACAATCCAACACAATTGTCTGACCTATGTGTACCAGCTGAGTCCACGTGCTCTGATGTGCTCTGATGTGGTTTAGACAGGACCTGTCAGGCCCTCAGCCATAGGTGTGTATGGTATAATGTTCATGAACCAGACTGTATCCAATCACAGTTCGGCCCTGCCTGGAATACTGACCACTGAAATACGAGTACCAAATAAAAGTTCACCCAAGATGTAGGATTGCATGTGCAATATGGTATAGTTACCACTCCTAAATGCATCCAGCATAGTCCAAACGGTGTATCCCAGACTGGGACAATCACTGTGTATGAGGTCCTATTAGCAGCTGGAATATGGCAGGTAGTGATGCTGAGCTGGCTTCTAGTGATGCTAGCCTGGCTGGAGGTGGTGCTAGCCTGGCTTTCTGTGCTGGCAAGGTGGGCTGTTTGGCTCCAGGTTCTAGTCACCAGTACTATGGTGGCATGGTGTCAAGCGAGTGAAGTGCAGTGTTCAGGGGGTGGAGTTAGAGTAATATGCAGGATGCTGGTGCGATGTCTCCCTTGGTATGGCATCACATCACACAGAGATCCCCTCTTACCAGTGCACAGGAGATAGTCATTTATGGCAAACATTCAATATATTTTTTTTGTGAAAATGTTCTTGGGAAAATATGATTTCTGTGAACTTTCTTAGCTCATCCGTACTAATAGGATGAGTGACAATTGCCCTCATCCAGTTAACGTTTTCTCCTGAGTTTTTCCCAGGAGATAACTTTTCTGTACTCAGCTATTTAAAAATTACTAAGGAGCAGAGTAAAAAAAAAAAAAACAAGCAATATCAAACTTGTTTTGGGAGTTATCTTGTATGGTGGAAGTTTCACATTTTATTGGTAAGGTTTGAAACAATGGGCCATATGCAATTCACCTTTTCACCTGAGTTTTCTTCTAGGTGATATTTTTAAATGTTTCACTAAAATGCCTGCTAAGGCCACCAGCAAGCAAGAAAATTCTCAAAATAATTTTGATAGTACTTTTGTACTTACTTCTCAGTACTTTTTCAGTTGAAAAGTGCTGGAAAGTTATTTTAAATAGAAGATGAAAAATTATCACCTAGGAGAAAACGCAGGAGAAAAGTGGAATTGCATATGGGCCAATATCTTCTTGGAGAAAACTCAGGAGAATAGTTAATACGATATTGGCCTTTGCTCCTACATTGTCATACAGCTTTATTTGATTCAATTTTTTCCTTTGTTTTTGCCAGTGGCATAGCAATAGAAGGTGCAGAGGTTGCAACCGCACTGGTGCCCTTAGGCCAGAGGGGTCCCAGGGGTCCCTCCCTCAACCACAGTATTTGCTCTTTATTGGTCCTGTGCTGGCAATAATCACTTCTACAGATGCTTTAAATAGTTGTAATCATTAACACACTGCTCCCCAAACCCTTCTTGCACCTCTGACACTGCTGCTGTCCTTGGCAGGTTTTGGTGCGCCATATAAATTGTTTTGTATAGAATGCTTGTGGTGGCACAATGTAAAACTTGCATGGAGGACCATAGCCACCACTAGTTTTTGCCTGTTTTCACCCCATATCAATAAAATGCCTTTTTTAAGCCACCAGAAAACACGCAGATACTCATTCATTTGACAGTACTTTTTTTTTCACCTACATTTGGGTACTTTTTCAATTGCAGAGTGCTAAAAAGTTATTTTAAACAGAAGAGGAAAAATTATCTTCAAGGAGAAAATGTAGAAGAAAAAAGTAATTGAATAAAGGCCAGAATCTCTGTATACTTAATTCTTTTTTTACTGTATACCTATTTTCTATTTCTCAATTTCTTAAATGATCTCACTGTGTTAGAGGTCTCAATGCTTTTATTAAAGAGACTCTGAAGCGAGAATAAATCTCGCTTCAGAGCTCATAGTTAGCAGGGGCACATGTGCCCCTGCTAAACCGCCGCATACGCGCTGCTAAACGGGGGTCCCTTCACCCCCAAACCCCCCACTGCGACACTTGGTCGCAGGCTTGGTCGCTCCTGGAGGCAGGGCTAACGGCTGCAGCCCTGCCTCCATTCGCGTCTATCAGCCGTGCATCGCCGCCTCTCCCCCGCCCCTCTCAGTGAAGGAAGACTGAGAGGGGCGGGGGAGAGGCGGAGATACGCGCTGACAGACGCGCATGGGGCAGGGCTGCGGCGGTTAGCCCTGCCCCAACCAGGAAGCGCTCCCCCGCTGCACGGAGGGGGATTTGGGGGTCAAGGGACCCCCGTTAAGCCGCGGGATAGCGGCGGTTTAGCAGGGGCGCACGTGCCCCTGCTATATATGAGGTCTGAAGCGAGATTTATTCTTAATGTTATTAAATGTGATGTCTATGTAATGAAGTATAGAGAAGTCAGGAACGTAAAATTTAGTGAATGTGAACTTCCACAAAATGTTCTTGAACAAGCGAATCTGGTGAACCGCCATAGACTCTAATGGACAGACGAATTTTAAAACATACAAAGACTGTTTCTGGCCCCAAAAGTGATGAAAAAGTGGTTTCAAGGGGTCTAACACCTGGATAGGGGCATGCCAGAGGGGGATACTTGCCAAAAGTCTTACTAAAAATTAAGTCTGGTTTAACACCCTAATGGGCAGAAATCACATTATACACACCTCTGGGTGTCAGTGGGCTGTGGAGTGTCTCACACAGAAAGATACAATAGTACTAGAATACAGTAAAATAATAATGCATTAGAGTGGTTCTGTGCCTGTAACTTAATGAGGCAACAGCAGTGTGAACTGTTCGTGCAATCTCTAATGAAGTAGGGTTTTTAGGAAAATATAAAATCAAATGTAGGGAAAGCCTACATCTTCCACACATGTATTTACTTTGAACGGAAGCATATGTTTCTACATAGCACAATCAGACATATTGCTATTCCCCTTGTTCTGAAATGCCTGTTGAAATGTCTCATTTCTTTTACTTCCAATGAAACCTGGCCTTGTAAAATTGCAGTTTTCATCAAATAGACTTATAAGCTAGCCATCTGTATTGCCTCCAAAAAGAAGGAATGCAATAGCACGCAACCTATTTTTATGGGCAGAATAATTATACTGATGATAGCTTTGCGACGTAATATTCTCTGTGATGACTACAGACAGTGCACATGCTCAGCATGACATTATATATCAGGCGCACCAAGACTATAATGTTTTTGACTAAGCTAATTCTTAGACCATAGTTAATAACTATTTAGCTGAGCCTAGAAAGAATTCTGAAACTGATCTTCTATAACACTGGCAGGATGAACACTGGATGCTGCCAACACTTTGAAAGTTGGCGACACCCACTTGGCAGTAAGCGAGTTGCAGTATGAACACTGAGCTCTACACATCATAGCGGTTTCCTGGACAGGCTGTGCAATTCAATTTATGTATCAGCATCTAAATCTTTATTAAGCTGCAGCAAATATGCCTGCAAGTCAGAGAGATGAAAGAGCAAGCTTTTAATTGAACATTTAAATGTGACATTACATAATATAAAGTGCCTGGATCGTATGGGGCTATAATATAACCATTTAATAAGTGTAAATGGTGTGTAACTGGAGTATTCTGCTGGAAAATGAGAAATTATAGCAGTGTCTTTGTATAAAGAATGATGCTAAATGAGTAATTAGAATTATATTTATGTAATAATAGCTGCTATTTTTCAATTGTACTTAAAGCTGAAAGGACATCTGAAGCGAGAGAGATATGGGGGTTGCCTAAATATTTCCTTTTAAGCAATACCAGTTGCCTGGCTGTCCTGCTGATTCTCTGCCTCAAATATGTTTAGCCATAGACCCTGAACAAGCATTTGCAGATCAGATGTTTCTGACATTATTGTCAGATCTGACTGGATTGGCTGCATTCTTGTTTCTGGTGTTAAATTCTATACACACAACAAGGCCTTAGGCCTTGTTTCCATCTGTGCGCTTCTGTTCGCTTTTCAGCAACATGTATCAATTTGTAACCTTGATGTGCTGATAAACACTGGACAGAAGCGCATAGATGGAAACAAGGCCTAAGTAGAAATTGTTACATTATTATCCCTCCAATCTGCCAGTTCTACAAATCACCATCACCTGCACCTTGTATTTTCACAATGATTAATTTATTGGGAGGCTTAAACATAAATTCACATTGTACCATTTGAAGTGGAATACAGTTTTCCCTGCCAATTTGATGTAAAAGGAATTTGCCATAAAATGAACATTTTTCTCCAAATGGCAAGCTCTCAACGGAAAGACCAACTTTAATCCGAAACAGGTGAATATTGTATCTGCCTAATTTGGCTTGGCATTGTTGCTGTTGGTTCAACAGATGTTGGCAATATTATCAGCAACTGATGAGAAACCAGAAAATAAACATTGAAAAGCTGGGGTTACGCATTGTACGTTGCCTTTTCATCATGTGTAATCATGATTGTTTGTGATCATTTCAGGTGAAAAGCTAGTGTAAGTACATGTGTTCCCTGATGTTGACATCCTTCCCACCATTGAAATGTGAGTTTAAAAATCTTGTGCTAATGAGGCACGGATGTTACATGTCATGGGGTTAAAATTAGGCAGTTAGGATTAGCTCTTGGGGGAACGCTGCAATGATGGGATTTTGGTTAATGTTAGGCATGCTGGGGGAGGGGGGAGGTAAATGATGTGTTATATGTCAAAAATGAGTTATCAGGGATGCAACATATATCTTAAATACTCTCCATAAAAGCTAAAGGGATTACCTTCACAGCCAAGTGTCAGTGTGAAGGTGCGTACACACACACTACATCCGGCAACGACGGGTCCGTCAGACCCTCCCGCAGGGCGGACGTTCAGCCGACAGTAGTGCGTGTGTACGTACTGTCGGCTGACTGATAAAGCTGTTTCTGAACGATCCGCTGAGTGGAACGTTCAGAAACAGCATTATAGTCACGCACTACTGTCGGCTGAACGTCCGACCTGCGGGAGGGTCCGGCGGACCCGTCGTTGCCGCCGGTAGTGCGTGTGTATGCACCTTAAAGGGAACCTGTACTGACTAAAACTATTTAAAATAAACACATGAGGTAACTTCAAATGAACATTAAATAGTTACCTTGCCATCAGTTTATCTCAGAAGCTCACCATTTTCTTCTGACAATGATCCCTTCCAGATCTGACAACATTTTGTCAGAACTGAAATATATCAGTTGCTGTCAGTTATAGCTGAGAGGACAACTGATGTGCCATGCATCCCTATGGCTCAAGTGGACGATGTTACAGTTTAACAGTGTACTGACCAGAAAGCTGTTATGGGGTAATGGCCATTTTCAAAATGGAGGACGGAGAATTCCCTTGATCACAGTGGACAAACAGGGCGTGGGAGAGGAGAAAGAGATTGAGGAGTAGACTACACGGGAGGTAAGTATGACTTGTGTATGTTTATTTTGACTTTTAATTTTCAGTTCAGGTTTTCTTTAAGGCTTCCAAGCAATCACCATTTCTCCTTCAGATTCTATATCCCAATCTCTATACCAATCTATAACCATATTCTTCATCTCAAGACAAACCCCCACATGAATGGAAGACTGAATGCAACTACCAGACTTCTGTTGCCCCCTGAAATTTGAGTCCAAACAAACTCAAGCCAGAGGTCATACGTGGTAGATCAAACAACCAGGCAGAAAAAAACAGGGATGAGACAGGTGTGTAGTTGTAATGGCAGAGGTCAAAACAGGTGGCAAGGGTCAAATATAAGTTGTAACAATAATCAATCTGAATCACACCCACTATCTGACCACTATCATGGGCATGAAGTTCATACAGGCAGATACCTTTATGGGAGCAGCAACTAATCAGTAAACACATGTAAATCAGGCTCACCAGGACAATAATCACCAGAGAGTGAGTTCAGCAGGAGTTGGCTGCACGCCAACAGCAGCCATGTGCAAAACAGGCTCACCAAGACCATAATTAGCCTAGTGAGAGCCAGGATAAAATTGCTGCAATACCTAGAGCTGTCACTGGGTAGCAGAAACACTCCTGCCAGCTCTCCGTCTAACAGACTTACAAAGAGCTTAGCAGGAATACACAGAATGTGCGTGCGTCCACAGGGAACCAGCTACATTTTAAAACCTAACAATAAGCACTTGAATGAACACAAGGGGCTTGATTTACAAAGCGGTGCTAACCTACTTAGCACGTCTAAAGTCTTTAGACATGCTAACCAGGGTGCTAAGTAGGTTAGCACCAGATTTCTCAATCAGATCACGCGCTAACTTTGTGCGCGCAAAGTTTTACGCGCGCAAAGTTTTTACGCGCGCTAAGTCCCATAGGCTTTAATGGGCACTTCGCGCGGAGCGCCCTGCGCTCTGTGCAGTACGCGCGTAAAGTTTTATGCGCATAAAGTTTTGTGCGCGTAAAGTTTTATGCGCGAAAAGCTTGTTTAGACGTGCTAAGGGGGTTTTCACAGGCGTGCTAACAGTTAGCACCGCTTTGTGAATCAAGCCCCAGATCTGATGACTGGCACAAGAACTTATGACTGGCATTAAGTCCACCTCGTGTGCAGGGGCGTCTCTAGCCATTTTGTCACTCCAGGCGAGAAAACCTGTGGCGCCCACTGTGTGGTGCCCCCTAATGCAAATAATCGTAACGCAGCAATGTTTCTCAGTAAAATAATCGTAATGCAGCAATAGTTTCCCAATTTCTCCATAAGGTAAAAGTAATGCGGCAATCTTTCACCAGAAAATAGTCATAACGCAGCAATGATTCACCATAAAATAATCGTAATGCGGCAATCTTTCACCAGAAAATAACCATAACACAGCAATGATTCACCATAAAATAATTATAACGCAGCAATGATTCACCATAAAATAATCATAATGTGGCCAGTGTTCACCAGAAAATAATCGTAATGTGGCCAGCGTTCACCAGAAAATAATCGTATGTGGCCAGCGTTCACCAGGAAATAATCGTAATGTGGCCAGCGTACACCAGAAAATACTGGTATGTGGCCAGCGTTCACCAGGAAATAATCGTAATGTGGCCAGCGTTCACCAGAAAATAATCGTATGTGGCCAGCGTTCACCAGGAAATAATCTTATGTGGCCAGCGTTCACCAGGAAATAGTCGTATGTGGCTAGCGTTCACCAGGAAATAATCTTATGTGGCCAGCGTTCACCAGGAAATAATCATATGTGGCCAACGTTCATCAGAATATAATCGTATGTGGCCAGCGTTCACCAGGAAATAATCTTATGTGGCCAGCGGTCACCAGGAATTAATCGTAATGTGGCCAGCGTTCACCAGAAAATAATCTTATGTGGCCAGCGTTCACCAGGAAATAATCGTATGTGGCCAGCGTTCACCAGGAAATAATCGTATGTGGCTAGCGTTCACCAGAAAATAATCTTATGTGGCCAGCGTTCACCAGGAAATAATCATATGTGGCCAGCGTTCACCAAGAAATAATCGCATGTGGCCAGCGTTCACCAGGAAATAATCATATGTGGCCAGCGTTCACCAGGAAATAATCTCATGTGGCCAGCGTTCACCAGGAAATAATCCTATGTGGCCAGTGCCAAGTGTTATGGGTGGGCGGGCTGGGGGGGGGGCTCAGGGCCAGCCAGGGGGGCATATAAAAAATTATCAAGAGCAGAGGGCACTTACTGTGAGGTGTTGCGGCAATCTTTCACCAGAAAATAACCATAACACAGCAATGATTCACCATAAAATAATTATAACGCAGCAATGATTCACCATAAAATAATCATAATGTGGCCAGTGTTCACCAGAAAATAATCGTAATGTGGCCAGCGTTCACCAGAAAATAATCGTATGTGGCCAGCGTTCACCAGGAAATAATCGTAATGTGGCCAGCGTACACCAGAAAATACTGGTATGTGGCCAGCGTTCACCAGGAAATAATCGTAATGTGGCCAGCGTTCACCAGAAAATAATCGTATGTGGCCAGCGTTCACCAGGAAATAATCTTATGTGGCCAGCGTTCACCAGGAAATAATCGTATGTGGCTAGCGTTCACCAGGAAATAATCTTATGTGGCCAGCGTTCACCAGGAAATAATCATATGTGGCCAACGTTCATCAGAAAATAATCGTATGTGGCCAGCGTTCACCAGGAAATAATCTTATGTGGCCAGCGGTCACCAGGAATTAATCGTAATGTGGCCAGCGTTCACCAGAAAATAATCTTATGTGGCCAGCGTTCACCAGGAAATAATCGTATGTGGCCAGCGTTCACCAGGAAATAATCGTATGTGGCTAGCGTTCACCAGAAAATAATCTTATGTGGCCAGCGTTCACCAGGAAATAATCATATGAGGCCAGCGTTCACCAAGAAATAATCGCATGTGGCCAGCGTTCACCAGGAAATAATCATATGTGGCCAGCGTTCACCAGGAAATAATCTCATGTGGCCAGCGTTCACCAGGAAATAATCCTATGTGGCCAGTGCCAAGTGTTATGGGTGGGCGGGCTGGGGGGGGGGGGGGGGGCTCAGGGCCAGCCAGGGGGGCATATAAAAAATTATCAAGAGCAGAGGGCACTTACTGTGAGGTGTTGCCCCTGCAGATAGTGTGTGTGCAGTGTAGCCAGCCAGCGGAGGCACTGGTCCCTGGTGCATCACACGATGCCTTCAAGCACGTGTGAGAGGCGGGGGGCAGAGTTAGGGGCAGCGCCGCACGTATAGACAAACTAACGTGTGGTCACTTGCTCTGCACGGAGAGGGCGGACCAGTAGGCGACGGCACCGCATGTATAAACTAACTAATGTGCGGCTGCTCGCTCTGAAGGGAGAGGGAGGGGGCGGACCAGTAGGCGGCACCGGGCACAGGCTGAGCTGCCTGTCACAGCCGGCCCGGCGCCGAACTTATAATGGAAAAAAAAAACACACACACAGCGCAGCAAAAGAGCGCCCACGCTCACTCACGGCGCTCCAGGCCAAAATTTATAGTTGCCAGGTGACACAGACACCTCTGCTTGTGTGGATTCTATACATACATATACCCTTAAAGAGTCTCAAATGTTCATGTGCATTGACATTTGCCAATACCTATTCAGTAAGGAGTTGAAGGCAAGACTCCCTAACACTGCAGGGTGGCCTCTTGAGCGCGTCCCAGTGGCTGCAGCTTTTGAGCGCTTTGAGTCCAACAGGAGAAAAGCGCTATATAAATGTTCGGATTATTATTATAACTAAATATTTTGAATTAAAAAAGTGTTTGGTTTGGGTCCGCTTTAATCTAAGCCAGTACCCTACATTAGATGCACACAAATTTTGCTGGACGTTTTTATGACCTTATATTTCAGCTTGTATAAGGGAAGAGTTTTGTTGAATAACTTAAGCCTATCTATTGGAGGGGTAACACATTTTCTTTGCCATAAAATTGCAAACTTGACATGAAGCATCTGCTTCTCTTGGGATGAAGATAAGAGCTAATGATCTAACACTCCCAATAGGCAGCTCTTCATTTCAGCAATATTAGGAGCCTTACAGTTTATGGACAGAAATGTAATTATTCCCATCTGATAAAATGTAATTTGTATGCATTCCCAAACCATATGTTGAAAAGTTCCAATCTCATTTAGAACATCTATTGCAATTAGGTGTAGACAATCTGCCCATCTGATTTGATCTTAATGATGTAAAAAAGATTTAATGTTAAAAGAACATCACTATTATTGTACAAGCAGAACTTATCACAGACCTCCTATAGGTTGCACGAATATCTTCCCAGCCTTCTGCTGGTGATACCTTGCCCTGGCTATACAACTTTATCTCTAGCTTTTGTATTTTAATTGTGGTTATCTTCTCAAATAAATATTTGTAAAAAGTCTGAGATAATACTGGTTTAGTTTTATCCATATGGCTAATTCAGCTTGGGTGTTTAAAGGAAACAATAGATCATTCATACTTATGGTTTTATACATACATGGGGCTTCCTCCAGCCCCATGAGCACAGATCGCTCCCACGCCGCTGTCCGCCGCTGCCTCCAGCTCTGGTACCGGGTCCTGTAACTTCCTCTAGTCGCGGCCAGTCTGACATAAGTAAAGTACACTATTTACGTATCCAGCAGTTGCTGGAGAGTAATGTAGATGGCACACTTCTCTTGTGCAGACTGGCTGCGACTAGTCGAACTAACAGGACCTGATACCAGAGCTGGCAGCGGAGGACGGTGGCGTGGCAGCGATCTGTGCACATGGGGCTGGAGGAAGCTCCAGGTATGTATAAAACCGCATGTATGAATCCTCTCTGGTACACTTTAAAAGTATAAC
Source organism: Hyperolius riggenbachi (assembly GCF_040937935.1). Taxonomy (NCBI): domain Eukaryota; kingdom Metazoa; phylum Chordata; class Amphibia; order Anura; family Hyperoliidae; genus Hyperolius; species Hyperolius riggenbachi. The sequence goes on from NC_090648.1 coordinate 323,952,229, forward strand.
TTCACCATTCCCAGATTGTTTCATGAACATGTGACACAGCTGGAAATGCTGAAATTGACCTGCCAAGTCCGTCTAGATTCATTAATTATCTGTGTGAATGTTTTGAATTGACAATTGTGGTATGGTTGATGTATGGTGGCTGGAAGGTGTAATGGTTAAGGGCTCTCCCTCTGACATGGGAGACCAGGGTTCGAATCTCGGCTCCGCCTGTTCAGTAAGCCAGCACCTATTCAGCAGGAGACCTTAGGCAAGTCTCCCTAACACTGCTACTGCCTATAGAGCGCGCCCTAGTGGCTGCAGCTCTGGCGCTTTGAGTCCGCCAGGAGAAAAGCGCAATATAAGTGTTTGTCTTTTTTGTCTTTTACATGTAGTTAATATTATGCTGCACCTGAGAAATATAGTCCTGCAATTAATGCTTGAACTTCCCCAAATTTTCATTTTGCCATAAAGGGTTACTATTCGACATACTGGTATTTTACAAACACAAAAAGTATGATTGATTTTATGAAATACAGGTATGTTACAGAACATAATAATTTGAGCACTCTTCTTTGCATTTTATTTCTACAGATAGGATTCCATAAAGTCTTTTTGCGATATCTTACTCTACTAACATACATTACTGTCTCCCAAAACCGAATTTCTCAAATAAGTTGTGCAGCTAAAGAATATGAATAGAAACATGACAAAGCTATTCTTTCTTTGATCACTGAATGTTTTAATGCCTAAAAAGAAAGTCTAGGTATCGAAATTGGCCAGAGGAAGGGAACTAATATGGTGGATCTTCTGAGAAAAAAATGTCCAGGAGGATGTCATCAATAGGAGGTATAATTTATACAAATCTGGGTGCAACTAACATCTTTATAGTGCTGAATCTCCCTAGGAAATTAGAATCTATGCCAGTGTGAAGGTTTAATTTATAAAAACTGGCCCGGCATGGGACCCAAATGCTTTGTAATGTACCCTACCAATCATTCTGTCTACGCATAGTGATTCCTAAGTATCAGAACTCAGATATTAATAGCAATGTTGATCTATTGGTAACCTTCAAATTCCATAGCAAACAAATGGGAAAAGGACAGATTGTGGCCAGTTCACTTTTAATCTGGATAGAGTTATATTGTCATCATAAATATCTAATAAAGCCACCAGTGACCTGTCTGGATCATCCAGATACAGCAGGCCATAGGCAAGTAGGAATACACTGTACGTTATTTATTTTTAATCCTTCAGTAGTATCAGAATTACAGACCTCTACTCTCTCTACAGAACTCTACAGAAGGCTCAGCCAACATAGCAAAGGGTAGAGAAGATGGGTAAGCCCTGTCTCGTACATCTTTCAATTGTAGAGGGGGAGACACCTGTAAGTTTATATTCTCACCCAGGGTTGGTATGGTGCCATGGTGGTATTATGTTGAGCCATGCTTGGAAGTATCTGTTTGGAAGCTCTGTCTAGCTTCAGTAAAGAGAAAAAAGGGCACTTTTAGTGAACCCAAGGTGAAAGACATGTGGAGGCTGACAGTAATTTCCTTTTAAACAATGTACATTGCCTGGCAGTCCTGCGGCCTTTAATACTTTTAGCCATAGACCCTGAGCAAGCATGCAGTTCAGATGTTTAATCTGACAAGATTAGCTGCATTCTTGTTTCAAGTGTGTGTCAAACGCTACTGACTAGAAAGATCAGCAGGATTGCCAGGCAACTGGTATTGTTTACAAGGAAATAAATATGGCAGCCTCCATGTGTCTCTCATGTGGGGTTAAGTCTCACAATTTATAATTAACCTAAGAAGAAGACAGAATCCCATAAAACTGGAAATATGCTCACTCATTTGTCAAGCTTGTCAAGAGTGCCATATTCACCATTAATTACCACAATATTAAGTATTGCTGTTAGGTGATGATGACCATATATCATATGAGCTAATATTGTACCTTACTTGTTTTAATTCTCATCTTTCAAATAGTCTACATTTGTCCTACTTTCTTCTTGTTCCTAACCAGAAAAGAAGGTTCATGCTTCCTACTTAACTGAGCGTAGGACATCCAATAGTTAGTTGCAGATGGGTCTTTTTTTATTAGGGAGGGATCACACTTGCATCTGCTGGAATCACAGCCCATTCTTTGCAAACTTTTTGGTGCACTAAAGTGCATTTTGGGGTGCGCTGTGAAGCATACCTCTTTTACAGTAGCCATTGATTTAAATGACAAAACTTGCGCATTGTGCAGGAAAGTAGTGCATATTGTTTTTTGTTTTTTTCAACACTACATGGAAACACACATGCTTCCTGTAACGATTGGTGTCAGCTAAACAGATTTTCTGATTATTGGTGATCTGGAGTATCACCAATAATACAGACGCTATACCTGACTATGTGGTGATCTGCAGAATCACCAATAATGCTAGTATAGCCAGACACAGGACTACCAATGTGAGATAGTGTTTGGTGCAACAGTAATGAGGAAGATAAGGTCTCCCGAGGAGCGGGAGACTACAGACAATACTGCAGCCAAGGATCACCTGAGGAGCAGGCGAGTCTGGCAGTACAACAGTTAAAGAGCACCTGAGGAGCAGGAGCTACTGGTAATGCTGCAAGGTTGATCACCTGAGAAGCAGGTGATTCAGACAGTACTGTAGCCAGTGGACACCTGAGGAGCAGGTGCCACCGGTAAGCTGCAAAGGTGATCACCTGAGGAGCAGGTGGTTAAGACTATACTACAGCTATGGGATACCTGTGGAGCAGGTATTACCGACAGTACTACAATAAAGCTTCACCTGAGGAGCAGGTGACTGCTACAGATCCCTCATCAGTGGCTAGGCCCACTGGCGAGGATAGAGAGGTCAGACAAGCAGAGTAGGCAACGTTCGGACAGACAAGGTACAAAGACAGAAGGCTGATTCAGTGTTGTTTTCAGGCAGGGTCGGCAACGTGAATCAGATAGGCAGAGGTACTTTAAGCTATCAACAGAATCTGGCTAAGTGTGGATTCCCAGCTCCGGCTGGTTCTGGCACACTTTGGGATCTGACTCAGGTCTGAGCGCTCTCACGTTAGCATTTGCAACAGCAGACATGGAGCAACTGACAGTCTGGTACTATATATACTAAGTTGCTCCGCAGCGCCGCCCCAGCCACTCAGCCAATCCGAAGTACTGTTGGAGTCAGCTGACTTGACAGATCAGCTGACTCCCCTTCTATTCGCATAAAGGTCCTGTCACCTGGCGCGCGCGCGTAGCCCTCAGTCTATGTGCAATGGAAGTACCAGGCAGATCACTAGCATGAAACTGCGCGGCAGAGGCCACCGGCTGATACGCGGAGACAGCCACCATGCCGCCTGTCTCCGCGGTGGCATCTCCGCTATTCCTTACACCTCCAGAAAACGCAGAGGCACCAAAGACTATTATTTTGTTTCCACATTTTTGGTATGTGGCAAAATGCTGCGGCTTTTCTCAAGTGTGAATCCTGCCTTAGGGTTGGTTCTTCTTCAACCAAATGATGTTTATATACATTTGAATAAAAATATTGACAGCGCTCCTCCACTTCAATGATTCTCTATCTGCAGGAATAAGAACATCTGCACAGTGTTTTACTGTTATAGCTTGTCAATCACACACACGTCACCAGTGACAAGTGATTTACACGTGCTCCACTCTGTGTCCAACTTGTTAATAACCCCCTTAAATATAGCAGCTCACAAGATGTTATCCACCTCATACATCAGGTGGGTCTAGCGTATAAATCAATAATCCAAAACGATCACCGCTTCAACAGGAACAACCAAGTTTTAATCCATCTTCCACATATACAATAATAAAAACATTCATCATAGTGTAAAATGTTTAAAATATATAGAAAAGCTAATCAGCGCACTCACGTAAGTCTATGAATATCAAGCCTATCGGGCTACAGGCCCACCGCGGGTCTACTCATAGGTTTGGAAACTGTCCAGTAGCTTCTCCTTCCTGTCTGGTGATGTCAGACGAATTTGGCTCCACCATACGCGTATGGTGGAGCCAAATTCGTCTGACATCACCAGACAGGAAGGAGAAGCTACTGGACAGTTTCCAAACCTATGAGTAGACCCGCGGTGGGCCTGTAGCCCGATAGGCTTGATATTCATAGACTTACGTGAGTGCGCTGATTAGCTTTTCTATATATTTTAAACATTTTACACTATGATGAATGTTTTTATTATTGTATATGTGGAAGATGGATTAAAACTTGGTTGTTCCTGTTGAAGCGGTGATCGTCCATGCGGACTCATCAGGGGCTCATCTAAATAGCTCCTTACTCCTCCTCTCACTCCTCCTCATATGCCATGCCCATCTACTCAAGTTGATTGCGTTCCATGCATCCTATTGACGCAATGTGCGGCGTGTTACGTGTCATGTGGGGCGCATCGGGCATTTCTTATTCAATATTAAACAGGGCCAATACATTACATCTAGATTGAAACATATAGCGCCCCCTCTGTTATGGAGGGGAAATCTCACCAATTAATTTAACCTCCCTGGCGGTGCATTTCTGTCTGGAATTATGAGTCAAAAGCGGTAAATTTTTTTCCAAGAATTTTAGGCCTCCATTAAGTCTTAACTCACCAAAATATGTCAGAATAAAAGCTTGGTAGACATTCTGCATATAAATAAAAGACTGGAACACAAAATTGTTGAATTAATTAAATTCATGAATAAACTTAAAAAATGTTGAAACTGTACAAATAAGGCAGGCAGAGAATAGACAAAATCCAGGCAGAGGTCGATGCAGGTGGAAGGCAGAGAGTAGTCAAAATCCAGGCAGAGGTCAGTGCAGGCGGCAGGCAGAGATTGGTCAAAATCCCGGCAGATGTTGGTGCAGGCAGCAAGCAGAGATTAGTCAAAATCCAGGCAGACCTCGGTGCAGGCGGCAGGCAAAGAGTAGTCAAAATCCAGGCAGAGGTCAGTGCAGGTGGAAGGCAGAAAGTAGTCAAAATCCAGGCAGAGGTCAGTGCAGGCGACAGGCAGAGAGTAGTTAGACAAAATCCAGGCAGAAGTCTGGGTTCCGCTGGCCAGCTCTGATCACACGCGGAACCCAAGAACACAGCGCACGCGGCGGTAGCTAGTGTTGGGCGAACAGTGTTCGCCACTGTTCAGGTTCTGCAGAACATCACCCTGTTCGGGTGATGTTCGAGTTCGGCCGAACACCTCATGATGTTCGGCCTTTTTAGTTCGGGTTCGCCCGAACAGCTCAATGCCCAGCCGAACAGGCCGAACAGGGCCCCTGTTCGGCCGAACAGGGCCCTGTTCGGCCGAATACTGCCCCCCTATGGGGTCACAGGCATAAGGGGGTAGCATGCCCCGGTCGCGGGGGGGGGTCGGAAATTCCCCCCACCCCCTCCGCTAGCGCTCCCCCCTCTGCCCTCTTCCCCATACAAAAATTTTCCGTAAAGTTCAATAGTACCTTCAGTGGCTGGCCTGGCTGGCACTGTGGTGTGTTCTGAGTGAGGAGGAGGAGGAGTCCGAGTAGGACGCGTTGAGGCCGGGCAGCGGGCGGTTCAGCGGTAGTACCCTTGTGGTACTTCCGCCCTTTCTCTGACCTCACGTCCTCTACGTGATGACGCATACGAGGGTACGCGTGACTCGTACCCTCGTATGCAGAGGACGTGAGGTCAGAGAAAGGGCGGAAGTACCACAAGGGTACTACCGCTGAACCGCCAGCTTCCCGGCCTCAACGCGTCCTACTCGGACTCCTCCTCCTCCTCACTCACAACACACCACAGTGCCAGCCAGGCCAGCCACTGAAGGTACTATTGAACTTTATGGAAAATTTTTGTATGGGGAAGCGGGCAGAGGGGGGAGCGCTAGCTGAGGGGGTGGGGGGAATTTCCGACCCCGCCCCGCGACCGGGGCATGCTCCCCCCTTATGCCTGCGACCCCATAGGGCCCCCAAAAGCGGGATGTTCGGGGAGTTCAGGGTTCGGGCCGAACATGCCGAACATCTGGCCCATGTTCGGCGAACAGACCCGAACCCGAACATCCAGGTGTTCGCCCAACACTAGCGGTAGCATGGGCTTACCGCTCTGAGCTTGTGAAACTCAGCCCGAGCTCAGCTCGGGAATACCGCCAGGGGGGTTAATCTCATATGCGAATAGACTTCGTTGGGCTAAATTGAATATACTGTACCTATTACCAAACCACACTTGCTATCCATTGTTAAAGTGCATTTGCATAGATAAACTTAAAGTGTCTTACGTTCCCATTCTGCATATAATTCCTAAAACGTCTACACTAAAATTCCTTATACCTAAAATGCATCTCCTATTTGTCACACACTAACAACTTGTTTTTACTCAAATTTTTTAGATGGGACCTATATATATCATGTATGTAAGGCCCATCTAGTTCCTGGAACATACCAAGTACGGTGGCAATACTTCTCTCTAAATATGTGTATAAACTTATTTTGCCTAAACCAATCATACAAAGTTATACAAAGTGAGTGTTCAAAAATATTGCCCCCCCACCCTCCCATTACAAATATGTCACCCTAAGAAGGGCTGGGGAACCAATGTTCTAATGATCCTAATTATCCTCCCTTAAGGGGCCTCATTTGCAATATCCCAGTCTAGACATAAATCTGAGTTCAGGATACCCCATTAATGAATTACCTAAGGGGGCAACAGCATTCCCAACACTATTTTCTCCTGGGAGTAAAGCTAGTCTAGAAGTACAAATTTTCTACAGATCATTGATAATATAGCAGTTCAAGTCAAACTCCACTTTGAGATCCCCTGGCACTAGGGTTTTCATATTGCATAGCCAATGACCCTTAGCCTAGGAAATGTCTTTCACCATACTTGACCCTCTCCATCTTTTAACGTGTCCCTCTACTCCCAGAAATTTCAATCCACTGAAGTCCCGATTGTGCATCAACAGAAAATGGTTCTATACACTGTGCATTTTCAGCCCTTTCGTTATATTATACAAGTTTCCCCAATCTTTTCCATAACTCTCGTGTAGTGTGTCCCACGTATTCCAGACCGCAGGGGCACCATTAGACATATATGACTCCCTTAGTATTGCATGTAATTATTGTCCCAATAAGTCTGCTGCATTCATACCAATAGGTGGATTGATGAAGCTCATAATTAATTTAGATCTAAGGTTAGGTGCATTCTTATATATAAAACTGGATCTGTTTGGTATGGCTTTTTTCAAAATACAGTCAAGTTGCAGGATATTTTAATGTTTCCTAATTATTCGTTCTATATCTCTATATTGTCCATTATACTCCAATAGGAAGTCAGATTCCCCATTCCTACGCAATGCTACAGTTCGATCCTCCAGTAACGTTTGTCTATCCATCTCTGCTGATCTGATCCACCTGTGAATGGAGCTGAGCCACAGCCATATCCCTTTTCCATAAATCTCTGGACCAAGGCATTACTCTGTGTTCTAAATGCTTTCACATTTGAACAATTATGTTGTATCCTAATTAATGGTCCTTTTAGTATTTTCTCTAGCCATCTTTTATGATGACAACTATCTTTCGGGATATATTTTACATGCATGTGACAAAATTGTTTAATTTATCTTTGCATAATGAGGTGTAAGAAATAATGAAATTAAATGTTCTAGATTGATCAGAGATGGATAAAGGTCTCCAGTAGTGGGAACATGCATCCAGTGGAAACATAGCATTCCACTTTACTTGTAAGGCATTTTCAATTCATGATTGGTCTGGAGGCTGGGTTGTTTAAAGTATAATTCCATATAAATGTCATTTTTCATTAAATGCTACAAATATTATCTAAAGGCAATATAGGCACATAAGGCCTGTGCTATAGTTTTGTACCTCACTTCTCTTTTCACAGCCTCTGAAGTAGCTGATCCATGGAATACATTATAGCCTCATCTTATCAGCATGTGTCTGGCTGTAGGTGGCGTTTCTAACCTGCCTTGAATCGCCTACACAGTGGAACTGACATGGCAGGTAAGTGAGGAAATTAAACTACTGTATAAAATAGAAGCCTGAAAGACAGAAGTCTGATCTGCTAGACATTCCCATGGCATGTGTTTTCATTGGTTTTAATATGAGGTCATAGGTTATGTGGTATTTTGGTGAAAAAAATACAGATATTTTGGTTTTATTAAAGCATGGTGGGTTTTCACTAGTTATGTTGAGGAGAAAGGGGAACAGACCAAGTTCATATGGAAACTACCAATATACTACCCTTTTCCACAGGAGGCTGAAGCACAGTGTCGGACTGGGAGGTAGAATAGCTGAGGAAATTCACCTGCTGGCCAAGCAGCAGAAACCATGTGTTATAACTCCCAATAGAAACCTGTATCAATTCTTCACTGTGAGCAGCAACACATGATTACTGCTGCTTGGCCAGCAAGTGGATTTCCTCCGTTTTTCCACCTCCCAATCCGACACTGCTGAAGCATGTTGTAGGTATTGATAAAGCAGCGCCACCGATGGGGTCACATTTGAGAGCAGCCACAGTTATCGTAAGTCATGTTTTTTGTTACGAAGTAGGAGATGCTAAATACTAATGTTTGTAGAAAAAAAAAAACGCTATACAGAATGTTTTGTGAGCAAATTAAATGGTTACACAAATGATAAACCTTAACTATTAATTTTTTCTACAAAAAAAACACAACTTTGTCAGTAAAGTTGTAATGTGTAACTGACAGTCAAAGGTGGACTCTTATATATTATCTGTATAATCGGTTGTCAGCAGAAGTACTGATAAAAAAGTGTAAGAATTCTGGAAATAAATACTAAATTGGATTTTCTTTTGCTAAGAAAACCACTGAATGCGTGCCAAAATGTCTTGCTGATACAGAGAAGGGAATAGAATTGTTAGAAAGTCTTCTCTACCTCTCAGAATTGCAGGCAAGTAATGCAACAAATTAAGCTGAACACATTTTATTTACATCCATTACATTAAATGTCAGACCTTTACTGTATAAAATCATAATTAAGAATAAAAAGAGGGCGTTGAAAGTATGGCAATAAACATGTAGATGAAGTAACACCCCCCCCCCCCCCCCCATCACCACCTTTTAGTGCTTTGTGACTTAAATTAATTCAAATTCCAAACTTTGTCATTCACGACTAGTAATGTTACATTTGAAAAGTTGTTATTATAGTTGCACACTTTCGGCTTGATTCACAAAAGAGTGCTAACTGTTAGCACGGCCGTTTTCGCCCGAATTTTCGCATTGCGTGCGATCACGATTTTTTGCGCGAAACAATAACGTTTCTGCGCGCAAACGCAAATTTTCGTGTGAAACCGTTATCTATTTTGCGGTAAAATTCGCGTTTGCGCGCGAAAACGTTATCGTTTTGCGCGAAAATTCACAATCGCTCGCAGTGCGAAAATTCGCGCGAAAACGGCCGTGCTAACAGTTAGCACTCTTTTGTGAATTAAGCCCTTAAATCTTATAGTGAGCACTTTCTTAGTCATCAGCCCCAACTCTGCCATTCCAATGACCACTTTCTTACCCAGCAATTTACGCATCACTATTCAAGATACTCAATTAGCTTTGTGGGTTATCTCAAGGGACGTAACTATAGGGGAGCAGCGCCTGTGACTGCAGGGGGGGGGGCAAGAGGTGGGCAGAGGCCCCACCTACTACCCTCCCTCTCTCTCTCTCTGATACTCCAGATCAGGTGTTCTTATAGCTACACAAGTGATGGGTATGATGATCCTGATGGCCACACTTGTTTTATGATCCTTATAAGATGGGCTCCCAGGCTGTGTGGATCACCAAAGGTGCAGGGGGGGAGGCAAGTTTTAAAGGGGCCCCATCAAAGTTTTGCAAGGGGGCCAATGATTTGTAGTTACAACCCTCATACTGGTGGTCGCTAGCCTGGAGGCTGCCAACACATCTGTACAAAAGTCGTCCCAAACTGTCGTTCGAGGGTCTTAATCCTAATCCCTACAGGGTGACCTTTGCTGTACATATGTACCCAGTTTTACTTATTTACCTGTTCCACCTTCTATAAAGTGAATCACCAATGCATTCAAACGTTTCCCCAAAAAGCATCTGGACCATGCTGAGATCCAGGCAAGCCCCCACCACCTACCGCTATATATGACTATGTTCCATTGTCTGCATTAATGCACTGGGTGGAATTTGGCATGGACAGAAGTACCTATCTGCATTTCCACTACCTGGAGGAGTAGACAAAATTGGTACTCACTTGGATTTCCATTTTTAGTAATTGCATACAGCTCACGCTTTGTTACATTGTGTAACATTCTTATTTCAGTATTGGATTAAGGGTTAATTTCCACAGCAGCTGCTTTTTAATAAAAATGATATATGACACTCTGGAATGTTAAGCAGTGGCATTTTACGCATATTTCTTGAGTATGACAAGTGTGACATGCAATGACAAGGAATACAGCTTGTAACCTTGTCCTTAATCATATACATTATTTTACTACGCTAATTGACATTTTTTCCACCAAAAGGTTTTCAAGAATTATTTTTAATTAGTGTTAACTAATAATGCAAAAAAAAAAAACATTGGGATTTGAATGATTTTTGAAATGAACCACTAAATATTTGCAAATGCATAAATGCATGCAATGATTGCCTATGGGTCCACTGTGTTTTGACAAGAAAGAAAGAAACAACCTGCACTACTTTTCCCCACAATGCCCGAGTTTCCTCAAACAATCATTGGCTACTGTAAAAAAATGTGTGCATTAAAACACACAAAGTTTACATATTATGTAGCAAAACGCTTGCAGGGATTTGTCTGTGGTCCTCGTAGACACAAGTGTGATCCCTCCCTCTTCTTAACCCAACCCAACCAGCATATTTTGGCGGCTTTCACACAGGGGTATTGTATTGGACAATATAACCGTATTGCAAGAGCAATGCAATTATATTGCAATAGTATAGTCACATCAAGCACTAGTCTACTTGAGGGGACCCAACAGAAAACCTCATAGGGAAATTCTGTGAAGGCCTGGAACCCACCACAAATCACTATCGCTAATCGCAATCGCTAGCGCTTTGTGTGAACGGTTTGTAAGCAATTTCATGAGCGTTTTTGGTAGCTTTTTTAAAAAGTGTCAGCTTTTTGCCAGCGATTGTGTAGCAATAACTTTTTTACAGTGTGCAGTAAAGTAAAAATGCTAGCAAAATCGCTCTGTGTAGGTTTTGACAAGTGATTACGCCAGCGTTTATATACTTTACAATGCAGAAACGCTAACGCTAATCGCTAAACACTGAAAACACTGCATGTCCTGCGTTTACGATTTTGGTAATCGCAATTGCTCCAGTGGAATTTGGCTCATCCATTAACATTAGCTGAGCATTTAGGGAAATCCCTAGCGGATTGACTCGCTCCTTAAACGATTACAAAATCGCTCTAGTGGGTTCCAGCCTGAACTTGAACTTCTAGGTTTCGGATAGGTTGTATTAAATTACACCCATGTTGACATTGTAGAGGGTGCTGCGATTGGAGAAACTGTTCCCTAAGAGGTTTCCTACTGGGTCAGCTGAAGTAGACTAGCACCCACATCAATGCGCCAACAGTGCGGTGTGACCAAATCCATTGCCATTAGGGATGTATACAGTGTGGTACTGGACAACATGCACGTTAGCAGTTACAGTGGAGCATACTTTGTATGTATTTTATGCATGCATAATGTGCAATGTGACTTTTCCCCTCTCTTGCATTGTGATCCTGCTTTTGCAGGATGTGCAATGTAATGCCCCAGTGCAAAAGTAGCCTGTCTTATTTACATGCTTCCACACAACTCTCTGAATGGTTCCGTTATGTAGGAATTAAGAAATCCCATTCGGTCAAGTACCAGAAGCAACAGAGGCACAAGTCTGCTTTGGGGAACCCAGCAGGAAACCTCATAGGGCAAATCAGCTAACATGATTGGGTGGAGGATACCCTCTCAAACTGATAGGTTTCCAGTAGGTTGTAGTAAACCACACCCACACTATTTGGCCAATGGCCAATCACAACACTTTGTGCTGTAAGATGGTGCTTTGATTGGAGAACTGTTCCCTATGAGGTTTCCTCCTGGGTCTCTAAAGTAGACTAGCACTGCAACAGAGATGGTGATCATATTTTTATCACAATAGTCAAAAAAAAACTACCACTATATTTTCAAGGATATTATTGTTACTATTTATAAGTATATAACCCAGGAAGACTGTTACCAGCATCATAGGTATTTAACACAGTGTACAAATTAGGTAGCTTTTTTTGTAGGCTACTAATAACACACAAACACACACACACAGAAAATAAGACTGAAGAGTCAGAATAGTCCTGATCCAAGTGCAATTTTCAAACTAAAACGCATTATGAAAATAAAACATTTACACAGTTCAATATACACAATGAGTTCTTCCCCAGCCCCCTCCCGCTCTCTCTTATCAGTGGCAAGTGTATTGCTTTGTCATACAGTGCTACTGGCTAATCCTCCACACTTTCACAATCGTCTTATTCTGACCATCAGAGCATTGCTGAAGCTAGGGATTTAAGTCACTAAAAATAGAGATGGGATTACTTGGGCTGCATGCAGCTGAATAGTTTTAAGACTTTCTTGTTAAAAATTTGGCATTACACCCAATTGTAGACATCAAAGCTAACATGCTGGTACGTGCTATGTCTACTCTACTGTCTTAAGATTAAGGTTCATAAAGACTGTGTTTTGCCAACAGATGGTGAACCACAAGTCCCAACTCAGCTCTCTCTTAACCCTTTTCTTTAGGCAATGGTGGGACTAGAAGCTGCATAGCAGGCTTATAATAGAAAGATGATGATAAAGGGGACAGCCCCACACATGTATAATGGCCTTTAATCATTAATTACCAATTCAAAGAGTGACAAAATATGAACATACTAGTTGTGTGCAGAGCAGGGGTGATGGGGGTTGCACAGTCTGACAACAGTTTTTCATTTCCTGCTTCCTCTAAAGTCTGTATTTGATTCCAACATTTTCACCACTTCCATAAAAGCTGGTGGTAGTCTAGTTTAGAGGTCTCGGCAGGAAACCAGATAGGGAACATTTCTCCAATCACAGCACCTTCTACAGCACAACGTGTTGTGATTGGCCGAACAGTGTGGTCCAGTGTTGCCAACTCATCCCTTTAATTACTGACACATATGAATTATACAGGTTTCGTGGCTAGGTAGATGCAGTTAAGGCACTGATTATGTGTAAGTAGCCCCAGAACCTGTATAACTTAGATGTGTCAGTAATTAAAGGGATGAGTTGGCAACACTGGTGTGGTCATAGTTTATTACAAACTCTGAAACAACCCCTAGCTGCCTTTTCACTACCCCTCCCACTCAGTCTGAATTGCAGATAATCAATGCTAATTTTACTGACATGATGCCAATTGTGTTGCAATTTGTATGCACCTTGGAACTAGGCAAATTTAAATCTGCAGCAACGGCATTGGATTATCTTATCAAGCTGCATGCAATGTGCATTACAATTTACATCAATTCTGAAAATTAGCAATAAGCAATTCCTCCTTTTTTTCTTATGCAGCTGCAAATATATGCATTTTTGCACCCATTTTTGTGAAGATAGATCTAGTAATGTATTTTTTCTATCTTGCTGAAAAGGCAATTTATTAAAAATGCAAACGCAAAATGCAAATACATACAGAAATGAAAATCTGCATACTGCACAGACAAATGTGCTCCTAGTGTTAAAGGAATGTTGCAAGCTGATTTAAAAAAAAAACATTGACTTACCTAGGGCTTAATCCAGCCCCTGGCATCAGTGAGGGCACAGGACGGCTGCCACGGGCTGGAGAAAGCCCCGGTTAAATAGATTTTTTTTTTAATCAGCTCACATCTTTCCTTTAAGCCTGGTACACACTTTACAATTATGGTTGGCCAATCACTGATTCATTTTACCACATCTATGTAGTACGAGGGTTTACCTACACAATCTGCTCATTAAATTAAATATCTGTTGACTCTCATACTACATGGAGGTGGTAAAATTGTCAGTAATTGACCAATTATAATTGAACATGTGTACCAGGCCTAAAGCCTGATACCCTCTAGGAATTGCTGCAGTGCTTTAAAATCACCCCAGCTCTGTGTGCAGCCATTCCTAGGGCGATTGCTGAGTGCACAGTGCTTTTGATTAGCAATTCAGTTCTTTTTTTTATATATATATAAACTTTATTATACTCACCAGGTGTTCGGATGTCCATCTTCCGTCCATAGCCCCAACTCCTAAAGGAGGAGGACATAGGTGCTTCTCTAGGACCAATCAAAGAAGCACCTGTGACCTATTCCTTTTGGCTACGAATGGAAGCTGGACATCCAGAACCCTGGTGTGTATAATAAAGTTTATTTAACCACTTTGGTACCAGCAGCCTCTGCCCCCTTAAGGACCAGAGGCTGCTGGTACAGTTAAACGGCGCATCCCGACGAATTGCCGCAAAATTCCGCCGCTCCCACTGGACATGCTGCTCTGTTCCCGCCGCAGGCTCCACTCTTTGCCGTCTCTATGATGGCAGAGCGCTGTGCGCTTGTCAGGAGCCGCTTTCATTGGCTCCTGACCCTGTCAATCAATGTAAGCCAATGGGATTGGCTTACAGTGATGACAGGGCCAGGAGCCAGTGAAAACGGCTCCTGCCCGGCTCACAGTGCTCTGCCGTCATAGAGATGGCAGGACAAGCAAATTGCGGCGGGGAGTGGCGAGAGTGGCATGATCAGCGGTAAATGGCGAGTATGCACGGGCAATGCGACGTAGAGTTTACATCCAGTCAGGGGCGCAGCACCACCTGCTGGACGTAGATTCGTACTGGGTCAGTCCGGATTTGGTGAAAATTCTAATAGCTGCAAATCACCCCCAAATTGCTGCAAAATTGATTTTCAAACCCATTTTTCAGCTTTCTATACTTAACATTAAGCGCAAATGCGTTCAAAATGCTCATGTCCTGCAATTGCGATTACCCCTAATCGCAATCACACTTAGGGGCGTTTCTAGTCTTTTTGTCACTCCAGGCAAGATGTCCTGTGTCACCCCTTATCCCAAAAAACTCACACACAGTTATATAAACCATGTGCCGTATAGTGTGGATGTATAATCCTGGGAGACCCCGAGAGACAGACAACCCGCTAATCCTGTTGTATTTTGTTGCACACCCCCTTCCTGCACTCCCCCATCTTAGTGTGTATTGTAAATGCAGAAGTATAGTGCAGCACAAGCTGTGCTCTCACCTCTCCGCTGGAGTCCAGTGCTGTGCTTCCACCTGTTTGCTCCCCACTCGCCCTAGTGCCCAGCATCTCCTACTGCGTGATTATTACAAACTACATGAGGAAAGTAAGGTGCCAGCACTAGAGGGAGCAGAAAACAGACAAGATGGTAACACAGGTACAGCGCTGGACTCCAGAGGGAAGGTTAGAGCACAACTTCTGCTGCGCTATTATACTCTGCCTTTACACACTGGACTGGGAAAGCTCAGACAGTGGATGGGAACAATAGTGGGACAAGGGGACCGAGGGAGGCACAAAGGTGGACAGAAGGAGGCACAGTGAGACAGAGGGAGGCAAACAGAGCCAGATCCTCCATAAAGCAACTTAGGCAGATGCCTAGGGTCTGGAGAGAGTCTAGGGGACCGGTTTATACTACCTCACAACAAATAGTCATCAAGGGTGTTCCCAAAGTTGTTGCTTGCCTAGGGCACCATTTCACCTTAATCCATCTCTGGATGCACAGGGGGGCAGAGGTGGCACAGGGGGACTAAAGGAGGCACAAGGGAACAGGAGGAGGCAAAGGGGGACAAAAGGAGGCACAGGGAGACATAGGGACACACAGGGGGGCAGAGGTGGTACTGAGGACTGAAGGAAGAACAAAGGTACAGAAGGTGGCACAAAGAGGGACAGAAAGGGGCAAAAACCACCGTGGGGGCATGGCTTCATTTGTGAGGTGGGGCTTAGTTCAGGGGTAGGGCTTAATCATGGACATGGCGCCCCCCAGGACCAATGGCACTCCAG
This sequence comes from Hyperolius riggenbachi, assembly GCF_040937935.1. NCBI lineage: Eukaryota > Metazoa > Chordata > Amphibia > Anura > Hyperoliidae > Hyperolius > Hyperolius riggenbachi. The sequence continues at coordinate 323,968,217 of NC_090648.1, forward strand.
GCAGTGGCCTGGAATGCCTATGTCTAAAAACGTCCCTGATCATGTTAGTGGGTTCAGCCCCATTCAAATACATTGGCAAAGCATTTTTGGGAATCACCTGCAATTGTTGGCAATCCCATAACACTGCCAAAAATGCCCTAGTAGGTCCCAGCCTTTAGGATGGGTTCACACTGTGCATGTTGCATTAACACACGTGTGGATTACCATGGATACTATGTGTGTTATTACATAAACATCAATTCAAAGCCTGCATGCAGTGAGTTAGGATAAGGCATTTGTTACAATGCAGAGATGTGAACATGCCCATTCAATTCTACAGGCAGTGAGTTTACAAGCAGAATTTTCTTGCAATGCAATTGATAAAGCTGTTAAGAAAAACAAAAGTTTGCTTTCCTAAAACAGAAAGAATTTGTGTCAATTCAGGTTGGAGTGAGCTTGAGATGTCTCCCAGAGCAACACTGCTGAATATATGCAAATTAACCATTGTTAACCTGAATTATCGCAAATTCTTTCTGTTTTAGGAAAGCAAACTTTTGTCTTTCTTAACATTTTAGTAAGGGGGCTTTTAGGACCATTGTAGTTCCTTACACACTCCAATGAGTTCTGTGTCACCATGAGCTTGCTGGTTAGTCTGTACCTCTCGGATTTACAAGCCCTACTCCATAGAGCCAAATTAATCCATGCCATGCATTGATGAGGATCAAACAATCCAAAACAGTCTGTATGCATGTTGGATTATTATGGCTCTGTACAAATGAACAAGCTGACACATCATTGCATTCCAGCGGTTCTGGAGGTGTGTTTAGCTTCTAAGGGTACAATGGTTAATTTGCATAGATTCAGCAGTGTTGCTCTGGGAGACATCTCAAGCTCACTCCAACCTGAATTATCGCAAATTCTTTCTGTTTTAGGAAAGCAAACTTTTGTTTTTCTTAACATCTTAGTAAGGGGGATTTAGGACCATTGTAGTCCCTTACACACTCCAATGAGTTCTGGGTCACCATGAGCTTGCTGGTTAGTCTGTACCAATCGATAAAGCGTAAGGCTAAGTTCACAGTGAAAGTTCCATTTAGTTCCCTGTAACAGCAGAAATGCAACGGATATGCGGCGCAGTGCATCATCCACATTACAGTGAAGGATACAGTCAATGAAAACTATGCTTCAGCTTCACTGTAATGTTAAGATGGGCATTATGCAGTAAATTTGTGAATAGTCTCTGTAAATAATGTTTTATATACTTACCGGACCCCCTGATGTCCGACTTCTATCCCTCGCCCGACCCCCTGTGTTCCTCTCTTGTGCCTCTTTATATTCCTCTGTTCTTTCTGTGCCTCTTATATCCTCCTTTGTTCCCCCTGTGCCTCTTGTGTCCCCCTCATTCCCACTGTGTCTCTTTTGTCATCCTCTGTTCCCCCTGTGCCTCTTATGTCGTCCTCTGTTCCTCCTGTGCCTCTTTTGTCCTCCTCTGTACCCCATGTGCCTCTTATGTTGTCCTCTGTTCCCTCTGTGCCTCTTTTGTCCTCCTCTGTTACCCCATGCCTTTTTTGTCCCCCTCTGTGTCACCTCTGTTCCCCTGTGTCACCTCTCTGTTTCCCCACTGTGTCACCTTGTCCCTCTCCCTGTGCTCTGTGGCCCCCTTTTGCAATAACTCACATGGCCCCAATCTAGTGCCGAACCTCACTGCTCTCCTAATGGCTGCTTAGCTCTGGTCACCATGGTTACTTCTGTCTAGTCGGAAGTAGCCATGGCAGTTTTACACAGCACTGATGGGAAAATGATCTATGAAAGGATCAATGCTAGAATAGGAGATACATTATAGCATTTTGAAATGGTCCACCTTGGCTTGAGTAAAGAGGTGGTCCCACCATGTGCAACGTCCTCAATGATTAACGCCAGGGACACACTTGTACCACAGCATTTCTGTACTGAGGAAGTCCACGTCACGTGGACGCAGCGCGTATACAGGCGTGGAGTGATGCACTGGAAGGAGGGAGTCTTTGTGGACATGCCAATGTGGGCAATGCAAGCCTGAAAGGCAGCCAGTGAGAGAAGTGCTACGTGCAACTACAGGTACCTGTATCACTGCGTGATGCCGCAGTGCACAAGCTGTATCCAGTCTGAAGATCTTCAGGAGGAGGCAATATCGAACGTGGTGCGGAGAGCCAGCGATAGCACACTGGACAGTTGTAGCAGTTAAACAGTCAGCCGATATAACCAGGAGTAAGATGTTGTATCTGGAAGCTTACCTGCAGTTAGTGTGAAATGCGCATATAATTGGGCAGAGCTAGGACGCACGCTGCTGTCATCACCTATACTGACTGGCCGTACAGATCCGCAGGTCGGACGCCGCCGGCGAGTATAAGAATTTTTTACATGTGATGTTTACAAGTATTTATTTTGTACGTCTTAACCTAGCAGGGCCTTTTTTTTTTTTTACAATAAATTTACATTTTTACGCTATGTCGAGTTCTCTGCTGGGGCTTACCCAGGCTTCAGCCCCAACTGGCGACTCATTAGCCCCCCTAAAAGCCCCCCCCCGACCCGCCGCGTCCGACCCGACCTTGCTTACTGGCTGCACTGCCTGCAAGGACGAGCCTACTGACGACGAGCCTGCGGCTGGGAGTGTCTGAATGGGAGGAGCTGAGGGCTTGGGCTGGCGCTGACTGTCACCACACACCAGTCACCGCCGCCCCGCCCCGACCCGGGTGCTGGAGACAGACAGTATAGTACGCGCTACGCGTCACGTATCTGGCGGCGGCATGCAGGGATCACGTGACGTGCAGCGTGCTCTCCACCTCGTCCACCCGCGCAGCTAGTAGTTGCGCCGTGGCACCCGCCCCGCATAGCCAGTCACACCGTCCAACCCAGTGGCAGTGAGTGTGACCTCCCCAGGCCCCAGCCGGCCCCAGCAGGCAAGGTGGCACCCACGGTGGTCTGGTCAGCAGCAGCGCACACAGGTCCAGAGAGGCTACTGCAGTCTGCAGCTCAAGGTGGGTGTCCTGCTGTCCTCCTGTTCACTACTCCGGCAGCCAGCCAAATTGTTTTTTGCACCAGTCCAGGCACTGCAGGCAGCCACACAGGCCTGAGCTGCCTTCCTGAGCCTAGCACCAGCACAGCCAGGTGGCACCACCAACCACCAGGACTGGGGGGCCCCAGCCCACCCACCACCAGCCAGGAGCCAGGCCTTAGCTGCCCTGGGGCCCCCAGCCTACCACTGCACCAGCCAGGCCTTAGCTGCCCTGGGGCCCCCAGCCTACCACCACCAGCCAGGCCTTAGCTGCCCTGGGGCCCCCAGCCTACCTACCACCACCAGCCAGGCCTTAGCTGTCCTGGGACCCCCAGCCTACCACCACACCAGCCAGGCCTTAGCTGCCCTGGGGCCCCCAGCCTACCACCACCAGCCAGGCCTGAGCCTTTCCTCCCAGCCCGACACCACCAGCTAGGCCTGAGGTGCCCTGGGGCCCCCAGCCCACTGCCACCAGCCAGGCCTGAGCTGCCCTGGGGCCCCCAGCCCACCGCCACTAGCCAGGCCTGAGCTGCCCTAGGGCCCCCAGCCCACCACCACCAGCCAGGCCTGAGCTGCCCTGGGGCCCCCAGCCCACCACCACCAGCCAGGCCTGAGCTGCCCTGGGGCCCCTAGCCCACCACCACCAGCCAGGCCTGAGCTGCCCTGGGTCCCCTAGACCAGTGTTTCTCAACATTTTATTAGGTTGTACCCCTTTTAAAACCCTGACCTCACAAAGTACCCCCTAGCATAGTAAACCTTATCACAAGTACCCCTTGACAAATATATATTTGAACATAGTGCATGGTACTTGGTTCTAAACAATTTTCAAGCATGTACTATTGTTTTTAATTAGCTAAAACACTAATTTGGTGTTGTTTAATTAATATTTATCATTTTCTAAAACTCTAAATTTGTTATTCTTGGTTAAGTATATCAAGCCCAAGTACCCCCTGGAACCATCAGAAGTACCCCCTGGGGTACGCGTACCACACGTTAAGAACCTAGGCCCTAGACCACCACCACCAGCCACGCAGGCCTGAGGCTGCCCACCACCAGTCAGGAATGAGGTGCCCTGGGGCCCCCAGCCCACCACAACCAGCCTGACTACATATACTGGGGAGAGCTATACGCCTGGCTACATATACTGGGGACAGCTATACACCTGGCTACCTATGCTGGGGACACTGACTGTCTGTCATTATGTGCATTTACTGGTGAAAAGTTGTCGCTTATGTGCATTTACTGGGGAAATGCTGACTGTCATTATGTGCATGAACTGGTGAAAAGTTGTCTTTTATGTGCATGTACTGGGGAAATGCTGTCTGTCATTATGTGCATGAACTGGTGAAAAGTTGTCTCTTATGTGCATTTACTGCGGAAATGCAGTCTGTCATTATGTGCATTTACTGGTGAAAAGCTGACTCTTATGTGCATTTACTGGTGAAAGGCTATCTGTCAGTATGTGCGTTTACTTCATTTTTTTAATGTAACTCTGTTAGCTGGTACAACTATATTACAGTTAGCCCCGCCCACATGAGGTCATGACCACGCCCAATTTTTTGACCCGCTACGCGCGGCACAAATTACCCCCCCCCCCCCTCGCCAAGCCCGGCCTGCCAGCCCTTGTGCCCCCTTTGAGCCGCCCCAAAAATCTGAAGCTGGAGCTGCCACTGTTTACCACTAGCTTCAAAGTGTGTTTGCACTGGGTGTTTTATATGCATACGATAAACCCTATGTGGAACATTTTGTTTTTATTTTCTATGGTCTACTGAATGGTCTGGATGAGCCTCATCCCAGGAGGAAAGAAGTTTCTGTCCATTACAGAGCGCAACAGAGTGTATATACTGTCTATTGAATGCTTTTTGAACAAAGAAGAATCTGCATGCAGCTTTGATACTACCAGCTCTTAAGTGACAAGTACTGTCAGCTGACATCAACATTGAGCGCGGCTTTTGCTATTGATTATAATTTGACTCTGCCAAGAGGAGTAAGTTGAAGTCGGTGAGCACGTGGAATTGCATCTGAGTGAGGGTGCTCTGTCATACAGGACTTTAGGTGCTCTTATAAGAAGGCCCAATTGATACTGTATGCCCGGCGGACTTGTATGGCCCAGCTTGGTTCACACAAAATTTAAAAAGGACTGAACGTCCGACTTACAGGATTACATGTGTGGTGTGGAAGTGAGTGTGCATGTTCATGCTCCTTATGGAAACCAGTGTGTCTGGGGGATTTTAATGGGTTTGGGAGGGGTGTGGGGAATCAGTTTATATCCACTGCAAGTTTGAAGTAATAAAGTTTTGTACATTTATAGTAGATGAGTGGCGGGTTCTCATTTGTGTACTAGTTCAAGAAATTTTACACCCAGCCCTGCCTCCTTATTTTAGGGGGTATACTATACAATTGAAGACCTGTGCACCGGATTCATTGGTTGTATGCAGGGTCACAATTGAGTCCATGGAAAACTGCAAAAATTTTCAGCTGAAAAATCTGCAGTGTTGCACAATAGCAAGCTGAGTGTAGCTGACTGACAGCAATTGTGGATCGCTTTGTGCGATAAAAAGCAGCACTGCCAGTATTTTTTTGTCCTGCAGCAGGAAGATGCATCATGCTTCCATTGCATTGCAATTGTGCATTGGGAAGCATTATGTGCATTTTACTGGTGCAGGAAAATGGGAACAATGTTTGCAAGTATGACCTCTGCTTGAGACTTCTCCATTATCTTGTGCTAGTCTAAAATGCTAAGTTATTTGCACTTAAAATACCTACAGCTATGCTCCAGTGATGATCGTAAACAGCAAAATTACGATTTCGCTAAATTTTGCTTAAATTTTCACAATTACACCTATACGTAATTACAATTTTCAAACTAAATTGATTTCGTAGTCATTCGTAATTTCGCATAAACATTTGCAAAATTTCACGTAATTTTGTGCCGACTTTGGAGGTTAATAGCAGAGCCTCCATACATGCTACTGACACCAAAATTGCTACCTATGTTAAAAGGACTAGTGGGTATAAGGGGAAAAAATAATTTTCCAAAAAGACCTTATAGTTTTTGAGAAAATCGATTTTAAAATTGCAAAGAAAAATGTTTTTTAACACTTTGAAAAATGACAGTTTAAAAAACATTTTTCTTTGCATTTTTAAAATCGATTTTCTCAAGAACTACAATGTCTTTTTGAAAAATTATTTTTGGACTTATACTCAATATTCTCCTTAACATATGTACCAAGTTTGGTAGCAATAGCATGTATGGGGACCTTGCTATTGTTTTTGCTGCCAAAGTCGGCACAAAATTTCACAAAATTGTATGAAAATTATGCGAAAAAATTATGCGAAATTATAAAACTTTACTATTACATACGAAATCAATTGCGATTTTACCTGAAATTTTGCAATATGATTACGATGCGAAAATGCAAATTTTGATGTGCCATCACTGCTATGCTCTACAGATTCTTCTGTGTAACATTTGCTGCAGCTCATTTTGCTAAGATTATTATTGGGTTGACCTGTTTTGAACTGTTTGTATAACTTAGGGCCCTACCTCTTTTTATACTGAACAAAGGGTGATATATTTTGTACTGGGCACATATTTTTCTATCGTGTTTCTATGCAATGACATTAATGTCAATTTGTTACTGTTCAATTAAGCTCTTTTGAACAATAAAAAAAAATAACATTATAACAATACATATAAAATATGTGTCAGGCTTCACAATGTTAAGAGTAAAGAAAGAAAAATAAAATGACAGTAAAACAAATAATAAAATACATGAGCTGCATTTATAATGCAGAGTAGAATATGCTTTCTCGAAATATGAAGTGAAAGCATTCATTACCAGCCACTGTTTTCATGAGCTGACTTAAACAGATAAGAAAATGTTGGAGATTAGCAAGGGGACAGGGATTGAATGGTATAATGAGATCATTATAACCAGCAGAAAAAAAATCATCTGTCACAAAGAGGTTAGGCCTAAACTGCACAGGAGATTTTTTAATCGCTCAGTAGCCTAAGATTAACCTTATGCGCACACAATCACTTGATTTTCTGCGGAGTCATTTTAGTGTACTATAAATGGAACACTTGTCAACAGATCATTTTTATACAACTGAGCAAAAAGGCATATCTGTCAACGAAAGGTTAATGTCAAATTACTTAGAGATTAAAACCCCTAAGTTATTCAGATCCAGTGGTCACTACTGATGGTATGAGCAATTAGGTTTCACTATAATCATAACAAACATCCAATCATGTGCAGAGGAGTTACTATGGGGCGTGTGATATTGAAACAAGCGAAGAATGTGACAGAACCCCCAGCGCTGTCTCCCCTAATGAAAATGTGCCCCACTGTGTGTGTATGTATACTTTATCTGTCCACTGTCGCCCTCTGCAGTGCCCATCTTCCGCTTCCTCCATTTAACGTTGCACACAAACGCCACATGTTGTACACTGGCAGCATGTGAGGCACAAATGGAAGTGTAACGATTGTGGAATTCTCTCCGTGATCAGCGCACAAGACGTGCGCTGACACTGCGGAAATCCTCCACAAGCATGACATTTGAGGGAACCCAGCAAAAGGTGCAATGCACCTGTAGAGGGAAATTCCTGTCGACAGGTGGAGCTGTGGAGTGCAGAGGAACAGCTCCTCTGCCCTGCCACAGACGCCAGACAGGAATTGTATGAAGGGAAGAAACGCAGGGCAAGATAGCCCTGAAAGAGAGAGATCAAAGCGACAGAGGGTATGTGTGTCCACCAAACTAGTCGCCACCCTGCGACGATGAACACACAACCATGAAGATAAAGTGAGAAGGCAATCGCCAGAGATGGCGATTGCTAACAGGGACACAAGACCGAATAAGCACAGATGAGGAATGTATGTATGTCCACCAATCTAGCCGCCAACCTGCGACGGTGGACACACAACAGAAGAAACCAAGTGAGAACGCAATCGCAAGAGAAGCAATTGCGGAAGAGAATGAGCACAGGGACAGAATGTATGTCTGTGCACCAAACTAGTCGCCAACCCGCGACGGTGCATACACAACAGCAGATATGAAGTAGGAACGCAATCGCGAGAGAGGCGATTGCCAGAGGTGACACAAGGCTACAGCAAGGCAGAGCACGAGAGTAGCAAAGGCACAACAAATAATACAATAAGGAGACAAGGAAAACAACAAACGCTAACTAAACGCGAACACCGCACTCATTCGCAACAGTGCACGCGTTTATGCGCGGTCTCCGCGTGATAAGCACAACAGAGACAAGCACGCCTAACTAACCACCGACAGACAAACATGAAACAGAGGACGCGAGCGATTGCTTAACGATTACCTCACCGAGCCTCCAGCAAGCGTTCGAAGCAGACAAGACAGATACACGAAAACAGGAATAAGTGAGAGATAGGATCCACAGCACTAGCGCAAGAGGCTAGTGCGATCCAGGAAGACAGAACAGGAGGATCCACAGCACTAGCGCAAGGCGAGTGCGATCCAAGTACAGCAAGAGAGTAGCAGACCAGAAGGATCCACAGCACTAGCGCAAGGCGAGTGCGATCCTGGCAAGACAGATCAGATGAGATAGCTGGTAGCAACCGCTGCTCCAGCTATACTCCAAGAACAAAGATCAGAACGACTTCCTGTCGACCACCGCTGGGACAGGACAATCGCAACAGACAAACAAAACAGATATGCAATCCTAACTGCACTAGGGAACCTGCCTAGTGCAGTCCCAGGAATTGCTCTAGACTAATCTTCAAACAAAGAGCAAAGCTGACACTCCGGGAGTGTTTTCACAGGACTAACCCTTATGACCAGCACAGGTCTGTGATATCACATGGTATATATAGAGCAAGCCTACAAAGGATGTGGCTAGGCAATCTGCATGACAAACATATGCAAATTCCTCAGCAGCAAGCTGCAATACTGACAAAAGGTCTCTCTTCCAGAGACCTGCAGAATGCAGACCTGAACAGTGGTCAAAAGGCTGCCGGCCTGCGCAGGCAGCCAAGCGGATCCTCACAGTACCCCCCCCCCCCCTCTAGGGTCGGATTCCAGACGAGCCTCTAACCTGATATTAGCAAAAGACTCTAACTGAAGACTCATGAAGGTCAGGACAGCCCGACAAGGCCCAATTCCAGAGTCAGCCAGAGTCAGAGAAGCCACCGAAACATGCCCATCAGTACCACAAGTCTCAGTGTAACACCCATCAGTACTGTGAATGCCAGAGAAGAAGCCATCAACACCCACCGAGCCATGCCCACCACCTTCCAAGGACCGTCCAAAAATACCAAACCTGCCACAATACCCATTCGAAGTGTCCCTTTCCACAAAGCACCCACTGCTGATCTTATCCAAGATACCAGGAAATATTTCTCCCAGGATCTCCCAGAACACTTTGAAGCTCCGCAGAGATCCCAGGAGGGCAGAACGATCACCAGGCTCACACGGAGAACTATCAAGAAAACCTATGGAACCAATGACAATTCCGGATTCAGAATTACCAGGACAAGCATCAAGACCAGGGCCTTCAGGGACCACCTCTGGGCATGCAGGCAGAGAGGCAACATCAGAACAGATTTCCACCGAGGAAGCATCTGAGCAGGCTGGCAACCGAGACACACTTGGGCTTTCTGGGTCACAGAACACGTCGGGGTACACTAGCCCAAGGGGAACCTCAGGACACGTCGAGGAACTGCCAACCTCAGAGTCCGTTACGACAAAACCAAAACCAGAACCGGGCAGAGAATCATCATGAGCAGTGGTCTCAAGCACTGGACTTTAAAAAAAAAACTCGGATTGACTACGCATAACTGAAGCTCCACAAGAGCTGCAGAAGTAGTCAGCATGGCAGGAATGCCTACTGAAGTGAGCAATACTTCAGAAGGAGTTGGGGAGCCAGAGGCATCTCCTATAAGTTCTGCACCCTTTGGGAGGAACTCGGAGACCTCCAGAACATCAAACAAAACCTCAGGAGCATTGACTACACAAGACTGAAGCTCCACCAGAGCTGAAAAAGTAGCCAGCAAGGCAGCAATGCCTATTGAAGTGGGCAACACCTCAGAAGGACTTGGGGGGCAGGAGACATCTCCTACAAGTTCTGCACCCTTTGGGAGGAACTCGGAGGTCTCCAGGACATCAGGCAAGACCTCAGGAACATCATTTTTCAAGTTTTCGGAGAAGGATTCTGAACCATCCATGTTACAGGGCAAAACTGGAACTTTATTTTTTGGACAGGGCAGATGTCCCAGGGAAGGTTCCACCATAAACCGAGACTGAATTTCACCATCATGAGCAGAACGTACAGGAATATTCACTGGAACACACACTGACTCCCTAACTTTAATCTCACTGCACCCAGAATTCTGCGTAGCAGTCAAACTAGCTTGCAACTCCAAAACTGCAGAAAAACAGGTGAGTATAGTAGCAATACCTAGACGAGCCTCTAGGGACACTGCAGGAGACTCTAAACAAGGCCATATTAACTCATCCAGAGTACAGGGTGCAGAATCAGCATTTTCCTCAGAACAAGAAAGGGACTCACAAATGTCAGTGCGAGTGGAGATCATGTTTTCATTCATGGTACAGGGCAGATTCAGAGAAAGCTTCTCTGGGCAAAGCAAAGAAGCTTCAGCATCAGATTCGCAAAACCGAAGCGCTGTCTCACTCTTAGATTCGGCTAACAATGTCAAATCCGCGGAGTCAGAACGCAAAACTTGCGAATCAGAATCAGAATCAGAATCATTTTATTTCGCCAAGTGCGACCGAGGTCGAACCCGGAATTGGTTGTGGTTCACATGGCAATGGCAACAGACAATAGACAGTGACATAAACATAATGAACATAACAAGCGGGACAGTCGTAAAAAATAGCAATAATACAGCAATACAACAATAATACAGACAAGACAGGCAATAGTACAACGAGACAGTCAGTGCCTACACATTTTTAACGGTCTATGCAGTGCAATATACGGTTTGCTTCGAGCAGAAATCTTCCGTGTTTGGATAATGTGCAGCTCATGGATAAGTTAGTTAATTTAAGAGTCCGCACCTTGAGTACAGCTCTGCCAAGAAGAGCACCAGGGTAGTAGTTAGGTTCTCTACAGGCCCGGGCTCCAGAGTGCCTTGACCAGGCGGATTTGTTAAGTTGGCCTGAGCGACTGGCGTGCTGACGGGAGGCAGGAGTTCAGCAGGAGGGCTGCTTGGGGAAAAAAGGTGTCCCTACGCCTGTTAGTCTTAGGGCGGGTGGTCCTGTAGCGTCGGCCCGATGGGAGGAGCTTAAAGAAGCCGCAACCTGGATGGGATGGATCCTGGGAGATCCTACTAGCTCTTGTTTTCATTCTGGTGGTGTAGAGGATGTCTAGCGGCGGCAGGGGAGAGCCGATGATCCTTTCTGCTGAGCTGATAACTCTTTGAAGCTTGTACTTGTCACTGGCGGTTGCTCTTGCATACCACACGATAATGGCAGAGCAAAGGGTAGCTTCAATAGTGGCAGTGTAGAAGCTGGTCAGCAGCTTCTGAGGCATACCAAATTTTTTCAATTGGCGCAAGAAGAATATTCTCTGCTGAGCCTTCTTCTGGATTTTGGTGGTGTTCTGCGCCCACCTTAGGTCGCTCGTTAAGGTTGTGCCCAGGAACCTAACGCTGGGGACCCTGGACACTTCAATCTCGTTGATGAAGATTGGTTGTTGTGTGGGGGGGTGTCTCCTAAAGTCCAAGATCAATTCCACTGTTTTGGCTGCATTCAGGACGAGCTTGTTGTCTTCGCACCATCTGCAGATTCTCTCAGTCTCGCTGCGATACTCGTGTTCCCCTGTCTCCCCTATGAGCCCAATGATAGTGGTATCGTCCGCAAATTTGATGACCTTTACGGAGTCCGCGGAGGAGGTACAGTTGTTGGTGTACAGCGAGAACAGGAGAGGTGACAAAACACACCCCTGCGGAGCCCCTGTGTTGGTCATACTCACACTGGAGAAGCAGTTGCCGAGCTTCACCTGTTGTGTCCTATTTGAGAGGAAGTCCTTTACCCACGCACAGAGTGTGGTGCCGGCTCCAAGATGTGCCAGGTTGTCGATCAGTATGTTTGGGCAGATTGTATTGAATGCCGAGCTGAAGTCCAAAAACAGGATTCTTACGTAGGAGTTTGGTCTTTCAAGGTGTTCCGTGATGTACGCCAGACTGATGTTGATGGCATCGTCCACGGATCTGTTGGCCCTGTATGCGAACTGATGTGGATCGAGGAGGGGGCTGGCAAGGCGCTTCAGGTGGGCAAGGACCAGACGTTCGAGGATCTTCATGACTATGGGGGTGAGGGCCACAGGTCTGAAGTTGTTGAGCTCTGTGTTGCCTGGCTTTTTTGGGACCGGTATGATTGTGGCCCTTTTGAGACAGGAGGGGACACTGCCTTCCGCCAGGGACCTATTAAAAAGGGAGGTGAGCGTGGGGGCCAGCTGGTCCGCGCAGGTTCTCAGGCAAGTTGGCGACACCCCGTCTGGGCCGGCAGCTTTCCTGGCATTGAGACTGCGGAGATGACGAAGTACTTCTGCTTCCTGGACCTCAATTTGCCCTAGGTCACCCTTGACCTGCGGGAAGGGCTTTGACAAGGGTGTCGGGATGGCCAGCTGCTTGGGATGGTGCTCAAATCGACAGTAAAACTTGTTTAGTTCCTCAGCCAGCGGGGTGCTGGGGGTCGCATGCTGGGGGGGTGGTTTAAAGTTCGTGGCTGCTCTCAGGCCTTTCCACACCTCGCGTGGGTTATTTGACTGGAGGAAGTGGCCCAGCTTGTCGGAGTAGGCCCTCTTCGCAACCCGCAATTCCCGATTCAGAGCGTTCCTTGCATCCCTGAACTCGTCTGGGGTTCCGTGCTTGTGTGCCTCCTCCTTGACTTTCCGAAGGTGGCGCAGCTTGCTGTTAAACCACGGCTTGCTGTTTGGGAAGATCTTGAAGGTCTTTGAAGGAACGCACATCTCCTCGCAGAAACTGATGTAGGAGATGATGTTCTCTGCCCATTCCTCCAGGGAGGGTGCCTCTAGGGCCGCCCAGTCAGTGCAATCGAAGCAGGCCTGTAGCTCCGTCTTAGCCTCGGCTGTCCACCTTTTTACGATCTTTACGGCGGGCTTTGTAGTTTCCAGGTGCCTTCTGTAGGTGGGGATCAGGTGGATTAGGTTGTGGTCCGAGTTCCCCAGTGCAGCACCTTGGGTGGCCTTGTACGCATTCTTAATGGTCGTGTAGCAATGATCCAGGGTGTTGCTGTTCCTGGTGGGGCACGATATGTGTTGCTTGAAGCGGGGCAACTCCTGACGCAGGTTTGCACTATTAAAGTCTCCCAGGATGATGAAAAGGGCCTCTGGCAAGGCAGTTTCCCACTTGATGATGCTGTCACTGAGTGCACTCAGGGCATTCTTTGTGTTTGCGTCCGGAGGGATATAGACTCCAAACAATACGATTGAGGTGAACTCCCTGGGGGAATACTGAGGCCTGCAGTTTATGGCTATAAACTCCACATCAGGGGAGCATGATATACTGAGAGTGGTGGTATTGGAGCACCAGGTGGAGTTAACGTAGAAGCATACGCCTCCGCCTTTTGTCTTCCCAGACAGTGCTTGGTCGCGGTCTGCGCGGAGGAGGTCATAGCCTGGCACCCCAATGGAGTTGTCAGGAATACCGTCATTCAGCCAGGTCTCGGTGAAGCAGAGAACCGGGGTGCAGCTGGCTAACGAGGGCTTACTGCCAAGTAGTAGGAGCAGTTCGTCGACCTTGTTGGGGAGTGAGCAGACGTTCCCAAGCAGGATGGCAGGGATGGGAGAGCGTAGTCCCTTCCTCTTGAGTCTCACCCGGGCTCCCGCCCTTCTCCCTCTATGGCGGCGTTTACTTTGGGAGTATCAAAAATCACTTTAGGTTGTGAAACTGACGCTTCCATAGCGCAAACCTCCGCGATCTGCGGGGCAGACTGTAAGGCGTTCAGGACCGAAACACTGGAGCAACTGTCACCAGACAACCGGCCCTTACAGGTGTGAACAGGGTGAGACAAAGACGCATTTGCAGTAGAAATAGCGACAACATCAGGAAAAACTTTATTAGACATATTAATTTTACTTTTGATGCTGCATAATTTAGGAATTTTCCCCATAGCAGGGTCACAGATGGAAGATCTTAAAGATCTGTTTCTAAATGACAAGGGATCCCACACATCCTTGAGAAAACTGGCACATTCATGCTGATCACAATCGGCAGGAACATCTGAGAAACAGGCATCAGATCGCATAGATTCAAACTGTACACAGTCAGGAGAGAATCTCTCAGGATTCGCAAAGGAATCAAGCACAGTGGTACTCCCATTAATTTCAGATCGCACAAAGTCAAGACTCACATGCTTTACCCCAGAAAGGCAGGAACAATCATCCGACAACGATGTCACTTTATTGGAATCAATTGATTGGTGTGTGTGCAACTCATCCAAAATCGTCTGCCATACATAAATCACCAGATCCACATCACCCTCGTCACATTCATCGGAATCAATCAAATGGTACATAGAATCGAGACAATCATTCAAGACATCTTCGCTTTTTGCGATGTAAAAATCGCAAAAGGCTTTCCAATCAAAATCAAATTCCTCCAGCAAGGCCCCAATATCCCAGGAAGCAAATGGGGGCTCAAATAACCCTGTATCTAAGTAGCTTTCATACGGGTTGGGGTCAGGTACATGCATAGACTTTCTTACTCCTTTAATATAGAAAATAATTCTGCCTATTAAAGGATCCACAAAAGCTTTGGATTGGGGCAAAAAACCCGGAGACTGAGCAACATCATTGTAAACATCAATAGGGAGCGTTTTATTCAGATGCTTGCGATTTTTAGTTTTTCCCTTTTTAGCAACTTTGCAAGTCTGCTGTTTAGAACCTGAAGTGGCAAGAGAAACATTGAACTGATTATCATACTAAATGGTTTTGCCTGGAAGGGATAGATCAGCTGACTCATTAACAGCTATAGACCCAAACAGAGCAGGTGGTAAGCAAGGCAGTTGAAACCAGTGAGAGAGGATCAATGTAAGAAATTGATACAGATTATCATTCCAAGAATTGTCTTTTAACACATTGTACGCACAGGTGAACAAATCGCCTTTTAAGAGCACATAGGCAAACTGAAGAGCCGACGTAGACGGATCAGTAATCTGAAAGGTGGGATTCAGGCAAAACCTCACACATTCAGAGAGAAATTCTGCTTTAGTCTCTGAGTTTAGCCTTTTAAAGCTCTTAAAGACACAGGACCCATACTCGACCAAATCGTACAAATCAGAAATTCCCTCTACACTGGGAATTTCGGTTTGGCTGGTCATACTGTAACGATTGTGGAATTCTCTCCATGATCAGCGCACAAGACGTGCGCTGACACTGCGGAAATCCTCCACAAGCGTATAATTTGAGAGAACCCAGCAAAAGGTGCAATGCACCTGTAGAGGGAAATTCCTGTCGACAGGTGGAGCTGTGGAGTGCAGAGGAACAGCTCCTCTGCCCTGCCACAGACGCCAGACAGGAATGGTACGAAGGGAAGAAACGCAGGGCAAGATAGCCCTGAAAGAGAGAGATCAAAGCGACAGAGGGTATGTGTGTCCACCAAACTAGTCGCCACCCTGCGACGATGAACACACAACCATGAAGATAAAGTGAGAAGGCAATCGCCAGAGATGGCGATTGCTAACAGCGACACAAGACCGAATAAGCACAGATGAGGAATGTATGTATGTCCACCAATCTAGCCGCCAACCTGCGACGGTGGACACACAACAGAAGAAACCAAGTGAGAACGCAATCGCAAGAGAAGCAATTGCGGAAGAGAATGAGCACAGGGACAGAATGTATGTGTGTGCACCAAACTAGTCGCCAACCCGCGACGGTGCATACACAACAGCAGATATGAAGTAGGAACGCAATCGCGAGAGAGGCGATTGCCAGAGGTGACACAAGGCTACAGCAAGGCAGAGCATGAGAGTAGCAAAGGCACAGCAAATAATACAATAAGGAGACAAGGAAAACAACAAACGCTAACTAAACGCGAACACCGCACTCATTCGCAACAGTGCACGCGTTTATGCGCGGTCTCCGCGTGATAAGCACAACAGAGACAAGCACGCCTAACTAACCACCGACAGACAAACATGAAACAGAGGACGCGAGCGCTTGCTTAACGGTTACCTCACCGAGCCTCCAGCAAGCGTTCGAAGCAGACAAGACAGATACACGAAAACAGGAATAAGCGAGAGATAGGATCCACAGCACTAGCGCAAGAGGCTAGTGCGATCCAGGAAGACAGAACAGAAGGATCCACAGCACTAGCGCAAGGCGAGTGCGATCCAAGTACAGCAAGAGAGTAGCAGACCAGAAGGATCCACAGCACTAGCGCAAGGCGAGTGCGATCCTGGCAAGACAGATCAGATGAGACAGCTGGTAGCAACCGCTGCTCCAGCTATACTCCAAGAACAAAGATCAGAACGACTTCCTGTCGACCACCGCTGGGACAGGACAATCGCAACAGACAAACAAAACAGATATGCAATCCTAACTGCACTAGGGAACCTGCCTAGTGCAGTCCCAGGAATTACTCTAGAATAATCTTCAAACAAAGAGCAAGGCTGACACTCCGGGAGTGTTTTCACAGGACTAACCCTTATGACCAGCACAGGTCTGTGATATCACATGGTATATATAGAGCAAGCCTACAAAGGATGTGGCTAGGCAATCTGCATGACAAACATATGCAAATTCCTCAGCAGAAAGCTGCAATACTGACAAAAGGTCTTTCTTCCAGAGACCTGCAGAATGCAGACCTGAACAGTGGTCAAAAGGCTGCCGGCCTGCGCAGGCAGCCAAGCGGATCCTCACAGGAAGAAGCAGAAAATACATGGATATCACAGCGGTTGACAGTGGACAGGTATATATGTAATGCACAGCGGGGCACATTTACACTAGGGGCAAAGGGACTGAGGTGGCAGATTCGGCGTCATGAGTCCGATTCCTGAGAGATTTCATGTTGAATCGATTGGGAAATGGCCTGCAGTTAATGGCGGCCAACAAATCTCTCTCTCATCAGAATTATGCAGAGCAGGGCCATTTCTAGCCTTTTTGTCACTCAAGGAAAGAAGCCCTGTCCCACCACACAAAACAATATATGAACCATGTGGCAGTGAATGCTTAATAACGGGAGATACAAACAACCCATCTATCCTTGTTGAATTTCTTTGCTCAACTTCTTCCTGCATTCCCTCAACTTAGTGTGTAAATGCAGAGTACAGAGCAGCAAAAGCTGTATGCTCCCCAGTGCTGTGCTTCCACCTTGGACAGAAGGAGACTAGGCACAGAGGGACAAAGGGATGCACAGTGGGGCAGAGGTTGCACAAAGGGACAGAAGGAGGCACAAGGGGACATAAGAAGGCACAAAGGGGGACATAAGGAGGCAGAGGGGGACTGAAGGAGGCACAGAGGGACAGAAAGAGACACAGAGAGACAGAAGAGGGCACAAAGGGGGAAAGAAGGAGGCAAAGAAGGAAAGAGGTAGGCACAGGGGGACAGAAGGCACAGCGGTACCGAAGGAGGCACAAACGGGCACAAAAGGAGGCAAAGGGGCACAGAGGAAGGCACAGGGGGACAGAGGTGGCACAGGGGGACTGAAGGAGGCACATGGAAAGCAGCGGGATAGAAGGAGGCTCATAGAGACAAAAGGACACACAGGGGGACTGAGGTAGCAAGGAGGACAGAAGGAAGCACAAGGAGACAGAAGGAGGCATAAAGAGGGACAGTAGGTGGCACAAAGGGAGCCAGAAGTATGCACGAGAAGGTGGCACAGAGGGCTGCCTGCAATTTACACTATCTGGACCTTGTGATGTCTGCTCTCCAGCGACCTGCGAAGCTGCTGCTCCTCAGGACACAGAACTTCCTGCTGCTGCACACACGCACCTGTGGGGGTGGGGCTTAGTGCTGGTTGTGGCTACATTAAGGGGTGGGGCTTAACCTCCTTAGTGGTAACCCCGTGTGTGACACGGGGTAAGCCGCCGGAGGGTGCCGCTCAGGCCCTGCAGGGCCGATTTAAATAATTTTTTTTTTTTTGCTGGATGCAGCTAGCACTTTGCGTGCGCCCCCCCCCCAGACCCCTGCGCTGCCTGGCCAATCAGTGCCAGGCAGCGCCAAGGGGTGGATCGGGTCTCCCAATGACGTCCCGACGTCGCTGACGTCGGTGACGTCATCCCGCCCCGTCGCCATGGCGACAGGGGAAGCCCTCCAGGAAATCCCGTTCTTTGAACGGGATTTCCTGATCGCCGGAGGCGATCGGCGGGGCTGGGGGGATGCCGCTGAGCAGCGGCTATCATGTAGCGAGCCCTGGGCTCGCTACATGATTTAAAAAAAAAAAATTAAAAAACAACTGCTGCGCTGCCCCCTGGCGGTATTTTTCATACCGCCAAGGGGGTTAATCTAGGGTCATGGCTCCCCCCAGGACCAATGGCAATTGCCTGCAATACCTATGTCTAAAAACTCCCCTGGATCAGAGAGAGATCTGTCTCTTGGTCGATCGGCCACCAAAATCATTAGATGTATGGGTACCTTAAGGATATTTCACACTACATCTGTTACCTTATGATGGACAATACAATTGCAATGGGATTACTTTGTAATGGTACATTCATATTTGTATGTCAGCAATTCAGTGTGGCACATTCTGTCAGAATGACGTGCAGCATGCTGTGTGTTTACCAGACAACGTGCGTGTTTACAGTTGTGGTGAAGCATACTTTTTTGCACTGTAAACTTCACTGTACATATTGCATCACACCATGTGACTTTTCCCCTTTGTTGCCTAGTGATTTTGTTTTTCAGGATGTGCAACAAAACATGTTTGGCTTGATTCACTAATTGTGAATCGCCATTGTGAATTTTCGTGTGAAAAATCACAATTGGGCACAATAATTCGCAATTGCACGCGATAATTTGCAATCATGCGCAAACCAGGGATGAGCAGAAACTACGCCAGTGCAAATTTACGCATCCTAGTCCGCATCTACGCATCGTAGTTCGTAGGCGAAGTTTCAAAACTACGCTTGCGAATTTACGCGTAGCGAAATACTGCTACACATAGTTTATGCCCGCTACGAGTCATTACCATGTGTATCGCGAAGTAAACTACTCGTGTCTATTTTTCTGTGCACAATTGTACACTTACAATTACACATTGGAAAGGGGAATGAACGCATAGAAGAGTTCACGGTAACAGCATTTAAAGAGGAATTATTGCAGAAATTTTTCCGCGAAAGGGCTTAAGCGTCCGCATACACTACGCTTCGCACTACGCGTAATTGCGTATTTTAATGCCTAGTCTACAAAATGCATACAAAGCGAAAATTTGATTTCTAAGCCGTAGTTTGGCGAAGCGTAATTGCGTAAAACTAAGCGTAGTTCCAGTGTAGCAAAGTTGGCTGACTACGACTATCCCTGGCGCAAACGCAAAAATGCACGCGAAAACGGCCATGATATGAGTTATCACAGTTTAGTGAATCAAGCCCTTTATGTGAAATTAGCCTAAAGGTGGCCATCCATGCACTTATCAGTTTCTCTTGTGGATTTCCATCCGATTCAATAAAATCTGCTGGAAATTGTTGCTTGATAATTCATGAAGTCATTTTTTTGTCCAAAACCTATATATTTGGTGAATCCTACAGGACAGCAGATCAATTGACGGCGGATTGGAATGGCGGCAGATTGACAACCTATAGCATAGCACTGCATTGAACAGTGTAATGCTGCAAATCAATACATTTTAAATAGGATTCATGCTTAAATCTATTATAAATCTACTGTATGTGCATTGTGTGGACGGATTTGATCAGATATTTTTCTCTGTGATCAGAATATGATCTGAGAGGGATTTACCTTTTGGCTACATCAAGTAGTGTATGGCAGCTAGCTTAAGTATTTTTCTCCAATGATTTAAATAGTCATTACTAACATTTGCTGTAGGGGGAGCCCTATTTCAACAATTGCAATACAACATTTTTACACAAGAGGAGATGGAATGCAGTCCCAATAGTAGCTGCTGATCACATTTATCACAGCAAGCAAGGCTTATATGTTTAGTATTCCCAGCAAACTTTGTTCCAGCACAAGGAAAGGTAAAATTAGAGAACATATTTGAAAGTATACAAAAAATGAAAACTTAAGCCTATTAAAACAGGAGCAAATTGGTATTATAACTATAATTTCTACAGGATGGGTGCATTCGCAACTAAACACGTTGCGGAGCATTTTTAACGTAATTTAGGGCCCTTTTCCACTAGCAATCGCTAGCGTTCACGCTGAACGCTAGCGATTGCTGAAACGCAATTACCGGCGATTCCCCGACGTTCGCGGCCGCGATTTTGCTATGCTATGCACTGCATAGCAAAATCGCGGCAAATATCGCTCTGCCGCGCGTTCGCGTTCCTGGCAAAAACGAATCGTGGTAGTGGAAATGACCTACCGCGATTCCTATGTTAAAAAGCAAACCGTAGCGATTGTAAAATCGCTAGCGGTTTGCGTTTTTGCGATTCAGCCAGCGCAAACGCGCTGGTGTAAAAGGGCCCTGACTTAACAAGGCTGGTTCAGTTCAATTCTACTGACAAAGAAAAAATAGATTACTGAGGGCACGGACGTTTATTTCCACTGTAAAGCAAACCTGTGAGTTTAAAAAGGTGACAGTTAGTTACTTACAGAGGCGTAGCAATAGCCATAGCACCCATAGCAACTGCTATGGGGCCCTGGAGAAGAGGGGGCCCATGTGGTACTTGATGTGTTCACTTTATTTCTCCACCCTCTGACTTTCTTTCAGTGCCCATGGACTATACACAGTGTTAATTGCATGGAAATGGAAATTTCCCAGTCAACTCATGTCCATAGGGTAGGGGAAGGTGGCATTGCTCAAGAGTGCCTAGATCTGATGGCCCCATAAAAATGTTGCTATGGGACCACATAGTCTCTAGCTACACCACTGGTTACTTACCTCAGTAGAGCATAGCCTGTGGATGACCCAGAGGCTTCTCCAATCCTCCTTCAGCCTACTGATCCTTGCTGTGTCCCTTTGCTTCTTCCTGTCTTTGTATGAGTGTGTCTGCATTGTGCAGGTGCACAGATGAGATGACCAATGCCTGCACAGTAGCATGAAGACACTTGTGCACAGAGTAAAAAGCTTAGTGACAATGCCTCCGTGTTCATACACAAACGGGAGCGTGGCCATGTGGACCTCGTCAACAAGCCTTTTGTCAAAGAAATTTAAGGGGTTTCAGTTCTCTTTAGTAAACTCAAGGAGGACAGGGGAAGACTCTGGATTATCCAGAGGCTTCCCTATACTAAGGTGAGTACCCTTTAAAG
This sequence comes from Hyperolius riggenbachi, assembly GCF_040937935.1. Taxonomy (NCBI): domain Eukaryota; kingdom Metazoa; phylum Chordata; class Amphibia; order Anura; family Hyperoliidae; genus Hyperolius; species Hyperolius riggenbachi. The sequence continues at coordinate 323,989,615 of NC_090648.1, forward strand.
GTTACATGAAATTAGTCAAAATTTTAAAGTTGGTCATACCTGGGGCTTCTTCAGTGCCGCATAAACTGCATGGGGACACTGTAGGGTGGTCACCAACATTATATAGTGGCCTGAGAACTATGGTGATAGAACTGGGAGCTCTCCAGTGTAAGAATAGTACTTGTACAAAGTAAATCCACAGTAGTTAACCACCATATCCCATTTGCATCTGATGACCTCCTATGAATATATTGCATCTACCGCTTAGCAAGGTGCAGCTGCAACAGTCCCTGTTGTCTCATTTCTTGTCTATGTGAGACAACCATTGCTTAGCAGCACTAGGTCAGTGGTTCCTCTGGTCCCTTACTGTGGATGTTTAAACCTCATTATTCAGAAACATCACATCCCTTCATAACATGAATTATAATACTTACACTGATGCTGTTAAAGCACACCTTACATAAGATGATTGTTCTTACCTAAATTATAGTGAAATAACTAAGATGTACACCGGTTTTATACTTTTTCTGACCCTAGGCCAAGTATGTTGGAGCTCCCCTTCCAAATGCAGCGGCTCCCTCCCATTCCATGTGTAGCCCCATCTTCCAAGTGTAACACCAACGTGCTGCAGCCCTTCTCTTCCTTGTACAGCTCACTGGGACATCATCCCTCTTTCATGTGTTTATCCCCATTTGTAGCCTTCTCTTCCATATGAAACAATCCATATTTCATTTCCAGGTGCCCCCTGAGTTGCAGCCACCCAAGGCCAGGGCCTTTGCAGCCTCTCCATTGAAAAAGAACCCCAGCACATTTTTGGTCAAGTTTGCAGTTGGTTGTGGGAAGTAACATTCCCTTCCTTCCTCCTAATCCAGCCTAGTTGCACCAATCAAATCCCATGGCCATTCTAGGGAGGGGGTTATTTCATGATGTTCCTTGGACCATTCGTAAATGCCTACAAACCATCCACAAGATGGCGACGGAGTGTGTGCCATCCAAATGACTGCCAGAATCAAATTGCAAGAATGCAGCTTTGGTAAATATGTTTATTTTACACAATTATGAAAAGATAAATATGATTATTACTGTTTACAGTAGAGATATGTTTAATTAACATAATGTACCCTTTAAGCCACGTGGAGCCTCAGCCATGGAGAACCAGATGCTGCACAGGGAAAAGCTAGTACCCCGCTGCTGCTCCCAGCCCTCCACTGCACATGGGAGCCGATACACTGCTCCGGGCACAGCAGGTTAGTGCTTACAGTACCGCTGCCCTCTAACCAGGCCACAGCTTCTCTCATTTTGCACGCATCACCTAGGCCTCATCACAACCAGGTAGTCTGCTCTTCCGGCAGCTCCTGGATCTTATTGCGGGTCCCACCAGCCATCGGTCACTGGCCATGCTGCCCCTTCAGCAAGCGGACACTGACTACAAGCAACCATCGGGACACCGGCTACACACTGCCCCAGTAGCCATTGGGTCACTGGATACACTGCCCCATCAGCCATCGGGGACACTACCTTTGCCACTGAACCCCTCTCAACAGTATCCACCAGCCATCAGGACATTGCCGTATGCAGGCAAACCCCTAACACTGTCACATGGATGTGATCTAATCTATAAGGTTTGGGATACCTGCAGTCAGGAAGGCCTTTTTGCACTCCTGCTCTCCTCAGCAGGCCTGATCTGCCATCCGTACATCTACTAGGCCTACGTGACGCTTTTGGACTAGGCCTCTAGTCGGGGACTATATTTCTATATTTCTTATTTCTACTCTCTCACTCTCTTACTTTCTCTCTCTCACTCTCTCTCTCTCTCTCTCTCTCTCTCTCCTTTTCCTTTTTTCATGGACCTTATGGGCTCCTGAATGCAAAGCAGTTAAGCGCCGCTTTTATAGTGGCAGCTCATCTTAAAGGGAAGGTTCAGGGAGGGTGGTCTCCGGTGGCGCGCCCGACCTGGCCAGGCCGGCTGCCAGGTCGGGCTCTTCTGCGCTCCAAGGCCCGGAACTTCTGCGTCCCACGCCGGCGCGCTGACGTCATCGGACGTCCTCCGAGCTGTACTGCGCAGGCTGCGTCATCGGACGTCCTCCGAGCTGTACTGCGCAGGCGTACCGCGCGGCGGCGAGGGCACCTCCTGCCTGCCACGGGCTGGAGGAAGCCCCAGGTAAGTGGAAATTGATTTTGATTTTTTACCCACCCTCCCTGAACCTTCCCTTTAACATAGCACTCAGGTTATCCCTCTGGTCCTCCTCAGCTACGTTTGTATTTATGGTGTTAATATACTTTACATACCCATACTTTACATGAACTGTATGCATTTGAACTGTACCATCACCGACCCTGAATGTGCCAAAAACAATTCCGGGTACAACTTCGGTTGTACTTGTCGAAATAAACAAATTCTGATTCTGATTCTGAAGTGGACTGTAGTAAAGTATAACAAAATAATGTAAAAACAAAAATAAACATTCAGCAGTATTGTCTTGATAAGTGAAAACTATACAAATACATCATAATATAATAATAATATTAATAATTCAACAGCAGAGTTTAAATTGATATATTAAGTATAACTATATGAACATAAAAAATATTATTAAAACAGTACAAAGCAACAATCCACCACAGCAAGGACCCACACTGCAACTAACTGCATGACCGTACAAATACATTTATTCGTTTTTGCCTTTTGAACAGTTCTCTAAAACATATCCTTCAGCTAGGTAACAGTTGCACCTGCTCATTTTACAATGGCATGATGTATTTTATGGATTTAGTGACAAAGTGTGTATTGTAGGCATTGAATAGTACTTCAGAAACAGCTGTAGTGGATGTCTGCCCTTGCTGTAAGATACAGCTATAAATGTGCAATGTACTAAATATAGTAGTTGCCAGGGGAACTCCATACCGTTGTGTCTTGTGTCTTTTATTTCACATGCTCACTTCAGAACTACAGGGAGTAGGAAAAGCCTTTGCAGATATATCAGTCTGGAAAAGCAGCGTTTGGAATCACAGGAACTTGATGCAAAGAAGGAAAGTGGGCAAAGCTTGATTAATATAAGCACTAGAGAGCAAGTATATTATATTAGGTGCATATAGTATATAATACATGCAACTAAGCTGTGTAACATTCTTAGTATACATTTAGATTTGTACCTCTATATGCCTCTACTATAACTGACTAATGGAAAAATGTAAGGCAATATAAATAGGCCCCTTAGCAGTCTTTGTAGAGTCTATAAAAAGGTGCCTGTCGTTGCTCTGTCGACACACAACGCATAGCAGCAAATACATCTCTACCAGCAGTATAGTAACTTGCTGAAAATGTTTGTAAAAGGAAAAGACTTATCAAAAATGCAAAGTCATCAGAACAGAGAAGGCGAAGGGCAATGGAGCAAGTGAAATTAAAGTGACTGTGAGGGGCTTATCTACAAAAGTAGTATAGCTTTACCCACTATGTAGCATACCCCATCTCACTGCTAACTGCAGCACACAGCAGAGCATAAAATCAACCCATTTTAGAATAGGCGTTTTTTGGGGGTTTTTTTTGCAGTGATCTGCACTACTGAGTGGTTAGCATTGTTGCTCATTTCCAGCTTCTGGATCACCAATGGCCTAAATGGATCACATGTTCAAAGTCATGAGACCTCATTGACACGTATAAATGCAGGGAAATATTACACTCATTCGTTGGAAGAAATGTTGCTTATGGTGCCCATACATGGTACCAATTTTTTCATCCAATCTTACCATTTCTATGTAATACAAGGGAACTGCCTAAATTATCCTTTCAGTATATTCACTTAATTGACCATTATACTACATAGAAATGGTAAGATTGGATGAAAAAAATGGTACCGTGTATGGGCACCATAAGTGGGAGAAGCTTGCAATGGTTGCTTATTATAAATTCATCTGGGCCCCATAGTCTTGAATAATGTGTGCCACTTAAGAGGTGGTGAAGCTATTCTTGCAGATAGATGTGAAGTGCAACTGGCATTTTTATAAATGGAATGCAAAAAAAAAAAATGAACTCTCAGCTCATATGTCAATGCGCCTTCATAGACAAAATGATTGATCCTTAAAAGTGTAATGAGCTTGAAATTTGCTCTAAAGGAAGGAACTTTGCATGTTTTCTGATTTTGGTATGGTCCATGTGTAGGTGTTACATTTTTTATTTGGCAGGGGTCACATCCTCTTCTACTTTATTTTTTTTTAGATCATGTTTAATTGTTTTTTTCTTTTGTAGGAGCTTCACTACCATTGATTTTTTTCCTGCCACTCTCAGATGTTGTCAGGAAACACATGCTGTTTCTACTAATATGTTTAGAAAGCTTTGCAATGGCAATACCACTCTCCTTTCCTCAAGTTGCCATCCTAAACACAAAATCAATGCAATCCATTTAGATGAATTCATTAGATCTAAATGGAATTGTTCCATTAGGCCTCTTTAACTGAGGAAATAGCTGACCTGAGGCTTAAATAATGAAGGTATTCATAATGGTGCATAGATCAACATTAAATAGGGCATTGCTTAGAGAGAGGCTTGATCTTTCCTATGAGGTAGGCAGGAATAAACCAATGAAAATTATTTTTGTTTATGTATTTGTTATCACATGCAGTGAGGAAATCAACAGATTTGTACACATCATTAAGAAACACTTGTTTGTTGTAGTCTGAATTCACTGTAATGCAACCTGTAGGACTCCTTCTTTAGGCAGTAAAATTTCCTTCAGATATAGTTGAACATTGTTGGTTATCCTGAACCACAGGAGTGTACATTTTCCTTGACTTATTTTCATGAAAGTAGGAGCCCGAAGGTACCAGTACACTAATAGATTTTTTTTAGTAGACCAAAAATCTTCAAGTTATTGATCTGTTCTACCCTTTTGCATATTTAATTAAAAATATAAAAAATCTTGTCTAATATTGAGCTATTGGCTGCAACCATTAGCTGCATATTGTCCGATGCAGTACAAAGTTATGGCAAGCCTTAATTGTATTCTCTGCTGCCTGCGGGTCCCCTCCTACCCCCTCCAAGTTCCCAGAGGTTCCTCATGGCACACAAAAAGATGTGTCCTAAAGTTTCTAATGTGATGCTAGGACCTCTACGTTTGTTTCTTATGCTAGGGTTTAATTGGTTGTAGAGTTTAATAATCTGCTGTAATTTGTGGCTATGCTATTCTACTGAATGTTTTGTAACCCTGTTTAAAATTATGCACTTGAATCTCTGCTCTTCAGTCTTTGTGGGTACCAAATGCATCTGTGCCTGTTTGTGTATTGAATTTTATACCAATAAACCTTGCGTTAATGATAAAAAATGTGTCCTAAGATATTCAATAGGGATTTTAATCATAATATTAATTCAAAATGCCATGCTTACAACAGATATTCATTAAATTTGATGTCTACATCACATCTAATGCCTAATCTGTTAAAATGGAGTAGTGTGTACTTGACTGTTAGAAAAAAAGCTCCTTCTAATCTGGAGACAAGGCATTCAAATATTGCAAAGATGATGAACAATCTTCTACTATAATTTTATAGCCTAAATAAAAATAACTGTAATCAGCAATACATTAATTACTCTACAAAAAAGTGGACCTTTCCAAAACTGGTTTATCCTTGGGAATAATTTTCAAAATCGTGAAGGTTCCATGTTCATCTCTACAAGCAATAGTACACACACTTAAACACCATGGGACCACACAACCATCACGCCACTCAGAAGGAGACACTTTCTGTCTCCTAGCGACGAACATACTTTGACTAAAAGCATGCAAATCAATCAGAGTGAAGATACTGGAGGAATCAAGCAGACAAATGTCTATGTCCACAGTGAAACAAACCTCCTATTGACATAAAATGTAAGACAAGGAAGAAAACACTGCTCAAAAGTCATCATAACAAATGCAACACTGCAGTTTGCTAGGGCATACAGGGATAACACTTTTACTTTGTGGAGAAATATATTGCACTGCTGTAATTTGGGTGCCGGAGAAAGTCAGTAGTGGACTATCGGTAAAATGATATAATATTTTACTACTTAATTCTGATAGTAAAATATCGGTATTGTTTACTGATATTTTACCACGGCCTAACCTACCCTTACTCTCACACAAGCCCTTCTCCTTGATGCCTAACTCTACCGATGCTTAACCCTAAGGATCCTCACCAGTGATGCCTAATCCTAAAACCCCCGAAGATGCCTAAACCCAAAACCATCTGCCATTGCCAAACCCTAAGACAACCCGTCTTTGCTGATTCCTACCATATTAACATGGGTGCCTTCATAGGTGCCTACTTTAATAACCACAATTATTAGCTATTACGAGTAATTTGGGTTATCTGAGGTGCCAGATTAAAGTAGTGGACACTGGGGCATGCTCGCTATTTGTAGCTGCACTTTGCATAGTTGATGGTCTACGGTGGTGCCTATTTTGGTTTGGTATGACTATCCCAGGTTCAGCATAATGTTGTTTTCCAGTAAGTACAGTCATATGCGGAAGGTAATAACTTTTTAATTAGGCCATCAGTGTGACAAGCTTTTTATTATTATTATTTGTATGGTAGTAATCATTCATTGTCACTTGTTATCAATAGAAAATATTACCACAGTGCAATGATTCAAAAGTAACTGTTTATTTAGACTTCTGAGATATAAATACAACTATGCCTTATCTCCAGAGTGATATTTAAAGAAAGGTAAGAATATAATTATATCTCCTTAACCACACTCAGTCTTTAGAGGTGAAAATGTATTCCGCTTCAGCAATGTTTGTTCTCTTCATACTACTGTGTAAAAATCGCATTAATAATGCACAGTGTTGAGCTCAGCTACTAGAACCAAACAGGCTTATTATCACCTCTGCATCCAGTCAGATATAGTACAAGCGTTAATAATGTTCAGGGTCTGAGCCCTGTGTAGTACAGAAACACTCAGAATATGACTTTTCCATCAGTTTTACATAACGGAGGGCTCATCTGATTTGAGCTGCTGTTCTGTGTCATGCTCATTATTGAGCAGTCTTGATTAAATAGCAGTTCAGTTTAAATAATCAAAAAGATCTTGTACCAACAATGGCAAGCAAGTTCAAAGCTCCACTGGTAAAGTGGGTAGCAATGGTTATACGACTAGTGCCTTGCAGCATTGGAGTCCTGGGGTCAGTTATTGGTCTGGACACTATATGTGGCATGTGTGCCTAGTTTCACATGGAGGGATTGCATCTTGTAAAGACAAGACTGCAAGGCAATGGATTTGACAATGTGCATGTTTAAAGTTTACTTCACTGTATATGTCGCATCACATGCATAACGTACGAAGTGACTTTCCCAGTCACTTCGTACGTTATGCATGTGATGCGACATATACAGTGAAGTAAACTTTAAACATGCACATTGTCCAATAGCACACATCATGTCTCACATTGTTCTGACAGATTCAACCATACGGCACTGCTAACCTGTTGATGTGAATGTGCCATTACAATATAATCACATTGGCCTCAATTCTGGTAGCTATATGAGGTAAATGTTTTTTTTGTAGGTAAATACCTCATGCAGTATTTTCCTCTTTTTTTTAGCAATTCTGAAAGATTTTTCTCCATTTCTGAACATGAGGTAAAACATGAGGTAAAGCATGAGGTAAATGCATAAAGTGAGTGTAATGCTGGGGGGGGGGGGCATACTTTCTGACCACCCAGCACAACAAGGCTAAGAGCTGGATAATGGAAGAGGTTACACAGGCTGTCCAGAGCAACTGCAACTCTGGGCTTCCGATATTGCTACAAATAAAACACAATGGCAGCGCAGTGCGATGTTGCGCTGCCTTAGTTCGCACTGTGCTGCCTTAGCGATAGCAAGTATTCAGACAGGTACAAGACAGGACTATAGATTGGAGTATAACTAGTAGCAACCGCAGCTCACAGTCACGTCCACAGAAGCAGAGCAAGCTGGCTAACAACAGTCACCAGCAAGCATCCACCCAGGCAAGACTACAGGATAGAACGTAACTAGTAGCAACCGCAGCCTATAGTTACGTTCCCAGAAACAAGAGTAGCAGGAATACTAGCAGTCACCAAGGTGGTGATGGCAGAATCCAAACTAACTGGATAATGGACTTCACTGATCCACCGCGGATGCAGCGAACGTCCATCAAGCATGGAACTAGGCAGTACACAATGATAAGAAAAATAACAAACAGCTCAACTAACGGATACATATATATTAGCAAGTCTGCAAATAAATTTATCAAGAACTAGCTAAAGCACAAGTAATAAGGTCGCATAGAACTACAATAACAGAACTATACAGAGTAACAAGGTGCCCAGTAGATCAGCGTAGTGACCACTATGACGGGCGGGGTATGAAATGGGAGGCAGACCTTTATGCTGGCATCAGTCAATGGATGCAGGTATGCAAATCTCAGCACAGCTGAATGGTAATCACTCAATCCTGAGCTGGCTTGATTACCATTTGCTAGCTGGCTGTGAATGCAAAGGCCCCCATAAGAAATACATGCAGAATTATGTAACAACATGCATGCAGGAAATCCAGGCCTATCTGGCCGCAGTTCAGCTGTAACAAGCAATTGGTGGAATGATGACAGCATCCTGAGCTGCCCAGAACTGCAGAGCGATTGCAAATGACAATGAGACCCATTGCAAATGCACAACCGAATGCAAGCAGACAAGCCAGAACTGTCCATTTGCAGCTGCACTGCAATGGACAGAATACGCTACAGGAGGGATCCTTACAGTGAGGTAAAACATGAGGTATTTCAGCAGTAAGCATGCAGTAAATAAATAATAGTAGTCTTTTATTGTCTTCCATAAGTTAGGATAGTCTTTGGAAGATTTTTTTTTTCTTAGGGGGGAAGGTGTATTTGATTATGTAACAACCCATGAAAAGTATATTTATAGGGATCCTTTAACAATAAATCCAGTAAATATATGAAGTTTTATTTCTACTATTCTTTCCTATTACACAGCCTAACTAGGAACGACACTAAAACAGCAATAGGAACACCACTAAAAACTGCAAAATGCATACAAATTGACTTTACCTCCAGGTACAGGCGGGTCTTAAACTGATTGATAAATGATGTGCTAACATGTTCACTGATTTCAAAGACAATAGCTATTTTCGTTAAATTACCTCATGAATTACCTCACGAAGTAAAACATGACTAAAACCTACCAGAATTGCTAAATGTCATTACCTCATGAGGAAAATTACCTTATATGAGGTAATTTGTTTGATAACCCTACCAGAATTGAGACTATTGTGTTTGTCATGGGAGTATATTGTCCGATGCAATGCAGAGCATCAGTGTGATAGTAGCCCGTGTTTGTATGAGCACTATGGTATCCTCATACATCACAAAAACACATACGTGCAAAATGTGCATCAGGTAAAAAGGGCACAGGGAAATGAAACAGTGGCTGTGAGGCATCCCGGCAGCCAGGGCCTAAATACAAAGAAATTGTGAGTTAAAAGTCCCAGCAGAGTAGCAGGGGCTAGCTAACCTGGTGCAGAAAGCCAGCCACAATGGTGGTAGCCCTAATCTTGCACCTGCCCTCCAAATTATCCACCCAGTGCTATCATGGCAGGTAATTAGATTGTAGGCGATGGCTGTGCCAAAACTAACAGGCAAGCTAAGTGCCCATTTTCTCTGCTTCACACAAGCACACACCTATATGTTGCACATACCCCGCAAATAGACCTTAAACTACTTAGGTATCATGGCTAGATTGTGAGCTGCTGTGGGAGCAGCTAGTGACATGGCTATGTATTCTATAAAGTAGTGAGGAACATGTCAACACCATATAAATGCATATTTAAAAATAATAATAATTATTTGTATATACTGTTAGTTCCTTCACTAACTAGTGCCAAATCATTTCTAAACTACCTGACCGGAATCCACTTTACAGTCCATTTCCAGGGGCAGAGACTGTAAGAGCTGTAGGGTGTAATCTTCTAAAACAATCCTATCTCTGATTCTGTCTCATTGCAGTCTGATCAGTATAGGGAGAGATTCTTAACAAGATGCTTGTAGTGCAAATTGCATGCAGCTTAGCACAGGGCAAGTCAAATGGGCTTCCTGTCAGTTTTGATTGGCCCAATTCTAAGCTGCATACAATTTGCTTAATTAGCACTTTTTCTTCTAAGTTTTCTCCAAAGAGACAATTTTTCATGTTCTCTTTAAAGTAACTTTTCAGCATTCTGCAATTGAAAGAGTACCAAAGTGTAGGTGAAAAAGTACTATCGAAATTATTCTGTGTATTTTCTTGTTTGCTGGTGGCTTGCAAGGCATTGTATTAATAAGGTATTCAAATATCACCAAGGAGAAAACTTTGGAGAAAAGTTAAGTGACTAGGGGCCACTGATTTTTTTGTTCCTTATTTGTTAAACAGGTAATTTTTATTCACATCAGTCATTGATTTGCTGCTTTACCTTTTATCACATTTATTCACATAAAAAGTATATATTGCACTTTGTCTTGCCATGCACTTGCTCTTATTTGTCACTTTGCACTTTTGTGCATTGCTCTTTGTTTCTGTGTCGATACAATAGTTCTTACTTTTGTATTTGCATTAACTAATTTGGTTCATTCCTACCAATAACGGGACTGGGACTTTCTTCACCTGCATAAGCAATAGCTTGAAATAACCCTATCTGCTCACTTCTGTTAGGGACATTGTGGAACTGCTGAATATTAAATGGTTTGGACTAGTTCACGTGAGCTTCTGCTTGCCTTCTTGTTTAGCTGATGCTATTCACTATTCTGCCACAGCTCAGAATAGTGTTTGGCATCAGTTCGCATTGGTTCCTGTCACTTGCACTTTTAGCCTATAGGGGTACAGGGAACTTCAAACCACAGTTGATGCTGGACGCTTGTCCTATATGAGATGATGGGGTTAACCGCAACATTTACATGAGCAATGCCAACTGCTATCACTGTCCTTTAACCCATTAGCAGCTTGAATAGAGTTATTTCCTTTGAGATAATTGCACTGCTCTTGACCTCAGTCGGCAGAACTCACTGCGCTGTAAATTTTTGGAATGCTTTGATCTCTCTCTCTCTCTGCTAGCAGAAAATATAGAAACTGAAAGCAGAGTCCTCTATTATTGTCTCATACTGCCCCCTAGTGACAAGTGGCCATAAATACATATAATACACAATTGCACATAGTTACATGTGGCCATAAATACACATTACAGCAATACTAATTAGAAGCAAGGACATATAACAAGTAAGAAATAAAAGAAAAATGTGCTAAAGTAAATTGGCTTGGGGCACTTTCAAGCCTCTACATAAACTGGCTGCTAAAGGGTTAAAACATGCTTCCATTCATTTAATTGGAATGGCTGCAGATGCCTTTCAAACAATACTTTTGTTGGTTGGCGAAGACGTCACGGCTATCACCTATGTTAACTAGCCCTAGTACAGTAAATAAAGTTCAAATAGATTATGTTTTTCCCCCTCATCAAATGTTTAAATTCCCTTTAAAAGGTACCCTTATATTTATTTCTCCATCCTCCAGCCATGCCTGCTTTTGTGATCCATGTTTTATCCAGATGTTGTCAGATGAAAACCTCTGACCTGGCTGTCAGATTTTTCCCTCTCATCAGAGGTACAATAAGGTCAGCTGCAGCTCTGCTAATAGAAAGCACAGCTGTCATCCAATCCCTCTGAAATCACAAGTACCAAATGAAGATTATCTGATGTTTATCGCTACCAGCGGTTTCTTTCTTATGATCGAGTACTGCGCACGGGCAACATTTTGTGAAATATCCATCCTTCTCTCGTTATTTGTTTGACTGGCGGCTCGTCTACATTCTTTAAAAATAAAATCGTATTAATAGCATGCTCACTAGCACGTGGTGTGCTCTACTTTATGTTGCCTCGCACCCTAATTTCCAGTTGCTTTAAATAAACTGACTTAAGTGGCTGAGTAAAACTAAAAACCCAGAAGAATTGTGGTAGAGCACACACATCAATGTTGTCGAATAAATAATCATTACTGGTGTCAGCACACTCATTCCCTGTGTGTTCTCTTGCCTGCAATCAAGCATGTGACCGATGTTGGTTTTCACTTTTAATCTGCGTGATTCACTTGTTGAGTTAATTGTTTCTGGTCTATTTATTCTTTACAAGAATTAACTGTTAGCAGGTGTATTCCAGTAATAGGCTCTTATATAAGGGAGAGGAAGTTTCTCTATGATCTGCGGGGAAGCACTATTTCCTAATGTAATCCCCGCAGCTGTCAGGTTACTCTCTCTTCACATTTTCTTCCTAAGGGAGCCATCGCATGTGCATTTATTTGTTTGTTCAGAGGGCTATTCTGGGTGCATGCCCTTTCTGTGTGTATGCTGTTCACAGGGAAGCTATTGCATAACTATCGCTTGGCTACGGTCAACATTACAACAAAGTCATGCTTCTCTATTTTTAATGTCAACTTCCTTTAATCTTTAATGCACTGTTAAATCTTTATGTGATGCAATCTATTTTTTTTTCATTTGTTGAGAAGAAGGTAAAATCAAGTCCACTTCATCAGGGCTGGTTCTAGCCACAATGGGGCCAAATTAACAGTAAATAGTTACCCCCCTGAAACCCCCAAAGTGGCTTTAGGGTCCCCATTGTAAATGAAGATGAGAGCGCAGAGAATAATGGAGGAGTGCACCACCAGGCCTGGAGAGTCACAATGCTGCCAAAAACTCTGCAGAGTCCCCAGGGACACAAATAAAAAAGGGGAGACCTGGGGGTACCTAGCAGTGTGCAGGAGCCCTTGGGCATTTGCCCACTTTGCCCCTATGGAAGCACTGGTCCTGCACTTCTGTGAAATGAACCATAAAGGCACCTGAACTGCACAATAAAAGGAAAGCACCTTCCCCTCACCTCTACTTCCAGCAAGAATTTTGTGTTGATTTTGTTTGTTGTTATGCAGTGCACTTTCATCCTGATTGGCAGGACCTCCCATGTCCATTTGAAAATGCTGCACTCTAATTTTGGCATTGGGTAAACTGAAAAGAATTTGGTTAAGGGTGCATAAAATAATAGTAATAGAATATTAGTAAATTTACCGATATTCTACTGCTTAATTGATATAGGGAAATATTGGTAATATTTGTCGATATTTCACTATGACCTAACCTCTGCCTACGCTCATGCAGAACCCTCCCCTGGTGGGCAACTAATAACCCCCCTGGGGAGCAACTAATAATGTGCTGAGCTGCCTTGTCATGTGCTGGGTAGAGATGGCCCGAACCTCCGATTTTCGGTTCGCGAACTTCCGTAAAAGTTTGGTTTGCGCGAACTGTCGCGAACCGCAATAGACTTTAATGGGGAGGCGAACTTTAAAAACTAGAAACACTTATGCTGGCCAGAAAAGTGATGGAAAAGATGTTTCAAGGGGTCTAACACCTGGAGGGGGGCTGTGAGAAAAAGCGGAAAAGCCGCCGCGGGTGCTCAGAGCAAGGCGGCTGTTTCCGCGTCCAATGCGGCGGATTCCGCATCTGATGCGGCGGTTTGCACGCATAGGCCTACATCGGTCAGCATGGCTGAACGCGGAGAAACCGCCCCATGCCCGGATAGAGGTGCGGCTGGTTCCGCGCCCTGCACAGCGGATACATTGCAAGACATGTCTGGTGTGGCTGGGACTGATAGTCCACACAGATTCAGAAGGACGCGCGCGCGCGTGAAGAGGCAGAACTTTTATGACAGCCAGAAGGGTGTCAGCTGAGCAAGCCGGTCAGCTGACAATTCAACCATTTCTGATTGGTCCAGCACTTAGGGGAGGCGCTGGAGAGCACTATAGTATATATACTGGGTGCTGGTCATTTCTCTGGTGTCTGGCGTTGCATTCACTACGTGGTAGCACTCAGACCTTGTCAGTATCTGTGATATTTCTGTGTTATTACTTCAGACTAGTTCCAGGGTGTTGATGATCAAGGAACTCACACCCCAGATTAGGGAACTGTATTACCATTCTGTTATACTTCAGACTAGTTCCAGGGTGTTGATGATCAAGGAACTCACACCCAAGACTAGGGAACTGTATTATCACTCTGTTATATATCAGACTAGGTCCAGGGTATTGATGATCACGGAACTCACACCTAAGATTAGGCATTGTTATTATCTGTTATGACTTTCTGCTTTCCTGACCACTCTCTTGATCTCTGATTTGGTACTTCGCTATATCTGATACACTGTTGCTGGACCCTGCTTGTCTTTAGATTCCGAATCTGTCTCCTGTCTCTGTATCTGATCGATTTGTCTGTTGCCGACCTGGCCTGTCCGACCTCGAGAACTATCTTCCCTGTTTGGAGATAGTTCACAGACCCGTCAGTGACACTTCACCATTGGTGTCACACACACGCTGGTCCTTCCCACTCTCAGCCTGGCTCCGCCCCTTGGGAAGCATCAGACCATTGGAAGGAACCTGTTCTCTGAGCAGTATCTCTTACTGCCTGGCACCCTCTATATGGGTGCTCTCCTCAAAGTATTACTGTTGCACAAACACTCATATTTCTCAGGTGTCCAGAGGTTAGAAATATATCTGATTATCGGTGATACTGCAGATCATCAATAATCGGGTATATATCTGTATTCTCGGTGATACTGCAGATCTGACGCAAAGCAGTGTTATAATGGCAGAAATCACATTGAATGCTAAATTGCAGGCCTAAAGTGCTTTAAAACATCTTGCATGTGTATACATCAATCAGGGAGTGTAATTAGAGTACTGCTTCACACTGACACACCAAACTCACTGTGTAACGCACCGCAAACAGCTGTTTGTATTGTGACGGCAGTGCTGGACTGCTGCGCACCATGGCGAGAGAGCAGGCGATAGCGGTTTTCAAGCCCATATGGTCGCCAGGCTGAGGTGATTGTCCAGCTGATCGAATTTGGTCTGTCCACAATGAAGCAGCGACCTTATTATCTTGGGTGTGCCTCTACCCCCCTCCCCCCCCCAAGAGACACTCATATAGCCGGCGGTCATTGTTTCATTGTGATATGCAAGCCCCTTCAACGCGGCAAGGTAATAATCATGAAGGGGAATTGGCACATGTACATGCCTTTTGTTTTGTTGTTGCACCCGCAGTGCAGCCCGAAAAATTAGGCAGGCATGTACACGCACCAGAAAAATTAGTATAGCGGCCGCTGCTAGCAGCAGCCTTAAAAATTCAGGAATCCGCCTGGAATCCTGGACCCTGTTGGTGGTGGCGGAGAAGGCAGTCAAGCGGCCTGCAGGCAGAGATGCTGTGTGGGAAGCGACTTAGTCTTGGGGCAGGCAGTCACACGGCGTGCAGGCAGAGATGTTGTGTGTGGGGACTGACTTAGTCTTCGGGCAGGCCTGACCGTGCTTTGCAGACCACGTGGTCAGACCCTTGACCCAACGTTGTGTGCCAGAGATTACACCACTTGCCTTTCAACATCACGGTACAGTTTGGGTATCGCCTTTTTTGAGAAATAATTGCATATCTTCCACTGCAGTGTGTGGATTTGCTTTTGTGTGCTGCTTTCCCTCAGGTGGTCATCCCATTGCAGTTTGTGCTTTGTAATCATGTGCCTTCGTAAGGTAGTTGTCCCTACGCGGGTCTTGGTCTTTCCACAGCTCAATTTTCAGTGGCAGAGAGTACAGATGGCATTGCTTTCATCTGAGGCAGACATACACAAAAATTTCCACTCCGCTGAGCCCTGGGGTGATGGCACTTTGGTGGTGGCGACCGACTGAGTGTTAAGTGGGGTGCCAGAATCAGAGCAGGAGGAGGAAGATATGTCACGCGTCCATGCGGAAGCTGAGAAAGATGAGGTGTTCTGTGTTAAATAGTCAACTACGTCCTGACAATATTGGGGGTTGATGGCACGTGCCTTCTTCTGAACACTGTACTTTGATCGAGGGCCGCACGAAATCACCACAGCGCGACCTCGAACAGACCTGCCAGATCACAAGAACAAGATTAGCTCTCAAAAGAGCTGTTGTGGAGTGCTATTTTAGCAATAAGAATCAGCAAGGAGCAAGCTAACAAGCCTACAAGAGCCTAACTAATATTTCCCTATGAGAGAGTCTGCACTGCAGCAGCTGTCCCTTCTCTATTTACTGCAGGCACACGAGTAAGTATATTGGCCGGCGGGGCCTGCCTTTTATAAGGGGGTAGTGGCTCCAGGAGGGAGTGTAGCCTGATTGGCTACAATGTGCCTGCTGACTGTGTTGTAGAGGGTCAAAGTTGACCCTAATGGTGCACTATGGGGGCTGAAACGAACAGTTTGGGCCATCTCTAGTGGTAGCTCAATGATAGAACAACAGTGACTGTCCAGCTGATCAAATTTGGTATGTCCACAATGAAGCAGCGACCTTCCTTCACTTTAATTACAGCACAGGAGAATTGGGCGCAGCTGCCGCCACCATAAGCTGTAATAGGAATTACAGCCATAGCAGCGCACAAAAAGTAACTCCGGCGTCGTCAGAAGATGGAGCTGAAGTTACTTTTAAAACACAATAATTCGGCTTCCAGCAATTGCTGGAAGCCGATTTATTTCATTCCCCACCATCCATGGCGGCCTGGAGGGGGAATAGTAATTAACACGTCCGGAACTTGTGCAACAGCAGCATCAGCCATATACCGGCTGTATCCTGTGCCCAAGTCTCCCAACGCCGATTTTATATGTTTCACTGAAACATGTGTACAGATCTGTGCATCTTTGGAAGTACTCGGTGACATGTGAGTGACATGAGTTCTTCTGTAGCCTGCAATAAGATTCTGAAGAGCAGGGGCGTAACTAGAAATCACTGGGCCCCCCTGCGAATATTTGGATGGGCCCCCCCCCCCCCCCCCATAGGTGCCAAATAATCGTAATGGGGCAGCGTTTCAATGTAAATTAATTGTAAAGTGGGCAGCATTTTACCAGACAATCGTAATGTGGGCCAGAAAATCGTAATGTGGGCAGAGTTCACCAGAAAATCGTAATGTGGGCCTTTAGAAAATCATAATGTGGGCAGAGTTCACCAGAAAATCGTAATGTGGGCACCAGTCACCAGAAAATTGTAACGTGGACAGCATTCACCAGACAATCGTAATGTGGGCAGCGTTCACCTGAAAATCATAATGTGGGCAGAGTTCACCAGAAAATCATAATGTGGGCAGAGTTCACCAGAAAATCCTAATGTGGGCAGCATACACCAGAAAATCGTAATGTGGGCAGGAGACACCAGAAAATCGCAATGTGGGCAGCAGACACCTGAAAATCGTAATGTGGGCAGCAGACACCAGAAAGAAAAGATGTTTCAAGGGGTCTAACACCTGGAGGGGGGCTGTGAGAAAAAGCGGAAAAGCCGCCGCGGGTGCTCAGAGCAAGGCGGCTGTTTCCGCGTCCAATGCGGCG
Organism: Hyperolius riggenbachi; assembly: GCF_040937935.1. NCBI lineage: Eukaryota > Metazoa > Chordata > Amphibia > Anura > Hyperoliidae > Hyperolius > Hyperolius riggenbachi. The sequence continues at coordinate 324,006,989 of NC_090648.1, forward strand.
GATTCCGCATCTGATGCGGCGGTTTGCACGCATAGGCCTACATCGGTCAGCATGGCTGAACGCGGAGAAACCGCCCCATGCCCGGATAGAGGTGCGGCTGGTTCCGCGCCCTGCACAGCGGATACATTGCAAGACATGTCTGGTGTGGCTGGGACTGATAGTCCACACAGATTCAGAAGGACGCGCGCGCGCGTGAAGAGGCAGAACTTTTATGACAGCCAGAAGGGTGTCAGCTGAGCAAGCCGGTCAGCTGACAATTCAACCATTTCTGATTGGTCCAGCACTTAGGGGAGGCGCTGGAGAGCACTATAGTATATATACTGGGTGCTGGTCATTTCTCTGGTGTCTGGCGTTGCATTCACTACGTGGTAGCACTCAGACCTTGTCAGTATCTGTGATATTTCTGTGTTATTACTTCAGACTAGTTCCAGGGTGTTGATGATCAAGGAACTCACACCCCAGATTAGGGAACTGTATTACCATTCTGTTATACTTCAGACTAGTTCCAGGGTGTTGATGATCAAGGAACTCACACCCAAGACTAGGGAACTGTATTATCACTCTGTTATATATCAGACTAGGTCCAGGGTATTGATGATCACGGAACTCACACCTAAGATTAGGCATTGTTATTATCTGTTATGACTTTCTGCTTTCCTGACCACTCTCTTGATCTCTGATTTGGTACTTCGCTATATCTGATACACTGTTGCTGGACCCTGCTTGTCTTTAGATTCCGAATCTGTCTCCTGTCTCTGTATCTGATCGATTTGTCTGTTGCCGACCTGGCCTGTCCGACCTCGAGAACTATCTTCCCTGTTTGGAGATAGTTCACAGACCCGTCAGTGACACTTCACCATTGGTGTCACACACACGCTGGTCCTTCCCACTCTCAGCCTGGCTCCGCCCCTTGGGAAGCATCAGACCATTGGAAGGAACCTGTTCTCTGAGCAGTATCTCTTACTGCCTGGCACCCTCTATATGGGTGCTCTCCTCAAAGTATTACTGTTGCACAAACACTCATATTTCTCAGGTGTCCAGAGGTTAGAAATATATCTGATTATCGGTGATACTGCAGATCATCAATAATCGGGTATATATCTGTATTCTCGGTGATACTGCAGATCTGACGCAAAGCAGTGTTATAATGGCAGAAATCACATTGAATGCTAAATTGCAGGCCTAAAGTGCTTTAAAACATCTTGCATGTGTATACATCAATCAGGGAGTGTAATTAGAGTACTGCTTCACACTGACACACCAAACTCACTGTGTAACGCACCGCAAACAGCTGTTTGTATTGTGACGGCAGTGCTGGACTGCTGCGCACCATGGCGAGAGAGCAGGCAATAGCGGTTTTCAAGCCCATATGGTCGCCAGGCTGAGGTGATTGTCCAGCTGATCGAATTTGGTCTGTCCACAATGAAGCAGCGACCTTATTATCTTGGGTGTGCCTCTACCCCCCTCCCCCCCCCAAGAGACACTCATATAGCCGGCGGTCATTGTTTCATTGTGATATGCAAGCCCCTTCAACGCGGCAAGGTAATAATCATGAAGGGGAATTGGCACATGTACATGCCTTTTGTTTTGTTGTTGCACCCGCAGTGCAGCCCGAAAAATTAGGCAGGCATGTACACGCACCAGAAAAATTAGTATAGCGGCCGCTGCTAGCAGCAGCCTTAAAAATTCAGGAATCCGCCTGGAATCCTGGACCCTGTTGGTGGTGGCGGAGAAGGCAGTCAAGCGGCCTGCAGGCAGAGATGCTGTGTGGGAAGCGACTTAGTCTTGGGGCAGGCAGTCACACGGCGTGCAGGCAGAGATGTTGTGTGTGGGGACTGACTTAGTCTTCGGGCAGGCCTGACCGTGCTTTGCAGACCACGTGGTCAGACCCTTGACCCAACGTTGTGTGCCAGAGATTACACCACTTGCCTTTCAACATCACGGTACAGTTTGGGTATCGCCTTTTTTGAGAAATAATTGCATATCTTCCACTGCAGTGTGTGGATTTGCTTTTGTGTGCTGCTTTCCCTCAGGTGGTCATCCCATTGCAGTTTGTGCTTTGTAATCATGTGCCTTCGTAAGGTAGTTGTCCCTACGCGGGTCTTGGTCTTTCCACAGCTCAATTTTCAGTGGCAGAGAGTACAGATGGCATTGCTTTCATCTGAGGCAGACATACACAAAAATTTCCACTCCGCTGAGCCCTGGGGTGATGGCACTTTGGTGGTGGCGACCGACTGAGTGTTAAGTGGGGTGCCAGAATCAGAGCAGGAGGAGGAAGATATGTCACGCGACCATGCGGAAGCTGAGAAAGATGAGGTGTTCTGTGTTAAATAGTCAACTACGTCCTGACAATATTGGGGGTTGATGGCACGTGCCTTCTTCTGAACACTGTACTTTGATCGAGGGCCGCACGAAATCACCACAGCGCGACCTCGAACAGACCTGCCAGATCACAAGAACAAGATTAGCTCTCAAAAGAGCTGTTGTGGAGTGCTATTTTAGCAATAAGAATCAGCAAGGAGCAAGCTAACAAGCCTACAAGAGCCTAACTAATATTTCCCTATGAGAGAGTCTGCACTGCAGCAGCTGTCCCTTCTCTATTTACTGCAGGCACACGAGTAAGTATATTGGCCGGCGGGGCCTGCCTTTTATAAGGGGGTAGTGGCTCCAGGAGGGAGTGTAGCCTGATTGGCTACAATGTGCCTGCTGACTGTGTTGTAGAGGGTCAAAGTTGACCCTAATGGTGCACTATGGGGGCTGAAACGAACAGTTTGGGCCATCTCTAGTGGTAGCTCAATGATAGAACAACAGTGACTGTCCAGCTGATCAAATTTGGTATGTCCACAATGAAGCAGCGACCTTCCTTCACTTTAATTACAGCACAGGAGAATTGGGCGCAGCTGCCGCCACCATAAGCTGTAATAGGAATTACAGCCATAGCAGCGCACAAAAAGTAACTCCGGCGTCGTCAGAAGATGGAGCTGAAGTTACTTTTAAAACACAATAATTCGGCTTCCAGCAATTGCTGGAAGCCGATTTATTTCATTCCCCACCATCCATGGCGGCCTGGAGGGGGAATAGTAATTAACACGTCCGGAACTTGTGCAACAGCAGCATCAGCCATATACCGGCTGTATCCTGTGCCCAAGTCTCCCAACGCCGATTTTATATGTTTCACTGAAACATGTGTACAGATCTGTGCATCTTTGGAAGTACTCGGTGACATGTGAGTGACATGAGTTCTTCTGTAGCCTGCAATAAGATTCTGAAGAGCAGGGGCGTAACTAGAAATCACTGGGCCCCCCTGCGAATATTTGGATGGGCCCCCCCCCCCCCCCCATAGGTGCCAAATAATCGTAATGGGGCAGCGTTTCAATGTAAATTAATTGTAAAGTGGGCAGCATTTTACCAGACAATCGTAATGTGGGCCAGAAAATCGTAATGTGGGCAGAGTTCACCAGAAAATCGTAATGTGGGCCTTTAGAAAATCATAATGTGGGCAGAGTTCACCAGAAAATCGTAATGTGGGCACCAGTCACCAGAAAATTGTAACGTGGACAGCATTCACCAGACAATCGTAATGTGGGCAGCGTTCACCTGAAAATCATAATGTGGGCAGAGTTCACCAGAAAATCATAATGTGGGCAGAGTTCACCAGAAAATCCTAATGTGGGCAGCATACACCAGAAAATCGTAATGTGGGCAGGAGACACCAGAAAATCGCAATGTGGGCAGCAGACACCTGAAAATCGTAATGTGGGCAGCAGACACCAGAAAATCGTAATGTGGGCAGCAGACACCTGAAAATCGTAATGTGGGCAGCAGACACCTGAAAATCGTAATGTGGGCAGCAGACACCTGAAAATCGTAATGTGGGCAGCAGGCACCTGAAAATCACAATGTGGGCAGCAGACACCTGAAAATCGTAATGTGGGCAGCAGACACCTGAAAATCGTAATGTGGGCAGCAGACACCTGAAAATCGTAATGTGGGCAGCAGACACCTGAAAATCCCCCTCCAGCTAGTCAATGTGTGTGGGCAGCGGGCAGCGGGCAGCAGCGGGATACATACCTTCTTCCTTGCGTTCCATCGCCGCCTTCTCGCTTGTGGAACACAAGGAAGAAGGTATGTATCCCGCCGCCGCTGCCCGCTGCCCACACACATTGACTAGCTGGAGGGGAGCGCAGAGGGGAGAGCCCCGAGGTGAGGGAGAGGGGGGAACTTCCCCTCTCCCCGCCGACTGTGGGCAAGGCTTTTCCCTCACGCTGCCACCCCTCCAGCCCCCAAAAAACGGCCCCGAGCGGGCCCCAGGGGGGGGCCGGGCCCCCCCGCGGGCGCAGGCGCTGCAGGGCCTATTGCTACGCCCCTGCTGAAGAGTTATTCAATCTAGCAGGTTAAATAACTTCAACCAGAATTGGTGCTGGAACAACGGGACAGAGAGAAAACTGGGAACATAGGTAAGTATCTAACCCGAAGCGAGTTTCCTTGCTTCAGGTTCACTATAAATACAGTACTTTCCAAATCCAGAACATTTTGACCTGTTCCTCTGGTCTGCTCTCAAATTAATCTATCTGAGGTGTATTCATGCAACACTATAGGATGGCATTGATCCCTAAATAGATGAAGTAATGCGCTATTTTAATCACGTTCCCTTTGTCTAATAAAACTCCTTTTTTTAAAAATTAAAAGCTATTCAGTGTGAATCATCTAGTAGAACGTATTATCAGCGGGCAGCGGGCAGCAGCGGGATACATACCTTCTTCCTTGCGTTCCATCGCCGCCTTCTCGCTTGTGGAACACAAGGAAGAAGGTATGTATCCCGCCGCCGCTGCCCGCTGCCCACACACATTGACTAGCTGGAGGGGAGCGCAGAGGGGAGAGCCCCGAGGTGAGGGAGAGGGGGGAACTTCCCCTCTCCCCGCCGACTGTGGGCAAGGCTTTCCCCTCATGCTGCCACCCCTCCAGCCCCCAAAAAACGGCCACGAGCGGGCCCCAGGGAGGGGGGGGGGGGCGGGCCCCCCCGCGGGCGCAGGCGCTGCAGGGCCTATTGCTACGCCCCTGCTGAAGAGTTATTCAATCTAGCAGGTTAAATAACTTCAACCAGAATTGGTGCTGGAACAACGGGACAGAGAGAAAACTGGGAACATAGGTAAGTATCTAACCCGAAGCGAGTTTCCTTGCTTCAGGTTCACTATAAATACAGTACTTTCCAAATCCAGAACATTTTGACCTGTTCCTCTGGTCTGCTCTCAAATTAATCTATCTGAGGTGTATTCATGCAACACTATAGGATGGCATTGATCCCTAAATAGATGAAGTAATGCGCTATTTTAATCACGTTCCCTTTGTCTAATAAAACTCCTTTTTTTAAAAATTAAAAGCTATTCAGTGTGAATCATCTAGTAGAACGTATTATCAGCGGGCAGCGGGCAGCAGCGGGATACATACCTTCTTCCTTGCGTTCCATCGCCGCCTTCTCGCTTGTGGAACACAAGGAAGAAGGTATGTATCCCGCCGCCGCTGCCCGCTGCCCACACACATTGACTAGCTGGAGGGGAGCGCAGAGGGGAGAGCCCCGAGGTGAGGGAGAGGGGGGAACTTCCCCTCTCCCCGCCGACTGTGGGCAAGGCTTTCCCCTCATGCTGCCACCCCTCCAGCCCCCAAAAAACGGCCACGAGCGGGCCCCAGGGAGGGGGGGGGGGGCGGGCCCCCCCGCGGGCGCAGGCGCTGCAGGGCCTATTGCTACGCCCCTGCTGAAGAGTTATTCAATCTAGCAGGTTAAATAACTTCAACCAGAATTGGTGCTGGAACAACGGGACAGAGAGAAAACTGGGAACATAGGTAAGTATCTAACCCGAAGCGAGTTTCCTTGCTTCAGGTTCACTATAAATACAGTACTTTCCAAATCCAGAACATTTTGACCTGTTCCTCTGGTCTGCTCTCAAATTAATCTATCTGAGGTGTATTCATGCAACACTATAGGATGGCATTGATCCCTAAATAGATGAAGTAATGCGCTATTTTAATCACGTTCCCTTTGTCTAATAAAACTCCTTTTTTTAAAAATTAAAAGCTATTCAGTGTGAATCATCTAGTAGAACGTATTATCAGAAAGACTGAAAATAGTTTATTTTTCATGACAAACGTACTTTTAAGACATAGGTAAAAATGCTTTTTCTTTAAGTTGTTTGAGTTTTGTTTAGGTTAGAATCAAATGATGTTTTGCTGTGTAATAAGGATGTCAAAGCATGTTGAAATGACAATGAATTTGACCAGAGAACTAAAAAGTCAAACACAGCTATTAAAAAATGTGATGAGATATGCATTATCCAGCAAACATAGCTACAGCAAAGTGAAACTAGCCAGTAAGATATGTGTATCTTTCAATAACACAGTGGTTTGTACCAAACATTTTTGTTTTTGTTTTCATGAGCTATCATATTTGAATGGAAACTGACACATTCTTAGCAGACAAATTATGCCAATAAGTTCAACTAACTGCATTTTTCACCTTCAGCATAAAATATCTGAGACATTTGAGACACATAGCATAAAAAGCTTCCACAAAATACAGAAGATAAAGAACTGCACATTTTCCATGTATGAAAAAGTTAAACTGTTTTTAAGAAAAGATTACTAAAAAAAAATAAATCAGCAGTCATACTGAAGGATAGGAAGTTTACATACTTTGTGACAGTTCTGATTTTATTGCTAGTATATGATCTTTGGGTCAGCTGATGATGTGTAGAGTTGGGCCGAACGGTTCGCCGGCGAACGTGGTTCGCGCGAACTTAGGTGGTTTGCGTGCGGGTGCCGCACGCGAACGTTTTGCGGAAGTTCGGTTCGCCCCATAATGCACCTGAGGGTCAACTTTGACCCTCTACATCACAGTCAGCAGGCCCAGTGTAGCCAATTAGGCTACACTAGCCCCTGGAGCCCCACCCCCCCTTATATAAGGCAGGCAGCGGCGGCCATTACGGCCACTCGTGTGCCTGCATTAGAGAGAGTAGGGCGAGCTGCTGTCTGTCTTTAGGGAAAGATTAGTTAGGCTTAGCTTTTCCTGGCTGCATACCTGTTCTGTTCAGTGAGCCCTCAGCCCACTGCATACCTGTACTGTGATCCTGCCACTGCATACCTGTTCAGTGATCCTGCCAGTGCATACCTGTTCAGTGATCCTGCCACTGCATACCTGTTCAGTGATCCTGCCAGTGCATACCTGTTCAGTGATCCTGCCACTGCATACCTGTTCAGTGATCCTGCCAGTGCATACCTGTTCAGTGATCCTGCCACTGCATACCTGTTCAGTGATCCTGCCACTGCATACCTGTTCAGTGATCCTGCCACTGCATACCTGTTCAGTGATCCTGCCACTGTATACCTGTTCTGTGAACCCGCCACTGTATACCTGTTCTGTTCAGTGGACCCGCCACTGTATACCTGTTCTGTGAACCCGCCACTGTATACCTGTTCTGTTCAGTGGACCCGCCACTGTATACCTGTTCAGTGATCCTGCCACTGCATACCTGTTCAGTGATCCTGCCACTGTATACCTGTTCTGTGAACCCGCCACTGTATACCTGTTCTGTTCAGTGGACCCGCCACTGTATACCTGTTTAGTGAACACGCCACTGCATACCTGTTGTGTTCAGTGAACCTGCCACTGCATACCTGTTCTGTGAACCCGCCACTGTATACCTGTTCTGTTCAGTGGACCCGCCACTGTATACCTGTTCTGTGAACCCGCCACTGTATACCTGTTCTGTTCAGTGGACCCGCCACTGTATACCTGTTCTGTGAACCCGCCACTGTATACCTGTTCTGTTCAGTGGACCCGCCACTGTATACCTGTTTAGTAAACACGCCACTGCATACCTGTTATGTTCAGTGGACCCGCCACTGTATACCTGTTCTGTGAACCCGCCACTGTATACCTGTTCTGTTCAGTGGACCCGCCACTGTATACCTGTTCAGTGAACCCGCCACTGCATACCTGTTCTGTGAACCCGCCACTGTATACCTGTTCTGTTCAGTGGACCCACCGCATCAGTGCGCATACCTGTGCAGTTAAGTGAACCCACCTACCTACGTGAGTGCCCACAGTGTGATATACCACTCCGTGCATACCCGATATGGACAAAACAGGTAGAGGAAGAGGTAGTGCCAGAGGCAGAGGAAGGCCACCCGGCAGGTCTGCGCGAGGTCGTGTAAATGTAATTTCGTGTGGACCTGGCCCACAGTACAGTGCTCGGAAGAAGGCACGTCCCATCACGTCCCAAGATTGTCAGGACGTGGTTGAGTATTTAGCGACACAGAACACCTCATCTTGCTCAGCCACCAGCGCTACTACTAGCACCACTTCCGCTGCATTTGACACTTCGCAAGAATTATTTAGTGGTGGTGAAATCACTGATGCACAGCCATTGTTGTTACAGCCAGATGAATTTTCGCCAGCTCATATGTCTGCGTTACGCGGCAACACTATGGGCTTGATTCACAAAGCGGTGCTAACCTACTTAGCACTTCTAAAGTCTTTAGGCGCGCTAACCAGGGTGCTAAGTAGGTTATCACCGGTTTTCTCAATTGAGAAATCCAGTGCTAACCTACTTAGCACCCTGGTTAGCACGTCTAAAGACTTTAGACGTGCTAAGTAGGTTAGCACCGCTTTGTGAATCAAGCCCTATGGATGTAACGTGTAAGGAGGATGAAGGACCTACACGTTTGGATTTTTCTGAGGCAAGCGAAGCTGGGCAGGATGATTACGATGATGACGATGATAGGGATCCTCTGTATGTTCCCAATAGAGGAGATGAAGAGGGGGACAGTTCAGAGGGGGAGTCAGAGAGTAGTAGGAGGAGAGAAGTTGCTGAAAGAAGCTGGGGCAGCTCTTCATCAGAAACAGCTGGTGGCAGTGTCCGGCACCATGTATCGCCACCTATGTACAGCCAGCCAACTTGCCCTTCAGCATCAGCTGCTGAGGTCCCCATAGTGCCCACATTCCAGGGTGGCTCAGCGGTGTGGAAATTTTTTTATGTGTGTGCCTCAGATCGGACCAAAGCCATCTGTTCACTCTGCCAACAAAAATTGAGCCGTGAAAAGGCCAACACTCACGTAGGGACAAGTGCCTTACGAAGGCACCTGCAGAAAAGGCACAAACAGCAATGGGATGGCCACCTGAGCAAAAGCAGCAGCAGCACACAAAAGAAAAGTCACCCTCCTTCTCCTCTTCCTCCTTCAGGTGCATCATCTGCTTATGCCGCTTTCTCCCTTGCACCTTCACAGGCACCCTCCTCCACTCCGCCTCTGCCCTTGAGCGGTTCCTGCTCCTCTGCCCACAGCAGCAGTCAGGTGTCCGTGAAGGAAATGTTTGAGCGGAAGAAGCCACTTTTGGCCAGTCACCCCCTTGCCCGGCGTCTGACAGCTGGCGTGGCGGAACTGTTAGCTCACCAGCTGTTACCATACCGGCTGGTGGACTCTGAGGCCTTCTGTAAATTTGTGGCCATCGGAACACCGCAGTGGAAGATGCCAGGCCGCACTTATTTTTCGAGGAAGGCCATACCCCAACTGCACCGTGAAGTTGAGAGGCAAGTGGTGTCATCTCTTGCGAAGAGCGTTGGGTCAAGGGTACACCTGACCACGGATGCCTGGTCTGCCAAGCACGGGCAGGGCCGCTACATTACCTACACAGCCCATTGGGTGAACCTGGTGGTGAACGATGGCAAGCAGGGCGCAGCGGACCAAATTGTGACACCTCCACGGCTTGCAGGCAGGCCTCCTGCCACCTCCTCTCCTCCTGCTACATGCTCTTCGCTGTCCTCCTCCTCCTTGGCTGAGTGGCAGTTCTCCTCTCCAGCTACACAGCCCCAGCTCCGCAGGGCCTATGCTGCATGCCAGGTACGACGGTGTCACGCCATCTTAGACATGGCTTGTCTCAAAGAGGAGAGTCACACTGGAGCAGCTCTCCTGGCTGCTCTTAAGAAACAGGTGGATGAGTGGCTGACCCCGCACCACCTGGAGATAGGCAACGTGGTGTGCGACAACGGCAGCAATCTGCTTGCCGCTTTGCATATGGGGAAGCTGACACACATACCCTGCATGGCACATGTCATGAATCTAGTTGTTCAAAGATTTGTGGCAAAGTACCCTGGCTTAGCGGATGTCCTGAAGCAGGCCAGGAAGTTCTGTGGGCATTTGAGGCGGTCTTACACAGCCATGGCACGCTTTGCGGAAATTCAGCGGAAAAACAACATACCGGTGAGACGCCTCATTTGCGATAGCCCGACTCGCTGGAATTCGACCCTGCTCATGTTCTCCCGCCTGCTAGAACAGAAGAAAGCCGTCACCCACTACCTCTACAACTGGAGTAGAATGAAACAGTCTGGGAAGATGGGGATGTTCTGGCCCGACAACTGGACACTGATGAAAAATGCATGCAGGCTCATGCGGCCGTTTGAGGAGGTGACCAACCTGGTGAGCCGCAGTGAGGGCACCATCAGCGACTTAATTCCCTACGCTTACTTCTTGGAGCGTGCTGTGCGTAGAGTGGCGGATGAAGCTGCGAATGAGCGTGACCAGGAACCGTTACGGCAGGAACAGGCATGGGACCAATTTTCATCAGACCCAGCTGTTTCCTCAACACCTGCAGCAGCACAGAGGGGGGAGGAGGAGGAAGCAGAGAGGTCGTGTGCAGAAGATGAGTCAGACTCAGAGGATGATGAGCAAGGTGTTTCTTTGGGGGAGGAGGAGGAGGAGGGGACGGCGGCAGGAGAACAACCGCAGCAGGCGTCGCAGGGGGCTTGTGCTGCTCAACCTTCCCGTGGTATTGTTCGCGGCTGGGGGGAGGAGGTTGACTTACGTGACGTCACTGAGGAAGAGCAAGAGGAGATGGAGGGTACTGGATCCGACTTTGTGCAGATGTCGTCTTTTATGCTGTCCTGCCTGTTGAGGGACCCCCGTATAAAAAACCTCAAGGGGAATGAGCTGTACTGGGTGGCCACACTACTAGACCCTCGGTACAGGCACAAAGTGGCGGACCTGTTACCAACTCACCGGAAGGTGGAAAGGATGCAGCACATGCAGAACCAGCTGTCAACTATGCTTTACAATGCCTTTAAGGGTGATGTGACAGCACAACGCCAGCAAGGTACCACTGCCACTAATCCTCCTCCCGTGTCCACGCAGTCAAAGACAGGACGCTCCAGCGATCTCATGGTGATGTCGGACATGCGGACGTTCTTTAGTCCAACGCCTCGCCGTAGCCCTTCCGGATCCACCCTCCACCAACGCCTCGACCGGCAGGTAGCCGACTACCTGGCCTTAAGTGTGGATGTAGACACTGCTGTGAACAGCGATGAGGAACCCTTGAACTACTGGGTGCGCAGGCTTGACCTGTGGCCAGAGCTGTCCCAATTTGCCATCCAACTTCTCTCCTGCCTTGCCGCAAGCGTCCTCTCAGAAAGGAACTTCAGCGCAGCTGGAGGCATTGTCACAGAGAAGAGAAGTCGCCTAAGTCACAAAAGTGTTAAGTACCTCACCTTTATCAAAATGAATGAGGCATGGATCCCGGAGGGCTGCTGCCCGCCCCAAGACTAAGTCAGTCCCCGCACACACAGCATCTCTGCCTGCACGCCGTGTGACTGGCTGCCTGGCCTGCCCCAAGAAGACTAAGTCGCTCCCAGTCCCTTCACACAGCATGTCTGCCTGCAGGCCGCTTCACTACCTTCTCTGCCACCACCAACAGGGTCCGGGACTCCAGGCGGATTGCTGAATTTTTTAGGCCGCTGCTAGCAGCGGCCGCTGTAATAATTTTTTCGGGTGCGTGTACATGACTGCCTAATTTTTCTGGCTGCACTGCGGGCAGCTGCAACAACAAAAGAAAAGGCATGTACATGCGCCCATTCCCCTTCGTGATCATTACCTTGCCGTGGTGAAGGGGCTTGCGTATCACAATGAAGCAATGACCGGCGCCTAGATGAGTGTCTCGGGGGGCACACAAAAGATAATAAGGTCGTTGGTTCATTGTGGTCAGACCAAATTTGATCAGCTGGACAGTCATTGTTCTGTCATTCAGCTACATCAGCCAGGCCGACCATATGGGCTGTAAAGCCAACAAAACCTGCACTCTCGCCATGGTGCGCACCAGTCCAGCACGGCCGTCACTACACAAACAGCTGTTTGCGGTGCGTTACACGGTGAGTTTGGTGTGTCAGTGTGAAGCAGTACCTTAATTACACTACCTGATTGATGTATACACATGCAAGATGTTTTAAAGCACTTTAGGCCTGTCATTTAGCATTTAATGTGATTTCTGCCCTTAAAACGCTGCTTTGCGTCAAATCCAGATTTTTCCCGGGGACTTTTGGCATCTATCCCACTCTGCCATGCCCCCCTCCAGGTGTTAGACTCCTTGAAACATCTTTTCCATCACTTTTGTGGCCAGCATAATTTTTTTTTTTCAAAGTTCGCATCCCCATTGAAGTCTATTGCGGTTCGCGAACTTTAACGCGAACCGAACGTTCCGCGAAAGTTCGCGAACCCGGTTCGCGAACCTAAAATCGGAGGTTCGGCCCAACTCTAATGATGTGTATAGACATACCATATATTTAAGCAGTGCTTAATGTTCCATTACAAATTCAGTCTGTTGAGAAGTATGTTAATTTTCTCACGGGACAGAAAAAGAGCAAAAAGTTATATAAAAAATTAAATACAGCAGTATTGGAACTGGCGCTAGTGTGGTTGAGGTAAACCAGCAGGAATCCTCATAGAAAACAGTTCCACAATCACAGTGGCCTCTACAACTTTAAGCATTCTAATAAACCCAAATAATGTTGGCATAGTTATTAATACTAACTATCTAAAATCTAAAAGTTGTAGAGGGTGCTGTCACTGGAGTCCTGTTGAGACAGCAACTAATAATGTTAGCAAAATTTACCTATGGGGTATCACACTGGGTCACCCCAATTATACTAGCATTTTGGAATTTACGATCAGAACTATGTTAAATTCGTTTTACAAGAATATACACTTTAAATATATGTATGCTATTTAACACAGATAATATATTGTCCTTAAATTTGTAAGGGACGGCTTGCAACACAGGGAATAGGTCCTGGGTAGTAGCAGCGCTTTCTTTCTAGGACAAGCAAAGATGAAAGAACATCTGGAGAGCCAGCTTTTGTGGTTCACCAACACCAAACTGTATTTGTGCTATACAAACTATTTATAATAGACATTATTGTAACTATTTACAATATCATAATAAGAAAATAAACATAAACAAAACCTTGTCACTTGGGCTACTAAATAAACTTAAACATTGAGAAATCTCCATAACACAAGGCAAGCTTAAAGCTCAACACACACCATACAATCTTGGTTGTACAGATTTACCAAATCTATGTAGTATAAGGGCCAACAGTTTGAAAATACCTTGAATGATTGATTGGATAAGCTCTTATACTACATGAAAGTGGTAAGATTGAACAACCAAGATTGTATGGTGTGTGTTAAGCCTTAAGGCCCGTTTCCATATGCGCGCTTTCAGCTGCACTTATGGAAATGCAATTGCAGGGAAATCAGAGAGTGCATAAATGGCACTTTCTGATGTTTCCATGCATCTGCTGCGACTCACCACTGAATCACAGTGCATGGTTGCTTGCATTTCGGGATGCTTCACCCCCTGGGAGTGATGTGCAACGCAGAGGTGCACTGAGCGTATGGCTCTGCATTGCTTTTAGTAGAAATGAGCCCTAATACTTGTCTTAAATCCAGACGATTCTAATAAAAAATTTCACACTGCCTTTTCCAGCCAAGCACAGTCTGTGTCCATCCTATCCCAGATTGGGCTAAACCATGCTGCGCTGATTGAGCTTTTATTTCCCAACCAAACAAACTTCTCAGGGGAAACAGCCAATTCCTGGTTTGGATTTCCTCACTTGAACACCTATCTCAGGGAAGAGACAAAATCCTGGAGTTAAACCAAATGGCAGTGCAGATGATAAATCTAGGAAATACAGTACTTACATACCGTCAGTCACTTTCCCCGGCTCTCAGCTTCTGTTACTGCCACAGCTAGAGATCATTTAAGAACATAAGTCTGGATTTCTGGAATCTTGTTTCCTCTTGCATGGCAAAATTTTACAACTGGGTCACATCTTACTTAAGAAGGATTTCTGAAATTCTGATGAATTAGTGCTTCCACAAATGCCTTGGGCATACATCCACTGTGAATATTTTTTCTTTAATTCAAGACTACCTGCATGACCCACCGGAAAAAATCTTGTAGAAAGCGAATATATTCACCTAAAAAAAATGTAGGTCCATTCTACTTATATTTATATGAACAGCTGCAATTAGTGATAAACAGATTGGTTCTGCCTCCACGTAAATAAACAGAAATATATCACAGTTATCCTCTTACAGACTTTTTCCTGCATAAAATTACACCATCAAATCAGGTGTAAGTGTTTTATAATCATTAGTTCTCAGTGTTAGCAATTTTATTCTGCATTGTGTCACTAAATAGCAATAGTTGTCCTTGGCGGACTGTGAACTGGTTTCAACCTGCTTGTGCTTGTGTTATCTTCCTTTGCAGTATGTTTACAATGCATTTAAGTACTGAGGAATGTATGTTTGTTGTAGAACATAATTTTAGGATGATATCTTATGCGACCTATCAAAAAATGTACACATAAACCGAACCACCATTGAAGAAGTCAGTGAACAATTACAACATTTTCACAGACATTCAGTGAAATTAGTTCAGTTGTATAAGACATGATGAAGAGAAGTAACAGTTTGACTAAAAACATTGTTTCTCCCTACTCCCCCCTTTGCTACAGCAGAACATAGGTCTATTGCTCATGCGAGCTGGAAATGCATATCATACAATGCATCCTATACTACAGAGGTCCCCAACCTGGGGGCCGCGGCCCCCTGGGGGTCCGTGGGCAGATTTCTGGGGTGCCGCGGCAGATCTGGCCTTTCTCCCTCTCCCCCCAGCGGCCGCCGTTCCTGATACCTTATGAGCGGGCGGCCGCTTTCTTCCTTATATTCCCCATAGCCCCTCTCGCATCTCGTATTACAGCAGCGCTTGCTGTGCGACTGCTGTAAGGAGGGAAGGAGGTGGGGCAGCGTTCCCATGGTAACGGCGATCGCCGCTACAGGAAGCCGCTGCCCTATTTCCTACCCTTCCTTACAGCAGCCGCGCGGGAAGCGCTGCTGTAATACGAGGTGCTACAAGAGGAGAGGAGCTATGGGGAACATAAGGAAGCGACTGCCCGCTCGTAAGGTAACAGGAGCGGCAGCCGCGCGGGGGGAGGAGAGGAGAGGCTACACTGGGCTAACTGTATTGGCGACACTGGGGCAGCGATACTGGGCTAACTATACTTGCTATACTGGGCTAACTATACTTGCTATACTAGGCTAACTGTACTTGCTATACTGGGCTAACTATACTTGCTATTCTGGGATAACTATACTTGCCATACTGGGCTAACTATACTTGCTATACTGGGCTAACTATACTTGCTATACTGGGCTAACTATACTTGCTATACTGGGCTAACTATACTTGCTATACTGGGCTAACTATACTTGCTATACTGGGCTAACTATACTTGTTATACTGGGCTAACTGTACTTGCTATACTGGGCTAACTATACTTGCTATACTGGGCTAACTATACTTGCTATACTGGGCTAACTATACTTGCTATACTGGGCTAACTATACTTGCTATACTAGGCTAACTGTACTTGCTATACTGGGCTAACTATACTTGCTATACTGGGCTAACTATACTTGCTATACTGGGCTAACTATACTTGCTATACTAGGCTAACTGTACTTGCTATACTGGGCTAACTATACTTGCTATTCTGGGATAACTATACTTGCCATACTGGGCTAACTATACTTGCTATACTGGGCTAACTATACTTGCTATACTGGGCTAACTATACTTGCTATACTGGGCTAACTATATTGCTATACTGGGCTAACTATACTTGCTATACTGGGCTAACTATACTTGTTATACTGGGCTAACTGTACTTGCTATACTGGGCTAACTATACTTGCTATACTGGGCTAACTATACTTGCTATACTGGGCTAACTATACTTGCTATACTGGGCTAACTATACTTGCTATACTGGGCTAACTATACTTGCTATACTAGGCTAACTGTACTTGCTATACTGGGCTAACTATACTTGCTATACTGGGCTAACTATACTTGCTATACTGGGCTAACTATACTTGCTATACTAGGCTAACTGTACTTGCTATACTGGGCTAACTATACTTGCTATACTGGGCTAACTATACTTGCTATACTGGGCTAACTATACTTGCTATACTGGGCTAACTATACTTGCTATACTAGGCTAACTGTACTTGCTATACTGGGCTAACTATACTTGCTATACTGGGCTAACTATACTTGCTATACTGGGCTAACTATACTTGCTATACTGGGCTAACTATACTTGCTATACTAGGCTAACTATACTTGCTATACTGGGCTAACTATACTTGCTATACTGGGCTAACTATACTTGCTATACTGGGCTAACTATACTTGCTATACTAGGCTAACTATACTTGCTATACTGGGCTAACTATACTTGCTATACTGGGCTAACTATACTTGCTATACTGGGCTAACTATACTTGCTATACTAGGCTAACTGTACTTGCTATACTGGGCTAACTATACTTGCTATACTGGGCTAACTATACTTGCTATACTGGGCTAACTATACTTGCTATACTGGGCTAACTATACTTGCTATACTGGGCTAACTATACTTGCTATACTAGGCTAACTGTACTTGCTATACTGGGCTAACTATACTTGCTATACTGGGGTAACTATACTTGCTATACTGGGGTCACTATACTTGCTATTCTGGGCTAACTATACTTGCTATTCTGGGCTAACTATACTTGCTATACTGGGCTAACTATACTTGCTATACTAGGCTAACTGTACTTGCTATACTGTGGTAACTGTACTTGCTATACTGTGGTAACTGTACTTGCTATACTGGGGTAACTATACTGGCTATACTGTGGTAACTGTACTTGCTATACTGGGGTAACTATACTTGCTATACTAGGCTAACTGTACTTGCTATACTGTGGTAACTGTACTTGCTAAACTGTGGAAACTGTACTTGCTATACTGTGGAATCTGGGAAAAAAAGGGGGGGCTGCTGCCGCCGACACTAGCCACGCCCACTCACCCCTCCCCCCGCCCCCAGGGGGGGCCCGGAGAAAATTTTGGTCGGGATAGTGGGCCCCGGACTCAAAAAGGTTGGGGACCCCTGCTATACTACACTTTCAAGATGTATTACTTTAATGTCTATTGTAGAACCCATTTCCTTCCCTTGCTGTTAGGACATGGCAATAGTTAACTTTTTTTTAAGAACATCTTAAGAATGCACTCGCATATTTTAAAATCCAAATTTGTATCCTTGAACATTATATAGACTCTGTTAAGACCTATCTCTGTGGAATAAATGTTTGTATTATCTGCTTGTTTAAAACTGAAATAAAAATAGATTTAACGGAAAAAAAAAACATTGTTTGTGACATTGGGGATGATTCGCAAAGCTTTTTCAGATGTTTTCACCTGTTTTTTCCTTATGTGTGTTACATTCTTAAGCTCTTAACGAGCAAAAATATTATATAATTAGGGTAAGAAAAGTAATATTGAAATGAAGTTAATTAAGAACAACTTACTTTGAGTGATTATTTTGCTTGTAAATGCACTGAAAGGTTATTTGTATTAATCAGGTGAAAAATAAGTCATTTATGAGAAGTTTTGGGAAGTGAGCCCATGGGGAGATAATGGAAAGATTTCCTTACACTCAGTAAAGGAACTCTTAGAATACACTGTACAAGTCTATGCAAGAATTTCCTCTTCCTGATGTTCTAATAAACATTCATATAATTCTAGATTGCACTCAAATGTCAAAGCATGTGCTGCTAGGCCAATTAGTCACACAGGGTCCATATGTTCACAGAGTTAATTCACTACACATTATCAGGAAAACTGTCCTCGCCTTGCTGTAGTGCCACTGTGTGCTCACTTCTGGCTTCACCTCATCTGAACTCTCATGAGATTATGTGGTTACAGGGAAAAGCTGTCAATAGAGAGTATAACCTAGTGCAGAACCTCTATATGGCTAACAGGCACACAGGATCAATGACTCCCACAGACTGATGTAAAATTTGGGTTGGTAGTTGTTCTGCTTTAATATGCTTCAATACATTTTCTTTATAGTACCTGAAATTGACCCTGTGTGTTATTTAAGGGGATCCTGCGCTAGGTACTTTCTGTCTACAGCTTTGCCCTGAGAAGTATGTCATCATGTGAGAGTTTCAATGAGGTGGAGCTAGAGGTGTACACGCATAGGAGATTAAGATAGAAAGGATGGATTGCCCAACAGTGTGCATTGAATTACCTGTATGAGCTTGTAGCTAGTGATGTAGCGAACATCAATTTTTCGGCAAATATTCGCTGCGCAGGTGCAAACAGTACTGGGCCTGCACAGTACACTCCCAGTGATGTCAGCGGGAGCAAGGACATGGCCACGCAGTGGTTTTCTGACTTAAAATCACAAATTGTAGAAGTGAACCAGAGGCGAGGACCTGAGCATCGGTGACTGGCTGTGTGGGCACAGGATGTGTGTAGGGGACCGTTACAAGCCCCAGGTAAGTTCAACTCTTTTTTTCCCTACCCCCTGCAGTAGTCCTTTAACCACTTGCTGACCACGTTACACTGAAGGACGTGGACGTGGTGGCAGCCCCAGGACTGCCTAATGCTGATCGGCGTAAGGTCCTTGGGGCATGGTTTGCAGGAGTGCTTGGATGGCGTAGCTCCACTCCGCCTTCAGTCTCATAGCGGCGATCGCCGCTAGGAGACTGTTAGACGCCATCTAATTACCCTGTACAGCACTGCGATCTAATGTAGTGCTATACTGGGGACAGCCGTGTTGAACAGCTGTCCCCTCCAGAGGCAAGGAAGTGATTGGCTGTCGTAGGCTGAAACCTATGACAGCTGATCACGATGATTGGCTGGTGGGGGGAGGGAGAGGGGAAAAAAAATTAAGAAAAAAATAGGCAGATTTATTTAAAAAATAATAAAACAAATATTTATTAAAAACAAGAACAACAACAACTGGGGAGCGATCAGACCTCACCAACTGGGGGGGGGGATCATTTGTGTGCTGAGTTGTGCGTCCCTGCAGCGAGCCCTTAAAGCTGCAGTGGCCCAATTTGAGAAAAATGGCCTGGTCTTTAGGGGGGTTTAACACTGCGGTCCTCAAGAGGTTAAGCTGTTAATAGCAAAGCCCCTGTAAGCACTAGAAACACCAAATTTGCAGGGTATATTAAGAAGAACAGTGGAAACAAAAACATTTTTCAAAAAGACCTTGTAGTTTTTGAGAAAATGAATGTTAAATAAAAAGTAGCAAAGTTACTGTGCTAAAATGACAGATAATGTATTAACATGTATTTCTTTTAATTTTTTATATATGTTCAGAGTGTGGAAAATATAAAAAAATGATGTGGGGTCCCCCCTCTCAAGCCTCTTTAACCCCTTATCCACCTTTCATGCTGAGATAGCCAGAATGTGGAGCCCTGGTCGTGTGGGGCTTTGCACCCTGAGCTATATCAGCCCGCATGGTCTGTGGTATGGGGGGGTTCTGGGGGAGAGGGGCAGCCAAGCCACTCCCCCCCAAGAGCCCTTGTCGAATCCATAGACAAAGGGTTCTTCCCCACCTCCAGTGCCAAAGGAGGACAACGCTCTGGTGGCATGGTGACCCCCAGATGCCAGCCCCCCTCCCAAGGGTTAAGTGTAATAAAAACACAACAACGTGGAAGTCCTTTAATATTCTGGCTGGATAGTGTACTGCTTAAAGAGAACCTGAGGTGGGTTTGAAGAATATTATCTGCAAGTGCATACAGAGGCTGGATCTGCCTCTACAGTCCAGCCTCTGTTGCTATCCCGAACCCCCCTAAGGTCCCCCTGCACTCTGCAATCCCTCATAAATCACAACCATGCTGTGAGGCTGTGTTTACATCTATAGTGTCAGTCTCAGCTGCTCCCCCACCTTCTGCATAGCTCCGGTCCCTGCCCCCGTCCCTTCCCTCCAATCAGCAGGGAGGGAAGGGATGCAGCGGGGGACTGGAGTTCTGCAGGAGGCGGGGAGAGCAGCAGACTGACACTATAGAGATAAACACAGCCAGCTCTGACAAGCTGTTTGTCAGCAGCGTGGCTGTGATTTATGAGGGATTGCAGAGTGCAGGGGGACCTTAGGGGGGTTTGGGATAGCAACAGAGGCTGGGCTGTATAGGCAGATCCAGCCTCTGTATGCAGATAATATTCTTCAAACCCACCTCGGGTTCTCTTTAAGGGCACAGACGAATCCTGGCTAGGGTCAATACCTATTCAGTAAGGAGTTTCAAACAAGACTCTCCAGGGTAGCCTCTTGAGCGTGTCCCAGTGGCTGCAGCTCTTGAGCGTTTTGAGTCCAACAGGAGAAAAGCGCTATACAAATGTTTGACCAGAAATAATTACCTGTACCTTTAAAAAAATGTTCCAATGCCAATATCATTGGAAATGATACCACGCCAATATGCTCTAACTTGCTTTATTGAAGATCTCCGTGCACCCACCGCCGCTCCCCGCAAGAGGGAATAAAATTCCTCTTGTTCCCACTGTTCTTAAAAAACCCTGCAAATTCGGTGCTTCAAGCACTTTGGGGGTTTTGCTATCAACCACTAAAGTCGGCGGACGCTGAAACATTTCTCACACTTTGAATGAGAAGAAATTTAAATTCGAATTTCTCAAAAACTAATAGGTCTTTTTGAAAAATGTTTTTCTTCTTGTACCCACTATACTCCTCCACCTACCCTGCAAATTTGGTGTTTCTAGCACATAAAGGGGCTTTGCTATTAACCGCTAAAGTTGGCAGCCAGTGATTTCAGCTTAAACATTTTAAAAAAAAATTGCATTAACCGCAAATGCCAAACAGCCCATGTTTGCCAGGAACTGTCCACCGGCGAACTGTTCGGGCCATCTCTACTTTGTAGGCTTTTCAGGAAAGCTTGCGCGGGCATACAATCACACAAGTGCTAAATAATTGTTATGTGGAGGATCCCAGCAGGCCCTGTTGACCTAGTCACTAGTGGTAGGAATGGGTTCTCCCAAGGCATGGAGTCTAAGTAGCCATGAGTCTTTACCAGAGTACCCTGCAAGGGATAAATGGGCTGCTACCCCCAGCATGCAATGGACAACTTTACTGTTTACTACCCTCCAGGTCAGGACTCCTTGGATTGTTTCAAAAGTGATTGAGGAGAACAAGCGACACTGCAAATTAATTCAGGAAGGTATTGAAGAGATGTCTTGAGTTAATACTGGAGATGGGTGCTGTCAGATTACTGGCAGTTGAGGTAAGAAGTCAGAGGTCAGGGCAGACAGATAAGTGACATAAGCTGAAGGTTGTGGTAGATGGATAACAGGTCACAACTAAAGGCAAGCAAGAGCAACAGCAGGGTTCAAGGCAAGGGTGCAATGGGTGGGAACTGGCTAACCCAAGCTGTCAGAACTGGCAGTATGGCCAGTACTCTTATAAGAGAGAGAAACAGACACCAGGAAGTTAAAGGGGCCCATACACCTAACGATTTTCCCGCCGATATACGGCTGATTCGATCACAGTAATCCAATCGGCAGTGAAATCGCCGCACACAACATCGATTCCCGTCGATCTGTTCGTGCGGAAGATTTTTCTCGATCGCCGGCGGGTCGGGAGTGCGTTGATAGCGACGTTCGAATGCCCGACGACCGACGCAATACAGAGGGTATACATTACCTGTTCCGGCCGGCTCGAGTCCCCTGGTCCCCGCTGTCTTCTTTCCGCGCTGGGTTCCGGACCGGCTGCAGCTACACAGAACTTTCTGTCCCGGCAGGAAGTTTAAACAGTAGAGCGCCCTCTACTGTTTAAACTTCCCCTGGACAGGAAGTTCAGTAGCTGCAGGAACGGTCTGGAGCCCGGAGCGGAGAAGAAGACAGCTGGGACCAGGGGACTCGCGCCGGCCGGTACAGGTAATGTATGCGGGGGGGGGCAGCAGCAGCGGCAGCTCCACAGATTGTGATCGGTTTAAGGCTGAAATCGATTCACAATCTGTTTGCAGTAAAGGTGGCCATACGATCCCTCTCTGATCAGATTCGATCAGAGAGGGATCTATCTGTTGGTCGAATCTGATGGCAAATCGACCAGTGTATGGCCACCTTAAGCGTGACATTTACTTTTCAGCTGTTGTTTGTTCCAGTATGAACCAAATAAGGTATGCAAATGTTTGCCTCCTAATAGCATGTTTGCTGGGTCACATATAGTGATTGGAAAACTTCTACCAAGTGCTGTTCTTAAGACATCTATGTATATTATACATTTTACTCAGTGTGTAAGTCTGTAACTTTAATAAAAAAGCATCCCTGGTGAAGAGTGTGGGATTCTTTGTATTCTACATGAGGTTGAAACAGGAAAAAAGGCGCAGGAGCACTTAGGGAAGACAGAGCACCCCATATGTTAAAAGTCGCAATTAGCGGCAGAAAAGGGAAATTTGGATGCATGGTGGTGCCTGTGCAATTTGCATTTCTACAAACCCCCGGTGCCCGTGATTGTATCAGGCGCCCATGGACATAGAAATCTTTAATCATTGCCACTAATTGGGCACCTTCTGGCACCCAAAATTACCTGCTTAGCCGCAGTATCATGTCTTTACCTTGGGGGGGGGTTAAGGGTTAGGAGAGCGGTTGGTGTTAGGGTTAGGCACCATTAGGTGGGTTTAGGGTTAGGCACCAAGGGGGTGGGTTGGGGTTAGGCACCATGGGGGAGTTAGGGTTAGGCACCACCAGGGGGGGTTAGGGTTAGTCACCACTGAGGGGTTAGGGTTAGGCACCACCAGGAGGGTTAGGGTTACATAATACCGATATTTTACTATGGAAACTTAGTAGTAGAGTATCGCTAATTATAGCAACATTCTATTACCGGCATACCCAGTGCCCTTTTTTCTGGATGCCTTTTTATCATGTACGCATGTGAGGTACCATTTCATATTCAAAGGCTGATGAACAGGATCATTTAAGTTCCTGGAACATGTAATACTAAAGCATGGGAATTAGGCCTGTAATAAGAGACTCCAGTGCATGTAGTCAGAATGTTTAAAGGATGCATCTACCTAAAATTGTTTTACAGTTATGGGAAAATTGGACGCTTTGGCTTCTAATAACCCCTGTAACAGATAACAGTAGCAATATCTGCAGCAATGTCTTTGTACCAAAGTGACTGTCTTTAATCATAATATTTATTACCAGTCATCTTGTTGCATGATCCTTAATCAATCAGCAATATGAACAAAATCACAACCTACAATGTGCGCTCCTCAAATAGTTCCCTTTTACAGTATATCACAGCTTAATCTGGATTGCACCTGTAAAAGTGTGTGTATCACTCTCTAAAAAATATCTAAGATAAACAGGGCGCTCTACAGAAAGCCACAGATAAAGTGCTCAAAACTTGGCATAGAACATGATAAAAAACAGGCAAAGGTTATAATGGTTGTTTCCTAATAATGTCCCTTGTTGATAGTGTGATAAAAGTCCACAGAGATCTTCTTCCAACTTTCTTAAGGATAATAGAACTTCACACTTCCTGAATTATATGATTATAGTATACGCTCACCAGAAATGACAGCTGATCAGCCAACAGCGCTTCTGGCCCAGCCAGTACTTGCTCAATGTTCCAGCGTATTTTCCTACCCCTACTTGCTCCAATTATAAAAGACAGAAAAAAACACTCCAATAGTGTAATACTGTATGGTTCAAGTAGATTCTATTGCACCCGTGCTCCCAGTTTTTACATCAGCACCCAGTGCTCCACCACCGAATAATCAATAAAGCCTCTCACCGCACAATCTGGCTGACCCAGCACAGACCAGCAATAATCACTTTACAGATGACATCAGGTGTGTCCCCTTATTGGCAGCGCTCCTAGGACTCAAACAGGGCCAGACATAGTGTAAAATCTTCTTTTATTAAAATAATTAAAACGTAGTGCACTTACAATTTAGTAGAAACAAATGCGCATATAAAATCCTTGTTAAGCTCTTTCAGCGTCCCTCGTTCCTTAGGCCACGCCCTGCGCATTTGTTTCTACTAAATTGTAAGTGCACTACGTTTTAATTATTTTAATAAAATAAGATATTACACTATGTCTGGCCCTGTTTGAGTCCTAGGAGCGCTGCCAATAAGGGGACAAGCCTGATGTCATCTGTAAAGTGATTATTGCTGGTCTGTGCTGGGTCAGCCAGATTGTGCGGTGAGAGGCTTTATTGATTATTCGGTGGTGGAGCACTGGGTGCTGATGTAAAAACTGGGAGCACGGGTGCAATAGAATCTACCTGAACCATACAGTATTACACTATTGGAGTGTTTTTTTCTGTCTTTTATAATTGGAGCAAGTAGGGGTAGGAAAATACGCTGGAACATTGAGCAAGTACTGGCTGGGCCAGAAGCGCTGTTGGCTGATCAGCTGTCATTTCTGGTGAGCGTATACTATAATCATATAATTCAGGAAGTGTGAAGTTCTATTATCCTTAAGAAAGTTGGAAGAAGATCTCTGTGGACTTTTATCACACTATCAACAAGGGACATTATTAGGAAACAACCATTATAACCTTTGCCTGTTTTTTATCATGTTCTATGTCAAGTTTTGAGCACTTTATCTGTGGCTTTCTGTAGAGCGCCCTGTTTATCTTAGATATTAATCAGCAATATGAGCCTGTGGTCTCCCACAATGCATCACTTCTGAATATGCAAATCATCTCTTATCTTTTTAATGCAATGCAAGTAAGCATAACTCCCCTATTGCAGTGCTTGGGTGATTTAGGTGCGAATTGCTTCAGTCTTTACCTTTCTACAATGAAATATTTTTGGAGTAAACTGACCCATTTATGTTGTCTTGCAAGGCAGCAAAGCCCATTCAAGACAAACTATTAGGAAACATATATGAAAAAAATATTCAATGTAACACCCTTAGATTCTTCCACTGTTTCCCTTTTGTGTGTGATACTGAGTTTCAGAGGAAACAGCTGTATTGTTATATCACTTCCCATTAAATAGCACAAAACAGTGCATGAACATGACTGAGTGAAGGATTTATATTTTCTATTGTTTTACCATGAAAGAGAACCAGAACCAAACATGGAGCCTGCCATCTTTATTCTTAAAAAAAAAAAAAACCGCTGTTATTTTGGCTTGAGCAGTTTCTGATTTACATTTGCAACAAGCATACAACCAGTGGATTAGTGCACCTCATCTATGTAATCATTTAAAAATAATGAGAGTCTGCAACATCACCTTCTGTATTTCTCTAATGTCAGGTTCATTTCAGTGAAGCTTAACAGAATAATAGGCATTTCATATCAATGCACCACAAATTAATGTTCTTATACGTCGGCAGATGGAGATGGTCTAATTTGTTCAGATTCACTTTCATATGAATTCAAAAAATGATCTTCTGACAAATATTTCACTTTGAATATACGATGTATCAGATGAACCTGGGGACCATGACCTGGTAGTCCTTGGCAGCAAAAGGCTTGTATTTTGGCCATGCCAGCGATATACAATCTAATAAACTAAGTGGGATGAATATGGGAATATGGGAACATCAGACTGGGGGCCTTTTTCGCTAACTCACCAGCAAGCAGCCCTGATGAGTTTTATCCAGCTGGATGATAAAAAACTTGCTTGGGTGATTTTATTGCCCATCAAGTTACTTCCCCTGTCTTACTGGACTGGACACTGCATGTCTAGGATAAATACTTCTGCTAACTGGCTTACTGATGTCTTAAGGCCCCGTACTCACTAAGCAATTTCTATGATGATTTTTCTGATGACCGGAAATTTTTTTGAATGACACTTGATCTTTTCTGCGATTTCCCGATGTGGGTGCAGATGGGCAATTGTGCGCGCGAACATTGTTGGTGTCACGGCGGATTGGATCTTTAAGATCCCCAGTGACTCCATGCAAAAGTACTGCAATCACTTGACTTCCCGTTCATGCCCGTCATGTGCCACTGCAAGACGTTGTGTGTACCCCCCCACAGGAAGATGGATCGGGGAATGCTCATCATCGGGAGACATCAATGGGATCCATCTTCTGTATCATCAGGTGAGTATTCAGCTTTATCAATAGCTGAAGATATGATCAGCCCATATATGGCAAAGTCTTTACAAATACACACTCCAGTTAAAACTTCTCTCACAAGTTGTCTAGGCTTATTTTCTCATCTTATCTATGAAATAATCCTCAGCACTCTGCAAGCTGGGATTCAAACTAAAACCTGTATTTGTGCTAAAAAGTATTTTCTGACCCAGTGGTGAAGCTTCAGAGCTCTGGGCTCTAGTACAAGTTTTACATTGGCCCCCCTCAAGCGTTCGAGACATAACACTGGCTATGGTAAAACCTGACAAGGACAGCTTTAGTGCCAGAGAGGTGTAAGCTGAGGAGGAGAACATTCTATTAATGGATACAATTAATCAAAGCACATATAGAGGTGATCATTACCGGCATATAGCACTAATACAGAGGTAATAAAGCAGTTAAAGCAGGGTCCCTAGTGGGCCCCTTTGGTCCAGGGCCTGGGTGGGGATGCTACCTCTGCATCCTCTATTGCCTACGCCACAGTTCTGAACTAAATAACACAGGTTTTTTTAGCTTTATTAGAAGATGAGGCCGGCACCATCCAAAATGAAGTATAGCTCTTTTATTTAAGTTTCATCAAAGCAGCCTGTCACAAAGATGCTACACTTCGAAAAGCATTTCTTTTTCAAGCATGTGGCAGACTCAATCAGCAAGCACACAATACAGGATTTATATACACCACCTATACATACACTATTCCCACATTGGGAATCACCAACCAATCATAGGTCCCCTAAGTTAAGACGGACCTGATAGGGAACTATAGTGGTTTAAATGAACCAATGGTCATGAACCAGCTCACCTGTGGTGGCTTCTCCACCCCCCGCAGCCAGAAATCCCATATGAGAATGTGCGCCACCATCTGCGGCCTGGACACGCCCACTGAGCGCGGACGCGGCCACCGCATTGGAGCGCGGCTGACGTCAGCGCCTCGTGACCCACCTGGATCTGATAGGCCACTTGGCAGGGAGAGACGTGGAACACAAAGGTCGCATGCTATGCTGATGTTAGTGCGTGCATTGTGTACCTCTACGTGTACACATCACCCTGCAGGCGTCTGTGTAGCTGCGTCTCCATGGCAACGCCAATCCCCGCATGAGATGGCTCCATGGAAATGGGGATGCCACCAATAAGGCAGCACGGTCTGTAAAAGAAACAGGCCAATAGATATGTGTACAAACACATTAAAGATTAAACATTGGAGGGGACAGCATATCAAATATGCAAAGTGTCATTGTAGACATAGCAGAATGACAGCAGAGTGTCAGGCCCAGCCACACATCACAGGACTGGCAGCAGATCATATTCTCTATTTAGTCCCCTTGGATCCAGGCAATCAAGTGTCCTGATCCAGAAGACTTCCCTATATAGGAGTCTTTTCAATCTACCGCAACTGATTGACACTGTGACCACAGCTGACAAAATGCGCTGGGACTGCCTGGTCAATCAATTTGTTACGAATGGCAGATTTGTGGGCTGACATTCTAACCTTAAATTTAGATGTTGTATGGCCCACATAGATGAGCCCACAAGGGCACTTAAGTAGATAACCTACTGTGAATCACAGTTAAAACATCCCCTAATGTAAAACTTTTACCTGAATGAGGGTGAACAAAATATGGAGACCTAATGACTGAGTGACAGTGCACGCAGTTGAGACAGGGGAATGTCCCCTTAAGAGTGGAAGACTCTGGAGGTCTTACAAGTGTCCTCATCTCTGCGTGAACCAACCTATCTTGCAGAGTTGGCGCACGTTTGTATGAAACTAATGGAGGCTGTTGAAATTCGTTAATAGAGGGAAAGGAGTGTGACAATGTGAGCCAATGCTTTTTCAATATTTTACCAATGGAACCACTCCAAATATTATACCATGATACAAAAGGCAAACGATTGCCCATACTCAGTCATTTCATTAAATCTGGATTCACGTCTTTTGCCATCACCCACTGTGTGACCTATCCGCATGAACTGGCTCTTAGGGATTGATAATTTCGTATTAATGGGATGAAAGCTGTCATAAGATAAGACAGCATTCCGATCTGTCGGTTTGACATATAGATCAGTGTGTAAACCACCCGATTGTAAATGTACCATTGTGTCTAAAAAATGGACACACTGTTGATCACTATGCATTGTGAGGTGAATAGCCTCGCACTGATGGTGAAGGTAAGTTACAAATTCATCCAGGGTCGAAACGTCGTCATGCTGCTTTGGTGAAACTTAAATAAAAGAGTTATAATTCACTTTCGATGGTGCTGGCCTCATCTTCCACTACAGTTCTATGCGGGTGGTATCCGGACGGCCCAGGCACATCCCATTAACTTATTGGAAGATGTGCCTCCTCGTCACATTCTGCAAGATTTTTTTAGCCTATATTGGCACATTATCTATCCACAAACTAATCACAATGTAAACATTATTAACAGAATTTCAGTCTTAACCTCCTGAGCGATAATCCCGAGCTGAGCGCGGGGTATGTCGCGCAGGAGGATTTCTCAGGCCCCGCTGGGCCGATTTGCATAATTTTTTTTTGTTACACGCAGCTAGCACTTTGCTAGCTGCGTGTAACTTCCGATCGCCGCCGCTCGCCGCCGATCCGCCGCTACCCGCCGTTCCGCGCAGCCCCCCCCTCCCCAACCCCTTGCGCAGCCTGGCCAATCAGTGCCAGGCAGCGCTGAGGGGTGGATCGGAACTCCCTATGACGTCACGACGTCCATGACGTCGGTGACGTCATCCCGCCCCGTCGCCATGGTGACCAGGGAAGCCCAGCAGGAAATCCCGTTCTGAACGGGATTTCCTGCTTACTCTGATCGCCGAAGGCGATCGGAGTGGGTGGGGGGATGCCGCTGCGCTGCGGCTATCATGTAGCGAGCCCTGGGCTCGCTACATGATTTAAAAAATAAAAAAAATTAAAAAATAGTGCTGCGCCACCTCTTGGGCGATATAATTGTATCGCCCAGAGGGTTAAAGGAAAACTTAAGCCAAATATATATATATATACGCTATAGCAGCATAGAGGGGTGATATAGCGGCTGGGAACGCGGAAAAACAGCCGTGTTCCCAGCCTGTCGTCGGCTGTCGCCGAACCCGGAAGTAGCCGCCGGCAGGGACAGGATGATCGGAGCGGGCTGCGAGGGCACCATCCAGCTTCAGGGGGCTGAGGGATGCCCCGGGTGAGTAAATGTCATTTTTTTTGTTTGGCTTAAGTTTTCCTTTAACCAGAGTGCATTTCAGCTTCTGCGGGCCCTTTTCCACTGGCTGCGATGCAATTTAAGAAGCACATCGCAGCCGTTTTTCTAATAACTAGAGCACCGCGATAATATGTAAATCGCTGTGTTCTTTTTCCACTACGGCGCTTCGATCGCCGTCCTGCGCGATTCTCGTCGCAATTGTGTTACAGTCCCGGCGGCGGTACAGCAGAATGCCAACAATGGAAAAAGGAGCCTGATTTGCGCTTGCGATCACGCTTGCTAGTGGAAAAGGGCCCTTCCTAAGTTTAAAGGGGAACTGAAGACAGAGGTATATGGAGGCTGCCATGTTTATTTCCTTTTAAGCAATACCAGTTGCCTGGCAGCCCTGCTGATCCTATGCCTCTAATACTATTAGCCATAGCCCCTGAACAAGCATGCAGCAGATCAGGTGTTTCAGACTTTAAAGTCAGATCTGACAAGACTAGCTGCATGCTCGTTTCTGGTGTTATTCAGATACTACAGCAGAGAAATAGACCAGCAGGGCTGCCAGCCAGGCAACTGGTATTGATTAAAAGGAAATAAATATGGCAGCCTCCGTATTCCTCTTACTTCAGTTCCCCTTTAAGAAACATCCCCATGGGTTGGTCATAAAATACTCAACTGACTCTGGCACCTGAAAAGTTTATTTCATTCGCATATTGAATGACCCCGAAGTCTTCCACTTCAAACTAGGCTGAACACTTCAGTTAAGAGAGATGTTCACTGCTCAGCGTTTGGTTAGGCTAAACCTTTTGTTTGCCGTGTTCACATGAATAACTTATAGCATGGCATCATGAACAGCAGAAGTGCCACTGTTGACATGACAACATTATAGACTGAATCTCGATCTGCCCTCCAGGATAAGATGGAATATTTACTCGTTTTACATTTCACCAAGTCCAGCTCTTCAATTTTTTATTAGTTGAACAGAAATTTCCACTACTTTAGTCAGCACACCTGACAGTACCTCAGGAACTGAGAGAAGAGAGCAGCACACTCTATTGCTTGTGTTTTGTATATTGACAGAAATGCAGCATATTGAGAATAAGACAGTTACTGTACACATTCAGCATTATATACAGTATCTTTGTTATTAATTACACTTTCAAACTATGCTTAAAGTTGCACTTCCTGTAGTGTATTACCTCAGTAATATCTGCAGAGTTGCAGGCCCTCAACTCCCACAGCACCAGCCTGCTATGACAGCAGCATTAAAAAATGTTCATGTGACTAAAGGATTAGCAAGGTGATAGGCACATGCAGAGGAAAGCAAATGCCTGGTAATGAACGTTATTATTTTCTACAAAGAAATGATAAAGCAAGAGAAAAGGGGGAAAGTAGAGTAATGCATGGGTATAGGAATAATTGTCTGTTTATTGATGTAATGCATATTTATAATATGTACTTATATTACAATTAGAGATGGCCCGAACGGTTCGCCGGTGAACGGTTCCCGGCAAACTTCCGGGGTTCACGATCGCGGACAACCGTGAACATTTCCGGAAGGTCGGTTCACCCCCATAGTGCATCATGAGGGTCAACTTTGACCCTCTACATCACAGTCAGCAGGCACATTGTAGCCAATCAGGCTACACTCACTCCTGGAGCCACTCCCCCCCTCCTCATAAAAGACAGGCAGCGTCAGGCTTTTCACTCACTCGTGTACATGCATAAATGAGAGAAGGGAGAGCAGCTGTGCAGATTCACATAGGGAAAGCTTAGTTAGGCTCTTGTAGGCTTCTTAGCTTGCTCCTTGCTGATTCTTATTGCTAAAAAAGCACCCCTCAACAGCTCTTTTGAGAGATAATCTTGTTCTTGTGATCTATTTTTTGTGTGTGTTTGTGTGTGTGGCCCACTTGCATTATATACAGCCCTGTCAGTCAGTCGCAGCTGGCCTTTGGCCCCTTGGTGGTATAATTACTGCTGTGCCAGGTGCACATTATAATACCCATCACTGCATATACCTACTACCTGTTGTTCACTTCAGTGCACCCACCTACCTACGTGAGCGCATGTAGTGTCACTGTGCCTGTCCGGTACCTGTCTGTGTGTGACAGGTGCACATTATAATACCCATCACTGCATATACCTACTACCTGTTGTTCACTTCAGTGCACCCACCTACCTACGTGAGCGCATGCAGTGTCACTGTGCCTGTCCGATACCTGTCTGTGTGTGTGACAGGTGCACATTATATATATAAAGTCAATAAATTTTGAAGGATGAAAAATTAAGTTAAATCAATTATAAGCATTATATTTAAGCCTAGTCCAATGTCTAGAAGTGCATGTGTTCTCCTTTTAATATACTGCACAATCCAAGAAACAGGTGGCTGCAACCACTGCACCTACTGTGATCGGGAGCAGGAACATGTAGTAGATAAGAATTCCGCTTCACCGATCTCAGGATAAAAGTCCAATTTTTATTGAGGCAATTGTGGACAAACAGCAATACAGCTCACGCGTATCGGAGCAAACTTATGGCTCCTTAGTCATAGCTAATAAACAGGTGATACATCCAGGAATATGTAGGTGCAAAGTCCCACCCAAAAGGTGGTATCACCTGTCTTAAAGGGATATACACATGCAGTACAAACATCAATAAAAATGACATCAGTCATAGTGATATATGCATAAAACAAATGATAGGGTGAATGTACAAAAATACAAAAGTACAAAAATGCAGAAGCACAAAAATACAAACATATGCATTCAACAGTATGCAAAATGTGTTATGCAATATACATAGCATACAAAAAGCATTATACAATTTTTTTTATTTTTTTTGTATCAACACCCTATCCCTACTTGGAGGCCTCCATGCTAAAAAAAGATGAACACATTAGCACCCTAGAATTACACTATGAATTATCTGGTATCATAAATTAAATTCAGGTCCCAACAGGTGTTGAGACCAGATGGCGTGCGTGTACCCAGTTGGCAAATCCAAAAGGCTTCTCTTTTGATTAATCTCCTATGAAAGATGTACCCCCTCCAGTGTCGTACAACTCTCTCTACACCTTGGAATCTGAAGGAAGACATGTCCCCTCTATGTGTCTTTAAGAAATGTTTTGGCACGCTAGACAGACCAGCTACCAGAGTGTTATTCCTAATGCACCTACCAGGGCCATTAAAATGTTCCGCTATACATTGACGTAAAGGACGTGTAGTACAACCAGCGTATTGTCACAACTTACACCACATTGCAGGACTCAAAATTAAAAAATTGTTTTAATGGAAAAGACTTGTTCTTGTTTGGTTGTGAACCCTACTCCTTTCAATATACTTTTAATTTAATATATTTTATATATTTTTAAATATATATATATATACAGTATATATATATATATATATTTATAATATATATACTTTATACTTTATTTAATATATTTCTCTTTCTTTATTGAGGAGCACCATGTCTGTTCAGAAGTTCAGGACTTTACCCAGCCCAGACATAGTGGTAGTTCCAGACCAGGCCAGAGTTTAAATGTTTGAGATCTAGAAGGAGTCATTAACTTTTTACACTTAATCATCAGAAGCATGAACGTCTGTTCTTTTCACTTTATTGTGCCTCACAAGTCAATGTTAAGCAGGACTGAGCAATTAAACCTAATGTTTTCATAGTTTGGAAATGATTTTATAATGGAAAGCCGATTACGCTAAACTTCATAAGAAGATTACCATCCTTTCTCTAACCATTTCCTGCTAATATGATGGCTCAAACTCTTTTGATAGTTAAGCCTTCCATACATACTTGTGATATTACTGGTGAAAAAGGAGAACACATTTTATTTTTATGTTTACACTAATCCATTTCAAACAAGCTCCCAAAGATAGGTGCTGTAAAATAAATGTATATGACAAGGTCCAGAAATATTTGGACAAAGACAACTTTTTTTAATTTTGATTCTGTACATTACACAATGCATTTTAAATGAAACAACGCAGATGCAGTTGAAGGGCAGACTTTCAGCTTTAATTCAGTGGGGTGAACAAAATAATTGCATACAAATGTGCGGCAACTAAAGCATTTTCCTTTCACAATTCCTTCTTTTCAATGGCTTAAAATAATTGAACAAATTTAATAACTGGAAACAAAATGTTAATTTCTAATGCTTAGTTAAAAACGCTTTGCTGGCAATGACAGCCTGAAGTCTTGAACTCATGGACGTCACTAGATGCTGGGTTTCCTCCTTTTTAATGCACTTCCAGGCTATTACTGCAGAGGCTTTCAGTTGCCGTTTGTTTGTAGGTCTTTCTGTCCAAAGTTTAGTCTTCAACAAGTGAAATGCATGCTCAATTGGGTTAATGTAACTGACTTGGCCATTCAAGTATTTTCCACTTCTTTGTTTTAATAAACTCCTGTGTTGCTTTGGCTGTATGCTTTGGGTCATTGTCCATCTGTATAATGAAACACTGCCCAATCAATTTGATTGCATTTAGCTGTATTTGAGCAGACCGTATGTCTCTGAACACCTCAGAACTCATTCAACTGCTTATGTCCTGTAAAACATCATCAAGAAACACTTGTGTCCCAGTGCCACTGGCAGCCATGCAGTCCAAGCCATCACACTGCCTTTTACAGATGATGTGGTATGCTTTGGAAAATGAGCTGTTCCATATATTTTTCCTCAATATTTTTTCTTGTCATAATTGTGGTAGAGGTTGATTGTGAGGATCCGCTGGGCTGCCTGCGCAGACAGGCAGCCTTTTGACCACTGTTCAGGTCTGCATTCTGCAGGTCTCTGGAAGAGAGACCTTTTGTCAGTATTGCAGCTTGCTGCTGAGGAATTTGCATATGTTTGTCATGCAGATTGCCTAGCCACATCCCTTGTGGGCTTGCTCTATAAATACTATGTGATACCACAGTAAGTTGCTGGTCATAAAGAGTTAGTCCTGTGGAACACTCGCCTGGAGTGTCAGCCTTGCTCTTTGTTTAAAGATTAGCCTAGAGTAATTCCTTGGACTGCACTAGGCAGGTTTCCCTAGTGCAGTTAGGATTGATTATCTGTTTTGTTTGTCTGTTGTGATTGTCCTGTCCCAGCGGTGGTCGACAGGAAATCGTTCTGTGTGTCTGGGTGCTAACCGGAACAGCGGTTGTTACTGGTAGCCCCTTCTGATCTGTTTCCCTGAATTGCACCAGCCTCTTGCACTAGTGCTGTGGATCCTTCTGTTCTGCTACTCTGTACCTGGATCGCACTAGCATCTTGCGCTAGCGCTGTGGATCCTTCTGTTCTGTCTTCCTGGATCGCACTAGCCACTTGCGCTAGTTCTGTGGATCCTTCTGGTCTGCTACTCTGTACTTGGATCACACTAGCATCTTGCGCTAGCGCTGTGGATCCTTCTGTTCTGTCTTCCTGGATCGCACTAGCCACTTGCGCTAGTGCTGTGGACCCTTCTGGTCTGCTACTCTGTACTTGGATCGCACTAGCATCTTGCGCTAGCGCTGTGGATCCTTCTGTTCTGTCTTCCTGGATCGCACTAGCCACTTTCGCTAGTGCTGTGGATCCTATCGTTCGCTTATTCATGTTTTCGTGTGTCTGTCTTGTCTGCTACGAACGTTTGCTGGAGGCTCGGTGAAGTAACCGTTAAGCAAGCGCTCGCGTCCTCTGTTTCATGTTTGTCTGTCGGTGGTTAGTTAGCCGTCTTTGTCTCTATTGTGCTTATCACGTGGAGACCGCGCATAAACGCGTGCACTGTTGTGAATGAGTGCGGTGTTCGCGTTTAGCTAGCGTTTGTTATTTTCCGTGTCTCCTCATTGTATGATTTGCTGTGCCTTTGCTACTCTCGTGCTCTGCCTTGCTGTAGCCTTGTGTCACCTCTGGCAATCGCCTCTCCCGCGATTGCGTTCCTGCTTCCTATCTGCTGTTGTGTATGCACCGTCGCGGGTTGGCGACTAGTTTGGTGCACACACATACAATCTGTCGCTTTGCTCTCTCTCCTTCAGGGCTATTTTGCCCTGTGTTCCGTCCCTTCGTGCAATTCCTGTCTGGCGTGTGTGGCAGGGCAGAGGAGCTGTTCCTCTGCACTCCACAGCTCCATCTGTCAACAGGAATTTCCCTCTACAGGTGCATTGCACCTTTTGCTGGGTTTCCCACAAATTATACGCTTGTGGAGGATTTCCGCAGTGTCAGCGCACGTCTTGTGCGCTGATCACGGAGAGAATCCCACAATCGTTACATTGATCTTGGTTTCATATGTCCAAATAATGTTTTTCTGGCTTTTTTAAATGTTCTTTAGCAAAGTCTAATCTAGCCTTTCAATTCTTGAGGCTTATGAGTGGCTTGCACCTTGCAGTGCACCCTCCGTATTTACTTTCATGAAGTCTTCCCTTAATGGTAGACTTGGATATCGATATTAATTAATTAATGTACGAGTGACTGGAAGTGATGGTGAGATTGGGGTGGAGACAAATGAGGCACCAGACTGCTCTTAGGCCACATAGCAGCTGCAACACCATGTTTGGATGTTTAGAGTATTTTGAAGCAATGATACTTCATAGGGGAGGATTAGCATCTGTCACAGTCTGGACCAAAGCCATTAAATGAAAACATATAAAATAAAGCTACAAAATATTTACTGTGGAAAACAAAATTGCACATCTTCTGTAATCATCTGCAATATACACATAGGTGTAGGGATCGCCATAACAGCCATAGCAGCTGCTATGGGGTCTATAGCCAAGGTGGACCCAATGGTCTTGGCCTCAAGAATTGACACGGAGTGCTGGACAAGAGTTACATACTTATCTGCACTCCACTAACAAGATCTTACATCCTCCTAGTTTCAGAGTCTCTATGACAACAGTGTCCTCTCTTGTCACTAGAGAGCATAGTGATCATAGAGACTTTGACACTAGAAAGAAGGAAGTTCTTGTCAGTGGAGCCAGAAGAGGTATGTTACTTCTGTCCAGCACTCTGCTCACTTACTCAGCATATGGGGGCTACCTATATGTCAGAGAGGAGGGTGCTAATCTAGCTACCTATACTACTCTGGCTATCTATACTTCAGGGGGATGGGGATGTTAATTCAACTACTTAAACTTCAGGGGGTTGCTGATTTGGCTACCTATATTTTTTGAGTGTGTGTGTGTGTGTGTGTGTGGGGGGGGGGGGGGGGGGGTTTTGATAATCTATCTTCCTATACTTTGAGTGGGTGCTAATCTGGCTACCTATATTTCATGGGGAAAGGTTGTGCTAATCTGACCACATAAACTCTCATGGCAAGTATACTTCAGGGGTTGCTAATCTGGCTACCTATACTTTCTGTGTGTGTGTGTGTGTGTGTGTGTGTCTAATCTGGCTAACTATACTTTCTCTGTGTGTGTGTGTGTGTGTGTGTGTGTGTGTGTGTGTGTGTGTGTGTGTGTGTGTGTGTGTGTGTGTGTGTGTGTGTGTGTGTGTGTGTGTCTAATCTGGCTAACTATACTTTAGGGGAGCAAATCTGGCTAACAATACTTGAGGAAGTAATCTGGCTATCTATACTAGGGGCCCCCTCTGGCAATCCATACTGCGGGTAACTATAGTTAGTTATATTGTGTCTATCTGTACTGGGAGGGGGGGTGATCTAATACTGGGGCTATATCTAGCTTCATATACTGAGGGGTCACCTAAGGCACAAAGGAATTTATTTTAAAAAGAAATGAGGGAAGGGACAAATAAATATTTGCTATGGGGCCCCATAATTTCTAGCTACACTCCTGAATATACATATTATAAATCAGAACTATGCAGATGTCATATTTGGCCCATAGAGTCAATAGGGACAGATTGGTGGCTATTACTGTGGACAGAGTTAGCAGCCATTATCATCACCCATTAGGCACATTGTCGATGTATCCAAGCAAATTTTGATTCAGGCGAAAATGCTAAATTCTGATCTCAATTGACCATTCTGGTTTTCTTACAATTGACAGTATATAGTACTGAATGCAATTCCTTTGAATGAAATGGAAGGAAGCGTGGAAGTGTTGTTTTTGGCTTTCGGTCATATTATTCCTTTTATTTTGTAACCTATACTTTAAAAGTGACAGCTGGAAATGAAAACATGACAGCTGGAAACTAAATGTAGGCACGTGAGGCAACTTTGGTTTTTGTCTCGTTAGTTCTCATAGGGAAATAATTATTGCATTACATATTTTATTGACCCCTTAGGAATACTATGACAAAAATAGGGTTTAAATATTCTGTTATCTGTAAGTTATCTTCAATAGCAAATATACAGTTTGTAATTTAAAAGATCAGACTCTGTTTCCTAAAACCAGCCTAACATTTTCACAAAAAAAAAAAAAAAAAAAACCCACTAGGGAAAAAACATGCCTGTTGTTTTGAACTCTTGTTAATTGTATTTGCTGTATTTGTTTTTATTTATTTTAATATGACAAATAAAATAAATAGCACTAAGACACTGCGCTCATACAGCAAATTTCAATATCATCAACAGATGTTATAATCTACATCAAATTACACCAATTATAAGAAAAAATGTCCATAAACAAGCACTGAGTGACACACTGATAGTCCTGATATCAGCTATACTAGTGTGGAGCGCTGCTCCTCGATGTGTACACCACCAATAGACGTTTCCAGAAATAGCAGAAGCGCTTCAATCACTGCTTGTGCATATACTTGATAAGAGTCAGCATAAAGCAGAATAGAAAGACACCCGTCAGGTGGGGACTCATCGGATGCAGTGGCCTTCAGGGCCCGTTCTCGCATCTGGGGTATAGGCCACCCCACAGCCTCACTGGCAATCCACCTCCGGTGTATCCGTAACTGGGGGGAGCTGCGGCGTGACGTCAGCATGCAGTGCCGGTCGGACGCGGCTGGATTACTCGCGCTGGTGTTTTGATCTGTGCCAGCGGGAGACTGATGAACAATCTAGCATGTATACAGCCACCCTGGTGCATCACTGAAAATTTGGAGTGCAAGATCACCATGGGAGTGCCCTTTATAGCCCTCTTTTCTCCACACACCAAAAGCCACTGAGTTGTGCACTGCACCCTTGTCCTTCCTTTATGTCAACAGGATGTGCCATTTGCAGTAGTAAAGCAACATGTCTGTACAGCACTTGGGCCCAAACTATTGCCCAGGGTGATCCCTACTAGCAACAGTTATTGTATATGGGTATGCCCTTTTAGAAATCCTGTAATAAAAAAATTACCCCTCTGGGGGATACTTACCTCGGGAGGAGGAAGACTCTGGATCCTAACGAGGCTTCCCCCGTCCTCCGGTGTCCCTCCATTAATTGCCCTGGTCCCCCAAAGTGTGGCAATGTAAATATTTACCTCTCTGTGATCCTGCGCAGGCGTAGCAGCGGCTTTTCATTCAGGTAAGGCGGAAATAGCCGAACACGATTGATCCGCTCTCCTGCGCAGGCGCGAGTCCTTTTGCACCTGCGCAGTAGAGTGGACACGATCGGGCTCAGCTATTTCCACCTATCCCGAAGGAAGAGCTGCTACTGCGCCTGCGCAGGATCCCGGAGAGGTAAATAAATCATCCTTTGTCAGGCTTGTCAGGGGAAGATTGCAGGAGGCTTTAGGAGAGCCAGCGCTGGATTGCCTGCAACTACAGGGATGGAGGAAGCCTCATTGGGACCCTGAGGTTTCCCCATTCTGAGGCAAGTACCCCCCAGGGGAGTTATTTTATATACAGATGCCCATATGCAATTCACTTTTTCTCCCGAGTTTTCTCCTAGGAGATGATTTTTCATCTTCTGTTTAAAAATAACTTTTCAGTACTTTGCAATAAAAAAAAGTACCAAAAAGTAGGTGAAAAAGTACTATCGGTATAAACATTATTTTGAGTATCTTGAGTATTTTCTTGTATGTAAATGGTTAAAAAAGTACTTTAGTGACAAGGTTTGAAAGGAGAAAACTCAGGAGAAAAAGAGAATTGCATATGGTCCAGAGTCTCTTAAAGTAGTACTTGAGCCCGAATATGAAAGCAAAGTAGAGTCATCTACAAGATATAATAAATAAAATTAATAATACATCATCTGGAGCACACATACCTCCTATAATTATTGTTTATTGCTCCATCAGGCATGGACCAATTCTAGTAACACTACTTCCAATGGAACACTGATGCTCATAAATGCAGGGCTGCGTCTTGTAACCATTCCTGTTCTCTCTATACACGAATAACTGCACATCCACTGTGGACTCTGTCAAAATCATCAAATTTGCGGACGATACCACAATTGTTGGCCTTATTAGTGAGAATGATGAGCAGGCCTACCGCCAGGAGGTTGACAGAGTCTGCAATTGGTGTAGAGAGAATAGGCTGGTCCTCAACACAGCCAAAACCGTGGAGATGGTCATTGATTTCAGGAAGTATGCCAGTAATCCCCCCCCCCCATGTACATCGAGGGTACCGAAGTCGCTAGGTTTCCCAGTGTCCGCCTTCTGGGTACAACCATCTCTCACGATCTGACCTGGAGGGCACATACCACCGCAACTCAGAAGTAGGCTCAGCAAAGACTCTTCTTCCTTCGCCAACTAAAGATGTTTGGTATGGCGCAAGAACTTCTGAGGTCCTTCTACTCTGCGACGATCGAGTCAGTCCTCTGCTCATCCATCCTGGTCTGGTTCGCTGGCTGCACCACCAGTGACAGATACAAACTTCAGTGGGTCATCAGCTCAGCGGAGAGGATCATTGGGAAACCTCTTCCCCCCTCTTGATCACATCTACAACACCAGACTGCGTAACAGAGCAATGAAAATTGTGGGTGACCACTCACACCCTGGTCACAGTTTTTTTCAGGCGACTCAAACTAGGTCGGAGGTTCCGGTCCATCCCTGCAAAAACCACTAGGCATATGAACACTTTTTTCCCCACTGCCATCAGACTCTTGAACTCTGCCCGTTCTACTGACCCCCCCCCTGTAGCCGTCTCCAGTCTAACATCTGACCTTGACTGCGGCTGCGTTGTTATCTGCCTTGCTTAGGTCATGCTAGAGTTATCTGCTGTCACACACCGCTGTCCCTGCTAGACCCGAAATGCTCTACGTCAAACGATAATGTGTATAAAACGACAATGTGTATTCTCATGTCCTGTTGTATTACTCTTGCTCTGTGTACTACTCTTTTCTGGTGTTTAACTCTTTCTGTGCCTATCAATGT
The DNA here is from genome assembly GCF_040937935.1 of Hyperolius riggenbachi. Taxonomy (NCBI): domain Eukaryota; kingdom Metazoa; phylum Chordata; class Amphibia; order Anura; family Hyperoliidae; genus Hyperolius; species Hyperolius riggenbachi. The sequence goes on from NC_090648.1 coordinate 324,047,619, forward strand.
GTCAAATCCAATTCCGGGCACGGCCCAACCGTGCTTGGCGAAATAAACGAATTCTGATTCTGATTCTGACTCTAAAATATATAAGATTTATTCGTTATTTTAAAATATCAGGTGATGAACCCATAGCTGTGTAAAGATACAATTTGCCTCAGTCTTCTTTTTCCCTGTGTCTTCACCCAGCTACAGTATGTGTTCACTGTCCGATATTTTAAAATAAGGAATAAAAGTTATATTTTAATGTGTTTAGGGTTTATCAATGTTCCATTGGAATTAGTGTTACTATTATGTTGCCCTGAGTACTCTCCTAGTATAGTTTATGAACAAATTTTACCATCCATTCAACGGCTTCTGTAAAGTTCTGAATACCAAATAACTGCTGTTCAGCAGAGCCATACAAATGTGAGTAGTCAGCAGTGGCAGTAAAGTTGCATTGAATGAAATGGCATATATGGAATTAAAAAAGTAAATCTGATCTCAAGAATTGAAAAATAGTAGAACTGCATCCATTGATATAATTATATAAGTCATATGCTTCTAGGACGCCAGAAAGAAAAGAGAAAACTAGATATGTCTACTTAAAAATGCAGAACTTACTAAATACTATGAAGATGCTTAGTTCTCACAAATCTTGTGTAATACAAAGCACATAGTAATTATCAGATGCCCTGGCTCTCACGTGTTACTTCTATATGTGTATGCTTTGTCAGCTTATAATCTTAAAAACATTTTAGGAACATTTGAAATGTGAAATGTGGCGGACATTGGCCAACCATGGACTGGCCAGATTAACTACAATTTATGCTTCTGAACCATAGAAGGAGGCACACCACAGGCCAGACCTATCATTCTTGTTTATTTGCTTTGTCAGCACACACTACACCTGATGAAGGGCAGAGCCCATAACATGTAGTGTGTCTTGACATAGCGAATAAACAAGAGCGAAAGTTCTGGCCTTTGGTGTGCCTCCTTCTACAATTCAGATTCTACACAGTGTGTTGCAGGAGTGGTGTACCTGCCAGGAGTGCACCGGCGCATTACTTCACAGACTGCTCTGAAAGACTCATTTTGAATGCTGAGTGTTGTGTAATATGCACATATTATAGAATGATGCAATGTTAGCAAAAACACTATATACCTGAAAATAAAAGTATGAGAATATTTTCTTTGCTGCTAATCTTCTAGTAATTATTCATAGTACACAACCAATTCACTATATCATATTTTTTTTTTTTCGCTTCAGTGTCTCTTTAAGTCTTATCAATTAAAGTGGACCTGAACTCTTGCACAAGACAGAAAGAAAACAGAGAAATGCAACCTGTATGTATTTAGAGAGTTTAGCCCAGGCATGGGCAAACTTGGCCCTTCAGCTGTTAAGGAACTGCAAGTTCCACAATGCATTGCAGGAGTCTGACAGCCACAGTCATGACTCATAAAGGCAAATGCACTGTGGGACTTGTAGTTCCGTAACAGCTGGAGAGCCAAGTTTGCCCGTGCCTGGTTTAGCCTGTCTAATTCCCCGTTATTCGTGATTAAGCACAAGTTGTAATTTGATCCCTGAGCTGTGTCACCTGACTGCCATGGCAGAGCTCTCATTTGTAAACACAGGGTGTTAACAATATGTCTGCTTCCATGAAAGCAGCAAATAGACAAATTGCAGATTTATTGCAGGATTTGTATCAGCTTTAACAAATAAATGTTTTTCTTTAAAAGTTATTATGCTGATGCTTATCCTTTAGAGCAGAGAGGAAGTTCTGAGTTCAGGTCCGCTTTAATTTGAGCTATGCCAAAAATGTGTGAGGGTCTCGGCCCTTTGACTACCGGAGTTCACCATCCCTGGCATAACACAACAACGTACTATAATCTTAGTTTTAAGCTAGTGCAGTATTCAAATGCTCTATTTTCAGTGATTCAATGTATCTTTCCCTAGAAAGCTAAATCCATGTAACCTTGACAGCTACTGGTAGCAGCCAACCATAACTACAGAGTACTTCTCTAGCTTCCTCTGTGGACTTTTCCCATAACTGTCATTGGTCTGAAACACTTCAGTATCACCATTTGCTGTCAGGAAACAAATCATGCCGGGCACCATGACAGTAATGAATGCCAAAGCTTCAAAAGCTTTCAAAAGACTTTGGACTACTTGAATATTTGTAAAGGAACTGATGGGCTAACATTATAGCTGATATTTCCTCTATGGTCTCCTTGGCTAAAAAAACACAATTGTTTTGTGCAATACTGCAAAATACGTATAGCAACATATACACAAAATGGATTTTATATGATTTCATATTTATTAATATATTAATATAATATTTATTTTATATTTATATTATAGCTCTTCTAATTTCAAATCGTAGGCTAAAAATCATCGTGTGAACTTTTTAGGTAATACTTCATAGATCATTTGCATGGATTGGCAATTGCCCTACCCTGTTTTGTCATATCAGAAAATAGTGACAATTTCCATGACTACTTTTAGTATTAGTACTTTTTGATTGTTTGGTTGTGTATTTTATTGTATTTGTATTAAGAATAATACAGGTTGTTATATATATTTGATATGGCAGTGTGTGCAACATAATCTGTTTGCGGGTCATATTTACAAATAAGGAAAACAAGAGCTTGCTTTCTTAAAACAGAAAGAATTTGCGATAATTCAGGTTGGAGTGAGCTTGAGATGTCTCCCAGTGCATCACTGCTGAATATATGCAAATTAACCATTGTTAACCTTAGAAGCTAAACACACCTCCAGAACCGCTGGAATGCAATGATGTGTCAGCTTGTTAATTGTACAGAGCCATAATGATCCAACATGCATACAGACTGTTTTGGATTGTTTGATCCTCATCAGTGCATGGCATGGATTAATTTGGCTGTATGGAGTAGGGCTTGTAACACCGGGAGGTACAGACTAACCAGCAAGCTCATGGTGAACCAGAACTCATTGGAGTGTGTGAGGGGCTACAATGGTCCTAAAAGCCCACTTACTAAAATACTAAGGAAAACAAGAGTTTGCTTTCTTAAAACAGAAAGAATTTGCGATAATTCAGGTTGGAGTGAGCTTGAGATGTCTCCCAGTGCATCACTGCTGAATATATGCAAATTAACCATTGTTGCCCTTTACAAATAAGTTTAACATTAAACAGCACCCATCTATTCATTAGTTCCAGTTTTTCTCCCCTTCCTCCTCCCCTCCCTTTGCCACCCGGGCACTTTGGCGCAGGGTGAGTCAAATGACGGCTCACTGTGCTGCCGGTGGAATTCCAGGCAGCATTAATTACTATACCCCCTCTGAGTCGTAGCAATTAAGAGGGAGAAGTAAGTTGAGGTCCAGCAATGGCTAGATCCCCGAATTACCCGTGCGCTGACCGCAGACTAGTGCATTGCTGCTATAGCTGTGCCAAACTCAGGTGCCAAGCGGTGCATGGCTTGCGCCAACATGCCCTGCCACACTCCCATCAATTTGTAACACTGATGTAAGAATTTTTTTTTTAAATAAAAGTAGTCACCCTTTGACATATTAAAAGAAAAGAACATGCATCATGCATTTAAAGTGAACCAGAGACGAAGCACCCTTAAGTATTTTATATGAAAAATACCTCAAAAATGTAGGGCAGCGTCAACTGGGGAAATAATGGTTTTTAACCGTGAAATAAAAAAATATATATAATACCACATTGTATAAACATAAATATATATCCTTCTCATGCACATGCCAACATGACTGAGTAACAAACAAAAAATAAAATGAGAATTGGCTCTTGGGTGCATGAAAAAGATAGAAAATTTTTATTCATATAAATCCCATGTATCAAACACATATCATAAATACAAATATCCCATAAAAACCCAGAATAACCCAATGGAAATGCTCCTCACAAAACACTCCAACACCATAGGGGCTGCAGTCCCCTATATAAAAACCGGATCCTGTACCATAAATGACAAAACAGTTGGTAAAAAGGATGATGGATGTGGTACCACTGTTATTGATGAGATGAAAAGGCCATTAAGTTCAAACCAAACATGCATTGAGCGATGGAAAGCACACAGATGTGAGCATAGCACATTAATGGTTTTCCTGAAGCATGAAACGAACACAGGAAGACAAGTCCATATGTGGAAGCAGCATCAATGAGCACAAACTTGAAGCAAGCGGATAGCATATGAAGCAAGCTGATAGCATGCAGGTTGAAGGCGTATGAGACAAGCTGGTAGCATGCAAGATATATGTGTGGGCACACAGTCCCCCAATCGCAGGGTAAAGGCTGATGCAGGACAGATGATCTTCACAGAATATGGGCACATGTAACAGATGATGCAACAAACAGCCTGGCTCTTCCTGACAGCGTCTCCTCTCCTCCACACCCTCTGGAACCTGTACCTACCTGTACCTACAACACTTGGATGATTTGGGTCATCTCTTTGGCAGCACTCGGGACCTGCAAGCCCTTATCCATATTTCCATCTGGACTCTCCCATTGGAGCCTGGTAAATATGAGAGGACATCGCTCCATGTTTTCATTTGCTTTGATCAGTTGCACATGCCCTGCGAATGGGGGACTGTTTGCTGCATCATCTGTTACATGTGCCCATATTCTGTGAAGATCATCTGTCCTGCATCAGCCTTTACCCTGCGATTGGGGGACTGTGTGCCCACACATATATCTTGCATGCTACCAGCTTGTCTCATACGCCATCAACCTGCATGCTATCAGCTTGCTTCATATGCTATCCGCTTGCTTCAAGTTTGTGCTCATTGATGCTGCTTCCACATATGGACGTGTCTTCCTGTTTTTATATAGGGGACTGCAGCCCCTATGGTGTTGGAGTGTTTTGTGAGGGCATTTCCATTGGGTTATTCTGGGTTTTTATGGGATATTTGTATTTATGATATGTGTTTGATACATGGGATTTATATGAATAAAAGTTTTCTATCTTTTTCATGCACCCAAGAGCCAATTCTCCTTAAGTATTTTACCATATATATCAGTGGGAACATTAGAGAAAACACCTACCCTGCTCTGTGTTTCATTCTTCACTGCTCAGCCTGCCTGTTAGCAGCCCTGATAAAATCCCTGACTGAGGATTCAGACTGGCTTTGCTCAGGAATCATTATAGCTGAGTCTGTCTTCTCTGGTGTCTTTTCAAGCCCAAGCCTGCCCCCTTCTGGCTCTGCTATAATGGCTCAGCTATAATGATTCCTGAGCAAAGTTAGACGAATGCTCAGTCAGGTATTTTATCAGGGCTGATAACATGCAGGCTGAGCAGTGAAGAATGAAACTGAGAGCATGGTAGGTGTTTTTTTCTCTAATGTTCCCACTGATATATATGGTAAAATACATGAGAGTGCTTTGTCTCTGGTTCACTTTAAATGTCCCCAGATATACATTAACATAAGTATATTTGCTCTCAGTCCATCCTTATTCATAGACACAATCATTGAATTGTACACATTTCCCTCACAAGATACTATTTCTCCTTCAAAGGCTAGAAGGAATACTTGGCTCAAATATGGTAATTACTTCTTCTTAACATTTTACAATAAAGCACGTCTTTTTAAAAAGATTTTCCAACTGTCAATACTGAAATTAGGTTCTGTAACATTATATCTGCATCTTTTTAAAAGGTATGACTTAGACAGGCCTACGGTTAAATTACATTAATCTTCAAGCACATTTGGCATACTGCTGTGAAAGGATGTATTATAAGGTGGATCCACAGGGTGATGCTGTTCTGCCAAGCGCAGGACATTAACAATCCTCCCAGGGAAATACCTGTAATACAAAGTAAACTATTCACTGTCTAGTTAATCAGTGAAATGTAAGATAATCTGAATGTAGCTTTTCTGCTCTTGCTGATAAGTGCCTGCACAGTAAACTGAAGACATGATTTTTTTGTTTTTACATTACAAAGGAATACTTTGAAAACAAAAAGTGCACATATTCTCTAAATATACATTTAGTAAATCATTTATTTAGTCTAAACTGTTCACCTGGACATTCGTATTATGTACAGTATTAAAGCCTAAGGCTATGTATTGTACATGTACACATAGATGGAACTTGTCTGAAATGTCTAGAGAATGTACAAGTGTTTCCCAAGCTCATTAAAGGATACTGGAGGTGAAAAAAGTTGGAGAAATGGGGGCATTTAGGGGGAGCTGTGCAAATGCCCACCTCTCCCCCTTTCTCCTCTGACACCCCTCTTTCTTACCTTCAGATCCCCCCCCCCCTTCCCCCCCCCCAGCTCACTTCCAGGTCGCTGAAAGTTGGTATCACTATGCAGATTCGGCCCGGTTGATCACATTCTACAGCGGCCGGGAGCACTCTGTGCATGGCCATGACGTCACGATTGAAGTCATGCACAAGTGCAGCGCGCTCCTGGCCGCAGTAGGACGCAAGCAGCCAAGCCGAATCTGCACAGTGATAAGGACTTTTGGCGACCATGGAATTGAGCTGCCTGCGGGGGGGGGGGGGGGGGGGGGGGGCTGAATGTAGGAAAGAGGATGATGGGGGGAGCAGTGGACATGCGCACAGCTCCCCCTAAATGCCTGCTCCCCACATTTCTCCAGCCTTTTTAACCTCTGGTACCCTTTAAGGCAGTGTTCCCCAACCCTGTCCTCAAGGCCCACCAACAGTGCATGTTTTGTGGAACTCCACAGAGGTAGTTAATCAGCTCTACTGCAACACTAATTACCTCACCTGTGATTGTGTGTGGTTTCCTGCAAAACATGTACTGTTAGTAGGCCTTGAGGACAGGGTTGGGGAACTCTGTAGGAGTTGTCAGGCACGTATTAATAAAATAAACGCTACTTACCGGGGGCTTCCTCCAGCCCCAAGCTCCCAGGACCTCCCTCGCCGCAGCTCTGCCCGCAGCCGTTTGCCAGGGCTCCGACTTGGTCCCCGGCAATGATGTCACTGCGCGATCGGCACTGTCAATCACCGCCACGTGGACCGGAGCGGACTCTGCAGGCGCAGTAGTTCTGCGCCTGCGCAGTCCGCTCCGGCCCACGCAGTGGTGATTGACGGCGCTGATTGCGCAGGCGCAGTACAGAACGACCTCCAGGTCGCTCTGACGTCATCGCCGGGGACCGGGTCGGAGCTCCGGCAAACTGCTGTGGGCAGAGATGCGGCGAGGGAGGTCCTGGGAGCTTGGGGCTGGAGGAAGCCCCCGGTAAGTAGCGTTTATTTTATTAATAAATGCCTGACAACTCCTTTAAGGAGCCAGCATGCCAGATCTTTAAAGGACAACTGAAGCGAGAGGGGTATGGAGGCTGCCATCTTTATCTCCTTTTAAAGGGAACCTGAAGTGAGGAAAATTATTTAAAATAAACACATGACGTAGCTGCAAATGAATATTACATACAAATCTCATCGTCAGTTCCTCTCAGAGGCTCACCATTTTCTTCTTACAGTGAATCCCTTCCAGTTCTGACAATATTTTGTCAGGCCTGAAATATACCAGTTGCTGTCAGTTATATATCAGCAGCTGTCAGTTACAACTGAATGTGCAAGGTAATGTCCATGTTTCCCTATGGCTCAAGTGGATGATATTACAGTTTAACAGTGTGCTGACCAGGAAGCTGTTAGGGGGTAATGGCCATTTTCAAAATGGGGGACGGAGAAATCCATTGATCACAGTGGACAGACAGAATGCGGGAGGGGAGAAAGAGATTGATAAATAGACTACATAGGATGTAAGTTTGACCTGTGTATGGTTATTTTGAATTTTTATTTTCAGTTCAGGTTCTCTTTAAGCAATACCAGTTGTTTGACTATCCTGCTTATCCTCTTCCTCTAATACTTTTAGCCATACCCATAGACCCTGAACAAGCATGCTGCAAATCAGGTGTTTCTGACATTGTCAGGTCTGACAAGATTAACTGCATGCTTATTTCTTGTGCTATTCAGACACTACTGCAGCCAAGCCAGGTAGATCAGCAGGGTTGCCAGGCAACAGACATTGTTTAAAAGGAAATAAATATGGTAGCCTTCACATCTCTCTCACTTCAGTTGTCCTTTAAATGACTTCTTGTATGCATTGTCCTCCTGTTTATCCTGCCTTCAGAAGCCGCTTCATTGTGCAGCATGTCATGTTCCTCCTCCTCTCCTTCAGAGCAACAGTAAATGCTGCCAGAAAGATCAAGCTCAATCCACTAGTGGTGCATAAAGAAAGTGGCATATATATATATATATATATATATATATATATATATATATATATATATATATATATATATATATATATATGTCCCTGCGTCCCATATCCCTGTGTCAGTGTTTTTGCGCTATTGTGCATGTCCAGCACTGACAGCCATTGGGACAGGACAAAGGACGGGCCAGGGAACGTTGTTGGGCAGGCAGAAGCTCTCTGCCAAACTGCCTCCACTGCTCTCCAGTCTCCTTCATGGTAGTAATGTGTTGCTATTGCAACAGCTGATGCATCACTTGTTAACCACCCTGGCGTTCTGATTAAATCGCCAGGGTGGCTGCGGGAGGGTTTTTTTTTAATTAAAAAAAAACTATTTCATGCAGCCAACTGAAAGTTGGCTGCATGAAAGCCCACTAGAGGGCGCTCCGGAGGCGATCTTCTGATCGCCTCCGGCGGCAAGAAATAACACGGAAGGCCGCAATGAGCGGCCCTCCGTGTTTCGCTTCCTTCGTCGCCATGGCGACGAGCGGAGTGACGTCATGGACGTCAGCCGACGTCCTGACGTCTGCCGCCTCCGATCCAGCCCTTAGCGCTGGCCGGAACTGTTTGTTCCGGCTACGCTGGGCTCGGGCGGCTGGGGGGACCCTCTTTCGCCGCTGCACGCGGCGGATCGCCGCGCTGCAGCGGCGATCAGGCAGCACACGCGGCTGGCAAAGTGCCGGCTGCGTGTGCTGCACTTTATTTGGTGAAAATCGGCCCAGCAGGGCCTGAGCGGCAGCCTCTGGCGGTGTTGGACGAGCTGAGCTCGTCCAGACCGCTCAGCAGGTTAAATGAACCAAACTGCATAGCATTCCATTGGCCCAAACATCAGTGACTGCATGCATTATTCCTTATGTGAATTTTCACAATATTTTATGCACATTTTACAAATGTCTTGCATAACTGACAAGCATTGCATGGGAAATGGATGAAAGATGCGAAAATCTGCAGCAGGCTGTCCAATATTTTTTTCGGACACAAAACCAACTACAAAAAACGCATTCAGTGAACACTATTCCATTGAAATAGCATTGCTTTCAGCAATAATGTGTATTTTCGCAATGCAAATTCGCACTCAGTGGAGTTGGGCCCTTAGTGTTTGGACCAGTAAAAGTCACACAGTTTGGTTCATTTAGTAGTGATGCTTCACTCGGTGCCTTGGCAATGCATCAGTACAAGGTAGTAGCCAGGAAGCAGTTAGGGGCAGAACAGCTAAATGGAGCATGATAAATATGGGTGCCCGGGGCCACTCATTTTGCAAATTGTGGCTACTAAAAGTTGGTGCAAAGTCAGCACTGCAACTACAGTTAACACTGATACTAATAATAGTAAAATTTGTAAAGAGCTTTTCTCCTGTCAGGCCCAAACCACTTGAGAACTGCAGCCACTAAGGACACGCTCAATAGGCCAACCTGCAGTGTTAAGGAGCCTTGACCAAGGACTCCCTACTTAAAAGGTACTGGATTCAGACAGGATTCAAACCCTGTGTCAAAGATGGTTCCCTTAACAAATACACTATTCAGTTCAGCAGTTCCTCCTGTTTCAGTGAACCATATAATAAAGCATTGACCCCTTCCCAAATTCTACCAAATAGATTTATAAAAGACAAGTGTGCTTCTTGTCACCCTCTCCTACTTGCAAAAAGAAACAGGTTTACACAGTTTTTTTATTATTATTATTAATAAATCCCAGAGGTCAGCACCTGGTTGCTAACAGGTAGAAAAGTAGTCTGTTTCCCAATAGGGGTAGCAGTCAGTTATCCCTGGCAGGGGGCAATGGTGAAGACCTGCAGTCACTTAGAATCCATGCCTTGGTACCAGGGCTGCCATCAGAAATTTTGGGGCCCCTCACACATCATCAGGCCTGGGCCCCCCCCCCCCCCTCCCGAGCCCACCCACCAGCCCCTGTGCCCGCCCAATAGCCATCCCACCCCCGTGCCCGTAACAGCGAAAAATGTGCATGGCTCCGACACCAAAGAAAGCAGCGCGCACAGCATGACACAGTGAAAAAGTGTCCCCCTCAGTGTCACCTTAGTTTGTGCAACAATGAGGTTAGTGTTAGGTGTAGCAATGGGAAGGCTTGTGTTAGGTGTAGTGGCAGTGAAGCTTGTGTTAGGAATAGTAGCAGGGATGGGCCATTCCCTGCTCATCTCCCATTAACAATCACACAGATCAGAGCAGAAGTAGTACTGGGGCTTATGCCTTCCAGTGTTAGATCGCTGATATCCTCCCACTGCAGCCACTAGGCCTCAATCTTGGTCTGAGTTTCATGTGATGTGCAGAGACGCTTGGGATGAGAGAAAGGCTTACATCTAGTGGATGCAATAGAAGAGCATCCATGACCCGACGCCACTGGAAGAGGCAAGACCCAGCATTACTACTGCTGCGCTAATTTGTAGGTCTGTGGTAGGTGATAGTCAAGGGAGAAAAAGATGGAGGCACTGGTGAAGGTGGAAAGGAAAAAAATCCAGGTCCCCAGGCCTGTTGGGGATCAGATGAGCATCCTTCACAGAAAAAACAAAACAAAAAATAAAACAGACATCTGTCCAAGTTCCAGCAGGAGAAAAAAAAATAAATACATTAAATAAGAAAGGGAGAGAGGCGGGGAGAGTGAGAGAGAGAAAAGGAAAGGGAGAGTGAGAGAGAGAGAAAGGGAGAGGGGGGAGTGAGAGATAGGGCTGCACGATTTTAGGTAAAAATTGAAATTGCGATTTTTCTCTCAAAAATTGCGATTTCGATTTTTTCACGATTTTTTTTCAAATCGAGCTTTGGCACTAAATTCACTATGCCCCCAGTATAGTTTAGCCAGATACTGCGGGCGGACGATTGCTTAAAGAGAAACTGACCACGAATTGAACTTTATCCCAATCAGTAGCTGATACCCCATCACAAATGGATCACCAGGGGGCTCTGTATGGTTGATATTGTGGTGAAACCCCTCCCACAAGAACAAGAAAAGTACGTACTCTTGGCAGTTTCCTGTCTGTGAACCTTGCTGCATTGTGGGAAATAGCTGTTTCCAACTGTCAAAAACCATGCAGCAGCTACATCACCTGTCAGCAGTAAAATTAAACTGGAGTTCCTTTTTAAGAGCCGGGCAGCGGGGAGGCGGTTCACGTGAAGACGATATAGTGATCGTCACTATCTGCAGTTTTCAGAGTGCCCGCCCACCCACGCTTGTCTGGCCCGCCTACCGCTGTGCGCCAATTGACCAGAGCCGCCAGAAGTAGTGAATATGTTTTATTGTTAATGAGCGGGGGCGCAGTTTCCGAAAAAATGCAGCATGCTGTCAGTTTTTTCCACACACTTAAATGGATGCGGAAATTTGCATCAATGTAAACTAGTCCATACATTACAAACAATGTAAACTAGTCCATACACTTTCATTGCTGTGTGTTTTTCCTGTGCATAAAAATGCAACGCTTCGCCTGATGTGGAAACTCAGCTTTATGGAGCGCTGATGCAAGTTAGTAGCAATTTTCAGCGGAGTTTCACTTTAATGTATTTCCATCCCAGTCTTTTACACTAAATGGTAACCTAATCCCTACTTCTCTCTACAGATAAGTTCGAACTATCTTATTTAAATAGCTGTTTTCGCTGCTAGTTTTATTGGATAGGATAGCTGACATGCTATACAACTCATTGTGAAGTCTCCTGCGGCCACTGAAATCCTTTTGATGCCGGTTTGTTCATCATTTTACCAAGATGTAGCAGCATTGTCTGAGTTGTAATTCTGACACAAAAAATGATCAGTAGCTTTCAGAATGCCCGCCCACTGCCCGCACGCTTGTCTGGCCCGCCTACCGCTGTGCACCGATTGGCCAGAGCCGCCAGAAGCAGTGAATATGTATTATTGTTAATGAGCGGAGGGGGGCGGGTCCACTCGAGCGAGCGGCACACACAGCTTTACCAATAGCGATGGATTGACGGCAGCGGTAGGCGGAGCTGCACAGAGCGTACAGCTCCTCCTACCGCTGCCATCATTCCATCGCTATCCAGCGATTGGTAAAGCTGTGTGCCGCTCGCTCGAGTGGACCCGCCCCCCCCCCCCCGCTCATTAACTAATACATATTCACTGCTTCTGGCGGCTCTGGCCAATCGGCGCACAGCGGAAGGCGGGCCAGACAAGTGTACAGGCAGCGGGCGGGCACTCAGAAAAACCGAGGATACTGACGATCACCAGATCGTCTTGACACGAACCGCGGTTTCGGTTTTAAACCGAAAAACCGTGCAGCCCTAGTGAGAGAGGGGTAGAGGGAGGGGAGAGAGAGGGGGGTGTGAGGGAGAGAGAGAAAGGGAGAGGGAGGGGAGAGAGGGGGGGAGAGTGAGAGAGAAAGGGAGAGGGGGGAGTGAGAGAGAAAGGGAGAAGGGGGAGAGAGAGAGAAAGGGAGAGGGGGGAGAGAGAGAGAAAGGGAGAGGGGGGAGAGGGGGGAGAAAGGGAGAGGGGGGAGAGAGAGAAAGGGAGAGGGGGAGGGAGAGAGAGAGAGAGAGAGAGAGAGAGAGAGAGAAAGGGAGAGGGGGGAGAGAGAGAGAAAGGGAGAGAGGGGGGTGTGAGAGAGATCGGGGGAGAAAGAGAGAAATGGAGAGAGGGGGGTGTGAGAGGGGGGAGAGAGAGAGAGAAAGGGAGAGTGTGAGAGAGAGAAGGAGAGAGAGCGAGAGAGAGGGGGTGGGAGAGAGTACCTTACCACACAATTTGCTTTTCCCTTGTACAAGTAGTGGCTCAGCTCAGGCCCCTCTCTCCTGTTTGTACACCAGTGTAGCTCTCCTCTTCTCTCCATCCATCCAGAGCTGGCTACACTCGTTTTCTCCCCCTCCCTCCAGTGGCTGATGACGTCATCTGTCTGCCGGGCTGCATTCCTCTCTTGTCTGGCTATACACACCGCAGCTGCAGGAGCACACTATTTGCGTGTGCTGATGGCTGGTCTCCCCTCCTCCCTGCTGTCACTTCTGATCTGCTCGCTGGATGCTGGAGGATGAGGGGAGACTGTGGTGCAGGCTGCACTGCATAGAGCTCTCCTGTCCTGTGCAGCACAGAGGTCGGCAGCTAGTGTGGTCTATGCAGCAATCAGCAGGCAGGCACACAGGACACTGTCACTAGTGGAATTGCCAGGCATGGCAGAGACTTCGGTGATACCTGGCTACACAGGGATTTCAGCAGCACCGCTTTTTAAATGTTGCTCCACCCCCCTCTGTGATTGGCTGGCATTATCACATGCTGCAGCAGCCGCCCGTAGCATGAATAATCATCACACATGAGACGTGACAAGCTGGGAGCAGGGGGCGTGTAGTAGAGTTGCAGTAAGTGAGCAGGGGGCCCGGGGCCCCCCCTGGGAGCTCCTGGCGGCGGGGCCCATCACTCTTGTATCGGCTGTACCCCCCTGATGGCGGGGCTGCTTGGTACAGCTTACCAGGGGTGAAGTCAACAGAACCCGCTGCTTACTTGCAACTTGCAATAGATGTAGCAAGAGTGCTTAACTCAATGGGCTTGATTCACAAAGCGGTGCTAACCTACTTAGCACGTCTAAAGTTTTTAGACGCGCTAACCAGGGTGCTAAGTAGGTTAGCACCGGATTTCTCAATCAGATCGCGCGCTAACTTTGCGCGCGCAAAGTTTTACGCGCGCAAAGTTTTACGCGCGCTAAGTCCCATAGGCTTTAATGGGCACTTCGCACGGTGCGCCCTGCGCTCTGTGCAGTACGCGCGTAAAGTTTTACGCGCATAAAGTTTTGCGCGCGTAAAGTTTTATGCGCGAAAAGCTTGTTTAGACGTGCTAAGGGGGTTTTCACAGGCGTGCTAACAGTTAGCACCGCTTTGTGAATCAAGCCCAATGAGTTAATCTTTCAGTTGCAGTACAGAGGAGTTGTCCATGTTCAGCTGACCAGCTCTCTGTTTACAGTGGTAGACTAGCTGGGGCCTCCTCTAAACCCCTACCTAACTACCTCATGTGCCTGATGATGGGATGATGGGAGTTTGGACCACTCATGGACAGTTGTTCGGTCTAATCAGGCTGCATCTGATATTGGCACAGGAAGCAAGGTAATAAACAGTGAATACAGCAAAAAAAGATGTGCAATGCAAAAAGTGATGTGCCTTGCAAATTATGATGTATTTTGCATAATAGACATTAATTAGACATGAGTCTGATCTAGGGCTTTAAGCTATCTTTCCAGATCAGCCTTTAACAAAAGAACAAGACTCAGAAGCTTTTGAACAAAATAAAACTGTCAAGTGCAATTGGTTTTGTACAGTTCTCTATGAACACTCAGGGAATTTAAGCATTGAAAAGTTTGCATAAATTACAACCACTACATTCCTTTACAAACATTTTACATTGCACTCTGCACTGCGGCACACTGCTGATAAGAATCTGCAGCATTTTCTCTGGACTTTACTACCTTGGCCCGCTGTTAATTTATCACCTGAGTTAGCAAATGCTAATTTTTTTCATGTGACTTTAACATATTGGTTCTGTTATACATATTCCGACACATGAAGGAAAACATTCGCCTCCAAAGTAAAACCATTTACACGCAGTCTATAAAAATTATAGTTTAAACCGACAGACGCACTAAGAATAAATTCCCGCATGCCGTGTTTATGGATTAAGTGATAAAGCCAGGATGCGCATAGAGAATTATTACCAAAATATTTTCATGTTTTACATCCATGAAAGGTTAACATATCTATATAGGCTGAGATAATAAAAAAAAACGACCATTCTGTCACTTAACACAAAGCAGAAGCTACCATTACTAGATGTATGTCTAGGCTACTTCCTTGTGTGCATGTTGGTTTCCATATATAGTGTTTCTTAACATTCTCCATAAAGATCCTGTGCAGATTATCTGCCTCCCAAGTAACTTTTAATTCTTCAAGCCTTTTTGCCGCATAGCAAACATTTGTCAAACATATCTTCCCTAAAGGCATAACCACAAGAGCATTCTCTCTAGTGGCTTTCCAATGGAGCACATGGAATCCATCTGGGAGAATAGCATGGCATAAAGATTCATTGCCTAGGCACTTCACATGAACATAGAGGATATACATAGCTCAGAGGTTATTGCAAGAAAATGATGGCCACACTCGTATTTTATAAATTCCTGGAAGCCATGTATGACACAATGTACATTCTACCTGTAAAAAAACACAAAAAATTCCATTCCCTGTCCACCATACATCATCTTTTTCATTATATTGCGGGACCGACACAACACAGATTGTGCTCCCCCACTCTGAAACTCTGTTGGTGTTAGAAAAGTCATTACTAACCGCATGCATGTGTTATTTCTTTTAGATTGATCCTAAATGTGACCAGATAATGGGATGTATTTAATGATGTTAACTGTGTGCTCGTCCTGTTATTAAAGCAAACTTCCAGACTAGGGCTTGTTGTCAAAAATGGGACCTTAGGAGAATGGATTTTAAAAACCAACAATAAATAAATGTAATAAAAAAGCATGCTGCCCTCCCCCAAGCTTCATTAACCTCTCATCTCCCATGCTAGAGGTTATACCCCATAGACTGTGGACCGCACTGATGTGAGGTCCCATCCCTGCATTACCCCACATCTGAGGGCTTTTAGGTTATACCATCCTGGATGGGTGAATAGGGGTTAATGGAATTCATTTTTTTAAGTTGATAATTGAAAACAAAATCATTTAAAAAAAAATCTTCATTAATTAAAAAAAAATATATATTAAAAAATTGTAAATATTGTGAGTATGTTTTATAAACAATATCCTAACAAAAATGATCAGGGAGAATGTTAAAAATATATTCCCGTACACTGTGAATGTATGAAAGCTGCAGCTTCATCTGCTATTGAGTAGGCAAATGCTGCACGCCAGTAGCTGGGACGCTGTGCATGCCTATGGACAGTTTTTGCTTAGTGGATTTGCATAAGCTCCTTTCAAGTGCAGTAGTGGATTACCCTTCCTATATCAGCAGTTGCATTTGGTCTGAATTGCTTAGGTTCTGTTTCTTCCGAATGCAGCATAACCTAGTTGTTAAGCTGTTGTTTTGCAGTTCACCTCTCACCATCAGAGGTAACCAATGTAAAAGGGGTCAGTTAATTACCTCTGTGCATACAGGGAAAGACTTGATGGCCCCCTCATTCTTTTCAGACTATCTCTTGAGACTATGTTCCCAGTGTTCAGTTGCGTTGCGTCATGACGGAGGTTTTCTAACAGAGGAAATCGCACAGCAATGAAAAGTCAATGCGATGTTCACAGTGCATGCAGTGCGATGCATGTCAACAGGGTACGTAAAAATAACACAGATCCTGCTCTGTGTTTATGCAAATTATGTGTTGACGCGTTCAATGTTAGTCTATGGTAAAACTTGCATGTTTGAGTTTTTGTGCTGCACCGCACTACCTTATAGCCATTGCACATGCGCACATCTGGTTTTTTTTTTAAAGATGCGCTTTATATGGCTTTATATGTGCAATACAAATGGCACACATCCATTCTATGATGCAATTTTTATAGGTAAAAGGCTGCGCATCCCTGACCCAATACTGTACAATTGAATGGTTAATCGCTGTGGCGCACACCGCCCCCCCTGGACTAAAATGTACGCCCGCATCCAAACAATGCAATACTGGTCTTTGGAGAAATTTTAGCTTCCATCATAGTTTTGCATGCAAAAATATAGATATACTGGACATCTGCACCTATAAATATCTATATTTTTGCATGCAAAACTATGATGGAAGCTAAAATTTCTCCATAGACCAGTATTGCATTGTTTGGATGCGGGCGTACATTTTAGTCCAGGGGGGGCGGTGTGCGCCACAGCGATTAAGCATTCAATTGTACAGTATTGGGTCAGGGATGCGCAGCCTTTTACCTATATTTTGTTTCCACAGTCCTGTAACTACCAGGCTAGCAGCACCCATTGTGTTATCCTGTTTTGCATGGTAAGTATTTAGTTTGCATATGTTTTGCATCTGTCTGATTGCTGAGTGTGTATTTGAGCTATTTAAGCGGTGCATATGAGGTGATGAGTCATTCAGATGCGGCCCATATTGGTGAGCGCTTGCTTTGTTTTCTGCTATGATGCAATTTTGATTGTTATGCCTCCGTTACATCGCATTCCACCACAACCATATTACTTGCTACTTTGCGTTGCATTTTATCTGCATTGTCTAGCAACGCAACATGCCTTGGCACTGTGAACATAGCCTGAGGGTGATAATGGGATGAAGGAGGGATTTGTAAAGCGGCCAAAGACCAAACGTGGTGTTTGATGAGGGCTAGTTCACTGCGAATAATTCTGCATAAAAGCTCTATGGGCCTGTTCCCAGTGCTACATTGTAACTTATTGTGTTACTCTAACTCGCTGCATGCAGGCTTTGGATTCAATTCTATGTCCAGTCTCCATTGCAGTTCACAGTCATTATAATGCATGCATTGTGCAACTGACCACTGACAACTGTGAGCCTAGCCTAAATGAGTGCAAATGTACTATCTTGTTACATTACAAAAACAGAAGACCGATCTGGGGCTTTAAATGTCTACTAGCTGAGTGGCAATCCATAAATTCTCTACTTTCCCTGTTGCTGAGTTATTTACTTAAAGAGAAACTCTAGAATTGAACTTTATCCCAATCAGTAGCTGATACCCCCTTTTACATGAGAAATATAATGCTTTTCACAAACAGACCATCAGGGGGCACTGTATGACTGATTTTGTGCTGAAACCCCTCCCACAAGAAGCTCTGAGTACCGCGGTACTCTGGGCAAACTGCCACAATGTAACAATGTTCGCAGACAGGAATTAGCTGTTTACAGCTGTCTCTAACAGCCAAAACAGCTAGGAGCAGCTACATAACTTGCCCACAGTAAAAATGTCACCATGTAATAAATGTCAGAATGTAAATCGGGGAGAGGAAAGATTTTACAATGAGCAAACACTGACTAAATCATTTATACATAATTATGGTAAAAAATGAAGCACTTTTTTTACTACATTATTTTCACTGGAGTTCCTCTTTAAGTGTAGCTCTTGCTACTGAGGTTTCCTTTGTACAGTGTTGTTACGTGCTGTAAGCTTGTTTGCAGATCATGCAGGCCCTTACAGTATATCATATCAATAAAAACAGCTTATCTGCCTTACAAAATGATATTTGATAGTTTGCCCTTTGGACGGGTATATGCTAATGGAAGTTCACGTTTTTCCATGATAAAATTGCACACTTTTATAGTCCTTTTAAGAGCAGCACCTGAAAATGTAAATATCTGATGCAAGGTTGCAATTATATACTCTTTATACTTTGCTTTAATTGTAATACTTTGTCCATTGAATGTATATTTTTAGATTTTTTTTTTCTTGTTGAAGAATGTCAACACTGTAAATGTTACTTCCCTAGATATTGAATATTTTAGTAATACTATGTTATACAAATAATAAAGAAATATTCAGACATTTGGCTAATAATGCATTTTTATTTATTACATTTGATTGTGCACCGCACATCAGAACACATTAATAAAAAAATGTCTCAACTATGATGATTTGCAGTCAGAAATTATGCCTTAAAGAGACTCTGTAACAATTTTTTCAGGTTTAGTTCTTCTATCCTATAAGTTCCTATGCCTGTTCTAATCTGCTCTGGCTTACTGCAGTCTTTCCTAACTGCACTGTCTCTGTAATAAATCAATGTATCTTTCCTCTGTCCTGTTTGTCGGGCTAAAGCTTGATTGTGTGGAATGTGCAGGGCTGCTTGTGATTGGTAGAAGCGATACACACCCTCTGCAGGCCCCCTGCATACTCTGAGTGACTCACATACTATGCTTAGCTGAGCCTATTAGAAGCTGGTTAGTTTGTTTGTAAACACTGCCTAAAACTGTTAATTACAAGCCAGGATTGCAGCAGAGAGTGGCAGAAACAGCACAGAGGGGCACAGGAGAAAATAATGAATAGAATGGTATGCTTTTTATTGTAAGAATATTAGAGTACAGATTCTCTTTAAAGTAACACTGAAGAGAAAAAAAAAACTTATGATATAATGTATTGTATTTGTAGTACGGATCATTCATAGAACATTAGTAGCAAAGAAGAGTCTCATATTTGTATTTTCCATTATATAGCTTTTTTTATATTACTGCATCATTCTCTAATATTTGCAATTTACAAACTACACTCTGTATTTTAAAATAACAAAGAAGAGCTAATAGCAGTACGAGAACAGAGGCGCCAGCAGGATAAAAGCGGATAAAAACTTTACAATTTGCTGGGAGGAAGTGGTTGACTTACCTCCATAAAGCAGACACGAAATACTGTCTGAATAGCAGCAATCACATTTATTAAATAGTACCCCAAAAAAGTGCAACGCGTTTCGCAGGCCCAGCCTGCTTCATCAGGCAATAAACATGGGGACAAAACAGAATTTCGGCAATAGCAGATGTAGCGCCTCAGAGAAGAGCTAATTAACCTTTGAACTTTTCTACAGTAAAACCTTAAACAAGAAACAGTGAGAGGCAGGTTGAGATAAGTGCTTCAGAAAACTGTAGCTGACCAAGCTTATTCGGAGAGCACAGAGAAGCTCTTTTGCATAGATAACAACTGATGTTTCTTAACTCTTTCTGTACTGGAAAAAATATAAGACTCATATCTGTGCTACTAATGTTCTATTTCTTAGCTGTACTACACATATAAATCATTATATTATTAGTTTATTTTCACTTTAGATTCCCTTTAAAAACAGTCCTGGGAAGGTGAAAAACAGAAACTTTGCCTTTTTGCCCTTGTGTGTAGACACAGAACAACATGTGTTTGTACTGGTGATTTACACTTTCTTTTCACAGACGGTATGTCCCTTTTTTTCTTATTTGTTCTCATTTTTTTTGCACTCCAAATGGCTTTTAGCTTGTAACCTTGATTGTGACTTGATTATTTTCCACACTGTCTAATTGCGTGTTCTGATTTCAGGTAAATTCCTGGACATCAAAAAATAAAGCCAGCGCTCACCACATGGGCTGCATTTGAATGACTTCTCACCTCATGTGCACCACTTATACAGCTCAAATACACACTCAGTAATCAAACAGATGCAAAACATATGCCTAACTAAATACCTACCATGCAAACAGGAAAGCACAATGGGCGCTGCTAGCCTGGTAGTTACAAAATAATGGAAACAGAATATGGGTAAAAGGCTGCGCATCCCTGACCTAATACTACAGTTGAATGGTTAATCGCTGTGGCGTACACCGCCCCTCCTGGACTAAAATGCACGCCCGCATTCAAACATTATAGTTTGCATGCAAAATACAATTTAAACTTTCTCCATAAACCAGTATTGCATTGTTTGGATGCGGGCGTGCATTTTAGTCCAGGAGGGGCGGTGTGCGCCACAGCGATTAACCATTCAACTGTAGTATTAGGTCAGGGATGCGCAGCCTTTTACCCATATTCTGTTTCCATTATTTTGTAACTACCAGGCTAGCAGCGCCCATTGTGCTTTCCTGTTTGCATGGTAGGTATTTAGTTAGGCATATGTTTTGCATCTGTTTGATTACTGAGTGTATATTTGAGCTGTGTAAGTGGTGCACATGAGGTGAGAAGTCATTCAAATGCAGCCCATGTGGTGAGCACTGGCTTTATTTTCTGATGTCCATATTGAATGTAAGTTACACATTTCTGCTTGGCTGCTGCCAGGGTTAGGATATATGCTTTTAACTTAGGTTAGATAGTGTAGGACATCTGCTCCGGAGAATTACCTCAACGTTGCTGCAGATGTCCAGTAAATTGTATTTTGCATGCAAACTATAATCGAAGCTAAACTTTCTCCATAAACCAGTATTGCATTGTTTGGATGCGGGCGTGCATTTTAGTCCAGGAGGGGCGGTGTGCGCCACAGCGATTAACCATTCAACTGTAGTATTAGGTCAGGGATGCGCAGCCTTTTACCCATATTCTGTTTCCATTATTTTGTAACTACCAGGCTAGCAGCGCCCATTGTGCTTTCCTGTTTGCATGGTAGGTATTTAGTTAGGCATATGTTTTGCATCTGTTTGATTACTGAGTGTATATTTGAGCTGTGTAAGTGGTGCACATGAGGTGAGAAGTCATTCAAATGCAGCCCATGTGGTGAGCGCTGGCTTTATTTTCTGATGTCCATATTGAATGTAAGTTACACATTTCTGCTTGGCTGCTGCCAGGGTTAGGATATATGCTTTTAACTTAGGTTAGATAGTGTAGGACATCTGCTCCGGAGAATTACCTCAACGTTGCTGCAGATGTCCAGTAAATTGTATTTTGCATGCAAACTATAATCGAAGCTAAACTTTCTCCATAAACCAGTATTGCATTGTTTGGATGCGGGCGTGCATTTTACTCCAGGAAGGGCGGTGTACGCCACAGCGATTAACCATTTAACTGTAGTATTAGGTCAGGGATGCGCAGCCTTTTACCCATATTCAAATTCCTGGACATATTTAGTCTCCAAATCTAACACATCATTCAGTCATTTGACTTATTTGCTGGTCTCTTTCTAGCCAAACTACTATTCAAGTGTTTCTCAAATCTTCTTATTGTTTTCTTTTAACTGTTAACATAGTCATTTTACATAACATTACATTGCAGACCCTGGAATGTTCTTTTTTCTGCAGGCTGATGCAAATATTATGGTAGTTTTTATGCAAACCTATGCAGCTTGAAAACTGACCAGTCAAATGTAGCCATTGCTGCATGTGATGGATCTATTTACATACTGCATAAACTTGCACACAATTAGGGTAAAATGTACATCAACTCAGAAATATTACTGACCTTTCCTAGATGCAATATGTTTTCTTATCCTTCAGGATCATTATCTTTATGGTAGAATTGAATACTGATACACCTACTCCTGGTGGCTATGTACAGAACCAAACTTAGAAAAAGTTGTCTCTGTGCAAATATCTATAGACTTAAATGTATTTAGGGTAGATAAAACATGTATAAAAAAGCAAAAGACTATAGTGTAACCAATCAGCTTGTGTCAAAATAAATTGCCAACTAGCAAAAACAATTTTGTATAAAATGGGTTAAGTCAATTATTGTCCCTTACCACCTTATCTATCATGGGTCTTACAATCTGAAAAAAATACTATTCAAATAGGGAGACAGAAGCTGGGTGGCTTGGATATTAAGTTGATAGCTTATATTGATGATATCCTGAATACCTTAAGAGTACAAATGATGGACTATTAATAGATAGGGTAAAATGAATAAGGAGTTTAATGTTTGCCCTAATTTCAGAGTCAATGACAACAAAATGTAATACTTGTGTGCAAACAAGACTCTACTAAGCAGATTAACTTCCTTCGCAAACTCATAGTGGGAAAAAAAGTTATATTGAATAACTAGTAGTAAAGAGATGTAGTGTGTCAGTATTACTGATAGTAGAATATCGGTAATATTACCAATATTCTACCATCTACTGTCCAAAATAATAGAATATTGGTAATATAACTTATATTCTACACTAACCTACCCTCTAACTACTTCTAACACTAACCACCCCCCTGCCTACTACTAAAACTATCACTGCTGCTATAAATCCAGATAATGTTAGCGGTGATTACTGGTACATCCCTGCATCCAAATTATACAGCCTGTGCCTATGATAATCTGTAGCCATTAAATTTACATTGAAAATACAGCAGCGCCAAAATTTAGTCATGTTATTTATATCTGCTTTGCTAAATATGCAGTGAACTTACCAAAATGGCCACTTACGCAGAGTCAATGATTTCTTAAAGGTCTGAGTGGAACTTGAATAGTATGTAATGATTTCAACTTGGTATTTAGAATGTACAGTAATTACAAATATGAATCAAAACTTTTATCTCAGGACAACTTTTATCCCCTTGCCAGCTTAAATGTACTCTTCAAGCTGATTATGCCAAGACATCCTAAAGGGAACTCTCTTCATTGCTAATTACACTGAGAAATAATCAGGACTTAATAAGGGCACAGAATGAGGTATTGTTTAAGGCAATGGAACTAGACACAGATATCAGAATACATCATGACGTAAGAAGTCAGGATAGGGAGGCATCAAATCAACAGAACAAATAAGGTTGGCTAAAACATATGATTTAATGAAAGTTCAAGGCTTTAATTACACAAATAGAGATGAGCAAGTGGATGATTTTTTTGGTATTGTTTTGCTTTATTTTTCGCTGTCTTTCTTTTCCTTTTTTGTTGTTTTCTCATTGCTGCTGAGTATATATCATATATATATTTTAAAGGTGAATTATAAAAGAAGTGAGTTAAAAACAATTCAACTGTGTTTATTAAAATATATATATATATTGTGATACATCACACTATCTTCATTTTCAAAACATTAATTTTTAGTTCTAATATTAAACTACAATTCAAGCATGCATGAATTCTAATATAACCTTCAAACAACAAGTTAAATCATATTGGCTGGTTTATATTGAGGGTGGTCTCTCAAGCTCAAATAAAAAGAAAGAGAGGGCTAACTTTAAAATGTATACATGTTTCAATCATATGTTTTTTGATCTAATCTGGGCAATAGGTAAAAATGTAAGTGTAGTACGAGGTATTCAGCTCTCGTGAAACAGTCATCATGTGTCCAAACGGTCTTGACTACCATGCACTCACATAAGGAAAGTGAGGTCATAGAAATCACTATCCCGAGAGTACTGTAAAGTAATATGATGTGATCAGTGAGGTTTCCAGTATGACAGATGTAACTGAGATCTTTTCCTGGTTCTAGTCACAAGATACTTTTGGATAAAGAGTTACTAAAATGGTACTCTTCATGTTCCAAGAAAACAACTTCAAGTTTTCTTTAATATGTGGGGAGTAAAAGTTCTTCACTAAAAACATCACAGTGAAACATGTTAAAAAAGGCATAAAAAATGTAGCTGCTGTGGAACATAATTCAGAATTTTGAGAAACTCTCCAGAAAACAAAAACAGGAAAAATGATCTCTGTTTACGATCAACTACAGTCAAAATGTAGAATGCAATTGCCAGAAAACAAACAGGGCTAAGTACACAAGCCTTTTCTGCCTAATTTATGATCACAAGCATGAAGATTTAAAGAAAAGTAGTGATGGGTGAACATGGCCACTTCCTTTCTCAATAATTTTCACAAAAACATCCCATTTTCACACAAATGATAATATTCCTGAAAATATGTGAGCATGAGAAGAAAATGTTAATCTCCCTGGTGGCAGGACTCTTTCTGGATTTTAGGGTCTAACAGTGGTAAAATTATTTAACGTGCTTTTAGACCCTATTATTTAACGTGCTTTTAGACTCTATTGGCCTTTTGCTGGTAATAATCATTTCTATAGATGCTTTAAATAGTGTTGATCATTAACAAGCTATTTCCATCCCCTTCTTGTACCTCTGACACTGTGGAAATCCTTGACAGGTTTTGGTGCTCCGTATCAATTGTTATGTATAGAGTGCTTGGGGGGGCCCATGTAAAACTTGCACCGGGGCTCATAGCTCCTTAGCTACACCACTGCATAAACATAATCATACAGTCTCATATATTTAGGTACAGTTTAAGTGCTTCATTTTAAGACTGACAAATATGCCATTCTGAATGGAAAAAAACTAACAAAAGTAATGACCCTTTAACCTTTCCTGCACTTAAACCTTCTTAGAAACCTTCTCTTACTCTTTCTTAGCTGCTTTGGCTTCTGTTTATGTTGCAGGAAACAGACTGAATGGACAAGCTGTTAAACAAGCTAATTTAAATAGGTAACAACTACAGTTTTTTAACTATTGCTGCACTGGAAAACAGAAGGGACTTTAAACAATTTCTAGTAAGGCTAATACTATATGTACCTTTGTTTATCTCATTATGTGTAATGTCACTTCAGGTACACTTTAAGTCAATTGAAAAAAAAAATGAAAATACCTAGGTGTGTTTTACTACTGTGAGTGAAGTGTGTACTGAGGTATCTTTTCTATTGAAAAACAAAAGTATGTTCAAAAAAGTAGAACAAGATTGATGGAAAGTTTATTTGAGAGGAGTGTGGAGGCTGCCACAGTGGGCATTCTGTCTCTGCTCTGACACATGGCTTGCTTGTTGTAGATCTTTGTCTCAAACTACTGAAGCCAAAAGATCAGCGTGACAGTCAGGCAACTGGCATTTTTTTAAATAAGGTAAAAATGACATTTTCAATATTCCTTTGACTTCAAGTTTCCTCTAAGGCTAATTGTCAAGCACAATAAATAATGTGTGCTTGTGTAAGGATGCATCCACTATTCCTGCAATGAATAAATATAAGCTTTACCTCAGAATTACTTTATTTGCATATCAATGTTGTACTATTTTAAGAACATTCATATGCATTAGGTATATAAAATCCTGAAATTATGATGATTAATATATCATATTTATGTAGCTCAAATTTCTAAATGTCTTAGTGTTTCTCTGACTATAATTATGTATAATTATTGTAATTATTAATACAGATTAAGTTATGCAAGCAAAGCTGCACATTTTGTCTCTCAGAAACACATTGTGAAGAAACTGATGAAGTCGGGTGTTTAGTAACTTTGGAAGTGATATAAGAGGCGTATTATGTTGAGAGGATTGCTCCATCTGAACTAAAATGTCCATTGGATCTAGACAACGTGTAGCAAAAAAAATGTTTGCTGCAGCCTCCCTTAGCCCTCATGAAAGATCTGTTCAATGAAATAATAAGTCCCTTAAAGGGAATACTCGAGCAGAAAAAATACATGACAACTACTAACCCGGGGCTTCATGCAGCCCCAAGCAGCTGCTATGTCCCTCACCGCAGCTCTGCTCCCAGCCGCCGGCACGGGATCCATGACGGTGTAGAGGCCGACTTCGCCAGCTCATCCTCTACTGCGCCTGTGCAAGTACCGCTGTCAATCATTCGCGTGTGGTTTGGAGTGTACTGCGCAGGCACAGAACTAATGCACCTGCACAGAACACTCTGCAAGTGATTGACAGCAACGCTCAAGCAGGCGCAATAGAGGACACCTGGTGAGGTTGACCTCTGCACCTTCGGGGACCGGGAGCCAGCAGCTGAGAGCGGGGCTGCGGCGAGGGACATAGCGGCTGCTAGGGGCTGCAGGAAGCCCCAGGTAAGTAGCTGACATTTATTTTTGTTTGCTCATATATTACCTTTAAGCCTAGTACACACTTTCAATTTTGATTCACCAATCACTGACTAGAGATGGCCCGAACCTTCGATTTTAGGTTCGCGAACCGGGCTCGCGAACTTCTGCAAAAGTTCAGTTCGCGCGAGTGAAAAGTGATGGAAAAGATGTTTCAAGGGGTCTAACATCTGAGTTTTTGCATGGTTGAGTGGTATAGACGCCAAAAGTCCCGGGGGGGAATCTGGATTTGACGCAAAGCAGCGTTTTAAGGGCAGAAATCACATTGCATTCTAAATTGGATGCCTAAAGTGCTTTAAAACATCTTGCATGTGTATACATCAATCAGGGAGTGTAATTAGAGTACTGCTTCACACTGACACACCAAACTCACTGTGTAATGCACCGCAAACAGCTGTTTGTGTCGTGACGGCCGTGCTGAACTGGTGCGCATCATGGCGAGAGTGCAGGCGATAGCGGTTGGTCGCCAGGCTGAGGTAGCTCAATGACAGAACAACAGTGATTGTCCAGCTGATCGAATTTGGTCTGTCCACAATGAAGCAACGACCTTATTATCTTTGGTGTGCCCCCCCCCCCCCCAAACACTTATATAGCCGGCGGTCATTGCTTCATTGTGAAACGCAAGCCCCTTCACCGCGGCAAAGGTAATGATCACGAAGGGGAATTGACACATGTACTTGCCTTTTGTTTTGTTGTTGCAGCCGCAGTGCAGCCAGAAAAATTAGGCAGGCATGTACACGCACCAGAAAAATTATTATAGCGGCCGCTGCTAGCAGCAGCCTTAAAAATTCAGGAATCCGCCTGGAGTCCTGGTGGAGCATGTTGGTGGTGGCGGAGAAGGCAGTCAAGCGGCCTGCAGGCAGAGATGCTGTGTGGGGACCGACTTAGTCTCGGGGCAGGCAGACACACGGCGTGCAGGCAGAGATGTTGTGTGTGGGGACTCATTAGTCTTCGGGCAGGCCTGAGCGTGCTTTGCAGACCAAGCATCCGTGGTCAGATGGACCCTTGACCCAACGCTGTGCGCCAGAGATGTCACCACTTGCCTTTCAACATCACGGTACAGTTTAGGTATCGCCTTTTTTGAGAAAAAAATGCGGCCTGGTATCTTCCACTGCGGTGTGTGGCTTTGCTTTTGTGTGCTGCTTTTCCTCAGGTGGTCATCCCATTGCAGTTTGTGCTTTGTAATCATGTGCCTTCGTAAGGTAGTTGTCCCTACGTGGGTCTTGGTCTTTCCATGGCTCAATTTTCGGTGGCAGAGAGTACAGATGGCATTGTTCCCATCTGAGGCAGACACGCACAAACATTTCCACAGCGCTGAGCCCTGGGGTGATGGCACTTTGGTGGTGGCGGCCGACTGAGTGTTAAGTGGGGTGCCAGAATCAGAGCAGGAGGAGGAAGATATGTCACGCTTCCATGTGGAAGCTGAGAAAGATAAGGTGTTCTGTGTTAAATAGTCAACTACGTCCTGACGATATTGAGGGTTAATGGCACGTGCCTTCTTCTAAACATTGTACTTTGGTCGAGGGCCGCACAAAATCACGACAGCGCGACCTCGAACAGACCTGCCAGGTAGCCTGCCTCTGACTCTGCCTTTTGTTTTGTCCATATTGGGGGGGATGAAGTGAAAGGTATGCACTGACTTGACTAATACAATGTATGGTTACACAGGTGCAGTGAACAGGTATGCACGGAGTGGTATATCACACTGTGTGCGATCACGTGGGTAGGTGGGTGCACTGAACAACAGGTAGGTGGGTATATGCAGTGCTGCTTGGTAGTGCAAATGTGCACCTGTCACACACACATACCGTGAACAGGTACAGTGACTGGTGGTATTAAATAGCACTGCATGCTCTCATGTAGGTAGGTGGGTGCACTGAACGACAGGTAGGTACCTGTATATGCAGTGCTGCTGGGTAGTACAAATGTGCACCTGTCACACACATAAACACGTACCGTGAACAGGTGCAATGACTGGTGGTATTAACAATGCGTGCGCTCACATAGGTAGGTGGACTAAACAGTGAACAGGTGCAGTGATTGGGATTACAAATTTGCAGCTGCCTGTCACACACACACAGGTAGTCACTGCATGTGCTGTGCCTGGCAGTGGAATTAAGGGGCCAAAGGCCAGCTGCAACTGACTGACAGGGCTGTATATACATATAATGCAAGCGGGCCACACAAAAAAAAAAAGATCACAAGAACAAGATTAGCTCTCAAAAGAGCTGTTGAGGGGTGCCTTTTTAGCAATAAGAATCAGCAAGGAGCAAGCTAACAAGCCTACAAGAGCCTAACTAAGCTTCCCCTATGAGAGTCTGAAGCAGCTCTCCCTTCTCTAATTACTGCAGGCACACGAGTGAGTAAAATGCCTGATGCTGCCTGCCTTTTAAAGGGGGGGGGGGAGGGCCTCCAGGAGGGAGTGTAGCCTGATTGGCTACAATGTGCCTGCTGACTGTGATGTAGAGGGTCAAACTTGACCCTAATGATGTACCATGGGGGCGAATCGAACTTCCGCAAAAGTTTACGGTTCTCCGCAAACGTGAACCACGGAAGTTCGCCAGGAATCGTTCGCCAGCGAACCGTTCGGGCCATCTCTATCACTGATCAATTTCACCATCTCCACATAGAATGACAGTTTACCTACACAACCTGTTCATAGTATTCAAAATCTGTTGACCAGCATACTACATGAAGATGGTAAAATGTACTAATCATTTGGCCAATTAAAACTGATGGTGTGTACCAGGGTTTAGACAATGTGATCTCAAACTTTTCTCAGTGGTGAAAGTTGTAAAGGTCCCAGGTGCCTCAAAAATTAAAATTATACAAAATAAAGTACCAAATATAGTGTGGTGATCAAAGTGTATTGAAAAGGAATAAGAACTGTACTTATACTTTCATCTTTACATTAAAAGCTTTTACTGGTTTACAATAAAAATGAAGTATCTATCTTCAAACAGGAAAAGGCAATTGGTTACTCTTTTAAGTAAAAGTTTGTACAATCTAGTGAAGTACCCTAAGACAGAGAGTTTGCGTATGGAAACAGCGTAACCACCAAAAAAAAAACATTTTGTTAAATCATACAAAATAGCTTATACAATAACCATCCCAAACATTAAAAACCTGTCTAATATTGTATAGGTCCCCCTTTTGGAGTATCCATCAAAACATGTACAAAACCTGTGAAGGTGTCCTGCTTGCATTTCACAGGTTAAGAGATAGTGTTTCCCGATGCTTCCAAGACCTCCCGGAATAACAACAACATCTGTAAAGCACTTTTCTCCTGTAGACTCAAGCATGGCTCAGCCCAGTAATTGGTTGCATGGTAAATTGCAGTACAAAAGGAAAATTCTACAACCTGCGTAAGTGGGAGCTACTGGGAAACAGGAGCCAAATGGTGCAGCATGTCTAGATAACTGGACTAGGATAGAAGATTAGATTTTATACCCACAAAGGTAGGTTGAAGCCTGCAGGCAGATGTCCACTCCCACTCAGGTTTTCTAGGTACTGTGATATAGGAACTGGATGGTCGCCCTCCTGTGTAGTTTTCTAGGGCCAACTGAGAAAAACTCTGCAACCTCCCAACTGAGTAGTAATACAGTGTACAAGAACAATTTTGAGGGCACCTGTTATGACTAAACACTTAAAAACAGTTTAAAAAGGAAAGGTAGTATTGGACTTACCTCTCCTGCAGAAAAAATAGAGCAATAGCTGGAAGTATAAGTTTTATTGAGCACTAAAATGGACAATGTGTTTCTTGGGACCCCACCCTCTTCTTCAGATCTATACAACAACAGTGCGGGCCATGTCCTATTCAAAGTGATAAGTAGCTTACAGATGGGAGCTTCTTAACATCATGCCATCACACAAGGATTAACGGATAATCCTATTGCTAGTTTCCTTCTCACGATGGGCGACCTTTATGGACCTTTATGGAGCATTACTCAGGCAAAAGCCTGAGTAATGCTCCCTTTTACCGGGCCATGGTCAGCCAGGTTTTATGCTGTGGTACTGTCCTTCAACACCCCAGCCTTGCTTCCCAGAGATTCGCACGCACCCACCGAGCATCCGCCGCCATCTTACGCTGCTGCATCTGGGGGTCTCCTTTAACAAGATGACCCCCAGAGCTTCCCGCACACATTGCCGAAGCCAAACCCCCCACACACAGCTGCGCCAACACCAAACAGCAATGTGCCTGTTTTCATTTTGACTTAAGAAATAACCATGGTGTTATTTGAAAACTCTCCAAGTGATAACTAAAAATGTAATTTTCTAGCAGGCATATGGATCTGATTATCTATAAAGTGTTAACAAATTGATGGAATAATTCAGCTTACAAAAATCTATAATAGGTTAGTTATTCAAAGATGAGAGATAAGGTTTAGGGAGATGCAAAGGTCAATAACCTACTTTGAAAAATTCTACTAGCAAAAAGTATCACAAATGATAATCAACTCCGATAGACGTTGCTCTCATCTTCACTCATCGTCTTTAGAAAAGCTGCATTCCTGTTTTAATATTTTCTGCAATAGTAAAATATAGGTAATGTTTTCAGTATGATGTCCTTTATCACACAGAACAAACTAATGACTAATTGTTCAGTAACCGCTAATATGTATGTGGAAAACATGCAAGGTTCCATAGCAACATATGTATAGAAAAACACAAAAGCATGATGGAAAAGTGAGACAAAGTCCACAGCTATGTGCAATTGAGTGAGATAATAACAGCTTTAAATCTTATCAGTTTCTGTGATATTACAGCAGAAAAGGAAATAAAGGAAGCAAGTAACATTAAAGTAATTCTACATATTAATCTTTTACAGAGGTGTTTCAGTTGTGTGCATTTAGGTAAACACAAACTAGTTAAAAGGTGTCCATGGAAAATCTGAAGCTTTCGGTTAGCCATTTTATTCAGGTATTTCACATCACTAATTAAAATGTTTGCTATCAGCAGAGTATAACCATTGCATTCTCTGACAAAACACATTGAAAACCCTCCTACAAAATTAAATCTGTAGAATGTGTGAGTGAACAAGTCCCCATCTCATGTTTTCACCACCGTAAAATGCATGAAAACGTTTTTGCCCCTTCATTATTTTCCATGTTATTGCTTCTTTTTTATGTTGAATAGTTTCTGATGTCTAAAGAAAGTAATATTAGGCAAGGATCAAGGGCGTAACTAGAAATCACTGGGCCCCCCTGCAAAAATTTGGATGGGGCCCCCACCCATAGGTGGCAAATAATCGTAATGGGGCTGCGATTCACCATAAAATAATCGTAATTCAGCTGTTTCACCAGAAGTCACCAGAAAATCGTAATGTGGGCAGCAGTCACCAGAAAATCGTAATGTGGGCAGCGTCCACCCGAAACCGTGATGTGGGCAGCAGTCACCAGTAAATCATAATGTGGACAGCATTCACCAGAAATCCGTAATGTGGGCAGCATTCACCAGAAAATCGTAATGTGGGCAGCATTCACCAGAAAATCGTAATGTGGGCAGCATTCACCAGTAAATCATAATATGGACAGCATTCACTAGAAAATCGTAATGTGGGCAGCATTCACCAGAAAATCATGACGTGGGCAGCAGTCACCAGAAAATCATAATGTGGACAGCATTCACCAGAAAATCGTAATGTGGGCAGCATTCACCAGAAAATCATAATGTGGGCAGCAGTCACCAGAAAAAAAATGCACCTGTAAAAAAACAAACAATTCACTCACCTGACAGAAGTCTCCTCTCCGGCCTCTGGCGCGCAGCTCCCCCGACGATCCTCCTGCAGCAAATCTCCCGCACTGACAAGCAGAGAGCAGAGCTATGGGAAGATGGCGCCCGAAGCCCTGTACTGGGGACATAAACAGTCTCCAGTGCAGGGCTTCGGCAGCCATCTTCTTGTAGCCTTCCTCCCGGGAGACTGCAGGCTGCGGGGAATGAACTGGCACGGCGTCTATGACAGTGCTGGGCCGAAATTACGCATGCGCGTAATTACGCACCGTAATTTACCGCTATTTTACGCGTAAGCGCTACGCGTAATTTACGGTCTTACGCGTAAGTATGTACGCGTAAGTCGTAAAGCGGTATTGTAATTACGCCGGCTACCGTAATAGCGTAGGCATGCGTAATTTTACGGCAAATTACGCGTAATTTTACGCGTAATTTCGTAGGCACAACTCCCCTTTTCTAGGAGTAGCCAATCAGTTATCAAGTTTGTTTGGGAGCTACATCCTAAGCAACCAATAGTATCTTCTCCCGCCCTTCAGTATATAAGCTGTCAGCCATGATCTGTGTTCTTTGTGGGTTGCTTTCACTTTCTGAGGAGAAGGAGTGAGACAGAGAGTGATACAGTTACACATCCATATTAATTGCAATTCTATTGCATTTTCTTACATCTTTGATCTGTGTGATTGTAAGCCTGTGTTAGGAAGTTGATTATTGTAGTTAGGGCTTTGTTTAGGGTTAGAATTCTGTTGTTTAGTGAGGCAGGGAAAACTGATTATAGGGCTTGTGATTTTACAGTGAAAGCGTGTAGATAGTAGAGACAAGAGAGGGCCTGTGATATGTAATAGAGTGAAATCAGTTAGATTCAGGGATTGTGTGCTGAGAGTGAATTGTATTTGTGTTTTTTGTTTTTTTTAATCATTTGATTTGATTGAATTTTATTTTCATTTTTTTTGTGGGGGGATTTATTTCAAGTGCGTTGTCCAAAAGCAATTGATATATAATTTGGACTAGCTCTCCAGTCCTCTCCTCCCTCATTACATTGAAATTTTAATTTGATTTATTTTTATTTTATTTTATACGTTTATCATTTGTCACTTTCCCCTACATTTCAATAAAACACTAACGTTTGGCACTTGCTGAACATATTCCCTACAATGTCTGGCAGAGGTGGAGCAGGCCGTGCCCGTGGCCGAGGAATTGAAACCACTGCAAAAAGATGTTTGTTTGACACCTTGACAGGCAGTGATCAAGAACCAGCAGCCCAAAAAGTACATCCCTATTTCACAGCAGGAAGGGGACGCTCTGCACCAAGCAGGGGATGCACTGTACCCGGCAGGGGTCAGTCCAAAACTGGCAGGGGACAGTCAGTTGGTAGTGGACAATCAGTGCGAGGTAGTGGCCAATCCTCAACAGGCACAGTGAGGAGTGAAGATGTAACTCCAAAAAAAGTCTACAACCTTACGCGCGATTCTATGATGATGAAGGGCCCACGACGCCCCATTAGGGAGAGCCAGGCTGATGATATTGTGGAGTTTGTGACGAGAGATAGCGGTTCTCAGTCCCCCAATCTTCAGGCCCTGGAGAGTAGCAGCAGTACCAGCAGCACACCCATGCCTGCTCAAAGATCTGCCACCAACATCCAAAATGAGCCTTCACTTCCATATACTG
Organism: Hyperolius riggenbachi; assembly: GCF_040937935.1. NCBI lineage: Eukaryota > Metazoa > Chordata > Amphibia > Anura > Hyperoliidae > Hyperolius > Hyperolius riggenbachi. The sequence continues at coordinate 324,081,336 of NC_090648.1, forward strand.
CACATATTGCAGACCTTGTGGACAAAGCTCTTTCGCAGTCCGACATAAACCTAGAGTCTGATGCCCAGATTTTTTTTAATGAACCGCAGAATGTTATCGATGAGGGATTGGCGGGTGATGATCATGATGACAACTTGTACCATGCCCGCGGTCAGTCTCAGTCCTCAATGGGAGAACATAACATCCAGGATGAGGGCTCTCACAACCTTCTTTCTCCCAATTATCCTGATGATGATGAGCTGGGTTCTTATAAGGGATATAGTGACGATGATCTGGATAGGGACTATGCCCCGCCTGAACGTCACGATGATGCCAACTCAGATGATTCAGAGCCGCAGAGGCTGCATCAGCATACCGTGAGACCTAGTGGAAGCAGTGGCTCCTCTGGTAGGCTTTTTCAAACGAGGCAGCAGCCACAGCCTGAGCCTGCATCTGAAAGCACCCTCTCCCAAATTGTTGTGCCTGAGACTGAAAAAACAGTTAAAAAATCATCTAAGAAAGCCCCAGTTTGGAAGTACTTTACCGTTGATGAATCTGATCCCCACATTGCCATATGCAACATTTGTGGTCATAAGGTGCGTTTAGGGAAGGACTTGTCAAGAGCGGGCACAGGTGGACCACTCTCCCACATAAAAAAGCATAAGAGAGAAAATCAGCTTGTTCAGGAAGCAATGGGTAAAAGACCCCGCACAGTGCCCCATCCTTCTTCCCATTCAGGTTCTGACATCGGCACCCCTTCCCCCTGCCTTCACTCCACAACACAGTCTGGCAGTAGAGGCCACATGTCAGCTACCTCAATTGCACGTTTCTCGTCAGTGGCTCACAGCACCCAGCCCTTAATTACTGAGTCGATAAGGTCGACAAAGCCACTGCCTTCCCATCACAGCAGGATCCGGAGGCTGAATGGGCTGCTGTCACAGGCTATGGTCCAGCAGTTATTGCCCTACAGTCTTGTAGAGGAGGGTACAGCCATTCGCGAGCTGCTGAGGTTTGGCATACCAGAATGGCGGATCCCCAGCCACCATTTTTTTGCTAGGACAGCAATACCTGACCTGTATCGCCACACTGTGGATAATGTGACCCTGTCCCTTGACTATTCTGTAGGCAACAGGGTACATCTCACGACGGATTGCTGGACCAGCAGTCATGGCCAGGGACGTTATATGTCCTTTACGGCACATTGGGTCACCCTCCAATGTCAACAGGAGGGTTCCAGTCCTGGGGCGGCCAATGAGCTGGTTGCGCCGCCCCGTGGTGTCAAGGGGAACAGTTCCACACTTGCCTCTAGTCATGTCGCAACCGCTACAGCTGAGGCCCCCAGTAAGCGTGCCCGTGGGACTGGCCACAGCAGAGTGGTACATCGACGCTGTCAGGCGGTTCTGGGCTTAGTCAGCGTTGAGCAGCAGAGACTTACTGCACCAAATGTCCTGGCCATTATCAACGGACAGGTGCAGAAGTGGCTGACCCCAAGAAGACTCCAGGCTGGTCATGTTGTATGTGACAACGCAGCAAATCTGATTGCCGCCCTGAATCAGGGCAACATCCCCCATGTGCCATGTTTTGCCCACATACTCAACCTGGTGGTGCAGCGCTTTATACGCACCTACCCAGGTTTGAGTGATGTGGTGCAGCATGCAAGAAGAGTTGTATCGAAGTTACTTTATTCTTCAAATGCCAAAGATTCGCTGTCTAAATTGCAGGAGAAACATGGCCTGCCCCCCCATAGGCTCATTGCAGACAGTGCAACACGGTGGAACTCCACACTTCGCATGTTGAATAGGTTGTGCGAGCAGAAAAAGGCGGTTGCAGAGTACCTCCGAGGAGGACATGGCACCCGGGGCGCACCTGCCCGATTCACCCAGGAAGAGTGGCGGCTGATGTATCAAGTCTGCCGTGTCTTGTCCCCATTCGATCAGGCTACAACATTCGTAAGTGGGACACAAGTCTGTATCAGCGAAGTGATCCCTCTCGTGTACATGCTGGACGAGAGTCTGAGTAGCCTGATGGCAGCTGGGGAGGATGCGCTTGATGAGCTTGAACAACAAAGCTTGCTCCAAGCCACCCAAACTCAGGCACATGAGGAGGAGGAGGAGGAGCTTACTTTCACGCGGGACTTACTTGAGGTGCCTGACCATTGTGAGGAGGGAGAGCAGGCCAGTGCGGCATCTGTGGTTCATGGGTGGGTAGACATTGGAAGGCAGGACGAGCAGCAGCAGCAGTCAGAGGATTTTGATGTGTTGAGCAGACCGGATGATTTGGAGGCGCAGGCTCATCTCTTCCCCATGGCTGTTCATATGTTGAAATGCTTACGCAGAGATCCCCGGATCCAAAACATTAAGGAGAGGGATGACTACTGGTTGGCCGCCCTTTTAGACCCTCGATGCAAGGGGAAACTGGGTCAGTTCATTCCAGCAAGCCGGCAGGAGGAGAGGATGCGGGAGCTGCAGCAGGCCCTAATACGTCATGTGCAGGAGGCCTTTCCACAGTCTGAGATCACAGCTATCCCCACTCATCGCACCCAGCAAGTAGCTGAGCCTAGCAGACCCATTCTTCCTGGAGACCTTTTTGGAGCAATGAGAAACTTTTACTTCTCTGAGCGTCCAACAATAACAACAAGAACAGTAGAAGGAAGTTTTCACCAGCGGGTGAGCCGCATGGTCAGTGATTACATGGGGTCACTTGGTGCATCTGACAGTATGCGCACAGAGGACCCTATGGAATTTTGGTCCGCCAGACTGGAAACCTGTCCCGAGCTGGCGCAGTATGCGCTTCAACTTCTGTCATGCCCAGCTTCCAGCGTCATTTCTGAGCGTGCATTCAGTGCGGCAGGTGGGGTGGTTACTGAAAAGCGATCCTGTTTGTCTACAGATTCAGTGAACAGACTGACCTTCTTAAAAATGAATCAGTCCTGGATTGATGGTGAATACTCAGCCCCTGCCCTCAGAGACAGAAACTGAATGAGATCGCTTTCAACTCCCTCTGATATACCTATGTGTCTATAAGATAACATTAAATATTTAATGTTCAGTTGTGTTCCCAACATTATTGTGCACTGCACAATTTGATTCAAAGGTACAGCAGTCTTCCCACTTTTATGGAGCTCTATGGTTAAACCCCCCCCCCCCCCCCCCCCCAAAAAAAAAAACCTTTTATTGATATCGTTGCTCACACCGTTACAGTGCACTGCACAATTTCATTTTTTTCTGCTCCTGCTGCAAAAGTATTTCAGTGTTCCTACCCTCATGGAGCACTGCTATGTCCTGCTATGTTTACTGTTGTCCCTGATGTTGCTGCTGTTTTGTTTATTGGTCTTCCACCTTTCCGGTGACTTTGCCTACTACCTGCCACCAAAATGTCTTGGGCTGACTGAGGGTGATGGTCAACTTACTATATGACTGAGCCGCTGCTCCTCTCAGGGCCACAAGCTAGGACTTTGCCTACTACCTGCCACCAAAATGGCTTTGGCTTACTGAGGGTGATGGTCAACTTACTATATGACTGAGCCGCTGCTCCTCTCAGGGCCACAAGCTAGGACTTTGCCTACTACCTGCCACCAAAATGGCTTTGGCTTACTGAGGGTGATGGTCAACTTACTATATGACTGAGCCGCTGCTCCTCTCAGGGCCACAAGCTAGGACTTTGCCTACTACCTGCCACCAAAATGGCTTTGGCTTACTGAGGGTGATGGTCAACTTACTATATGACTGAGCCGCTGCTCCTCTCAGGGCCACAAGCTAGGACTTTGCCTACTACCTGCCACCAAAATGGCTTTGGCTTACTGAGGGTGATGGTCAACTTACTATATGACTGAGCCGCTGCTCCTCTCAGGGCCACAAGCTAGGACTTTGCCTACTACCTGCCACCAAAATGGCTTTGGCTTACTGAGGGTGATGGTCAACTTACTATATGACTGAGCCGCTGCTCCTCTCAGGGCCACAAGCTAGGACTTTGCCTACTACCTGCCACCAAAGTGGCTTGGGCTTACTGAGGGTGATGGTCAACTTACTATATGACTGAGCCGCTGCTCCTCTCAGGGCCACAAGCTAGGACTTTGCCTACTACCTGCCACCAAAATGGCTTTGGCTTACTGAGGGTGATGGTCAACTTACTATATGACTGAGCCGCTGCTCCTCTCAGGGCCACAAGCTAGGACTTTGCCTACTACCTGCCACCAAAATGGCTTTGGCTTACTGAGGGTGATGGTCAACTTACTATATGACTGAGCCGCTGCTCCTCTCAGGGCCACAAGCTAGGACTTTGCCTACTACCTGCCACCAAAAAGGCTTCTGCTGACTTAAAAAAAAAAACTCACCTTTTTCTTGTTCAGTTTCTTGGTGTCCCCACCGTTAGGGTGCACCGCACTTTTTTAAATAATTTACCACCTTCTCTTGATTATAGATAGCTGTGTTCCCACTGTCAGGGAGCACTCCACAAAAAAAAAAAAAAAATCACCTGTTCCTGTTCAATTCCTTGGGTGTCCCCACCGTTAGGGTACTCCACACTTTTTATTATAATGTACCACCTTCTTTTGATTATAGATAGTAGTGTTCCCACTGTCAGGGAGCACTCCACAATAAAAAAAAAAAAAATCACCTGTTCCTGTTCAATTTCTTGGGTGTCCCCACCGTTAGGGTATTCCACACTTTTTATTATAATGTACCACCTTCTTTTGATTATAGATAGCTGTGTTCCCACTGTCAGGGAGCACTCCACAAAAAAAAAAAAAAAAAAAAAAAATCACCTGTTCCGGTTCAATTTCTTGGGTGTCCCCACCGTTAGGGTACTCCACACTTTTTATTATAATGTACCACCTTCTTTTGATTATAGATAGCAGTGTTCCCACTGTCAGGGAGCACTCCACACAAAAAAAAAAAAAAAAACTCACCTGTTCCTGTTCAATTTCTTGGGTGTCCCCACCGTTAGGGTACTCCACACTTTTTATTATAATGTACCACCTTCTTTTGATTATAGATAGCAGTGTTCCCACTGTCAGGGAGCACTCCACACAAAAAAAAAAAAAAAAAAAAAAAAAATAACCTGTTCCTGTTCAATTTCATGGGTGTCCCCACCGTTAGGGTACTCCACACTTTTTATTATAATGTACCACCTTCTTTTGATTATAGATAGCAGTGTTCCCACTGTCAGGGAGCACTCCACAAAAAAAAAAAAAAAATACTCTCCTGTTCCAGTTCAATTTCTTGGGTGTCCCCACCGTTAGGGTACTCCACACTTTTTATTATAATGTACCACCTTCTTTTGATTATAGATAGTAGTGTTCCCACTGTCAGGGAGCACTCCCCAAAAAAATAAAATATACTGAAACTGAATTTCTGGGGGGAGGGTGGAAGGGGTTCAGGTCTGGTTACCTATGATTTACTGGGGGGAGGGTGGAAGGGGTTCAGGTCTGGTTACCTATGAATTTCTGGGGGGAGGGTGGAAGGGGTTCAGGTCTGGTTACCTATGATTTACTGGGGGGAGGGTGGAAGGGGTTCAGGTCTGGTTACCTATGAATTTCTGGGGGGAGGGTGGAAGGGGTTCAGGTCTGGTTACCTATGATTTACTGGGGGGAGGGTGGAAGGGGTTCAGGTCTGGTTACCTATGGATTACTGGGGGGAAGGGTAGAGGTCTGGCTACCTATGAATCACTGGGGGGGGGGGGGAGAGGGGAGAGGTCTGGCTGGCTACCTATGAATTACTGGGGGGAAAGGGGAGAGGTCTGGCTACCTATGAATTACTGGGGGGAGAGGGGAGAGGTCTGGCTACCTATGAACTACTGGGGGGAGCGTGGAAGGGGTTCAGGTCTGGTTACCTATGATTTACTGGGGGGAGGGTGGAAGGGGTTCAGGTCTGGTTACCTATGGATTAGTGGGGGGGGGGGTGAAAGGGGTTCAGGTCTGGTTACCTATAATTTACTGGGGGGAGGGTGGAAGGGGTTCAGGTCTGGTTACCTATGAATTTCTGGGGGGAAGGTGGAAGGGGTTCAGGTCTGGTTACCTATGATTTACTGGGGGGAGGGTGGAAGGGGTTCAGGTCTGGTTACCTATGAATTTCTGGGGGGAGGGTGGAAGGGGTTCAGGTCTGGTTACCTATTTATTACTGGGGGGAAGGGGAGAGGTCTGGCTACCTATGAACTACTGGGGGGAGCATGGAAGGGGTTCAGGTCTGGTTACCTATGGATTACTGGGGGGAAGGGGAGAGGTCTGGCTACCTATGAACTACTGGGGGGAGCGTGGAAGGGGTTCAGGTCTGGTTACCTATGATTTACTGGGGGGGAGGGTGGAAAGGGGTTCCGGTCTGGTTACCTATGGATTAGTGGGGGGGGGGGGGGTGGAAGGGGTTCAGGTCTGGTTACCTATGGATTTCTGGGGGGAGGGTGGAAGGGGTTCAGGTCTAGTTACCTATGATTTACTGGGGGAAGGGTGGAAGGGGTTCAGGTCTGGTTACCTATGGATTACTGGGGGGAAGGGTAGAGGTCTGGCTACCTATGAATCACTGGGGGGGGGGAGAGGGGAGAGGTCTGGGTACCTATGAATTACTGGGGGAAAGGGGAGAGGTCTGGCTACCTATGAATTACTGGGGGGAGAGGGGAGAGGTCTGGGTACCTATGAATTACTGGGGGGAAAGGGGAGAGGTCTGGCTACCTATGAATTACTGGGGGGAGAGGGGAGAGGTCTGGCGTCTGGGTACCTATGAATTACTGGGGGGAGAGGGGAGAGGTCTGGGTACCTATGAATTACTGGGGGGAGAGGGTAGAGGTCTGGCTACCTATGAATCACTGGGGGGGGGGGGGGGGAGAGGGGAGAGGTCTGGCTACCTATGAATTACTGGGGGAAAGGGGAGAGCTCTGGGTACCTATGAATTACTGGGGGGAGAGGGTAGAGGTCTGGCTACCTATGAATCATTGGGGGGGGGGGAGAGGGGAGAGGTCTGGCTACCTATGAATTACTGGGGGGAAAGGGGAGAGGTCTGGCTACCTATGAATTACTGGGGGGAGAGGGGAGAGGTCCGGGTACCTATGAATTACTTGGGAGGGTGGGGGATTAGGTCTGGCTACCTATATTTAACTGGATGGAGAGGTCTGGCTACCTCTATTTATATGTGTATCAGATATACATGCATGGAGATTTATTATCAGATGCATATATATATATATATATATATATATATATATATATATATATATATATATATATATATATATTTTATTTATACATATACTGTATGTACATATGTCCCCAATATCCACCAGCTGTGATCACTTGAAGCCGTATTCATGTGCTTGTCAGTTGCTTACTTGAACCACCAGCAGAAAAAAACGCAAACCTGCTCCAAAATATTCACTGAAACCTCCAGCAACATATTTCAGCCCTCCTGAAACTCCTAGCGGCTTTCTGCCATCCTCCTTGCATGGAAGCCGGCGTGTTACCTGACCTGCCTAGAGTCGAGTGATACGCCTGCTGCCGTGAACAGAGTACGTCGGAAAGCCAATAGGAGCATGCTAGGAGCTTCAGGAAGGCTACAAAACGCCGCTGGAGGCTCGGTAATATTTTGTAATGCCTGCAAACCAGGCCCAAATTCTTCTCCCCCACCCTAAAGAAAGAACCCCTGAAAGGGACACTGAGCAGGGGCACAGGGTATGTTTTTAAAGGGACTCCAAGATCAAATTAAACGCAAAATGTGAACTTACCCGGGCTTTGCTGTAGCCCAGTGTTGGTCTGTAGTTGGCCGGCGGATCCTGGCGACACTCGGGCCGAGTGTCGGGCTCCTTCTTCCGCATACATCACGCGTAACGTCATTACGCCGGCCGCCTCGCGTCATTACGGTGGCCGGCGTGACAGTACGGCGCATGCGCGATTAAACCACGCATGCGCCGTACTGTGACGCCGGACACCGTAATGACGTTACGCGTGATGTATGCGGAAGAAGGAGCCCGACAATCGGCCCGAGTGTCGCCAGGATCCGCCGGCCAACCATTTCTGAAGAGGCATTGGGAGAAGACCCGGAGGTACGTCGTGGGAACTACAGACCAGCACTGGGCTACAGCAAAGCCCGGGTAAGTTCACATTTTGCGTTTAATTTGATCTTGGAGTCCCTTTAAGTATACCCAAGTGTATATGAAGTGTATACACTTCCTCTCTTAATCCCTCTCCATCCCAGTATGCCCACTCTCAATGCTATTGAAAACATGGCTCCTACAGAAAGTAGAGCTGAAACATGAAAAATGATGTCTGTGGGTCCTTACAGCGCATGCGCAGTCTCTGTCTCCTCGAATTATTTTCCGACTCTCTGCATCGCATCATAGTTCCGTGCACTATGACGCATGCCACAGAGAGGAGGGGAGGAAGAAAGTAGAGTAGCCTGAACCTGCATGCGCTGTAAAAGAGAACTAAAAAGCAATGAATAATTGCTACATATACTCTTTACACTTTAAATGTCTATTTTGCACACTGGTGCTTTGTGTTGGACACAGAAGAAGATCTCCAAAATTAAGGGATTGCATCACACAAGCAATGTGACACATACAACTAAGTATTCTGCATAAATATATGTTTTTGAAATGCATTGTATTAACAATGTCATTGCATTTCTTTTGCGATTATTTAGTCCAACACAATGTGTCAGTGTCAGAGATCGTACAACAAAAGAGAAGAAACTTATCCTTTTTTAAGAAAAAAATTTATTTTTTTGTGAAAAGTTTTTCTTTTCTTTTTTTTTCTTAAAGGGGATTTTCAGCCTAAACAAATATACTGTCATTAAGTTACATTAGTTATGTTAATTATAATAGATAGGTAATATAATCTCTTACCCACCCTGTTTTAAAAGAACAGTCAAATGTTTGTGATTCATGGGGACAGCCATCTTTGTCATGGGGGCAGCCATCTTTTTGGTTGAAAGGAGGTGACAGGGAGCAGGAGACACAGTTCCAACTGTCCTGTGTCCTGATCACCCCTCCCAGCTGCACACCCTAGGCTTCAAATGTCAAATTCAAAATGTTAAAAAAAAAAAAAATGCACCAAAACAGCAGAACGAGAACAACAACATCAGAAATCCCATCATGCTTTGCCCGGATTCAGGGGAAAAATGCCCGGGCAGTTTTCTTCTGTACAGCTAAAAATGAGGCTTGTATAAGAGAAACAAAGTTATGATGCTGTGAAACTGTTAAAGAAACACCAGGCCTTTTAAGTGCTGCTGAGTCGATTTTTTTTCCTGTCTGTGAACCTTGCTGCATTGTGGAAAATAGCTGTTTACAGCTGTTTCCAACTGCCAAAAAACCATGCAGCAGCTACATCACCTGCCAGCAGTAAAAATGTTCAACAAAAATAAACAAAAAAAACAACAACAAAAAACCCTCAGTCCACCCTACCCCCTGTCCCCTTTAATTGGCGGACCTCCTCCTCCACATTCGCCATATGCTGGCGCATCTCCAGCATCTGGCTTTTAAGTAAGCGGATTTCCCGCTCATGCCTCCTCTTGGTCTTCGTCAGCCTCCTCACCTGGCCCCTCAGCCTCGTATATGTTGATAGAGGAACTGTAGAAAAAAATGTGCAAAATAGGTAAACCCAGCAATCCATCAACTTGTACATATTTCAATCTCATTGATCATGCCTAAAATTAAGAACCTGTAATGTAATACATATAACATAGCATTTACTTGCTTTTCCATAGTATGCAATGTTAATCATACACTAAGAGAATTTTACCATAAAGCAGTGTCCTGGCTCGACTAAGATAAGCCCTCTGGCTATGATGGCTGGGGCCAGGTGAGGAGGCCCTTGACGAAGAAGGAGGCCTGGGTGCAGAGGATCCCCGGGGCCGGGCAGTGCGGGCACCACTTGCAGCTGTAGTAAGGAGTAATGAATAATACAATTTAATCAAAATATATGATAAAATGGATACAAAGTAATAACTTTATTGTTTGAACTACAATTACTTTTATTTCTATTTTCAAGTGAACTTTGATAAGGACCTTACTCTAAACACAGAACAAAAAATCATATTCTTATTCCTTTAATGTATTTATTATACATGAAAGAATATGACTCTTCAATACAGTAAAATAAAACTAGGATAGGCTTTAAAGTGATCCTTTGCGGCTATTGCGGCCTCCGGGACGTAATAGTAGCATAGGGGGCGATATTTTTGCTGGGAACACGAAGAATCACTCGCGTTCCCAATGCCTGTCGGTTCCTGACAGCGAAACCGGAAGTGGTCGCCGTGGGGTCCAGGAGGATCTGAGCGAGGCGGCGAGGGCACCGATCGACTGCAGGGGGCTCAGGGAAGCCACAGTTGAGTCAAAATCTTTTTTTTTTTTTTTTACAGGCTTAAGGATCACTTTAAAGAGAGTACTTGGAACGCAGACTGGGGCAATGGTTCATCTTGTAGTAGGAATACGACCCTGGGCACACAGTCAAGATATCAATGGTGTGGCTCCGAGACAACTCTGTGTATGTCCTTGAGTGGCCCAGCAAGAGCTTAGGCTTCAATACGATTGAATAGCTCTGGAGAGATCTTTAAAAAAAATTGCTGTGCAACAAAGCCGGACCATCCACAAGGCAAACCTAGCCACTTGCCTAGGGCCTGGAGAGGATATAGGGTCCAGATGGACGACAGCACCTATCAAATTTTTCTAAAAAAAAAAAAAAGTTAATTGATCATCAGTGGTTATCAAAAACCAATGTTAAGCCTAGGGGCCCATTTTTTTTAATAACTTTATTTGCATGAATGCAGTATAATCAGTACATATTGCACAAATATCATCACTATGCCCACACAGGAGCACAAAATAATATGTTTTAACCCATTTTGGAATAAGCCCCTAACAAAACAAAATGTGGGAAAAGTGCTGCACTGTGAATACCTTACGGATATATACTTTAACTGTACATACTGCACAACTCTATAGTATTCAGCCCATGGAATTATTTTTTAGGATAAATACATACAGCATATAAAACCCAAAATAGACATACATAAACTAACAGTTTGCTGACTTACATCCAATTTGAGCAACCACCCGCCTGAGCAGGTCCTGGTCCCTCCTCTTTAGGTCGCTCCAGAGCATTTGGACCTGCTTGGTGGTGAGGTCCCGCCGGTACTCGGCCCTCAGGATCCCCTGCACCCTTCTCACCACGTCCCGTTTCTCCCTCGCGGTGGTGAGGTCATAACGGCCTCTTGTAAATTCCTGGAAAAGAAATATTACAGTATTAATGACCACTGTATTATACCTTCATTAATTAAGAATCTTCTTACTTACAGCATAATGTAAAAGATTATAATATTATTCATAATGACAGTTTTCAAAAATTGTGGGAAGCAACCAACTATGACTTCGGGCAGATACTAGGGCTCAACGATGACTAGTGCCACCTATAACTGCTGACATTACTAGCCATAATAACTACATCATTTCATTTCATGTGTGATTGGACTGACAGAGAAGATCCTGTGACAGCAAGCATCAAATATATAATTGAATGGATTCCATGAACTGGCCGCGGCGTCCATAGACTTTGTGCCAGTTCATAGCCATGGGCGTCCGCACAAAATTTTCCAGGGGGGGGTGCAAAAAGGCAGGGAAGAAGTGGTGCGCCGCAAATCTTAGAGAAGATGTGTGCGCCGAAAAACCTGAGGGTTATGTTGTGCGGCGCACGTACGCGCCGCCCCCCAAAATGGGTGCGGCCATGGACCAGAATGTGGGTGTGGCCATGGGTGGCGACAAATTTTCGTTTACTTAGCAATGTGGGACATTAGATTAGGACAGTGGTGGCGAAACTTTTGGAGGCCGAGTGCCCAAACTGCAACCCAAAAGTCAATTTATCTATCGCAAAGTGGCAACAGCAATTTAAAACTTCATACAAACGTTTTAACTCATACATGAACATTATTGAAAATCCAAGTTGCAAATAAACTGTGAAGATAAACAATTTCTTTCATCCTACTCCTGAAAAATGTATTCGTTTTTTAGAACCTCACAGTTTTATTTTCCGTTTTAAAAAGCAAAAATGTAGGTTTAATGCTATTGTCTCATAGGATAATGATTCAGCTTTTCCCAGAGGCCCCCAACAAGACAAATGTAGCAATCATGAGGCCCCCAAGAAATCATCAGGCTCCCAACAAGACACATTCAGCAATCTTGAGACCCCCAACAAGACAAATTCAGCAATCATGATGCCCCCAACAAGACAAATTCAGCAATCATGAGGCCCCCAACAAATCATGAGGCCCCCAACAAGACATTCAGCAATCTTGAGGCCCCAAAAAAATCGTGAGGCCTTCAACAAGACGAATTCAGCAATCATGAGGCACCCAACAAGACAAATTCAGCAGTCATGAGGCACATAAATAGACAGGATTTCACATAAATAGGCAGAATGCCCCCTTAATATGGTAGACACCTCTCACCTGGATTCTCAATTCTCCTCTACTGGCTGTTGTGCCTGGCAATACTGTTTTTGGTTGGATTGGGGATGACGTGCGGGCTGAAAGGCCTTGCGTGATGCTTGCCTGAAATGTGGCCCAAATTGCGATTTTTTTCCCTGCTAAAATGTGGCCCAAATTGAGTTTGTTTTCTGCTAAAATATGGCCCAAATTGCGTTTACTTTCTGCTGAAATGTGGCCCAAATTGCGTTTATTTTCTGCTGAAATGCAGCCCAAAGTGCGTTCATTTTCTGCTGAAATGTGGCCCAAAGTGCGTTTGTTTTCTGCTAAAATGTGGCCTAAATTGCGTTTGTTTTCTGCTAAAATTTGGCCTAAATTGCGTTTGTTTTCTGCTAAAATGTCTATATTTGCTGCTTTGGGGTTACGGTTACGCTCCGCCCATACAATGTCATGACCACACCCATTTTTTGGCGGGGCGCCCAAAAATGGGCGTGGTCATGACATTGTATGGGCGGAGCGTAACCGTAACCCCAAAGCAGCAAATATAGACATTTTAGCAGAAAACAAACGCAATTTAGGCCAAATTTTAGCAGAAAACAAACGCAATTTAGGCCACATTTTAGCAGAAAACAAACGGGCCTGGGGGGCGTGTGCGGCGCGCATAGTGCGCCCCGCACTATGCGCGCCGCACACGCCCCCCAGGCCCATTTTCCGGCGCGCTGCGACCCCCTCCCCAGCCGTCCACAGCCCACCCCCCACCTTCACTTATCCCAGGTTGGAACCAGAAAAAACAGGTCACTGTAGTGAATATGTCTCACTCTACTATTAACAGTACTGCTACAAATGCAAAGTTACAGAGATAAACTAAAAACAATTCTCTACTACAACACCTATGATATCCTTTTACATGATGGGACATATAAAGATTTGAGAAATGCAGTCAGAAACAGTAGCCAAAAACTATACATTCTGTTAATAGATTGCTTACCTCAATTAGCATGACTTTCATCCTGAGGGGAATTTTGGGAGGCATCTTGATGGCAGACTGGCAGTGCTGTGTGTGTGATGCGTGTGATGCGTCCTCTCCACGCGTTTGCCGGTGCCTGCTCTGGCCAACTTCCTGTCTCTACGCATCAGCCAATCAAAACTTCCGCTTGTGACGTACGCGTGTACGTACGCGTACGGAGGCAAAGTACGCATGCGCGCGCGCATTGGTTGCATAGCGGATACGGAAGGTTGTACGCCTGTCGACTACACCATACGCATCGGTGGCAATCGGGTGCGCACATGCGCAGTACACTCACGGCTAACGCGTAAAGAAAATCCGCATGCGAGCATAATGTTACGCATACGGTTACGATAGCTACGCGGAGATGCGAAGTTCAATGCTAAGCTTACGGTATCCTTACGCGTAACTTCGTAAGTTTACGCGTAATTACAGTGATGTACCGTAGATAATTTCCTGCGCCGTAACCGTAATTGCGTAATGCGTAATAGCGTAAAATTACGCGGAATGATCCGTAAGCGTAGATTTTTCCATTACGACCAGCACTGGTCTATGAGACGCCACGGCCAGTTCAACACCTGGCTGGGGGGTCCTACAAACAGGCGAGTGGCAGCGCTCCCGCGCACACGGCAGGCGGGCCCCAGAGGGGCCCTGAGCCCCCCTGTGGCTGATGGGGTTGCATCCCCTATAGTTACACTGTTGGCAAGGATACTTGAGAAAACACACCATCAGTGGTGTGACAATTGGAGATGTAGAGCTTGCAACCACACCAAGGTCACTGGACCTGAAGGACCCATCTGGGGCCTCCCTCCAGTTGCTGCAATAGTTATTTTATTGGTTCTGTCTGGTAATTATCACCTCTATATGTGCTTCAAATAGTGCCCTTACTTTGCCTCTGCTTTTTTCACACAGTGGCTTTCCTTGGAAAGATGGTTTTGGTGGTTTGTGTCATGCAATTATTATACAAAGAGTGCAGGTGGGGGAAGGTTGCAATTTAGCATTGGGGATCATGGCTATATGCTGTAGCTACGCCATTGCACATAATACAACATAAAGTGGGTTGATTTATGTGCTCATATTTACATGTTTTGTATGAATCACTTGTGTGCTGAGTTGGACGGCACTGCAGCAAGGCCTTAAAGGGAACCTAAACTGAGAAGGATATGGATTTTTCCTTTTAAAATAATACCAGTTACCTGACTCTCCTGCTAATCCTGTGTCTCTAATACTTTTAGCCACAGCCCCTGAACAAGCATGCAGATCAGGTGCTCTGACTGAAGTAAGACTGGATTAGCTGCATGCTTGTTTCAGGTATGTGATTTAGCCACTATTGCAGCCAAAGAGATCAGAAGGTCTGACAAGCAACTGGTATTGTTTAAAAAGAAACATCTACACCCCTCTCAGTTAAGGTTCCCTTTAAAGCTGCAGTGGCCTATTTGTTAACAATTGGCCTGGTCTTTAAGGGGGTTTAACACTTTGGTCCTCAAGTGGTTAAAGTGGTGAGGGTTTTTACACACATGAATATCCCTTATGTTTAAGCGGCTCACATGAGTTTATGGTGAGAGTTACTGTGTCCCAGCAAGGAACTGGAGTGGAGGAGCAGCAGCAAGAAAAGGCTTCCTGACATCAGGCATTTGAAGTCCACTATGCGATCCTGCAGAGTATGAAGAGACTTTGTCAATGGCAGGAGCTGATGATGGGAAAAACACAGAAGCGTTCACATTTTACTGAGTGTGTCTGAGATCACTGGAGATGGGTGGGTGTATCCCTATAAGGATAAAGAGTAAATAAGGACTAACATGAAATGAGGCCCTAGGCAAGATACCAAATTTGGCTTCTTTGGTAAGGTAAGATGGAGTATGGGGGTCATAAAAGGTGCCAGCCTGACCCATGGACACCGGCTGGGCCCTAGGCATCTGGTGGTTTTCAGGATGATCCAGCTCTAATAAAGAGGACCCCAGAACCATTTATTAGAGCATAATAGACAACACAGTGGCATAGGAGATAGCACTCTCACCTTGCAGTGCTAGGTCCCTGGTTTAAAGTCTATCCAGTGCACTATCTGCACAGAGTTTGTATGTTCTCCCTGTGTAGTTTTGGGTGTAATGCAGTTAATTACTCACTGCTCCCCAAATCCAGCGCCAACTCCACATTGGCGGCAGGACGCCAACCCAGCGGACTTCCAGGTTTAACGTCCTCTGGTTGCGCCATCTCCACAAGTCCTGGTGGCGGTGGGCGTGGCTTCAGTGCTGGCACAAGAGTCAGGGTATTTAAACCCTGAACTCTTATCCCACCTGTTCTGCCCGCCCTGGTTTTCCTGTCCAGCATGTCCGGTCTGTCCAGTCCCGTCTGCGCTGTCCTGTCCAGTTAGTTTGTTAGCTCAGTCATGTCCGTACTCCTTCCCACATTGGCAAGGTTCCTTTTCTGTTCTTCCTGTCACTGGCATGGTAGGTCTGGGGGCCGTGACCTGGCGAGCACCAGGCAGAAAAAAGGTCCCCCACACTTTAAGGGTGATGGCCCATTATCCCTTGCGAGGTGCGCTGGTGAAGACCCATGCTCGCTTAGACCCCACACCCTGGGGTGTTTGCACTTGGAACCAATGATGAGAGCAATAGAACCCTGTCCGTCGGTTTCCTCCAGGCACTCTAGTTTCCTCCCATTTTCTAAATACATGCAGTTAAGTTCATTGGTTTCCCCCCTAAAATTGGTCCTAGACTATAATGGACATATGACTGTGAGAGGGATTAGATTTTCAGCCTCTCTGAGGGACAATTAATGGCAAGTCTATGGCAGTGCTATATAAATACTAAATAATAATTTATGAATGTAGAAAGACTGCTGATATACATTACTTTATAGAGTAATTTGCAGAGAAGGGGAATAGTATTGGCTCAGACATTGAATGTATAGTGTGAGAGCTGCTTTGCTCCCATTAGATAAAGGTTTTTTTAAGGTGGAGCATACACAAAGTCTATAGAAACTACAGTAAAAGTATAAAATGATATTATCACAATTTGAAGGAATCATTTGTGGATCGTTGTGTAATTAGACCGTCTATTTGTAAAAGCTAAGTTTATACTTAGATTTTGGGTTTCTACAGAGTCCCCTCAAAAAAATCCCAGGTAGCCACAAGCCAGGAACTAGAGAAAAGATTAGACCCAACTTTATTTTTGTTCCTTTTCAGCCATTGTTTCATTCTTTGTTTTTGTCACATGGTAGTCTATATTGTATTGATTGTGTGACCACCTCACATGTCAAAAAACTGAAACTTCATGAAACTACATCATTGTAACTACAGCAAGGGTCTTATTCAATTCCCTTTTATGCCTAAGTTTTCTCCTAGAAGATAACTTTACAAGTTCTGTTTAAAATAACTCTTCAGCACTTTAAAATTAAAAAAAGTATTCTGAGTATTTTCATGCATGCTGGAAGCTTAAAATGCATTTTATTGAACAGGTGTAAAAATATCACCTAGGAGAAAACTTAGGAGAAAAGTGAATTGAATAAGGGTCTTTAATTGACCCTGGACCCGGTACTGGTTGCTCTAGAGTGTTGTAATTTTCTCTACCTTATTAAGAAATGTGTGTGCATATTCTGAAGACCATTCAAGTTGCTTTTAACAATCCATAATTTAAACATGTGTTTCTGCTTACTCAAGATTACGTTTTCATTCAGCACTGATATGATTGAATTGTACTTCATTCCCTGTGACTCAGGTGTGGCATCACAGGTAAAGGAATGTTCCCTGTATTCAGTGCCAGAAGGTATCCTGGATATCTCAGAAAGATTTATGTTATATTCTGTGATGCAATATTTATACAAAATAGCTGAAATGTGTTTAAATTGAGTTTTATAGTATTGCTGCCAAATCCACAGGAGATGTAGAAGCATCACTTATGATCATAAAAGAGTTCATGACATCATGGCTCCGCCTTGACAACTAAAAAGTGTTGCTCAGATTCTTTTCTGCTCAGTGTGAGTGGTCTTCAGCCAAACCGGTCCAAAAATTTGGACTCGGGAGGCCCCAAATCTGACCACTATTGAAGCCAATGGGGAAAAATATTCTGCTGGCTTGTTCTGGTTTCTGGAGCCCACCAGAGGAATATTGTGTTGTCAAAAAAATGTCTATAGCAGTGTAGATGGTCCTTTTAATGTGGCTTGGGGAGCTGCATTGGGAAAGATGCAAATCTTGTGAATCATAGCTTTGTGGGGGACTATAAGTGCTGCACATGTTGTCATGGAAACACTCATCTTTGGAACACCCAACAGTGCAACTTTATGTTGGCAGAGCATACTTTTCTCTGCATGACAATCTTTGTTTTTAAATATCTTTCTTTGTATACAACACCAGCAGCACCACAAAATACATTTTTAAAAAAGCAAAATCAAACTAAAATACTCAATATCTGCATTCATAATCTTCTATGAATCAGAAGTATAGCACAAACCTGGGGGCCAATAATTTCTCACTGCAAAATCCAGAGATCACTGCATACCATAGAATGGTGCATCATATTACTAAATCGATTATTCCAACAAGCATTTAGTAGACAGATATCAACAATGTAACAATCAGCACTTTGCCATAAAACGTCCGCTTTTATTCAGCTCCATGAAAACTCTTTCTTTACCACAAGCAAAGCCAA
The DNA here is from genome assembly GCF_040937935.1 of Hyperolius riggenbachi. Classification (NCBI taxonomy): domain Eukaryota; kingdom Metazoa; phylum Chordata; class Amphibia; order Anura; family Hyperoliidae; genus Hyperolius; species Hyperolius riggenbachi. Next base: position 324,099,365 of record NC_090648.1, read on the forward strand.
TAATGATGTTTATGGAGAGCAGACCAATGCACAGTTAATACCATTTGCTGAACTGACTGCAGATGAGGCTAATTGTACAAGACCTTACAAGAAGCAGATCTGGCACTCATGTCTAGCATTTTGCCACAACACTCCTACCTCTCCTCTGTTCAGCTACGCAAAAAAAAAAACTCCCTTTAGGAGACATAGAAGGAGAGGGGTTCTTCAACTTGAGTTTTATTGCAGTAAAAGTATGTTTTTAAGATTACATTTATAGTGTGGCATCATACACGCTTCACAAAAGTTCTACACCAGCCTTTATCAGCCTTTTTACACTTCAAATAATTTTTGAAACTCAAGGGACCCCTGCATTAGGGGGGCAGTGGTGATTTGTTTTAATTTTTGGACCACAAGGAACCCCTGCATTAGCGGGGGCGGTGGTTATTTGTTTTGCAAGATACACGGTCTTTAAAACTCAGTGTGGTCATTCATTGTAACAACCTTGTTTAGCCCTCATTCCATGTTTCTTCCTTACAGTCCTTATTACAGTAGTAGACTGAACTGTATCCCAGAGGCGCCAGAGTAGTATGCAAGAGATTAAAAACTGTTTAAAAAGAGTAGGTAGTGGTGGACTTACCTCCTCCAAGAAGACACCAAAAATCACTGGGTTTATAATACACAACAATGTATTTCATAAATACTCCACAGTTGCAGTTGGTCGGGTCTTATCGCCCCACCTGCCAATACAGTGGTTGCCTTTGCGGTAACCCTGGTTTCTAAGTATCCATTCACATTGTTTTAATTTACGTTTGGTATCTTGACTTACTACACTATACAGGGTTCTCTGTGTCCTCCTTTGTTTCTTATTACAGTAGTACGTGTTATTGTTTCTTGCTAAAGACCCCACAATTATTGTGCTCCCCTATAACAGTACTCTTTATTATATCAACCCTTATTATGATACCGCTCGTTATACTGCTTCTCTATTCTGTTGCTTTTTATTAATGTTCTCCATATTATTGTTATCTCCAATTTAGTGCTTCTTTATACATAACCCTCTCTTATATTATTCTCTGTTATACTCCACCCCCGCCACATTTGGGGCAAACATACAATGAGAAACAGAGGAGCCAAAGAGGTACTTTTGAAACTTATTAGCCCGCCACTGTCAAGGGAGGGGAAAATGCCAGGGAACCCCAGCAAAGAACTCAAGGAACCCTGAGCTTCCAGGGAACTCTGGTAATAAAGCCTGTTATACACCAACACCTTCTCTCTATCTCTATTTACCATTAGAAAGTCCCAAAGAGTTTAATAAGACTTGTTACTATGTCATAAGAGGTTCTATAATTGAGATAGACAGGAATCGTGTTTGTGCACTATAAGCACAACCATTTCATCAAGGACGGCTGGTATATCAGTGATCTGGAAAGTACATGCTGTATGTTTGCTGTGGATGGTCTGGTCCAGCACACATGGCAGTTAGGGTAGACTGACTCACTTAGCAATGTCCATCTCCTACAGGGTGTATCACAAAGTAAAGTGGAAACATGATAAAAGACTAGGAAAATAAACAGTGCAGTTGACCATCATGTACATTTTCCCTAATAATCTTCCTGTTGAGAAAATGACTATATGATTAGAAATCCAGCAACAGTGAAGAGACTGGAAGCATTCTGTCCTTTACTTATTACTGGAAACTATGTAAAATACACTAATCTGCAAACATATACTTAAATACCGGTACATATAATGTTGCAGAAAGATCTGGATAATAGTATATCGTGGATCACATCAAAATAATGCCTCTTTTGTTTTCCTAAGTTTATTTAATGACAGAGGAAGGTTGAACAGTAGTTCTGTAAAGTTTACTCATGTAAATACTAGGATTTAAAGTAATTAATCTCCACACTGACCAGAGGATTATTAAAGATACCGCCATACAATGTCAGTGATTGTTCTCACATGCTCCCTATTTCATTTTTCCATGTACTCTGAAATAGTTTGGCATTATTTGTAGCTAACTGCACCAGAAGTTCCACATCAACAGTAATTATTCTCCAACAATGACACAGGTAACAAACAGTGATGACATTTACTTTGACCATTTTCTATTGTCTTTAGTGCTGATGTAATCACATGCAGGTGTGCTGCCAGTATGTTTACGTATAAAGGCTATGAGGACACTGTGGCAGAGTAAAGGTGGCCATACATCTAGTGATGATGGGCAGATTCGACAAAGAGACAAATCTCTCTCTTAATCGAATCTGATTAGGCAGAGATCTGTCAGCTGCCCATACACAGCTGGCCAATTCCTGATCGATTTCATGCTGAAATCGATCCAGAATCGGCCTTTTGATATTGCATCCACCGCCTCGTTGCCCCAACGCTATCCCCCTAATGTCCTCCGGTGTCCAGTGCAAGTGATAGGTTACCTGTCCACAGCCTCCGCTTGTCCCCCGCTGCTTCCAGGATTCTCCAAAAACATTCGCCACGTGGCTGCTTAATAATGTGGCCACGTGTCACACACGCACACCCTTACTAGGCAACCACGTGGGGTGCGCGTGTATAGACAGTGGAGTGCGCCCGGAGCAGCGGAGGACAAGCAGAGGCCACAGACAGGTAATGTATAACTTGCACTTGGCACCGGGGGGACTAATCATTAGGGAGGGACAGCGCCAGGGGTTCCGACATTTCGATCATCCCGAAATTGGACGACGTTACCGCTGCACACCTGATCGGCCCAGCATCGTGCTGCATATGTCGGGCATGCACAGATTTTTGTTTGATTTGATTATAATAATCAAATCGGATGGTCGATATGCCGCCAAGTCGCCTGATGTATGGCTACTTTAAATCTAAGTCTATTTCACTGTACTAAAATATGAGAATGAAGTAAACTTCAACTAATCTTTACTATAATTATTTTCAGCAATGGTATAGCACCAAAATAGTATACAGCATTTTAACCACTTTGCATCCAGACCTTGTTTTCCCCTTATTGACCAGAGCAGTTTTGACGCTTTAGCGGTGTCCCTGTTTAATCACCAATAACTTCATCTGTACTCGTGCCACTTAAATGATCTATGTATCGTTTTTTTCAAGACAAACTAAGCTTTCATTGGGGGGTATTTGGTCCCAAAAAAATGTTCCTTTCTATGCATTTTAATGGGAAAAAGGGGAAAAAAATAAAAAAAAATGCATTATTTCTCAATTTTGACCAATTTCTGTTTAAAAATAAAAAGTGCGATTGACATAAAAACTGTGCAACCAGTTAAAGTCGCCCCAGTATAGATATCCAGATGTGTCCCCAGTATCACCCCCCCCCCAGTATAGCCAGATGTGTCCCCAATATCAGCCCCCCCCCCCCAGCATAGCCAGATGTGTCCCCTGTGTTTGCCACCCCCAGAATCGATTGACAGATGCACCCCCAAGAATAGTGCCCCTCTTTATAGCCAGATGTGTCCCCGGGATCAGGATTACCCCATTATAGCCAGATGTACCCCCAAGATTAGTGCTGCCCCCCATTATAGCCAAATGTGCCCCCAGTATTAAGTTATGGGCCCCCCCAGGTGCCCAGATGTGCAACATTTGTAAACCCCCCCTGCCCTTGGTTACTCAGATGCCCCCCGTGTATATGCACCCCCCCCTTTACATATCCCCCACCCCCTAATAATATATAGCCAGATGCACCCCCCCCCCCCCCATTAGGCAGCCCGCTCTATGCAGAAATAGTTTAAAAAAATGCTCAAGCAGGCAGTCTCACTCACCTTACCTTGGTCCTGCCTGCGACTGTCCTGAAGCCTGATCCTCCGATCACCGCTCTGCAGTCAGCCGCATATTGCCGGTAACCCGGGTCCCAGCTTGATGACATCATCAAGCCGGGACCCGGGTTTCTGGCAATATGCTGCTGACTTCAGAGCGGTTATCGGAGGATCAGACTTCACGACAGTTGCAGGACCGAGGTAGGTGAGTGTGGCTGCTTGCTTGTGCATTTTTTTAACTGTTTGTGCACCGAGGGGGACAGATGAAGGATCGCTGCAGTTCACTACTGCAGCAATCATTCATGGGAGGAGGGTGGACTAATTAGCCAAAAGGGAACATGTTCCCTTCCACCAATTAGTATTGCAGCTGACAGTGCTGGAGGGTGCGCTCTGAAGCGCACCCGACCGTGCACAGCAGGGCTGCAAGGAGGTCAGTATATCTACGTCACTGTGGCTTGGAGGGTGCCACAGCTGACGTAGATATACTGTAGTGGAAGACAAAGTGGTTAAAGAATACACTAGTAACAGAAGCCCCTTCTATTACCTGCCCCTCAAAAGGGAGAAAAACGTATGCCCTTAGCACCAACTACAGCCAGTTTAGGGTAAAACCAAATGACTTCTTTGTATGTTTTAAGAATGTGATAGTGAAAGTAAAGTGCCTGGAGGAAACCCAGGCAAACACAGGGAAAATATAATCTTTCCTTTTTCAATATGATTTCCTTGATCAGGACTGAGCACTGCAAGTTAGGCTTGGTTCACACAGGCTTCTTGCCGCATCTTGCACAATTTTTTTTTTGCTAGCAAGCAGAAAAGTATTTGGCAGCTTTAGGTGATCCTTCCTGACAATCATCTTTTTTTTTTTTTTTTTTTTTTGCAGTATTTTCAAAATTATTCTGCGTATTTTTTGCTTGCCACGACAAACTTCCACAATTTGTATTTTCCGCCCATCAACCAACTGAATAACCAACTAATTAACATCTGCACCCACAAGCAAAACGGCAAACTGCTCGACATGGCCACATTCAAAACAAGAACGTCTTTCAAAGGACATTGTACACACGTGGCCAACTGCACGATAGCAGCCCATGTGATAACAGGCAAACTGCCTATTATCAGTCGCTTGTCTAGTCGTTTGCCAAGCATACACACCTCATTGTTGTCCAACAAACCAAAATCAGATGACAATCAGGCGGTTTGGTTGAATGTGTGTCAGGGCCTTAAAGTGTACCATAGATGGTACACTGGCCATTATTTATACTTACCTGGGGCTTTCTCCAGCCCCATGAGCCCGGGGCATCTTTAACCCCTCCACTCTGGTGCTATGACTCCCAGTAATTCGGTCAGTCGCAGCCAGTTGTTACCTTCTGCGCATGCTCGGCTCAACCACGTGCGCACCCCGCCGTGCGCACACCCCATCTGTGCTCCCATCCCCTGGAGCATTCTGCGCCTGCACAGTACTACACAGAATGCCCCAGGGGATGGGAGCGCGATGAGGGGTGCACGCATGGCTGAGAGGTGCGCTGCCCAGACTACCGAGAGTTATAGCAGCAGAACAGAGGGGTAGAGGTGGATGACGAGGGAGGCCCCCATGTTCATGGGGCTATAAATAAGGGCTAGGGAACCATCTCTTGTTTCCTTTAACACAGTAGGTTCAAAAATCACTTGTGTAGGAAAAGTTGATCTATTCTTTTGACATTGCATCACTTCCAAGTGTATGTGATAGTTTTGTTTGATGATTAACTGACTACAACAATGGTAGTGACTGATTTTACACAATGTTTACATGATGATTAAATAAAAGGTTAAATAAAACCTGTAACCGTTGAGTAAACAAAACATTCAGTAAACAAGCTATTATGTACAAAGTCTGGACTGAACCTGAAAGTGTTAGTTCTGTGGTCAGATGTTGCAACAGAAGGAAAATCTTTATAATTTGCCAAGTCTTTCCACTACTTAACTGCAGTTTAACCACCTAGAAGGTATCTACAGAATTTTAAAGGTTCATATTTTATCCATGTGTACAGTAAGAACTATGGTTCATAGCAACTCATTTGAATGTCTAATGAAAAATTAAATCTCATATTTTATCTAGGTGTATAGGAAGAACTGTGACTCAAGGTAATACATTTTCATTCTAATTAAAACATTTAAAACAAGTCTTTTCCTCAGCAGAAGTTCCCCAAAGTAACCTGTAATCTGTATTCAGATCCCTATAAGCCAGGGGAAAGCTACAGTATAAATTTGGAGGTTGTCCATGATTCCACTACAGTTCATCCAAGAAGTCCATGTAAATTATTATTCCAATTTCCCTTAATTATTGCTGTTAATATTTGTGTTAGGATATTAGTTAAATTGTCCTTACATATTGTGTATGTGATAAGAGAAACATCAAACCCAACAACTGTGATGTTCATGGGAAAATTAGCAGACTATCCCATAATGCCCTAGGCTTCCATAGCAGCCAGGGACATGGAATCCTACATGTTAAGAAACATGTCTCCTTATAAGACCTCCAGACACTAGAGGCCTGATAAATGAAACGTCATTAATTTTACCATGTGCAGGCAGTGCACAGCAATTTTAGCAATTGCTATGGGAACATGTCGCACAACACGTGTTACCATAGCAATGTATGCATTACCCTGGTAATGTATGTTGTATTAATGTAGTAATGGGTAGTGCTTCCGTGGCGTTAGGAATGATAATGCTGCCTGCACACAGAAAAATTACCGTACTTTCATGCATCAAGCCCCATTTTTTTCATCAATATTAACACCTGAGATCTCCGGTCTGGTTACTGTGCTAAGGAGATAGTTGTTGAGGGTGGGCAATAACTGATTTCCACTGTTATGTGTGGCTGAATAGTGTACTGGTTAAGCTGTACATATTCAGTAAGGAGTTTCTTGGGCAAGTCTCCCCAACACTGCTACCGCCTACTGATTACACTCTTGAGGCTGCCTCACAAGCAATTTGAGTCCTACAAGAGAAAGGTGCTATACAAATACTGGAATTATTATTATTATTATTATTATTTGCAGCTACTGCAGGATACTAAAACGTAGTGCAAGCAGGGTTCTTCATGTGTGAACTACTGCTGCATAGTTCTGCTGTAGACCACTCTTACTGCTCATTTCTCTGCCCTGTGGGACTTAAGGGGCCCATACACTTACCGATTTTCCCGCCGATTCGATCACTGTGATCGAATCGGCTGTGAAATCGTTGCGCAAACGCTGACCGAACGATCGACTTCCGTCCGAAATCGATCGTTCTTCTTGTCCATGCGGAAGATTTCTCTCAATCGCGGCGGGTCGGGAGTGCTTCGATAGCGGCGTTTGAATGCCCGACGACCGACGATAACGGCAATACATTACCTGATCCGGCCGGCGCGAGTCCCCTGGTCTCCGCTGCCTCTTCTCCGCTGGGCTCCAAGTCCGGCAGGCTTCACTTCTTCCTGTTCCGGGAGGAAGTTTAAACAGTAGAGTGAAGCTGGAGCCGAGCGCGGAGAAGAAGACAGCGGAGACCAGGGACTCGCGCCGGCCGGATCAGGTAATGTATGCGGGGGCCGGGGGGGGGGGCGGCGGCAGAGGCGATTCCACAAACTGTTTGCAGTTAAGACAGCCATACGATCCCTCTCTGATCAGATTCGATCAGAGAGGGATCTATCTGTTGGTCGATCTGATGGCAAATCGACCAGTGTATGGCCACCTTTAGTCTACTACATTTGCAACACATTAGAATAGGCACCGAGCAGCAGGGCTCATGCTTCTACAGTAATAGTTGTAAACTATTTTCAATGTTCATCATCAGTTTATGCTGTGGTCCTTATTCTACTACAATAGTTACAACAGCATATTAGACAGGCACTGAGCACCAGTGCTGCTCATCAGCGCAATATAACCTTGAGCTACAGTTTTCTATTCATCATTACTTTGTACTGTGGAACTTACCGGTACTAATCTACATTTTAACACCACAATGTCCTTGGGAAAAATGAACACATCAGTAACAGATACTCTCCCCAATTTACACAAAATTGGAAATCATGGATCTCTTTTTACAACATACTTGGGCTTAATTACTGCACTAGATATTAGAGTTATCGGCCTATTAGTGAGAAAGATATAATAATGTGGTTTTTTTTTCATAATTTTCCTGGGAACCACCACCAGTTCTAAAGTATTATACAATATTTCTTATTGATTGAAATTATCATAAGAAAAAATGCAATTTATATAAACGCAGAGGTTTATATCTGCAATTACTACATTTTTTAGCATATAAGACGTACTATTTCTCCCCCAAAAATGGGGTGAAAAATTCCCTGCATCTTATTTGCCAATTATAAGGTATCCCAGACTTATGAACACCCACTAATACAAACCGCCGAACCACCGCGATGTTGGGGACTCCCTGTATTGTTCTCCACTCCCCTCCCATGTGTACTCCTCTGCCCCATTTATACCGATAACTATGAGAAGCTTCAGCAGATGCTGACATGAGGGGGGAAGGACAAACGGGGGCAGAGGAGGACAAACGGGCTGGAGGGAGTGAAGGATAAACAGGGGGAAAAGGAGGACACATGGGGGAGCAGAGGACAAATGGGGGCAGAGGAGGACAAACGAGGACAGAAGGCGACACACTGGAGACAGAAGGGGACACATGGAGACAAAAGATGGACACATGGAGGTCAAAAGGGGATACATAGGGGACACATGAGAACACTAATTGGAGGAAAAAATCTACAAGATGCTCCTGAACCATGGACGCACCAGGTTTAGTATATAAATATTTGCCCTTGTCTTTGCTCTCTAAACCTAGGTGCGTCTTATATGACGAAAAATATGGTATATATTGATCCTTAGATCTAAGCCAGTTCCTTTGTGTGTTAAATTAGCATACCCCCCTGCAATGGGCAAAAATCCTTGCACTAACTATTGCACGTCTGTACTTTGTGCTACTATGATAAAAAGGTTGTTACCAAGAAAAAAATATTCTACATTTTCAGGAAGACATACAACATGCAGGGAGATCATTGGTCTGTACTGTTGGAGTTGTTAATTAGCAGAATTTTACACAAAGCACTGACCAGCAGTGCTGCATGTACAGCATATACATGTTTTACTCTTAAAACTGTTAATTGCTGTATGGGGGATATTCTGCAGCATTAATATTAGCGTTGGTAGGATGATACATTTTGTAATGAAGGGGGCTTACTGCTATTTTTATAAGTACTGTACATTTAGAACAAAAACTAATTTACTATAAAGATAATATAAATTAGTACAAAAAGAAACATATTCTAAGGCATATGTAACAAAAACATTTCTTTAAAGTGGACCTGAACTCTTGCACAGGACAGAAGGAAAAGGTAGAGAAATGCACTCTGTATGTATTTAGAGAATTTAGCCATTTTAATTTCCCCTCATTTGTGTCTAATCACAAGTTGTAATTTGATCCTCCCCTGTGTCACATGACTGCCTATGGCAGATAAGCCCATTTGAAATCAAAGGCTGCAAACAATATGTCTGCTTCCATGAATCAGGAAGTGGAAATTGTTTAAATGTATTTTAGGATTTGTATCAACTGTAACAAATACATGTTTTTTGTTTAAGGGTTATTATGTCGTTGTGTTTATTTTAAAGCAGAGAGGAAGTTCTGAGTTCAGATCCACTTTAAGTATACCTAAAGAAATGGGTCAGTGTGAGTCTGTCATTTTGTTTTGTGTTTCTGACAAAACAAGATAGCATTTTCATTGTTCACAAAAAGTCAAAGGCAGATCTAAAGGAAGGGGCAAGTGTGAGTGTTTAGAGTGTACCCGAGGTGACATGAGACATGATGAGATAAACATGTACATATACAGTGCAAAACATATCAATAACCAAGCTTTTTATCTTTTTTTTATTTTTCTGCCTGAAAGAGTTAATTGCTGGTACCTTGTCAGGAATATAGTAAACCTCTGATAAGCAAATTACAGCCATAAACATTTTCCTAGCAGAATACAACTTCTGAGGGCAGGGGAAGATAAAAAAAAGGTTAGTAGTTCATGTATTTTAATTCTGGGACTTTTAATAGACTGCCATTGAGCAGAGACAATAAAACATTTAATCTACTTTGTAAATGGTAAATATAAAATAAAACCATGGGACATAAGAAAGTCATGTTTAGGGGTAGGAGGACAGATGCAATTGTTTATCTCATCAGTTTCTGTCCACCTCGGGTTCACTTTAAGGTTGCTATTAAAAAAAATAAAAGTGTTAATAGTAAAGTATACAGTACAGTATACGTATAGTGTGCATACAGCTGTAATCTGTCCCATAAAAATATGAAGTGGATTGTTATTTCTTTTCGGCTTCAATTGCATCAACAAGTTAATGTTTGTTATTGTAAAAAAAAATACAAACGTAATGTGGGCATGATTGTAGCCTCACAGTTTTTTTGTAATTTCCTTTGTTTTGCAAAAATATTCTAGGGTTACAATTGCTTAAAAAGAAAGAAAAAAGTAGTCACATAGTCAATCCAGTTATAAGTGTAATCTGTTCACCCTGCTTGACGTCTAACAATAATGAATCATGGGGTCTAGCATGTATGGACTTGTACTAAGGCCCGTATTTACATCACAGGAGCCTACAGGCACAGATGTCCTGGCAGCTTACTGAACCCCCACCAAACTGAACTGCAAGTGTGCTGGTAGGCCAAGTTATCACTCCTCCCTTACTTCCCTTACCCATCATAGGCAGCTACAGGTGCCCCTTATTGTTAGGTAGACAGAAGTACCCTCAATATTAAGTAGCTAGATGTGTCCCTGACTGAAGGGAGATCTCATCAGTGGAATGCCGAGAGTCGGGTGAGTAACCTCTCATTTACACTCTCATCAGGAGTCTGCATAAAATAGGCAGGAGGGAGGCACACATGGAGGGGAGTGAGATGCCTTTACATCATCAGGCGCCTGTAGGCACGTGCCTACAGTGCTTTATGGTAAATCCGGCCCTGCTTGTACTGCATAACTGTGTTTTTAGCCCGCTGTTTTGAACTGTGGGGTTTCACCTATGCCTTTTTCCATTTTAGACAAAGCAAGAAGGGCATCATTGCTGCAGATTTTGATACAGTTAATCAATGCCCACTCTCACCATGTAATCATTGTGTAGTGCTTATTTTACTACAGAGACATTTTGTTAATTCAGGCAGTTCAAAAGGGAGTCCCAAATTCTCTTTAAGTTAGCTGTCAGTGAGTCACTGCTGTTTAAAAGAAATAAAAGCTCTGGAGCTTATTCAACTACATTTCCATTGCATTAAAGCGGACAGGGTGTGGGGCTGCTACTCGGTTGCTATAATTTGTTTTAAAAAACAAAACAAAGCGACATAGTAAGTTTCCATGTGGTTTCACACAATCTCTCCAATGACAAGGTGACACTGTAAAAGTTTTAGTAATTTTTTTTTTCTCGTTTTCCTGTTGAAGTCAAATAACTAAAATATTTCAATTTTACAAGATAAAAAATGCTTTCCTCCACTGAAAAAGTGCTCCTGGAGTATCACTGTGCTGAGTACTTCTAGGAACATTTCCATTTTCTGTGCAAGCAGCAGGAGGTCTATTTTTTATTATTATATTATTTGTTTTCATTGTGTGGTTTTGGTTGTCAGTGGTTTCCTGCAGCTCATCGGAGTACCGGGAAAAGCTTGCAAAGTATACACTGTTGGCCTGTCTTGCAGCTATGCTGGCCTGGCATGCAGCAAGTGTCTTACCAGAAAGGGTGTTCAACACAACTGTGGTTCTGGCAACCAACAGATACATCTGCCTGATCACAGACAATGATCATCATAGAAATTTGTATGCAAACATTCTGAATAAAACAACTGTTTTTATGTTTTTCAATACCATGCCATGTAAAATCAGAGGGTTTAAATGCATAAAAATGCTTTAGCTGTTTTTAGATTGATAGCATAAAAGGTCCTGTAATGGAAAAGATGGCATGCTCCGGCACTCTGCAGGGAAGATACACTTTCTGAAGCACAGTAGCAGTTACAGAATAAAAAGCCTCCCCAGTCAACAGCTGGTTCACCTGTAGCACACCCCTTCTCAGAATACATAAGGCATACCACACTCCATCCCCACCTGCCCTTATATTCAAATGGAACTTGGTCAAAATCCACTCACTATAGGGGAGAGAGGTAGGAATAATGCAAGGTCGCTTACAAAAGACTTACATAGGGCATCAGGACATTTAATCAGTGATGCTCATCCGAGCTAGGATATCCGAGATACTCGGATATCCTAGCACTTTTTTCACTATTTGAGCTTGAATACCGAGCTCGAATAGTATTAGCTATCCGGGCTGTGCTATCCGAGCGCACTCGGATAGCAATCAGCTATCCGGAGATATCCTAGCTATCCGAGCTCGGATAGCGTCATCAACTCGGATAGCGTCACGTCAGACATCACCTCGAGTCCTCACAAGCGAATCAGAGGGCTCCCAACCCTCTGACTGCAGCCAATCACAGAGGGGGAGCCTGGCCAAGCCCCCCTCTATAAATAGCGGGCGCCATGTTGCCTCACTCGTCCTGCTTGCGACTTACTGACTGACTGTACTGAGAGACTGCTCCAGTGCTTTTTGTCTGTGCAAGTGCATTTATTGTTCAATACACCAAGTGTTTTTACACTCCAACACTTGATATTCACCTGTATTGCTTTGTATTGTAGATAGATTGTATTTTAGGCAGTTTAGTTTGTGTGATTAGGGACTAGGGAGGGAGACTGTCACTGGTGCTGCTGCAGCTGCAGCAGCTAGGCCCTGTGCCTAGGCAAGGCAGCCTGCTCTGCTCTGTGCTCCAGTCTCTAGTTACCTGTGCTCTCACCTGTCCTACTCTACTGTACTACTTCTGTGTTAGATAGATTATTGTACTATTTTGTAGTTAGCAAGGCCCAGCTTTATTGCTATACCTGTCCTGTATCTGCTCTCTGTAATCTAGTCACACCTGTTCTATTGTTTAGCTAGATTCTTCTATTGTTTAGTTAGTACTGTAGTGTACTCTAGTCTGTGTATAGGGACCGTCCGTCACCGCGTTACCTAGGGTCTTTGTGTGCGTAGTGCACGTCTGCGCTGTCCACACCCTCTCATTAGTGCTACACCCGTCCTATTGTTTATATTACTTGTATTGTGTATTCGCTGAATTGTACTGTACTGTAGTCTGTGTATAGGGACACTGTCAGTCAGCGTCAGCTAGGGTCTTTGTGTGCGCACTGCGCACTCTCTCGTTAGCGCTACACCGATCTCTGCTGTAGAGTACACCTGTCCGTCACCTCACACACCCACCACCACCACCAGTCCCACCCCATTAAAGTACCCAACTTGTCCCACCCGCCTATACATAACTTTTTTTTCCATTTGTATAATATTAAAAATATACGATGTCTGGCACTGGCAGCCGCGGTTTGGGCAGGGGCAGCAAGGGCAGCAAGGGCATCGGCAAGAGAGAAGGGCGTGGGCGTGGCAGGCGCGCCACCACCACCATGCGCAGTTCTGCGTCTGCACCAGTGGCTATTACGCCATTAGCCACTGGACGTGGACGCCTTGGGCGCCCAACAGCTGGGAGTCACGCTGCAGAGACACAGCAGCAGCAGCAGCGTGTGGCGCAGATGTTCCTCCCACCGCCCAGGTCGTAGCCATCCTATTGAGGAGATACCCCTGTTTGCAAGAGCAGCAGCAGCCGCCCAGCACTGCCTGGGGAGGAGGAGGAGGAGTGCAGTTCTCCAGCCCCAGCGGGCAACACCAGCATCCTGTCACTCAGCACCTTCTTATCCACAAGCACAGCGGGGCTATGGAGTGCTGTTGCGGCAGAATTGGAGGAGGAAGAAATGCTGATGGGCACTTTGGGGGATGATGCTTTGGACAGTCAGACAGTGGTGACTGTCCCTCAGCCCATGCATGCAGAAGGGGAGTTTGTGGGGTCATCCCAGCAGGACATGTTTGCGGAGGGGGAGGATGATGATGACAGGGTGAAGGACAGAGACTGGGTGGCAGATCCTGGGGATGTCATCAGCTCTGAGGAGGAGGAGGAGGATGCGTCTGCGGGCCTTGCTAGAAGGATCATCATCGCAGACATAGGCAGGATCAGAAGTGGGCGTGGTATGCAGGCCACACAGCATGCTGATCCGGAGGTGGAGAGTTCTGCCAGTGCCACCAGCCACACCAAGAACCCCCCCAACTACCACAGGGAGACCAGTGGCAGCAGCACCTTCCAGCCGAAGGGGCAACTTCACCTCCCCAATTTGGAATTTTTTCACCCTGCCATATGTGGAGTGCAAGTTTGCCACCTGCAACCAGTGCCACCAGCAGCTCAGCAGAGGGAAGGAGCCCTCTGCATACGGCACCACCTCTCTGGTGAACCATCTGTCAGGGAAACACTTTCATGAGCATGAGGAGTTCATGAAGTTGAAGGAAGCTGGCAGTGGCAGTGGCAGACCCACCACCACTGCGAAGCCATCGGCAGCAGCCACCCGCCCTCCTCCACCTCCTCCAGCAGCACCAGCAGGAGTGCGTCAGAAATGCACTGCTCCTCCTCCCTCTGCAACTCCTGCCGCCGACACTGAGGCCTGTTCTGGCAGCCAGTCCTCAGTGGCCTCCTCTGCTCCCTCCAGTGATTCCCGTGCCAGCAAAAGGCGTCGCCAGACCCTGCTCAGCGACACCTTCCAGGGGGTGGTCAGGGTTCTGCCTCCCAGCAGCCGTCGCGTGCGTTAGCTGAACGGCTTGCTGGCATGGGCCATGTGCTCCCAACTCCTGCCTTATTCCCTTGTGCAGGAGGGGAGCGACATGCGTGCGCTCCTGATGTGTGCAGCCCCCGATTGGCCAATCCCCAGCCGACATTTTTTTGCACGCACGGCCATCCCTGCACTTCACCGCTCTGTGATGGCCAATGTCGGGAGAGGGGTCAATGGGTCCACGTCACCATGTACTCGTGGAGCAGCCGGTTTAGGACAGGCCACTATCTGTCCTTCACTGCGCATTGGGTCAGTTTGGTGGAAGGGGGTGAGGAGGGGGGAGCAGCATCGGGCACTGTCAGAGCAGCAGCAGCAGCAACAACGCAGTGGGTGGTGCCACCATGCAGGGTCAGCTGAATTGCAGCAGGTTCCTCTAATCCGCTTCCATCCTCCGGCACACCAGCCGAAACCCCCCGCCTCAGCAGCAGCGTGAAGCCCCGCCACTGCCAAGCGCTGCTGGAATTGGTCAGCCTGGGGAAGACCAAACTGACAGCGAACCATGTCCTGGCCAAACTCCGAGAGCAGGAGAGGAATTGGCTGACCCCCAGAGGCCTCAGAGTCGGAGAGGTGGTGTCCGACAATGGGGCAAACCTGGTTGCTGCAATCAGCAGGGGAGACCTGACCCACATCCCCTGCCTGGCGCACGTCCTGAATCTGGTAGTCCAAAAGTTCCTGTGGACCTACCAGGGGATGGACCGACTCTTTAAGGCAGCAAGGAAGGTTGTGCGTCATTTCCGGCACTTGGCTGCAGCCGTAGCGAGCCTGGAAGAGGTGCAGAAGGAGCTGCACCTGCCACAGCACTGGCTCATGATCGATGTTCCAACTCGCTGGAACTCCACCCTGGCGATGTTGGAGCGTCTGGTTGAACAGAGGCAGGCTGTCAGCCAGTATGTTGCACGAGCAACAGTTGCCGCCATCACTGCAACTGGGCGTGCCGCCACCAACCTCCCGTCCATCATCTCCATGGAGGACTGGGGGCACATGCAGCAGGTGTGCTCAGTGCTGGCACCCTTCCTGCAGGCCACCAACATGGTAAGCAGGGACCATGCAATGGTGTGCGAGTGGGTCCCCTTGGTGTGTGTGCTGGACAGGGCCCTGTATGCACTGCTGGAAGAGGGAGCGGCAGCCTTGGACCAGCAGGAGCTGCAGGCAGCTTCACAGGCCACCTCTGAGGAGGAGGACTTGGAGTTGGTGGAGGTCCCTGACCTTGCTGCTGATGAACGGGAGCAGCAGAGCGCAGCTGGACTGGTGCGGGGGTGGAGAGAGGATGAGGTGGAGGAGGCAGAGGATGAGGAGGACAGGACTGTCGGCTCTGGGGCTGCCGATGATGTGCCAGCAGACGTGGCCAGACTCTTCCCAATGGCAGCGCACATGCTGAGGTGCCTGCGCAAGGACCCAAGGGTCATCCAGATGAAGCAGAGGGAGAACATCTGGATCTGCATGATGCTGGACCCACGTCTGAAGGGGAAGCTCAGCCAGTTCCTGCCTGCAGGAGGAGACCGTGCACAACAAATGAGGGATTTGCAGCTGTCCCTTATTGAGCGCTCGGAGGAATCCTTCCCTCAGCCATCCACCCCCACTGTCCAGCCAGCACAGAGGCAGCAGCAGGTGCCTGCATCCACCAGCAGCAAGCGCACGCGCACCACAGACCTGCTGTCTCTGACCAACGAGCTCTACATGAGTGTAGAGCTGCCAGGGACTAGAGAGGAGGTGCCTGCAGCAGCATCCTTCTCCAGTCACAGACAGCGCTTGACCCGCATGGTGGCTGACTACATGGGGTCCTTCAGCGGGCTTGACAGCGTTGCCCCTGTTGATCCCATGGAGTATTGGGTCAAGCACCTGCCGATCTGGAGCGAGCTTGCGCAGTATGCCCTGGAAGTGCTCTCCTGCCCCCCCTTCCAGCGTTCAGAGCGTTGCTTCAGTGCAGCGGGTAGAGTCGTCACTGAGAAGCGATCTCGTCTGTCTCACAAGTCTGTGAACAGACTGACGTTTCTCAAAATGAACCAGGCTTGGGTGGAAGGCGAATTCCTGGCCCCTGTTGTCGGCGAGAGGGGGACATGAAGTGGCACACACACATTACACCTGCTGCTGCTGCTGCTGCTGTATTTCTTCCTGCTGTCTGTGTCTCCACTGCCAGGGAACACATTAAAAGGTGCTGCTGCCCATGCGCTACCAGATATTTACGCGCAAAAATAGATGCATTTCTGAAAAAAAAATGTAATAATTTTGTGTTATTATTTTAGAGGTGTCCGGGTTGAAAACTGTGCTGTCCCAATTGTGTATTGGACACAATGTGGGCTTCATGACCACTGTCTGGAACCTCATGGTGTTTATTTACGGCCCTGGTCCACCGCTAGGAACCAGGGCCTATTATGTCTCGCTGCCTGCCCTCCTGCCTGCCTGCTGCCAGTCTGCCACACACTCATCCTCCTCACGCTGCCTGCTGCTGTATTTCCTCCTGCTGTCTGCATGTTTCCACTACCAGGAAACACATTACAAGGTGCTGCTTCCCATGTGCCACCAGCTATTTACGCTCAAAATTCAAAAATAGCTACATTATTTTGAAAAACATTTTTTTTTATTATTTTAGAGGTGTCCGGGTTGAAAACTGTGCTGTCCCAATTGTGTATTGGACACAATGTGGGCTTCACGACCGCTGTCTGAAACCTCATGGTGTTTATTTATGGCCCTGGTACCACCGCTAGGAACCAGGGCCTATTATGTCTCGCTGCCTGCCCTCCTGCCTGCCTGCTGCCAGTCTGCCACACACTCATCCTCCTCACGCTGCCTGCTCTTGTATTTCCTCCTGCTGTCTGTGTCTCCACTGCCAGGGAACACATTACAAGGTGCTGCTGCCCATGCACCACCAGCTATGTCTCGCTGCCTGCCTGCCTGCTGCCACTGCCACTGCCACACACTCATCCTCCTCACACTGCCTGCTGTTGTATTTCCTCCTGCTGTCTGTGTCTTCACTGCCAGGGAACACATTACAAGGTGCTGCTGCCCATGCGCCACCAGCTATTTACGCTCAAAAATAGCTGCATTATTTTGAAAAAAAAATGTTTTAATTATTTTAGAGGTGTCCGGGTTGAAAACTGTGCTGTCCCAATTGTGTATTGGACACAATGTGGGCTTCACGACCGCTGTCTGGAACCTCATGGTGTTTATTTACAGCCCTGGTACCACCACTAGGAACCAGGGCCTATTATGTCTCGCTGCCTGCCCTCCTGCTGCCTGCTGCCAGTCTTCCACACACTCATCCTCCTCACGCTGCCTGCTGTTGTATTTCCTCCTGCTCTCTGTGTCTCCACTGCCAGGGAACACATTACTAGGTGCTGCTGCCCATGCGCCACCAGCTATTTACGCCCAAAAATAGTTGCATTATTTTGAAATTTTTTTTGTATTATTTTAGAGGTGTTCGGGTTGAAAACTGTGCTGTCCCAATTGTGTATTGGACACAATGTGGGCTTCACGACCGCTGCTGTCTGGAACCTCATGATGTTCATTTACGGCCCTGGTACCACCGCTAGGAACCAGGGCCTATTATGTCAGCAGCAGTCACATCACACTGCCTGACACACACTCCTCCTCCTCCTGTAGCTGCATTAAGCTTCTGCTGTCTGTGTGCTGCTACCACTGCCAGGGAGAACAGAAGAAGAACTATTTTCTGCTGCCACCCACTCTCCTACCAGCTATTACCACACTACAATAGATGCAACTACTTCCTCCTCTTGCTGATGTCTGTGTTTTACCACCGTCAGGGTACACAGAAAAAGGTGCTGTGGCTTGCAATGTGCCACTAGTACCTATTATGCCATCAACACAAATATAACTATGGTGTTGTTATTTAAATAAAATATTTCCACAAATGAAGTAAAAAAAATATTACAAAAGAAAGGAAAACCAAGACACATATTATAATGATAGAGAAGAAGAGGAAGAAGAAGAAAAAGAAAGAAGAAGAAGAAGAAAGAAGAAGAAGATATAGAAGAAGAAGATATAGAAGAAGAAGAAGATGAAGACGAAGAAGAAGATATAGAAGAAGAAGAAGACGAAGAAGAAGAAGATATAGAAGATGAAGAAGATATAGAAGAAGAAGACAAAGAAGAAGAAGATATAGAAGAAGAAGAAGAAGATACAGAAGAAGAAGATATAGAAGAAGAAGTAGATATAGAAGAAGAAAAAGATAATTGAAGAAGATACAAGAAGTAGAAGATGAAGAAGATGCGAGTAGAAGAAGATATAGAAGAAGAAGAAAAAGAAGAAGATATAGAAGAAGAAGAAGAAGATATAGAAGAAGAAGATGAAGACGACGTAAATGAAGACTTCCAACTTACAACCATTTTGGACACACCTTCTCATGCAAACATTTTTCATGAAGTTAATTTACTATTTTTGATATCTTTTTTATAACTACTACATCACCACATAATCACTTGATGTTTTTCTTCATAAAAAAGGTGGTTTCATGCATCATTGACCTCCAATACAAGTTTTAAAAGCTATTTAAGGCCAGCTCGAATATTTTACTCGAATACAGACTCGGATATTGACGTCGGATATCCGAGGTCGAATCGGATATTCAATTAACTCGAATATCGAACTTCGAGTGAATTCGGATAGTTTACTATCCGAATTTGACCAAACTCGAATAGGATAATGAGGTATCCGATCAACACTGCATTTAATCACAATGGTCCCCTTTTTTAATAAATCCTCCTCACTTTAAACTCCCCTCTTATTCTGTTTTGCTACTTCCAGACCAGTAAAGGTCAGGCATTCAGCATTACAATCATGCATTCTGATAATGTGCTCCGTCATCCCAGTTTCCCCCGTTCTGCTACGTATGGATTTTTTTTGTTGCAAGAACCTGTCCATCAATTGCTGGATAGTCCTAAATAAAATGTATTACAGGGAAACCAAACTGTACATCAAAGATCTTGTGCACCAATTTTTTAATACTTGCACACACCAAGTGGTGCCATTCACCTCAAGGCATTTCCCTACTTCATGGAATGGTAAGCTCTTGAACAAATTTTGGAATTGCCTTTTTGCTATCCTAGCATCACCATGGACCACCAATCTCCTCCTAATGTTTTTGTAGTGATGTCTCTACAAATAAAAATTTGGGGATTCTTTATGAGTGTAACTCATTTAAACCCCCAACATTGTTCCGGATCTTTGACCTGGAAAAAGTGAGTAACACGTAAAGTTATGTTGAAATTCTGTCATGTTTACATTAACTTTCAATCTGTACCTTGAGACCTAAAGTTATAATAGCCAAAGGTATAGCCAGAGGTATGTACAAACAATTTTTCTAGACCAGAGTCTCCCAAACTTGTCCAACCAACTGTGCATTTGTGTGGATGTTCACGTGTGGTCAGTCCACACTTCTGACACACTAATTACCCCACTTCTTCAAATGCAAGGTTAACGTTAAACACATGTCCTGTTACTAGACTACAACCAGCAATGTTGTAGTTTATAAGAGGTTGGGACTGATTAATGAGTGTATTTGTTCACCCTTTTTATAAGATATACTGTATACATATCTTTTTTTTTCCTAGGGCATGCTTTTCCACCAAACCAAATCATACCACAATTAGGGCCACGAAGGTTAGGCAAGGAAGGAAGGAGAATCTGTTTTCTAGGCTGCAAGCTGAGCATAGATGCCATAAATGTGCATGTCCTAATATATTGGGCTAATGGCATCCTTAAGAAGTCCTAGTTTGAGGCTATTTATACAGCCAAGGAAAAAATTTCTTTGGTTAAAAGATGACATTTGTTATTGATTATTAAGAACAATTACCAAAATAAAATATTATTGAAAACAAATGTTGCAGTTGCTTTGCAGCTTATAATTAAAT
The DNA here is from genome assembly GCF_040937935.1 of Hyperolius riggenbachi. Classification (NCBI taxonomy): domain Eukaryota; kingdom Metazoa; phylum Chordata; class Amphibia; order Anura; family Hyperoliidae; genus Hyperolius; species Hyperolius riggenbachi. The sequence goes on from NC_090648.1 coordinate 324,119,725, forward strand.
GAGACAGCCCATAATTAGACCCACCAGGAAGAATATGCAGGCAATCTTGGAATGCTGTGGGATAGCGACTACAGTGGTTAATGCCGTGCTTTAATTTATTCCAAAATCAGCACGCTCACAATGCTTTTGTAATGCCTTATAAATGCATACAGCACATGCAATTGTTAAAATCACTGAGGCCTTAGACAGCTGAAATTCAGTTGTAATATGAGTTGGCTGTATGAGATACAGATGTATACAATAAAAACGCGAAACAGCTGAATGAAAATACATGGTAGACAATGGAATGTTGAGAAAAGTTACAAGGAGCCTAATTAGCTAGAGAAGAATGAACTCCAATAGAAAGCACTTTGTGAGATAAGAAACCTGACACACAACTGAAGTTATGCCTCTTGAAAGAGACAAACAGAGTATTTCACAGGAGAGAGGAAACAGGACCACATTTGCTCGATTTGCCAAGAACAGGAATAATAAATAATATGAAATGAATAAAAAAAGACCTGTATGAAAGTAATGAATAAAAAAAGTGAGATTTTTGGGGGAATTAAAAAAATATATAAATATATATATATATATTTTAATATAATCAAAGTGGATGTGGCGTGATAGGGGTGTCTAAGTTCATGATAGAGCAATGACTGCTTAGATTATAGGGTATGATGGGTTGACTCCAAAATCTTCTAGCTGTTAGCAGAGGTTATTATTCAGAATCAGAATCAGAATCAGAATCAGAATTCCTTTATTTCGCCAAGCACAGGTGGGCCGTGCCCGGAATTGGATTTGGCACATTGATGGCATAGAAGAGCCAAAAACAACAGACAGGAGTAGTACAACAGAGCAAGAGTAGTACAACAGAACATGATTAATACAACAAGACATGAAAATACGCATTTGTGGTAGGGTCCAGCAGGGACAGCAGCGTGTGACAGCAGATAACACTGGCATGACCAAGGCAGATAACAAGCAGCCGCAGCCGAGGTCGGATGTTAGGCTACAGGGGGGGGGGGGACAGTAGAACGGGCAGAGTTCAAGAGTCTAATGGCAGTGGGGAAAAAGGTGTTCATGCACCTACTGGTTTTTGCAGGGATGGACTGGAACCTCCGACCTAGTTTGAGTCGCCTGAAAAAACTGTGACCAGGGTGTGAGTGGTCACCCACAATTTTCATTGCTCTGTTACGCAGCCTGGTGGTGTAGATGAGATCTAGAGGGGGAAGAGGTTTCCCGATGATCCTCTCCGCTGAGCTGATGACCCTCTGAAGTTTGTATCTGTCACTGGTGGTGCAGCCAGCAAACCAGACCAGGATGGATGAGCAGAGAACTGACTCTATTGTCGCAGAGTAGAAGGACCTCAGAAGTTCTTGGGCAATACCAAACTTCTTTAGTTGGCAAAGTAAGAAAAGTCTTTGCTGAGCCTTCTTCTGAGTTGCGGTGGTATTAGCCTTCCAGGTCAGGTCGTCAGAGATGGTCGTACCCAGAAGGCGGACGCTAGGAACCCTAGCGACTTCGGTACCCTCGATGTACATCGGGGGGGGGGGGGGGGATTACTGGTATACTTCCTGAAATCAATGACCATCTCCACAGTTTTGGCTGTGTTGAGAACCAGCCTATTCTCTCTACACCAATTGCAGACTCTGTCGACCTCCTGGCGGTAGGCCTGCTTGTCATTCTCCCTAACAAGGCCAACAATTGTGGTATCGTCCGCAAATTTGATGATTTTGACAGAGTCCGCTGTGGATGTGCAGTTATTTGTGTATAGAGAGAACAGGAATGGTGACAAGACGCAGCCCTGAGGGGCTCCAGTGTTTGTCACTCTGGGTCTGGAGAATATGTCGCCCAGCTTCACAACCTGGGACCTGTTCGAGAGAAAGTCTGTGATCCAGAGGCGAAGAGTAGGATGGACTTCCAGCTCCGTGAGATTGTCATGCAGGATACGGGGGCAGATAGTGTTAAAGGCCGAGCTGAAGTCCAGGAGAAGGATTCTAGCATAGGAGTTCGGCCTGTCTAGGTGGTCAGTGATAAATTCCAGGCAGATGTTGATAGCATCATCCGTGGACCTGTTTGCTCTGTATGCGAACTGGAGAGGGTCCAGTCGGTCTAGAGTAGTGATCTTGAGCAGAGACAGGACCACTTTTTCAAAGGTCTTCATGACCACTGATGTTAGGGCCACGGGCCTGAAGTTGTTTAGGTCTGAAACAACCATTTCCCTAAACACAGCAACAACTATTGCATTTTTATACCTGAACCTAGAAGATAAAATACATGTACATCTTTATATTCTATAGCACTTTAGTATTTAATTTTTTATTTATTTTATTTTTTTGCTCACATGCCTTACATTTAGTTTTAATGAGAAAAGTACATGGACACAGGATATCTATGATCAACACTAACCGTCCAAGCAAGAGAATCGGTAGTTCCCTCGCTGATAATAAGGTTCAATGAACGCTATTAAAGAGAACCTGAACTGAAAATAAAAAGTCAAAATAACCATACACAGTTCATACTTACCTCCTGTGTAGTCTACTACTCAATCTCCTTCTCCTCTCCCGCCTCCTGTTTGTTCACTGTGATCAATGGATTTCTCCGTCCCCCATTTTGAAAATGGCCATTACCCCCTAACAGCTTCCTGGTCAGCACACTGTTAAACTGTAATATCACCCACTTGAGCCATAGGTAAACATGGACATTGCCTTGCACATTCAGTTGTAACTGACAGCTGCTGATAAATAACTGACAGCAATTGGTATATTTCAGTTCTGACAAAATATTGTCAGAACTGGAAGGGATCACTGTAAGAAGAAAATGGTGAGCCTCTGAGAGGAACTGACGGTGAGATTTGTATGTAATATTCATTTGCAGCTACGTCATGTGTTTATTTTAAATAATTTTCCTCACTTCAGGTTCCCTTTAAAGCCCAGGGTTCAAGCACAAGTTTTCTTCTAAGCAAAGTAATAGTAGGTAAACCAGAGGTGGCAACAAGAAGGAACTATACAAAAACTGTTTAAAAAGGGGGCGGTGGCCGATCTACCTCCAACTAGAAGACACAAGCGGTCTAAAAAAAAAGATTAATTTAGAAATTAAATTCCACATACAATGCATTTTGCAGGACACAACCGCTTCCTCAGGCAAAAATATGGGAGTACATGGAAACCATAATAAAGTTAATAAACATAATTAATACAACATGATATGTTTCATGTCCAATGAATTCATATTATTGTTGGTATTCATCATACTGGACTTGAATCCATATGACTGACATTGATATACTCAATTATACAATTATTCAGTTATTAAATTTCTAGAAATCTACCTGCTATTGCACATTTGTAGCTATTGCACTTGTAAATATAACTATTGCACATATAAATAAAAGATTGCACATAGATAATTATTGCACATAGATATAACATATATAACACAATCCTATACAATAATCTTCAAGTGTCCCTGCATACTTCTGTCCCTGTGTCCGTACGTTTGTGCTACTGCGCATGTACAGCCCGGAAAGCTGTTGGGACAGGGGGAGCAGGGGGCCGGGCAGGCGTATGCGTGCCCGTGGCATGCGGGCATCCGCGGGTGCGTGCGGCATGGGTGCGCTGAATATTCGGCGGTGGTCACAGGGGTGGGAGGGGAGGGGGGTTGTGACACAGACCTAGAGCCCATTATATTAACAGCTTAGGTCTACCAGTATATAATATAAAACATAATATAACACCTCTCGGAGATGTAATATGTAAGAGTGCTTCTAAGAGAGGTGTACAAGGTTGTTACTTATGACTATAGATGTCTCAAATGAAGGAAGAGTATTTGGAGGTGCCCTGTGTTTATAAGGTGCAGGTGCCAGGAATAAGTGGTTGAGGGAATCCTCGCAAAGCGTACAATTCATATATTTATATATATATATATATGGGTGGAAAGGAAGTGATGGCATGAGCAAAGGATACCCAGGTGGGAGTAAAGTTAGAAGGATAAGAAATGCAAGTAAGGGCCTTGTAGATGGCCGGGGGAAGTGTGAAGAAGAAGACTCGCTGGTAGGAGCTCTGTAGATGGCTGGAGAGGAAGAAACAAGATAGGCTATGGGTGAGTGGGAGAGAGAGTGAGAGATAGAAAGAGAGAGATGAAAGTCTGATAGTGAGCAAGGGAGAGAAGCTAAAAGGGAGTGAGGACCCCTGGTCCTTGGAAAAATTATCTGATGTGAAAGCAGTACTTGAGTCAAAAAAGGTTGGGCTCTACTGCCCAAAAATGGTTTGGAATCAGAGGCTTTCCAGATCCTTTAACAGCCCATTGTTCCAGCGCAGGGTCCTTTTAAACCCATTGAACAGAAGCTTGTTGAATAGGCTTCCTCTGACCATGCTCCAAGTCAAGGACCAGCACATCCAGACTAGGCATGTGTGAGTAAAAGCACTGTCAAAAGATGAAGAGGGACCCTGTGCTGGAACAGTGAGCTCTACTAGGATACTGGAAGCCTCTGGGCCATCCAGATGATTCTACCTACCAAAGTAAGTGTCTAACACTCCCTTTCCACAGGTTTACTTTAACTGTCTGAACAACATAGTGCGGCACATATAAAATGTTGTAAGTCAGAAGACGTTTGATTGCAGACATGCCATAAAGCTCATACTGCTATCAATGGTAAAGGTTATTTTTTGAATAAACACCAGTAACTACACGCTTCATTGCACCAAGCTCTAAAAACATGACAAGCTTTATCTATCACCAGATAATGAAGTACCAGATAGTGAAGTACAAAGAATTGAATATTACATATCACTGCAATATACTATACATACACATATCTAATTTATATCTTGACATCTCTATATATGTTTTGTTTTCACTTAACATGAGAACAGATATCACTCATGGGTGTGTCTGTAAGTCAAAGATATAGATCATTATACTTCAAAGGAAGATTAGGGGGTTCTTGAAAAAGTAGAAATCTCTTCTTTGAGAGCTTCAGGACAAGAGCAATTTTCACATATCAGCGCTGCTCCCATTCATTTGCCAATAACTTTATTACTACTTATCACACCTAAATGATCTATGTATTGGTTTTTTTTCAGGACCAATTAGGCTTATAGTGAGTAATATTTTTGTTTAGTAATTGCTTTATTTTCTATACATTTTAAAGTGAAAATATGGGAAAAATGGAAACAAAAACTATATTTCTCTATTTATATCCATTATACCTTTACAATAAACAGTGCTAGCTAAAAGTTAAACCCACACATTTCATTTGCTTATCCATCCTGGTTATTACAACAATTAGATGATGTAATAAATAAAGGTGTCTTTTTCTGTTTGTGTTTTTTGCTTTCTCATTGTGCACTATCGATGATTACAAAACCTTATTTGAAAAAATAACAGTAATATACCTTCATGGCATACATATTTAAAAAGCCAAATTCCTAAGGTAACAATATAGTTATTTTATTTTATATTCTTTCACTTTGTTTTCATTTTACAAGTCTTGGTTTTGGTACAGAATATACAAATTTTTTATTGCTTTTGATTCAGTTTGTTACTAAAAAGAATACACAAGACATAGCCCGTAACCCTAAAACACCCTAAAATCTATTCTACTACTTATCACGGTTAAAATGTTACACCATGGCCCAAATGCAATTAACTGGTTCTCTTGAGTTTTCTCCTAGGTGGTATTTTTAAACTTGTCAATAAAATGCCTTTTTAACCACCAGCAAGCTAGAAAATACACAAAATAATTTGGATAGTACTTTTTTAAATACTTTTTGGTACTTTTTCTATTGCAAAATGCTGAAAAGTTGTTTTAAATCGAAGATGAAAAATAATCTCCTAGGAGAAAACTCAGGAGAAAAAGTAAATTGCATATGGCCAGGGCCGGCGCTACCACTAAGGCAAAGGAGGCAGCTGCCCCAGGGCCCCAGAGCTTGTAGGGGCCCCCAGTGGCTACAAGAGGAAAAAAAAATTTTTCAAATCGGCCTTATAGTTTTTGAGAAAATCGATTTTAAAGTTTCAAAGGGAAAAAAACACATTTAAAAACCTGCCGACTTTAATGGTTAATAGCAAATCCACCTTAAATGCTAAAAATCCTTGCAGGATATGTTAAGGAGATTATTAGGAATAAGAGGAAAAAACAATTTTTCAAAAAGACCTTATAGTTTTTGAGAAAATCGATTTTAAAGTTTAGAAGGAAAAAAGTATAGTTTTAAATGCGGTAAATGTCACTTTTAGTAGCAAACCTAACGGTAGTGTAATTTTACATGCATCAAATGAAAGCGCAATAAATTTCCTGACGGTGTTTCTAGGGGGTCTATACGCATCCACAGCACTTTGGCCAGGGATCGCTATACAGCCGCCATATGGCTGTATGAAGATCCCTGGTATTTTTTTCCTATTTTCCCAATTTTTTTTTATGTTTAGAGTGTGGGATTTTTTTTTTTTTTTAAATAATGTGGGGTCCCCCCTCCTGAAACTTTTTAACCCCTTGTCCCTCATGCAGGCTGGTATAGCCAGAATGTGGAGCTCTGACCGATTGGGACTTCACACCCTGACTATACCAGCTGCAAAAAAGGTCCCCTAATGCCGATTTTTGTTCCGGGGTATATGTTGGGGGGGCCCCCCAGGTTTATTTTGCCCTGGGGCCCCATTGTTGCTTAAACCGGCCCTGCATATGGCCCCATATGTCTTGTGTAGCTATACTAATACTTTCCCAAGTTTGATTATAATTTGGAAAATTAATTTTAATGTTGGATTGAGTTTGTCCCTACCGATTTCTCATGTGATGTGGGTCCAAGCTTTAAAACACACCAAAATGTATTCTACAACTTGTCCCGAATAAAATGATACCACATGTGCCTCATTTTGTAACAAACTAGTGGTGCACTCTCCACAATTACTCGTCCAGTTAGGCTGAAGTGGTTAACTTTTTCACCTAAAAATGAAAAAAAAAACATCAAAACAATATTAGTGAGTCAGCTTATCTTTCTGGCGCCTCTACGCTTTATCCAGTTGTGCTGCAATAATAAGACTACCTTCTCTAACAAAACTGCCGTACTGATATTTTACATGTAGGTATTCCCAAACCAGCCAGTCACTTTGTATAAAACGGTTATGAATGCCTTTTACTCATAGTCTACCCTGGGAGGCTGTTCTTGACACCTATTGATTGGCCATCAGCTATCAACATTTTGGTGGTACACTGGTAATGCAGTATGACACAGTTGTCCAAAAATGATTTTACACATTTAGGAATTGGCTAAGCCACAGCCATCATAGCATTTGATAGAGTGTTCCTGTCCCACCCGCTTCTGCCTCTCCCTGGCACCATAACACCATCAGCACCAGAAAACTGCCACAAACGGGAGACAGTCTAGCAATGAGTAGCACTATTTCAAGTCCTCATTATATTGTTAGTTTTTGAGCACCAGAGCAGGAAAGAAATTGATCTATTATGAGTATGTGCTTAAAGTGACCCTAAAGCCCCCCCAAAAAGGGTACTTACCTTAGAGGCTAATTAGGAGAAGCCTCTGGATCCTAAAGACGCTTTTATTATTTAGCATCTATATAGTGCCAACATATTTCACAGCTCTTTATAGAGTATTTATAATCTTGTCACTAACTGTCCCTAATGCTGGGTACACACCATGCGTTTTCCTGGTCGAGACGTTTCAGGGTCGATTCAACTATTTCCGACATGCTCGATTCAGGCTTCGATCGTTCCTGCTATCGATTTGCATGTTAAGTATGCAAAATCGTCAGCAGGAACGATCAAAGCCCGAATCGAGCATGTCGGAAATAGTCGAATTGATATCAATCGACCCGCGGATCGAGTGAGAAAACGCATGGTGTGTACCCAGCATAAGAGAGCTCACAATCTAATCCCTGCTAGAATCATAAGTTCATCATAGTCTAGTGCCAATTTTTTTAGGGGGAAGCCAATGAGCTTATCTGTATGTTTTGGGGAGGTAGGAGGAAACCAGAGTTCCTGGAGATAACCCATGCAGACACAGGGAGAATTTACAAACTCTGTGCAGATAGTGCCCGGGCTGAGATTCGAATCGGGGACCCAGTACTACAAGGCAAGAGTGTTATCCATTATGCAAACGTAAGGCTTCCCTTGTCTCCCTCCCTAGGCCCATTCCAGTGCTAGGAACCCCAAAAAAAAGCTTTTTGACAGCTCATGCAGGCGCACTAGCACTTTCCTGCTCAGCTTTCTTTGGAAAAAGCTGAGATGGATTAGGTCCATGGTACTGCGCCATTCTTTGGGAGTCCCAGCACTGAAACAAGCTGATGTACGAGGATGGGGGAAGCCTCTTTAGGATTCAGAGGTTTCTCCCTCCCAAGGTAAATATCTAAAAAAAATTTCCTTAAAACCCACAAGCCAACCTTAAAGTGATGCTAAGTCAAATTGTTCCCCAGAAAATCTGTCCTCCAAAAGAACAGGCAAAAAACTTTTGGCCCATATTGTGGGGGACAGGATCCACCCGTGGAGACAGCGAGGGACTGAGCGGCCTCAAGGGGGCTTAAGAAAGGATCAGGTAAGTATAGAACCTGTGATGGCTTTCACCTCAGGTTCACATTAAGGGAAATACCATTTTCATCAAAATAATAAATCAATAAAATAAAAAGTTTATAAACATAGATGGGGTGCTGCACACGTGATTTTGCATTTTAATTTTACTAAAAAAGTATGTCTTAATTACATCACAAAAATTTGGGGGTTTGCCATGAAACTGCAGCACCTATGCTCAAAATGCTCACTTTATATTAATATGCACAACTGGTGAGTTGGTGTGGCCAGTATTGATTCATATTAAAGTTTTTGCACAAAATTGGCCATATACACCTGGTACCTCTTAGTTGTATAAATGATTCTTTATTGAACATACAAAGCTGCCGGTATACACCTTTAGCGACCAAACCACAGACAGTATTAAAAACCTACTTCTGCGCAGAAATTAGAACATTAAAACCAAGGAGCCATTCCACATATCCCCTATCAATACTCTAGGCTTGTGTGCATGGAGTCTGTCAGATGACTTTTCCGCTCCAGGCACGCAAGCCCAGCCCACCCACAACTCACACACCGCCTTGCAACACGCATACAGCAGCTGCCTCCCCCTATTGGAGATAGGTCCTCTGTTGTTATGCAATATGCAGCAAGCAAGCGTTAGTCAGGATAGAGAAGTGCAGGCCAAGATGCTGTTAAATGGGGCAAAGTTAATCAGGCATCATTCTCCCATAGCTCATCTTATACATGCATCAATTTGTTATACTTGCAGTGCCCCACGATTTGAAATACTTCAGCTTCACCGTTCCACTCCACTCCTCTCCAATTGTCCGCAAGCCAGTCCACTACTGCGGTGATTTGTCCAGCTTATATTACTCTCTAGTCCACTCCACTCCAGCTACCTTCACATCTATATGTTGCCCGGAGGGGTAAGGTGCAGGGCATTCCCATCCACACTTCTAGAGAAATCAGCTGGACAGGACTCGTACTGCCATCAGACTTCGGCATGCAAAATTTCTCTGTACACTTGCTGCGCACTGGCTCACCATATCAGCTGTGATTGCGGATACATGTACACATAGTATGCGCCTCCGCCTCGCCTGGCCATGCCAAGATGCGGCTAGCGGGCGCTGTCCGGTTGCAATGTTGTGGGCAGTGGGGAACGCTGAGTGCGCGTGGTGTGGCGATAGGCTCCTCCCACCGATGTTTCGCGTCACATGACGCTTCTTCAGGGCGTGCTGTATGTGTGTTGCAAGGCGGTGTGTGAGTTGTGGGTGGGCTGGGCGGTAACAGTAAAAAAGGGCGCAGGAGGCTAGTGGACAAAAATGTGGCGCCGCCATTCACTCCCATAATAAATATCGTTTACTGGGCGCCGAACAGGAAAAAAGGGCGCCTGAGAATAATAACGTTTTCCAACGGCGCCCGAAGATTTTTAATGTTTTATAACTGCTTGTGATGATTTACGTTTCCTATTTCAATAAAACATTATTTTAAATGTTATCCCTTACTGTTTGTAAAACATTATTATTCACAAAATAAAGCGATCAGTACGTAACGTAAATTGTAATATATTTTATCCCTTACTGTTTCTAAAACATTATTCTACACACAATACAGTGATCCCTAAGGAGGGTCTTAGGTTTAGGCACCACCAGGGGGGTCTTAGGTTTAGGCACCATCAGGGGAGTCTTAGGTTCAGGCACCACCAGGGGGGTCTTAGGTTTAGGCACCACCAGGGGGGTCTTAGGTTTAGGCACCACCAGGGGGGTCTTAGGTTTAGGCACCACCAGGGGGGTTTTAGGTTTAGGCACCACCAGGGGGGTCTTAGGTTTAGGCACCAATACGGGGGTCTAGGGGTTAGGGGTAGGTACAGGGAGGGTTACTTACTAATTTTTTTTTAAACGTTATTAAACATTTCACTTTTTAAACGGAACATTAACGTTTTCACAATTGCCGATTTCATGCACATTATTTAATGATTTATAACTTTATAAAACATTATTTTTAACCGAAATATAGTACATTATATTTTTAAACGTTATCCATGTTTATCGTTTAAAACCCCGCGCCCTTTTTTCCCAGCGCCCCTTTTTAACGTACGCGGGCTGGGCTTGCGTGCCTGGAGCGGAAAAGTCATCTGACAGACTCCATGCACACAAGCCTAGAGTATTGATCTAGGGGATATGCGGAATGGCTCCTTGGTTTTAATGTTCTAATTTCTGCGCAGAAATAGGTTTTTAATACTGTCTGTGGTTTGGTCGCTAAAGGTGTATACCGGCAGCTTTGTATGTTCAATAAAGAATCATTTATACAACTGAGAGGTACCAGGTGTATATGGCCAATTTTGTGCAAAAACTTTAATATGTCTTAATTACAGCCTGCAACCATCTAAGAATTTCAAAAACAGCAACAATATGTTGTCTACTCTGTTAGGATTAGAGCGACCATGGGAATATCCAGAAATACCATGCTACAAGGGTAATTAACCCATTCAGGTTCCGTCGTTTTCACGTGAGAAATGTTCACCTCCTATTCATTAGCCTATAACTTTATCACTACTTATCACAATGCACTGATCTATATCTTGTTTTTTCCGCCACCAATTAGGCTTTCTTTGGGGGGTACATTTTGCTAAGAGCCACTTTACTGTAAATGCATTTTAACAGGAAGAATAAGAAAAAAAATGGAAAAATTCATTATTTCTCAGTTTTCAGCCATTATAGTTTTAAAATAATACATGCCTCCATAATTAAAACTCGCGTATTGTATTTGTCCACATGTTCCGGTTATTACACCCTTAAAATATTGTCGCCATACATTGTGATAGGGACATAATTTTAATTTGGAAATAAAGGTGCATTTTTTCCATTTTGCTTCTATCACTATTTACATGAGTTTGTTTACATGACATCACTCTAAGCGTACCACGAGCTTAGAGTGACGCATCGGGAAGGAGACGGCCAGAAAAAGCTCAGCTTCCGAGAGAAGCTGTCGCTTTTTCAGCGGGGGAGAGGAATCAGTGATCGGGCTCCATAGCCCGATACATTGATTCCTTGGCTACCGAATCCGCGGCCGGGAGTGCGCGTGCACGCGCACGATCGGCCGCGGGGGCGCACGGTAGCGCGCATGGTAGAAACTACGTCCAGGAACCAAAATAGGTTAAGCTGCACAGGGTAAGAGACTTTGTTACTCATTTTCATCATCTGGACTAATCTATTGACTTGCACCAAACTTTGGCACTCCTGTCTGCCAATTTCCCTCAGAAGCACTGTGGAATGCTAATGCGTTTCTATGTACATACAAACAAATTGCTAAAGATGAAAACAGATTGCCCTTTGCCCTTGCAATATATAGGGGCAAACTGAAGCTCTGAGTTTTTCTTAACAAAAGTGCAATTTCCCTTTAAATATACTAGCTGAATTTGTACACTACTATTAGAGTATTAGTCAATGTATTTATACTAGAGTCCTCGTTTGCCTGCAAGTCCTGTACAGTCATAGCTCATAGCTTCCTTTAACCTGTTGTCTCTAGCAGTAGTAGATCATGATGGGAAAAACAGAGCCATAACTGCGAGAAGAAGATGTGATTATCAGTCACAAAATAACAACGCATTGCACAGACACCCATCTGTTCTCTTGCAATGCATACAAATGAATTCCAATGGGCTATTACATTTCTGCAGAATCATGCTATTTACAAATAATTTTGCCTTCCATTTAAATTGGAATCCACTTTCCCTTGAGTGGGCTGGGAAACATTGGATCATTTTGTACATATTAATTGTTTTCTTGGCTTCTTTACACACAAACACACACACACACACACACACTCTCACACACACACACACACACACACACACACACACACACACACACACACACACACACACACACACACACACACACACACACACACACACGCACCACACACACACGCACCACACACACACGCACCACACACACACACACACACACTCACACACACACACTCACACACAAAAGATTGGAAATAAGAAGGTGACATGATAGAAGGGTTAATCTGGAATTCAACAAATACTAGTTAAAGATTTGGGATTTTGTAGAGGAGAGAAGGCAAGGGGAGGGTGGAGGAGAAAATGAAAGGGGTGCAGGTAGGAGAGGTGGCCATCCTATCAAACTGTGTATTGCAAGTATATAATTTGTCCTGGAAGCTAAACATTTTTTTGTCTCTGACTAATAATACTGATTGTGAAATGCATGGAATAAAATAGAAAATGACTGTTTTTTTCCCAAGCTGTGCCATTAAGAGCATGATGCCATTGGCAGTCGCTGTAGCAGCAGCAGGCTGACTATGAGTCACAGTGCATGTTCATCTTTAATTTCTGTTATTGTTCTGAATAAATGTAATGGCCACTATAGCAGCAGCTGTTCCAATTATTAGCCAAACTTTATTTTTTTTCTAAAATACATTTGAACTATGAAGAAAATGATCAGGAATAAATTAAAAGAAAAAAAAAGACTTTCTGATGTCATGATATCATAGAAATAAAAGGAATTACAACAGGTGTACCAAGTGAAACTGGGGATAGAGCAAGAGAATAATATGTACCAGCTCCAGAGAGAAATGTCAAATACCAGTGCTTATTTCTAGTGACTTTGAAAAAGCAATGTAACAGTGGAGTATAGTGCTAGTTCATGGAAGCCTCGAGGAAATAAATAGTTATATCAGTTCATGATGTCCTTGTGTGAATAGTATAATGCCTATACCTGGTAAAAACATTAAATAGTGAACTAGGATAAAGAACAAAGCACATTTACCCTCTGTGATAATGTTATTTCAGATGAATGAAAACAGATTGCCACAAGGCAGCTGTGGTTAATGAAACTCAAAAACACGAAAAAAATATAGATATGTTCTAAGTTGGGATGATACTGTTTATACACATTTTTATTTCCTCATTTTACATATGACTTCCTAACACTCATCTATCATTGCTTAACACTAACCCTTACTATAGCTAATGCCTAACACTAACCTCTAACCCTATTCCCTAACACTAACCCTTCTATGACTATTCCATTACCTAAAACTAACCTCTACCCCTATTCCCTAACACTAACCCTCCTATAACTATCCCTAACACTAACCTCTAACCCTATTCCCTAACACTAACCCTCCTATAACTGTGTCTAACACTAACCTCTAACCCTATTTCCTAACACTAACCCTCCTATAACTATCCCTAACACTAACCTCTAACCCTATTCCCTATTAACCCTCCTAAAACTATGCCTAGCACTGACCACTAACCCTATTCCCTAACCCTCCTATAACTATTCCTAACACTCGCCACTAACCCTATTCCCCTAACACTAACCCTTCTATAACTGTACCTAACACTAACCTCTAACCCTATTCCTTAACACTAACCCTCCTATAACTATTTCTAACACTCGCCTCTAACCCTATTCCCCTAACACTGACCCTGCTATAACTTTGCCTAACACTGACCTCTAACTCTATTTCCTAACACTAACCCTCCTATAACTATGCCTAACACTAACCTCTAACTCCATTCCCTAACATTAATTAAGCCTAACTCTCAGACTTCCACAGCCGATAATATTCCTCAACAGTTGATAATGCTATTCAGCTATACCTGTGCTGCTGCCAATCCAGAGTTCAGCTATAAGAAGCCCACAATCATAGTTTTAGGATATACGTTACATTGGACCTTATGATAAAGCCCAAGATGGTGGCAGTGTTGCCAACCGTCCGTGAAAGTACGGACAGTCCGTACTAATGACCTTAAATTTACCCTGTCCGTACCTGTCCGTACTTTGGGACATGCGTCCATCTAAAAAGTAAATACTGCCGCGATCTTGTGTGCGCATGTGCGCACCGCGGCTATAGGCAGCCTGGTCCCGACTCCTGAGCGGCAGCTCTTAAGAAGCCTAAGACTTCTATTGCCTCCTTCCGTTCCCTCCTTGCCCATGCCCTCTAATCGATATCCTGCTTCTCACACTGGTGCCTCTCTCCAGCCAATGAGAGAGAGGCAGCCAGCAAGCAAGCCCGCCCCTTACAACCCCGTCCCCCTCCAGGAAGCATCAGCAGCAGCTGTATGGGAGAGCAAAGAAGTAAGCTTTTTCACCATAAAGGGGCAATGTGCTCTCCCGTTTGCGTTTGCTTTCCTCTAGTGCCAGCCTCCTCCCCCCAGTCCCTCTCTCTCCTGTGTCTAATTAGTGCAGCTGCAGGGTTACTATTGTTAGGCAACAATTTAGGGAGACGGGTTCAGCTGCACCTGAATGGAAGTATCTCCGTCTTCCTGCAACATTGCCTAGAAGAACAAGGAGGAACATCCTTAACTTAGGGCAGCTGCTTATTACAGTGGCAAATTCAGCCAATGACGATTAATTACCACCCTGTGCCCATTTGCCCAATCCCCATGTCCTCTTCCTTAGAAATTACGTGCGGTGGCTGCAGCTTTACTGTTGCTAGGAAACAGCAGGACTGGCTTCCTGCCATGTGACCAACCACATGGGACTTCCTGGAAGCGTGATGGTGATGCAGCAGACTGATTGCCTGGTGGTTTGCTCTGGATGTGACCCCTACCTGCAGCAAAATGAAAGTATATGGAAGGTGTGTGTGTGTGTGTAGTGTATGTGTGTACAGTGTGTGTTTGTGCAGAGTGTGTTTGTGCAGAGTGAGTGTGTGTGTACAGTGTCTGTGTGTTTGTAGTGTATGTGTGTACAGTGTGTGTTTGTGAGTGTGTGTGCGCATGCATGTGTACAGTGTCTGTGTGTTTGTAGTGTATGTGTGTACAGTGTGTGTGTACAGTGTCTGTGTGTGTGTTTGTAGTGTGAGTGTGTGCATGTGTGTACAGTGTGTGCTGTGTGTGTCAGGGAAATTGTGAGAACTCCCCCCCCCCCCCATCAGCCATCACATGGCTGTCTCAGCAAAAACCTTTAATTTTACTAACTGTCCTTACCTCAGATATACATTTTGTCAGGGATGAATTACTTGGCATTATATTACTTAGGAGATATATAGTTACCTTAGTGTGTGTGTGTGTGTGTGTGTGTGTGTGTGTGTGTGTGTGTGTGTGTGTGTGTGTGTGTGTGTGTGTGTGTGTGTGTGTGTGTGTGTGTGTGTGTGTATTACATTAAAGTGTACCTGTTTATACTTATTGGGGGCTTCTTCCAGCGCCCTGTAGTCCGTCAGCTCCATTGGTTTCTGTCTGCTTCCCTCCATTTTGGTTAAGTCCATGACTTGGCTTAGTTGGGATTACTGCCTCCCCAATCGTCCTATTTATGGGAGCATTCTGCGCAGTTACAAGCCTCAACTCACTGTGCAGTCACAGAGTGCTTCTAGCGTGATTGAGGAGGCATACACATGCGACTACCAGGGCTGACAGCAGCAAAACAGAGGGGACTTGATGGACACTGAGGGAGCTGATGGACTGCAGGTGTTTGGAAGAAGCCCCAGGTAAGTTTAAATCATTTTATCCCTCACCCCATCTCATGTTTCCTTTAAAAGCACTGCATGTTAAATTCTCCAGAAGTTCCCTAAAAAGCTTGCTACTGACTCCGCCTCTGACTCCGCCCCCTGTCCGTCCAAAACTTGGGGTGTCCAGATTTTTTGACCATTTTGTCCAGGAAAAATTTGAAATTGGGTTGGCAACCCTGGATGGTGGTCAGTTTTGTAATCTCATTCATTAAGAATGGTCACAATGCTGCATGGATTCTGCAATCAAGGCTGTACAAGGAATGTTTATAAGAATGCGTTATCTGTATTCCACAAAGATCAGCACACTCAGATGGATAATGCAAAACTTCAAGCTCTTTTAATGTAAAAAAGGTTTCCACATAGTGCAATGCGTGTTAAACAAGGACCAGCAACTCACACTAGATAGGCGTCAAAGACACCCACACTCCATCAAATGCCACCTGGCCACCTTGTATAAAGAGTCCGTGAATGACCACAATCCACAGAAATTGTGTCTTAGATCATTGGCGACAAATGTGCACTCCCTTTTTGCATTAAAAGAGCTTGAAGTTTTGCATTAAACATCTGAGTGTGCTGATCTTTATGGAATACAGATATACGTGTGCCACCTGGTGCTCTGGTGGCTGGATCTGCTTTGAACCTCAATTGTGGTTAGGGGAGTGCGGCTGGGTACATCTACTTTGCTGTTGCGTGTTATAACTCAGACGTCTGATTATTAGGTGATCTGCAGTATCACCAATAATACAGACACTATACCTGATTATATGGTGATCTGCAGAATCACCAATAATGCAAGTATAGCTAGCAACGTACTGTGTAAATGGTGCTTGGTGCAACAGTGAGAAATAGTTAGATAGACCTTACCAGAGGAGCTGGAAGGCCTATCAGAGACTGTAACTGAATAGTTTGACTGAACCTTACCAGAGGAGCTGGTAAGGTACTATCAGTACAGGTAAGGAAATGTTTATCAGAACCTTACCAGAGGAGCTGGTAAGGCACTATCAGTACAAGAGAAATGTATAATGACTAAACCTTACCAGGGGAGGTAAGGAATAGTATAGAAGGTCCTTACCAGTGGAGCTGGCAAGGCCCTAACTGAGTAAGTGACTGTATAGTTTGACCAGACCTTTCCAGAGGAGCTGGGAAGGTACTATCAGTCACTAAAGGGAAAGCAAAAACCTCACCAGAGGAGCTGGTGGGTAATAGACAGAAAACACCTCACCAGTGGCGAGGGCCCACTGGTGAGTAGAGAGGTCAGGCAGGCAAGGTTCGGCAACAGAGAGGTAATACAGTACAGAATCGTATGGCAGAAGAGTAGTGAGTAATCAGGCAGAGGTTCAGCAACTTTAGAATGATAGGCAGAGGTACAGGAACGATAAGCAATAGCAAGGTCACAGGATAGCCAGAATCATACACAGGTAAACAATAACAATATAACAATAGTCCTAGTCTTGTGTGAAATCCCTGGTTTCCTCCCAGATCAAAGCACACCGGATACTAGTCTAAGGTCTGAGCGCTAACACAAAGTATTCACGACAGCAGACAGCAACCGAATGAAGAACGAAGGCTTATGAAGCAGAGGAAGACTCTCGGCCGCGCCGACCATGGAATCCGCCAATCCGAGCGGCGAGAGTCACCTCTGACGTCAACCGACCGGCAGGTCAGCTGACGCGCCTTCTCCCAGCATAAAGGTCCTGTCTCCGCGCGCGCCCGCGCGAGACCGAGACCCTGTGAGCAGGAAACAATACCGTTTCCGGCGTGCTAGACGCCGATGGAACAGATGAGACCTGAATACAGGGAAAAAAGGAGGCTGCGGATATACCCTGCGTGTTCGCAGCTGCCATGTCAGCAATTGTTTTAGCTGTATAAGAATTAGTTAGGCACATTAAAGTATTTTTTCTCAATGTTAAGATTAGGGAGCCTTCCCTTATCCAAATACTTTGAGCTTCTAGAGAGAACTTGAAGTCTGGATATATCTGGTCAGCAATCCAATTGTTTACTTTCTTTGCTGTCCAAGGTATCCACAAAAGTCTTCTCTTCACAGTATTTCAAAGGCATCAATATACTTTCTGTCATGCTTTCTCGCCATTCATCTTTCATAGCCATAGAATGTCACTGGAACGACCATTGCCTTCATGAGTCTAACCTTTGTTTGCTTTTCATCATTAGATTTTCACAAGTTATCTAAAGCTTTCATTGTAGACCTGCCAATGTTTAGCCTTTGTGTTATTTCTTGAGTGACTGCTGCTTCCTATATTATTGATTAGATCCAAAAGGAAGAAACAATTTATCACTTCAATATCCTCATCCCCAATACTGACAGATGATGTTATGCCTGTTGTTGATCTTGGTTTTCTTTATAGTCACCTTCAGACCTAGATCTTTATTTTGTTATTTATCCATCAGGATCGGGACCTGTAAGTCCTCTTCATTTTCAGCAACAGGTTGTCTGTATAGTGGATTCTGAATCATGATCTTTTTTCCTTTGAGTCTTAAAGAGAACCTGAACTGAAAATGAAAAGTCAAAATAACCATACACAGGTCATACTTACCTCCCATGTAGTCTACTCCTCAATCTCTTTCTCCTCTCCTGTGCCCCATGTGTTCACTGCGATCAATGGAATTCTCTGTCCTCCTTTTATAAAATGGCCATTACCCCATAACAGCTTCCTGGTCAGCGCACTGTTAAACTGTAATATTACCCACTTAAGCCACAGGGAAACATGGACATTACCTTGCACATTGAGCTGTAACTGACAGCTGCTGATATATTGTGACGATTCCGCGTGCCCGCGATGGTCCGGGCACTTCCGGGTTGCGTTCCACACCGCCCTCGCCAGCGGCGGTGGGTGTACGCATGCGTTCCAGAGGACGCATGGGTCGCACGCGTACGTCCATGTGTCAGACGCGTACGTCCATGCGTCAGACGCGTACGGACACGCGTACTAACTATGCGCCCCGGCGGCAGGCGACCCGGAAGTGACGCGGCCGGAGGGTATATAGGCACTTCCGGTCCGCGGCCGCACGCCGGTTATAGCGTCTGCTTGCTGTGAGTAGGCTAGCTGGCAAGTTCCTGTGTTGATTTACTGTACGTTCTAGCGTTCTGACAGCAGTCTTAGCTGGGCATTGTGCTGTATCCATCACCAGCAATTCCGTGGGTGCCAGCTAACTTCTGTGTGCTTAGTCAGCCCTGTATATGATTATATGTGTATGACCTGGCTTGAAATTGACTACGCTCCTGCCTGATCCCCTAAACCAGTATATGATTATATGTGTATGACCTGGCTTGAAATTGACTACGCTCCTGCCTGATCCCCTAAACCAGTACCTGACTATATGTGTATGACCCGGCTTGAATTCGACTACTCTCCTGTCTGATCCTCTAAACCAAGATCTGCTTATCTGTACATAGCCTGTCCATTCTCGGGTGTCCGCCCGGGGCAGTGCCCCATTTAGTCGGTGACGGCCCGGTCCCCCGACCGTTACTTATATAACTGAAAGCAACTGGTATAATTAAGTTCTGACAAATTTGCTGACGACACAACAATCATCAGTCTCATCGGCGGAAACGGAGAGCGGGAATACCGCAGGGAGATTGAGAGAATCTGCAAGTGGTGCGAGAACAACAACCTGGTCCTCAATGCAACAAAGACTGTTGAGCTGATTGTTGATTTCAGGAGGTACCCTCCCACTCACCCACCAGTCTACATAGGCGAGACCGAAGTCTCCAGAGTATCATCGGTCCGGTTCCTTGGCACAACCTTATCCACTGATCTAAGGTGGGAACAGAACCATCAAAATTCAGAAAAAGGCACAGCAGGGGCTATTTTTCCTGCGCCAACTGAAAAAATTTGGCATGCCTCGGGAGCTGCTGACCAGCTTCTGCACCGCTACCATGGAGTCCATACTTTGCTCCTCAGTTATCGTCTGGTACGCCCACGCAACGGCCAGCGACAGACATAAACTGCAAAGAATCATTAATGAAGCAGAAAGGATCATCGGATCACCCCTGCCACCTCTTGATCTCCTCCACGCGGCTAGGATGAGAAAGAGGGCCACCAGGATTTCCTGCGACCCCGCCCACCCTGGCAGCCGCTTCTTTGAGCCCCTTCCATCCGGCCGCCGCTTCAGAACTCTCCCATCCAAGACAACCAGGCGCAGGAACTCTTTCTTCCCTCAGGCAGTTCTGCTGCTCAACAACTCTGACCCCTGACTCTTCCATTCTAGCCTGAAACCCAGCATACCTGCCTTAATGTTGCTCTTCTGCCTTCTCTACTCTGTAGCCGCTAATGTATTGTAAATGCTGTTAGTATGTGTAACTTGTCGCCGTATATGTAAAATGTACAACTGTCATTATCTACTTGCCCAAGCCATGTGTACCACAAGCAATTCTGAGTACGGCAACAACCGTACTTGGCGAATAAAACCATCTTGTATCTTGTATTGTCAGAGCTGGAAGGGATAACTGTAACAAGAAAATGGTGATATTCTGAGAGGAACTAACAGTGAGGTAAGTATGTAATATTCATTTACAGCTAAACCATGTGTTTATTTTAAATAATTTAAAATAATCGCTTCAGGTTCCCTTTAAATTCAGTTTTCCTCTTCTATTTCTGCATCTTTTATTACCTGCCCTTTATATAGATTACTCTAGTAGGGTGACAGCATGCAACCCTTTCTTTACCAGGTTATAACTATTTTCTTTCACCATATTCTTTGTTGACTTTGCTTCCTGTTTTGTATACAGGTTTCTCACCATCAGATGCTCTGGTATTTCTAACGGTCTAAGTGTGGCCACTTTGGATTAAATCTGTCAGTGATCGGTTGTCTACAACATATCAAATATCCAATTAATAAGCTTCTTTTGTAAAGCATGATTGGGTTCAGCTGTAGCAGAACATGTCACCAGCAGTGTCAGCTCTCCCATGTCACCTGGGGAATTCCATCGCATTCCCTGCAGGGCAATATGCCTTGTAAGTGTGTACAAGGCTTTAGGCATGGTACAACCAAGGTTTGTGATCTGGAAGATCTGTAAAATGCAATTTTTTTTTCAATGATTGCTGTACAGATATTGTTTTTGGATTCAAGCCAAGCAACATGTACTGCTTTATGAAGGTGAAAGATGTTAGAGAGAGCAAAAGACATCATACAAGGTGATCCATCCTGACAGACTGAAAAAAGGAGGTCAACAATGACACAGAACTCCTGTACTTGATTTAGCTTTCCAGCTGAAAAAAAAATCAAAAAACAATATTTTCAGGCTAGGAATGTATAAACTGTGTATGTAGCTTTAGGCCTATGCAAAAAGTACTAAATCAAAAAATGGGTATCTTATTATTATGTACCATCAGCTTTAGGGTGCATTCACACTATATTGCATTTTAGAATACCTCTGCATAAGAACTCACTGCCCATACAGTTCTGTGGGCCTGTTCAAATCTCTGCATGCAGGCTGAATTAAGGTGTATGTTATAATGTGCACATTCATTGCAGTTCTCACACATTATAACGCGTGCATTATGTAACACAGTGTGAATCCAGCCTTAAGTATAGCTGCAAACGCTGATGTTCCTCAGGGCCGGTTCTAGCGACAGTGGGGCCCCAGGGCAAAATTAACCCAGAGGCCCTCCAACAGACACCCCTCAACCAAAAGGCGGCATTAGGGGCCCATTGTAGCTTCCAAATTTCCCTCCTGGGCCCTTTGGCAGTATTGCGTCTCATCATCTGCCCACCAGCACAGGTGAGACACTACTCTGCTAAAGACTCTGTAGAGGCCCCAGGGAGCAACAGTTAAGGGAGGAGACACCTTGGGGCCCCTAGAGGCTTTATGGTAGCGCCGGCCCTGGTGTTCCTGTTCAATAGCAGCTATGAGATTTTCCAGATATGTTGACATGGCTTAGACAATACTTTTAGTGAGACCTGTTTATCAAATTCCTTTTTGGATATCACTAATTCCCACTGCTTTCCTTTTTGATTATGGTCACAAAACTGTAAGATTCAGTTCACACTGTCATTCAAAACCATCTGGGTAGTAGAGCGCAATGGAATGGATCCCAACAGATGAGTTGCTGGAGGACATTGTCCCGGCTCTGTCCAGATCGAACTGAAGAAGCAGATGCTTTGCAGGTATACCGAGCGAGTGGTGAAGTGATGGGTAACCAAATGGAACACACGAATGAAAAACTGATACCCAATGTTAAAAACTGATCCATTTGAAACTGAAAATGGATCAGTTTTTACAGGATCAGTTTTTGATCTGTGCAGTGTGAACCCGCCTTTCTTCCCTTTTGAAGATTGAAGTTTTGCTATAAAGAGATCATTATTAATGGTATATGGTATCATGTTGCCTCTTTTTGTCTTTTTATATGAATGAGCTGTTTATTCCCCAGCATATACCTGGCATATAAGAAATTGTGCAAAAACCGAGCACTTAACAACAGAATAGTTTAAATTAACCATTACTATTTTTTGTGATTTATACTTCAACGCAGCATTTTGTTGTTGTTGCTGCTGTATGTTATTTAAAGCCCTTAGTCAGGCCCAGCAGTATAGAGACAGATCACCTGATAACAATAATGAACATAAATGTTTTAAGTGAAAAGAAATGTAATTGCATTTACAAACTGCTTACGATTTCAATAACAGTACACAGCAGGTGTGCTACTGCTGGAAATGCGATTTTTACATACTGATTATAGTACTGTGTTTTGATGCATGATGATAGAATACAGAATTAATCTCTATTAGTCTACTATAATAACATGTCATGATTTTAAATGACTTAAAATACATGCAGAGGTCACAGATGAGTGCCCCAAGCATGTTGAGAAGTGCTTTGATCGTTCCCTGAGCCATGCTTATATACTTCTTCGCAGAAACACAGATAAAATGATCAGGGGTCTGTTTGCAGAATCAGAATCGATTTATTTATTTCACCAAGTAAAGCGGAGGTACTTGAAACTGTTTTTGGCACATAAAGTTTTGGTGATGGTACAGTAAACATACAGTTCAGGTACAGTAGAGTTTACAAAAGCAGGCATTGACACAACCCATATACAGGGGCGTAGCAATAGGGGTTGCAGAGGTTGCGTCCGCATTGGGGCCCGAAAGGACCCTTCCTGAACTACAGTATTAGCTCTCTATTGGTCCTGTGCTCATAATAATCACTCCTATAGATACTTTGAATAGTGGTAATCATTAACAAACTGTTCCCCACCCCCTTCTTGCACCTCTGACACTGTAGTTGCCATTGGCAGGTTTTGGTGTGCCGTAGCAATTGTTATGCATAGAGTGCTTGGGGGGCCCCATTGTAAAACTTGCATCGGAGCCCACATCTCCTTAGCTACGCAACTGCCCATAAAACATAGTGGAGAAGGGCTAGAGGGGTAGTCCGAGTGCTATGTGAGCTGAGCTGCCACGTATCCGTGACCCGCAACTGCTCTCAGCAATTCAGATGCCCCTCAGTGTGTCCAGAGAGAGAGAGAAGGAGGGAGAGAGATAGAGAAAGAGACCTCCCTGACCATGGAGCGGCCTGCATGTTTTGTCTTGGCAGCATCCTGGTCTCCTGGGCAGCAGATGTGCAGTAGCCCATGAGATGGGGATACAGCTGCCTGGATACTGAGATTCGGTCGTGGTGTTTATGCAGTGTCTCGTCTCACCCTCTCTTTTTGTTATAACTTGCCCTGGTGATCTAACAGTTCCCCCTCATATTGATAGCTTTACCTGGGGTCCAGTGAAGCTTTCCCTGGGGTAAATGAGACACCAGGGTAATACACCCTAGTTAGCACCCTACTTCTTGCCATGTGTGATGCTAACACGCGCACTGTGCTCATCAGCGCTACAGACTAACAATCACATCCTTCTGCTACAACTAGTGGCAGAGTGGACGTGATTTTACTGTAGTGTGGTCGCAAGTGGTTAAAGATAACAGGATAGCCCTGAAAAGTTCAAAAGGCAATTATCTATTTGTGTGGGTGCTGAATGAACCAGATTTTGCATCACATTGACATGGTTGCTGTTTACATTAAAAAACGTACCCCCTTAAGCTGAAATAATAATACTACACATACAATGTTGTCATAAAATTATTTTCAGTTTAGATTTGCTTTAAATGAACAGGTATTTGGAATTTGTATGTCATTTAACACAGAATATTGTGCCTCTGCTGACAAATCACTATAAAGCAGATGGCAAAGAAAGGCTTCAGGTGCTAGCGTTTATTATACTCCTGTGTGTTATGTGAATGCACACCAAGCCGAGCATTTGTAATTCACATCTGTTCATTTTCTACACATGATGAGGTTTGGGTTTGATGTACATTTTTCAGCTCACGCGTGTATAATAGATGGACGTGCTGCAAGTGTCCTGACAGCCAACCCAATTACAGGAGCATTCACACCGTTGTACTCTGAAAATGGATATATCCTCTGAAAGTACATCTTTCCTTGTTCATATACATTCATGCATCTCTAGACTTTAAACACATTTCTGTATAATACGTGTGTGCCATATTTTCAGATGCATCAACCTTTTTTAAAAGCACATGTAGTCGAATGTAAACCATGTTAAAAACCTGCTTACACATATTCTGAGCCTTATTTACTAAGATATCTCCAATGATCCCCCAAGATCGCCAGTGGGAGTAGCTGGCAAATCATTGAATATTTCAAAATAAATGTTTACTTTTTGGTGGTAAAAGTTTAGCAGCTCTCCTCTGGGTCATGGGGGTTGCCAAAAAGTTAACAAATTAGCAGCTGTATGATCTGTCTCATTCAGGCATCCAGTGATTACTATTTATATTACAACGTAAGACGTACCTGCCGGCCACAGAGGGTGCTTTATATCATACAGGGAGTCCAGTGCAGTGAGAGGCCCATCACACCTCACAAACAAAGTCCAATCTGTAGTAACGATCCACATAGGACTCTGAGCACTTGAGAAAGGGCCTTTGCCCGAAACGTTGTGCTTATCTGTATGCTGTATGACCGCTATGCACAAATAAATATTTTGCTGGAAATCACTCCTTGAAGGGTTGAGTCCTATGTGGATCGTTACTACAGATTACTATTTATATTAAGCAGGAACCATAGCAAAAATAACGTAATTGATAAAATTGTTTATTTTTTTGCAGTACAGTGGAACCTTGGTTTTGCGAGCATAATTTGTTCCGGAAGCATGCTTGTAATCCAAAGCACTCTTATAACAAAGCAAATTTCCCCATGAGAATTAATGGAAATCCAGTTGATTCGTTCCACAATCCAAAAACAGTTATAGTAAAATAGTATAAAATAAAAATGTAAACAAGACTTTCACTATAACTAACAGAATCATTGCTATCTGTTGACTCGCCCCAACCATTTTTTGTGTGGCTTTAACAAGGAACATATCCAGTGACAGTTACTTTTGAGGATTTCATGGAAATGTGATTTTGCACAGTGTCTACACTCAGATTAAGTACAATCCTACAGTGCCAAAGGAAGAAGAACTATTGGCTCAGTTGTGAAGACGTGACACATGGATACTTTTTTTTTTCTCGTATAGCAAAACATATAGCATTGTGTATCAAGTCAAAATTTAACAAAAATGTTTGCTTGTATTGCAAAGCGTTCTTAACCTCCCTGGCGTTCTATTAAGATCGCCAGGGAGGCTGCGGGAGGGGTTTTTTTAAATTAAAAAAAAACTATTTCATGCAGCCAACTGAAAGTTGGCTGCATGAAAGCCCACTAGAGGGCGCTCCATATGCGCACTTCCGATCGCCTCCGGCGATCAGAAGTAACAAGGAAGGCGCTTTCCTCGTCGCCATGGCGACGAGCGGAGTGACGTCATGGACGTCAGCCGACGTCCTGACGTCTGCCGCCTCCGATCCAGCCCTTAGCGCTGGCCGGAACTGTTTGTTCCGGCTGCGCTGGGCTCGGGCGGCTGGGGGGACCCTCTTTCGCCGCTGCACGCGGCGGATCGCCTCGCTGTGGCGGCGATCAGGTAGCACACGCGGTTGGCAAAGTGCCGGCTGCGTGTGCTCCTTTTTATTTGATAGAAATTGGCCCAGCGGGGCCTGAGAAATCCTCCTGCGCAGGTTTACCCCGAGCTGAGCTCAGGTTAACCGGCAAGGAGGTTAAACCAAGTTACTTTCCTTTACTGTACTAATTTATAAATGATTGAGTATTTAATTTCCCATTGTAAAACCTCTCCTCTCCCTGATTTACATTCTGAAATGTATCACAGGTGGCAACATCTTTAGTCCTGTCAGGTGCAGTTCTAAGGAGTGTTTATTTCTGAGAATTAAGAAGCCAGTGAAAATAATGTCTAGTTTCCCAGAATGCTCTGATAGGAGAATTCCCTACAGCTAATCAGCCTTGTCTAAGCCTCATTGGGAGGGTGGGGCAAGATACCAATATATAGCAGTATATACTAGCAATATATACTGTATGTACTTGTTTCTGATGCTGAAACCATAAAAATGACTGTAAAAGTTAGTACCCTGAATAATTTACTGTATTCTACTATATGTAATGTCACCCCAGTTCTCGTTTACAGTTTATATTAATGTATGTTATAGGTAAATATGTGAATATATTTATATTAAAGGGACTCCAAGCACCTCTCATGGGTATGTATAGAGACTCCGACCAGTACTGCAAAGTACTTAAAGATGCATACCTTTCTGTAGCTTGTGCTCTTTTCTTTAATTTGATGCCTGAATAGCTGTTCTAAACTAAACAGTTTACCTTCGATTATTTCAATTTAAAAATCGCGTCTGCCATTTTGGCTATGTTATAACTTTAGGGTCACCTCTGTCTTCTCTGTTATAGAAGTGCATCACTGAATGAAGCAGGAAGAGGAAGTGACACACATGGCCAATGCAAGAGGCTCCTCCAGAGGGGTCATAGCACAACTTTGTTGGAAGTCGTCTGGCTTAAAGGCATACCCATGAGAGGTGCCCGGAGTCTCTTTAAAAAAAAACTTCATTAACATCATGTAATGGCCAGAAATGATTCTTGGATCTCCATATTCTAGCACTTTAAAAACACAAGGGAGAATCAGAAATTCACAAAGGCCCTTATCCAGCTAACTTCTCCCAACAAAAAATTTTTCATCTTATCCAAAAAATAACTTTAGAAAAAAGGGCTAAAAGGTAGGTTAAAAGTAATATCAAACTTATTTTGAGAAACTTCTATCTAGGTGAGAGCATTAAAGGACATGATGAGATAGACATGGCATGTGACATGATGAGATAGACATGTGTATGTGCAGTGCTAAGCACACAAATAACTAGGCTGTGTTCCTTTTTTTCTTTCTCTGCCTGAAAGAGTTAAACATCAGGTATGCAAGTGACAGTTTCTGTCTGGGTCGGGACTGGGTCAGACTATAGCGTAAGGCCTCGTTCACATCAGGGACATTTCTGTGCACTTTTCACAGCGCATTGCCCTTTGTATTCAGCAAGGTATTGATTTCAAATGTAATTAAATGTGCCTGGTTCACATCTATGCGCTGCGCTGATCAGTAGCGTTACAAAAACGTAGGGTTGCATGCATTTCTGTGTGTTGAGCTGTAAAGCGCACATCAATGCATGTGAATGGGTGAGCTTTTTTAGCACATACAAGCGCGTAGAAGTGCATGCGTTTTTTACCCCTAATTGGGAAAAAAAATACATGTACATATGAAAACAAAGTTTTATTGACAACTGCTACTACTACAATAAGAAAAACGGGCTTAAAAAAAGTGCAGCGCAATGCACTGAAGCGCGTACTAAAGTGCACACAAGCGCATGCGGTTTTTAACATACGTTTTTACACGTTTCTCAGCGCAACAGATGTGAATGAGGCCTAACCCTCACTCATAAGTAACTACAGCCATAAAACACTTTCCTGTCAGTAAATAGCTTCTGAGAGCAGGAAAGAGATAAAAAGGATCAATAATTCATAGATTTGAGCTCTAGAATGAAGGTGTCATTGAGCAGAGACAATGAAACAGTAAAAACTTAAAAACTAGATTTAAATATAAACTAAAACTGTGGGATATCTTAAAAAAGTCATTTTTAGGAGAAGGAGGATGGATACAATTGTTTTTCCCATCAGTTTATTTACACCTCGGATGTCCTTTAAAGATGTTTTGTTGGTAAGGTTTGAAAATATCTCCTTGGAGAAAAGTCAGGAGAAAACATATATAATATGATACGGGCCAGAGACAGAGGAGGATTTTCTTTCTTTTGAATGGCCTGAAGCTGCAATGCAGATGTAGGCTAAATAAAACTTCACAAAAACATATGTAATGATTGTCCAGGTGTTTCCGAGAGTCTATAATACATTCATCAACCTACTGAAAATCTCTTTTTTCTCTTACCCCTGATTTAAAAAAACACCCTGTGCATTATTCACAAAGCTTTTTCACCTGTTTTCCTCTGTTTTCACCTTATCTAAGTTACATTTTTAAGTTTCCAAATAGCAGAAATATAATATAATTAAGGTAAGAAAAGTAATATTGAAATGAAGTTAATCAGAAACAGCTTACTTTGAATGATTATTTTGCTTGTAAATGTGCTGAAAGGTTATTTTTTATCAATTAGGTGATAAATAAGACATTTATGAGAAGTTTTGTGAATAGAACCCCTTGTGTGCATTATGATAACACATTCTGTTCTGCAATTGTAAGTTGTACAGCTAAAATGGTGACGAAAATGGATTATTTGTGCACAGAATAATGTCAACTTTAATATTCCACAGGCACACACATAGTCCCGTATTTATTCACATTGCAGAACTGTGCACTTTATATGATTGCAGAGTTTATTGATTTTCTGTTGCAATCAATTTAAGCCCTTGCTATGAGACTCATAGGGCATCTGAACGTAGTATAAAACGCATCTCCTTATGTGAGCCTATGCCTGCTTGTAGGCAGATAAAGCAGTGCTTACCCCAAAGGCATAGCTATAAATGCATGGGGCCCACAGCAAAGTCATTCTAGGGTCCTTTATAGTTTCAAGCTCCATTGTTAATACAGTCCCACCACAGAGACCTGAGCCATTCTAAAAAAGTACCTAACACTTCAGCATGCTAATTGGTTTTCCAGCAATTTACCACAGATAACCTCCGAACTATATATGGAGGACACCTAGCGCTGTCATCTGTACGTGTACTATGTGTACTTGTCTCCTTTGACCAGGAATTTTTATCCACATGAGAATAGTTGTGCTCTCTGAGCAAGCATGGATAGGCACGTCTTAACATAAACCTTTCTTCCCACACAGCAGTCTCAAATATTTGCTAAGGGTATTGCAAATGCTTAGAGTTGACAGAAATGGGGCTTCACCTTAATAGCACAGGAATGTCTTTGCAATGTTTATAAGTCATTTAAAAGTGGTTACTGCTGTGTGCGTACATACAAATTAGCAACCATTGAACAAAAGCAGCAAAAAAATACAAACTTAAAAAAATGAACTAAAAAAAACAATGCACACACAATAAAGTGAAGAACCACTGGCGTAACAATAGGGGATGCAGCCCCTGCATTCGCGGGGGCCCGCTCAGGGCCGTTTTGGGGGCAGGAGGGGTTGCAGCATGAGGGGAAAGCATGGCCACACATCGGCAGGGAGGGGGGACTCTCCTCTCAGCGCGCTCCCCTCCTGTATCAATCATTAGTGGCAGCAGGTGGCAGGTAGGAACACGCCAAGGTTCCGATCTCTAAGTGTCTGATTATGACCTGTTTAAACAGGAAGTAGCCTGAGGCACATAGAGATGGACCTCCGCAGCGGATGGAGGTATGTTTTCCTGCCCGCCGCCTACTGTCTGCTGATAATTGATGCAGGAGGGGAGCGTGCTGAGGGGAGAGCCCGAGGTGATGGAGGGGGCGACTCCCTCCCTCCCCGCCGATGTGTGGCCACACTTTCCCCTCATGCTGCCACCCCTCCTGCCCCTCAAAATGGCCCTGAGCGGGCCCCAGAGAGGGGGTCTCATCCAAATTTTTGCAGGGGGGCCCGGTAATTTCTAGTTACGCCCTGTGAAGAACACAAATTGTCATTATTTGCAATAGTAAAATGAGATAAACAACTACTAAACAACTTATTTAAAGTGACCCTAAACCAAGCAAAATTATTTAAAATAAACACAGGATGTACCTGCAAATGAATATTACATACTAACCTCACTGTCAGTTCCTCTCAGAAGCTCACCATTTTTTTCTTACAGTTCCTTCCAATTCTGACAAGATGTGGTCAGATTTGTCTCTCAGGAAGGTGAAAGCCTTAACTGACAGCAAGTACATCAGCTGCTGTCAGTTATAACTGAAAGGACAACTGATGTTGCAAGGTAATGTCCATGTTTCCCTATGGCTCAAGCGATATTGCCAGTTAGCAGAGTGCTGACCCGGGTCATCAACATTTTCAAAATAGAGGACGGAGTGTATTCAATTGATCACAGTAGATAAACCGGATGCGGGAGAGGAGAACGAGATTGAAAAGCAGACTATGCAGGAGACCGTGAGTGTGTGCATTTATTTTCACTTTTATTCTTCAGTTCAGGTTTGCTTTAATAGTGTTTTATGACAGAGTTAGAATCTCTAAATATCCATGGGGTTGAGTAACTAATTAACCTACCAGTATATTTTTGGGGATGTGGAAGAAACAGCGAAAAGCACATATCAACTCCAAATAGGGAAGGTATTGATACTCTACAGATTTATTAAAGACACCTGAAGTGAGAGAAACATAGAGGCTGCCATATTTATTTCCTATTAACCCATTCAGGTTCCGTCGTTTTCACGTGAGAAATGTTCACCTCCCATTCATTAGCCTATAACTTTATCACTACTTATCACAATGAACTGATCTATATCTTGTTTTTTCCGCCACCAATTAGGCTTTCTTTGGGGGGTACATTTTGCTAAGAGCCACTTTACTGTAAATGCATTTTAACAGGAAGAATAAGAAAAAAATGGAAAAATTCATTATTTCTCAGTTTTCAGCCATTATAGTTTTAAAATAATACATGCCTCCATAATTAAAACTCACGTATTGTATTTGCCCATATGTCCCGGTTATTACACAAAATTATGTCCCTATCACAATGTATGGCGACAATATTTTATTTGGAAATAAAGGTGCATTTTTTCAGTTTTGCATCTATCACTATTTACAAGTTTAAAATAAAAAAAAATATAGAAATATTTTATCTTTACATTGATATTTAAAAAGTTTAGTCCCTTAGGTAAATATTTACATGTTTTGTTTTTTTATTGTAATGGTTTTTTTTTTTTTTTATAGTAAACATTTTATTTGGGTAGTTTTGGGAGGGTGGGAGGTAAACAATAGGTTTGTAATGTAAATGTGTGTTGATTTTCTTTTTTTTTATTTTCAGTTGTAGTATTACTTTTTGGCCACAAGATAGCGGCCATGAGTTTGTTTACATGACGTCACTCTAAGCGTAACACACGCTTAGAGTGACACATCGGGGAGGGAACAGCCAGAAAAGGCGCAGCTTCCGAGAGAAGCTGTCGTTTTTCAGCGGGGGAGAGGAATCAGTGATCGGGAACCGTAGCCCGATTCACTGATTGCCTGGCTACCGAATCCGCGGCCAGGAGCGCGCGTGCACGCGCGCGATCGGCCGCGGGAGCGCGCGGTAGCGTGCATGGTTCCTGGACGTAGTTTCTACGTCCAGGAACCAAAATAGGTTAAACAATGCTAGTTTCCTGGCATCCTGAATATCTTTCAGTCAGTCTTCAGTAGTTGCTGTGCAAATTTAATCAGACTTTAATCAGAAACATCTGATCTGCATGCTTGTTCAGGGTTTATGGCTAAACGTACTAGAAGCAGAAGATCATCAACAGAGCGAAGCAATTTGCATCGTTTAAAAGGAAATGTCAGCAACCATGTCCCTCTCACTTCAGGAGTGCTGTTAGGTTCACAGGGAGGCCAGCTGACTGCACCACTGAGGTGAGAGCTTCCCAGAGTGCAGAGTCTAAGTGACCACGGGTTTTCACCAGAGCATCCCACAAGGGTCGATGGACTTTCAGCTGCATAGTGCCCACCAGGTTGCACTCCAGGTTGCCCTAACAGTGGTTTGGAGAACAGACAACACTGCACTGTGGAGACCTTGCCACCAACTAACTGTAGTCTGTATTACAAGCCAGAGGTCTAGGACAGGTAGAGAATAATCGTAGTCGATAAGCAGGCCAAGGGTCAAGGCAGGCGGAGAGCAATCGTAATCGTTGTAATAAGCCAGGAGTCAGGGCAGGCAGATAGCAATCGTAGTCAGGAACAAGCCAAGGGTCAGGATAACAGAGGTCAGGACTGGAGTAGTCAGTGGCAAGCTGTGTCAGGAAACCAGGAATCAAGCAGAAGTTATCACACCAGAACGCTGGCAAACGCTGTACCAAGCTGAAACGAACTGTCAGCAATTGCCAAGCTGAAACGAACTGTCAGCAATTGCTACAGGGCGGAAGAGGCTTTTATAGAGGAAATCCCATTTGGGCGTGAGATTTGAAGCTCGCGCATGCACAGACGCGTACAAACATCCGCAATGGGAACGCGGACGTAGAATTTAGTACGCATACACCCGTTCACACATGCACACGTACGCCTGGATGCGAGGCCCCACCGGAAGTAAGTAAATAAGGAAGTAAATAACAGACTCGATGCGCGCTATGGAACACCGCACACTGTGTACAACAGAACGGTGAGTGTGACAAGTGCTTAAGATATGGAGGGAAGCTTGTAAAACTAATTTCTGTCACAAGAGCTGGAATGCTTTTAAAAACTTGCATTTTCTCAAAACTTGCAAAGCGAAGTCCTAAGGACAACCCTAAATATTACTGAAGTAACCTTGTGCTTTATAAGCAAAAAAAAATGAATTTGTTAAAACCTCTCTGTATCAGTTATACAGGAGGTACTCGTAACCCACACATGTGCTCGAGTCCTTGCTGATCACCCATCACACTGTGGGTGCTCAATCAGGGAGGGGTGTAGCTATCTTAGAGATTTGTTGGACTCAAAAGTCTATAATGCAACTTAGATAGGCAGGTGTAACCGAGGAATGGTAAATGTCTATCGCTCATACACTGTATTGTGCTGCCTAAAGTCAGTTGCTCTAACTAAACTGTGGGAATCACATATAAGGTGCAAATATTTACAATGACACAAACTTCAACATGTTTCACCCTGAAAGGCTTTGTCAGGAAGTGAATATAGTGTACAGTGTAAATATTATAAACAATATTTACAACATCCCCCCACCAAAATTCCCAACAGCAACAGCCCCAGTCAGAGCTGAATTGCCCAAATAAGGCTCCAGGTTAAATACCTGTAGGTCTGCAGCAAAGTACCGCCAACAGGGTGTCTCCAGCCCAACCCCTGTGTATAGTGTAGTACGGATACAGAGGCGCCAAAAGGATAAAAGTATCTACAAATTTTTAAATATGAGGAGACAGTAGTGGACTTGCCTCCTCCAAGCAGACACAAAAATTGCCAATGTGTTTGTCAAATAAAAGTTTATTTACATACTCCGGGGGACAATGCAGCGCATTTTATAGGTTTGATCCCGCTTCATCAGGAAATAACAATGGAGCAATAGCATAAGTGGTCAGTAGAAGAGCCAGGCACCTCAGTGAGACACCTATGTGAGACAGAGGTGCCTGGCTTTTCTACTGTCACATATGCTATTGTTCCATTGTTATTCCATTGTTATTGCCTGATGAAGTGGGATCAAACCTGCAAAACGCGTTGCATTGTCCCCCGGAGTATGTAAATAAACTTGTTGTATTTGACAAACACATTGGCAATTTTTGTGTCTGCTTGGAGGTGGTAAATCCACCACTGCCTCCTCATGTTTTAAACTTTTTAGATACTTTTATCCTTTTGGCTCCTCTGTATCCATACTATGCTATTTCAAGTCCACCCCTGGTGGAGGGATGTTACCCTCTTTTCTCCTCATCTACGAAGAGCGACTTCTTAATCCTGAGTGGGGTCAGGTCTAATCTCCCCACCTGCCTATACAGTGGTTGCTGTTGAGGTAACCCTGCTTTGTGAGTATAGCTTATTACTCTATCATACTTTATTTCAACTACCAGTACATACTACACTATATTTGGCTCTTGGTGTCCCTACTCTGTGTTCAAACCCTGTGAATGTTGATCCATAAGGCACGTGTGTGTGTACTATCAATATGCACATTGTTCTGCCCCTCCAGAATGGAGCTGTCTGGGAAGCTGGGGGGGATGGCGGATACACACGGACTGTCCAGGCCCACATGACGGTTGTGTCACTTCCTGCGTGTGGGTCTGGACTAGGTGGTTGCTGGGGATGCCTGATATGGAATTGTGAGGGGGGGGGTCCAAATTTCCGGGCCTCTTGGAAATTATCTATTGAGCCATCTCTCTAGCAAAAAACTCACTGTGTATTCCCAGCATAGGTCAGCCTTAACCTGGGTGGATTATTGCAGCTGATGTTCAGTGCATGGAATTGAATTCATGCATATTTATTTCAATCACCCAATTATGTCCTATTATCTAAAATCCCCTTAACTGATTATTTGACACAAAATCACTAAATGTTACTGCTCCCATTCCTTCTTTAGCACATCCCCAATGGTAACACAATAAACAAATTGCAATAATAATTTACTTGGTAAATACAATATTTTAGTCTATCCTGCATTTTAAAAGTGTATAAAATATAGTCTGTCTGCATACTCAGAGCTAGAAACATGCACATAATAAAACGCTCCTGTCATTCTTCATAAATAATTGTTTGGCCAGTTTCCATTAAACCAAAGAGTGACTTTTTGTTTGACATAACTTTATGTATGCTTTTAGTCTCATGTATAAATTAACTCAAGCCTTGATTATGTTTGGACACTAATATTTGGATCATCAGACACAGAACAGACCATTTAAAACCTTATAAAATGCAGGATAAAGTCAACTCAAGTATTTATGTAGAATCCGTACTTGCTTGTAATTGCTACATTTTATCCTAATGGATTAGAAAGTGTGGAAAATGTGTTGGTAGAGTACCAACAATACTACCTTTTAATTTGTTTGACATCACCAAAAAGCAAATGTGACCGTACAAAACTACAGATGACACTCTGAAGACTTATAGAAATAGAAAATATAGTTGAAGAAATGATAAAAAATTATACAGTACATGATTGGGAAAGTACCTTTTCAGGGAAGTAAGACACAAATCTTCTCCACTCTGTGATGCATCATTGCCACTTGCAAACTTTTTAAAGACCAGTGGCGTAGCAATAGAGGGTTCAGACGTTGCAACTGCACTGGGGCCTTTGGGCCAAAGGGACCCCCGAGGGGCCTTCCCTCTACCGCAGTATTTATTGGTCCTGTGCTGGTATGTATCACCTCTATAGATGCTTTGAATAGTAGTAATCATTAACTACTTTACCACCACCAGTTAGAGTATGTACACCCCTGTGTTTACACAAATATAAGCAAATAATAAACACTTGGTTCTGTTTCTATTTTTAGAACACACTAACTCTGTATCTCCATCTTGTGACCAAAAAGTAAAACCACATCCAAATACCCTATTATACACCTTCCCATTGAAAAATGAAATACATTTTAATTATTTTTAAAAACCCTTGGAGGTCAAGTGGTTAACAAACTGTACCCCATCCCCTTCCTGCACCTCTGACACTGTGGTTGTCATTGGCAGGTTTTGGTGCGCTGTATCAATTGTTATGTATAGAGTGCCTGGTGGCCCCATGTAAAACTCGCAAGGGGGCCCAAAGCTCCTTAGCTACACCACTGTTAAGGATAATAGGTCTTACCGCTTTCAGACCCTTTTCCCAAAAAGATGGAGCCAAAAGTATTTAGGTTGCTTCTGGTACCAAGTAGCAACCTCCAACCAGGGCAACAAGTAAAAGGGTCATTTTTAACCTATTTACCATTACAAGTTACAAGTAAATAAAAACACTGACACTGTGGAACAATCAGATCATTTGTTTTAAATGTATTTTATTACAATCTAGTGTCATAATCCATATCCATTTTGCAATATTCTTTTCTAAGTTTTTGCTGTTCTTCATTTGTATTTCTACTTTCTTCCTTAGGCTTCTTTTCCACATGCAGTTGAACTGTGCACTCAGCAAGTAATTACTAGGCAGCAGTAAGCAGTTACCAGGCTGCAGTGAGCAGTTGTGAGAGTTTGAGAGGCATTTCACTGCCTATCAACTGCCCGTGAAAAAGAGGCCTTATAGAACACCATCTTGCCATTTGAATTAATTACGTCCCTGGCACAAATTGACGGAATCATGATATTGGAATTGCCAACTAAAACATCCTTTTGGTCTCAGTGTCAAAATCAAATATTTTTTGACTTGGAATCATATTTCAAATCTGAATAATAATTTGAATTAGTATTATGTGGCGTAAAATGTGTGCAGCTATCAAGTTCCATATATAACATGAGCAGATATCATGCCCCCACATATCAGGTGCAGATATCAAGTCAGCACTTAGCAAATGCAGACAGAGGCATATCTACAGGGGTGCACCCATGGCATGTGCCATGGGCACCTCGTACTGGGGGGGGGGGGAGGCGCTACACCATAGTATCCTTGGTGTTCTCCAGATAGATCCTAGTTTTAACAGGGGGCATTCTGCTGCCTGGTTACATTTTTTGGGGGGACAAGTTGCCTAGTTGTTATTTGAGGGATATGTACAGTATGACCTATTGCCATACTTCAGTCCTACAGGTCAGGCTTTACGTCATCTTGGCCACAACCAATTCCACAAAACAACTGCACCTTTAATTTTTGGATGGTGCAACCCCGTGTCTCAGAGATTCTCCCTTCCTCGACGACGACCACTTCCGGTTTGGCCGTCACCGGCCGACAGGCATGGGAACGCGAGTGATTCTTCACGTTCTCAGCCATAATATCGCCCCCTATGCTGCTATTGCGGCCTCCTGGCTGCAATAGCAGCATAGAGGGCGATATTGTGGCTGGGAACGCGAAGAATCACTCACGTTCCCATGCCTGCCGGGTCCTGACGGCGAAACCGGAAGTGGTCGCCGGCGAGGACGGGAGGATCTCCGAGACACGGCGAGGGCACCGATCGGCTGCAGGGGGCTGAGGGAAGCCCCAGGTGAGTAAATGTCTTTTTTTTTAGCAGACTTAAGGTTACCTTTAAAGGCCATACTTTTGCTCCCCCCTTCTCTTCTGAGGCACAAGGAAAGGAGAAGAACACATTAAACCTCCTCATCCTTAACACTGGAACAAAACAGGTCTGGGAGAAGGGTAGGCAGCAAGTGTACCCAGCAAAGGGCAACAAGGAAAAACTTTTTGGATTGGGGCCCCCATTCTGCTTTGAGAGCGTCTCAGTGAGTGGTGCGGTTCATGTCAGGAGGTGAGGCTGGAGCACTGGGGAAGTGCTCACTGACTACCAGGACACCGGGGGGCTAACCCTCGGAAGCTGCAGAGAGGCTGCTGATTTCAAGCTATGGGGTTAGTTAGTCTGCATCAAACAACATAAAAGGGAATTTGTGTACAGTGGTTTTTGGATAACATTTCTATCTTTGCATTAAAAAAACAACTGTCATTTAGCCTGATCACATTAAAAATGCACTGGCCTATTTTATGACTGGCATTAAACTTTAGAGAATACTTATTTTACTCACTTCAAATAAATGCAGGATGGCTCTCTACAAGATAATTCACCTTCAAAATCTGTAAGGGCTTACGTGCTATGCAATGCATATGGGTTAATATACACTTCTGCTGCTATCTTCCCCAAGGTACTTCATTTTAGAGAGCCTGATGCCTAGTCATGTATAATGCCTATCCATTAGTCAACAGGAAATAAAACGCTTTCCTTTAAGCTAATCCTGGAGCTGTCTTTTTAAAATATGAACAATCATGCATCATCATGAAGCTCTCCATAGGTTCCATGGACTCGGGTTATAGATTTAGACATTATGAATACAGAAGCAGTACCGAACATATTTCTAAATGACACATCCTTTTTTTGTGTGTCAAACTCTGCAGCATGTACTCATGCTGAAAAAAAAACGTAAGAAAAGCTAGATATAGAGGATTTGGAAAAGAAGACAATACTAGACTGTGGGAGAATCTAACATCTTGCTCATTAATCTTTCAGAAGAACAGGTGGTTGCCCTTCCTGCCAGTGCCACAGAAAGGACTAAACTATTTTATTAGGCATTAGTCAGTAGAAATCTTTTGTGTTAAACCACAACAACAAGGCTGAATAATGATGTTACACATAAAAGTACGCTAAAAAATTCGGAAGATCAAAATGCAGAGTAAAAATGTGTTTGCAGTATTAGCCACCAAACGTAAGAGACGGAATGAGATATAGAAATGTTTGTACATTTTAACATGTCTTAAGTTATTTTTATGCTGCAACTTCTTCATCACCTTATGAACCTGTGCCAAGCAGAAGTTGACAGTGTGCCCACTTTCCCTCTGGCATCAGATACGGAATTATCAGATAAGGGCAATGGAAACATAACATGTTTAGAGCTGGGGACAAAACAGGCGTACAGTGTTCTAAAGGGTTATAGGTCAGCCTTTCAGCACAAAAGGATAGCACTATCACTACTAAGAGATTTAAATAGAAAACTGTATCATACATGCCTAAAGGGAATGCACTGCATCATATGTGTGAATCTTTAAACATGTACTATAATTTGTTATATATATATATATATATATATATATATATATATATATATATATATATATATATATATATATGTACCCACACACACATATATACAGTGGGTTGCAAAAGTATTCGGCCCCCTTGAAGTTTTCCAATTTTTTTGTCATATTACTGCCACAATCATGAATCAATTTTATTGGAATTCCACATGAAAGACCAACACAAAGTGGTGTACACGTGAGAAGTGAAACGAAAATCATACATGATTCCAAACATATTTTACAAATAAATAACTGCAAAGTGGTGTGTGCATAATTATTCAGCCCCCTTTGATCTGAGTGCAGTCAGTTGCCTATAGACATTGCCTGATGAGTGCTAATGACTAAATAGAGTGCACCTGTGTGTAATCCAATGTCAGTACAAATACAGCTGCTCTGTGAGGGCCTCAGAGGTTGTCTAAGAGAATATTGGGAGCAACAACACCGTGAAGTCCAAAGAACACACAAGACAGGTCAGGGATCAAGTTATTGAGAAATTTAAAGCAGGCTTAGGCTACAAAAAGATTTCTAAAGCCTTGAACATCCCACAGAGCACTGTTCAAGCGATCATTCAGAAATGGAAGGAGTATGGCACAACTGTAAACCTACGAAGACAAGGCCATCCACCTAAATGCACAGGCTGAACAAGGAGAGCGCTGATCAGAAATGCATTCAAGAGGCCCATGGTGACTCTGGACGAGCTGCAGAGATCTACAGCTCAGGTGGGAGACTCTGTCCATAGGTCAACTATTAGTCATGCACTGTACAAAGTTGGCCTTTATGGAAGAGTGGCAAAAAGAAAGGCATTGTTAACAGAAAGCATAAGAAGTCCCGTTTGCAGTTTGCCACAAGCCATGTGGGGGACACAGCAACCATGTGGAAGAAGGTGCTCTGGTCAGATGAGACCAAAATGGAACTTTTTTGGCCAAAATGCAAAACGCTATGTGTGGTGGAAAACTAACACTGCACATCACTCTGAACACAACATCACCACTGTCAAATATGGTGGTGGCAGCATCATGCTCGGGGGGTGCATCTCTTCAGCAGGGACAGGGAAGCTGGTCAGAGTTGATGGGAAGATGGATGGGGCCAAATACAGGGCAAACTTGGAAGAAAACCTCTTGGAGACTGCAAAAGACTTGAGTCTGGGGCGGAGGTTCACCTTCCAGCAGGACAATGACCCTAAACATAAAGCCAAGGCAACAATGGAATGGTTTAAAACAAAACATATCTATGTGTTAGAATAGCCCAGTCAAAGTCCAGATCTAAATCCAATCGAGAATCTGTGGCAAGATTTGAAAACTGCTGTTCACAAATGCTGTCCATCTA
This sequence comes from Hyperolius riggenbachi, assembly GCF_040937935.1. Taxonomy (NCBI): domain Eukaryota; kingdom Metazoa; phylum Chordata; class Amphibia; order Anura; family Hyperoliidae; genus Hyperolius; species Hyperolius riggenbachi. The sequence continues at coordinate 324,159,700 of NC_090648.1, forward strand.
ATCTGACTGAGCTGGAGCTGTTTTGCAAAGAAGAATGGGCAAGGATTTCATTCTCTAGATGTGCAAAGCTGGTAGAGACATACCCTAAAAGACTGGCAGCTGTAATTGCAGCAAAAGGTGGTTCTACAAAGTATTGACTCAGGGGGCCGAATAATTACGCACACTCCACTTTGCAGTTATTGATTTGTAAAAAATGTTTGGAATCATGTACGGTTTTCGTTCCACTTCTCCTGTGTACACCACTTTGTATTGGTCTTTCACATGGAATTCCAATAAAATTGATGCATGTTTGTGGCAGTAATGTGACAAAACGTGGAAAACTTCAATGGGGTCGAATACTTTTGCAACCCACTGTGTGTATATATATATATATATATATATATATATATATATATATATATATATATATATATATGTATACACAGTATAGATAGATAGATTGTAATGATTGTGGAATTCTCTCCGTGATCAGCGCACAAGACGTGACACTGCGGAAATCCTCCACAAGCGTATAATTTGAGGGAGCCCAGCAAAAGGTGCAATGCACCTGTAGAGGTAAATTACTGTCTGCAGGTGGAGCTGTGGAGTGCAGAGGAACAGCTCCTCTGCCCTGCCACACACGCAGACAGGAATTGCACGAAGGGAAGAAACGCAGGGCATGATAGCCCTGAAAGAGAGAGATCAAAGTGACAGAGGGTATGTGTGTCCACCAATCAAGTCGCCACCCTGCGACGATGAACACACAACCATGAAGAACAGGTGAGAAGGCAATCGCCAGAGATGGCGATTGCTAACAGCGACACAAGACTGAATAAGCACAGATGAGGAATGTATGTATGTCCACCAATCTAGCCGCCACCCTGCGACGGCGGACACACAACGGAGGAAACCAAGTGAGAACGCAATCGCAAGAGAAGCGATTGCGAAGAGATTGAGCAAAGGGACAGATTGCATGTGTGTACACCAAACTAGTCGCCAACCCGCGACGATGCATATACAACAGCAGATATGAAGTAGGAACGCAATCACGAGATAGGAGATTGCCAGAGGTGACACAAGGCTACAGCAAGGCAGAGCACAAGAGTAGCAAAGGCACAGCAAATATACAATGAGAAGATAAGGAAAATAACAAACGCTAACTAAACGCGAACACCGCACTCATTCGCAACAGTGCACGCGTTTATGCGTGGTCTCCGCGTGTTAAGCACAACAGAGACAAGCACGCCTAACTAACCGCCGACAGACAAATATGAAACAGAGGACGCGAGCGCCCGCTTAACGGTTACCTCACCGAGCCTCCAGCAAGCGCTCGCAGCAGACAAGACAGACACACGAAAACAGGAATAAGTGAGAGAGACGGATCCACAGCACCAGCGCAAGGCGAGTGCGATCCAGGCAAGACAGATTAGATGAGATAGCTGGTAGCAACCACTGCTCCAGCTATACTCCAAGAACAAAGATCAGAACGACTTTCTGTCGACCACCGCTGGGACAGAACAATCGCAACAGACAAACAAAACAGATATGCAATCCTAACTGCACTAGGGAATCTGCCTAGTGCAGTCCCAGGAATTACTCTAAGCTAATCTTTAAACAATGAGCAAGGTTGACACTCCAGGAGTGTTTCACAGGACTAACCCTTATAACCAGCCCAGGTCTGTGATATCACATGGTATTTATAGTACAAACCTCCAGAGGATGTGGCTAGGAAATTTGCATGACCAACGTATGCAAATTCCCTAGCAGCAGCAAGCTGCAAAACTGACAAAAGGTCTCTCTTCCAGAGACCTGCAGAATGCAGACCTGAACAGTGGTCAAAAAGCCTGCGCAGGCAGCTGAGCGGATCATTACATAGATATAGATAGATAGATAGATTAGATAGATATAGATTTAGATATTTATACTGTATATAGATAGATAGGGTCTGCACTCAGCAGGGGCGGTATTGTGTAGAGCATCATCATTTATTTACTACAGTTAGTGGTCATACAGTGTATATACCCGAGTATAAGTCTAGAAATTTAGGTCTGATTCACTTCATAAAAGTATAGGGGTCGACTTATAACCGAGTCATGGGCAACAATGAGCACACTGAGTAATGTGCGTATTAATAGTGACATTCCCATTTTCAGCAATTTACCCTGGGGTAAGTGATACTTTGAGGAAAGGAAAGGCCAAGAAAACATAGGTCTGAAAGGCCTGGCCACAACAATTATCGAGGAAAGAGGTAGGGGGGAAATACTGGGCTGCATAAAAGGGAGTGAATAATTGCAGCACTTTGTGGCCTGGAAGAGGTAATGGCAGCACTTAAGGAACAATACTGTATGCAGTGCAGTCCTTAACCCCTCCTGAGCCCCTAGTGCAGCCATTAACTTTGCTGGGTAGACTTATACATAAGTCAATAAAAAATTCCAGCTTAAGGGGGTTGAATATTGGAGTCGACTTATACATGAGGTCAACTTGTATTCGAGTATACACGGTAATCTTAGTTGCATTTTACCTAGTCATATACGGGTATCTCTGATATGTTTGCTTCACCTAATACTTTGTTACGGTTTAGCAATCGTTGCAAAGAAAGGCAAGCAAAATTTTAAAAAGAACTGAACGTGTATACTTGTAATTATACAGTTTAAAGACTTCTAAATGTCATAGTTTAAGTCACATAATGTTACACAACCACTTGGTGTCAGAACTGCAGAAAAAAAAGAAGAAGAAGAAGGGGAATTAAGAAAGAAAAGGGTATTAAAGGACACTACTGTTTGTGGACTTTCGAAACTTATTTGAGAAAAAAGTAAGGTGCAGTAGAATGAGTCCTGGGGGTTGTAGGGGAAGTTGTATATTGGTTCCTCAATCTGTTTCAACACAGCCAACTCTAATAGGGCATCACTGCTAACTAAAGGCCAGGCTAGCCAGCTATTTCTTAAATGTGGTTTCAGCCATCCCATCCCTTACAGCTCATTGATGTCTTAAGGTGGATGGTCCAGCTAAGGATTAACGCACATCTCTTCCTCCTCCTCTTACTCCAAGGCACTAACCAACAAGAGGAAAAGGACCAAGAAATTCCATCTCAGAATGAATGCCTTCAATATCACAGATAATGTCTAGATAAGAGAAATCACCACCAAATATAAACACAAAACTGCCTACAGTTTTGCAGAATCTGCAGTAATTTTACTTCCTCCGTGCCATTTATGAGTGGAGGTGTATAATATACCCCAATAAGCAGCTGGCCTGTAATCCCTTTCTTCCAACATGAATGCCGTATTTATAGACTCTATGGCCCATATGCAAGTCACTTTTTGTCCTGAGTTTTCTCCTACGTGATACTTTCACACCTTTCACCAGCATTCACAAAGCATTACTGCATTTGGTAATGCTGAAAAAGGCTGATTTTACCGATCACCTTCCCTAATTACAATTCACTAAGCCATTTTCCGCACAGAAAACTAATAGTTCCGACTAGTTAGGTAAATTACCAGCTTGTGCAGTAATTGCCTCAGGAAATGTCAAGAAAATGCAATTCACAGAGATGTCCTCATTCTGTTTACCGGGCAAAAGTGTTTGGTGTTTTCCGACAGCTCTTATTTGCTAATAACTCACTCTCCCCATGCTGTCTCTGTGCGGTAGATTTGACAGACAGCCTTTGGAGAGAGCCAGGCAGCCAATAGGGAGAGCCACACAGCCCTGCTTCTGAAGCTGATTTGATGCAAAGGGGTATCGGGTGGGTCTTTCACCGTAACAAAGTAGAGGAAGGTGACTTTTCAAGAGACATCTCTGCATCCCTTTAGATATAGAAATGTGTATTCTGGCTTGCAGAAGAGCTCCCCCTGGTGGCTGCAGCAAATCTAAAGGGAATGGGTGAAAGGATGCACAGGACAGAAAACCTCTGATTCATACACGCAGCTCTCTGCCTCACGCTGACAGAAAATACCGGGCCATATACTGCTCTCTGCCTGCCCGCTGCCCTGCTACAAGGCTGGTAAGTGACACTTACCGAGCAGGGCTTAATGAATTGAGGCATGTTTGTTTGGTAAATTACCGAACTTCTGCCTCATGCGGGAAAACTTAGTGAATTTGGGAAAATAGTAAAATACCAAATGCTGTATTTTACCAAACAGAATGATTTTACCGACCTGCCTTTAGTGAATGCTTGTCATAAAAGGCTTTTTAAATCACCAGCAAGCAAGAAAATACTTATAATAATTTTGATAGCTCCATTTCACATACTTTTAGGCACCTTTTCAGTTGTAAAATGCTAAAAAGTTATTTTAAAGAAAAAATGAAAATGATCTCCTAGGAGACAACTCAGGAGAAAAAGGTAATTGCGTATGGGCCTATATGTTAGAACAGGTGATAAAGGTTTTACCAAACAGACAGTCATCTTCTTTTTTTGTCTAATCTGTCTTTTATTGTGACTACCTTTTTGTTATAGTATAACATTTACAAATATTTGCTGTAGAAAGTTGTCAAAGTTTTTGTCCCATGCAAGGGGTATGCAGAGATAAACATTGTTTTATCTAAACACACTGTACCCTTCCACCATTTAATCATCTACTATTCATCCATGTCTCTGTTACTCCCACAATATGATGGTATTTACATCCATTAGCATTAACACGATCAACATTTTTAATGTGCATTATGCTTTTTGCTTCTTGCATTGGTTAGCATGGATGTAATGTTTTTACCACCACAGTTTCCTGTTTTAGTTTTACTTGATGAAGCCCATAAAGGTTTAATAACGTCCTGTTTCCAAACTGCCAAAAAAGAAAGCAGCATCTCTTTCCAGCGACATCACCTGCCAGCAGTAAAAATGTCACCATGTGATAAATGTTAGATTATAAATTAGGGAGCGGAAAGCTTTTACAATGGGCAAACACTGACTGAATCATTTATACAATAAAAAAAATTAAGTAAATCTAAAGCAAAAAATTAATTCTGTACTGGAAAACAATATGAGACTCTTTTCTTTGCCACTAATGTTATATTTATTATCTGTTCTAAACATACAATTCATTTTCTCCTAAGATTATTTTCCATTCAGATTTTCTTTAAAGGAGCAAAGTCTGATTGAGTGGGTCATGTGGCTGAATATATGCCTCTTTGAAGGTAATACATCCTATTAATAAGCACAACCTAGAATGGCAGGTCTGGGAAGAAAAGTGTGGTACCACAGATGGATTCCTTGAATAGATTAAATAAAAAAAATGTAAGCTAAAATAAAAAACAAATATTAAATTACAGCAAAAATAAAAGGTATATATTTTCTTACCAAAACTCTGGTTGTAAAATTACAGGAAAAGTACCAATTATTAGAAGTGCCGATCCACCACTTGGCGCACTTGGCACAGAGGATTATCTAGTGCATGGTTCTTTCAGTTGGAAAGGTTTCTGGCACCTAAAAGAGTTGGAGACCAACAGATGGATTTGCCTGTCCACTGCCTGTCCATGACCTGACTTTCATCAAAATGACCAAGCTTGCATTAACATACCTCCTTAGCAGATTCTACAGAATCATTGCCGAACACTGCAGAGTCTTTCTGTTGGATAAAGGCGTGTATAATAAAAAAATAGGACATACTCTTATCTGTAATAATTTTGACTACGTAGTTGAAGATTGCACTATCTAACTTACCATGTGCTATGCCCAAAGCCCCCTACACTTCACTAGACATCTTACTACTAATACAGCTGCCATTTATAAAAGAAAAAAATGTACTACTATGTGTACGGTTGTTTGAAAGGAGGTATTAATGTCGATCCCTACTGACAAGAATGAAATGTATACTGTACAACATGTCCTTGACATCATAATCCTAGTTACAAAGCAGTGGTTTGATTTGTCCTTCAAGAAGCTATGGGATGTCTGTATTAAACAAACAAATGGACAGCTGCAACACTATTGTAAACATAGTATCATTAAGCAGAACCATCTCCTCTTCTATTTGAAGTAATAAACAAAGACTTTTCAGCAGTACTTGTTTCTCCTAGCTATACAACTATTGATTCTTAAATAGATATTACTCAATTTTTAACTGTTTACATGAGCAATCATTAACCTGCTGCAAGTCATGACTCAGGGTCAGTTTTGTCCAGCCTGGCCTTGTTAGATTTGGCTATTGAACTCTGTACAATCTAATAACTTAGCAACCTGATGAAAAATCCTACATGTCATGTATGGTACCCATTCAATATTTTTAAGAGTAGAATTTTCTTGAATACATTAGGCACTAGGGTCCTGATTCACTAACCTACATTAAGATTGCTGTGCGCAGGTTGTGGCCCATGCTAATTAAGTACTTAAAGACCATGCTAATTGAAATCTACACCCTGTTTTGGTGGTCACCAATTAGCCGTCGCTGCGTGCATCCGCCGTTTCAGTCGCTCCAGCCGATCTCGCCGCTTTATCCCCGCCATCTGTCGCCGCAGCTCACTGCCTCTGCCTGTCTCTATGACGGCAGAGCCCTGTGAGCGGGTCAGGAACCGATTTCATTGGCTCCTGGCCCTGTCTTTCAATGTAAGCCGCTCCCATTGGCTTACATTGAAATACAGGGTCAGGAGCCAATGAAAGCGGCTCCTGACCGACTAACAGGAACTCTGCCACCATAGAGACGGCAGAGTGGGTGGTCCAGGATCCCATTGCGCAGCGGTGATGGCGGTTGCGCGGGTATGTGCTGTGATTCGTCAGTATTCCGTCGGGATTCTGCTGTTTCTGTACCGGCGGTCTCTGGTCCTTAAGGGGGCAGAGACCGCTGGTACTTAAGTGGTTAAGGAGCACTATTCTGTCAGTGGCAGTTATACTAAAATTGACAAGCGCTACATGTGCACGACAATCGTACCGTAGGTTAGTGAATCGGCATAAGCTAAATCTAATTCAAATCTATTAAAAATAATAATTTGAAAAGTTAAGGTTGTTCTTTTAACCATCGGGTGTAGAGAAAGTGCAGGAGGTAATGAGTGGGAGTGGTGCATGCTCAAAAGTCACGTGGCTTTGTACTGCATCAAGTGGCAGAAGAGCAAATTATATTAGAGACAATCCCTGCTGGAATTTAAACTAAAATGAAGTGGTGCAGTGTGTTAGACCAGGGAGAGTTTGCTATTAGGGAAATACTGATTATTTTCCTTTTCTACTTTTAAAGGACAACTGAAGTGAGTGTGACATAAAAGCTACCATATTTATTTCCTTTATGCAATACCAGTTGCCTGGCATCCTGCTGATCCTCTGCCTCTAATACTTTTAGCCATAGACCCTGACCAAGCATGCAGCAGATCAGGTGATTCTGCCATTATTGTCAGATCTGACAGGATTAGCTGCATGCTTGTTTCTGTTGTGATTCAGACACTACAGCAGCCAAATAGACCAGCAGGGCTGCCAGGCAATTAGTATTGTGAAAAAGGAAATAAATATGGCAGCCTCCATATTCTATACTCACTTCAGTTGTCCTTTAACCCATTCAGGTTCCGTGGTTTTCACGTGAGAAATGTTCACCTCCCATTCATTAGCCTATAACTTTATCACTACTTATCACAATGAACTGATCTATATCTTGTTTTTTCCGCCACCAATTAGGCTTTCTTTGGGGGGTACATTTTGCTAAGAGCCACTTTACTGTAAACGCATTTTAACAGGAAGAATAAGAAAAAAATGGAAAAATTCATTATTTCTCAGTTTTCGGCCATTATAGTTTTAAAATAATACATGCCTCCATAATTAAAACTCACGTATTGTATTTGCCCATATGTCCCGGTTATTACACCATTAAAATTATGTCCCTATCACAATGTATGGCGACAATATTTTATTTGGAAATAAAGGTGCATTTTTTCCATTTTACATCTATCACTATTAACAAGGTTAAAATAAAAAAAATATAGAAATATTTCATCTTTACATTGATATTTAAAAAGTTTAGACCCTTAGGTAAATATTTACATGTTTTTTTTTTATTGTAATTTTTTTTTTTATAGTAAATATTTTATTTGGGTAGTTTTGGGAGGGTGGGGGGTAAACAATAGATTTATAATGTAAATGTGTGTTCATTTTAATTTATTTTTATTTTCAGTTGTAGTATTACTTTTTGGACACAAGATGGCGGCCATGAGTTTGTTTACTTGACGTCACTCTAAGCGTAACACACGCTTAGAGTGGCGCATCGGGGAGGGAACGGCCAGAAAAGGCGCAGCTTCCGAGAGAAGCTGTCGCTTTTTCAGCGGGGGAGAGGAATAAGTGATCGGGCACCATAGCCCGATACATTGATTCCCTGGCTACCGAATCCGCGGCCGGGAGTGCGCGTGCACGCGTGCGATCGGCCGCGGGGGTGCGCGGTAGTGCGCATGGTTCCTGGACGTAGTTTCTACATCCAGGAACCAAAATAGGTTAAACTTACATTTTCCATGCGTTTGTGCAAACCTATAGTCTCATGTCTGTGCTATAGTCACATCAAATTTTGAAAGCAGACAATGAATATATCTATCTTGTTTCAAATGGTACAAAACATCGCCATAAATATTGTAAATAATCTACTTCTCACTGCTCTAAATAAAATATCCCTGGGTTAATCCAATATCACCATTCTACCCACACCAAAACACCCAAATGTTTATCAGAATAGCAACTGATCTCTGGTCAATTGAAAAATAGGGAATGTATCACCCCAAAAAGAATAAAAATAATAGAAACAGATTACAAGGTAAGACGTCTTACCTAGCCAATGAGGTACGTCAAAATAATCAAATCAGTTTATTGAATAAACAACGTCAGACAACGCATTTCACTGGTACACACCCACTTCCTAGGGGCGTGTTTCATGAGAGACTTTCTAAGTGTCTTTAAAGAGGTACTGCATACTGACCTGAGAACATGGGCGTGAAACATTGTCTGATTGGTGTTGTTCAATATACTGATTTGATTAATTTTGACATATCCTCATCTGTGAGATAAGTCATCTTACCTTTTTAAAGTGGGCCTGAACTTATAGATAGACAAGTAAAACACAGAAATGTAGTCAGAGATAAAAGGCTGTCTAATTCTCCTTTATCTACTGGTAATAAATCACTGTAATTTGAACTGACAGCTCTGAGTGATCTGTGCTGTTCAGAGGCTATATGTAAACACAGGAGGTTTAACCTTCTATGTGCTTCCGGCAAAGCAGGAAGTAAAAGTTCTGCAGCATATCTGCGGACATCTGTAAACAGTAACAAATATTTTTTTTTCTGTAAAGGTCATTATGCTGTTGCTTCTCATTTAGAGCAGAGAGGTAGTCCTGGGTTTAGGTATGCTTTAACTGTTTGAAACTGTTTATTTATTTTTTAATTCTTTTTGGGGTGTCTCCATCCCTATTATTGAATTGATCCACTCACCCAAGTCGGAACATGTTTTACCTATAAGTGATTACTCTGCAGCAACCCAAGTTTGTGAGTTATCCAGTCTTTTCAATCCTCTCTCCCGACTACATGAACTGTTGCTCTGCTTCTGGTGTCTCCTGGTTTTTTTTCTGGAAGGCTACTGGAACCCAGCAAATCACAAATACCATATATGTCCCTCTTGGAAGGTCTGACTTGCATTGTGACTTCTGGCTTTTACTGGCCCTTTGGTTCAGTAAGTCAGAGACGGGAAGTTGGAAGTTGAACACAATAAAGAACTTGTAATGGCAATTTCTATATTTCTATAATGGCAGGTTCATTCTAAAATGTTCAGCATTGTCTTCGTCTTCTGGTCTCTGGTGACTTTAACACAATTAAAAATGGACCTTTGAAAGTTCTCAAAAAGCCTGGATGGTATTCAACTGCAAACAGTAGCAAGGACAGTGCAACAATCTCTATGATGTTCTAATTGTTTTATGGAAATGCCAAAGGGAGAAGAATAGATACAATGTCCTCATGTTACCTCTAACACATTGTTCACTAAAAGCTATGAGACAGAAGCCAGAAGATTTTCTCTTTTAAGGTACTGGCACGGTTTAGAAAATGTTGGCACTGTTGAGATGTTTCTAACTAAATGTTTGTTTTAATGCAGACAGTACAAGCTTCTGATACAGGCACTGCTATGACCATGGCTCTGGGGGATTTCGAGACTGAAGGTAACTTAAAATACAACATTGCCTTCTTAAAACCAAACACGAACAAGCCTTACAAGTCATCATCAATTACACCCATAATGCAACACTACAACACACAAGGTGGAGCAATGCAAATCTTTACCAAGTCTGCTGATTCTTAGCAAACATATATATATAATTTATTTTAATTCACAGAAGCATTTATTTCAGTATACAGCTGTTTTAGGCTGTTTTCCTTAAATTATTACAAAGTATGGCACTCAGTGGGCATGGCACATGATTGGAAACATGTAGTCAACCAGCTGCTGGCAACATCACCTGACACTTCCTACCCCCTAGATCCAGTTCCATCTGATTCACCACACTTTTCTGATTTGGCTACTGTCCTCTCACCTGTTCAACCTCTCCTCCACTGGCACCTTCCCCTCCATATTCAAACAGGTCACTGTTCCTCTCATGCTGAAGAAAACTTCACTTGACTTCCCCCCAGACTCCCTCCTTCCATTTGCCTCGAAAAGAAAACCTGGCCCACCAACTCTTGACCCACTTCCTCATTTCCAACTGCCCTTTCAATCCTCTGCAAGCTAGATTTTATCTAGCCCATTCTATCAAAACAGCCCTCACCAAAGTGCTCAATGACCTTGCGCTTGCCAAAGTTTAAATACTCCATCCTGCTCCTCCTGGGCCTCTCCCCAGCATTTGACACTATCAACCACTCCCTTCTGCTCCCTTAACCACACACTCCTCCTCCATTTTCTGCTGTCCATCGGTATCCGTGACCTAGCCTTAGACTATATCTCCTCCTACCTTTCAAATTGCTTCTTCATAACAGCCTCCAATGGTTCCTCCCCCACTCCCACACCCCTCTGGGTTGGTGTTCCCCAAGGCTCCATCTTGGGATGCTTACTGTTCTCACTCTACGCCACCTCAGTTAAGAAAATCATATCCATGGGATTTAACTACCACCTGTATGTTGATGACACCCACATATACCTCCACACCCCAGATCTCTCCTCAAGGTCATGGACAAGGTCTCCTCCTGCCTCCTGCCTCGCATTCATTTCTTCTTGGATGTCCGGCAGGTTCCTGAAGCTTAATCTGGACAAAACCCAGCTTCTGATATTCCCACCCCACACAGCTGCATCCCTCCCAGATTTGCATATCATGATCCAGAACACTACCATCCACCCTAACCCCCAGCCCACTGCTAAAGTGCCACCCTGGACCCTGCTCTGTCCTTTGAACCCCCATTCAAAGTATTACCCAATCCTGCAACTTCCAACTACACAACATCTCCAGGATCTGTTCCTACCTGTCCCCTGACAGCACCAAACATCTTCTGTCTCGACTACTGCAATTAACTTTTATCAGGCATCCACCTAAACCACATCACCCCCCTTTCAATTGTTAATGGGTGCAGCAGCCAGACTGATAAACTCCACAAATCATGTCCCCAATGTCTCCCCCGTGTTGCCTGTAAAAATGAATTAGCTGCAGCTGCTATTACTCACCTCATCCTGAGTGCCTGCGGTGATCACCTGCTGTCCCCCTCCATGTGTGTGCGGTGTCCCCCAACCCCCCCCCCCCCCCCATATCTCGGTGTCCTGAAGCTCCCGCTCCTGTAAAAGTAATTAGCAGCAGCAACCGCATTCAGTTTTCACTCACCTCTTCTCTTGAGCCTGCAGTGATAGGCTGCTTCTGTCTCACTCACTCCTTCTCCCTAGCAACTGGTTGCATCTGACCAGGAAGTGCCAGCACTAGGGGGAGTGTGAGACTGAAGCAACCAATCTCTGCAGGCTAAGAAATGGGGATGAGTAATAACTGCATGCGGCATTCCATTATGGATTAAATTCATTTTTTTTCCTCAGAATTCTAAAAACAACACCTCATAATGACAATGTGAAAAAGTTTACTTAAGGTTTTGGCAAATGTATTAACAATAAAAAAATAAGAACGCATATGTACACAAGTATTCACAGCCTTTGTTCAATACTTGCACTTTTGGCAGCAATTCAGCAATTTGGCACCAGTCTCAAGTCTTTTTTTATATAATTCCACAAGCTTGGCACACCTATCCTTGGCCAGTTTTACGTATTCCTCTTTGCAGCACCTCTTAAGTTCTATCAGGTTGGATGGGAGACATTGGTGCACAGCCATTTAAAGTCTCTCCAGAGATGTTCAATCAGATTTAAATCTGGGCTCTGGCTGGGCCACTCAAGGACATTGACAGAGTTGTCCTGAAGTCACTACCTTGATATCTTCGTTGTGTGCTTTAGGTCATTGTCCTGCTGAAAGAGGAACCCTCAGCCCAGTGCAGAGATGGTTGTCCTTCTTGAAGGTTCTCCTCTCTCCACAGAGCACCTCTGGAGCTCTGACAGAGTTACCATCAGGTTCTTGGTCACCTCACTGCCTAGCCCTTCTACCCGATCACTCAATTTAGATGGCCAGCCAGGTCTAGGAAGAGTCCTGGTGGTTTTGAACATCTTCCACGTATGGATGATAGAGGCCACTGTGCTCATTGGGACCTTCAAAGCATCATACATTTTTTTACTTTTGTCTGGAAACAATCCTATCTCAGAGGTCTGCAGACAATACTCTTGATTTCATGCTTTCTCCAAAATCATGTCCAATCAATTTACCACAGGTGGACTCCAATTAAGCTTCCGAAACATCTCTAGGATGAACAGGGGAAACAGGATGCACCTGAGTACAGTTTTGAGCTTCATGGAAAAGGCTGTGAATACTTATGTATGTGTGCTTTCTCATTTTTTTTAAATTTTAATAAATTAGTTTAAACCTTAAAGGGATACTGTAGGGGGGTCAGGGGAAAATGAGTTGAACTTACCCGGGGCTTCTAACGGTCCCCCGCAGACATCCTGTGTTGGCGCAGCCACTCACCGATGCTCCGGCCCCGCCTCCGGTTCACTTCTGGAATTTCAGACTTTAAAGTCTGAAAACTACTGCGCCTGTGTTGCCGTGTCCTTGATCCCGCTGATGTCACCAAGAGCGCACAGCGCAGGCCCAGTATGGTCTGTGTCTGCGCAGTACACTCCTGGTGACATCAGCGGGAGTGAGGACATGGCAACGCAGGCGCAGTGGTTTTCTGACTTTAAAGTCAGAAATTCCAGAAGTGAACTGGAGGCGGGGCCAGGGCATCGGTGAGTGGCTGCGCCAACACAGGATGTCTGCGGGGGACCATTAGAAGCCCCGGGTAAGTTCAACTCATTTTCCCCCGACCCCCCTACAGTATCCCTTTAAGTAAACTTTTTTCACCTGAATTTACTCTATTTTAGAATAAAACTGTAACATAACAAAAAGTGGAAAAAGTGATGTGCTGTGAATACTTTCTGGATGCACTGTATATATATAAATATATATATAAACATTCTTTTCAACCTTTACTCTCGGTCGGAGCCTTCTTCTGGCTAATTTTCTGGTTTAAAGGGGTGCGAGGGGTTTCAAAATGTAGACAGCAATATTCTTTTCTTTCTGTACACTTGGCCAAATGCAAATTTATTTCTGAGGGAATATTTTGCAATCATTTTGAACATTCTGTTAGAAGAAAGGGGTTTTTATCATTCCTAAAAGTAAGTTATAAAACCAAAAGCATTGTGTTTACTATCCATGTATAAAACTATCTATAAGTTTATCCATCGCTCTTGTGAAGACATGTGACACCAAAAATGCTGTGTAACAATGTACTGTACTGTATTGTTTTGTATGTCTTAATTGCTTAGCAACAACCACACAATCTCTTCCTTGGTGACATTCCTTCCTCTGAATCTATAAAGGCTTCATAAGTGTTGTCTCTAGCCACAGAGCATTAATACTGGAGAGATCCATTTTCACTGTCTCTTTGATACATGATGGTTACATGAACAAGAAGTGTTAAAAAATTTATCAAGATAAGGAAGATCAAAAGGCCCATCTTACAGTTGCCTTGAACTATGAATTTTAATGCTATTTGAATAATTAAGACAGAACGTCATTCATGCTCAGTCACTGCTGTTCTACATTGTCCATCAAAGCAAAGACACACGCAACTGCAAGATGTATAAGTTAAATTAAGAAACAGAAAGAAACTTTATGGCTTAGTAATTTCTTCACATTTCAATACACATGTAGCGGGGGTATTCCTATTTTACCAGCTGAAGCTGTGTAGTGATATAAATTAAGCAAGTGACATGCTTACAAAAGTTTAAAGTCACCTTTGTACGAAAGGTGACAAAAAAAATAATAATTGCAATACATAGAGCAGTTATCATTTTCAACTCAAGTTGCGTACAGGCACTATTTTTTTTTTTGGGTGGGGGATTTAAGGATTTTCTTTGGTTAAAATGATCATTTGTGGTCAACTTGGGTGAAAATCTATAACCAGTGCAGGTGTCCCACAAAGTTGTCCCACAACCTGTTATGCTAATTAAATAAATGACAAACAACCAATGAAGGCTATTACTTAATGCTCCTGCTTATTTGTCACTCATCCTCCACCCATTGCTCTCCCTCCCCTCTCTACAGAATAGAACAGGCAGCTTGAACGTAGCTGACTAATGTGTCTATATACAGCAATTGTTCCTTAAAGGACAACTGAAGTGAGAGGGATATGAAGGCTGCCACATTTATTTCCTTTTAAAGAGAAACGCCGACCAAGAAATGAACTTTATCCCAATCAGTAGCGGATATCCCCCTTTTACATGAGAAATCTATTCCTTTTCACAAACAGACCATCAGGGGCTAAGTATGGCTGATATTGTGTTGAAACCCCTCCAACAAAAAACAAGAAAGTACGTACTCTTGGCAGTTTCCTGTCTGTGAACCTTGCTGCATTGTGGAAAATAGCGGTTTACAGCTGTTTCCAACTGCCAAAAAAACTTGCAGCAGCTACATCACCTGTCAACAGTAAAAATGTCACCATGTGATAAATGTCAGAATGTAAATCAGGGATTTAAAAGATTTTACAATGGGCAAACACTGACTAAATAATTTATACATAATTATTGTAAAAATGAAGCACTTTTTTTATTACATTATTTTCACTGGAGTTCCTCTTTAAGCAATACCAGGTGCCTGGCTATCCTGCTGGGAAGCAGTAGATTTGGGCGCATGAGACAAGTGGACAAAAAGGGCGCCCCATTCACTTTCATTATAAATATCGTTTAATGGGCGCTGAACGGGGAAAATAAGGCGCCGGAGATTTTTAAGGATTTATAACGGCGCCCGGAGATTTTTAAGGATTTATAACTATGTTTGTGATGATTTAAGTTTACAAAATGAGCCCGTGACGAATAACGTTTATGAAGATAATAAATCACTATTTCTAAAACATTTCTAACACATTATTATCCACCCAAAAAAATAATTTACATTTTTTTTCTTTACATTCTTTATTTATTCATGTCTGTAAAACATTATTATCCATAGGGGGTTTTAGGTTTAGGCACCAACAGGGGGGTCTTAGGTTTAGGCACCTACAGGGGGGTCTTAGGTTTAGGCACTAACAGGGGGGTCTTAGGTTTAGGCACCAACAGGGGGGTCTTAGGGTTAGGCACCTACAGGGGGGTCTTAGGGTTAGGCACCTACAGGGGGGTCTTAGGTTTAGGCACTAACAGGGGGGTCTTAGGTTTAGGCACCAACAGGGGGGTCTTAGGGTTAGGCACCAACAGGGGGGTCTTAGGGTTAGGCACCAACAGGGGGGTCTTAGGTTTAGGCACCAACAGGGGGTCTAGGGGTTAGGGATAGGTACAGGGAGGGTTTTTAATAAACGAAAATATAAGTTTCACTTTACAAACAGGGAAGATTAACGTTTTAAGAATTGCCGATCTCATACACATTATTTAGTGATTTATACATTTTTAAATCACTATTTATAAACGAAATTCTACACAATAATTTCTATAAACGATATTTCCATTTATCGTTTATACCACGCGCCCTTTTTTCCCGACGCCCTTTTCGTACGTACGCATCCTGCTGATGATCATCTGCCTCTAATACTATTAGACATAGACCCTGAACAAACATACAGCAGATCAGATATTTCTGATATTATTGTTCGATCTAACAAAAGTAGCTGCTTGCTTGCTTCTGGTGTTATTCCAACACTACTGCAGGCAAATAGATCAGCAGGGCTGCCAGGCAACTGTTATTGTTTAAAGGAGTTTTGTGTTAGTAAAAAAGTTAAACAAGCTGACACTTACCTGGGGCTTCTATCAGCCCCCTGCAGCAGTAATGTCCCGCGCCATACTCTCCCGATGCGCCATTCTCTGCAGCCGGTCCCCATGTAATCACGCCAGTGATTACACTGTGGCTGTGTGGCGGAGCTCTCGCTTTTGCACGCGTCATCAGAGCTTACTGCGCAGACGCAGTACAAGAAAACTACGTACTGCGCCTTTGCAGTAAGCTCCCGATGATGCAAACTGGAGCGCGAATTATTCGTCTATGCCAGACGAATAATGCCCGGTGCCGGCGGCGAGGAACGGGTGATCAGAGGAGGACGGCGTGGGACATCACCGCTGCAGGGGGCTGATAGAAGCCCCAGGTGTCTTTTTGACTACCACAGAACCCCTTTAAGAGAAAATAAATATGGCAACCTTCATATTCTTGTCACTACAGTCTGTTATTCAGAAGAAGAAACAATGATAGTTCTGAAAAACAGTAACTAAGTGTTTGTATAAGTCATTAAATTTACTTTTGAAAGAAAACTGTCATATGGTAATAAATGGATGTTTAAAGTGGGCCCAAATTAAAAATACAAGATTTCAGAAATAAAATCTATTTTCTAAATTATAATAAATAGCAGCCTTTTTTCAGCTGCATGATGACAAATATAAAATATTTACATTTATTGGAGGAACCCTTCCCTTCATATTGCCGGGACAGAATCTGGCAAACTGGTGGAGTAGGTGGTGTTTGGCAAATGAGGAATTGCTAATGGCTGCCACCTGTATAACCCTAATTATGAAAGGAGAAGGGTGAAAAGCATCCACTGAAATGCTCCTAGGCTTGAAGGAGTGTTTATTTATCTTTGTATGTGTCAGAGTGGTGCAACTAAATATTTTGAATTAAAAAAAGTTTGGTTTGAGTCCGCTTTAAGTCCAATGCCAATGGAAAATATTTTTAGTGAGCTAAAGATATAGGACTTCTTCTTTATCTTGTTCCTCCTCCCTCTAATGCAATAAGGTAATTCTGTCCCGGGAAGGGGGGGGGGTGTTTGTTAGTTTTTACTGCTGTCTGTGTCCTCACTGGGTTTATTTTTCCTCACGTCCCTTCAACATGTGATCCCTGTTCTTTCAGTTTGCAGTTCTAGTCAATCAGTTGTTATAGTGTAATCTCAGTCCAATCATTGTGTTGTGTGGTGCCAGTCTAGTGTCACTATGCAACCCCAGTCCAATCACTCAAAGTTTGGCAATAGTGTCCAGCCAGCGCCTATGTAACCCTCTAATGCAATACGGTAATTAAGTGTGATTCCTGTCCATGCAAATTATGAGTGTAAGGTCAGTCTTTGAGGATATGTCACTGCCAACAATAAAAAAGCAGTTTCAGTCTTTGGTCATATTACAATCAGAAATTCTGATGGCAGAGAGTGCAGTCACAGTCTCTGATAGTGATGAAAGTGTGGTGATAGCAAGGATGACATTTCTGTAAGTGGTCACTGTACAAGCTAAGGGCATTTTTGCAATATACTTCCGCGCGCGTGATCGCTTGGCCAGCAGGAAGTGAGCGCCACCTCCTGCTAAGGGCACTAACAGGAACACAATGGCTATCATTCATGAAAGTGCTGTCGGTATGGAGAATCAGTGCGGGAAAACACAGCTGGCGGGGTTTTAGACTTCTGGATGGGCATTTATAAAAAAGTATCCATGTGCGGTAGCAGTGCGGAGATTCCCCCGAACTAGGCTGGCGGTAGGCTGGCGGTAGGCTTGTGGAGACACGGAAGCTGCCGAGTTGATACATTTCTCCGTGTTCTGCTCTGTTGCAGCTGTCTGGGAGGTCTGTGTGTCTCCATTCACTTACATTGGTATCGCCACATAAGAGGGAGCGGTACTTCCCGACCTCACACCGCTTGCGGTGATCTTTATGAATTAACATTTTGCTACATTTGTTCCAATAATCACCGCACAAGGCGGTGATTTATCACTCTGCTTGGTAGTGTCATTTTTTCATGCGGAAAGAGCCTTTATGAATGCTGACTATGCTAAGTGGTCGGTAAAGTCAGCTGTTTTAAGCATTTCCGCATGCGGAAATGCTTTATAAATGATAGCCAATGCAGGGGGCACTACAAATTGGACACCCACCATTGAGCCATTAAACATTTTGTGGACACACTGCAGGGAGCCCTAGGGCCGTAGAGCATAGGGGGCCCAGTGGGTACTTAATAAATTCACCATTAATTTCTTGTGCTTCTCCACCCTCTTACTTTGTGTCAGTGCCCATGAACTATGTGCAGTGCTGATTGTATGAGAATTTAAATTGCCCATTTAAGTCCTATCCATATGGTAGGGGCAGGAAGGCATTGCTTAAGAGTGCCAATATATGAAGGCCCCATGAAAATGTTGCTATGGGGTCCATTATCTCTAGCTATGCCACTGGGACTGTGGTTGAGTTCCATCCTGTGGTCTGGTAATGATACCTGTGGTGATAAGAAGATTTTCACAGTTAATGCGTGTTTTCCCTCGAGAAATTAATGATCTGTCAGAACTATCAGCTAAGTACAGTAACGCTAATTGTTCATTTTTTTACAATGCCTCATCCACCCTTTCCATCCAACATCCAGCCTCCCAATCCAGCGTACCAAGCAACGGCTTTCATTTGTATCATTGTTTAAACTGGATCTTGACATGCTCTTGCAAAGTTTTCCACAACAGGCACAAACACAGCCACAAACGTTAACATCTCTGCCTGTGTCAGGCTAAAGCCTCCCCTTCCTTCCTTTGTGCTGAAGTAACATTTTCCATCTCTAAAACTATTTCCTTTCACACTTTCTACTAAGAATACATGTGAGGAGAACTTATCTTTCAGAAAACAGCAGCAGCAAATCAGCAATGAAAAGCCGTGAGCATAATGTACACATACAATATATAATGATTTAAAGGGCCATTATACTGAAGACATGTGTACATGAATGCACAAGAGATATATTTTTTATATTACTCCAAGCTTAGAAATGAGGAGTGGTGCTTTCTAAGAGAGACCCAAATAAGTTAATACAATGTAAAGTGTAATCTGTAATGTCTGCTAACAGTAATATGTATGTAACAAGGGTGCAGACACTATGTAACCGTTATGAGTAAAAACAGTTTATCCTAACAACCTACACATAGAATTGAGATCCCTTCACTGTATTGTAGTGAAAATAGCTGCCATACTGCAAGTTTATTACTTTTTAGGAACCATGCATGGGTTTAACTGTATTCTTGCTTAGAAAGTGTTATTCCACATGACATAACTAGGAAAGTACTGCTTTCTGTTTTCACTATACTTTGAAATCTTTGTATAAAAACTGCTGTCCGTATATTGTACAACATCCCCCCACACCCCCCACAACTATTGCTACTGCATAAAGCAGGTCAGAGGAATTCCTCTGCAGATTTACTTAAAGAAAAACCTGAACTGAAAATAAAAAGTCAAAATAACCATACACAGGTCATACTTAACTCCTGTGTAGTCTAATCCTCAATCTCTTTCTCCTCTCCTGCGTCCCATTTGTCCACTGTGATCAATGGAATTCTCTGTCCTCCATTTTAAAAATGGCCATTACCCCAGAACATCTTCCTGCTTAGCACACTGTTAAACTGTAATATCGCCCACTTGAGCCATAGGGAAACATGGACATTACCTTGTACATTCAGTTGTAACTGACAGCTGCTGATATATAACTGAGAGCAACTGGTATATTTCAGTTCTGACAAAATATTGTTAGAACTGGAAGGGATCACTGTAAGAAGAAAATGATGAGCCTCTGAGAGGAACTGATGGTGAGGTAAGTTTATAATAATATTCATTGCAGCTACATCATGTGTTTATTTTAAATAATTTTACTTGAATTCAAGTTCCCTTTAATATATCTTCTGATTGTGTTTTTACATGATCCCGTTACAGGACTGTAGCTTAGTAGTTAGGACTCTAGGACTCCTACCTAGCATCCTGGCTTTGGACTCAGTGAAGGATACTGGCTGCATGGAGTTTGCATGCTCTTTGTATCACTTTCCTCCCACATTCCAAAACACACTAGCAAGTTAATTGCTCCCCTACCCCTAACCCTAGACTTAGCCAGTGGAAGAAACATTAGGATGTGAGCCCTGCAGAGGTACAATTACACAGTTTTGTTTTGTTTTTTGTAACAAGCAAGCAAGCAGAATTTACTCATGATTCATTCTTTTTATGGTTCGACATTCAGACATGGCACATTATTACAGCAAACATTTGCAAGAGCACTTTCACCTGTTTTTCTCTGGTACAATAACTCATTCAATGAGCAATTTCAGCTGGTTGAGGCCTATTTAGATATAACATTGAATCATGTCCCATGAGGGATAGCATCACATTTTCCTATATGCAGAATTATAGCAAGGCAGTTATAGGGCACCTCATACCAAATTACTCAGCCAGACATAGTGAAAATGTGCTCTTATATATATTGCTATCTAAAGGTAATTATGTTTACCTTGGGGTGGCCATTTGAGAGAGTATCATTATCCAAAACTTGAAAGTCGTATGAAACTCAGCATTTCTTCTTTGCTCTAAAAGATGATTTACTGCCTTAAACCTACTGCCAGATTTTTTTTTGCAGAACAGCATTCAAACAGTTAAACACAGCACTATGTTCAGCAATGGAAAGCTCCTTCATCTTGTGATCTGCATTAAAAGTGGTGATAACATTATCTTTTGTTTACATTCCTCTCTTGTTACAATTAGTTACAGCCGGCCATGGAACTGAAACAGAAATGTACTGAGCTGACAAGCAGAGACAGATGAGAAATTTTCACTAGATACAGTGGGGTGTGAAAGTTTGGGCAACCTTGTTAATCGTCATGATTTTCCTGTATAAATCATTGGTTGTTACTATAAAAAATGTCAGTTAAATATATCATATAGGAGACACACACAGTGACATTTGAGAAGTGAAATTAAGTTTATTGGATTCACAGAAAGTGTGCAATATTTGTTTAAACAAAATTAGGCAGGTGCATAAATTTGGGCACCACAAAAAAGAAATGAAATCAATATTTAGTAGATCCTCCTTTTGCAGAAATTACAGCCTCTAAACACTTTCTGTAGGTTGCAATGAGAGTCTGGATTCTGGTTGAAGGTATTTTGGACCATTCCTCTTTACAAAACATCTCTAGCTTATTCAGGTTTGATGGCTTCCGAGCATGGACAGCTCTCTTTAACTCTCACAACAGATTTTCAATTATATTTAGTTCTGGGCACTGTGATGGCCATTCCATAACGTTGTACTTGTTCCTCTGCATGAATGCCTTAGTGGATTTTGAGCAATGTTTAGGGTCGTTGTCTTGTTGAAAGATACAGCCCCGGCACAGCTTCAGCTTTGTCACTGATTCCTTGACATTCGTCTCCAGAATCTGCTGATACTGAGTGGAATCCAGGCGTCCATCAACTTTGACAAGATTCCGAGTCCCTGCACTGGCCACACAGCCCCACAGCATGATGGAACCACCACCATATTTTACTGTAGGTAGCAGGTGTTTTTCTTGGAATGCTGTGTTGTTTTTCCTCCATGCATAATGCCCCTTGTTATGCCCAAATATCTCAATTTAAGTTTCATCAGTCCACAGCACCTTATTCCAAAATGAAGCTGGCTCGTCCAAATGTGCTTTGCATACCTCAAGCGCTCTGTTTGTGCTGTGGGCAGAGAAAAAGCTTCCTCTGCATCACTATTGCATACAGCATCTCCTTATGTAAAGTGTGTCGTATGGTTAAACGATGCACAGTGACTCCATCTGCAGCAAGAGGATGTTGTATGTCTTTGGTGCTGGTCTGTGGGTTGACTCTGACTGTTCTAGCCATTCATCGCTTCTGTCTATCCGAGATTTTTCTTGGTCTGCCACTTCAAGCCTTAACTTGAACTGAGCCTGTGGTCTTCCATTTTCTCAATATGTTTCTAACTGTGGAAACAGACAGCTGAAATCTTTGAGACAGCTTTCTGTATCCTTCCCCTAAACCATGATGGTAAATTACCTTTGTCTTCAGGTCATTTGAGAGTTGTTTTGAGACCTTCATGTTGTTACTCTTCAGAGAAAATTAAAAGAGTAGGAAAACTTACAATTGACCCCCTTAAATACTCTTCCTCATAATTGGATTCATCTGTGTATGTAGGTCAGGAGTCATGAGCTTACCAAGCCAATTTGAGTTCCAATAATTAGCTGTGAAGGTTTTCGAATCAATAAAATGACAACAGTGTCCAAATTTATGCACCTGCCTAATTTAATTTAAACAATTATTGCGCACTTTCTGTAAATTCAATAAACTTAATTTCACTTCTCAAATATCACTGTGTGTGTCTCCTGTATGATATATTTAACTGACATTTTTTATCATAACAACCAACGATTTATACAGGAAAATCATGACATTTAACAAGGTTGCCCAAACTTTCGCACCCCACTGTAGCTGCTGAGAATCAGTCTGCATTCTGTAAAAAAAGGAGTTGCATTTAAACAGAAAAGAAATGGGATGTGTACTTGAAAAATAGGCAAATAAAGTTCTTTTCAGACTCCTTTACCACTCATCACAAGTTGTAAAGGTAAGGAAACCGTACCAACAAAAATGTTAGCTTAAAAAAAAAAATACATGCTAACACCTTACAAAAAGATTTCAAGATCCTGGCTACTCACTTCCTTCTTGCATCTCCTGTGCATGATTATAGCAATCTTCTGCTATGACATCTCCATTCCACCATGGTGATATCTGAAGTGCTCTATTTTTATTAGCACTAGAGAGAAATAGTGCATAAACTCATCTATGACTAGAGTAAAAAAAAATGTTCTCATGTATAATCCAACCAAATATCTGGCAATCTGCTATGTTAACGTTCAGATTAGCACAAGATTTTACAATATATACAGTATATTCCCTGTATATATATATATATATATATATATATATATATATATATATATATATATATACAGTATATATATATATATATATATATATATATATATATATATATATATATATATATACTTGTATATATATATATATTTATTTATTTTTAATTATTATTGTTAGATAAATAGAACATCATTGATATTGATAAAAATACAAAAAATACAAACATTAAGAAGATAAATATATTCATTTTTCTAGAGATGAATAAAAATCAGTAGAAATCTGATTAGGACCACTAGGGCCAGCAGCCACAAAGGTCCAGGCCTTGGGCAGCTGCAGCCCAAGGGGGCAGCTGGATGTACAAAGAGGGTTGCTGTATATGGAAGAGGAAGCTGGAAATGTAAAAGGAGGCTGCAAATGGTGAACAACATATAGCAGAGGGGAGCTGCTGCCAATGTGAGTGGTGTATAATAGAGAGGAGCAGCTGTACATGGATGATACAAATGGGAAAGTGATCTGCACATTAAATGGGATGGGGGGGCTGCTGCAGATGGGAAGCAATACAAAAGTTGGCCTTAGGGGTGCAAAAAATATAAATCTGGCTTTGATTGCTGTGCATTGCTTTGTACTGCTTGATGTGGTTCTATATCACCTTTCTCCATCTACCATTTCAAGCCATATTGTCTGCCACTCTGGCATGGCTAATTGACCAAAGCCTTGTAAGGGTTGTAGCAAGCTGGACAGTTTTGTAACAATTTTTGTTTACTGGTTGAACTTGATCTTGGAACGATGTGTTTTTTTCATCCAAAGTAACTGTAACTATGTAAGAACTGTCACCATTTCCTCTCCTACACACAAAACTGAAAACACAGTGAATCTGCATTCAAGCAGTCTTGCATTCCTCAATCCTTCCCTTAAGACCCCCTCTGGGTCCGGATGCATCCTTGTGTGCATGGATTCCTGACACACAATGGTGTCATCATGCACAGCATGCACTCTTGACTGCTAGGCTATCAGATAGTGCTGTTATTGTGTCAGTGCATAGTTAAGGAATGCAGTCACATAGAGGAGGGGCAGGATACTTCAGGATTAATCATTTGCATGACTGCAACCCTGAGAGAACCGATCAGAGAACCAAGCTTGGAGGCAAGAATATACGGTAGCTTTTGTAGCCATTCAGCCAAATATTGTAGCTATATTTATGCCCCACACAAGACAACCCACTATCCCTGTCCTCACCCATCACCAGCGGACACCAGCACATCAAATACATTTGTTACAATGAGAGCGAGGGAGGCATGCTTCCATCCTTCTCTACAGGGGCAGAAAGCTGTTGGAAATGTACAGAAGGACATAAGGACAGGGCAGCAGCTTGTTCCTGAAATGGTTTTATTGTATACTAGAAGACAGATGTGATTTACATACAACAGTGATGTGAAAGATATCCGGGGGTGGAGTCAGGGAAGATCCAAGCATCTTACAGGTGTTTTGCATCAACAGTATGCTTGCTCACAGTTCAATCGGGGGGCTAAGGTCACTGTAAGAAGCGGCTTCTTGACAAAACCATAGACACCAACCAAAATGATACTCTTGGTCCATTGCCTTGGAAAGCAATGAGCTCCCAGAGCTCCCTGCTCTGAGAATTTGACTGGAGTTAAGTAGTCTCTCTGGCTAAATAAATTCAATGATCATGGGCAGCATTGTACAAAAGCTCCACCCACATAATAGATTATGATGGGACAGAGAATAGCTCAGACTTTTATCACAATCTCAGTTCAAAAAGGAATAATCCCATCTTACTGCCACTCCAACAAACACTGCCAAGGGAAGAAGTATTGCGTGTCCTTTACTGCACATTGACTAAACTTGCTAGTGGCTGGGGAGTTTGTGGCCTGGGAGACATTGGCCTGTATGCAATTAACTTTTTCTCCTGAGTTTTCTCCTGGGTGATATTTTCAAACTTTGCAATAAAATGCATTTTAAATCACCAACACTCAAAATAATTTTCATAGTACTTTTCACTTACTTTTTGGCACCTTTTCAATTGCAAAATGCTGAAAAGTCATTTTAAATAGAAGAAAAAAAAATATCTCCTAGGAAAAACTCAAGAGAAAAAGTTAATAACATATGGGCCATTGTTGGATGTGTGCAGTAACCATACTTAGGGCAAGAAAGTATATGCCCCATCATGGGCAACAACATTTAGCTGTAGCTCCTTCTTCTCCTTCATTTATCAGAAGATCTACCGTCTAAACCACACCATAGTCATTAAGTGTCCATATCAGTCTAAAGAAAACTTTGGGGGGAAACATATCAGTATGTTTTTGGGATATAGGAGGAAACCGGAGCACCCAAAGCAAACCTAATTGTAACGAATGTGGAATCGTCTCCGTGGTCAGCGCACCAGACGTGCGCTGACGTGGCGGATTTCCTCCACAAGCGTATAATTGAGGACACCCAGGCTAGGTGCTATGCACCCGCAGAGGGCAATTCCCACCGGCAGATGGCGCTGTGGAGTGCAGGCGAACACAGCCGCTGCACAGCCACAGATGCCAAATGGGAATTGTACAGATCCAGGACAAGGTACAATCAGGCAGGGCTGGATAGCCCACAGGGAACAGAGCAAAGGGACAGAACCAATGTGTGCCCACCAAACTAGTCGCCACCCAGCAACGGCGAACACACAACGGCGGAAACGAAGTAGGAAACGCAATCGCAAGAATGGCGATTGCCAATAGCGACACAAGACTGAGCAGGACAGAGCACCAGGGTAGCAAAGGCACAGCAAATCATACAAAGAGAAAGACAAGAAAAATAACAAACGCTAGCTGAACGCGAACACCGCACTCATTCGCAACAGTGCACGCGTTCATGCGGGGTCTCCGCATGTTACGCACAACAGAGACAAGCACGCCTAACTAACCAAAGACAGACAAACACGAAACAGAGAACGCGAGCGCTTGCTTAACGGTTACCTCACCGAGCCTGCAGCAAGCGTTCGTATCAGACAAGACAGACAAACGTGAAACAGGAACTAGGCAGAAAGGATCCACCGCTCTTCCGTCAGAGCAAGTGTGATCCAAGCAGAAACACAGATCAGAAAGATCCACAGCCGCTACCGCTAGCGGTTAGTGCGATCCAGGAAGACAGATCAGAAGGATCCACAGGACTAGCGCAAGGCGAGTGCGATCCAGGTAGACATAACAGAAAGATCCACAGCACTAGCGCAAGGCGAGTGCGATCCAGGTAGACAGAACAGAAGGATCCACAGCACTAGCGCAAGGCGAGTGCGATCCAGGTAAGACAGATCAGAAGGGGCTACCAGTAACAACCGCTGTTCCGGTTAGCACCCAGACAAACTGAACGACTTTCTATCGACCACCGCTGGGACAGGACAGTCGCAACAGACAAACAAACAGATAAGCAATTCTAACGGCACTAAAGAAACTGCCTAGTGCAGTCCCCAGAATTACTCTAAGATAACTTCAACAAGAAGTAGCATGGCTGACACTCTCTAGGAGTGTTTACTACAAACCCTGAAGGAATGACCAGCAAAGGACTGTGGGTAATCCCCACCTTTATACTGCCAGTCATCACAGGAGGCAGGTAGGGGATTTGCATAACGAATGTATGCAAATTCCTCAGCAGCAAGCTGCAGAACTGACAAAAGGTCTCTCTTAAAGAGACCTGCAGAATGCAGACCTGAACAGTGGTCAAAAAGCTGCCTGCCTGCGCAGGCAGCTAAGCGAATTCTCACACTAATATTTTCACAGGATTAACAAAGTCCATACAAGTAATGTCCTGGCCCAGATTTGAACATGGGACCCCAGCACTGCAAGATTTTCCAGAACTTGAAAATGGTCCCCAGAATCGACTCCGGTGCAATTCATTTTGAAACAGTAAAAATTATATCAAAATACAAAAATGCCAAAGCTTAACTAAATAAAATGGAATATGTCACTCACCTCCAGTTAGGCGAGACTAAAAATTGGAGATGATAAACATGCATTAGGATTGAATCAATGCCATAATTAAAGTGGTCTGAAACTCTGACATAACATTCAATAAAAATGTGTTTTTCTACTTTTTTATTATTCAAACAGTGATCATATTTGCCTTTGTGCACAAGTAATATTGTCTGTGTACAAATTACAAGTCTCCAAAGTGTAGTTTTTTGCCCTTAACACTGCCATTGTATTTTATTCTAACTGCTTTTTATTATATATTTAAATCTTCCAATGAGTTGTTCCTGAGCTGTGTGTGTGCTTGAAGCAAAGACAGCTTCTCAGAAAGTGTTTTTTACTTGATACACACAATGTATATACATTGGAATGTAAACAAAGATACTGTTATCTCCAGGTTGGATGCGGATTTGAAGCTGAATAGCAGGACAAAGTGCTTTGTTTAACCATTTGAGTGAAGTTCTGCTTAAAAAAATGTCTGGGATACTAGGTTTAAAGCTGTGAGGAATCTTTTACAGCTAAGTAGAAATGCTGACTTTCAGACCACTTTAATAGAATGACAGCATTCAAGAAAAACATTTTTTTTTATGAAAGGTCAATAGTAAATCTTAGCTTTATGCATCATTATCATAAATTTAAAATTTCATGGTGAGCGTATTATATGCAACAGAGAAAAAATGAAAACTAGATTCTAGATTCTAGGATACCCCCAATATTTTTGATCAGGAAACAGCTGTATGAAATACATTACTACTGGTCTGGCCAAAAAGCTGGGATTTAGAATATTCATCAGCAGAGGGATTAATTTGGCTAAACAAGACCTATAATAAATGATATATTGTGTTCTTTAAAGTCAGCACTTAGCTTAATTTTAGAAATGAAGGGGAAAAAAAGCCTAGGATACAGTAGTATCTCATGACTTAAAACAAACATGAAATTCTTTGGAGACAGCCTGGGCAACATTATAATTATAGAACTACACCCTGAAATTTACTCCAGTCTTTTAATGTGTGCTTACCATAAAAAGAGACAGAGGAAGAAGAAAGAAAGCCTTTGAAAATGATTTAAGTTAAACAAAAGATGCTCTGCTGTATGAAATAGACGTAAACAGACCACATGATAGGAATAAAGAAAACACACTCCTAATAACACCTTTTACCTAATAATGACGAACACAGTTTAGGAGAGTTATTATCAGTACTGCTACTATTATCATTATTATTATTATTTTTTCATTTCAAAGAAACAGAAATTTCATTACGTGGAATACTAGGAATTAAGCACTTCTCTAAACAGTTATTATTAAATGCAATGTTCTTAAGTATTATATTAAATTACTAGAATGTTATTTTTTTATTTCGTTTTGTGTAGCAAGAAAAATGCTCAAAGTAATTCTGCTGTGCCTACTGATAATGTGATTATAAGGTTAAGTATACTCAGAATAATAAGGCTAACTCTTGAGTTTATATTTGTTTGCACCATATTGTTTAGTTTTTGCCTTGATGGAACTGACTTCTGCCTTCCACATTATGATTTCATAAGAGAGGAACTCTTAAAAGCACTGTACACGTGCAGTAAACTAACTGAGGCCTTGGGCTTTCCTTTCCCTGCCTGAGTCTGGCATTATATTTAAGGTGTTGAAGTCTGCTTTCAGTAGGCTTACCATGTTTGGCTAAAACAGAAGTAAATGAGTGACACTGTTTAATCAAATGCCCAGATAGGCAATATGTTTAACACTGTTAAGTCATTTGGATATACAAGCATAACATTTACATTGTGCAGTGCTTGAAAGGGAATGCCATCTTCACGTCTGCTGCTTGCACAATAAACATTGCATTACTCTTCCCTTCACAGCTCTTTTGCAGCACTTGACCAGAGTAAAAGCATTAATGTGAACATTGAGATACTTCATAAAAACAAATCAGTTAAAAGTAAAGTTAAAACAAGGCTTTCAAATATATACAGGGGTAAAAGCCTACTGCCTGGAACTACAGTAAAGCATCTCACTGCTGAAAATCCTAACTTGACCTCACATAGCCCCTGTCCTGTCAGTACAGAAATGTGATAACTATGCCCCAATCATCCCTCCCAGCTTTCTGTAATGTTATAGAGGGATACTTTTTAACCCTTTAGTAGCCAAATTAAATAAAACTTTATTTGGCTGCGGGGCCACATTTTTCCTGTCGCTGGAGAAGTGTGCCTTGAGGTATGCCAAGCGGGTGGCATGGAGCTTTCATAGTTACTGCCTAGATCGGCTTCTTCTCTCCTCCACTGTGGTGGCGATGTAACCCCGAAATGTCTTCTCAGTTCTAATCACATGATATGTTCTCAGGATCCAGGGTACGGTGTCAGTTTTAAAGCGCCACCCGGTGATGGAAGAGGGGTGATGGATGAGTCTCTTCCATCTTTTCCATCACCCCTCTTCCACCACGGGGCGGCACTGTAACGCTGACATGGTCTCCTGATCACGTCATATCATGTGATTGGATTTAATTAGGACCCAGAAGACCTGTCGGAAGTTCAGAGCCACAGGTGGAGGAAGAGAAGAAGCCGTCGGGATCAGGTAACTATAACTGCTCCCTGCCGCCCGTTCATTTGGCTGCACTCGGCAGATTTTCCAGCAGAGGTTTACATTGCACAGCAGTCTTCAAATGAAACATTTGATTTGAAGCTGCTAATGGGTTAATGCAAACATACTGGGACAAAATACACACCATTGCCACACCTCCAGTCATGTGTTCGTCATACGTCTAGAAGGACATTTATAGAGTGAAATCATTAGCAAAGACATATTTTCCTTCTTCATATCCTAATGGCCCTTATGTATCTTTAATTATAATTTTGAGATAAGCAAGACCACAATTTAAGGTTTGGGCATATCATTTTGCACAATTTTACCACTTTTAACATTTGGAAAGAGATATACTTATTAATAGACT
Organism: Hyperolius riggenbachi; assembly: GCF_040937935.1. Lineage (NCBI taxonomy): Eukaryota > Metazoa > Chordata > Amphibia > Anura > Hyperoliidae > Hyperolius > Hyperolius riggenbachi. Next base: position 324,189,730 of record NC_090648.1, read on the forward strand.
ATATACATGAGGGATGTTGTAAAAGGAAAGACGAATGGGAAGTTTACTTCAAAAAGACTGATTATCTGAAAAGAGAACCAGTTTTGAGATAGACAAGCTCTGTCCAGTCCCTTTTGTCTCATCTGACCTTCCCCATTTTCTGGCTTATCAACCGCCCAATGTTTCCTGTCCATCCCTCATGGCTGATGCTGAGAAGATTACTCTCCACAAATCTAAAGTCCCACAGATGGACCACAGGACATTTTAAAAATGTCCTCCCCTGCCACTGCTACCGTCCCCGAGCGTTCCCCCCTCCCTCCGCAGTCGGAACCCGCAGAGCTACGATTGGTAAAAGGAAAGAAGACTTCCTTGAACCAATCAAAGTGCCCGTAGGCAAAGATCATGGCTTTACAGGGGCACTACAGCGAAAAACTGTAAAATATAAAATATGTGCAAACATATACAAATAAGAAGTAGGTTTCTTCCAGAGTAAAATGAGCCATAAATTACTTTTCTCCTATAATGCTGTCACTTACAGTAGGCGGTAGAAATCTGACAGAAGTGACAGGTTTTGGACTAGTCCATCTCTTCATAGGGGATTCTCAGCAAGGCTTTTATTCTTTATAAAGATATTCCCTAAAAAGGATTTAAACAATGATGCTGGCCAGCTTTCCCTGCTCGCTACACAGTTTTTTGGCAGTTGGAGAGAGCAACTGCCATTCACTAAGTGCTTTTGAAAATAAATAATTCTCTGAGAATCCACTAGAGATGGACTAGTCCAAAACCTGTCACTTCTGTCAGATTTCTACAACCTACTGTAAGTGACAGCAACATAGGAGAAAAGTAATTTATGGCTCATTTTACTCTGGAAAAAAATGTACTTCTTATTTGTATATCTTTGCACATATTTTTTTAATTTTACAGTTTTTCGCTGTAGTGCCCCTTTAAGGAAAAGCCAATGATCTTTGTTGTGATAATCACTGTCTCTGTGCATTGAGAGAGTGATTATGAGGACATCTAGTGGTAAAATAAATGACATACAAAAGTAAAAAAAAAAAAATTTAGACTACCTTTTACACACTTTCAGTTAAATAAAAATACATGAATACCCCAACCCCTCCCATAGTTAGCAAACTAAAACACTTGTAAGAAAAAAAGTTACAGTATATAAAAAAATACATAAATGGTTACGTTAGGGTCTCCTATTTTTTTACTATGTATGGCATGGGGGTATGTTACTGTTATATTTGCATATATGGGGTTGTAATTAGTGACAGACACAAAACTGAAAAAATGCACCTTTATTTCCAAATAAAATATTGTCACTATACATTGTACTAGGCACATAATTTAAATGTTGTAATAACCGGGACAAGCAGGCAAATAAAATGTGTGAGTTTTAATTACGGTACCATGTATTATTTTAAAAACGATGGCTTAAAACTGAGAAATGATGAATTTTTTCCATTTATTTTTTATTATTCCTGTTAAAATGCAGTTAGAATAAAATAATTCTTAACATAATTTACCACCCAAAGAAGGCCTAATTGGTGGCAAAGAAATCAAGATATTAGATCATTTCATTGTGACACTGACAAGTGGTGATAAAGTTATTGGCGAATGAATGGGAGTGCTGACTGGTGAAAATTGCTCTGGTCCTTTAAGGTAAATACCCTTGGGGCTGAAGTGGTTAAGGGGAAAGGTTTTTTTAATGAAACAAACTTTCCTAGTTCTTTTACATGAAAATGTGTACATGGCAAGAAAGGTTAAACTGAGGGATCTTTTCCTCCAGGTAAGTTGGTAAAAACGACTTTTACATTTTGTAAATTATTCCCCAGTTAGTAAAAGTCATAACACTTTCACTCAGTGTTGTCTCTGCCTCTTCATTTGATAACCTCTGGTTGCATAATCACTACCTTGTGGCTAAATGTTACGACCAGTGAAACCTCATAGGCTAGCAGAGAAGCTATAGTATCATGTAATATTCATTGTAGAATCAGAATAGTTCCGATTTCTAAATTTGAATTTTTGCATTTTTAATTAATTTTCAAATCTAAGAATTCTCCAAATTCTGTTCCGCGTTATGCATTGAGGTTTATGAAGTTGTTTATTGAAAAGCCCCCATACATGCTGCCATCACCAAATTTGCTAGTTGTGTTAGGACCAATAATAGGAACATGCAAAACAAATGTTAAAAAGACATTATAGTTTTTGAGAAATTAATTTTAAAAGTTCAAATTCAAAGAAAAATGATTTCCTTAAAACTCTGGGAAATGACATTTTGCTATGATTCACTAATTTGTGAGATCTAAGTTTTGTATGCATTTCATTTTATTATATTTTAGTTAAACGGACAGGTTAAGGTCCCCCCACTCAAACCTATATAACTCCTAGTCATGCCAGCTGGTATAGCCAGATAAGGCTCTCAACTAAGGTGTGATCTTTTCAAATCACCAAGTCTTTGTGAAATCAAGAGGAGGAAAATGACCTAGAGTAGAAACACATATATTTTCATAATAACATAAAATTAAGGTAAATATTTGTAAATGTTAACAGTTTGATAGTTTAGAAATGCATGTCCTAGGATTCACATAGATGTGCATTCTTCTTTGTGTAATGAATGATAGGGGCAGTAAACTTAGGCACCCTGAAATGTTGGATATTTAGATTTTTGATGACTTCTGGATCATGACTTCTGTAAACCATGAGCCAATGGCACATATGAAAAAATAAGAACACAATATCTGCATTAGAAAGTTATAGTCGTTGCAGACTAGCATGCAAATGTTGTTTGCAAAATGCGTACAGCATACCTAAACATACACAGGCTACACTTACCTCCCCTGTAGTCTTCTCATCAATCTCTTTCTCCTCTCCCGCATCCTGTTTGTCCACTGTGATGGATGAAATGATTTGTCCTCCTTTTTGAAAATGGCCATTACCCCATAACAGCTTCCTGGTCAGCACTGTAATATCGCTCACTTGAGCCATAGGGAGACATGGACATTACCTTGCTTATCAGTTGTTCTTTCAATTATAACTGACAGCAACTCATATATAACTGACAGCAACTGATATATTTCAGTTCTGACAAAATATTGTCAGAACTTGAAGGAATCATTGTTAAAAGAAAATGGTGAGCTTCTTAGAGGAACTGATGGCGAGGTAAGTATGTAATAATCATTTACAGGTACATTATGTGTTTATTTTTAATAATTTTACTCGCTTCAGGTTCCCTTTAAATTTCAAAATGAGTTGTGTAGCTTTAAATAAAAATACTGAGTATTTTTAAGAAATGTAGAGAGTCCCTTTAATAAAGGGTTAAATTAATCATTTTTTATGATTTTATATTTGGTGCTTTGTATTAAGTTTTTATGCATCCGGCTCTTGCTAGTCGAATAAGTATGCCACTGGCAAAGTCAATAGCATAGCTTTGAATGGGAACAGCCATTAATCTCAAATGAGAGGGATTTTAATAATAAATAAGGACAGGGTCTCTGTGATATATAGAAGGAAATATGACAGCAGAGATTTTACAAATAACTCATGGTTTCAAAGTTTCTGTCCTGCTGAGTGATGCAGTCAAATGAATGCATATTTTATGCATTTCACATGTCTAGAATGGTAGAGAAATATGCTTATTATTCTCCATTTCACAGGCCCAAGGGTGCTAACATTACATCCAGAACAATGGCTATAGCAAAGGTTCTCATTACAGTTATTCTATTGATCTAGTGGTATAAAAAAAGCACAGTAAGGAGATTTGATCAGTACTGTGGTTGGCATGGTTCCTTCTAATATAATTATTATGCACCTTTGTTGCCCCATTCACATGTCCTACAGCACTTCAGGCATGTCAGGCCATTGACCTGCTATACTGTAATCACCAAACAACATTTTACTATTGTCTTGCAGTTCGGATGACATGAAAATCATTCTTTTTCAAATTAAGTGGTTTGTACAGGATCCAGATTGTGATTTTATAAGGGAAAGAATCAGAATCAGAATGAGTTTTATTTGGCCAAATCATTTTGCACTTACAAGGAATTTGACTTGGCAGTTGCTTAACAGACACAGACAAAAACAATACAAGGACACACAGTGTAGATAATTGCAAGTCAAGGATAATATAAGTTAAAGTGGTACCAAACAGAATAAGAGTTGTTCATGTTCAGTTCTATGCTGTAATGCATTCCAGTCCTAGCTGCTCTAGTGTGGTTCTGCATTAAGTATGGCTACAGGGGGAAAGAAGCTGTTCTTGTGCCGGAAAGTCTTTGTTGCAACTGACCGATATCTTACGCCTTAAGTCAATGCAGTCATTGGTGTACAGTGTACTGTAGTGTACAGGATCATAACTACAGTGGAGCAGCCCCTGCAACCCCAGAAAGACCCAGAGCTTTAAGCGGTGCCCACAACTGCTAAGCTTCCCTTGTTCCAATAAGGGTGCCCATCCGCCAGATTAGGGTATTTTTGTGACTACACTTGTTAGGGGTGTGAAGACGGCAATGTCCACACTTGTTTTATGACCATTGCAAGATGGGCTTTGCTTTAAAATATGGCATATTCTCTTCCACGGGTTCTGCTGCAGACAAGCAACTAATTACAACTGTCAGTGTCCATGTACTGTATAATGAACTTTTTAGAGATAGCTTAATGTGGTGGCTGGATGGTGTAATGGTTAAGGGCTCTACCTCTGACACAGGAGACCAGGGTTCGACTCTCGGCTCTGCCTGTTCAGTAAGCCAGCACCTATTCAGTAGGAGACCTTTGGCAAGTCTCCCTAACACTGCTACTGCCTATAGAGCGCGCCCTAGTGGCTGCTGCTCTGGCGCTTTGAGTCCGCCAGGAGAAAAGCGCGATATAAATGTTATTTGTCTTGTCTTGTCTTAATGTGACTTCATTCACTAGAATGGCTATGTCATATATCCATACAATGCCAGACTTGTAACAGCAATTGTTTGTCAGCATGGCCAAATGTCACACCAGTATCATTCCAGCAGCTAGTGTGTCTATGTGTGTGCTGCTGTGTCTCTGTTCTGCTGATTTCACAGTAGTTACAGCAAAATATTATGGAACTGAGTTTTATGAGGCTTTTCTGAAAACAACAGGTGGACTGGCAAATGCCGAGAGGCGCTAAGGATGGATTTTCATGAATTCCATGAACTGCCGTAAAACAATAACTCAAAGCACATTGCATTTAGAATGTGTGCGTATTGTACTGTGAAGGGCAGGACAGAAGTCCAGTGAAGCCATTCATAATACCATCCGAAGCAAGAATAAATGTGCTAACATAGAGCGTTTTGTCATTTTACAGATTTTACAGTTGGAAACATAAAATGGCATTTATTTTGGGAAGTCCTATGGCCTTCTTCTGGTATTATTGATGATCGTTGTTGAGACAAATCAGACATTGTCTACCATTTGACTCTTCATTAATATCTGTCAGTGTATAATACAAATTAATTAAAAATGTAATGAAAACAAGTGTTTTTAAAAGTTTTTTTTTAAATTGTCACTTTAATCATTATCCATATTAAGCCATATTATTATATTGCATCTCAAGAGTCCACTATAATTAAACCACACACAGCGTCTTCTTCAACTTGTCTGGCACCTGAGCAGCAATGATTCAATAATCAGAGGCTACCTACACCCAGATCCAGAAGTAAGCGTTCGGAGGTATCCAAATCCTTTAATTGGATGGTGGGGATATTAAAAAGACAAAGGCCCATAATTGCAATCATCTTTTTCTCCTAAGTTTTCTATTGGAGTTCATATTTCATCTTCTCTTTATAATAACTTTGCAGTTGAAAAAGTACCAAAAAAGGGGAAAAAGTACTGTGCAAATTATTTTGAGTAGTTTCTTGCCTGCTGGTTTAACCACCCTTCCCCAACACGAGTAACTAGGTCCCTGCAGAATGCGATAACTATGTGCAGGGACGTAGCTATTACATCCCTCCCCGCCGCGCGTTTCAGTTCCCCCCCCCCCCCCCGCGCTCGTTACTGCTGACAATCGTTAGCCGCTAGATCAATGAATGGGAACACACTTCCCATTCATTGATCTAAGTCTCAATGTGAATGACCGCAGCCATCTATGAGACGGTGCCGCCATTCACAAAGACCATCCACGCAGTGCTTCCTGTTTGCATAGTAATACTACGCATACGGAAGTCACTCGCGAGGACATCTTGTGGCTAGATAGTAAAATTACATCTACATTTTTTTTCCATAAAGGACCTATTTTTACCTTATTTTTATATTTTAAATTAACATCTGACCTCCCACACTCCCCAATAGTTACCAATTTTTTGTATTAATTTACAAATAAAAAATACATAAATATTATTATTATTATTATTATTATTATTACCATTATTGCTTTTTTGACAAAATGAAGCAGATTTTATGACAAATGGATACTTGGATGAAGGAGCATACCAAAGTAGTGTGTGGCCAGACCCACAGCTCTGTACCAAGGAGTCACAAGTTAAAAAAAAAAAAAGTCAAGGGTTGGCACCACACTTGCATACGTATAGCTCTTATAGCTCTTTAAGTTATATTAGCATACCGCAGTGTAAAACATGACGACTAAGAAAATAAATAATAAAAAAAGCTAAACAAAAAAAAAGTGGTAATGCTGCTGTCAGTTACAACTGAATGTGCAAGGTAATGACCATGTTTCCCTATGGCTCAAGTGGGCGATATTACAGTTTAATGGTGTGCTGACCAGGAAGCTGTTATGGGGTAATGGCTATTTTTAAAATGGAGGACAGAGAATTTCATTGATCACAGTGGACAAACAGGACGCAGGAGAGAACAAAGAGGTTGATTAGTAGACTACAAAAGGAGGTAAGTATGACATGTTTATGTTCATTTTGACTTTCAATTTTCAGTTCAGGTTCACTTTAAATGTGCTCTACAGCAGAATTCATATACATTCATCTATAAATATTCCTAATATATTACGCACAATCTATCTTCTTTTTGTAAAAGTTATTCTATATCAATCTATCTTCTTTTTGTAAAATGTATCTTATCAATCTATATTGATTTTATATGCTTACTAGGTTAGCACTGTGCTATTACAATTAGTCACTTCATTTTTAGACACAGCTTGATGCACATGCCGAGAGAATGATAAGCAGTAGCCTTTAGCAGGGATGCGCTTACCACAGAACATTAATCTACTGCCCACGGATGAGAAATCAATAATTATTATTTCAGTTGCCATAGTACATGTTTTCTTACAACACCTGGTAGCGCCATGAAGTTGCACAGTAACTTGGTTATTTACCATGAAACATTCCATGGGAGACAGCAGGAGAGAAGATAATCGGCTCTGAACTGTTTAAACTATCAGATTAGAAATTGAGTTTCATCATAATTTTGTTATCTATTCTGCACACAAGTATTGTTTTTTTTCTCTTCTCTTTGGTAAAATGACATTTCTGTACAGGCATGGATTGTTGTATTACTAACCAGAAATATGTTATTTTCTGTCTAAACCAGGGCCAAGGTGACATCATTAGACATACAGGGACAGATCTAAGAGTCTCCACGGCTGGAGACCAAATGGGGACATCAATCCTGCAAAATAGCCTGGAAATTTGTTTTAAATATGATCTCATTGTGGTTGTGTGCACATGCTTGTGACTGCACATCTGTTAATTAACTAACCTTTCAACAGCCATTGGTATGGTCCAAAGGGACTGAGTTTAAAGGAGTACTGTAACCCTAAAAATAAAAAAAGAGTTTAACTCACCTGGGGCTTCTACAGGCCCCCTACAGACATCCTGTGCCCACGCCGGGACAAAACTATCCTCCGGTCTCCCGCCATGACTGACCGATATTTTTGACTTTATGTCGCAAGCCACTGCATCTGCGCAGCCCTGGCCACGTGTGTCCTCGCTCCCGCTGACGTCACCTGTAGCTTCCTGCGCAGGCACAATACGCGTGGCTTAAATTAAAGACTGAAAGTTCATTGAAAGAAAGTTTTAATAAATCTAGGTCAGATTATTAGGATCACTTGTGATTTCCATTCATCTCAATCCCTAGAAACTCTTAGTAAGTCTGTCCCATAGTGTGATTAATGAAGTCATAATGCAGTGCCAGCTTCTCTGTCAAAGGCATGCGTATGTCATGACTAAGGACTGTTTTACATGAACAGCTGAACTGCGTGCTTGTCAAAATATACAGCCTCCGATCTGCTTGCCAATCTCTGGCTGAAATTAAAAGGTACCAAATGGCAGCTTTTGCAACCATATGCACATCAGAGGTGCAGTTACACAGCAGAAAGAACTTGCCTTATGTCACATCTGAGTGTGACTGCCACTGCACCCATATGTGCCTCCTTTGGTTAGGCAACTCTTCACTATCTATCCCTAGCGCTTTGCAAGGTACACCAGAGCAGCTGACGGGAGGGAGATGCACCACCTGTAGCTTTATGTGGAGAGGCCTAAGGCCTGCATAACACATGGAAAGGCCTTGGATGACCCTAACTGTAAGTGTGGGGTTTGTAAACTTCAAAAAGCACAGAAAGAACTTATTGCCAATGCCTTTTCCAAGCTCACAAGAAAAGAAGCAGCTGTAACAGGACACTCATTTTTAAGCTCAAAAAACGTTCAGGCCCCGTTAACACTCACAGGTTAAACCTGTGTTGTGTTACCCTATTTTACCACAGGGGGCCACAAAAGCAATGAAAGTCAATGGAGATTTTTACACAGTGCTTGGGGAAATGGACAGGGGAGTAGCAATAGCCCCTGCAAGGAATGCAGCCACAGGTGGGCACAGAAGCCCAGGGGGCTTGAGAAGTTTATTTTCCGTGTCCTGAGAGACTGGCAACTATGGGTATGAAGAGAAAAAGCTTTCTGTTGTCTGCACAATTGTTCTAATAGGACTGCCTCTGCTCAGCCACTGATAAGGAATCATACAAAGTTTTGTAGACAAAGATTCGTAAGAAGTCCCTATTCAGTGTGCAGCAGGCTCTTGTGTACAGCACCTGAACCCCAGCGCCTGGACCCCAGCTCATCCACCCTTCCTCAAGTGCTGTGTACTGTAGTGATGCTGGAGGAGTCTGCAGAGCCAGTTCTGCTCCATCAGAGCAGTGTAATAAGGGGGAGCACACTTGTCTGTCGGTTTTCTGTATGCTTTTTCTGCACACCATGTCTGTATGTGTGAAAACATGCACGTTTTAGCACAGAAGCTAATGTTATTGAAAGAGAAAATGCATGCAGTGCTTTATTGCTGTCTGTTTTTATCTGCATGGGGAAAACACATTCAAGTGTGCACTAGCCAACTGAATAACATTGGTTCTCAGTTTACTTGTGCAGAAAGAGGGGGGGGAGTGGGCCCCATCCAAAGTTTCCCAGGGGGGCCCAGTGATTTCTAGTTATGCCTCTGGCAATGGAAGTCTATAGGCGCTGCACGTAGTGTAAGCAACAGAGCACAGCACATCGTGGCGCCCATGGGCAGACCAACGGGAATCCCGGTGACATACTACCTGCCCATCAGGGAGTACTTCACGGAGCAGGAGGCGGAGCTATGCATATGACCCTGAAATATAGCATGGGGAGTTTCTGTTATTAGTTCAGTGTTGAAGTGACATTGTAGTTCCATTGCCAGATCTTTTATTGAGGTCTGTAACAGATCTTGAAAGAGATCATTTTTGTGATTATTATTATTATTATTTTTTGTGACGTCATTTCAGATAATGAAAGTAGGAAGACTGGACTGCTTTCTTCTAAATGTGCTGGTGATCCATTTACTTATTGATAAATAAAGAATGTAGTGGAAATATGCAAAATTAAGTTTCAGTTTTTGCATGGGTCTGATCAAAATCAAGGCTGCATTGTGGTGCATCAATTACTACTTCTCAATCAATATTTCAGTGAAATTGTAGAAATTAGGGATGGATTGGTCAATGAGAGGCAAATCATTCTGAGATGCAATTTTTTATTCTCATATCATGCTAATTTCTGCAACTTGAAAATGGACCAATGAAATCCAGACACTTGAGCTTTTGATTTGTTCTCTTGTCAAGCTGCATACATTTGCATAAAACGAGCATACAGTAAATATGTGCAACAACTAAGAATTACGTACATCTCATTGAGCATTCCTAAAAGCACTCATGAACAGCTTTGGGCAGTGTACCAGGTATGGGTTCCCTGTAAATAAAAAATGTACAGCCACTGAACCTGAAAAAACACCAAAGTAACACTGATGAATTAAGTTCTAGCAGCTGTCAAGCTCCAAACATTGGGCTATACAACATTTAATTGAAAAGGAAAATCCTTCAGTTGCAGATGGCTGTACAGGATACATGCATGCAACTGCTAATCCGCTAACCATTTGGCAAGCCTCACTCTATTCCATGTGTCCTCATTGAGGGCTGTAAACCTGCATTTCCTAATACCTAATGTTCAGAAATGTTTTCATTAAATAGGAATTTTATTAACTATACCTGTAGGCTATAATAATATTAATGATATTTTAAGGCATTATTCTGCTAGTATTTAATCATTCCTCTTATAAAAAATGTGTACATTCTTACTCTTGCAGTTATGATTTACAGCTGGTATTTTTAATTAAGATTAATAGACATAATAAATATGATAAATATTTATTTTCTTTTTCTAATTGTGAAAATTAATTTTCATGCTAATTTAGTTAATAGCTAATAAGCATAGTGTTAAGCTTGGGGGTGTAATCTCCACAGTCAGCATACAACACATAAGCTGACGTGAAGGAGGTACACACACCAGCACAAGGGATCAGGATATCCCCAGTTTAGTGGAGGAGAGGATTGACTCCAATAGGAGATTGTGGTGCACAGAGCCGGTGCAGATCTGAACAGCCACAAACACTTTCGTAATAACGTCTCAGGCGCAAAGTAGCGCTGAGCGCATAAACCAGGACTGAGGAGATCAGGACAGGTAGACAGAATGAACGCTTGCTAGCTAGCGATTACTTAGCGACAGCAAGCGTCCAAAACCAGACAGACTGGAATGAGGCAGCCAATGCGTTGCGGCGATGGCGTGCCTCACAAAGACAGGACAGGAGAGACAGGAAATAGCAGGATCGAGATAGATGAACGTAACACAGATAAATATACAATAAGTATGTTTTCCTAGCGTATTACAATTACAGCTATCAATGAAACTATTTGTAAGGTCTGACTAACATATGTATATATCGGCAATGAACCGATATATGACATAAGCAGGAACGCTGACTAGGACTGGAGTAGTACAGGGAACAGGACTCAGAAGGATTCGCTATCTCTTCGCAGAGATGAACGCAATCCACAAACAATAACAGAACAGGATTCAGAAGGATTCGTTATCTCTTCGCAGAGATGAACGCAATCCACAAACAGGACCAGGAACAGGATAACTAGCTCAGCACGGGTGTTCACGATACGCGCAAACTACCAAAACGTGCTGGAAAACTGACTAACTGAACACAGGAAATAAACAGTTCGTGTACGTATATATCAGCAACACTGATATATCAACGTAACACGGATACAAGGAAAATAACAAAATGCGCAAGTATGCGTATATATTGGCGATGAACCAATATATGACACAAGACAAGCAAGTAACAACTTCTAGAACAAGAGCAGAACTAGGAGGACTCGCTGACCCCTTCGCAGGAGTCAGCGCAGTCCACACGGACCAGGAACGAGGTGGGGCACGAGCAGAGTAACAGATAGAGTCTGAGACTATGGTAGCCCATGAGACATTGCAGGAAGCAGTTCTTTATACTGAGGTCATCCAATGGGAGCAGACCTGCAGATTCCCACACAAGTGAATGGTAATTAATCACAGGCTGATAGCAGGAAAAGGCAGACAATGATATGCAGCCTGCAGGAAAGGGACTGCCCCTCCACTGCAGCAGACAATGTTTGTTTACACAAGAGCATGTCAAACTGTCATTAATTTCAGAGTGACTGCAGATGGAATCAGCAACTAGTTCAAGTGCAAACCAAACTATGCAAGAAAATGCATGTAATGACATCAGAACTGCTTGGGTTACAATACCACTGCAGCCAGCAATAAACGCTGCAGACATGATCATAACATTACCCCCCCCCCCTTAAAAGCGGATACCAGACGCTTTTTGAAACTGAAATTCCCAACAAAACAATCTGACTGATAATTCATGATGACCGGGACAGCCCGGCAAGACCAAATTCCAGAATCAGTCCCCACAAGACTGGACCCATCAGAACCAGAACCTACAGAACCATGCCCGTCAGCACCACAAGCCTCAGTGTGATACCCATCAGAACCACGACTTCCAGAGAAAAGCCCCCAGAAACTCTCTGAGCGATACCCACCGCCTTCTCGGGACTGTCCAAAAACGCCAAAGCCTTTGCAATGCCCACCGGAACTGTCCCCACCAACACAAAACCCACCGTTGAACCAGTCCAAGGTACCAGGACAAGTTTCCTCAGAGATCTCCCAGAACACTTGGAAGCTCCAAAGAGATCCCCACAGGTCAGAACGTCCCTTAGGTTCACATGGAGAACCATCAAGAACCCCTATGGAACCCAGGGCAACTCTAGAGTCAGGGTCACAAGGACAAACATCAAGATCAGGGTTTTTAGGGACCAGAACCATCTCCGGGCATGCAGGCCAACCGGCAACATCAGAACATGTCTCCACTAGGGAAGCGTGTGAGCACGCCAACACAGACACACTTGGGCACTCTGGCATACGAAGCACATCTGGGCACACTGGCACAAGAGAGACTTCTGGGCATGTCAAGGAACTGCAAACCTCAAAGTCAGTCAAGGTAGGACCGAAACCAGGACTGGGCAAAAAAAAATCATCATGACTAGACTTCACAGTTACTGGATTGTCACTAAAAAATGCAGGATTAGACTTAGATGTCTCTGATTCCAGCAAAGTTATTAACAAATCATGTTCAGGGGCATTTACAAGACAGGACAAATCTTCTGATGTATGCACCGAACTAGACAGGGTTCCCATAACTTCTTCTGGACTAGACAGAGACTCATCAAATACACTGGATTGGAGCTCATGAAGGGCTGCAAAACAAGTCAGTAGTGCAGCAATCCCCACTGAACTAGGCAAAACTGAGTAACTCACTGGACAGTAAGGGGACTCAGGAACTTCTGCCACACCGGCCAGAGAACCAGAATTTTCCAGGATACAGGGCTGGGTTTCAGAAACACTCATTAACCCGGACTGAAATTCTGAGATTTCTATTATTTTTTCCAGCGAGTCAGAATTATCCATGTTACAGGGCAAGACTTTTGAAACATTCAGAGGACAGGGCTGGAGTTCTATGGCTGTTACAACACTGGAGAGGGACTCAACAACATTGGTTAAATCAGACTGTGTACAGGGCAAGGTATCTAACACACTTGCTGACGAGGACAATATTTCAATGGCTTCTGCTTCGCTGGGCAGAAATTCATCAAGTTTTATTAGAGCAGACTGTAATTCCAAAACAGCTGCTAGACAAGTGAATATTACTGCAACACCAACTGAGGTAAGCAGTGCCTCAGACTGTTCTGCTAGAGGGTTTGAAGTATCCAAAGTACTAGGTGAAGCATAAGACTCTGTGACCACAGCTTCACTGGACAGGATCACCGAACAGTCCACACTGCAGGGCAAAACCATGGAAGCACCTGCTGGACAGCATAATGATTCGGTGACCTGAGTTTCATTGGAGAGATCTACTGCACAATTCATGGTACAGGGCAAGTTCACTGGAACATTTTCTGAACACGGTAATAATTCTGCGATTTCGGGCTCACATAGCAGACGCTCTGAGTTATTCATGAAACTAGAGTGAGGTGTAGAAACAGGAAGATCAAAACACAATGTTTGCGCATCTAAATCACCATTCAATAGTGAAATTGGAAAATTCAGATGCTGGGGTTCTGAGATTTCTGGACAGGATCGCTGGGACTCAGAAACTGATGTAGTGCATCTATTGGCATCTGCTGGATCAGACAGGAGTTGAACTTTATTAACACAGGTAATTTCTGCAGAAGTGTTTGCAGAGACAGGCAAGATTTTTCTGGTGTCTGTTTCACTGAACAAAGACTCATGAGTACTGGCTAGGCTGGACTCAGAAGTCAGCAGGACCTCTGGGTCCTCTGCTGAGAAATTTGTGCAGGGCAAGATTAAGGAAGTATTAGTAATTTCTGTCTTACTGGGAAGTAACACTGAGTTATCCATGGTACAGGGTGGAATTACAGGAACTTCAATTTCACACAAAAGGAGCTCTGAATCACTCGCTGAATCAGCCAAAGGTGCTGAAGCAGGCGAGTCCTCAGGAACTGAGGAAGTGGAACAATCTCCACTTGACAGTGTGTCTTCCCTGGTATCAACTGATTGAATCGCATAAAATTCGTCCAGAATCATTCTCCACACATCGATCAATGGAGCCACAAAGTCATACCCACACACACCAGTTTTTATTAGGTTATAGGCAGACTTAATGCATGCATTCAATACTAATTCACTTTTTGCACTGTAAAACTGACAAAATGAACTTGCATCTTTCTTCCATTCATAGACCAGGGCTTCCATCTCTCCCTTCTCAAATGGAGGATCCCATGCATATTTAACAGCTGAGCATTCCGGCTGATCATAGTTTGCAAATGTGTTAGTGGCAGAAACATACATTGGGTTATTTAGCAGGTGATTGGCCGATTTCTTATTCCTAAGGATCTCCAATACCTGTAGCAAGTGTTGAACTGTAGTGTATGCAAATTTCCCTTGCTGCACGAATAAATTGATCTGTTCAATACTCTGTAATATATCTTCATAATCATATTCAGATAATTCATTTAAACAAGAACTTTTATTTTCCCTGGCTAGCAATGAAAGTTCATTAGTAGTTTCATAGGTCCATTTGACTCCCCTGAATGGTGACTGAATTTCATTATCTGCTACTGGCGGAGTCTCATTACAGATCTGATGCGCAGTCGCCAAGGGCAACGACTCCGCTGATTGTAACGCTTTTCTTTTGGAGCGTTTACGTTTGGCTTTAGACCCTGCTGCCTTAGCAGAAGAAAAGTTATCAGAACAATTATCTGCTTGCTGATTATTTTTGTAGGCAGTAGAAGGAGCAGCTGATTGACAAGCTGCCAGGAGCTTATCAACAGGGCTAGGCAAATCAGTTTTGCGCAGCCAGTTATGGATCACAAACGCTAGAAATTCCAGTGGTCTTTCTTTTAAATTGGTATGATCCAAGACATCGTAGGCCCACTGAAACAATCTTCCCTTAAATAAAACATAAACTAGCTGGGAGGCCCACGTTGAAACAGGAGTAGCCTGGAGCTCAGGATTGGCCAGGAACCTGGCACATTCAGAAAAAAACTCATTTTCTGTTTCAGAATTGAGCTTCTCAAATTTCTTAAAGGAACAGGAACCATAACAAACAGTGTCATTTTTGCTGGGAACCCCCCCCACAATGGGGATTGGTAATGGGGCTACCATAATGTTAAGCTTGGGGGTGTAATCTCCACAGTCAGCATACAACACATAAGCTGACGTGAAGGAGGTACACACACCAGCACAAGGGATCAGGATATCCCCAGTTTAGTGGAGGAGAGGACTGACTCCAATAGGAGATTGTGGTGCACAGAGCCGGTGCAGATCTGAACAGCCACAAACACTTTCGTAATAACGTCTCAGGCGCAAAGTAGCGCTGAGCGCATAAACCAGGACTGAGGAGATCAGGACAGGTAGACAGAATGAACGCTTGCTAGCTAGCGATTACTTAGCGACAGCAAGCGTCCAAAACCAGACAGACTGGAATGAGGCAGCCAATGCGTTGCGGCGATGGCGTGCCTCACAAAGACAGGACAGGAGAGACAGGAAATAGCAGGATCGAGATAGATGAACGTAACACAGATAAATATACAATAAGTATGTTTTCCTAGCGTATTACAATTACAGCTATCAATGAAACTATTTGTAAGGTCTGACTAACATATGTATATATCGGCAATGAACCGATATATGACATAAGCAGGAACGCTGACTAGGACTGGAGTAGTACAGGGAACAGGACTCAGAAGGATTCGCTATCTCTTCGCAGAGATGAACGCAATCCACAAACAATAACAGAACAGGATTCAGAAGGATTCGTTATCTCTTCGCAGAGATGAACGCAATCCACAAACAGGACCAGGAACAGGATAACTAGCTCAGCACGGGTGTTCACGATACGCGCAAACTACCAAAACGTGCTGGAAAACTGACTAACTGAACACAGGAAATAAACAGTTCGTGTACGTATATATCAGCAACACTGATATATCAACGTAACACGGATACAAGGAAAATAACAAAATGCGCAAGTATGCGTATATATTGGCGATGAACCAATATATGACACAAGACAAGCAAGTAACAACTTCTAGAACAAGAGCAGAACTAGGAGGACTCGCTGACCCCTTCGCAGGAGTCAGCGCAGTCCACACGGACCAGGAACGAGGTGGGGCACGAGCAGAGTAACAGATAGAGTCTGAGACTATGGTAGCCCATGAGACATTGCAGGAAGCAGTTCTTTATACTGAGGTCATCCAATGGGAGCAGACCTGCAGATTCCCACACAAGTGAATGGTAATTAATCACAGGCTGATAGCAGGAAAAGGCAGACAATGATATGCAGCCTGCAGGAAAGGGACTGCCCCTCCACTGCAGCAGACAATGTTTGTTTACACAAGAGCATGTCAAACTGTCATTAATTTCAGAGTGACTGCAGATGGAATCAGCAACTAGTTCAAGTGCAAACCAAACTATGCAAGAAAATGCATGTAATGACATCAGAACTGCTTGGGTTACAATACCACTGCAGCCAGCAATAAACGCTGCAGACATGATCATAACACATAGCCATGATTTCTACCTGTCCTTATGAAGAAGAATAGCAACTATCTCCCCCAACCCATAACAAGAGTAGTCATTCCACTTTCCATCCATAACAAGCGTAGCCAATAACAATAATCCCCCGATCCCCCCTCCCCCTCTTTCAGAACATATACATTATTTAGTCAATATTTGCCCATCATCCCACACAGGGCAGCTTCTAAGTTAAATAGCTCCCACCAGGAGGAGGGTATAAAAATGGTAGTGTACGGAAGTGTTAGGGCTGGGTTATAGGTCAGTCATATGAGCATAGAGTCTGACCTATAGCAAGTAGCCAGACAAGCCCGACAATAGGTAGCCAGGTATAGGTGCCCCCAGGGTTGGATTTGTACTCTTTGCCGCCCAAGGCCACTGTCACCAGCCGCCCCCCTTAAGGTAGTGAGATGACCCTTCCCTCCAGTATAGTGTAACGATCGGTGTCAGCACACAGAGAGAATCTGATCATTGATGATCTGCAGAATCATCAACAATACAGATGTATACCTGATTATGGATGATCTGCAGAATCACCAATAATACAAGTATGACTAACCTTTGGACACCTAATAAAGTGTAAGAGTTGGGTGTAACCGTAGTCTATCTCCCGTGAAGCGGGAGATACAGGCAGCTTGGCCGAGAACCACCTGAGGGGCAGGTGGCCCTGGGAAGTGCAGGGACTATCTCCTTGAGAGAGGGAATAGTGAGAACCTGGCAACCAGGGATATCTGGAGATCAGATATAGACTGTACTGCAGCCAGGGGACTCCAGGGAAAGAGGGCACTGGCTGCTAACAGGACGGACTCTCTGAGGAGCAGGAGTCCTAGTTGCAACTGACACTTGGTGGAATTGTGTCACTGCTAGTACAGATAGACTGAGCACTCAAGGGCTAAGTGACAGCCTGGAAGGTCGGGCAGGCCAGGTTGGCAACACACGAGCAGATAAGGTACAGAGACAGAAGGCTGATTCGGGAACCGGGTACAGGCAGGGTCTGGCAACAGGTAGGCAGATATGCAGAGGTACCGAATTAGAAAGCAATAGAGAGGTCGACAGAGCAAATAGTTATAACAGAAATAGAGCAGAGTCCTAGTCTGAGGTGTGAGGTCCGTGGTCTCGACACCCAGGAACTAGTCTGAAGTATAACACAGCAATGACACAGTAATCCTAAGCTTGGGTGTGAGGTCCTTGGTCACAACACCCCAGAACTGGTCTAAAGTATAACACAGCAATGACACAGTAATCCTAAGCTTGGGTGTGAGGTCCTTGGTCACAACACCCCGAAACTGGTCTAAAGTATAACACAGCAATGACACAGTAATCCTAAGCTTGGTTGTGAGGTCCTTGGTCACAACACCCCAGAACTGGTCTAAAGTATAACACAGCAATGACACAGTAATCCTAAGCTTGGGTGTGAGGTCCTTGGTCACAACACCCCGGAACTGGTCTAATATATAACACAAGCGTAATCTGGCTAAGTGTGAATTCCCAGGTCCACCTGGATCTAACACACTGTAGGATCTGACTGAGGTCTGAGTGCTCACATGTAAGTATTCGTAACGGCAGACAACTAGAGACTGACCAGCGAGATCTATATATAGTGCAGCGCTCCTCAGCGCCGCCCAGCGCCACTCAGCCAATCAACAGCTACGCTGGGATCAGCTGATCGACCTGATCAGCTGATCCCTCTCCTACTGGCATAAAGGTCCTGCCTCCCAGCGCGCGTGCGCGTAGCTCTCCATCTGTGTGCACTAGAAGGCTCAGACAACCCAGACGCATGCTGCTGTGCGGAAACCGCCGGTCTGAACGTGGAGACAGCCGCCCCGCTGCCAGACCGCGCGGCGGCATCTCCGCAATCCATTACAGTGAGAGGAATCCACGTGCACTGCCAGCTTCAACAGAGACACATGGAATGATCTCACACCTCGCATGCTGGCTGGGAGATCAATCGCATAAGTGACATTATTAATTTTTCTGGTCACTGGGAATGGTCCTATGAATCTAGGACCCAGTTTGGGTGACAGTTGCTTCAGGGCCAAATGCCGAGTGGACACCCACACCAAGTCCCCCGGAGAGAACTTCCACTCTACGGACCGCCTTTTGTCTGCCTGTTTTTTCTGGGTCTGGAAAGCTTTCCCCAAGTTCCTCTTAACCATTCCCCAAATTTCCTTCAAAGCCCTCTGCCAATCCTCCAAGGCCGGGAATGGTGTAAATGCCACCGGCAATGGGGCGAATTTGGGTGAACTTCCCGACACTACCTGGAATGGGGAAAATCCTGAAGAGGAACTTTTCAGGTTGTTGTGCGCAAATTCTGCAAACGGCAAAAATGTTACCCTATCGGACTGCGCATCTGCAACAAAACATCTGTGAAATTGTTCTAGGGACTGATTACCTCTCTCGGTCTGGCCAGTGGTCTGTGGGTGGTAGCCTGATGAGAATGCAAGGTCCATGTCCAGCTGATGGCAAAAGGCTCTCCAAAACTTAGATACAAATTGGACTCCCCGATCTGACACTACATTTTCCGAAATGCCATGCAGCCGGAAAATGTGCTGGATGAAGAGATCAGCCAATTCCTGGGCCGAGGGGAGTCCTTTAAATGGAACAAAATGAGCCATCTTACTGAATCTGTCTACTACCACCCAAATGACCATCTTGCCCTCAGACCTGGGGAGTTCGCCCACAAAATCCATGGACAAATGGGTCCATGGTTCACTTGGGACTGGTAAGGGTTGTAAAGTACCAACAGAGGCCAGACGTAGAGATAATGTACCCCAAGAAGGCAACAGAGGTTACTTCGAAAAGACATTTCTCTAGTTTAGTGTAAAGCAGATTCTGTCTTAACTTCCCTAGGACAAACTTGACATGCTTTCGATGTTCCGAGAGATTGGACGAGAAGATCAGTATATCGTCCAGATATATTAAGACGAACTTCCCCAACACCTCCCTGAATACCTCATTAATCAACTCCTGGAAGACGGCCGGGGCGTTACACAACCCGAAGGGTATCACCAGGTACTCATAATGCCCGTCGGGCGTGTTAAAGGCCGTCTTCCATTCGTCACCATCCCTAATTCGAACTAGGCTGTATGCGCCTCTTAAATCTAGTTTCGAGAAAATCTTGGCGTTCGTAACCTGAGTGAACAAATCGTCAATCAAGGGTAAAGGATAACGATTTTTCACTGTAATCTTGTTTAAGCCTCGATAATCAATACAGGGACGAAGGCCTCCATCCTTTTTTTTTTTTTTACAAAAAAGAATCCTGCCCCTGTTGGTGAACGAGAGGGACGGATGAAACCCTTAGCCAAATTTTGTTTGATGTATTCCTTCATTGCCAGCTTCTCAGGCCCAGATAGATTATAGAGGTGGCCCCTAGGAGGCATACAACCAGATCTTAAATCGATGGGACAGTCGAAGGTATGGTGGGGGGAAGTTTATCTGCCGATTTGGGACAAAATACGTCAGCAAATTCTGCGTATTGGGTTGGCACACCTTTAACCTGAATCTTGGTGTTACCCACGGTTCCTTTCGCTAAACAGTTATGATGACAATGGGTAGACCAGCTCGTTAGCTGACCTGAAGCCCAGTCTATCTGAGGGGAATGACGTTGTAACCATGGCATGCCAAGAATAACGGTGGAGGTTGCCATACGCAGGACCAGAAACTGTAGACTCTCTTTATGTAGCACCCCAACACTGAACCTCAACTCCGGGGCCCGAGACAGGGGATGTCTACTTTGCAAAGGAGAGTCATCTACTGCAGTGACCAAAACCTGTTGGTCTAATGGAAGTATGGGAACCCCCAAATTTTTTGCAAACTCGTAATCCATAAAGTTAGCCGCTGAACCAGAGTCTATGAAAGCTTCAGTGGTAACAGTCTGGCCCTCCCATGTGACAGAACAGGGAAGGAGCAGACGATTATTGTTTAGAGGTAATGACTGCGCGCCTAGGGTATTACCTCTGACTACACCTAGGCGGCAGTGTTTCCCGACTTTTTGGGACAATTCTGCACCTTATGACCCTCCTCTGCAGTATAAACAGAGCTCTTCTGTTTTCCTGCGATTCTTTTCCACCCGTGTCAATTTTGACTATCCAATTTGCATTGGCTCTGGCGGAGGTCACACGGGTGGAGGAGAGGCGTAGGAGACATATCTTACAGTGTTCTTACCCCAGGTTTGTTTCTGATAGCGTAAACAGCGATCAACCCGTACTGCTAAAGCGATTGCCTCATCGATAGATTTTGGTTCAGGGTGTCCCAACATCAAATCAGAGACTGCGTCTGACAACCCTGATAAAAAACAGTCTAACAATGCAAATGTCCCCCACCTAGCTGACACAGACCACTTCCTGAATTCAGCTGCGTAGACTTCTACCGGATCCTTGCCTTGACGCAAAGTCTTAAGCTTCCACTCAGCAGTGGAGGCAATGTCCGGATCATCATAAATTATGGCCATGGCCTTAAAAAATTCCTCAACTGATGTCAAAGCCTCATGCCCTACCTGAAGGCTTATGCCCATGTTTGAGGATCCCCTGACAAAAGGGTCTTAATAAATGTAATTCTCTGTGCCTCAGTTCCTGATAAATTGGGTCTTAACTCAAAATACGACATTACTCGATTTTTAAAATTCTGAAAGTCAGATCTATGACCAGAAAACCTTTTGGGTACAGACATACGTAAGTCTGTAACTGGAGGAGATCGCACTGCATTCACAGCCGTCTGAAGGACCTGTATGGACCCAGACAAGGCAGTGATCTGGGTCTGATGACCATCCAGCACCCTGATGAAATGGTCCACCAAGGTGGTGAGTGCATCAAGGCGGCTGTTGAGTGCGTCCATTTTGTTTTTCAGGTCTACCGTTCTGTAACGATCGGTGTCAGCACACAGAGAGAATCTGATCATTGATGATCTGCAGAATCATCAACAATACAGATGTATACCTGATTATGGATGATCTGCAGAATCACCAATAATACAAGTATGACTAACCTCTGGACACCTAATAAAGTGTAAGAGTTGGGTGTAACCGTAGTCTATCTCCCGTGAGGCGGGAGATACAGGCAGCTTGGCCGAGAACCACCTGAGGGGCAGGTGGCCCTGGGAAGTGCAGGGACTATCTCCTTGAGAGAGGGAATAGTGAGAACCTGGCAACCAGGGATATCTGGAGATCAGATATAGACTGTACTGCAGCCAGGGACTCCAGGGAAAGAGGCCACTGGCTGCTAACAGGCCGGACTCTCTGAGGAGCAGGAGTCCTAGTTGCAACTGACACTTGGTGGAATTGTGTCACTGCTAGTACAGATAGACTGAGCACTCAAGGGCTGAGTGACAGCCTGGAAGGTCGGGCAGGCCAGGTTGGCAACACACGAGCAGATAAGGTACAGAGACAGAAGGCTGATTCGGGAACCGGGTACAGGCAGGGTCTGGCAACAGGTAGGCAGATATGCAGAGGTACCGAATCAGAAAGCAATAAAAAGGTCGACAGAGCAAATAGTCATAACAGAAATAGAGCAGAGTCCTAGTCTGAGGTGTGAGGTCCGTGGTCTCGACACCCAGGAACTAGTCTGAAGTATAACACAGCAATGACACAGTAATCCTAAGCCTGGGTGTGAGGTCCTTGGTCACAACACCCTGGAACTGGTCTAATATATAACACAAGCGTAATCTGGCTAAGTGTGAATTCCCAGGTCCACCTGGTTCTAACACACTGTAGGATCTGACTGAGGTCTGAGTGCTCACACGTATTCGCAACGGCAGACAACTAGAGACTGACCAGCGAGATCTATATATAGTGCAGCGCTCCTCAGCGCCGCCCAGCGCCACTCAGTCAATCAACAGCTGCGCTGGGATCAGCTGATCGACCTGATGAGCTGATCCCTCTCCTACTGGCATAAAGGTCCTGCCTCCCAGCGCGCGCGCGCGCTTAGCTCTCCATCTGTGTGCACTAGAAGGCTCAGACAACCCAGATGCATGCTGCTGTGCGGAAACCGCCGGTCTGAACGTGGAGACAGCCGCCCCGCTGCCAGACTGTGTGGCGGCATCTCCGCAATCCATTACATATAGATAGCCAGATGACCCCTCCCCCCTTCCTTCTAGTATAGGTAGCGTGATGACCCCCCTCCCCCCAGTATAGGTAGCCAGATGACCCCTCCCCCCTTTCCCTCCGGTATACTTAGCCAGATGACTCCCTTAATCCCTCCTTTTTCCACCCCCCTTTCAGTATAGGTAGCCAGCTCACCTTCACATCACAGCCACCATCAATGTCACTAATTTCTCCACTCATCTCCAGTGCAGAAGCTTCCTCTGCCTTTCCGTCTTCAATGCTGACCAAGTCTACAGCTGTCGGCCACAATGTAGACGTGCACAGAGAGCAAGGTGGCTGCTGCACAGGCGGCTGGCAGCAGAGCACCGCGGTCGGGCACTCGCCTGATCTCCCTACATTGAAGCATTTGCAAGCTTGCATATGCTGCACCAGTTTAGCCTGTTGCTTTGTTGCCCTTGCTCCTGTGGTGGCCTAGGCCATGGTCTAGGGGCCTTGGCCTAAATCCGGCCCTGAGTGCCCCCAGTATAGATAACCAGGTATAGATTCCAGTAGTATCTGGGTAAATGCGTCCGCAGTATAGATAGCCAGGTATAAGTTCCCCCAGTATAGGTAGCCAGGTATGAGTGCCCCCAGTATAGGTGGCCGGGTATGAGTGCCCCCAGTATAAGTAGATAGGTATGAGAGTCCCGCCCTTAGTATAGGTAGGCAGGTATAGGTGCCCTCGGTATAGGTAGCCAGATATAAGTGTAGGTAGCCAGATATAACTATAGCCAGGTGTAGGTACCCCCTGTATACGGTAGGTAGTCAGGTGTAGGTGCCACCAGTATAGGTGCCAGGTATAGGTGCCCCCTGTATAGGTAGTCAGGTATACGTGCCCCCATTGTAGGTAGCCAGGTGTCAGTGCCCCAACTATAGGTAGCCAGGTATAGGTGTCCCCAGTATAGGTAGCCAGTTATTGGTGCCCCCACTAAACTTAGCTGCCTACAATGTTAAGGTATAAGTGCTTCCAGTATAGGTAGGTAACCAGGTGTCAGTGCCCTCCACCCTCTTTTGCAGCTGGATTATAGTGCTCCCCATCCATTTGCAGAGATTTATTGCACCAGGTGCGGGCAGGCAACACTATCTCACCTCTTCCGGGCTCCTTACGGGCTCCAGTCTTTTCTGTCTCCAGTCCTGCTCACTCTACTTCTTGATTAGAGAAAGTAGAGTAAGAAGCGCTGGAGACAGAGAAGACTGACGGCACATAGAGCTCTATGGCATGGAGCCCAGAGAACGTGAGTAAGTGTTCCCTGTTAATCACAGCAGTTGGGCTAAATCTCTGCAATGGAGGGTGTAGCATGGAAGGGGGGGCTGAGGAGAGAGAGGAGTCGGACCCCCTCACAGCAGTTGTGTCATGTGTCCACTGCTCCCCCCTCCTTCACTGCACCCCAGGCCACCTCGCCCCACCCTTAGAAACGGGGCTGATCCCACATCCCATCCCATGACAAATTTATATCCCTCTCCAGCTTTCTAACAGTTACCAGTTTAGACTGCAGGTCCTCATGCGAATTACCACAGGAACACTGCTGGTAATTGGAACTGCAGGGAATCCATCCCTGCCACACTGCCAATATACAGGCAGTTTACTCACTTCCATGTTATTAATGTTCCATTTATCATCTGTACTACACATAGGATTAATTATCTCATAAATTTAATTTCACCCCGGCTTACCTTAAAGGAAAAAAAATTATTTATATATATATATATATATATATATATATATATATATATACATATACATATATATATACACATATACATATATATATATATATATATATATATATATATATATATATATATATATATATATATATATTATATATACATATATATATATATACATATATATATAGATATATATATATATATATATTTATATATATATAAAATCCCATGACTGTTTCCTTAACATATTTCCAGCTGATGTCACTTTTATTCAAAACACACGATTCTGCACATTATTCAATAGCTCGGTTAATATCACAAGACAGGCTTAAGGAATGGAAAGAACAAGATCCAGGCACAAGTCATGTGAGTGACAATGAGACTAATTTTCCACTACATCAGGAACGATCACTTCTGTTTCCTGCTACAAGTCATATTCTCACAGTGCAGTGTAAGCACACAATCAATAATATCATCTATTTTTCCAGCAAGCGATGGAATCTTCATTTAAAGTGAGGACATTTTATAGTTCGATTTTTGTGCATCGAGCATTTCACAGAATATGTAGCATCATTTGAACAATTGGACATTATTTACTGCTTTAATTCTAGGTTCAGAGAGACAGAGGACATACAGAGTAAGACACCCTTTCTTTATGCTGCCACTTCAAAACAAAAAGCCGTGTTTACTTAAGTTTACTGGAGCAGAAGAATAGTATGGAACAATAGAGAATGTAAGCAATATAGCAAGCTCGGTCTGATTTCTCTCTTCTAAAATTGTTTCCTATTAGATGGCAATCTTCAGTGAAACAAAGTTGGGTTACTGAATGGCAAGTAAAATTAACAGTATTAGTTCAGTCTCCTGCATTCACTATATTTCTATGAACAATCCTTGCTATGTTTTCATATGACCCAGGCATGGGTTGCAAACATTTGCCACTAATTATCAGACACTTTCTGAAAACTCCAATAGGTTTGTTGGATCATTTACGTTTAGTAGCGTTCTCCAGATCAGGAAAGCCTTAGGCCATGTTCACATTATGAAACGCGGATGGTTGTGCGTTCAGAACGCAACGCATACGAATGCGTCAGCGTTTCTATCCATTTCTATCCGTTGCGTGGCTGATCCCATTCACTGAAGTAAATGGGTCTGCAAAAAATGCGTGCAACATGCGTTCCCGGATCGCACTGGTCCGGAACGCATGCAGTGTGAAAATCAGACAGTGCAGTCTATGCACTGTCTGATGTCGTGTGTGTCTGCTTCCTGCACGCATTCCCGAAATGCAGATGGGAACGCGTGCAGTGTGAATGGGGCCTTAAAGTAAACCCGAGATTAATTAAATGTAAAAATTCATACATACCTTCCTCCATCCCCCTTCGACCTGATTGCTCCCTCGCCGCCATCCTCTGCCTCCTGGATCCTCCGCGATAACTCCCGGTAATGTCAGAACTTGGAGCTTACTGCGCATGCAGGATCCGGCCGCGCGTGTCCCATTTCTCTTCCACGGCCGGGAATGTTCTGTGCCTGCACAGTACTACTGCACAGAAGCAGAACGCTCCCGGCCACAAGTGCGTGATGGGGGCACGGGCAGCCGCATAGTGCCTGTGCCGACTGTCCAAAGTTAGCGGTAGGACTGCAGAGGATCTAGGAGTGTGAGGATAGGAGCGAGGGAGCGGTCAGGCCAAAGGGGGCTGGAGGAAGCCCCAGGTATGTATGAATTTTTACTTTTAAATAATCTCTGGTACACTTTAATAAATTGATTGCAAAACAATTAGAGCCATTTTGGTTATGAGAATATTATAAATATACCGGTTAATAGATGCTGCAAGAGCATACAGTATATTATATATATTTACTGGTGTAAACTGCTAAGTGCGCCACGTAGTCTGCATAAGTAACTGTAAATTTGACATGCGCTTCCTGCACAAAGCAACTCTACCAGTTCACTGACAATGGCCTATTGTAAAACAGATGTTTGCCTTCTTAAAACAGAAAGTATTTGCAAAAATTCAGGTTGGAGTGAGCATATGATGTCTCCCAAAATGCATCACTGCTGAATATGCAAATCACCCCTTTGCCATCCCAGTAAGCTAAACACACCTCAGGACCGCTGGAATGCAATTATGTGTCAGCTAGTTAATTGTACAGAGCCAGAATAATCCAAATATCACGCTGATACGTGAAGAGATCTAGAGTAACTAGTGTATATCTCAGTTCTAGCGAGAAAGGCATAGTAAGGGTCAGGCCAAAGTCGTTCACAAGAGCAGATGAGTGAAGTACAATAGAGTTTAGCAAAATCATAGTAAATTAACAGGCAGGGTCATACACATAAGTCAGATGTCAGTCGCATTGGAAGGATCAAACAGTAGCAAAGTCAGGGACAGGCCAAGTCATACACATATATCAGATGGCAGTGGTACAGAAGCGCTAGGCAAGAGCGAGGTCAAGAGGCAGGAAAAAGGTCGGTACACAGATAATATACAATATTATGATATGATAATATTACAAATATATAATACTACAAAATAATAAGACTGACTGACTAGAGTTCATATATATCGTGCTGATAAGCAATATATGAAATGTAGCTCTCAATTTCTCACTAGCTAGGGCCAAGAACCAGCGTACTGAGTATCAAGGCCAACAAGCAAATGAATACTCTGGACTTAAGTATCCAGGAGGCAGAGCAAAAGCCCAGCCCCCAGAATTGACCAAACCGCCTGCAAAAAGGTGTTAGCTGATGACATCACAGCTGACACCCCATCAGACACGCCTCCTCAGCCTATAAAGGCAGCTCTGAGCTGCGCGCATCCTGCCAGAAACAACACGCCGACCCACATCTACACGGGAGCCGGGGATGCCATGATGCTGATTCGCGTCTACAGGGGAGCCGGGGATGCGCTTGACCAAAGAGGAAGAGGAAGCTTCCTCCAGCTGCTCCACACTATCAGAACAGCCTCCAGAGACCATAACAGAAAACTTTGTTACACCAACATGCATACAGATTGTTTCGGATTGGTTTAGCCTCATCAGTGCATGGCATGGATTAATGTGGCTCTATGTGGTAGGATTTGAAACACACAGCGTTACAGATTGCGCACTGCGTAATAACAAAATGTATTAATTAATTATCCCAGCCAGTAGTTATTCAGTAGGTTCTCTTACGTAGTCTTGGACAAACAGAACCATCTCATAAGACACTCGTTTCACTCGCTAGTGTACTTTTCAGAGTTATAAGTAAGAAGACTGTAGTGAACAGTCAGGAACATTATGCGCTTGCCAAGACAGCTAGCAGTACATGCAGACTGATCATTGATTAGGCACCGTGAGTGACAGAGTGCTTTAGACATGGAATGATGGTTACTGAAGTGATGGACAGAACTGTATATTTGAGGAACCAATTACTACAGTTATAGGGAATGGGGCGAAGGAAAATAAAGTAAATATAGATTGGTTGCCAAGAGCAACCAACTAGAAGCTTTTCTTTACATTGAAAAAAAAGGACTTGAGTTTTTTCTTACACCAAATTGAAACTCTGTGTTAAACCAATGTATGATTGTCATAGTAGAACCAGCTTTCTATTACTTCCTATGTTTTTGCTATAAATCAATAAAGTGCATGTTAGATGTATCAGCAGCAACATGATAGATGTTTGTTTAATATGCCAGAATAGTTGTATAACCAAAGCCACACTGTCACTGGAAAAAATTAACTTTTACTGAGATTTTCTAAGTTCTAATGGTTGTCTTAATTTTCAAGGGAACCTAAACTGAGAAGGATATGGATTCTTCCTTTTAAAATAGTACCAGTTGCCTGACTCTCCTGCTGATCCTGATACTTTTAGCTACAGCCCCTCAACGAGCATGCAGATCCGGTGCTCTGACTGAAGTCAGACTGGATTAGCTGCATGATTGGTTCAGGTGTGTGATTCAGTCACTACTGCAGCCAAAGAGATCAGCAGGACTGCCAGGCAACTGGTATTGTTTAAAAGGAAACATCTATATCCCCCTCAGTTAACCACTTTACCCCTGCCCGTACGAATTTCTCCATCCCTTTTTCCATCCTTTCACCCCCAGGGAAGGAGAAATCCGTACTTTCCGCGCTCCCGCCGCTGCCCGTGCTCCCGCTCGCTCTAGCGCGCATTCCCGCGGGTAAACACGCCGCCGCCCGCTTGCCCGGAGATCAATGAACGGGAAAATCCATTCCCGTTCGTTGATCTAAGCCCCGCAATGATCCGCTGCTTCTCAGCTAAGCAGCGCGATTATTGTGAAAAAAAAAACGTTCCCAGCCTCCTAGTACTTCCTCCAAGCGTCCATCTTGGAGGTCGCATTAAACAAATAGCTACTGTTACCATCTTGTGGCCAAATAGTAAAACTACACCCTAAAGCATTTTTACCATACAAATAGATTAATTATACACAAAAAATTAACTCATTACCTCCCACACTCCCCAATTTTATTTTTTTTTTGTAATTAAAAAAAAAATTAAAAAATGTACAATTAAAAAAATACATAAATAGTTACCTTAGGGACTGAACTTTTTAAATATTTATGTCAGGAGGGTACAACACTGTTACTTTATAAACTATGGGCTTGTAATTAGGGATGGACGCAAAACTGAAAAAATGCACCTTTATTTCCAAATAAAATATTGGCGCCAAACATTGTGATAGGGACATAATTTAAACGGTTTTATAAGCGGGACAAATGGGCAAATACATTTCATGGGTTTTAATTACAGTAGCATGCATTATTTAAAAACTATAATGGCCGAAAACTGAAAAATAATGAATTTTTTCCTACATTTTTCCTATTTTCCCATTAAAACATATTTAGAATAAAATAATTCTTGGCATAATGTCCCACCTAAAGAAAGCCTAATTGGTGGCGGAAAAAAACAAGATCTAGTTCATTTAATTGTGATAAGTAATGATAAAGTTATAGACGAATGAATGGAAGGAGCGCTGAAAGGTGAAAATTGCTCTGGTGCTCAAGGGGTAAAACCCCTCAGTGGTAAAGTGGTTAAGGTTCCATTTAACTTGTTTACTTTTTCTTTTTTATGTGCATACAAAGCACAGGCATTTCACAATGTTTCTAAGCCAACTATACATTATACAATCTAAAACTACAACCAGTTTCCCTTAGGCCCTTATTATTCAGATTTCATAGTGCTTGGCCCATGCCAAACTGGCAGATAGAAGGATTGAATTCTGCAGTTGCCATGATTTCAACACTTTGAATTTATTGTCTCATAACCCTAGCATAGGCTTACTGTATGTTTTTTTTCAGTGCATATATGTTGGGAAATATATAATATGATCCTGTGTGAATGTCATATGCACCTTGGTTAGACTGAACTGCAGTTTGTGGACTGTCTAGACTCCTCCTCTTGTGCTGTAATCAGCCAGGACATTGTCTAAGAAGAACTGAGACAGGGCATCAGACAGTTATTTCCAGTGGACACTATCCCATAGGAGGGGGAAGAAGTAAAGGTTTTATACTTATACTTTGCACAGTTTGCTGGGTTACATAACTGACTTTTCAAAGGGTATATCTCTGCAATGGTTGCATCTGTAAACTGAGTAATGGCATGCTGCCCTATTCACCTTTGGCTACATTCACAGTGGCATTTGCGTTGTGTTCCCTGTTAAAACAGGAACAAACAGAATGGGAAAGTCACAGTGCATGAAATGCACAATGGGCTCTATTCACAATCATTTTCCGCATGCGAAAATGCACTTGCGGTAAATTTCCGACTGAAATAAGACCATCTTGACCAGGGGTCTCAAACTCGCGGCCCGCGGGCCATTTGCGGCCCTCGATACAATGTTTTGTGGCCCCCGCCGGCAAAAGCAAAAGAGACACGGAAGCGTACTATTTTTGCCTATTTTACCTTATAGTTTGCTTCACTGCTCCCAAGTAATCCGCCGCATCCCCGCCGCTAAACGAGGGCAGGGAGCCCACAAATCCCCCGGGCAAATATCCATGACTGCGCTGAGGGGCAGAGCTTTCAGCTGTAGCTCTGCCCCTCCTGACGTCAATCGCCGCACGGATCGCCGCCTCTCCTCGCGCTCTCTGTGAAGGAAGAGTGAGAGGGGCGGGCAGAGGCGGCGATCCGCCGCGATTGACGTCAGGAGGGGCAGAGCTGAAGCTGAAAGCTCTGCCCCTTCCAGGAAATGCTGGCGGATTGCCCTCCGGGCGATTTGGGGGCTCTGCAGCCCTCGTTTTGCGGCGGGGACACGTGAAATCCCTTATGCGGCCCAGCCTCATCCTGATTTTGCCTCCTGCGGCCCCCAGGTAAATTGAGTTTAAGACCCCTGATCTTGACATTCACAAAATTTTACGCATGGTTATTTACCGCATGCGTAAAAAGTGCGGTAAAAGTCAGCAAAAGTCGAAATTCACAAACAAAAAGGGTGGCACATTATTTCTGACTTAACTACCGATTTGATATCACCTACTAGTACTTGGTGATATATTTTGCTTCCCATTGACTTGATGCTTGACCGCTGTGTTTGCTGGACTATCATTTTTATTTTATTTTTTACAAGCTTTTTTATGCCACTTTTTTTACGCATGGTTTCCGCATGTTTACTATGTAATTACGCATGTTTATCCAAATTGTTTACACATTGTTCCCGCATGCGGAAAACATGCAGAAAATTTTTTGTGAATGTGGAAAAAATGTGGAAATTATCAGTGGCGGTAATATAGCGGTCAAAAATCTCTTTCCACATGTGTGATTGTGAATAGAGCCCATTGTGTTGTATACAGTGACGTATGCAGTCAATGAAAACTATGCTTCACTGTCATTGTTGACGCATGCGTTATGCGCTGCTTGGGAAACCACACCCCACTAGAACTTGCCACACTGGCCGCACTGTGAACATCACAAAAGGTTATCATTGCAGTGCGACTTTACGTGTTACAATGCATCCGTTAAGTCGCACTGCAATACCCCACTGTGAATGTAGCCTTACCAACAATGAAAAATCCGGAATGCTGAACTTTGGCTTTATCTATGGCTTATTTACGAAAATACTTTTCCAGCACCCATCTATGTCTTATGGCAGATTTAAGTAAACATTTAAGTAAAGTAAATTATCCCTTTAAAACTTATTTTGACATAACAAGTCAAATTGTGCTGCCTATTGAAAACAAAAACACCCACACTTTCCCCACAATGTTATTATCCCTGTTTTAAATATTTACCATTATGTGTAAAAGGATAGATTTTTTTTTAAGTTTTCTTTTTTTTGTATATGTGAAGCAACGTTGAGGTGGTTAGTTGAAGTCTGATCATGGGGGCTTCTAGCAGTATGATGACTTGTTGTTCACGGTTCTCACTCCCCTTCCTTGTGAAGCCTGGGCCTGTTTGAATTATATGCAGAGCCTTGTTCAGCCTATGCCTGTTTGATGTATGTGCAATCTCTACTTGCTCCAAATAAGTATACATCAATGTCAGGCAGTGGTGTGAATACATTGTGAACAGAGGAAACCTTATAATTAGGTTACAGGACCTGCCTTATTCCCTATTTTCTCAGCAGTCATATAGACTGCTTTGGTCTCTGTACGCTTTCTAATCCTCAGGCGTGGTTGGATAGACTGTAGTGGTTTTGAGAACAAAATTGACTTTGTTGCACATCAGTTATGATTTGGGAGTAGAGGCTCACATTAACTTACAGCATGAGAGTATCAAACCAATTACATTATAACCAACAATAATTAGAGAAGAATAATAAAACACTAGTCCAAAAGTAGACTGAATGGCCTAAACATATACAGTAGTTAAGTCTTGAGAGAAAAACTAGATCAAACCCACCATCAGGTTGGCAATTAACAGTGAATTCCACTTAAAGGATACCTAATGTGAGGAAAATACGGGGGCTGCCATCTGCATTCCCAGCTTCCTAGCTGTCACTCTGAGCTTTTGACTGTGGTTGTTTTTGAGTCACACCAGAGATACAGTGGGATGCTAAAGTTTGGGCAACTTTGTTAATCATCATGATTTTCCTGTATAAATGGTTGGTGGTTATGATAAAAAATGTCAGTTAAATATGTCATACAGGAGACACACACAGTAATAATTGAGAAGTGAAATTAAGTTTATTGGATTTACAGAAAGTGTGCAATAATTCTCTAAACAAAATCAGGGAGGTGCCTAAATTTGGGCACCATAAAAAATAAATGATATTAATATTTATTAGATCCTCCTTTCGCAAAAATTAAAGCCTCTAAACGCTTTGTGCAGGTTCCAATGAGAGTATGGATTCTGGTTGAAGGTATTTTGGACCATTCCACTTTACAAAACGTCTCTAGTTCATTCAGGCTTGATGGCTTCCGAGCACGGACAGCTCTCTTTAATTCACACCATAGATTTTTAATTATATTCAGGTCTGGGGACTGAGATGGCCATTCCAGAATGTTTTAGTGTTTTGCCTTAGTGCATTTTGAGCAGTGTTTAGTGTCGTAGATCCAGCCCCAGCGCAGCTTCATCTTTGTCACTGATTCCTGGACATTGGTCTCCAGAATCCGCTGATACTGAGTGGAATCCATGCGTCCCTTAACTTTGACAAGATTCCCAGTCCCTGCACTGGCCATACAGCCGCACAGCATGATGGAACCACCACCATATTTTACTGTAGGTAGCAGGTATTTTTTTTGGAATGCTGTGTTATTTTTCCTCCATGCATAACGTCCCTTGTTATGCCCAAATAACTCAATTTTAGTTTCATCACTCCACAGCACCTTATTCCAAAATTAAGCTGGCTTGTCCAAATGTGCTTTAGCAAATCTCAAGCGCCTCTGTTTGTGCTTTGGACTGAGAAAAGGCTTCCTCTGCATCACTCTCGCATACAGCATCTCCTTGTGTAAAGTGCGACGAGTGGTTGAATGATGTACAATGACTCCATCTGCAGCAAGATGATATTGTAGGTGTTTGGTGCTGGTCTGTGAGTTGACTCTGACTGTTCTTACCATGCGTCGCTTCTGTCTATCCAAGATTTTTCTTGGTCTGCCACTTCGAGCCTTAACTTGAACTGAGTCTGTGGTCTTCCATTTCCTTATTATGTTCCTAGCTGTGGAACCAATCAGCTAAAATCTCTGAGACAGCTTTCTATATCCTTCCTCTAAACCATGATGGTGAACAATCTTTGTCTTCAAGTAATTTGAGAGTTGTTTTGAGACCACCATGTTGCTACTCTTCAGCGAAAACTAAAAGAGGAGATAAACTATCAATTGAACCCCGTAAATACTAGTTCTTATAATTGGATTCACCTGTGTATGTAGGTCAAGGGTTAACTGCGCTTACCAAGGCAATTTGAGTTCTAATAATTAGTTCTAAAGGTTTTGGAATCAGTAAAATAACAACAGTGCCCAAATTTATGCACATGCCTAATTTTGTTTAAACAATTATTGCGCACTTTCTGTAAATCCAATAAACTTCATTTCACTTCTCAAATATCACTGTGTGTGTCTCCTATATGATATATTTAAAGAATACCCGAAGTGACATGTGACATAAGATAGACATGTGAATGTATACTGCCTAGCACACAAATAACTATGATGTGTTCCTTTTTTTCTTTCTCTGCCTGAAAGAGTTAAATATCAGGTATGTAAGTGGCTAACTCAGTCCTGACTCAGACAGGAAGTGACTACAGTGTGACCCTCACTGATAAGAAATTCCAACTATAAAACACTTTCCTAGCAGAAAATGTTCTTCTGAGAGCAAGGAAGAGATAAAAAAGGGAATTTCTTATCAATGAGGGTCACACTGTAGTCACTTCCTGTCTGAGTCAGGACTGAGTCAACCACTTACATACCCGATATTTAACTCTTTCAGGCAGAGAAAGAAAAAAAGGAACACAGCATAGTTATTTGTGTACTAGGCACTGTGCATACCCATGTCTATTAGAGATGGCCCGAACCTTTTTAGTTTGCAAACCGCGAACGCGAACTTCCGCAAAAGTTTGATTCGTACGAACTTCCGTGAACCGCAATAGACTTCAATGGGGAGGCGAACTTTGAAAACTAGAAACATTTATGATGGCCACAAAAGTGATGGGGAAAAAATCTGGATTTGACGCAAAGCAGCGTTTTAAGGGCAGAAATCACATTGCATGCTACATTGGAGGCCTAAAGTGCTTTAAACCATCTTGCATGTGTATATATCAATCAGGTAGTGTAATTAGTGTACTGCTTCACACTGACAGACCAAATTCACTGTGTAACACACCGCAAACAGCTGTTTGTGTAGTGAAGGCTGT
Organism: Hyperolius riggenbachi; assembly: GCF_040937935.1. Taxonomy (NCBI): domain Eukaryota; kingdom Metazoa; phylum Chordata; class Amphibia; order Anura; family Hyperoliidae; genus Hyperolius; species Hyperolius riggenbachi. The sequence goes on from NC_090648.1 coordinate 324,224,619, forward strand.
GCTGGACTGGTGCGCACCATGGCCAGAGTACAGGCCATGGCAGTTTTCAAGCCCATATGGTAGCCGGGCTGAGGTAGCTCAATGACAGAACAGTGACTGTCCAGCTGATCGAATTTGGTCTGTCCACAATGAAGCAACGACCTTAATATCTTGGGAGTGCCACCCCCCCCCCCCCCTGCCAAATTCACTGTGTAACACACCGCAAACAGCTGTTTGTGTAGTGAAGGCTGTGCTGGACTGGTGCGCACCATGGCCAGAGTACAGGCCATGGCAGTTTTCAAGCCCATATGGTAGCCGGGCTGAGGTAGCTCAATGACAGAACAGTGACTGTCCAGCTGATCGAATTTGGTCTGTCCACAATGAAGCAACGACCTTAATATCTTGGGAGTGCCACCCCCCCCCCCCCCCCCCCGAGACACTCATACAGTGGTCGGTCACTGCTTCATTGTGATACGCAAGTCCCTTCACCACGGCAAGGTAACGATCATGAAGGGGAATTGACACATGTATTTTGTTTTGTTTTGTTGTTGCAGCTGCAGTGCAGCCAGAAAAATTAGGCAGGCATGTTCATGCACCAGAAAAGCTAGCAGCAGCCTTAAAAATTCAGGAATCCGCCTGAAGTTCTGGTGGACCCTGTTGGTGGTGGCGGAGAAGGCAGTCAAGCGGCCTGCAGGCAGAGATGCTGTGTGGGGACTGACTCAGTCTTGGGGCAGGCAGTCACACGGTGTGCAGGCAAAGATGCTGTGTGTGGGGACTAACTTAGTCTTCGGGCAGGCCTGAGCGTGCTTTGCAGACCAGGCATCCGTGGTCAGATGGACCCTTGACCCAATGCTGTGTGCCAGAGATGTCACCACTTTCCTATCAACATCACGGTACAGTTTAGGTATCGCCTTTTTTGAGAAAAAATTGCGGCCAGGTATCTTGCTTTTGTGTGCTGCTTTTCCTCAGGTGGTCATCCTATTGCAGTTTGTGCTTTGTAATCATGTGCCTTTGTAAGGTAGTTGTCCCTACGCGGGTCTTGGTTTTTCCACAGCTCAATTTTCAGTGGCAGAGAGTACAGATGTCGTATATAAATAGTCAAAGAATACGATGTAGCACTTCCCTTTAATTTAGTGAGCTGGGGTAGTAAACACAGGTAACAAATCTTCCACTCTCCTACTACATCCACTGTCTGTAACAAAGAAAGCCACTAAGACGTGTGCTCTGTCAACATCCATCAGAAAACAAATGAAATCACTTTCACAAGAAAAAGCAAAAAACGTGCACCTTCAGTCTTGAAAAACAATCTTTACTTGCAGAAAAAAGTGGCTGCTTCAATATCAAAACACAGACCTACAACCTAACCAATAAGGTAAGCAGCCACTTTTTTCTGCAAGTAAAGATTGTTTTTCAAGACGGAAGGTGCACGTTTTTTGCTTTTTCTTGTGAAAGAGAGTACAGAGGGCATTGCTCTCATGTGAGGCAGACACACACAAAAATTTCCACACCGTTGAGCCCTGGGGTGATGGCACTTTGGTGGTGGCAGCCGACTGAGTGTTAAGTGGGGTGCCAGAATCAGAGCAGGAGGAGGAAGATATGTCACGCTTCCGTGCGGAAGCTGAGGAAGATGAGGTGTTCTGTGTTAAATAGGCAACTACATCCTGACAATATTGTGGGTTGATGGCACGTGCCTTCTTCTGAACACTGTACTTTGGTCGAGGGCCGCACTCACGTAGGTAGGTAGGTAGGTAGGTAGGTAGGTAGGTGGACTAAACAGTGAAAAGGTGCAGTGATTGGGATTACAAATGTGCAGCTGCCTGTCACACACAGAGGTAGTCAATGAATGTGCTGGGCCTGGCAGTGGCACAGTAGGAATTAAGGTGCCAAAGGCCAGCTGTGACTGACTGACAGGGCTGTATATAATGCAAGTGGGCCACACACAAAAAAAAAATAGATCACAAAAACAACATTAGCTCTCAGAAGAGCTGTTGAGGATGAGGAGTGCTTTTTAGCAATAAGTATCAGCAAGAAAGAGCAACCTAACAAGCCTAACTGTAGCCTAACTAAGCTTTCCCTAATGTCTCTGCAGCAGCTCTCCCTTCTCTAATTACTGCAGGCACACGAGTGAGTCCAACGCCTGACGCTGCCTGCCTTTTATAAGGGGGAGGGCTCTAGGACTGAGTGTAGCCTGATTGGCTACAATGTGCCTGCTGACTGTGATGTAGAGGGTCAAAGTTGACCCTAATGATGCACTATGGGATTTCTCATGGGATAGGGGGTATCAGCTACTGATTGGGATGAAGTTCAATTCTTGGTGACGGTTTCTCTTTAAGGTTAGGCATGGGGGGTTAAGGTTAGGCATCACAGAGGAGGGTTTAGGTTAGTCACCACTGGGGTCGGCAGGGGAGTTAAGGTTAGGCACCACCAAGGTGCTTTCGGGTTCGGCATTGGTAAAGGGGAGGTTATGTTAGGTCATTGTAAAATATTGGTATAGAATTATTATTTTTTATTTATATAGCACCAACATCTTCCGTAGCGCTGTACATAGTACAAACAAATAATGGGGAACAAATATACATGAGAAGTAAAAGACACTGTACAGTCATGACATTGAATAGAATAAATACAAATACATACATAGTTGATGTGTAGTGGGTACATGTGCATATGTTAAAATTACAGCGGTATGAGAAACACTAGGAGGAGGTCCCTGCCCTTGCGAGCTTACAATCTAGAGGGTAGTGTGGAGAAAACAACAGGGAAGGAAACACAGGGGTTAGTGGGTGAGCCAGTGTGCCTTCAGTGCTGCCTATAGCAATTTATAGGCTTGTCGGAACAGGTGTGTTTTCAGATAAAAGCAGTAGGGTATTGTACCATGTTAGCCATCAGTAAAAGCAAGACGTTTTAAATCAGGATGATACCATTTATTGGCTAACTAAAAATGAATAAAAATAAGCAAGCTTTCGGCCTTGCAGCCTTCGTCGGGCTTATAGCCTGTTAGTTTGCAGGCTGGTGGTACAGACAGCTATATACATGCAACATCAAAAGGGAAAACAGATATTTTTTTCAAGCATAAATACATGTCATTAAGATGCCTTAATTCAAACAGAGCATCTAAATGAGGTTAGAGTTTGTTAGCTAAGATAAGGATCCTTGTTTACTCCATGCTCACAGACCTGGGATTAGGATTGACCCAGAGGTATTGTAAATTCTTAGTTCACAAGTTCAGCTAGAATGGCTGGAAAAGTTCAAATATCATCAGCCTCATACCAATATAAAAAAGTTGTTGTCCTTATTCAAACCCTTCTCCACAGCTTTGAACCTATTTATACATTTTGTTTCTGCTATTAATCGATCATTAGATGTTTTGAAGCCATCCTTCAGGGTAGTGACACGAAGATCATCCATGCTGTGTCCGTTGGACCGAAAGTGTGTAGCAACTAGGAGTCCGGATTTGGTATCATTAATAGTGTGCCTGTGTCCATTCATACGTTTGCGCAGAGTTTGTCCAGTTTCTCCCACGTACATAACATTGGGGCATTTAGCACACATGATCAGATATACCAGATTGGTGGAACCACAGGAAAATGTGCCTTGTACTCTGTACTCCTATTGTGAACCTGGTATTGTTAACCTGTCAGTGGAGTAAATGTGTCTGCAGATCCCACATATTTTTTGTCAGCAGGGTGATGTTCCGTTTTGTTGATGCCTATTCAAAGAACTCCTGACAATCATCTGTTTTAGATTGTGTGGTTGCCGATATGACAAGAGTGGAGGTTTAGGGAATATCGTTCTCAGTCTGTGATCTTTGTGTAAAATGGGATGAAGTTCCTTAGCAATCCTCCTTAAGATTTCCAGGTGTGGGTTGTAGGTGACAACCAAAGGGACACGTTCCTCTTTCTAGTTTTGCTTATATTTCAGGAGTTCAGTCCTGGGGATGATGCTGGCTTTCCTGATTTGGGCCTCAGCCATAGGAGGACTGTAACCTTGTTTAATGAAAGTGTTCTTAAGGCGATCCAGGTGCTTGTCTCTGTCCATCCTGTCGGAACAAATCCGGTTGTACCTTATAGCTTGGTTGTAAATTATAGAGTTCTTAATGTGCTTGGGATGAAAACTGTCATATCTTAGGTACAGTGGTGTGAAAAACTATTTGCCCCCTTCCTGATTTCTTATTCTTTTGCATGCTTGTCACACTTAAATGTTTCTGCTCATCAAAAACCGTTAACTATTAGTCAAAGATAACATAATTGAACACAAAATGCAGTTTTAAATGATGTTTTTTATTATTTAGTGAGAAAAAAACCCTCCAAATCTACATGGCCCTGTGTGAAAAAGTGATTGCCCCCCTTGTTAAAAAAATAACTTAACCGTGGTTTATCACACCTGAGTTCAATTTCTGTAGTCACCGCCAGGCCTGATTACTGCCACACCTGTTTCAAACAAGAAATCACTTAAATAGGAGCTATCTGACACAGAGAAGTAGACCAAAAGCACCTCAAAAGCTAGACATCATGCCAAGATCCAAAGAAATTCAGGAACAAATGAGAACAAAAATACTGTAATTGAGATCTATCAGTCTGGTAAAGGTTATAAAGGCTTTTCTAAAGCTTTGGGACTCCAGCAAACCACAGTGAGAGCCATTATCCACAAATGGCAAAAACATGGAACAGTGATGAACCTTTCCAGGAGTTGCCGGCCGACCAAAATTACCCCAAGAGCACAGAGAAAACTCATCCGAGACGGCCACAAAAGACCCCAGGACAACATCTAATGAACTGCAGGCCTCACTTGCCTCAATTAAGGTCAGTGTTCACGACTCCACCATAAGAAAGAGACTGGGCAAAAACGGCCTGCATGGCAGATATCCAAGGCGCAAACCACTTTTAAGCAAAAAGAGCATTAAGGCTCGTCTCAATTTTGCTAAAAAACATCTCAATGATTGCCGAGACTTTTAGGAAAATACCTTGTGGACCGACGAGACAAAAGTTGAACTTTTTGGAAGGTGCGTGTCCCATTACATCTGGCGTAGAAGTAACACAGCATTTCAGCAAAAGAACATCATACCAACAGTAAAATATGGTGGTGGTAGTGTGATGGTCTGGGGTTGTTTTGCTGCTTCAGGACCTGGAAGGCTTGCTGTGATAGATGGAACCATGAATTCTACTGTCTACCAAAAAATCCTGAAGGAGAATGTCCGGCCATCTGTTCGTCAACTCAAGCTGAAGTGATCTTGGGTGCTGCAGCAGGACAATGACCCAAAACACACCAGCAAATCCACCTCTGAATGGCTGAAGAAAGACAACATGAAGACTTTGGAGTGGCCTAGTCAAAGTCCTGACCTGATTCCTATTGAGATGTTGTGGCATGACCTTAAAAAGGCGGTTCATGCTAGAAAACCCTCAAATGAAGCTGAATTACAACAATTCTGCAAAGATGAGTGGGCCAAAATTCCTCCAGAGCGCTGTAAAAGACTCATTGCAAGTTATCACAAATGCTTGATTGCAGTTATTGCTGCTAAGGGTGGCCCAACCAGTTATTAGGTTCAGGGGGCAATTTCTTTTTCACACAGGGCCATGTAGGTTTTGAGTTTTTTTTCTCACTAAATAATAAAAACCATCATTTAAAACTGCATTTTGTGTTCAATTATGTTATCTTTGACTAATAGTTAATGGTTGTTGATGAGCAGAAACATTTAAGTGTGACAAGCATGCAAAAGAATAAGAAATCAGGAAGGGGGAAAATAGTTTTTCACACCACTGTATGTGGGACGGTCTGTAGGTTTGCGATACACAGAGGTTTGTATGTTGTTACCCCTGATGTATATGTTGGTGTACAGAAAGCTAATCTCTGTGTGAGAGTAGGTAAGTTTCAATTTGATTGTAGGATGGAAGGCATTGAAGTTCCTGTGGAACTGGAGAAGATCATCCTTACTTGCAGACCAGATGATTAAAATATCATCAATGAAGCGGAAGTAGGCCATGGGTTTTATGCCACATGCATTGAGGTATTCCTCTTCGATGTTGGCCATGAAGAGATTTGCATACTGTACATGTTTACACGAACATTCCCCATGATGATGGTATTGCGGCCTGCCGTAAATATCTTTAGGGTCAGGGCATACCTGTAAAGCCTATTGCTGGACTGATCAAATTCATTCTCACTCATAATTATTTCACTTTTGGACAGGACCTCTATTTACAGCAGATGGGCGTGGCAATGGGTTCGCGATTCGCACCACAGTATGCAAATCTCTTCATGGCCAAAATCGAAGAGGTATACCTCAATGCATGTGGCATAAAACCCATGGCCTACTTCCGCTTCATTGATGATATTTTAATCATCTTGTAACGATCGGTGTCAGCACACAGAGAGAATCTGATTATTGGTGATCTGCAGTATCACCAAGAATACAGATATATACCCGATTATTGATGATCTGCAGAATCACCAATAATCCAAGTATAACTAACCTCTGGACACCTATATAGTGTGAGTGTTTGGTGCAACAGTAATGACTTTGAGTGGGACCACCCGAGGAGCAGGTGGTCCTTGGCAGTATGGGAAATACCTCCCTCTGGGAAGTGCAAAAGCCTTCCAGCAGCCTGAGACATCCAAAGGGGTGGAGCCCCAGGCTGGATAGCAGTAAGGACCTGTGGCTGAGTGACACCTGGAAGGTGGGTGTCAACAGCAGGTCTGGAGACTAATCTCTCAATGGAGAGGGATAGCTCTCAAGGTCGGGCAAGCCAGGTCGGCAACACACGGGCAGATAAGGTACAGAGACAGAAGGCTGATTCAGTAACCAAGGGCAGGCAGGGTTGGCAACAGGTAATCAGATATGTGTAGGTACCGAATCAGAAAGCAGAGGAATAGTCAGGAATGCAATAGGTCATAACAGATATAAAACAATGCCTAGTCTTGGGTGTGAGGTCCGTGGTCTCAACACCCTGGAACTAGTCTGAAGTATAATATGATGGTACACAGTATCCCTAGTCTTGGGTGTGAGGTCTGTGGTCTTGACACCCTGGAACTAGTCTGAAGTATAACACAATGATAACACAGAATCCCTAGTCTTGGGTGTGAGGTCCGTGGTCTCGACACCATGGAACTAGTCTGAAGTACAACACAATGATAACACAGAATCCCTAGTCTTGGGTGTGAGGTCCGTGGTCTCAACATCCTGGAACTAGTCTGAAGTATAATACAATGATAACACAGAAGTAATCTGGCTCAGTGTGAATTCCCAGGTCCTCCTGGTTCGAACACACTGTGGGATCTGACTATGGTCTGAGTGCTTTCACGTAAGTGTTCGCAACGGCAGACAACCTGAGACTGACCAGCAGTAACTATATATAGAGCGGCGCTTTCCGGCGCCACCCATCACCGATCAACCAATAGCCACTTGCTCTGAGGTCAGCTGACCAACCTGGTCAGCTGATCCCTCCTCGTTTGTCATAAAGATTCTGCCTTTCAGCGCGCGCGCGCGTATTCCTCAACCTGTGTCAACTAACAGACCCAGCCACACCAGACGCACGCTGCTGCGTGCAAACCGCCGCGCTGGACGCGGAATCAGCTGCCTTGCTGCCAGTACACGCGGCGGCTTTTCTGCAATCTATTACAGTACCCCCCCCGAGGAGTGGACTCCGGACACTTCCCACCAGGCTTTCCAGGGTGCGAGTCATGGAATACCTTCTTTAATTCCTCTACATGCATACGACAATTTGGCACCCAGGTTCTCTCCTCTATGCCATATCCCTTCCAGTGAACCAGATACTGCACGGAGTTCTGCACAAGCTGGGAGTCCAGAATCTTTTCTATCTCATACTCAGGTTGGTCATCAATGAACACAGGGGGGGCGGAATCCACGTGCACCGCCGGCTTGAGTAAGGACACATGGAATGATCTCACACCTCGCATGCTGGTAGGGAGATCAATAGCATAAGTGACATTATTGATTTTTCTGATCCCTGGAAAGGGACCCACGAATCTAGGGCCCAGTTTGGGTGACAGTTGCTTTAGAGCCAAATGTCGTGTGGACACCCAGACCAAATCCCCTGGAGAGAATTCCCATTCTATGGAACGTCTCTTGTCAGCCTGTTTCTTCTGGTTCTGAAAAGTCCTCCCCAAATTTCTTTTAACCATTCCCCAAATTTGCTTTAAGGACCTCTGCCAATCCTCCAGGGCTGGAAACGGAGTAGAAGCCACTGGCAATAGGGCAAACTTAGGTGACCTTCCCGACACCACCCAATTTTACCCAGTCGGTTTGTGCATCTGCAACATAATATCTCAGAAACTGTTCCAGGGACTGGTTGACACTTTTGGTCTGGCCATTGGTCTGTGGGTGGTAGCCTGATGAAAAGGAAAGATCCATGTCTAACTGATGGCAGAATGCCCTCCAAAACTTAGATACGAATTGGACTCCCCGATCTGACACTATATTTTCCAGAATGCCATGCAGCTGGAAAATGTGCTGGATGAAGAGATCAGCCAATTCCTGGGCCGAGGGGAGTCCTTTCAGGGGGACAAAATGAGCCATCTTACTGAATTGATCAACTACCACCCAAATGACGTCATGCCCTCAGACCTGGGGAGTTCGCCCTCAAAATCACTGGACAAATGGGTCCAAGGTTCACTCAGAACTGTTAATGGCTGCAATGTTCCAACAGGGGCCTGACGGGAGGGTTTGCTCCTAGCACACACTGCACACTCTCTTACAAACTCCTTACAGTCTGTTGCCAATGACGGCCACCAAGCACATCTAGCAAGCAGATCCTGAGTTCTGGTGGCCCCAGGATGCCCAGCATTCTTGTGGGAATGAAACAGCTGCAACAGTTGTAGGCGAAAAGGCAATGGTACAAACAGGACCCCCTCAGGCTTCCCCTCTGGAACATCCTGTTGGAATGGACTCAGAGTGACAGTCCAGTCTTTCCAGGTCTCAGTGGCTGCCAGGACCACCTTCTGAGGTAGAATGGTCTCAGGGGCTGAGGGCTGTGCTGTCTCGGGCTTAAAACACCTGGATAAGGCATCAGCCTTGATGTCCTTACTACCAGGGGTATACGTAATTACAAATCTGAATCTCGAAAAAAATAACGACCACCGGGCCTGTCGGGGGCTAAGTCTCTTAGCGCCCTCAATGTACTCTAAATTTTTGTGGTCCGTGTAAACTGTAATGGTGTGTTCTGCCCCTTCTAGCCAATGTCGCCATTCCTCAAAGGCCAACTTGATGGCTAGAAGTTCCCGGTTGCCTATATCGTAGTTTTTCTCTGCGGGTAAAAACCTACGGGAAAAATAGGCACATGAGTGGAGTTTTCCCTGCAAACCAGAACGCTTAGACAGTACAGCCCCCACCCCTACCTCTGAGGCATCAACCTCCACGATAAAGGGAAAGGTGACATCTACATGTCTCAATATGGGTGCAGAACAGAACAGTTTCTTCAGAGTGGAGAAAGCAGCATGGGCCTCTGGGGACCAGTGGTGAGTATCTGCCCCTTTTTTGGTGAGACTGGTGAGAGGCGAGATCACCGTAGAGTACCCCTTTATGAACCTCCTGTAGTAGTTGGTGAACCCCAGGAATCTCTGGAGTGCCTTCAGTCCTACAGGCTGAGGCCACTCCAAGACAGCAGAAACCTCTCCAGGGTCCATAGAGAGGCCAGAGGTCGAGATTATGTACCCCAGATAGGCGACAGAGGTCACTTCGAAAATGCATTTCTCCAATTTAGCATACAGCATATTCTGTCTCAACTTCCTTAACACAAACCTAACATGTTTCCTATGTTCTGAGAGGTTGGATGAAAAAAATCAGTATATCGTCTAAATACACCAAGACGAATCTGCCCAATACCTCTCTGAACACCTCGTTAATCAGCTCTTGGAAGACGGCCGGGGCTTTACACAACCCGAAGGGCATCACTAGGTACTCGTAATGCCCGTCGGGTGTGTTAAAGGCCGTCTTCCATTCATCACCGTCCCTGATACGCACAAGGTTAAATGCATCCCTCAAATCCAGCTTCGAGAAAATCTTAGCATTGGTGACCTGGGTAAACAAATCGTCAATCAAAGGCAAAGGATAACGATTTTTTACTGTAATCTTATTTAAGCCCCGATAATCAATGCAGGGACGGAGGCCTCCATCCTTCTTTTTCACGAAAAAGCATCCTGCCCCTGCTGGTGACCGAGAGGGACGAATAAAACCTTTAGCCAAATTTTCTTGGATGTATTCTTGCATAGCTAATTTCTCTGGCCCAGATAAATTATAGAGATGACCTCTAGGGGGCATACAACCAGACCTGAGATCAATGGGACAATCAAAGGGACGGTGGGGAGGAAGTTTATCCGCTGATTTGGGACTAAACACGTCAGCAAATTCTGAATACTGGCTTGGCAAACCTTCCACCTGAATCTTGGTGTTACCCAAGGTTACCTTCGCTAAACAATGATGATGGCAATGGTTAGACCAGCTCGTTAGCTGACCTGAAGCCCAATTGATCTGAAGGGAAGTGAAGTTGTAATCATGGCATGCCAAGAATGATCGTGGAAGTTGTCATCCGCAAAAACAGAAAGTGTAGACTCTCTTTATGTAACACCCCCACCGTGACCCTTAACTCTGGGGTCTAAGACAGAGGGAATTTACTCTGCAGAGGAGAGTCGTCCACTGCAGTGACCAGAATCTGTTGATTCAAAGGGGAAATAGGGATCCCCAATTTCTTCGCAACTTTGTAATCCATAAAGTTGGCTGCTGAGCCAGAATCTAGGAAGGCCTCAGTGGCAACTATTTGATCTTCCCAAGATATAGAACAAGGGAGGAGCAAACGTTTATCGTCTAGAGGTAAAGACTGCACGCCTAGGGTATTACCTCCGACTACACCTAGGCGGCAGCGTTTCCCAACTTCTTGGGACAATTCTGCACTCTATGACCCTCCTCTGCACAGTATAAACAGAGCTGTTCTGTTTTTCTGCGATTCTGCTCCACCCGGGACAATTTTGAACGACCAATCTGGATTGGTTCCGGCGGAGGTGAAACGGGTGGAGAAGAGACGAAGGAAACATATCTCACATTGTTCCTACTCCGAGTCTGTTTCTGGTAGCGTAGACGACGATCAACCCTGACTGCTAATGAAATGGCCTCATCAATAGACTTCGGCTCAGGATGACCCAACATTAGATCAGAGACCGCGTCTGACAACCCTGACAAAAAACAGTCCAGAAGTGCGAATGACCCCCATCTAGCTAATATTGCCCATTTCCTGAACTCAGATGCGTAAATTTCAACCGGATCCTTGCCTTTCCGCAAAGTCTTGAGCTTCCGCTCAGCGGTAGAGGCAATGTCCGGATCATCATAAATTATAGCCATAGCTTTAAAAAATTCCTCAACTGAGGTTAGGGCCTCATGCCCTGTCTGGAGACTATATGCCCAGGTCTGGGAATCTCCTGACAGCAGAGTCTTAATAAACGTAATTCTCTGAGCCATGGTTCCTGATGTATTAGGCCTCAACTCAAAGTATGACAACACTCGGTTCCTAAAATTCTGAAAGTCAGATCTGTGACCAGAAAACCTTTCGGGCACAGGCATACGTAAGTCTGTACCAGGAGGAGATCGCACTATATTCACAGCCGTCTGTAGGACTTGTGCAGACCCAGACAAAGCGTTGATCTGGGTCTGATGACTGTCCAGCACTTGGATGAAATTTTCCACCGAGGTGGTGAGTGCATCAAGACGGCTGTTAAGTGCGTCCATTTGGTTTTGGTCTGCCGTTCTGTAACGATCGGTGTCAGCACACAGAGAGAATCTGATTATTGGTGATCTGCAGTATCACCAAGAATACAGATATATACCCGATTATTGATGATCTGCAGAATCACCAATAATTGAGTATAACTAACCTCTGGACACCTATATAGTGTGAGTGTTTGGTGCAACAGTAATGACTTTGAGTGGGACCACCCGAGGAGCAGGTGGTCCTTGGCAGTATGGGAGATACCTCCCTCTGGGAAGTGAAAAAGCCTTCCAGCAGCCTGAGACATCTAAAGGGGTGGAGACCCAGGCTAAATAGCAAGAAGGACCTGTGGCTGAGTGACACCTGGAAGGTGGGTGTCAACAGCAGGTCTGGAGACTAATCTCTCAATGGAGAGGGATAGCTCTCAAGGTCGGGCAAGTCAGGTCGGCAACACACGAGCAGATAAGGTACAGAGAAAGAAGGCTGATTTGGTAACCAAGGGCAGGCAGGGTTGGCAACAGGTAATCAGATATGCGTAGGTACTGAATCAGAAAGCAGAGGGATAGTCAGGAATGCAATAGGTCATAACAGATATAAAACAATGCCTAGTCTTGGGTATGAGGTCCGTGGTCTCGACACCCTGGAACTAGTCTGAAGTATAATATGATGGTACACAGTATCCCTAGTCTTGGGTGTGAGGTCCGTGGTCTCGACACCCTGGAACTAGTCTGAATTATAACACAATGATAACACAGAATCCCTAGTCTTGGGTGTGAGGTCCGTGGTCTCAACACAGAAGTAGTCTGGCTCAGTGTGAATTCCCAGGTCCTCCTGGTTCTAACACACTGTGGGATCTGACTATGGTCTGAGTGCTTTCACGTAAGTGTTCGCAACGACAGACAACCTGAGACTGACCAGCAGTAACTATATATAGAGTGGCGCTCTCCGGCGCCACCCATCACCGATCAACCAATAGCCACTTGCTCTGAGGTCAGCTGAGCGTATTCCTCAACCTGTGTGAACTAACAGACCCAGCCACACCAGACGCACGCTGCTGCGTGCAAACTGCCACGCTGGACGCGGAATCAGCCACCTTGCTGCCAGTACACGCGGCGGCTTTTCCGCGATCTATTACACATGTGGTCCGCAAGTGAGGATGATCTTCTCCAGTTCCACGGGAACTTCAATGCCTTCCATCCTACAATCAAATTGAAACTTACCTACTCTCACACAGAGATTAACTTTCTGGACACCGCCATATACATCAGGGGTAACAACATACAAACCTCTGTGTATCGCAAACCTACAGACCGTCCCACATACCTAAGATATGACAGTTTTCATCCCAAGCACATTAAGAACTCTATAATTTACAACCAAGCTATAAGGTACAACCGGATTTGTTCCGACAGGATGGACAGAGACAAGCACCTGGATCGCCTTAAGAACACTTTCATTAACCTGCCTGGCGTTCTATTAAGATCGCCAGGCTGGCGACCGGACGTTTTTTTTTTAATAAAAAAAAAACTATTTCATGCAGCCAACTGAAAGTTGGCTGCATGAAAGCCCACTAGAGGGCGCTCCTAATCTGTATTTCCGATCGCCTCCGGCGATCGAGCGGCCCTTCTTGTTTTGCTTTCCTCGTCGCCATGGCGACGAGCGGAGTGACGTCATGGACGTCAGCCGACGTCCTGACGTCAGCCGCCTCCGATCCAGCCCTTAGCGCTGGCTGGAACTGTTTGGTCCGGCTGCGCTGGGCTCGGGCGGCTGGGGGGACTGTGGCGCTGCGGCGGCGATCAGGTAGCACATGCGGCTGGCAAAGTGCCGGCTGCGTGTGCTCCTTTTTATTTGGAGTAAATCGGCCCAGCAGGGCCTGAGCGACACCCTCCGACGTTTCTGGACGAGCTCAGCTCGTCCAGAACGCTCAGGAGGTTAAACAAGGTTACAGTCCATCTATGGCTGAGGCCCAAATCAGAAAAGCCAGCATCATCCCCAGGATTGAACTCCTGAAATATAAGCAAAACCAGAAAGAGGAACGTGTCCCTTTGGTTGTCACCTACAACCCACACCTGGAAATCTTAAGAAGGATTGCTAAGGAACTTCATCCCATTTTACACAAGGATCACAGACTGAGAACGATATTCCCTAAACCTCCACTCTTGTCATATCGGCAACCACACAATCTAAAACAGATGATTGTCAGGAGTTCTTTGAATAGGCCTCAACAAAATGGAACATCACCCTGCCAACAAAAAATATGTGGGACCTGCAGACACATTTACTCCACTGACAGGTTAACAATACCAGGTTCACAACAGGAGTACAGAGTACAAGGTACATTTTCCTGTGGTTCCACCAATCTGGTATATCTGATCATGTGTGCTAAATGCCCCAATGTTATGTACGTGGGAGAAACTGGACAAACTCTGCGCAAACGTATGAATGGACACAGGTACACTATTAATGATACCAAATCTGGACTCCCAGTTGCCACACACTTTCGGTCCAACGGAAAAAAGCATGGATGATCTTCGTGTCACTACCCTGAAGGGTGGCTTCAAAACATCTAATGATCGATTAATAGCAGAAACAAAATTTATAAATTGGTTCAAAGCTGTGGAGAAGGGTTTGAATAAGGACAACAACTTTTTATATTGGTATGAGGCTGATGATATTTGAACTTTCTCAGCCATTCTAGCTGAACTTACGATACCTCTGGTTCAATCTTAATCCCAGGTCTGTGAGCATGGAGTAAACAAGGATCCTTATCTTAGCTAACAACCTCTAACCCCCTTTAGATGGTCTGTTTGAATTAAGGCATCTTAATGACATGGATTTTTGCTTGAAAAAAATATCTGTTTTCCCTTTTGATGTTGCATGTATATAGCTGTCTGTACCACCAGCCTGCAAACTAACAGGGTATAAGCCCGACGAAGGCTGCAAGGCCGAAAACCTTGCTTATTTTTATTCATTTTTAGTTAGCCAATAAATGGTATCATCCTGATTCAGATAGTAGAATATTGATATTTTACTATCGTTAGTAAGTAGTAGAATATCGGTAGCTTTACCGCTATTCTATTCCCGCGCCCTTTTTACTGAGTGACTTTTTTACATGGACACAGGTGTAGGTGCTCCCAGGTTTCTGATTTGTGTGCTTAAAATGAACACATTTGTGAACAACTCCTTTGTAATATTTTTTTAGCATAACATTATGTACTTACTAACAGCTACTAATAAAATAAATGAACACTTTTTCCAGAATCCAGGTATGAAGACAAAATAATACACCCATGGCTAATTGTATCTAATCTTTGTGACCTCTGCCTCTGTGTCTTGCTGCCAAGGACAATAATATTATTACTAATGTGTTTATTTTACATACTCCCTTTCTTACTCAGATGGATGAATATAACTGATGATGGTGATTCTTCATTTGTGCTCTTGCTGGCTTTTTCCTTTACTCATCCATTTTAGTTAGTTAAGTCACAAATTATACCGCCCACCAAATACCCAAGGGAGGAATTAAGGTCATTTTCCAGCTTGAAGTATATATTTTTTTCCGAGTATATAATAAAATGAGTTAGACTGCTGACTCCTAAATGATTCCTGAACTGAAAGGAAATAGAGAAGACGCTAATACTACTTGTAAAAATGTTTGACTTGTGTTCTAATCCTCAGATACTGATGACTTCTGAATCACTGATGAGTGCTTAGATCAGGTGTTTTATCACTACTTGTACTGATTACAGGCTTGTTGCAGGTGTATGATTCTGATGGTTCTGAAGGACAGCAGCATCAATATTTGTCTCACCTCAGGTTTCATTTAAATCAAACCTGTACCGGAGAGGAGGGGGGGTTGTAGAAGATAGATGCTTAGCAGTTGGAAGACAGTGGATGGTCCAGAGGTCTCCCCCATGCTCTTTGAGCCCATCACTGCAGCACAGAGAGCCACTTTATTTTATGGCCTGGCTCCCGGTCCAGCATGAGTGCAACCGGACTGGGAATGAGGTAGATCTGCGCATGTCCAGTAGGACTTAAAGTGACAATGGCCATTGCTCCTCTACTTACTCTGTTCACCAAAAGCAGCTCCATTTTGTGCTCTGCTGTAGCCCACAAGAAGCGTATGTGTGTTTTCATGCATGGAACTGTCACCCTAGGGATCACATCTCAAGCTCTACATGACACAGCTATTACAATTATGTTTATAGCTGTAGACCTAAATAATAACATTTTGCACATTTAATAATGCAAACCTAACACTGAAAACCAAGTCAGACAAAAATCATTTACAAACTCAATCAGAATGGTCATTATTTTTATCAATCAGGATTGCGCAAGAGCAGCCGGGGACCAATTGCTGCATAGGTTTGCAGTGCATCAGTATAAAGCTAGTGGTGGTGATGGTTTCAGCTACTTTTGAACTAATTTGTGCTGGAGTGTGTGAGCAGTGCAAGGCAGCAGAGTGCTCACTACTCCACAGGCAAATTCATATTAGGATGCTGTTGATTATTCGCTGGATAAGGTGAACATCTAATAGTGTATGGCTATTGGCTACTTTCCTTGACACATTTTTTTTATATTGCTGATTTTACAGTTTACTAGAAAACTAAATTAACAGATGTCTAAAATAATTAAACGCTGACTTCTTAAATAAGCACACATAACTCTTCTGGAACATGGGGATTAGCAATTAGGAATCACTAAGCCAAATCCAATTTAGAAGTTATAAAATAAGTGCGAATATTTGAACGCTGAAAATGATTTTCTTTGTTTGAATATAAACTAATATTGAATACAATATTGTGACAGTAAATGGTAATCAGCATTAAAAAAAAGAAAACCATTCCACATTCCTTTCACAAAATATGTTACAAGCTTCAGTCAATGCACAAAAATGTCAAGACTGTTCTGTTAACTGTTATTGCTAGAGCCTGGATTCCAGAAAACGAGTTTGCGTTGTAAACACCACTTTAATAGTACATTGTAGCTGCAGGATATTTAAGACCGTGAACTCCAGAAGTGCCATGAAAACGTTCAGGACATCCCTTATCTTCCCCATTTATCCTTTAGAAGACAGGTAAATATTTCAACAGTTTAAAAGTGGTAGAGCCAGTTGAGGAGGATAGGAAAAACGGCTTATGTCAGCATCCACTCCACATGCTGGTAAGAGACTTGAAATGGGTTCCTACTGAAAAGTTCATACTAAAAAGATAGTAATTGTCCTCCATTGCACCAGCTTTGCAGGTTTTGGGGTTAACTTTCGGAGTTACAAGGAAAGGGCCAAAGAAAATCAGACCCTCCCTGCTGAAGTGATTTTCTTGAAAAATGTGTAAGGTACCTTACATGTCTTTCAAGAAAATCACCCGCCTCTTGCAGAGCACTATTGTCTGAATTTTTAAAGTGAAACTAAGATGAGGGGAAATAAATGTTTTATACATACATGGGGCTTCCTCTAGCCCCCTCCACACAGATTGCTCCCTCGCAGCTGTCCAGAGCCTCCTGGATCCTCTGTTAGCAGCCCCGTTCTCCGTGCCCAGTTGGGCACACTCCCAGCTCACTCCCAGCCACGCCAGTGAGACGAGGGAGCGTGCTTGGCTGCACTGTGCCTGCGCAGACTGGCCCCGACTGGCCGAAGATAAAAGGGCTGCTACAGGAGGATCCAGGAGGTACACTTTAAAGAGTAACTCCAGTGAAAATAATGTAATAAAAAAATGCTTTATTTTTACAATAATTATGTATAAATGATTTAGTCATTGTTTTCCCATTGTAAAATCTTTCCTCTCCCTTATTTACATTCTGACATTTGTCACATGGTGACATTTTTACTGCTGGCAAGTGATGTCACTGGAAGTAGCTGCTGCTTGCTTTTTTGGCAATTGGAAACAGCTGTAAACAGCTATTTCCCACAATGCAACAAGGTTCACAGACAGGAAACTGCCAGGACCATGGTCCTCACAGTTTTCTGTGGGAAGGGTTTCACCACAATATCAGCCATACACAGCCCCCTGATGATCTGTTAGTGAAAAGGAATATATTTCTTATGTAACAGGGGGTATCAGCTACTGATTGGGATGAAGTTCAATTCTTGGTCACGGTTTCTCTTTAAGGACAATAGGTTTTCCCTACCACCATGTGTCCAAGAAACTAGGAATCATTGAATAGTGGAGTTTATGGTGCTTTTTGGGCTACCCCCCTCGCTGATGAATTAGTAAAAGCGATCTTATTCTCCCCTCATTTATTCACAGAACCTTTTCAATGGAATCTGAAGTGAGAAGAATACAGAGGCTGCCATCTTCATTCCCTCATAAACGCTGCAATTTGCCTAGCTATCATCCTGAGCTTTTGGCTTTAGTTGTTTTAAGTCACACACCTGCAACAAGCATGCAGCTAGTAGAGTCACAAAGCATCTTCTCTACATGCTCATTCTGGGCCGGTGACTTTAAGGATGACTATCACATAACATATTACAATGTTTTTCTTCCAGAGTAAAACAGAAGTTTGCTTTCTTAAAACAGAAAGAATTTGCGATAATTCAGGTTGGAGTGAGCTCTGAGATGTCTCCCAGTGCATCACTGCTGAATATGCAAATAATTTCTTTGATGTCCCTAAAAGCTAAACACACCTCCAGAACCGCTGGAATTCAATGATGTGTCAGCTTGTTAATATTACAGGGCCACACTAATGGCCGGCCTTTGACCTGAGCGACCGGAGCAGTCGCTCAGGGCGCCGGCTTCTGGGGGGTGCACGTGATGTGCATTCAACTGGCCCTGGCCGCATTTCTACCTGCTGGCTGTGGCTGCGGGCTCCGGGTCCGTCTGTGGCTGCTGCAAGTGGTAGCTCCATCCCCTGGTGCTGCTGGGGGTGATGGGGCGAAGATTCCAGGAACTTGCTGTTGCCTCTTGCTGAGTCTGTGTGAGCCGTGCATGCCAGTAGCACCGCCCCTCGCTCACAGGCGATGTTTGCGCTGTGCACTAATCAGAGAGAGACCTGCTTGTCACTCCTGACTCCTGGCCATGTTCTATCCCCAGCTACAAGCAGAAAATTGAGATTCCCCAACTGCCTCCCGGTTGGGAAAGTGTGTGTTGGGGGGTGAATATATATGCTAAAGGGGGATCTGCTTGTATAGTATACACTATTTATCTGCCTAGCTGTATACACTAAAAGGGGATCTGTTTATATATACTAAAGGGGGGAATCTGCCTATATATACTAAAGGGGGGATCTGCCTACATACACTAAAAGAGGGGGGATCTGCTTATATACACTAAAAGGGGGGGGGGTCTGCTTATATACACTAAAGCAGAGGATCTGCCTATATATATTAAAGGGGGGATCTGCCTCTATACACTAAGGGGGGGATCTGCCTATATATACTAAAGTGGGGATCTGCTTATATACACTAAGGGGTGGGGGGATCTGCCTATATAAACTAAAGAGGATCTTGCACACGGACGTGTGTGTGTGTGCGCGAAGAGGATGAATGGGGAGGGCATCAAAATCTGGTTAAGCTCATGGCGCTGTGAAATCTAAGGCCGGCCCTGGCCACACTAATCCAATATGCACAGAGACTGTTTCAGACTCGTTGGTCATCATCAGTGCATGGCATGGATTAATGTGACTCTATGAGATAGGACTTGAAATATCCAGAGTTACCAAGTACCCAGCAAGCTCATGGTGAACTAAAACTCCCACGAGTGTGTAAGTGGCTAAAAGAGACCAAACTACCTCTTACTAAGATGATATTTGCATATTCAGCAGTGATGCACTGGGAGAAGTCTCGGAGCTCACTCCAACCTGAATAATTGTAAATATTTTCTGTTTAAAGAAGGCAAACTTCTGTTTTTTATATCATCTAAGTAAGATGGGAGATGATGACCCCATTCCTGTGGTTATTTTGTTTAATCTCCTTAGCAGTAATCACGAGTCCATCTCGGGGTGGAAAAAACATGCCAGGTGCGGTAACCCCGAGCTGAGCTCGTGGTAGCTGCCGGAGGTCTATGCAGAGCAATGTGCACAGCGGGCATTTTTCACTCACCTCCTGGAGGATACCGACTTCGGCCGCCATTCTTCTTCATCTCATCCAAGGCTCAGCTTCCCCCTGGTGAGATCGCCGTCTGTCGTCATGACGACGGCCGGCAATCTCACTATAGGGTTCCAGCACCACCTGGAGGATGGAGGGAAAACTGCAGTGCTGGATCTCAAGGAGGTAAGTAAGTGCTGAGCTGATGCAGATCTCCCTGGCAGCATGATTTTTTTTCTGGTTTTAGGGTCTAAAAACATGCAAAAGAATTGTACCGCTTTTAGACTCTAAAATCCAGAAAGAATTATACCGCCAAGAGGGCTAAGAGAGGTTGTTTGATGTTATCATTATTTAAGAATAAATGCACAATGACTTAGTGGTCTTTTATCAGTGTATATTAAGATTAACATGAGTGTTCAACATTGAGCCCTGAACAGTGTATTTTATGTATTATAGAACAGTGGCATACAACATTAATCTAACATATACCCCTTTATGAATGAGTGTTTTTTCTTTCAGAAACCTGGATTATGCATGAATAGCAGTTCCGCACCAAAGCTAGTAGAGGCCAGGGTGCTTGGTCCACGTCACACTTCACATGACTCCAATGCTTCCTCCTTCCAAGCTGGAAGTAAAAAGCATCGGAGTCACGTGAAGTGCAGCGTTAACCACAATGACGTGACTCTCTCCACTAGCTTTGGTGCTGAACTGCAGTGCACGACATAATCTTGGTTTCTAAATGTAGAAACCCAGATTTGAACACCAACACTATTGAGTATATCCTGAAAGATGTACCGTATATACTCGCATACAAGCCGAATTTTTGACCCCCCAAAAGGGGGTCAAAAGTTGGGGGGTCGGCTTGTATGCGAGTCTTCCCTGGTGGTCTAGTGGTGGGTGGTCGGGTGGTCCGCGCCCCGCTCCCCCCCCCCCCCTCCCCGCTCCCCCCGCGGCCGCTGCTGCTATTACCTTGTTAGACAGCGGCCGCTTCCTAATCCGCGTTCCTCCTCTTTCTCAGAGTGTATCACAGCAGCGCGCCCGGCGCTGCTGCTGTGACGATGCAGGGGGCAGGAAAGAGCGGTTCCCTTGGTAACGGCGATACAGATCGCCGCTGTCATGTCATAGGGAGCCGCACTGGGCACTTTACTAGCCATACTTGGGTACTATACTAGCTAAACTGGGCACTATACTGGCTAAACTGGGCACTATACTGGCTAAACTGGGCACTATACTGGCTAAACTGGGCACTTTACTAGCCATACTGGGGCACTATACTAGCTAAACTGGGCACTATACTGGCTAAACTGGGCACTTTACTAGCCATACTTGGGTACTATACTAGCTAAACTGGGCACTATACTGGCTAAACTGGGCACTATACTGGCTAAACTGGGCACTTTACTAGCCATACTGGGGCACTATACTAGCTAAACTGGGCACTATACTAGCTAAACTGGGCACTATACTGGCTAAACTGGGCACTATACTAGCTAAACTGGGCACTATACTGGCTAAACTGGGCACTATACTAACTAAACTGGGCACTTTACTAGCCATACTGGGACACTATACTAGCTAAACTGGGCACTATACTAGCTAAACTGAGGCACTACCTACCCATACTGGGCACTATACTGGCTATACTGGGCACTTTACTAGCTATACTGGCCACTATACTAGCTATACTGGACACTACCTACCTATACTGGGCACTATACTAGCTATATTGGGACACACTGGGGGGCTGCACCAATCCAGCATTTCCTACCCCCGGCTTATATGGGGGTCAATCATTTTTCCCTGTTTTTCAGGGAAAAGTTGGGGGGTCGGCTTATATGCGGGTCGGCTTATATGCGAGTATATACGGTATGTTAATTATGAGTACTCTATAAGGCCCCTACTCACTATGTGATTTTTCTGACAGTTTTTTCCAATGTCCGGCGATTTTTTGAGTGAAGGAGCAATCATTTCCATGATCTCACGATATGGGTACAGGCACGCATTTGCGCAGTGTTTTGTGACATGCAGCAACAATGACTGTCACGTTGGCACAGATCTTTAACCATTTAAGGACCATGGGCTTAAACCCCCCTATTGACCAGGCCATTTTTTACAAAATAGGCCACTGCAGCTTTAAGGCCTCGCTGCAGGGCCGTACAACTCAGCACACAAGTGATCCCCCCCCCCCTTTTATGCCCACCAACAGAACTTTCTGTTGGTGGGCTCTGATCGCTCCCAGGATTGTTTATTTTTTACAAATTTTTTTTTTTAATAAACGTATTTTTAGTTTTTTTCCCTATCCCTCCCCCTGCTAGGCTTCAGCCAATGAGAGCTGATTGTTCTCCTGCATTCCAGGAAGACAGCCATGTCACATGGCTGTCCCAAGAACAGCACTGCCGTAGATTGCAGTGCTGTACAGACTAAATCAGCGTCTAACAGTCTCCTAGCGGCGATCGCCGCTGGGAGACTGACAGAGCGGAGCTGCATGCGGAGATCCAAGCGGGGATGCATGCGCATAGGCATGCGCGATCGCTAGCAAATCCCAGCCCCAGGGCTTTATACCGATCAGCATTAGGCGGTCCTGGGGCTGCCGCTGTGGTCAACCCCATCGGCGTGGCGCAGTCGGCTAGTAGTTAAGATTCCCAACAACTCCCGCGCAAAGCACCGAGATCACTTGAACTCTCATTCACTCCGATCATGTGACGTCGCATGTACCCACCAGCAGGGGGATGAATCAAGGAACACCTGTTGTCATGGGACGTCGCTGTGATCCATCTTCCTGTGTCACTAGGTGAGTATTTAGCTTTATGCTTTTCAATGTCCCTGCTGCCATTCAGACCTCGATCAGCGTCGGGCGACCAGATAGAACGGGCGCTAGGACCTAGCGGACACCGCTGATATGCAGAAGTGACATCACTTCCGCATATTTGTGCCCGGTGCCTTCTCTATCTGGTCGGGTCGCCTGCTGATCCTGAGGTCTGACGCGGCAAGGTAGGTGGGGTGGGGAGCGCACCTGTCACTTACTACCTAACGGGGGTCCCTGTCACTCACTAACTACCTAACGGGGGTCCCTGCTGTCACTCACTATCTAATAGGGGTCCCTGCTGTCACTCACTACCTAACAGGGGTCCCTGCTGTCACTCACTACCTAACTGGGGTCCCTGCTGTCACTCACTACCTAACGGGGGTCCCTGCTGTCACTCACTACCTAATGGGGGTCCCTGCTGTCACTCACTACCTAACGGGGGTCCCTGCTGTCACTCACTACCTAACGGGGGTCCCTACTGTCACTCACTATCTAACGGGGTCCCTGCTGTCACTCACTATCTAATGGGGGTCCCTGCTGTCACTCACTACCTAACGGGGGTCCCTGCTGTCACTCACTATCTAACGGGGGTCCCTGCTGTCACTCACTACCTAACGGGGTCCCTGCTGTCACTCACTACCTAACGGGGGTCCCTGCTGTCACTCACTATCTAACTGGGGTCCCTGCTGTCACTCACTATCTAATGGGGGTCCCTGCTGTCACTCACTATCTAAACGGGGGTCCCTGCTTTTACTCACTACCTAATGGGGGTCCCTGCTGTCACTCACTACCTAACGGGGGTCCCTGTCACTCACTCACTACCTAACGGGGGTCCCTGCTGTCACTCACTACCTAATAAGGGTCCCTGCTCTCACTCACTACCTAATAAGGGTCCCTGCTGTCACTCACTACCTAACGGGGGTCCCTGCTGTCACTCACTACCTAACAGGGGTCCCTGCTGTCACTCAATACCTAACGGGGTCCCTGCTGTCACTCACTATCTAAACGGGGGTCCCTGATGTCACTCACTACCTAATGGGGGTCCCAGCTGTCACTCACTACCTAATGGGGGTCCCTGCTGTCACTCACTACCTAAACGGGGATCCCTGCTGTCACTCACTACCTAAACGGGGATCCCTGCTGTCACTCACTATCTAAACGGGGGTCCCTGCTGTCACTCACTACCTAACGGGGGTCCCTGCTGTCACTCACTACCTAACGGGGGTCCCTGTCACTACCTAACTGGGGGGTGCCTGTCACTACATAACTGGGGGGTGCCTGTCACTACCTAAACCGGGGGCTCCTGTCACTGCCTACACTGGGGGGGCTCCTGTCACTAACTGAACTGGGGGGCTCCTGTCACTACCTAAACTGGGGTACTCCTGGCACTACCTTAACTAGGGGGCACCTGTCGCTACCTAAACTATCCAGGCCAGCCCAGCATCACCACCAGCCAACCAGCCCAGAATCACTATCAAAAAGGCCACAGCATCACCACCAGTCAGGCCAGCATTTACTTCAGCCAGCCAAGCACAGCCCAGCATCACTGCCAGCCAACCCAGCCACAACATCGGCCACAGCATCACCACCAGCCAGGCCACAGCACCACTGCTAGGCCTTTCAGCTCACACATCATCCCCAATCCAGCCAAAAACAGTATTGCCAGGTACAGCAGCCAGTAGAGGAGAATTCAGAAGCCAGGTGAGAGGTGTCTACCATATTCTGCCTATTTATGTGAAATGCTGTCTATTTATGTGCCTCATGACTGCTGAATTTGTCTTGTTGGGGGCCTCATGATTGCTGAATTTGTCTTGTTGAGGGCCTCAAGATTGCTGAATTTGTCTTGTTAGGTGCCTCATGATTTGTTGGGGGCCTCATGATTGCTGAATTTGTCTTGTTGGGGGGCCTCACGCTTGCTGACTTTGTCATGTTGGGGACCTCATAATTGCTGAATTTGTCTTGTTGGGGGGCCTCATGATTTCTGAATTTGTCTTGATAGGGGCCTCATGATTGCTGAATTTGTCTTGTTGGGGGTCACATGATTGCTAACTGCGAGACTATGGGAAAAGCTGAATCATCATCATATGAGACAATAGCATTAAACCTACTTTTTTAGCTTTTTAAAACAGAACATAAAACTGGGAGGTTCTAAAAAAATGAATGAATATATTTTTTCAGGAGTAGGATGGATGAAATTGTTTATCTTTTCAGTTTTTCAACTTGGATTTTCCATAATGTTCATGTATGTGTTAACGTAACGTTTGTATAGTATTTAGTTTAAATTTCTGTTGCCACTTTGCGATAGATAAGTGACTTGTGGGTTGCACTTTGGGCCTCCAAAAAGTTCGCCACCACTGTCCTAATCTAATGTACGATTGGCCCCACCCATGGCCACACCCACTCACTGCATGACCACGCCCATTTTTGCCACATAACCCCCACCTAGTGCCCCTAGGTGCCACCGATCTCCAAGGACCCTAGGAACGCCCCTGGGTACGCATACCATGTGGTGAGAAACTAGGCTACAAAACATACCCTTGTAAATGGACTATTAAGCCTATTATGCAGTGTGTTCAGAAATGAAAAAAAAGTGTTTTTTCTTGTCATACAGCATGTATATCCAGATTGCTTCTTGCCGAGAAAATAAATTGCCACTTGAAAGGTCATCATATAAATCACAGTTGAATCAGTAAAAAAATATATATGTACAGTTGTTCCATGGTAACTTAATATTTCCATTGCAATAATCATCTGAAATACAGTACAAAGTCAGCAGCCTGAATCCTCCAGCTTACAGCTTTTTTATAATTATTGCTGAGCCAGAAATAATTATTGTTTTAGCATGTCTACACTTTCAGCGTGATTGCAACAGATTGATGATCATTTAAAAGAGAGAGAGTCTGCAGGCCTGTGTATATCTCCTTTCTGCATTGCCAGTGTTCATGGAGATTAACACTAGTCTTTAAAAGAGATTGGAGTCTGCGTATGTAATGCAAGGCTAACTATACATATATTAAATATGATAAATTATATGTATCTATGTGATGCCTATCATTTACCACCTTGTCACAGGGCTCCATAAAATATAACAGAACTCAACAGAAATCCGATCTACAGTGGCGTAGTAATAGGGGTTGCAAAGGTAGCCCCTTGGCCAGAGGTGCCCACTAGGGGCCTCCTTTATCCATCTTATTAGCTTGTCATTGGTGCTATGCTGGTAATGAACACCTCTATATGTGCTTTGCACAGATGTAAGCCTTAACAAACTATTTCCTTACTCTAAATACACCTCTCTGACACTGCAGTTGTCTTTGGTAAGTTTTGGGGCTCCATATCAATAGAGCGCATTGAACCCCATGTAAAACTCGCACTGGGGCCCCAAGCTCCATACTTACGCCACTGCTGAGCTAATATCCTTCTCCATGACGCAACTGCAAGCTTTGTATTGCTCACTGCAGTATAAAGCTATGGAGCCCTGCTCTCATGTCATTCCTGCCTATGACCCTCTGTGTTGCCATTGGTGCAATCTCAATTCTCAGTCACCCACAGAATGGTCTTTCTCAGTCAATTCTTAAAGAAAACCTGAACTGAAAATTAAAGTCAAAATAAACACACACACGTCATACTAACCTCCCATGTAGTCTACTCTTTAATCTCCTTCTCATTTCTTGCGTCCTGTTTGTCCACTGTAATCAAGGGAATTCTCCATCCTCCATTTTGAAAATGGCCATTACCCCATAACAGCTTTCTGCTCAGCACACTGTTAAACTGTAATATTGCCCACTTGAGCCATAGAAATACATGGCACATCAGTTGTCCTCTCAGCCATAAATGACATCAATTGATATATAACTGACAGCAACTGATATATTTCAGTTCTGACAAAATGTTCTTAGAACTGGAAAGGATCGTTGTCAGAAGAAAAAGGGTGAGCTTCTGAGAGAAACTGATGGCAAGGTAACTATGTAATATTCATTTGAAGTAACCTCATGTGTTTATTTTAAATAATTTTTCTCAGTTCAGGTTCCCATTAATGTACAAAATCACCGAACATAGAATGAGGGATCCTCCCTTTCTAATAGATCTAACATCTAATCGAATAGAAAATTGGAAAGCGTATGTGTAACGATCGGTGGGCGCAGAGAGTATCTGATTACCGGTGATCTGCAGTATCACCGGAAATACAGATATATACCAGATTATAAGTGATCTGCAGTCTCACCGATAATCCGATATACAAACTAACCTCTGTTCACCTGAGTAGAGTGTAGTGTTTTGGTGTAACAGTAACACATAGAGGACAAGGCCTCAATGCAGCAAGGAGTACTGCACAGATTCCTTCCGCAGACCTGAGCTCTCCAAGACGGGAGGAGTCAGACTGACAGTAGGAAGGACAGACTGAAAGTAACCTTCAGGAGGAAGGATCACTAACAGAGCGAGGAACCGCCTCTAACAGTAAGGTCGGTTCTCGAGGTCGGACAAGCCAGGTCGTACACACACGGACAGATAAAGTACAAGATCAGGAGGCAAAGGCGGAGTCAAAGTACAGGCAGGGTTCAGCAACGGGGTATCAGATATATCGGGGTACAAAATCAGGAGGCAGAAGCAGAGTCAAGGAACGAGCCGGGGTTCGGCAACAGAGTATCAGAAATATCGAGGTACAAGATCAGAGTTCAGGAGGATAGTCAAAGCAGGCAAAAGTCATAACATATAATGACAATCAAACTAGTACTTTAGCTATCAAATATCTAGCTAAGTGTAGGATTACAGCTCCAGCTGGTCCCGGCACACTTCAGGATCTGACTACGGATCTGGGTGCTCCCACGTATGTGATCGCACGCCAGACAAAGAGCAAGTGAATAACCAGCAGTATATATACTCTAGGACCTTTCCAGGACCTCCCTAATTGCTGGTCCCATGGGAGCAGTGGAATTTGTCAGCTGACCCAGCTGGTCAGCCGACTCCCTTCTAACTGCTATTTAAACTCTGCCTCTGTGCTCGCGCGCGTGTAAGTCTGAATCTTGGTGGACTATCAGTCCCAGCCACACCAGTACTGTCATGCAATGTATCTAGTGCGGGGGCCGCCTCTGATGCGGATTCCGCCGTTACCAATGCGGATTCCGCCGCACTGCCTATGCGGCATGCGGCGTTTTTTCCGCGTTGTGACGCCATGCTGGGCGCGGAAACAGCCGCCTCACCTTGAGAGATGGCGGCTTTTCCGCGTTTCCTTACAGTACCCCCCCCCCCCCCCCCGAGGAGTGGACTCCGGACAACTCCCACCAGGTTTCTCGGGGTGTAAGGCATGAAACTCCCTTTTTAATTCGTCTGCATGCATGCGCGTCCCCGGTACCCATTGCCTCTCCTCAATGCCATACCCTTTCCAGTGCACGAGGTATTGTACCGAGTTTTGTACAGAGCGTGAATCTAGAATCTTCTCCACCTCATATTCGTGTTGGGCATCTACCAAGACAGGAGGAGGAGGAGTGGGACCCACCTGGACTGCTGGCTTAAGAAGGGACACGTGGAAAGACCTCACCCCCCGCATGCTAGAGGGAAGATCAACGGTGTAAGTAACATCATTGACTTTCCTGACAACCGGGAATGGACCCACAAACCTGGGACCAAGCTTATTCGAAGGTTGTCTTAGGGTCAAGTGACGTGTGGACACCCAGACCAAGTCTCCTGGTCGGAACTTCCACTCCAGCGACCGTCTTTTGTCAGCTTGACCCTTCTGACTCAAAAAGGCCTTCTCCAGGTTACTTCTAACCGTCCCCCAAAGGTCCTTCAATGACTTTTGCCAGGCCTCCAGGGCTGGGAAAGGAGTGGAGGCTATAGGTAATGGGGAAAATTTGGGTGATCTCCCCGTCACCACCTGAAAGGGAGAGAATCCGGAGGACGAGTTTTTTAAATTATTCTGGGCAAATTCTGCGAAGGGCAGAAATCTGACCCAATCGTCCTGCGCCTCTGCCACATAACACCTTAAAAATTGCTCTAAAGACTGATTTATTCTCTCAGTCTGGCCGTTGGTCTGTGGGTGATAGCCCGATGAAAAAGATAGCTTTATGCCCATGAGGTGGCAAAAAGCTTTCCAAAACCGTGAGACGATTTGGACTCCCCTGTCTGAAACTATGTCTTCGGGAATGCCATGTAAACGGAAGACATGAGTGATAAACAACTCGGCCAATTCCTGAGCCGAGGGGAGTCCTTTCAAAGGCACAAAGTGGGCCATCTTACTAAAACGGTCGACTATCACCCAAATGACCGCCATACCTTCAGACCTGGGAAGCTCGCCCACAAAATCCATGGACAGGTGGGTCCACGGCTCATTCGGGGTGAGCAAAGGCTGCAACGTACCGACAGGTGCCAGCCGGGAGGGTTTATTCTTGGCACATATCAAACACTCTTTTACGTATTCCTTACAATCCGCTGCCAAGGAAGGCCACCAGGCGCATCTGGCTATCAGATCCTGTGTCCTGGATGCCCCAGGATGCCCTGCGTTCTTATGTGCATGGAACATCTCAAGAACCTGCAGGCGAAAAGGCAGAGGAACAAACAGGACCCCTGCGGGCTTCCCTTCCGGAATGTCTTGCTGAAAGGGAGCCAATGTCTCCCTCCAATCCTCCCAAGTTTCAGTGGCTGCCAGTATTAATTTCTGGGGAATAATGGTCTCTGGAATGGAGGGCTGTGCTGTCTCTGACTCAAAACATCTGGATAGAGCATCCGCCTTAACATTCTTGCTCCCTGGGGTGTACGTAATAATGAAAGTAAACCTGGAGAAGAACAACGACCATCGAGCCTGGCGAGGGCTCAACCTCTTAGCCCCCTCGATGTACTCTAGGTTTTTGTGATCGGTGTAAACTGTGATGGTATGTTCAGCTCCTTCATAATCGTCTGGTATCTGTAACGATCGGTGGGCGCAGAGAGTATCTGATTACCGGTGATCTGCAGTATCACCGGAAATACAGATATATACCAGATTATAAGTGATCTGCAGTCTCACCGATAATCCGATATACAAACTAACCTCTGTTCACCTGAGTAGAGTGTAGTGTTTTGGTGTAACAGTAACACATAGAGGACAAGGCCTCAATGCAGCAAGGAGTACTGCACAGATTCCTTCCGCAGACCTGAGCTCTCCAAGACGGGAGGAGTCAGACTGACAGTAGGAAGGACAGACTGAAAGTAACCTTCAGGAGGAAGGATCACTAACAGAGCGAGGAACCGCCTCTAACAGTAAGGTCGGTTCTCGAGGTCGGACAAGCCAGGTCGTACACACACGGACAGATAAAGTACAAGATCAGGAGGCAAAGGCGGAGTCAAAGTACAGGCAGGGTTCAGCAACGGGGTATCAGATATATCGGGGTACAAAATCAGGAGGCAGAAGCAGAGTCAAGGAACGAGCCGGGGTTCGGCAACAGAGTATCAGAAATATCGAGGTACAAGATCAGAGTTCAGGAGGATAGTCAAAGCAGGCAAAAGTCATAACATATAATGACAATCAAACTAGTACTTTAGCTATCAAATATCTAGCTAAGTGTAGGATTACAGCTCCAGCTGGTCCCGGCACACTTCAGGATCTGACTACGGATCTGGGTGCTCCCACGTATGTGATCGCACGCCAGACAAAGAGCAAGTGAATAACCAGCAGTATATATACTCTAGGACCTTTCCAGGACCTCCCTAATTGCTGGTCCCATGGGAGCAGTGGAATTTGTCAGCTGACCCAGCTGGTCAGCCGACTCCCTTCTAACTGCTATTTAAACTCTGCCTCTGTGCTCGCGCGCGTGTAAGTCTGAATCTTGGTGGACTATCAGTCCCAGCCACACCAGTACTGTCATGCAATGTATCTAGTGCGGGGGCCGCCTCTGATGCGGATTCCGCCGTTACCGATGCGGATTCCGCCGTTACCAATGCGGATTCCGCCGCACTGCCTATGCGGCATGCGGCGTTTTTTCCGCGTTGTGACGCCATGCTGGGCGCGGAAACAGCCGCCTCACCTTGAGAGATGGCGGCTTTTCCGCGTTTCCTTACAGTATGCCTAACTTTGGAGAGTTCTTTAAAGAGGATCTGTAACCTCAAAAAATCCCCTGGGGGGTACTCACCTCGGGTGGGGGAAGCCTCAGGATCCTAATGAGGCTTCCCACGCCGTCCTCTGTCTCACGGGGGTCTCGCTGCAGCCCTCCGTGCAGCGGTGACGTAATATTTACCTTCCTGGCTCCTGCGCAGGCGCTCTGACGGCTGTCAGCTCCGAACTACACGGAAATACCCGATCGCCGTCGGGTCTGCTCTACTGCGCAGGCGCAAGTTTCCAGCGCCTGCGCAGTAGAGCGGACCCGACTGAGATCGGGTATTTCCGTGTAGTTCGGAGCGGAAAGCAGCCACAGCGCCCCCGCTGGAGCCAGCAAAGGTAAATATTGAAATAACAGTCGGGCCTGTCGCCGGCTGTTCAGAGGGCTGCAGCGAGACCCCGTGGGACAGAGGACGGCGTGGGAAGTAGTGTTGGGCGAACAGTGTTCACCACTGTTCGGGTTCTGCAGAACATCACCCTGTTCGGGTGACGTTCGAGTTCGGCCGAACACCTGATGGTGTTCGGCCAAACCGTTCGGCCACATGGCCGAACTAAGAGCGCATGGCCGAAAGTTCCCCGAACGTTCGGCTAGCGCTGTGATTGGCCGAACGGGTCACGTGGTTCGGACCCGAACGCGCTCTGATTGGCCGAACTGTCACGTGGTTCGGGTAAATAAATACCCGAACCACGTCATATCTCCGCCATTTGTCTGTGGGTTTAGCTTTGGGTAGGCAGGCAGGGTAGTTCGCGCTCCAGCCACGCTAGCCAGGGTCCCCCCAGTCATTGTGTCGCTGCTGGGAATAGTAGTACACCGCTCGCTCAGCCACACTATATAGCATTGTGTTTACTGCCACTCTGTGTACCTCGCTCAGCCACACTATATAGCATTCTGTTTACTGCCACTCTGTGTCTGCTGGGAATAGTAGTACACCGCTCGCTCAGCCACACTATATAGCATTGTGTTTACTGCCACTCTGTGTACCTCGCTCAGCCTCACTATATAGCATTCTGTTTACTGCCACTCTGTGTCTGCTGGGAATAGTAGTACACCGCTCGCTCAGCCACACTATATAGCATTCTGTTTACTGCCACTCTGTGTACCTCGCTCAGCCACACTATATAGCATTGTGTTTACTGCCACTCTGTGTCTGCTGGGAATAGTAGTACACCGCTCGCTCAGCCACACTATATAGCATTCTGTTTACTGCCACTCTGTGTACCTCGCTCAGCCACACTATATAGCATTGTGTTTACTGCCACTCTGTGTCTGCTGGGAATAGTAGTACACCGCTCGCTCAGCCACACTATATAGCATTGTGTTTACTGCCACTCTGTGTACCTCGCTCAGCCACACTATATAGCATTCTGTTTACTGCCACTCTGTGTCTGCTGGGAACAGTACTACACCGCTCGCTCAGCCACACTATATAGCATTGTGTTTACTGCCACTTTGTGTCTGCTGGGAATAGTAGTACACCGCTCGCACAGCCACACTATATAGCATTGTGTTTACTGCCACTCTGTGTACCTCGCTCAGCCACACTATATAGCATTGTGTTTACTGCCACTCTGTGTCTGCTGGGAACAGTACTACACCGCTCGCTCAGCCACACTATATAGCATTCTGTTTACTGCCACTCTGTGTCTGCTGGGAACAGTACTACACCGCTCGCTCAGCCACACTATATAGCATTGTGTTTACTGCCACTCTGTGTACCTTGCTCAGCCACAGTATATAGCATTGTGTTTACTGCCACTCTGTGTCTGCTGGGAACAGTAGTACACCGCTCGCTCAGCCACACTATATAGCATTGTGTTTACTGCCACTCTGTGTCTGCTGGGAACAGTAGAACACCGCTCGCTCAGCCACACTATATAGCATTGTGTTTACTGCCACTCTGTGTACCTTGCTCAGCCACACTATATAGCATTGTGTTTACTGCCACTCTGTGTACCTTGCTCAGCCACACTATATAGCATTGTGTTTACTGCCACTCTGTGTCTGCTGGGAACAGTAGTACACTGCCGCTCACTCAGTCACCCCATTACTATATAGCATTGCTGGGATCTGTAGTACTCTGCTCACCCACCCATACCATTGTACTGCCAGTCACTGTGTATATTGCTGGGATCTGTAGTACTTCACTCACCGTCAACCACTATATAGCATTGCGTACTCTGCCAGTCAGTGTGTATATTGCTGGGATCAGTAATACTCCACTCAACGTCAACCACTATATGAGCTCACCATGAGTTCCTCAGAGACCTCCGCTGTGAGCAGCACTCCCAACAACAGCAACAGCCAACGCCCCACGCAAGCTATAACATCCACCCCAGCAGCCAGTGGTCAGCAGCAGTCCTCCCCGGAGGAGAACGTTGTGTCCATCGGTCCGGCGCCAGAGCGATTATTGAGGGCTGCCATTGAGGAGATGATGGGGCCTGATGTGGAGGAGGAGGTCAGGCTCAGGCCAGCATCCCAAGTTAATGTTGAGGACGATGAGGGGACTGTGTCTGGGGATGTTGGGGTGGCAGAGGTGGTGGGTGGGTCAGACTCAGGAGAAGAGTTGTATGATGAGGATGATGATCGGGACCATCTGTATGTGCCTCAGAGTCCGACCCCGGAAAACATGTTGTATCGTGTGTTTAGGTACTAGAATCTGCGTTCCCACTTCCCAGTACTGCCCGGGTCCACGGATCCATATAATTTTTTGGGCAGCACTATCAAACTGTGGTACTATGAGTGAGTTGCCATGGTCCTTCTGTGCTGTCACACTCACCGTCTGTCTGCAGATGGATTGTTCAACACAGCTACGCCATCTGACATGTAGTCCTTGACCACAGTGGCGTAGCTACAAACCTCTGGGCCCTGATGCGGAATCTGGATGTGGGCCCCCCTACCAGCAACACTCGACGCACACACATATCCAAATCCCTATAGCCAGCTATAGGTCCCCCCAGTATAGGTAGCCAGGCATAGGTAAGCCAGTATAGTTGCCCCCGGTATAGGTTAGCCAGGTAGGTGCCTCCAGCATAGGTAGCCAGTATAGTTGCCCCCAGTATAGGTAAGATAGGCAGGCGCCCCCAGTATAAGTTAGATGGGTAGGTGCCCCCAGTACAGGTTAGCTAGGTGGGTGCCTCTAATATAGGTAGCCAGAATAGTTGCCCCCATCATAGGTTAGATAGGTAGATGCCCCCAGTATAGGTTAGTTAGGTAGGTGCCTCCAATATAGGTAGCCAGTATAGTTGCCACCTGTATAGGATAACTAGGTAGGTAGGTGCCCCAATACAGGTTAGATAAGTAAGTGCCCCCAGTATAGGTTAGATTGGTAGCTGCCCCCCAGTATAGGTTAGATAGGTAGCTGCCCCCCAGTATAGGTTAGATAGGTAGGTGCCCCCCAGTATAGGTTAGATTAGGTAGCTGCCCTCCAGTAAAGGTTAGATTAGATAGCTGCCCCCCAGTATAGGTTAGATTAGGTAGCTGCCCCCCAGTATAGGTTAGATTAGGTAGCTGCCCCCCAGTATATAGTTAGATTAGGTAGCTGCCCCCCAGTATAGGTTAGATTAGGTAGCTGCCCCCCAGTATAGGTTAGATTAGGTAGCTGCCCCCAGTATAGGTTAGATAAGGTAGGTGCCCCCCAGGATAGGTTAGATTAGGTAGCTGCCCCCCAGGATAGGTTAGATTAGGTAGCTGCCCCCCAGGATAGGTTAGATTAGGTAGCTGCCCCCCAGGATAGATTAGATTAGGTAGCTGCCCCCCAGGATAGGTTAGATTAGGTAGCTGCCCCCAGTATAGGTTAGATAAGGTAGGTGCCCCCCAGGATAGGTTAGATTAGGTAGCTGCCCCCCAGGATAGGTTAGATTAGGTAGCTGCCCCCCAGGATAGGTTCGATTAGGTAGCTGCCCCCCAGGATAGATTAGATTAGGTAGCTGCCCCCCAGGATAGGTTAGATTAGGTAGCTGCCCCCCAGGATAGGTTAGATTAGGTAGCTGCCCCCCAGGATAGGATAGGTAGGTGCCCCCTATGATAGGTTAGATTAGGTAGCTGCCCCCCAGGATAGGTTAGATTAGGTAGCTGCCCCCCAGGATAGGATAGGTAGGTGCCCCCCAGGATAGGATAGGTAGGTGCCCCTCAGGATAGGTTAGATTAGGTAGCTGCCCCCCAGTATAGGTTAGATTAGGTAGCTGCCTCCCAGTATAGGTTAGATTAGGTAGCTGCCCCCCAGGATAGGTTAGGTAGCTGCCCCCAAGGATAGATTAGGTAACTGCCCCCCCAGGATAGGTTAGGTAAGTGCCCCCCAGGAAAGGTTAGGTAGGTGCCCCCAGGATAGATTAGGTAGCTGCCCCACAGGATAGATTAGGTAGCTGCCCCCCAGGATAGGTTAGGTAGCTGTCCCCCAAGATAGGTTAGGTAGCTGCCCCCCAGGATAGGTTAGGTAGCTGCCCCCAGGATAGATTAGGTAGCTGCCCCCCAGGATAGGTTAGGAAGCTGCCCCCCAAGATAGGTTAGGTAGCTGCCCCCCAGGATAGGTTAGGTAGATGCCCCCCACGATAGGTTAGGTAGCTGCCCCCCAGGATAGGTTAGGTAGCTGCCCCCCAGGATAGAATAGGTAGGTGCCCCCCAGGATAGGTTAGGTAGCTGCCCCCCAGGATAGAATAGGTAGGTGCCCCCCAGGATAGGTTAGGTAGCTGCTCGCCAGGATAGGTAGCTGCCCGCCAGGATAGGTCAGGTTAGGTAGGTGCCCCCACCCCTATAATGGAGGGGGGAGCCTCAGCCGCGGAGAAGGCACACCGACCTCTCCCTCCCTTCCTCTCCCCGGGCTCCCCCCTCGAAATTCAGAGTGAGCGTGCAGGGTAGCAGCGCTATACTAAACTACTCACCTCCGTCTCAGGTTCCAATCGTCGCTGGTCTCCTCCCGCTCCGCATAGATGCTGATACACACGCTGCGTCAGCGTGTACGCAGCGTGTGTATCAGCATCTATGCGGAGCGGGAGGAGACCAGCGACGATTGAAACCTGAGACGGAGGTGAGTAGTTTAGTATAGCGCCGCTACCCTGCACGCTCACTCTGAATTTCGAGGGGGGAGCCCGGGGAGAGGAAGGGAGGGAGAGGTCGGGCTTCCCTCCCCGCGGCTCCGGCTCCCCCCTCCATTACAGCGCACACCCTCAATAGCATTCAGGGCAGCGAGCGGCACAGGCAGCACGGCTCTGGAAACGGGCATGGGCCCCCCGGGCCCCTCCCCCGCCTCTTCAGGAGCCGGGCCCGGTCGCGAAGGCGACTGCTGCGACCCCAGGCCCTACGCCCATGCTTGACCATCTTCTCCAGGCGATTGGTGTTGGAGAACGTGGAACTGCCCGATTGCTGTTCTGTGGGCTGCTGCATGGGTGTCAGAAAATGTTCCCACTCCAAGGACACTGCCAATACCATTCCCTTTTGGGCACTAGCAGCAGCTTGTGTTCTTTGCTGCCCTCCTGGTCCTCCTGGATTTGCTGAAGTCAGTCTGTCGGCGTACAACTGGCTAGAGAAGGAGGAGGATGTCAATCTCCTCTCTAAAGTCTCCATCCTCAAGGGCCTGCTGGAATTGTTCCATTTTTGACCTGTCTGACACTTTCTTCAATCAGTTTTTTAACATTGTGTTTGTATAAACTGGGTATAAACCCAGTAATTGGTGTTGTCCAGAGTAATGAATAATAATGAATAGTGAATATTGCGCGGGCCGCGTTCAATGCAGTCTAGCATGAATTGAGCCATGTGTGCCAGAGAATCCTGCCAGACTCCTCTGTCTTCATGTTCTTGTGAGCGTTGTGATTGTTGTGATGCACCATATTCGTCACCAGCATCACTTTCTTCCTCTTCTGCTGTCCATTCCCGCTAAATTGTGGAAGTCCAACGTGCACCGCTCTGTCCCTCAGCAGTGGGGGCATCCAATTCCTGCTCCAACTCCAGCTGTTCCTCGTCCTGTTCTTTGTCATAGCTGGGACCAGCGTTTCCTGAGGCAGGTTGCCTGATGTTGGTATCATCACGCTGATCGTTTTCATCTTCAGATTCCCCCACTTGCATCATGCCAGCGGTTTCCAGCTTCAACATTGATTTCTTCAGTAAACACAGCAGTGGTATTGTAATGCTGACTGTAGAGTTGTCACTGCTCAGTCACAAGCAACGTGGATTGCTCAAATTTTTGGAGGACTTGGCAGAGATCCAACATGGTGGCCCAATCAGATCCACAGAAGCTTGGTAGCTAGCTGCTGGAATGCGCCTCGGCACTGCGCAAAAGCGTGCTAGCATGTGCAGCGTAGAATTCCAGCGCGTAGGGAGGGACATCACCCAGCGAACGATGGTGCGCTAGATTGAAGCGCTCCTGCATCTCTTGGTGAGTCC
This sequence comes from Hyperolius riggenbachi, assembly GCF_040937935.1. NCBI lineage: Eukaryota > Metazoa > Chordata > Amphibia > Anura > Hyperoliidae > Hyperolius > Hyperolius riggenbachi. The sequence goes on from NC_090648.1 coordinate 324,261,579, forward strand.
TTCAGAAGCGGTACTGGACTTTAAAAAATGTTTGTTTTTTTCCCTTCAACAGAAGATCTGCCACGTTGGAGTGAGGAGGACGCCGCCGACCCCGACACCAAGCTGAACCCCGGCGAACTCCAAGCAGAGGATCTTCAGGAACCCTCAAGGCTTTGAGCAAGCTGAGGAGGATCAGCAGTCCCGACGAGACCTCTCCTCATATGTGACTGTGTGCAGTGGAGTAGAGCTCCCCAGAACAACCTCTCACTTGTCACTGGTCACTTTGTCACTTTGTCACTTTGTCACTTGTCACTTGTCACTTTGTCACTTTGTCACTTGTCACTTGTCACTTGTCACTTTGTCACTTGTCACTTTGTCACTTTGTCACTGGTCACTTTGTCACTTTTCCATTTGTCACTTGTCACTTGGTCACTTGTCACTTGGTCACTTGGTCACTTGTCCAGATGATCTCGGTACACCTCCTGCGATTCAAATTCCTGCACACATTGCTCTGGGATTTGGGTGTGATGAATGATGCATCTAACTGGCCACCGGAGGCAATTAAGGCCTTCAAAACATTGAAAGCAGCTTTCTGTTCCGCCCCCATTTTGCGTCATATTGAGTTGTTGACGTCATGTTCATCCTCGGCCTCCCCTTGCATTTCAGTGCGAGGTGCATTTTCCACAGAAAAAGGTTGTGAATCCGGGCACAACATTTGTGGCTGTTCCATTGACCTATCACAGGTAGAAGATTGTGGGGGTGGGAATAGCTCCTCCGAATAGCCCATTGTGTCCTGAAAACTACTCATTGCATTGCTTTGCGCGCGCATTTTTTTGTCCTCATGCAAGGCCTGAGTTGCGCCTGAAAGAGTGGCCTTCTCCTCCTGCGCCTCCTCCTGTTCCATCACGTCTGCTGCTGCAGGGTTAGCGTTGCCGCCCGGTCCCTGTTTATTGAACCTCTTATCTTTATTACATTTATGACTGCATGGCGGTACAAAGCATGCTATCCGCACGCTTCTTGTCCTCATGCAAGGCCTGGGTTGTTGTGTCTCAAAGCGTGGCCTTCTCCTCCTGCGCCTCCTCCTGTTCCATCACGTGTGCTGCTGCTGCTGCTGGGTTAGCTTTGCCGGTCCCTGTTTATGGAATCTCTCATCTTTATTACATTTATGACTGCATGGCGGTAAAAAGCATGCTATCCGCGCGCTTCTTGTCCTCCTGCAAGGCCTGGGTTGTTGTGTCTCAAAGCGTGGCCTTCTCCTCCTGCGCCTCCTCCTGTTCCATCACGTGTGCTGCTGCTGGGTTAGCGTTGCCGCTCCCTGTTTATGGAACCTCTCATCTTTATTACATTTATGACTGCATGGCGGTAAAAAGCATGCTATCCGCACGCTTCTTGTCCTCATGCAAGGCCTGGGTTGTTGTGTCTCAAAAAGCGTGGCCTTCTCCTCCTGCGCCTCCTCCTCCTGTTCCATCACGTGTGCTGCTGCTGGTGCTGGGTTAGCGTTACCGGTCCCTTTTCCTGGAACCTCTTCTCTGTATTACATTTATGACTGCATGGCGACAAAAAGCATGTTACCTGTGCAAAGAAACATGACATTTTCCACATTTAAAAGACAGTTTTTCCTTTGAAATTTTACAATCAATTTTCTCAAAAACTATAAGCTCTTTTTCAAATATTTTTTTTTCTTCTTGTACCCACTCCCAAGGTGCACATACCCTGCAAATTTGGGGTATGTAGCATGTAAGGAAGCTTTACAAAGCACGAAAGTTCGGGTCCCCATTGACTTCCATTATGTTCGGAGTTCGGCGCGAACACCCGAACATCGCGGCGATGTTCGGCGAACATTCGCGAACCCGAACATCTAGGTGTTCCCCCAACACTAGTGGGAAGCCTCATTAGGATCCGGAGGCTTCCCCCACCCGAGGTGAGTACCCCCCAGGGGATCTTTTTGAGGTTACAGAGTCTCTTTAATGCAGTGGTAAAGTAAGACTGTCTTCTGCTCACAAAATATTACCAGATGGAGGTGTAAGTGAAGCAACATAAAATTATTATTTTTTTTTTTTTGTAAAATGTTCATATTATTTGCATTTCATTTTTAGTACATATTTACAGTATGTTTCCTTTTTAGTGCTAAATATTAGTGCTGACTACAATAAATAACAAATATACATATACAGGTATATATACAGGGGCGTACATAGAAATCCCCGGGCCCCCCTGCAATAAAAATAATCTCCCCTCCCCCCCAGTTCCCGCTCAGGGACTTTTTGGGGACAGGAGGGGTCGCAGCATAAGAGGAGAGTGTGGCAGATCGGTGGGGAGGGGGGAAATTCCTCCCCCCCCCTCACCTTGGGCTCTCCTCTCAGCGCTCCCCCTCCTGCAATCATTGGTGGTGTTCGTGGCAGCAGCGGTGGTGGCGGCAGGATGACTCATTATCTCCTTCTCGCTGAAGGACTTCCGTTCTCTAAGTGCTTCATGCAACTTCCTGTGTAAACAGGAAGCTGCACTTAGAGAACGGAAGCCCTCCAGTGAGAAGGAGGTAATGAGTCATCCTGCCGCCACCGCCGCTGCTGCCACGAACACCACCAATGACTGCAGGAGGGGGAGCGCTGAGAGGAGAGCCCGAGGTGAGGGGGGGGATTTCCCCCCTCCCCATCAATCTGCCACACTCTCCTCTTATGCTGCGACCCTTCCTGCCCCCCAAAAGTCCCTGAGCGGGCCCTAGGGGGTCCCCAGGCCCCCCCCCCCGCACGCGATGGCAGGGGTCGCATCCCCTATTGTTATGCTAGTGTATACTATATATATATATATATATATATATGTAACTGAGATAAGTATATTAACTCAGGCTCTGTTTCCACTACACTTCCACATCACGTGCAGCCAGCGGGAGCGGACAGCATAATGTCCGCTCTGCTAGTCTGCAGTGATGCAGCTGGAGACTGGGGCATATGCGCATCTTCATGGGCTATATGGGGGAACTCATCCGTCTGGCCGAGATTATCCAGGTTGCACAGAAGTGCACTCCGCTTACTGCAACAGATCCCACGGATCTGATGTAGTGTGAAAAGCATGAACGGCTCCTATTCATAAAATAGGAGCCATTCACTCGATAAGCAACACAAACAATGTCCGCTCTCCGCTGTAGTGGGAACAGAGCCTGACCCTGTAATGAAACATTGTACTCTGTAAGCAAGCCTAGGTCATTTGACATAATATATTTATATGGCTCACACACAAGTGACTCACTTAGTAACAATGGAGAAAAATACTTCCAGGTAATCCTATCAATTGGCAGTGTGTTTTGTCAACAGATTACAAAGATGAAAGCAGTAGGGTTTAACTGGTTTCTCAGTGTAGGCTGGTACCTCCTGCCAGTAACATAATCATCACAATCTAAAATTGAGACACAGCACTGAATTTCATTTCTTTCATCCATCATACAGATGAGCTCCAAGCAGACAATTAAATAAACAACTGAAACATGCAGTATGTGAAATGTCTTCATTGTTTAAAACTTTATACAGCAAGGTCTGTGGCTCAAATAGAAAACAACTCAGCCAACATGAGCAATTGTGGACTTTTTCCGCTTCTCCACTTGGGTATACAGCTTCCCCAAGGTTGCTTAATTTAAACTGTTTGGCTGAATCATACCATGGAGTGGGCGCTGTAACAAAAAATTGCACAAAATGTGCAAAATTTGTCAAGATAGTAAAATCTAACCTCAACTGAGGGCAAAAGGTATAAAAGACAATTTTTATTGGACACTCAACAGGACAATGCATTTCACAGGTCTTAGCTACTTCTTCAGGTCATGAAAAATAGTCTTATAGGCATTGACTTTCTGGAGCAAAGCAAAGCTATGAGGCAGTCCTTGATTCAGACAACTGACCTCAAAACATTGTTTTTACTAAACCTACGGAAGCAGGTAAGACCCATAAAACCTGCTGTTCTGTTGAGTGTCCAATAAAAATTATTTTTTTATACCTTATGCTTGGATGAGATAAAATTGTTTTATTTTACAATATTGATGAATTATGCATTTATAGATTTTTTTGTTGGGGTACCTCCACTCAACTGTTATAGTATGTTCTCCTGGATGTCAGCTAGGTTCCTGAGGCTTAACCTAGCCAAAATGAGCTCCTGATCTTTCCACCCGTCACTGCCCTACCCATCCCGGATATCCTTCTCGCAATCTATAACAGGACCATTCCCCCTACCTTCCAGTCACCCTGGAATCTGCCCTTCCCTTCAACCACCACATCAAAACATCATCAGAGCCTTCAATTTCCACCTCTGCAATATCTCCAAGAACCACCCCTTCCTGATCCTGGACACTATGAAGCTGCTTATCCATGCCCTTATCAACTTCCGCCTTGAGTACTGCAACTCCTTTCTGTCTGACCTCCCCTTGAACCCCATTGTCCCCCTTCAATTAGTTATGAATGCAGCTTCCAGACTCATTCGTTCTCACTGCTCAGCGTTCACATGCCCCTCTGTAAATTCCTGCACTGGCTCCCTATCCGATTCAGGATAAATTGCAAAGTTCTGTGCCTGGCCTATTAATTTGTGCACAAAACCTGCCCTACCTACATCTCGTAGCTTGTTCACAGATATATATCAAGCCACCCCCTCCAGTCCACCAAGAGCCGCCCCCACCCTCTGGAACTCCCCTCCACCACTCAGAAGACTCATCCCCTTCTTTAACACATTCAAAAAAGCTCCCAAAGCCCACCTCTTCAAGATGGCCTACCTACCCCCAACCATGCAGTAACTCTTTCTGCTGAATACTTATTCTACAGCCCTACCTAGTGTGTCCATCCCCCTCCCATTAGATTTCAAGCCTTTGGCAGGGTCCTCCCTTCCCTTGTTTGTCTTGTATAACGTTGTCCTATATTGTATAAAATGTTTACGTTATATCTGCCATCCTTTGTACCATTGTATGTATTTATTGTCCAGTGCTGCATAATTTGTTGGCACTTTATAAATACAATAAAATAATAATATAGTATTATTTTCCTAGACAGAGGTTGTTCTCTACGAATATGTCTACTTGTCCACCATTTTGGAGAGCTAACAACAATAATTCTGAAAAGGTTTCATCCAGAGATGGGATCTCCACTTGCTCATTACCATGGTTGCCTAGTTTACAATGCAGACCTTCCACCGTCAACCAGAAAGCTATTGTGAAATAATTAACAAGAAGCTGAAATAAGCGTAGAATTAGGTAATTATACTAGAGGTAGTTAATAATGTATTTCATCACTCTTCATTTAATGAAAGATTGAGACATATGCTGACATCTTATTAGTGCCTGTAGTTCAGACTTAGGTTACAGAAAGAGACAAATAGCTGTAAAGATAATTAACATTGATTTGTTGCCTGCATACAGTCCACACGTGACTAGATTTGGTGCATTATCAAATAAAATATGCCACCAGTACTTCAGTAGGCGGGGCCTTCTGTGACAATCCAGCCCCGCGATCCCGTCGAGATCTGCTCCCGTTAGCGTACGCAGGAAGTACGGGCGCAGATGGACAACGAGACCGGTTGCTGGATCGTCAGAGGTAAGAAAGAAAAGGGCGACAGAGCGTGCCAATCCCGTCTAATCTGCTCCCGTTAGCATACGCAGGAAGTACGGTGAACAGATTGACAATAAAGGTTGGTCGCGCAGCTGCCGACAATATGTAATGGGACAAACATCCACCAATCCCGTATTACTAGGCCACTGTTGCCATGCAGGTCTCATGCGCTAGAGACTGCTGGAGGCAAATTCACTGTGTGCGTAGTAAACGGTTAAGATTGGTTGGAGGTGCCCATACATGTACAATTTTGATTGTATATACAATCGGTACGCAAAAAATATCGATTTCGCGCTGGAAATCGGGTAAATACACTGCCACCACTGTCCGGTTGTATGGAGCGGACAGTCTCCAACGCTATCATAATACGGTAGCCAGCCCAATCACGTTCAACACGCTCAAGTCACCGTTCGGGGAATAATCACTTCCGACGGCTTAAAGACTGTGAGCAATGTGACGTTAAAGAAAGGTAACTGGGTCCCTATATGATGCAATCTCGAATTGTATTTATAATCGAGAAACTAAGTTATCGATTTCGCACAGGAAATCGGGTACTAGCTAATCCTAGAAGGAAGAAACGGTTATTTACAACCTAGCTAGCAAATCAACAATTTTAAGCAAATCATAAAACAATGCGGTAGTATGACTGACTCTTCAGAGGGCAGATTCGTTATAGCAGCAATCAGATGACCAGAACAGGCACAAGACTGAACGATAAAATCGTTAGTTTATTTCTAAACTACATACACACAGCTTATTTTAGAACAGATTGATTGGACAGAGAGAAGAGAGGAAGAGAGAACAGAATGTCTGATTATATACAGTTCAAATACCGTTATTGGTAGTCCAGGCGGCAATCGCAAGTCTTTGGCGAAAGTCCCAAAATGGCGGTTGCCATGTGGCCAACAGGCCTTTGTTAGGAAGTTCCAAGAGGGAGGGTTTGCCCGTGTCCTTCCGGGCTGCCAGGATGTTACTAGGCATCAGATTGAAGGTAAAGGACACAGAGCTTTCTGGGCTCTGTCTGGTTATAGCCCCCACTCCAGCAAGGAGGGGTTAGGGGGCGTGGATCACACACCTCTTTGGAATAGGAGATCTCTGCCCCCCTCCGAGAGACAAAATTTTACCTGAATCATGATAAGTGTGCTCATCTGCAAACCGTACAAGTTGTGTTAAATCTAATAACATTTTTAGGTTTGTCAGAATTTATCAAGAACGTTGATACCAAACTTGGGGAATCAGACCCCTGGGGTATTAGAGGGTTATTTTAAAACAATCTTACGCTAGATCTGGCAGTCCGATTGGTCCGTAAACCTGTCAGAACCAGCGCCCTGTGGAATCCCATAACCTGTGCAGATTTCATGGGCAGGGAGATCTGCTATGTCAGGAATTATGAAGGAAATATGGAGAACATATGAATATTGGGATTCCTGAGGTCACAGCAGGTTTTCCTAGGGTCATTGAGAAAGCCAGCTGTAGTCTCTAAGTGGCTTCTGCAGGATGTTAGCAGGACCTCCTGTGGCTGCTCTTTTCATGTACGGAGCTGAGGAGCCACCAAGTCGGGGTTAGGCAGTGAAGGTGTGAGATTTCCCTCCTTCTGCCTGGTTGGGGGTCCCTGTGCTGGCAGAAAATCTTTTCAACAGGAGGCTAATTAGCTGACCATGAAAAGATTTCTCCAGCCCTTTGGTGAAGGGAAAAAAAAAAAGTGTATTTAAACCAAAAACTGTCAGTTTGGGTGGTTTGCGAAGGACTAGCGTTGGTAACTCCATGACGCATTCGCTATGTCATACCGACGGCGTCACATCTCCTCCCCTTCCAAGATTGGGGAAGGATAGGTTAGCAGGACCTTGACTGAAGCAATACCAACTTGCTACTTGGGCTCAGTACAGCGGGGCAGCCTGGGTTCCACATGACCTTGGGGTTGCCCTTTTTTGTGTTGGTCAGTGGTTTAGCCAGGAGGCTACAGGGCTTCACAAACGTCCTGTAGTATCCCGCTGTTCCCAAAGAGGCCTGTACCTCTGTCATGACAATCTGATCTGCGTCTGGTTCAACGGTCAGATTGTCAGCTGACAGCTGTCCTAGTACCAGGGATGAGTGATCGCAGTGTTGCTCCCAAGTCGGGGGGAACACAGGGATGTCATCCGGGTACGTGACTGTACAACCGTGCTTGCTCTTCCACAGGTCGTTCCACGCCTGGAGAAAGGTGGCTTGGGCATTCATCATGCCAAACGACATCTGCATCGAGGCGTTTAAGTCCAAGGGCAGGGTGAATGTGGATTCCAGGCGTGCCTTGGGCACGGTTGGAATCTGCCAGTATCTGTAGCTCCGATCTATGATCGTTAGGTAGTTGGCGGATGCCAGCCAATCCAACAGATCACCGAGGGGAGTCATGGGATACGCAACGGTTGTTGGGATGTCGTCCGGCATCCTATAGGCCTCACAGAACATGGTGGTCTGTGAGTTGGAGGATTTGCGGAGGACAGACATCTGTAACATCTCCTCATACTTCATCTTCACTTTTGCTTGCACCTCCGGAGAGGCGCTGTAGGGGATCTGCCATAAGGGCTTGTGAGTCCCCGGGTCCCTTCTGTGAACTGCTGTATCCTGCCCAGGGTTGCTGTGAAGATTTCGCTGTGGGGGCGCAGTGCGCTTCAGCGAGGCCTTCGGGGAGTACGAGAGGTGGGGGGTGACTTTCACATCATCCGCCAATTCTCGTGTGGGAGCTATCAAGCCTGGCAGGGGACCTGTGTCTTCCTGTTCTAATCGGCCGTGCTCTCCCAGAACTAACTGCGTTCTATCTGACTGGGCTTCTAACAGATCCACATGGACCGTGCTTTCACCTGGGGTGTCAGTTACATGGGGAATGGGCTCACTGGAGTAGTTACCATTCTCCCTGTACACCTGTAGTGGAGCTTCCACTGCTAGCGGCTTAGCGGTCTGGCCACTAAGCGCACGCAGGTTGGAGTCGCTCTGTAGTATCCTCACGGATGTGGGACTACAAATCTCAGCCAGCTGCCTAGTGCGATCTGAGGTCAGCTGCTGAAAATCAAACTCTCTGGGGTCAGAGCTGACAGGAATGCCTGCAGGCTCTGAGCTCAGGTTAACAGTACTGTGTGTGTCTGTCTGCACAGGTACACTACAATAAACATCACCTTTTGGGTACATCAAAATCACGTCAATATTGGCATTGGTCTGAAGGTCAGAGATATCAGGGGAAGTCGAGACTTCTCCAGATAGTCCTGAGTCCAGACTGCCGGTGACACTGAAGGCGTCACCCAGCGTACTCTCACAAACATGCACAACATTATCAAAAGCATTTGCATAACATGATATGTCATTTTTAGCATGAGTGTCACCCGCCTGAAAGTCAGAATTGTCAGAGGGAATCCCTGCTGTCAGCTCTGAGTTCATGCGACTGGCCATAGAGCCTGTAATGGCCAAAGAATGTACAGCGTTTCTATCACAATTATCACTGACACATGCAATTTCATTAGTAATAACAGGTGCAGAAAGAGATAAAAGACAGTCAGTTGCTGGTACATATAAATCTGAGGGTACCTCCCGCCCAGTGGCGTTAGGTACAGTAGCAATAGCAGGTAAGGGGTTGACATCTCCCTGTTTTCCCATAGGCTTGTACAGTACCTGGTGGTCAGGGAGTCCTGCTGGGAACTCCTGCATATCAGCAGAAAATTCCGAAGGGCACACAAGCGTGCCTAGATCAGTGCCAAGCACAGGAGGAGAGGGAAACTCAGCAACAGCCCGCTCTGGAAAACCCACCCCCCATCCGGCCTTCTCGGGACCGGGGATAACAGGGTTGTGGTGGTTGGGCCTGACTTCAGTCAGGGTGAGGAGCTTTTGTGGGAGAATATCTTCCTCTGTGGCAAGGTCGGAACAGACCAAGGAAACATCTGCTTCTGGAGCACTGGAGCAAAAGATGATCTGGTCATCCACTGGAGCACTGTGAAGATTTCCGGAACCGTAGAGCATCTCTGACACGCTGACAGGCTGTGCAGAGGGTGATGCAGGTGACGGATCAGGGTTGCTAGCCATCTTCGGGCTAGGGACGGTCGTTCTCTTCCTCTTGGGACAGAAGAACTTTATGTGGCCAGTTGCGCCACAAAGATTACACGTGCGAATGGCAGGTGTGTCAGACTGGGATGCAGCAATAGCAGCAGCTGCAGGTCTCAGTGGCACAAAGCTCGCCGGACCAGGAGGAGCGAATGCAGTAGGCTTACCTCCTTCCAAGTCTTGGGACAGTGTTCTGTGACAGCCCAGCACCAGGGTTCTCTGGCTGTCAAGTACAGGAACCTGATGGTACGCCTTCTCAGAGGTGCATACAGGAAAGTCTCGTTCCGTGCCCTCTTCCATGGCAGGAAGTTTTGCTGTGGGGGTCACGGGTAGAGGTTTGCATCTCTCCACCGAAACACATAGGGAAGAGTGCTGATTTGATTGGGTTAGCTGGGCCAACTCCAATTCACGCTGGAGCCGTAGCTCTTCGATCTGGAGATCCCGCTGGCGCAGACACTCTCGGTGCTCCTGGTATCTGCGCAGTTCCTCGCCGGTCAGGTTTGCCAACTCCAATTCACGCTGGAGCCGTAGCTCTTTGTCCTGGAGATCCCACTGGTGCAGTCGCTCTTGGTGCTCTGCTTCACGCTGGAGCATCCGTGCTTCATGCTGGAGCATCTCTGCCTCATGCTGGCGCTGACATTCTTGGAACTCCTGGTACAAGCGCAGATCCTCGCCGGTCAGGTTTGCCAACCACTCCGGGGTTATCAGGACTGCAGGGAATAGAGGCATCAAGCAAGGTGGCGACAAGGATTCCATCTCTGGAGTAATGCCACCAGCTCAGCCTTGTCTGTGCTGCAAGCAGCAATGCCGTGCGATTCGCAGAGGGCTTGCACGTCAGGAACTGACCAATTTTGGTGAAACTGAACTGAATCAGACATTCAGAAGAGAAGAGTATAAGAAAGAATAGGATATAGCAAAGAAAAAGTTAGGAAATGTAGACCAATCTATTGCTATCAATGTGTACCGTTTTGTGCCCAGAACTTCGGTTCTGCAAGACAGGATACTTAGTGACCACTGTCTTATTATTCTGGTTGCAAAGACTGAGTTTGTCAGATCTTTGCGCTCTGATTTCCCAAAAGCTGGCTATGCCTGGTTTTGGGGTGTGCTATCACCACCACTGCCAGCCAATGTGACAATCCAGCCCCGCGATCCCGTCGAGATCTGCTCCCGTTAGCGTACGCAGGAAGTACGGGCGCAGATGGACAACGAGACCGGTTGCTGGATCGTCAGAGGTAAGAAAGAAAAGGGCGACAGAGCGTGCCAATCCCGTCTAATCTGCTCCCGTTAGCATACGCAGGAAGTACGGTGAACAGATTGACAAAGGTTGGTCGCGCAGCTGCCGACAATATGTAATGGGACAAACATCCACCAATCCCGTATTACTAGGCCACTGTTGCCATGCAGGTCTCATGCGCTAGAGACTGCTGGAGGCAAATTCACTGTGTGCGTAGTAAACGGTTAAGATTGGTTGGAGGTGCCCATACATGTACAATTTTGATTGTATATACAATCGGTACGCAAAAAATATCGATTTCGCGCTGGAAATCGGGTAAATACACTGCCACCACTGTCCGGTTGTATGGGGCGGACAGTCTCCAACGCTATCATAATACGGTAGCCAGCCCAATCACGTTCAACACGCTCAAGTCACCGTTCGGGGAATAATCACTTCCGACGGCTTAAAGACTGTGAGCAATGTGACGTTAAAGAAAGGTAACTGGGTCCCTATATGATGCAATCTCGAATTGTATTTATAATCGAGAAACTAAGTTATCGATTTCGCACAGGAAATCGGGTACTAGCTAATCCTAGAAGGAAGAAACGGTTATTTACAACCTAGCTAGCAAATCAACAATTTTAAGCAAATCATAAAACAATGCGGTAGTATGACTGACTCTTCAGAGGGCAGATTCGTTATAGCAGCAATCAGATGACCAGAACAGGCACAAGACTGAACGATAAAATCGTTAGTTTATTTCTAAACTACATACACACAGCTTATTTTAGAACAGATTGATTGGACAGAGAGAAGAGAGGAAGAGAGAACAGAATGTCTGATTATATACAGTTCAAATACCGTTATTGGTAGTCCAGGCGGCAATCGCAAGTCTTTGGCGAAAGTCCCAAAATGGCGGTTGCCATGTGGCCAACAGGCCTTTGTTAGGAAGTTCCAAGAGGGAGGGTTTGCCCGTGTCCTTCCGGGCTGCCAGGATGTTACTAGGCATCAGATTGAAGGTAAAGGACACAGAGCTTTCTGGGCTCTGTCTGGTTATAGCCCCCACTCCAGCAAGGAGGGGTTAGGGGGCGTGGATCACACACCTCTTTGGAATAGGAGATCTCTGCCCCCCTCCGAGAGACAAAATTTTACCTGAATCATGATAAGTGTGCTCATCTGCAAACCGTACAAGTTGTGTTAAATCTAATAACATTTTTAGGTTTGTCAGAATTTATCAAGAACGTTGATACCAAACTTGGGGAATCAGACCCCTGGGGTATTAGAGGGTTATTTTAAAACAATCTTACGCTAGATCTGGCAGTCCGATTGGTCCGTAAACCTGTCAGAACCAGCGCCCTGTGGAATCCCATAACCTGTGCAGATTTCATGGGCAGGGAGATCTGCTATGTCAGGAATTATGAAGGAAATATGGAGAACATATGAATATTGGGATTCCTGAGGTCACAGCAGGTTTTCCTAGGGTCATTGAGAAAGCCAGCTGTAGTCTCTAAGTGGCTTCTGCAGGATGTTAGCAGGACCTCCTGTGGCTGCTCTTTTCATGTACGGAGCTGAGGAGCCACCAAGTCGGGGTTAGGCAGTGAAGGTGTGAGATTTCCCTCCTTCTGCCTGGTTGGGGGTCCCTGTGCTGGCAGAAAATCTTTTCAACAGGAGGCTAATTAGCTGACCATGAAAAGATTTCTCCAGCCCTTTGGTGAAGGGAAAAAAAAAAAAGTGTATTTAAACCAAAAACTGTCAGTTTGGGTGGTTTGCGAAGGACTAGCGTTGGTAACTCCATGACGCATTCGCTATGTCATACCGACGGCGTCACATCTCCTCCCCTTCCAAGATTGGGGAAGGATAGGTTAGCAGGACCTTGACTGAAGCAATACCATACTTATTCTACAGCCCTACCTAGTGTGTCCATCCCCCTCCCATTAGATTTCAAGCCTTTGGCAGGGTCCTCCCTTCCCTTGTTTGTCTTGTATAACATTGTCCTATATTGTATAAAATGTTTACGTTATATCTGCCATCCTTTGTACCATTGTATGTATTTATTGTCCAGTGCTGCATAATTTGTTGGCACTTTATAAATACAATAAAATAATAATATAGTATTATTTTCCTAGACAGAGGTTGTTCTCTACGAATATGTCTACTTGTCCACCATTTTGGAGAGCTAACAACAATAATTCTGAAAAGGTTTCATCCAGAGATGGGATCTCCACTTGCTCATTACCATGGTTGCCTAGTTTACAATGCAGACCTTCCACCGTCAACCAGAAAGCTATTGTGAAATAATTAACAAGAAGCTGAAATAAGCGTAGAATTAGGTAATTATACTAGAGGTAGTTAATAATGTATTTCATCACTCTTCATTTAATGAAAGATTGAGACATATGCTGACATCTTATTAGTGCCTGTAGTTCAGACTTAGGTTACAGAAAGAGACAAATAGCTGTAAAGATAATTAACATTGATTTGTTGCCTGCATACAGTCCACACGTGACTAGATTTGGTGCATTATCAAATAAAATATGCCACCAGTACTTCAGTAGGCGGGGCCTTCCACCAGTACTTCAGTAGTTGAGCCTTTCCACCAGTATTCCACCAGTACTTCAGTAGTTGGGCCTTTCCACCAGCATTCCACCAGTACTTCAGTAGTTGGGCCTTTCCACCAGTATTCCACCAGTACTTCAGTAGTTGGGCCCTTTTCATGTGAATGGCTGAACTGTTGCATACTTCTGCCACCAATCTGACATACAATAAGCACTGTCCAGATGCATGCAATGTAATACAACCAAATGGCAGGGTTTGCAACCACACGTTTAAATGTATGACACAGTGTGTGGTTATTCCATAGCAGAAAACCATCTCATGTGATGTCTACTGAGTGGCTGGATGGACACAGCTGCACTGCCCAAGCTGAATACTTGCAGCTGCCTGCAAGCTCCCTACCGATCCACAGGAGCAATGTATACCTGCCTATGTGAAAGAAGCCAAAGTCCGCTTGCTGGTCTACAGTTGTCTGTTATTGAGCTTCACTGGCCTTTTGGCCTTTTATAGCACTGCATTTATATTTCTTTGTTCAGCATCAGCCTCTCTATATTCAACATTAGTCTGTTTTAGGCCTTCATTAGCCAGAACTTACTGTCTTAGCATTTTCTCCAATTCAGGTGTTTGAATTCAGTACAGACTGCATATGCACCCTTTCATTTCAGGTGGCAGGTCTCCATCACTTGTAACACAGGGAGATGGGTAGTGGGTGCTTTTTACCTTCTGGGACAGGTACAGTGCAAAGCAAGTCTGGAGACAGTCATTGTGATTCGCTAAACACCAATGTTTATTTGTAATGAACAGACTATATACTAACCAAAAAACGGGCCCGTTCAGATCACAAATGCGGATGGCCATGCGTGCGGAACGTGTGCGGACCGCAACGCGTACGAACTCATGGCCATCCACGTTTGTGTGCGTTGCGTGGCTGATCCCATCACTGAAAAGTGAATGGGACAGCCACGCGTTTTAGCAAAATCTGCGTGCAGCATGCGTTCCCGGACCGCACAGGTCCGGAACGCATGCAGTGTGAACATCAGACATTGCACTCTATGCACTGTCTGATGTCGTGCGTGTCGGCCACCTGCACGCGTTTCCAAAACGCGGCTGGAAACGCGTGCAGTGTGAACGGGCCCTAATTACAATATTTAAAGAAAAACGGGTAACAAAACATAAACAAAAACTAGATGGGTGATAGATTTTAACTTAAAGATGAGAATCCTCTGTACAGGGAGCAAACCTATTGTTTGTCCCAAAGCAAAATAAACATCTCAAAAGAATAAGCCAGTCTTTTTGTAGCACAAAATACCTTTTGTTTGTCAGTCCAGTGCAGCCATATACTTCCTAGTAGGACTGACATGGGATGACCAATTAACACTTTTGAACTCATCTGAGCACCTCTCCTAGATAGAGCACCAAATCCTGTAGTGGATCTGTTTTCTCGCTTGAACACCTGTTTCACAGAGAACACAAGAACAGAAGTTTAAATGGCAGATTAGGTAAAGTGCCTTCTTTCCAAATATTTTAATTATTTCAGTATTTTCTATATTTTCTTCCATGCAAAACAAGAAACAAAACAGTTTATTTAGGGATGTCAATAGCCTCTCATTTTAAATATTCAGCTTTTGATCATCCTGCGTTCTTCCCTTATGTGCACGTTATCTCTCATTCATTTAATGCTCACACTGTAAGATGGAGTGTCAGTGCTGGCTGTAGAAGACTCTTTCACAGCTATGTCTGAGCTCCTTTCATTGCATTGTTTGCTGGCAGGGTCAGTGTTATGCAGCAGGTGTGAAAGGTATATGGTCCCTTCCTAACGTGCTAATTCTTCAGGTTTCTTAATTTCCTTGTCAGTTTGTCCCATTAATTTTCAGCTGTGCAGGTGAATAAGAAATTGGTGGCAAGACGAGAGTTTAAACTCATTACCTGCTGTAGCTGCCAGGGTATTACTGTTACAATCCTCATTAATCATTTGTAAGATTCATTAATTAATCACACAAGACAGAAAAATACTTACTTGAAGAAGTTGTGCCTGTTATATTCAGAAGTGCACTGCCAATATGTGACATGTGTGAGTGATATAGTGTCCTTTTGTGACACCAAGATACTGTGTATGAAGATGTGAAGCGCTTGAAGGCTTTTCAGCTTGTGAAGACAATGACAAGGGAACTGAACACAGCCATATGTAACTTAAAAAAAATGATGCATGACTACTCAAGTTCACTCTAATTATGGAAGCACACACATTTTCCACAAAACTGTTCTAGTATGAGTGCCTTATTTGCATTCTTTGCATTTTTATGTGTCCTTTGCAAAGGCAACTGCAGCCAACCAGCCAACTGCAACGAAAGCAGGCTTATATATACAGAAAAGGATTAACATGAAATGGGGCTCTAGACAAGATAGTAGTTTAGGCCCACCACTGATGGTCACCTGACTTTTGTTTAGTAAAATTTGGTGGGGCTAGCATCTACTAGGCCAATACACTTTCTCCAGGCCCTGGGCAACTGCCTATGTATTGTACTCTATTAAACAAATGGCCTCTCAATTAAACATCTAACATCAATTTCACAATGTGTTATTAAATTGGGAAATTATTTTGAAATCAACACCTGCTGGCTGCACAATGGTAAGTATGACACACAGGCCCCCATCGGGGGGGCAGGACAACTAACACTAGATTGAGGACCCCACCCCACAACACGCTGGCATTAGGGGAAAATAAAATGAAAAATGGGGTGATCAGGCATGTTTAGATGGCTTCCCCGTTCTCCACCATCCCCCTTCGTTAGTCAGTAGCGACACCCTGAACTTACTTCCAGGTCGGGGTGGTCGTGGCTTACTGCACAGGCGCTGCCCGGCAAAGCGTACCCTCGTACGCGTTCATGCAACCGAGAGGGAGCACTCTGTGTAGGCGCACTACGTAGTGTGATGTCAAAACTACGTAGTGCGTCTGCGCAGAGCGCTCCCGGCCACGTGAACGTGCTTTTCATTAAATTTTCCAATACGGTATCCACGGGATGGGGGGTAGTTGGCAGGCCTGATGATGTGTGAGGGGCCCTAAAATGTCTGATTGCGGCCCTGATGACATATACATATCCAATATCTACAGTATAGTTTCCTTGATTTAAAAAATAGTTTAGTTTAAAAAAAAAGCCATGCATTCCCATTAGGACATTATTATACAGTATTTTACAATAGGTGTTCCATTTGTTAAGTATTAAAACCCTGGATTCTTTCTGGACAGCAGCTGTAATATTTCTTGTGCATCTTTGCTGTTTTCTAGTTTTGTCTGTCTGTCCTGCTGTGTTTGTCTCAGTCTGTCCCAATCTGCCTTCTTGTGCATGGCCATCTGTGCTCTCTGGAGAAACAGGAATGCAGTTTCTTACAAGTATGTACAAGAAGACTTACTAATTTAGTCTCCAGTGGTCATTTTAGCACAGCCTGTGTTTTCACTGGGTTTGACCACTGACAACAGTTCCAGTTGAGCAAGACAGCTGAGCGGCTTTGACAAATACAAGACAAATACATTCTTTCCTCCAGTGACAGTGTGACACTGTGACATTGCTTGGGGTCTTTCTTTATATTGCCGGACTTTAATAAGAGAAATACATTATCTTCTCCTTTGACAGCATGACATTGTTTGGCCTCTTTCGTTTCTGCTATCGGTGTTAAGCAAAAAAGAAAAAAGAAATGCTTTATTTGTATTATTTGTATTATAACATTCTTTACAAGATATTATTCTTGGCAAAAACATGGCTCTGGGTCTGGGTCACCTAAAGGAAAAGTTAGGTGACCCAGCATGGATCCCCTCAAATCCCCCAGCCCCCCCAGAGCCCGCACCCCCCCCCCACCACCACCACCACCACCACCACTACCACCACCCAAAAAAAATAAGAAAACCACCCTCCGAGGATCTTATGCGTCTGCCCTAAGGCTGGGTTCCTTTGTTTGAAATACAGTGTTTGTTTTTGTAAGAGAAACACATTTTTTCTTCAGTAGCACTGTGACATTTCTTGTTCTCTCTGGTGCTCTTTTCTGTTATCTCTTATATAACAACAACACTGCAATATTACATTATATACTTAATTATATACCAAACTGCTTGCATAGCAGACAAGGAAAACACATAAACATAAACACGATGTGTGTATTTAGAGAGATCAGCCTGTGTAATTAGCTGATAGTGATGTCTAGGAGAACTCATGGAGAAGCATGTGATCTGTTTGATCAGGTGATCAATATGTAAGTCTCTGATTTGCTACTTGCTAGTCTTGATTATGTGCTAAAGCAGGATGTAATCAGAGCAAATCAGAGCTTTGCAAATCTATCAGTTGATCAAACAAATCACGTTTAATTCTAGATATGACCATAATTGTTAGCTGATATCAGCAAGTGTAAATCAGGGCTGTCATTTTTGCCACTGTGTGCCATTGTTCTGTGCTAATATGCAGTGGCATAGCTAAGGAGCTGTGGGCCCCCGATGCAAGTTTTACAATGGGGCCCCCAAGCACTCTATACATAACAATTGATACGGAGCACCAAAACCTGCCAATGGCAACAACAGTGTCAGAGGTGCAAGAAGGGGATGGGGAACAGTTTGTTAAGGATTACCACTATTCAAAGCATCTATAAATGTGATTATTATGAACACAGGACCAATACAGAGCTAATACTGTAGTTGATGGAGGGCCCTTCGGGGCCCCTCTGGCCCAAGGGCCCTGATGCGGTCGCAACCTCTGCAACCCCTATTGCTACGCCCCTGCTAATATGTAAACACTGAAGGTTAACCTGAACCCAGGCATTCCAGGAAGTAAACACTACAGGTTCATTGTAGGAGTTCTATATGCTGTAAGGAACAAATGTTTTTTTTAAAGGTTATTATGCTGTTGCTTATCTTTTAGAGCAGAGAGGAAGTTCTGAGTAGAGATGGCCCGAACCTCCGATTTTCGGTTCGCGAACCCTGTTCGCAAACTTTTGCAGAAGGTTCGGTTCGCGCAAACTTTCGCGAGCCGCAATAGACTTCAATGGGGAGGCGAACTTAAAAATTTAGAAACATTTCTGCTGGCTAGAAAAATGATAAAAAAGATGTTTCAAGGGGTCTAATACCTGAAGGAAGACATGGTTAAGTGAAATACACATCAAAAGTCCAGAAAAAAATCTGCATTTGACACAAAGCAGTGTTTTAAAGTCAGAAATCTCATTGAATGTTCAATTGCAGGCCTACACTACTTTACAACATCAGGCAGTGTATTCCTTCCTCCTCCTCCTCCCAGAGGGAGGAGGGTCTTGTCTTCCAGGGAATTGTAGTATTTCAAAGGCCAGCTTACATACCTTGGCCAGGAATTGAACCCACGTCTGAGTGCGTGGTAGGTAGCTCTCTTCACCACTATACCACCACCAACACTACATGCTGAAGCCAGCCTAGCATGTACCATTATGATATATCCAAGATAAAAATGAGCTTGCTTAAGGATTTGTAGTATGTCAAAAGCCAACTCACATTGGCCAGGAATAGAACCCAGGCCTACCGCTCTGTAGGCTGCTATCCTAACCATTATACCACCAACACAACACACTACAATGCTACATGCTGAAGCCAGCCTATCATGTACCATTGTGATATACCCAAGAGAAAAATGAGCTCTCCGTCGGCGAACGCGAACCACCTAAAGTTCACCTGGAACCGTTCGTGGGCGAACCGTTTGGGCCATCTCTAGTTCTGAATATAGGTCCACAAAAAAAAAAAAAAACTAAATACTAAAAGAAAAGAAAACTATTTTACCAAACACATGCATTTAGACAAACCTGAAGTAATAGCAGCAGTATTAAAAAAAAAAGGAAAAATTATTCTCCACATACTTGTTTAAATGTATTCTCTAAGGCATCCTCATTCTGTGACGTTTTTTGAGCTCTGCTCCATTGGCTTTCCTTCCTCCTGCATAGCTAAAGACCATGTCACTAGCAACCAGAGGCTACCAACCCGCCTGTACAGCCACTGCCCTGCATTGTTGCCTCATACATGTGTATGAGTCTTAAAGTGGACCCAAACTCTAGCAAAGCACACAAAAGTCTTTTACAGTTGCTCAATAAATTCACAGTTCTGTTCTTTCCTTGTTTAGGCACAGCAGAGTGTCCAATCAGTGTGCTCAGCAGCAGATGTGAACCAGAGCTGTAAGGTGCCTGAGAAAGCCTAGGCTCTCTCCTGGTAAAATAAACAGTAAAGCTTAACTCTTTCTGTTCTCTCAGGAAGCTCCCAGGAATGTGAATCCAATTTAAACTTCAGGGTTTTTTTAGTCTTTCCATAAATTGTAATGAAGATTTTTTTTCCCCTAAAGGTTGTTATGCTGTGGCTAATCTTCCACTTTAAGCTTGCATCTCCTTGGAAACATTTTGAAAAGCCCTTAAAACCCACATCTTCAAAGTTGCCTACCCATCTTCATCTCTCTCCAAACAATCTCTAACTACCCGCCATTCCACTTCCTGTTGTATAATATGTTCCTGCACCTCCTAGATTGTAAGACATTTGGACTCATTCTCCTGTGTCACAGCTTGTATGGATTTATTGTTCAAGCTCAGTGGCGTGGCAATAGCCATAGCAGCCATAGCAACTGCTAGGGGGCCCAGTTGGCATGGGCATAGTAATCACCCCTGCGACCCCCGACATTGCAGGGGGGCCCAGAGGCTTTGGGGGCCCCTCCACCTCCCACTCTCCAACTGCAAGTGCAGCCAATTAGCAAAGAAACCTCCCCATTCACTCACGAAAACCATGTGCAGGAGTGTGTGCAAATTCTCTGCTGCCTTTTGCCAAGTCCCAATCCTGTGCGGTTCGGGGGCCAAGGGGGCCCCATGCTATCATTTTTGCAGGGGGCCCTATTAAGTCTAGTTACGCCCCTGCCTGGTGGTACTTGATGAGTTCACTTTGTTTCTCCACCCTCTGACGTTGTCTCCCATGGACTATACTGTACACACTGTACATTGCATGGAAATGATAATTGCCCAGTCAACTCATATCCATAGGTTTGGGGCAGCTGGCATTGCTCAAAAGTGCCTAGATTTGATGGCCTCATAAACATTTTGCTATGGAGCCCCATAGTCTCTAGCTACGCCACTGTTCAAGCTGCATGATATGCTAGTATTTTGTAACGATCTGCTTAGTGTGTGAGCACTAGCAGACAGACAAATATCAGACGTTCCCAACAGGGAATAGTCTGCAGACAATGACAGTAGAAGGCAGTACTGTCACTAATGCTGGATACACACCATGAGTTTCCGCGTCGAATGCGTCCGTCGATACGCGTCGATTCGATTATTTCCGAGCATTTCAGAACGAATTTCGATGATTTTTAGGTCGATTGCCATGTAAAGTATGGCAAATCGACCTAACGATCCATTGAAGCTTGAATCGGACATGTCGGAAATAATCCAATCGACGCGTATCGACGGCCGTATCGAACGCGGAAACGCATGGTGTGTATCCAGCATAATACAGATAAATAGAGTGGTCAACAAATCGGGTCGGTAACAGATCTGACAGATAAGGTACAAAAAGCGGCAGGCAAAATCAAGGTGAGTATACAGGCAGAGGTCGGCAACAAATCAGATAGGTAGAGGTACAGAATCGTTAAGCAAAATCAGAGTGGGTATTTAGGCAGTAGTCGGCAACAGATCAGATAGGCAGAGGTACAGAATCGTTAGGCAAAATCAGAGTAAGTAATCAGGCAGAGGTCAATAATCACAATCACAATAATAAGTATTTGTTCTGAGCTAGTGTGTAATCCCCGGGGTCCTGCCTGTTCAAAGCACACACGGATCTGACTGTGTGAAGTGTTAGCTACAACAGACAATGAGAGACTGACAGGACCAGGCTTAAGAAGCCTGGGATGACAGGACAGGCACATCCCCGTGCTGTCAGCGAATCAGCATCCAGGGGTGGACCCATGCGTGTCAGCTGACCGGCTGTCAGCTGACATGCCTCCTCAATGTACAAAAGGTGCTACGCCAACAGCGCGTGCGTCCACCCTGCCTCACACCCTGTGCGTCATGTGGCTGAAGCCCGACAGGCGAGCTGCTGACGTCATCACCAGCAATGCGTCCGGCCGACCCGGAAGTTGCAGCGACGCTGTTGGCGGCTGGAGCAGAGGTAAGCTCCGCAGCCCTGACATACAGTGGGTTGCAAAAGTATTCGGCCCCCTTGAAGTTTCCCACATTTTGTCATATTACTGCCACAAACATGAATCAATTTTATTGGAATTCCACATGAAAGACCAACACAAAGTGGTGTCAAATATGGTGGTGGCAGCATCATGCTTGGGGGTGCATCTCTTCAGCAGGGACAGGGAAGCTGGTCAGAGTTGATGGGAAGATGGATGGAGCCAAATACAGGGTAAACTTGGAAGAAAACCTCTTGGAGACTTGAGACTGGGGCGGAGGTTCTCCTTCCAGCAGGACAATGACCCTAAACATAAAGCCAGGGCAACAATGGAATGGTTTAAAACAAAACATATCTATGTGTTAGAATGGCCCAAAGTCCAGATCTAAATCCAATCGAGAATATGTGTCAAGATCTGAAAACTGCTGTTCATAAACGCTGTCCATCTAATCTGACTGAGCTGGAGCTGTTTTGCAAAGAAGAGTGGGCAAGGCTTTCAGTCTCTAGATGTACAAAGCTGGTAGAGACATACCCTAAAAGACTGGCAGCTGTAATTGCAGCAAAAGGTGGTTCTACAAAGTATTGACTCAGGGGGCCGAATAATTACGCACACCCCACTTTGCAGTTATTTATTTGTAAAAAATGTTTGGAATCATGTATGATTTTCGATCCACTTCTCACATGTACACCACTTGTATTGGTCTTTCATGTGGAATTCCAATAAAATTGATGCATGTTTGTGGCAGTAATGTGACAAAATGTGGAAAACTTCAAGGGGGCCGAATACTTTTGCAACCCACTGTATTTTATGTATAATGATAGTAATGATAAACATAGTAATGCCTAAAGCTGAGCATTACTAATATAAACACAGTAGTAAAATGTGTTCATTTTAGGTATCCAATCATGTGCACAGAAATGAAAAATACATTCTATTTGCTTCTATGATTGGAATTTTTGGCAGTGACTCATTTTTTGTAGATTAAATGAAATCAGTCTCCTTCTGTGAAGCGACTCTTTAGTGAACAGATTTCATTGGATGGAATTAAATCAAATCACCTGCAGAATTAACAAAATGCATTCATTAAACCTGCATTTCTGTTTTCCCAACAATAAAATGTCCTGCCAATACATCATTGTGTGCGGCTGCCAGCTCATTACTGCAGGCAAGCATCTGTGTGGTGTTTTTTCAGGTGCATGAGCGTTTTGTCATCTCTGTGCTCATTGACTGTTAAAATGAACATACATCTATGGTTTGTGATGAAGGGTTATTTTATTTCACTGAGGCCAGAGAATTAGTTCCCATCTGTAGAACTTTTGCAGGGTACATCTAGTGCCATATGTGCTGCCAAATAGAACAGCGAGGGACTACACTCTATTTGTATGTGCAATCTGCATTCCAGTAAATGGATACATTTGCACATTATTTGCTGTATTGAATTAAATGTAGAAAACATTAAAGACATATTAACAGATGCCTGATGGATGGCAAGAGATGTAAGTGTGTAGTATGTTATGCCATGTCACTGGTTACTGTTGTCATTTTCATTTGTGAGCACATAATAGCGAGAACTGAATGCAATAAAGTGTAAGCCCATCCAAACCTTTTTTTTAAGATTTGGATAAAGTATAGGGGCACTATGGCGAAAAATTGTAAAATTTAAAATATGTGCGGATAAACAAATAAGAAGTACGTTTTTTCCAGAGTAAAAAGATCCATAAATTACTTTTCTCCTATGTTGCTGTCACTTACAGTAGGTAGTAGAAATCTGACAGAAGCGACAGGTTTTGGACTAGTCCATCTCTTCATGGGGGGATTCTCAGGGATTTATTTATTTTCAAAAGCACTTAGTGAATGGCAGTTACTCTGTCCAACTGCCAAAAAACTGTGTAGCAAGCAGGGAAGCTGGCCAACATCATTGTTTAAATCCTTTTTATGGAATATCTTTATAAAGAATAAAAGCCTTGCTGAGAATCCCCTATGAAGCGATGGACTAGTCCAAAACATGTTGCTTCTGTCAGATTTCTACTACTTATGTAAGTGACAGCAACATAGGAGAAAAGTAATTTATGGCTCATTTTACTCTGGAAAAAAAATGTACTTCTCATCTGTCTATGTTTGCACATATTTTAAATTTTAAAATGTTTCGCCATAGTGCTCCTTTAAGAATCCCAGACTACCTGCCACTAAATGTATTTAATTTGATTTACTGTTGATTTATTAAAAATCGCATGCAACTTATTTGAAGAAAAAATCTGCAATCAACACCAGGGGCCATATCAGACCATAGCAAAAGTTGCAAAAAGATTAGTGAATATGCTGCTGTGTATTTTCAGTTGTGTGTATGCAATCATAGAAAGGAGTTCGTGGGGAAAAAAAAATCAAGATTTCTGAGATCTTTAAACTTATAAGGCCTTATCCTATTACCTTTTTGTCTTAAGTTTAAAGGATACCAGAGCTCACAAAGACAAAAAAAATGTATACATACCTGGGGCATCCTCCAGCCCCACCTGCTTGGATCGCTCCCATGCCGCCATCCTCCGATGTCTGCAGCTCCAGTAACGAGTCCCCGCACGTCCGTCAGTCAGAGCCAGTGTACACAGGAGAAGAGCGCTCTTTGCGTATCTCTCCAGCAGCTGATGGAGATGCGTAGAGGGCACACTTCTCTTACATCAGACTGACTACGACTGACAGAAGTGCGGGGTCCTGGTACCGGAGCTGCAGGACAGCGGAGGACAGCGGCGTGGGAGCGATCCAAGCGGATGGGGCTGAAGGAAGCCCCGGGTATGTATAAAACTTTTTGTTTTTGTGAGCTCTGGTACACTTTAACTTTGGAGATCATTTTTCATCTTCTCTTTAAAATGACTTTTTAGCACTTTGTTATTAAAAAAGTTAAAAAGTACTATCAAAATTATTTTGAGCATTTTCTTACTTGCTGGTGGCTTAAAATGTATTTTATTGATAAGGTAGGGAAATATCACCTAGGAGAAAACTAAAAAGTTGATTGAATAGGGGGCAATTCTCCTACCAGCTATTTTAGCAAATCAGGTCCCATGCATGATATATTTGTGAAAATGTAGTTAAATGTGTAAATTAAGAAGTTCAATGTGTACATCTATAAAAAAAAATGCACCATTTAACTAGTTAAACATGAAAAACATTCAATTTTTGTTCACAGTTTACTTATCTTGATAACCATCATAAATTACTATATATACTTTCAGATATATGAATAAACACACACACACACACACACACAGCTTTGGCCTAAAAGAAGGCAACATTGAGTGATCCCCTTAGGGCCCTTTTACACTTAGTCAGCCGCACATAAGGTCGCCTTGTCGCGTGCGCGCGCACAGACAGGACCTTTATACGGGGAGGAGGCGCGTCAGCTGACCGGCCGGTCGGCTACTATTATATTAATATGTATTATAGGTGATACTGCAGATCACCTAATAATCAGAACTCTGTTTCTTGCTGACACAAATCGTTACAGAACAGCAGACCATAATGTCTATGGACGCACTGCGTAGCCAGGTTGAGGCCTTGACCACAGCGGTGAACAATTTAACCGTGTTGGTCAATACCCAACAGACTCAGATCACCCAGCTGTCTGGAGTTGTGCGGACCCTCCAGACTGCAACCGGACCAGTGCAGTCCCCTCCAGTTATAGAGCCTAGAATGCCTCTCCCTGAGAAGTTTTCAGGGCACAAATCTGATTTTCAGAATTTCAGAAATCACTGTCTTTCTTACTTTGAGATGAGACCTATTTCATCAGGGACAGAGAGTCAGAGGGTGACCTTCATTAAAACCCTATTATCAGGGGATTCACAGACATGGGCGTACAGTCTTCCTAGGACTTTGATAACGAATGCGGCGATCAATCTTTACCGCCAATGCAATCGCGATTGCATTGGCGGTAAAGATTGATCGCCGCATTCGTTATCAAAGGCAGACTCGTGGGAGATATTCTGTGAGGTCTGTCCCTAACGCCTCTCCTTCACCTTCTCCCACTCTGGATGAACCGATGCAGATCGGACATTCTAAATTATCGGAGGTAGAGAAGAACCGAAGATGGTCAGAGAGGCTCTGTTTATACTGTGCAGAAAAGGGTCATTTAGTACAGAATTGCCCTAAGAAGTCGGGAAACTCTGCCGCCTAGGTGTAGTTAGAGGTACTACCCTAGACGAGCCAGTGTTACCTCTAACCGATAATCGCTTGCTCCTCCCCTGTTCAATCACCTGGGAAGGTCAAGTTTTGTCTACTCAGGCATTTGTGGACTCAGGCTCTGCAGCCAATTTTATTGACTATGATTTTGTTAAGAAATTAGGGATTCCCCTAATCCAGGGGTCTCAAACTCAATTTACCTGGGGGCCGCAGGAGGCAAAGTCAGGATGAGGCTAGACAGACATATTTTGGTTACAGCAGTGGATGACTCCCCTCTGCAGTGTAAACAGCCCCTTTCTCAGACCCCCGTACTGTTGTGCCATGTGGGGGTATTGCATAGAGAGAAATTACAGTTTTTTGTGCTTCGAATTTTTTGTGCTTCGAATGGCAACCTCCACTGTGATCCTTGGGATGCTGTGGTTGTAAAAGCATTCTCCTCAGATTGACTGGAGTTCCGGCCAGTTGTTAAACTGGTCGTCCTTTTGTCATCATCATTGTATGGAGAAAGTTGCTGTTTGCGCCACCAAGTTCAGGTGGAGGGTGTACCTATGCAGTATGCAGAATTTGCTGATGTGTTTTGTCCCAAGTCGGCAGACAAACTTCCTCCACACCGAAGTTTTGATTGCCCCATTGAGTTAAGGTTGTATGCCCCCTAGAGGTCATTTGTATAACCTTTCCAGTCAAAAACTCGCTATGCAGGATTACATTAAGTAAAACCTGGCCAAAGGGTTTATTCGTCCTTCTAAGTCTCCGGCCGGAGCAGGTTTCTTTTTTTGTCCAGAAAAAGGACGGTGGGCTTCGCCCCTGTATTGATTATCGCGGATTGAACAAAATTACCGTAAAGAATCGTTACCCACTCCCTCTAATTGACGATTTGTTCTCTCAGGTGACTAATGCGAGTATCTTCTCTAAACTCGATCTGAGAGGGGCATACAACCTGGTACGCATAAGGGAGGGTGATGAATGGAAGACGGCGTTTAACACACCCGACGGGCAATACGAGTACCGTGTCATGCCCTTCGGGTTGTTTAACGCTCCTGCTGTCTTCCAGGAGTTGGTCAATGAGGTGTTCAGAGAAGTCCTGGGGAAGTTCGTTCTAGCATATCTGTATGATATACTGATTTTCTCATCTAGCCTGACAGAGCACAGGAAACATGTAAAGTTTGTCTTGAAGAAACTTAGGCAGAATTCCCTGTACGCAAAGCTAGAGAAATGTCTCTTTGAGGTGGCTGAAGTTCCATTTTTGGGATATATCATTTCTACCTCCGGGCTCTCCATGGACCCCGAAAAAGTCTCTGCCGTTCTGGAGTGGCCACAACCCATGGGGTTGAAGGCACTCCAGAGATTTCTAGGCTTCGCCAACTATTATAGAAAATGTATTAAAGGATTCTCTTCTGTAGTGTCACCCCTCACTGAACTCACCAAAAAAAGGGGCGGATACTTATAACTGGTCAGCAGAAGTGTCAGAATTCTAGCGGTTTTATTTATGCAGGAAAAACTGTCATATGTGTATGTATATATAAATATTAATAATCAATACAGTCCTTCCAAAGAAAGAAATAGTTATTGTTAAACCCTATATAATAGAATCTATTACTCTGAAAGACATTTAAAATCTGTAGTCTACCCGTGGAAGATGAGAAAGTAAAACATTCTCGTAGGATTGTTTTGGTTCTGGAAGAATTGTTGACGTGCTCTAGTCTCAGAAAGATGATAACACATGATGTTTTGGGAACAAGTTATATAAATATTAAACAAAGAAGTTGTTTTCCCAATTAGTTAAACATGACTCCATGATGCCACCTGGCGTCAACATTATTAATACTGTTTGTTATTTGTTATGAAAGGCTGACCTCTGCCGGTTGAAATTAGAAATTTATTTCTTCATCAGAAAGACAAATATATGGAAAAGGATTTTATATTATCAAGATTTAATGTGCAATTATTTCTTTTATGATTAATTGTTTTAAGAAGAATTATATAATAAGCTTTATATTTAAATAAGTATATTAGAAGCCCTGTATGTTTTAATAAGCCTTAAATTGCTGAAGGCTCTCACAGGTCTGGTTACAGTGTCAACCTGACCAATCTTATGTCTGGGGAAGTACCAAGACATTCCAACATAATTAGCAGCGAACACTTTATCAGAAATGCGTCATAAATGACATTGTTTAGTCTTCATGCCTGGGTCAGCCAACAGATAAGATGGCTGTTGACGTCCATTTTTAATTAACCGCGTCAGAAATGATCTGATTAGAATGTGTCAAGCACTCCAAATGACGTAAATTCCCACAAGATAAGGTAATTAAGAATTTATAAACAATAATATTGTGACTTAGGTAATCAAAACATGATAAAGCGTTTGACGCTCAGAAGCTTTAGCCAATCAGAGTCTGGGATTCAGGGAAAGTCCAGATTAGGCAGCCATATTGCCTCCAACCCCTATAAAAGTAGAAGCTGAAAGCTCATAGTTTGCAGAAGCCCAACAATCTCCTGAGAAGACACATGAGGCAGAAGCTACATTCCCACAAGTGGTTCTAGATGCTGAAGAGATGTCAGAGAAGGGGTAATATGCTTAATATTCTGGTGATTTACTTTATTAATTTTTCAGCATTAAGTTTTATTAAGATGTTAGCAAGAAGTTTTTTAGAAGCTATTTTTTATGCTATTTCTTAAAGAAGATTACTACAAGTTTTACACAGCTACTAGATACACAGCTATTGATACAGATGAGACTACTTTTGATCTTATTCTACATAACACAACTGTTATATTCTTTTTTGAATGTACTTAGAAGATTGATGATCGCTTGGCTCTAAAGCCTTGATAAGATGGAATACTGTTATAAGGAAACACTACTTGGAACTGTTCATATTTTGTATATATGCTGTATGATTAAGCAAATACAATTTTTTATATAAAATCACATACTGAGTGCTCTGATTCATTTCAAGGTATACCGTCAATCTATAATTACTGTTATAGAGGGTTCAGACCCCACTATGCCGGATTTATATGATAGCAACGCTTTAAGGGCTGGTCCTTTACTGAGTTGGCAATCATGAAAAAGGCAAGAACCGCTCGGGTTTTTGACAGAAGCACATTCTGCTTTTTCATCATTATAGAGGCTGTTTTGCTCCGCTCCTATCTTGTGGCATGTGGATGTCACCTACCCCTTTATAGCCTTTATAGTGGAGGTGGATGCATCAGAGATTGGGGTTGGGGCTGTGCTGTCTCAGCACTCAGGCTTCCTGGGCAGATTGCATCCCTGTGCATTTTTCTCACGTAAGTTCTCCCCCGCTCAGAGAATTTACGATATCGGAAACAGGGAGCTTCTGGCCATTAAACTCGCATTTGAGGAATGGCGTCATTGGCTCGAGGGGGCAGAACATGTGATCATGGTCTATACGGACCATAAGAATTTGGAATACATCGAAGGGGCTAAGAGACTTAGTCCCCGACTGGCTCGCTGGTTTCTGTTTTTCTCGAGATTCAGGTTCATTACCTACAAGCCAGGTAGTAAAAATGTCAAGGCAGATGCCCTGTCTAGATGTTTTGAGCCCAAGACAGTTCAGCCACCAACCCCTGAGAGCATTCTACCAGAGAAGGTGGTGTTGGCAGCCACTGAGACTTGGTAAGATTGGTCGATCACTCTAGCCCCCTATCAACAAGATGTTCCCGAGGGAAAACCTGATGAGGTTCTATTTGTACCACTTCCCTTTCGCCTGCAGATCTTACAGTTATTTCATGCACATAAGAATGCAGGGCATCCCGGGGTTGCTCGAACGCAAGATCTGCTTTCCAGATGTGTCTGGTGGCCCTCCTTGGCTCTAGATTGTAGGGAGTTTGTGAAGGATTGTTCTATTTGAGCCAGGAACAAACCGTCCCATCAGGCTCCTGTGGGCACTCTTCAATCATTGCCAGTGCCTAAGGAACCATGGACCCATTTATCTATGGACTTTGTGGGGGAACTCCCTATGTCCGAGGGTAAAACGGTCATCTGGGTGGTAGTCGACAGGTTCAGCAAAATGGCTCATTTCATTCCTCTGAACGGACTCCCCTCTGCCCAAGAACTGGCTGATCTCTTAATTTAGCACATTTTCCGGTTCCATGGTATCCCGGAGAATATGGTGTCAGATAGGGGAGTCCAGTTCGTGTCCAGATTCTGGAGAGCCTTTTGTCGTCATCTCGGGATGGACCTGTCATTTTCATCGGGCTACCACCCACAAACCAATGGGCAAACTGAAAGGGTTAATCAGTCACTAAAGCAGTTCCTTAGGTGCTATGTGGCTGATGCGCAATTGGAGTGGGCAAAGTTTCTGCCATTTGCGGAGTTTGCGCACAACAACTTGAAAAGTACCTCTTCAGGCTTTTCTCCCTTTCAGGTGGTCTCGGGGAGATCTTCCAAATTCTCCCCGATATCGGTGGTGTCTTCTCCCTTTCCGGCCCTGGAAGATTGGCAGGGGTCATTAAAGGAGATTTGGGCCATGGTTAAAAAGAATTTAGAAAAAGCCTTTCTGACCCAGAAGAAACAGGCTGATAAAAAGCGATCAGTGGAGTGAGGATTTGTTCCGGGGGACATGGTGTGGGTTTCTACCCGGCATCTGGCTCTGAAGCAGCCATCAGCTAAATTGGGGCCCAGATTTATAAGCCCATACCCTGTTTCCAAAAAGATCAATAATGTGACGTATGTGATCGATCTGCCATCTAGTATGAGAGGAGTGAAGTCTTTCCATGTGTCTCTATTGAAGCCAGCTGTGCATGTGGATTCCTCCCCCCCCTGTGGTGATTGATGTGAACCTGAGTATGAGATCGAGCAGATTTTGGATTCTCGATGGGTGCGTAACTCGGTACAGTACCTTGTTCATTGGAAGGGGTATGAGTTTGAAGAGAAATCTTGGGTGCCGGATCATCGCATGCATGCTGAGGAACTTAAACAAAAATTCCATGGTCTGCATCCTGAGAAGCCACGCAGGACGTGTCCGGAGTCCACGCCTCAAGGGAGGGGGGGGTACTGTAATGAACACTGGAGAGGCAGCTGTGGTGAACAGCGCTACCACCACAGCTGCCTCCG
This sequence comes from Hyperolius riggenbachi, assembly GCF_040937935.1. NCBI lineage: Eukaryota > Metazoa > Chordata > Amphibia > Anura > Hyperoliidae > Hyperolius > Hyperolius riggenbachi. Next base: position 324,292,365 of record NC_090648.1, read on the forward strand.
TCTCCCTGCCTAGTAGTCTACCCGCCTAGCACGCCAAGGACGGGTTTGTCCGCCGCACATAAGGTCGCCTTGTCGCGTGCGCGCGCACAGACAGGACCTTTATGCGGGGAGGAGGCGCGTCAGCTGACCGGCCGGTCGGCTGACATCAGAGGAGACACTCGCCGCTCCTCATTGGCTGAGAGGAGTAGGCGTGCCGGAGGGGTCTCCTCTGCTTCATAAGCCAAGCTGAATCACTTGCAACTTGTCTGCTGTTGCGAATACTTCGTGTTAGCACTCAGACCTTTTGATAGCTTAATTATCTAACTTGATAGACTGTATATTATCTGTGTATGACTCTGGTTCATTCTGAATACTCTTCCGCTCAGTGATTCTGTACTTCTGTCTTCTGATTTTGTACTGTATCTGTCTGTCCGTTGCCAACCCGATTAGTCTGACCACTCTACTCTCACCAGAGGGCCCTGACTCTGGTGAGGGGCTCTGTACTGTTAGGACCCACCAGCTCCTCTGGTGAGGTATTGCTAAACCTATCAGTACTACTGTTGCACCAAGCACTATACTTTGCTAGTAGCTATCACATCAGCTGTCTGGTATACTTGTAGTATTGGTGATTCTGCAGATCACCATATAATCCGGTATATATCTGTATTATAGGTGATACTGCAGATCACCTAATAATCAGAACTCTGTTTCTTGCTGACACAAATCGTTACATTGTGTTGCGGGTATGGACCTTTAGTCTTTGTAACATAGGATGACTGTACGCATTCAAGTTTATATATCATAATTTCCTTTGCCACTGATTTTAATCTGCTACCATTTGCCAAAGTCCTCACCTTCCAGAAATATATTTTTGTTTCAGGTCCAAAATTGTTGTCATCGCATCAGTCCAGTTTATATTCTTTACCCGTTTCTGTAATTATTTAATTTAAAAGGGGAAGATTTAAAGCCCTCCATCCCCATTTGTCCTGATGGGGCTGACATCTTAAACCTGGACACCTACCAACCATATTTTCTATCATATTACCCTATCACAAGGCAATGATGGGACTTTTCTTTGAATATCCTATTCTACCCACACAGCAGTGGGGGCTGCAGTTATTAAATTGCAGTGCTGTCTTGCATGTCACAGTATTGCCATAGGCATCTTTTAGGAGGAGCCAGATGCCAACATTTTCATTCCCTACTACAACGGATACATCAAAATCAAGGGTTTGATTTTGTATCTCTACACCATCCACTATCCACCACCGGTAACCCACCAAGTAGTTTGAGTACTTTGAATGCAGTTTATTAGGCCCATCTAAACAATAGGATTGCTGACTATTCCTGCTACATAGCAGAAATCTAAGTTGTCCAAATGACTGAGGCTGTATTAGCTAGTATTTCAAAGGAAATCAAGGTGTGAGACCTATCAAAGCTGCCATATTTATGTATTTTTAAACAGTACCAGTTGCTTGGCAATCCTGCTGATCTTTCCAGTCAGGAGGGCCTAAATCACACACCTGAAACAAGCATGTAGCTACTTTTGTCAGATCTGCATGCTTGTTCAAGGTCTATGGCTTAAAGTATTAGAGGCAGAGGAATAGCAGGACAGCCAGGCAATGAGCATTGTTTAAAATGAAATAAACATGTCAGCCTCCATATCCTTCTCACCTCGAGTTCCTTTTAAAGGAGTTGGGTGACCATGCTATTACAGATGTCCAGTAGGATGCTGACACCACAACAATTGTGACCACAGTGTATGCAAGGAGACATTATTGTCCCACCCAGGATTCCTTGGACCCGCCCACAGATTGGCTGCTGCGGAGCCAGGTGGAATATGGGTTTCTTTGCTTAAATTCAGATGGTCAGATTGCTGATGTTCAATACAAGACTCCCAAAATTGAATTTGCAATGTTCACAAAGAGTATGACGTTAACCCAAACATGAACATGAGCTCTACTGCTCTGATGTTGCAATTGCAAAATAAGTTAAGATGTTGCTGTTAAGATGAGTTAAGATGTTGATGATTACAATGAGGATCTGTGTTATTATTGCTGTCAGTTATTATGACTGTTATTATTATGATGATGATCTTTAATAACGATTGTTTTTCAGCTATTTTTACTATAAACAACTAATGATCTCTTCCAAGAAAATGATGTGCCAATTATTTAGCTTTTATCCTGTTATGTATTATAATCTGTACCCTAAGTCATACTCACCAACATTCATGGCTGCTTTCACAGTGGGACGTTACAGGCGCATGTTAGTGCAGCCTGTGAGGCAGCCCAACTCACAGCAATGAAAAATCAATGGGCTGTTCACAGTGCCCATATTGCGTTACGCTGTAACGCAGCAGGCAAAAACAAAGTGCTGCGTGCTGTGCGTTATAAGCGGCTAAGCCACTTTAGACTGTTTGCACATGCTCAGTAGTGTTGGAGCAGGAGGTCTCCCATCCTCCTCCGCGGCCAGGCACATGGCTAATTAATATTCACTGCACGGTGTGACGTGCAGTGTTTACTTCCTGGAGCGCCGCTCTATGCGGCGATTGGCTGGCGGGACCACGTGATGCCGCATGCGTCCAAGAGTACGCATCATGGCATCACAGGATGCATGAAGAGCCGCTTAACACGGCTCGATCTGACGTCCAGCTTCTACCCCACTATGCGTTGCGTTAGGTGCACGTTATGCGACCTTAAAGGGAACCTTAACCGTGGGCCCAAAAAAAAATTCACTTACCTGGGGCTTTCCCAAGCCTCCTGCAGCCGTCCTGTGCCCGCGCCGGTCCTTCGGTGCCCTCCGGTCTCCCTCCGTGGCTAAGTTTCGTTTTCGGCCGACCGCCAGTCGTCCTCCGGCAAAGCGTCCTCTTCTTCCGTATTCCCCGTCGTAAAGAGCCGTAAAGCTCATCCGCATGACGCAAGACGCGTCATGCGGGCGCGCTTTACGGCTCTTTACGACGGGGAATGCGGAAGAAGAGGACGCTTTGCCGGAGGACGACTGGCGGTCGGCCGAAAACGAAACTTAGCCACGGAGGGAGACCGGAGGGCACCGAAGGACCGGCGCGGGCACAGGACGGCTGCAGGAGGCTTGGGAAAGCCCCAGGTAAGTGAATTTTTTTTTGGGCCCACGGTTAAGGTTCCCTTTAACGTAGCATGTAACGCAACGTCTTAGTGGGAAAGAAGCCTTACTGTATGTAAAAATGACTGTTAGTTTCACTGAGATACTTATCCTGCTTAAGCTGGCCACTAACGGTCCAATTTCTAGCGAAAAATCGTTTGAGCGATCAGAAATTCTGATCGAACGAAAAATCGTTCACTACACCATCAACTAACCAATTATTGCTTCCTATCTATCACGACCACCAAGAAAATCCAAATTTTCGTTCGACGAAAATTCATTCGGGCGACATTTTTTTCACTCGTTCATAATCGATTGTGTCCACCAATGGAGATTATTTACAACCAATCTGATCAGAATTTCTGATCGCTCGAACGATTTTTCGCTAGAAATTGGACCGTTAGTGGCCAGCTTTACAACTATCATTTTATAAAGCTGATTTACAGCTGAAATAACAATGCCATATATAACAACCCCAAATACTTCCCACCCTTGTGTTCTTGGGCTGCAAACTTATCTGTCTCCCTGGAAAAGTTTTAGGTTAATTGAAGATCGGTGCCCAATAGTTCTGTCACAAATATTACGTGTCTCTAGATGGTGATGGTTAGCCAATGGGAGCAGCTTAGTGGGGCAGGAAGAGATAGGCACAATCTAGAGTCTCAGTCCATACAAAGGAAACAAGACTTTTTTCAAAGCAAAGAAAACTAACCCTAAAGTCAAATGTGGAGCAATTACACGTTGGCAACCTGTGTAATATTTTCACAGTTCTTTAATTCTCAGGATTTGGACACAGGAATACTTAGGTTTGGCTCCAGTAGATCAAAATCTTTGGTATTTTCCATCTGATCTCTTTTTATTGTAAATTGATAGCAGTTTGCAATTGGGTTGTATCTTGAATTATTCTTATGGATGTGGTCAGTGATGTAAATAGAAATAATGTGATTACATCTCAATAAATGTGGCCAGCAGTACTGTCCTAATGTCAGTTTCTACTTTTAAAAATCAAAGTTGTCTAGACTCAAGAGAATTAAAAGCAGAGAAGCAGTACGCCAGCCAGGAGAGCACCATGTTTTTCAATAAACTCTCTATAGTACTTCACTATCCGGTCACTCTAAAAACCATCAGCAAAGGATTTTGATCGTTAAATAATCAACCTTAATGCGTCCCTGAAGCAAGAAAATAAAAATAAAACTACCTATATTCCGGTGTATAAGACGATAAGTGTACCTGCGCCGCTTCACTACAGTCCTCAGCAGCGAGTTCTGGGAGGCGGTAACAGGATAGGGTGTATCACCCGGCATCAATGACACCCGGCGTATAAGATGACACCTGACTTTTCAGAAGATTTTCAATGGTTAAAAGGTAGTCTTATACGCCAGAATATACAGTAGATACTTACTTCCACAGTGGGAAGCCTTTGCATTGTCCAGAGGCTTCCCAGATCCTCATACAGCCCACCATTCCAGCACTGGATCCTTGACAGAAGCTTGTTAAATAGGTTTATCATGGTCTCTCTCCCACCATGTATGAGTGCAACCAGATAGGGAACGTGAAAGTAAGGTCTGTGCATGCTCAGTAGAGCATGTACACAAAAAAATGCATTCCAGTGAGAACTAGCCAATTGGTTAACATTTGTTCTTAGTTTAAATCAGTTGTTCTGTGCAGAAAATACACACAAAAATAGACAAGTGTAACCCCAGCCTCATTCTAAACCCTTAACTGGGCATGGTAAACTCCCAAAGCAACAAAGGAATTATATTGACTGTGTAAATTACAAGTATTACCTTTGGGATTAAATTTATGTTGAACTGTGTACCTATCAACACTGACCTAAGACCTCTTCTGCTTGCTGTTTAGCGTTAGAGTAAAGCTAAGGTCACACTTGTCCATGCAGTAAGCCATCACTTTTCTGCCATTGGCATTTTTTGTGTTTTGTCCTGTATTGGCTTTTTTCCATGTGCAATTTCATGCATTTTTCATGCGTTTCCCTTTGCATTTTTAAATATTATTCTTATTTAAAAAAATCTTTTTCAAATTAGTTTTTACCTTATTTGGTCAAAAACGCATCAAACATGCAGCACATGCTTAGTAAAGAGACATTAGGAATGCACTGCATGCAGAACACATGCGTTCTGCATACATTATGCAGAAAGAATGAACTTGTTCAGCATTTTTAAACTGCATCCCAAAAAACGAATTGAAAAAATCGTTATATTACAATTTCTGTGCGGCCCATAGACTATCATTATGTGCATTCTTAAATGCGTTTTCAAAAACGCATGCAATTCAAAGAAGTGTGACTCCAGCCTTAAGGTTTATTGAAAGGTCACACCTAATTCATATGAACTACAAAGTTCTACCGTCTCTTACATATAAAAGGTTTTTCATTTAATGTAGACATTCTAGAAAATGTCACCTACTATCGATTATGCGTCCTACTTTTGTCACATGGTCACACCATATTGACTCACTTACCACAGCTGAACCCAGAGAAGACAGGAAGCAATTTATACTGCAGTACCAAACATTTATACTGTGTTTCCCTGAAAATATGACACTGTCTTATATTAATTTTTTTTTTCAAAATATGTGCTAGGGCTTATTCTTGGGGAGGTCTAATATTTTGTGGGGGTAGCCAGATCCCCCCTGTATATAGCCAGTGTATATAGTCAGACCCCCCCTTATATAGCTAATGTATATAGTCAGATTCCCCTTGTATATAGCCAGTATATATGGTTAGACCCCACACTGTATATAGTCAGACTCCCCCCCATATAGCCAGTGTATATTGCCAGGCCTCCCTGTACAGCCAGTGTATATAGGCAGACCTCCCTCCCGTATAGCCAATGTATATAGTCAGACCACCACCCCCAGTCAGACCCCTCCCCCCCGTATAGCCAGTGTATATAATCAGACTCCCTCATGCTCGCCCGCTGGCTCACTGTACCTAATCTGCTCCTGCTCCTGGCCCCCATCTTAAGGTCTGGATCCCCCTGCAGTTTATCAGAGAATCAGAATCAGAATCATTTATTTCGCCAAGTACAACGGAGGTTGTACCCGGAATAGTTTTTGGCTCATACAGGGTCGGTAATAGTACAAACACATACATGCGATCTTCAACACATACAATCAGATACAGTATAGTACGAAGCAAGCATATACCTATATATACACATATGGCACTTGACTATAGTGGAGGACGCGTGGGGGAATTCTGGAGTGCTATGTGAGGGGAGCAGCCCCAACTACTGGCGGCGCTCGCACTGCTCTGCAGCAGTTCCAGATACCCCACAGTGTGTCCTGGAAAAGAGTGGATAGCAGAGAGAGAGAGAGAGAGAAGGGATAGCGAACGAGAGAATTGGAAAGAAGGAAAGAGAACCCAAGCAAGAGGAGAGAGGCAAAGAGTTCTTTCAGGGCTGCAGATTGAACCCCCCCTCCGTACAGTCCGACAATTAGTCCAAGCAGAGGGGGGGCCCAGTGCACCTGGTAGCAAAAAGAACACGGAGCCAGTTCTGGTGGAGAAAACTGGGCCTTCCAGGGATCCAGGGCTGTGGTGTAGGCTGGTCAGAGTGGCCTGGTGGATGAGAGCAGAGGGGACTCCAGAGCTGCACTGTGCTGTTGAAGACTGCAAGGCTTGGTGGTGGGGAGCAGGGCCTGGCTTGTTTCAGTGGCGTGTATGGAGCAGGAGAGGGATCAGGGTGAGCGGAGGCGCACATCCCCCTACGGGTCACAGTGGTGGAGGGGCCGCAGCCATGCATCTCGGTGATGAGGGAGCAGAGAGAGTGGTGATGCACATACCTCTCCCGGCTGCGGCGGTGGAGCTGTCTGCTTTGTTACTGTGATGGCGTCCCCGGGCAGCGGCGGTGTAGTGGCCCCACATGGAGAAGCGGATCAGGCATCTTCCGGGTCCGCAGATGGTGTCAGGGCAGCCACATACGACGATTTTTTAACCCAGGCAGTGGTGTTGAAGTTGAAGCAGTGCGGAGCAGGCAGTCCCCGGGTCCTCGGCTAGCAGCTGCATTCCCTGAAAGGCGTCTGGTTGCCCCGGCAGCAGTGTTGTGGCTGCCCCTCGTGGTATCCAGCGGGACTCTGTTCCAAAGGCGATGTGCAGCCAGCAGGGATAGAGATGTGCGGTGGCAGGGGGGCTGGCTTGAGAGACGGCAGCGGGCAGCAAGAGTCAGGCAGCAAGCAGCGAGCACGAGTGCCTGAACAGCTGATCGGCTGTCAGCCCGTAGCTAGCAGGCGCCCTGGGCTAGCGGGGTGGCATGCGGCCCGCATGGTGTCATCCCCCATGGCTGGAACGTGGGAAGGACGCTGGGAGCCGTCCCGGATCACAAGCAGCGGTGCCGTGGTGAGACCAGCGTGGGTGGCGATGCTGATGGTCTGGAAGCAGCGTGCAGGGGATCGGCAGGTCCGAGTGGCCTCTCCATGCCTGCGCACCGCACGTGGCCCCGAACAGCTGATTCCCTCGCCGACCTGCAGACCGCGGCGCGTGGCAGGAGCAGAGGAAGACCAGCGTGCCCACGTCCTACGCATCCCTGCCCAGCATGGAGAGGAGCTCAGAGGTGAGTGCAGGGAGAGATTACATCTAAAAAAGTAAAAAAGACCGGAGCCCTGTGGCCGTGGCATCCGAGTCCGGCGCCATCCTTATGCCAGCATAGCGGCGCACATACCAGCGGAGACTTGCGGCGAAAGCAGTTATAGTAATGTATCCTGTAACAGCACCAACAGAAAGTAAACAGAGGTCACTTCCTGTATAGGGCAGCACTGTAACTGAATACATAACCGTAGTTGCTTTTGCAGTAAGTCTCCACTGATGTGCTCACCGCTTATGCAGGGGGATCCGGACTTTAAGCTGGGGGCCAGATTCAGGAGCATATTAGTTAAAGAGGGCGGCTGAGCGAGCAAGCAAAGAATGTCTTCCACTAGGTCTTATTTTCGGGGGATGTCTTACATTTCAAACATGCTTGAAATATAAGATAGGTCTTATTTTGGGGGGGATGTCTTATTTTAGGGGAAAGACGGTTATTACTCATCATCCTTATTGCCTTTGTCATTTGCCTTTGCTTAAAACTGGATAACAGGACTTTAATTTTTAGCATTGTATTTGCAAACTTGTGCCTCATCAAATGGAGAAACAAAAATCCAGCACAAGTTTTGTGGACAATCAGTAGACTAGCAAACTATATTGGTGGTAAGTGTCAAAATCCCATTTATCTTTGTGATCACTCTATCCTGTTTATTCATGCATGACTAGTTTTGAAGGTTAGAAAACAGAAAAAGCTTGAGTCATGGGATGTGCTGATCACAGTGGAAGCAGTGACTCTCCCATTAGTATGACTAAATAAGTAATTAAGAATGGAGTTACATGAGACAGACAAGAAGGCTGATGGAAACCACATACTGAGAGATCCCCAGCAGTGCAGTGATTTAAGGCTGATATGGCATCTGAATATTAAATTAATAGCATAAATGTATGAAGCATTATTTTCAGTCCACACAATTCACCATACATGTGGACTTTTGTGGTGCTGTGTGTTTAGGAAGGACATTATTTTGCAATACAAAACAAAACATATCCAACAAGACCTGGGCAAGAAAAACCACTTGCCTCCCTCCTCATTTCTTCTATTTTTGCCTACTCCAAACACACATTTTGTACAAAACAAAAGTCGATCTACTGTAAGTTAACACAATACACTGTTTTTTAATGCATATTTATACAAGGCAAAAACTTCACCATTACCCCTGTGAAAAAGTAGTTGTCCTCTTCATCATTTGATCAACCAACGATCAAAATTTCAATGATAATAGGTATCCACTCTATTGAATTCAAGCATCACTGAAAAATATCTTTTCCAGAAGCTCCCTAAATTCTCATCAAGCAGCACACCCTGTATGAGCAGCCAAAATTTCAGACCATTAGCACCATGATATACTGATACTTAACAATAGTCAGGAGGACCTCAGTCATTTTACTTTCAGTGATCTGGAAGTAATACAAATTGAGCATGATGTTGAGGTCCATAATGAGAGGTTACCTTCAGTAAAAACTGCATGAATACATGTTTTTTGTATTAGGTACAATGATATAACTAGGAAAAGTGCTACTCCTCAGGAGGAAGTCCCTCAGTGGCAGGAGGAAGTATATCCCCTTTGACCTTTCAAGCATCTTTATTAGTTCTTTAATGTGGTGGATGGCTTCACTGATGACTAATAAGGGAATCATTAGCTTCCATTAATATCAGTTCCACTCACATCTGTTCTAATTTTCAGAATCCTGGATAATGTAATTTATTATATGTTCAGTTCACATACTGATCAGCCAAAACACCTGCTGAATAATGTGTAAACACACACACACACACACACACACACACACACACAGCATTTTACCAGCGCATTTAACAAATAATCAGTGTATACTGACACAGCCAGCTACAAGATCTGAAAGAAAACTTGGTTCTTAAAGGACATCCGAGGCGGGAAAAAAAACTGAGATAAACAATTGTATCTGTCCTCCTACTTCTAAAAATGCCTTTTAAAGCGGAATATAACCCTGCATTTCAACTTTGCTCTAAAACATTATTTACAGTATATTATATGCAACCAGCATTTTTTTTTACTAGACCAGCATTGGAAGGGTTACACAGGGCTTTAAAGTCCCTAGAGATTTCTGCAGATGCATCCGAACTTGAGTTAGATACTTTTTGTTTACATGAATGTATCTAAGTGTTTATTGTGACTCATCTCTCTCACTGAGAAGGAGTTGGAGGACAGCCAAAGAGTGTGTAACATTTCTAAATATATACATATAACTAAATAGAATGTAACTATCTGAACGTCTGCACGGAACTTAAAACCTCTGTGTTTAACCCTTCCAATGCTGGTCTAGTAAAAAAAAAATGCTTTTTGCATATAATATGCTGTAAATAATGTTTTAGAGCAAAGTTGAAATGCAGGGTTATATTCCGCTTTAAAGTTACCCCACAGTTTTATTTCATATTGAAATCAACTTTTTAAGCTGTTACTGTTTCATGGCCTTTTCTCAATGACACATTAATTGAAGTATGCCAGGGCTAAAATATATGAACTACTGACGCTTTTTAGCTCTTTCCTGCCCTTAGAAGCCATGTATTGCCACAAAAAGTGTTTTATGGCTGCAATTCCTTATCAATGAGGGCTACGCTAGAGTCTGACCCAGACAGGGACTGCCACTTAAACTACCTGCTTTTTAGCTCTTTCAGGCAGAGAAAGAAAAAATGGAACACAGCCTGTGTGACATTTCCTGGCTGATCTGAAGTTTATACAAGTAACTGTTATCAACAATACCTTCAAAGCTTGCAAATCAATATAAATGTTAGTTTGGAAGATAAGCTTTATTTTGATGATGATTTTCTATGGCCAATATATAATGGGTGCATAAAAAAAATGGGAAACTATATAGACATTTGTGAGGATCAGCCAAAGAAGTCATTTTATGCAACTTTAAAGGGAAGCTGAAGTGAGAACTGTTTAGGGGCTGCCTTATTTAATTCCTTATAACCATACCAGTTGCCTGGCAGTCCTTCTGGTCTATTTGGAAGCAGTTGTGTCTGCATAACACCAGAAACAAGCATGCAGCTAATCTTGTCAGTTCTGGCAATAATGTCAGAAACACCTGATCTGCTGCATGCTTGTTCAGGGGCTGAGGCTGAAAGGATTAGAGGCAGGGGATCAGCAGGACAGCCAGGTAACTGGTATTGCTTAACCATTTACCGACAAGCATACGTATTAAAACGTCATGCTTTAGCCTATTAACGGCAACATGACGTTTTAATACGTCGCGCGATCCCGCCGCCGCTCCGCACGTGTGTGCGCCGCCACCGCCGCCGTTTCTGTCGGGATCCCGTGTTTAGTGATTGGGGAAGAGGATCGAGCGGTCCTCTACCCAATCGCAATGCCTGGAGTGAATGGACGTGACCACGAACAGCGGCCACCTCCATTCACAAAACAGGAAACTGTTACAGTTAAATAAAGTGTAAAAAAAAAGAAAAAGTGATCACTTCCACTAACCGGAGTGTTCACTAGCGCCATCTTGTGGCTAAAAAGTATATTACACACACAAACACATACATATATAGGTACATACACATTATTAATAAAATTAATAAAATTACACTTCCAACCCTCCCCCCCCCCCTCCAAAAAAAACACTTTAAAAAAAATAAGCTTAAAATCAATAAATAGTTGCCTTAGGGACTCAGCTTTTTTAATCTATATTTTATTAAGGAAAATTAATTTTAATTTATTACATAGGGGCTTATAATTCTGGCCAGAACAAAAAAAAAAACTGAAAAATAACACCTATACTTCAAAATAATATATTGTCGCCGTACATTGTGATAGGGACATAATTTAAACTGTTTAATATTTGGGACAACTGGGTAAATAAAATGTGTTGGTTTTATCCAAAGGAGAATGTTTAATTTTAAACTATAATGGCTGAAAACTGAGAAGAAATGATTTTTTTTCCATTATATTTGTATTTTTCCCATTAAAACGCATTTAGAATAAAAAAATTCTTAGCAAAATGTACTACCCACAGAAAGCCTAATTGGTGGCGAAAAAAATGAGGTATAGATCATTTTCTTGTGATAAGTAGTAATAAAGTTATTAGGGAATAAAAGGGAGGAGCACTGACAGGTGAAAATTGCTCTGGTCCGTTAGGGTAAAAACCCTTGGGGGTGAACTGGTTAAAAGGAAATATATATGCCAGCCTCCATATCCCTCTCGCTTCATGTGTCCTTTAAGGCCAACATTGGAAAGACACCCATCCTTTAGTTTAGAACCTTGGATGTTACAGAATCCCTAAGGGGCATTTCTGGACCTCCCAGTAGACAGTGACAATGTGCAATGGTAGAGAATTATTTGCTCTATTTTAATAGCTTTGTTAGAAGGGAACACTTAACAACACAATGTAACTCCAAGTCAATCAAACTTCTGTGAAATCAAATCAACACTGATTAACAATCACATGCTTTTGTGCAAATGGAATAGACAGCAGGTGAAATTATAAGCAATTAGCAAGACATCCCCAATAAAGGAGTTGTTCTGCAGGTGGTGGCCACAAACCACTTCTCAGTTCCTACATTTTCTGGTTGATGTTTTGGTTAATTTTGAATGCTGGCGGTGCTTTCACTCTAGTGGTAGCATGAGACGGAGTCTACAACCCACACAAGTGGCTCAGGTAGTGCAGCACATCCAGGATGGCACATCAATGCGAGCTGTGGCAAGAAGGTTTGCTGTGTCTGTCAGTGTGGTGTCCACAGCATGGAGGCACTACCAGGAGACAGTCCAGTACATCAGGAGACGTGGAGGAGATGGTAGGAGGGCAGCAACCCAGCAGCAGGACTGCTAGCTCCGCCTTTGTGCGAGGAGGAACAGGAGGAGCACTACCAGAGCCCTGCAAAATGACATCCATCGGCCACAAATGTGCATGTGTCTGCTCAAACAGTCAGAAACATATGACATGTGGGTGGTATGAGGGCCTGACGTCCACAGGTGGGGGTTGTACTTACAGCCCAACACCATGCAGGACATTTGGAATTTCCCAGAGAACACCAAGATTGGCAAATTCGCCACTGCCGCCCTGTGCTCTTCACAGACCAAAGTAGGTTCACACTGAGCACATGTGGCAGATGAGTCTGGAGACGCTGCCGAGAATGTTCTGCTGCCTGCAACATCCTCCAGCATGACCGACTTGGCAGTGGGTCAGTAATGGCGTGGGGTGGCATTTCTTTGAGGGGCTGCACAGCCCTCCATGTGCTCGCCAAAGGGTAGCCTGACAGCCATTAGGTACCGAGATGAGATCCACAGACCCCTTGTGAGACCATATGCTAGTGCGGTTGGCCCTGGGTTCCTTCTAATGCAAGACAATGCTAAACCTCATGTGGCTGGAGAGTGTCAGAAGTTCCTGCCAGATGAAGGCATTGATGCTATGGACTGGCCCGCCCATTCCCCAGACCTGAATCCAATTTAGCACATCTGTCTCACTCCATCCACCAATGCCACGTTATACCACAGACTGTCCAGGATTTGGGGGATGCTTTAGTCCCGGTCTGAGATCCCTCAGGAGACCATCCGCCACCTCATCAGGAGCATGCCCATGCTAGGTAGGGAGGTCATACAGGCATGTGGAGGCCACACACACTACTGAGCCTCATTTTGTCTTGTTTCAAGGACAAGACTATATATACTCTGTAAAGTGCTGCAGAAGATGTTGGCACTATATAAATTCTAAATAATAATAATAAGTGTTGTCATTTAAATAAATACTTTTTGTGTTCCCATCAATAAATGAAATTAGTGAAAATGGGTATTAGTATTGTTATCCTGTTCCTTTGTCACTGGAGAAAAGAATGGATTTGTCTTCGTCTTATAAATGATTGTAAGCTCACAAGGGTAGGGCTTTCCCATGGAGTTTCTTTTCTCTGCTTTACTGGTTCTACCAAATGAACATACACTAGTAGTGTCTCAGTTGTCCGGCACCAACGGGGATCAGCTGATGCTGAATAAGTGTGCTTTCTGGTTGCTTGAAACACAATGTTAAAAATAGGCCCAGCAAATACAATAAAAAACAATAAAAAAACCCACTCTATATACATACCATGAACTCTGTATTAAACGTTAAAATACAGTAATTTAAAGTATATTAACCATGGGGGATCTGTGGAACCTAGTCTTTAAAGGATACATGATGCAAAGTTAAGAAAGAAAAGTTTTACTCACCTGGGGCTTCTTCCAGCCCCTAGAAGTCTATCTGGTCCCACAACACAGTTCTGCTCTGCACAAGGCCACCACTGTCCCCTCCATACGTTTGCAACCTGCAGCAAGGTCGTGGTCTACTGCACATGCACGGGTGCCCTGGGCGCCTCTCATAATCGTGTTCCATTGGCCGCAGAAGACTATGACCCTGCCGTAGGTTATGATTTTACAGAGGGGACAGCGGCGGCCTGAAACAGAGCAGAACTTGGTGTGGTATGGGATAGACTTCTAGGTAAACTTTTATCTCTTTACTTTGCCTCATGTATCCTTTAAGCACACCCTCAGCATAAGAAGTTTACTACTGTGAACACTGACGGCGAACTGCTGGTTAGATAGCCGGGACTCTACTGTATTTGTATTGCTGGATGTTGAAAAACTATGCATCAACTTTCAATTATACCATGAATAAACTATGGATATGTGTATGGTACCTACTATGGTTTGTATTGTACTCTGTACAGTGTCAAAGATGCTAAACTAACATTAATTTTTAAAGGTAGAGAAATATCTTCTTTTTTTTGGGGGGGGGGGGGGGGTTGCTAGAAGAGTGACTGCGAAAAAGGGTGACAGAGGGGACAAGCAATGTTACAGTGTCTCTGGAGGAAAGAATATATTGGACTTATGAAATTGTTTAAATGTAAAGAAAGATTTCAGTTTTGTTGTTTGAATGGCAATAACAAAAGAAGAGTGACAGAGGTCACATTCAGTGCTAGAATGCCACTTTGTCACTGGAAAAGGTCCAAAATGCAGAGATATATTTAATTTTTCTTTGAAGAGCAAAAGCAGAACAGAGTGACAGAGGGTACCAGCAGTGTCACACGGGGTAAAGAATCTATGGCTTATCAAAATCTTGGAAATGTAAAGAATGTAAAGAAATGGCATGTTTTTGTCTTACAAAAAGCCACCACAAACAATGTCACGGTGTCACTTTGTCAATGAAGGAAATAATCTATTTATCGTGGAAAATTCTTGAAATGTAGATAAAAACGATATTGTTTTTGTTTGAGCAGCAATAACAGAAACCAGTAAAAAGGCCATCACAAGCAACCTCTCTCTGCATATGTTCTAAATACATACTGTATAATACATTATTTCCTCACAAAAAAAAGATCAGATTATGTCACAATTAGGAAATTGTGTACCTTAAAAGCTTTGGGTAGCATCACATTAAGTGATGTTAGGCCTCGTTCAGACTATACGCGCTGCCGTGCGCATCTTGTCAGCACGTATAGTGTGCGACATGCAAGAACAGTAGGAGGGCATAGACAGCCCTTCTACCTTTCCCAGATTGCGCTATTGCATGCTGCACGCATTTTTGGGAATCGCAGCGCAGATCCCATTCATTGTAATGAATGGGATCTGCAGCGCAGCGCATAGTAGCGCAGATGGTGTGCGATCAGACGCGTTGTGTTCCGATCGCACAGCCATCTGCGCTAAATGATGTGAACAAGGCCTAATTTATGCATTATATGCCATTCCTACCTCTTACCTGTTACAATTACAGCAAATTTCAACAAGTAATAACAAATTAGTCAACCTTACATCACCCCAAATCAGCCTCCACTAATTGTTAAATTAAAAAATAAAATACAAATGTTTTGTAGCTTCCGTGCTTTAGGCCTCGTTCACATCATTAGTGCAGATGGCTGTGCGATTGGAACGCAACGCGTCCGATCGCACGCCATCTGCGCTCCTATGCGCTGCGCTGCAGATCCCATTCATTACAATGAATGGGATCTGCGCTGCGATTCCCAAAAATGCGTGCAGCACGCGATAGCGCAATCGCGCTGCCACGCAGCGCATATGATGGGAACGGTAGAAGGGCTGTCTATGCCCTTCTACCGTTCTTGCGTGTCGCACACTATACGCGCTGCCAAAATGCGGACGGCAGCGCGTATAGTCTGAACGAGGCCTTACTGTTTCATCACTGTTGTATGGCTTCCTCTTTAGATCACTCCATCAGGTGTGATTATGCAACATCCAGGAGCTTGGCAGTTCAGGCCACTCCTCCTGGATTGTACTGCCAAGCTCTCCCCCACAGAGCATAGAACTTTAACCTAATTTTGAGACACAGCACTAGCCCTCGTTAGGGGGAGAAGGAAAAGTCTGGTGCAGTTAAGTGACCTTGCTGAAGACTGGTAGCCTGAAAGAGTACATATGAAATGGCAGCTTTCATTTGGGGTGCAGGGAGGAAAATAATGTCTGGCCCTACTGATTACCTAATTTATTTTGTTGTGAACGTAATTCGGGGTCCAGCTATTAATTACATAGTGACATTTATATCTTAAACAATATCAGTTATGCCATCCAAATTACACAGAAGTAAACAGCTTTCGTATTCCGTTGGCTATGGATTTTTGCATGGAGGCATCTTTAGCAGGCATATGTGATAAAATAGTATTGCTAAGTCTAGCATGCCTAGAGCACTTTCATGAAAAGATAATTTGGCTGAATTACTCACATCACTTTCAGACATGCAATTTACAGTACCAGCTTTTGTTATAACAACTGCTAATGCATATTATTCATGGTATATCAGCTTGAAAATATAAAGCTGTCTTCTGTTTTACAGGGAATGTGGGCATTCTGTGTGTTTTTAAACGCTACAGTGATTATATTTGTCTATGGCTCATACAGGGCCAGATTTACATCTCACGAACTTACAGAAGGCTGGATGCCTCAAACTCTGCCCCCAGCAGGTGTCATACCCTCTTTGACAACCACTTCATAATGATAAACACCCAAAAAGTATGCTGGAATAAATGAACTTTGAAGAAGAAGAGCTGACAGAAGTCATACATTGCATTTCCTTGTAAAATTTCTGAATTGTGAGGGGAGAGAACAGGCAGACAGAAACAAGCAGTGAAATGAGGTGGGGCTAGCTGCTGTATTCACCCTCTAGGCACGTGTCTGCTGTGCCTATTAGTACCAGGGGCGTAGCAATAGGGGGTGCAGAGGTAGCGACCGCACCGGGGCCCTTGGGCCAGAGGGGCCCCGAAGGGTCCACCCTCTATCACAGTATTAGCTCTCTATTGATCCTGTGAGGGTAATGATCACTTCTATAGATGCTTTGAATAGTTGTAATCCTTAACACACTGTTCCCAATCCCCTTTTTGCACCTCTGATACTGTGGTTGTCCTTGGCAAGTTTTGGTGCGCTGTATCAATTGCTATGTATAAAGTTCTTGGGGGGGCCCTAATGTAAAACCTGCACCAGGGCCCACAGCTCCTTAGCTACGCCACTGATTAGTACATTTGATTCCGAGCTTGTATAAGGTTAACCACTTGCCGACCGCACGCTTATACCGAGCGTCGGCAAAGTGGCAGCTGCAGGACCAGCGACGCAGTACTGCGTCGCCAGCTGCAGGCTGATTAATCAGGAAGCAGCCACTCGCGCGAGCGGCTGCTTCCTGTCAATTTACGGCGGGGGGCTCCGTGAATAGTCTGCTGGCCGCCGATGGCGGCTCGCAAGCTAAATGTAAACACAAGCGGAAATAATCCGCTTTGTTTACATTGTACGGCGCTGCTGCGCAGCAGCGCCGTAAGGCAGATCGGCGATCCCCGGCCAATCAGCGGCCGGGGATCGCCGCCATGTGACAGGGGACGTCCTGTCACTGGCTGCACAGGACGGATAGCGTCCTGTGCAGCCCCGATCACCGGGGGGACAGGTAGGAGAGGGAGGGGGGTGAATGTCGCCGCGGAGGGGGGCTTTGAGGTGCCCCCCCCCGCAACTAGCCTGCCCACCAGAGCGATCAGACCCCCCCTGCACACCATCCCCATAGGGGGGGAAAAAGGGGGGCGATCTGATTGCTCTGCACGAAACCTGATCTGTGCTGGGGGCTGCAGAGCCCACCCAGCACCGATCACAAAAAATAACGCTGGTCATTAAGGGGGGGTAAAGGGTGGGTCCTCAAGTGGTTAAAGATGATACCTTACAATGGTTGCTGATCAGGTTCTAACCATAATGCTGTAGAGATGACTGATAAAATAACATCTATAATAACCAAGAGGAAGCCAACCAGAAAAGGAGAAATCATCAATTCCTATAGTCTAAAGGCTGCGCATCCCTGACCCAATACTATACAATTGAATGGTTAATCGCTGTGGCGCACACCGCCCCCCCTGGACTAAAATGTACGCCCGCATCCAAACAATGCAATACTGGTCTATGGAGAAATTTTAGCTTCCATCATAGTTTTGCATGCAAAAATATAGATATACTGGACATCTGCACCAACGTTGAGGTAAATCTCCAGAGCAGATGTCCTAACACTAAACTGACCTAAGTTAAAAGCAAATGTCTTTACCCTATAGTCTATATACCTAGTCTGCATATATGATAGGGACATCAATCGGATTGACAGCAGTATGTTTTGTTTTAAGGCATATTTGCACAGAGGAATCCTATATATTACGGTAGTACCTAACTGTCCCTGCATCATCCTCCTGTCCGTGTTTTTGTGCTACTGCGCATGTGTAGCACGTGGGGACAGGAGGAGGACGGGGCCAGGACAGGGAGACGGGTGGGCGTGTGAGTGCGCGGCAGACGGGTGCGGCGCATGGGCACTGACATGCGGCGGTGCAGAGACCTAGAGCCTGTTTTTAAATGGGCTTAGGTCAACTAGTTACATAATAAAAGGTACCCTGCTTTGGGCCTGTCATTCTCCCATTGTACAAAAAAACAGGAAATACTGCTTACAATCCAAGTTAGTCAACTACCATAAATAAAGACTGTTAATAAGAAATTTATTTTTTTTCCATCTTTATTGTCCATTGCATTGCACCAAAGTTCCGCACCAATAAGAAGGTAGGGGAGCAAATCTGGGTGGAGTGTGGAGTTACAAACAGGCTGGGCACAGACAATTGGGGAAGATAATCTGCCAGAGGACAGGAGCGCATTAAAAGACCAGGGCCCATATGCAATTCGCTTTTTCATCTAAGTTTTCTCCTAGGATATAAATTGTAATCTCTTTAAAATAACTTTTTAGCACTCTTCAATTGAAATAGTACCAAAAAGTTTGATAAAAAGAACTAGCACTAGTATTTGCTTTTTTGCTGGTGGTTTAAAGAGTATTTTTTTTAGTCAATCTGTGAAATATCACCTAGGAGAATACTCAGGAGAAAAAGTGAATTGCATATGTGCCCTGGGCCCAGGTGTTTCTACAGCAGTAAGAAGATGTGGAGAGAGGCAAGAAGAGAAATTGATTATGGGAAATAAGTATATACCGCCCCACCACTACCTCCAATGTGACAGGCCCACAACTGAGGACATATTAAAGAAATTAAAACAAAGCATTTATGCCTTTTTCTCACAAGAAAAGGCAAATGTGCGCCAAGAATCATAATGCATTTTCATGTGATTTTTCAGGTTTCTCACATATTTTCACCATGGTGCAGAGGATTCTTATGTTTTTGCATGCTTTCTTTGCATTTCTATTTATTCTAGTGCATTTTGTGATGCCTTTTTTTAATAGTACAATAAAAACAAAACAACTTGAGCTAATGAAATAAATAAAATGGTGTAGGTTTTAGTGTAGGTTATTGTAGGTTGTGTTGAGAGATGTAGTTTTGAGCATAAAATGCAGAGTTTAATCTGGAAATGTTGCTACTGACGGAGGAAATTATATGCCACGAATGGCAAACCACCACGGAGATTCTTGGCCCTCTCTATGAACAGGGCCGGATTTCTGGCAAGGCCGCATAGGCCATGGCCTAGGGCACCAGAAGTTTAGGGGCGGCTCAGTGAGTGGCAGTAAAGCTGTTCTATGCAGCCATCCCTATCTACAAGGACAGCTTTAACCTTTGAACTCACTGTCCTTTACTTGTGATGTCCCTGCAAGATATGTAAGCTCTATCCTGCAGGTACACATCAGCTTAACTCTCATGGTGACACATTGGGTCCATCATTAAGGAGATGGCAAGCATACCATAAAAGTTCAAAACATAACATATAATCTATACGCATATTACTAAAATAGCTATTGTCTGTGACACCAATGATGGAAAGTAAGGAAAATTCTCGTTGGGGCACACAGAGCTGACAACCATACAGACGATATAGTTGGCCTCGGGCGGTAAAAAGTACAAATCCGGCCCTGTCTATGAAACTGGATTTAGTGGAAAGGGGAAGTTTTGACCCTGTGCCAGGATCTATTAGTATCCAGAGTTATTCTCCTATGCACAGATGTCTATTAAAAGATAAGACTTTTTCTTGCTTTCAGATGTTTGTAGCTTTGAACACTCTCCTTTCTTTTACCATTTTGAGTTACCTCTATCCTCCACAGAGTCTCATGGTAATATGCTGCTTCCCTCTAGATCAGGGGTCTCAAACTCAATTTACCTGGGGGCCGCAGGAGGCAAAGTCAGGATGAGGCTGGGCCGCATAAGGAATTTCACAATCGCGGCGCATCGCCGCCTCTGCCCGCCCCTCTCACTCTTCCTTCACTGAGAGGGGCGGGGAGAGGCGGCGATCCGTGCGGCGATTGACGTCAGGAGGGGCAGAGCTGAAGCTGAAAGCTCTGCCCCTTCCAGGAAATGCCGGCGGATTGCCCCCCGGGCGATTTGGGGGCTCTGCAGCCCTCTTTTTGCGTCGGGGACACGGCGGATTACTTTGGAGCACTGAAGCGAACTATAAGGAAGATTTTGCCGGCGAGGGCCACAAAATATTGTATCGAGGGCCGCAAATGGCCCGCGAGCCGCGAGTTTGAGGCCCCTGCTCTAGATGCCCAATATTATGGGGTTGTAGTCGCTGTGCACAAGAAGGGTGGACAGAAACTGGGCCAAGGTGAAAGAAAAATGTGGGAAACTTTAACTTCCACAGCAGAGGGGTGTGTACTAAATGTTTGTGGAATTTGGAGGCAGCCATGGTAAGGTGTGTAATGTCCTACTTGTACTGTGCTTGTACAAAAGAAGATCCTAGTCTGACAAAGCCAAAAAGTGATAGACCTGTAGAACAATAAAACAGTAGTGAGAATTACAGCAGAACTTTTTTTTCTGCAAAAGTGCTTTTTTTTTCAGAAGACAAATGTAGCACCTTTTTGTTATTCATAGTTTTGATGACCATTTTCAATTCCTCACCACTGAGATGACTCGTGAGTGCAGACACCCAGTTTTGAAAGTGCATCTCCCCTATGCAACAACTACTTAAAGAGACTCTGTAACAACATTTTCAGCCTTATTTCTTCTATCCTATAAATTCCTATACTTTTTCTAATGTGGTCTGGATTGCTGCAGCCTTTCCTAGTTGCACAGTGGCTGTATTATCTCTGTTATATAATCTAATCTTCTTTTCTCTGACGGCTTTGTCGGGATCAGGCACTCAGGCTGGAATGTGCAGCTGTGCTTGTGATAAGATAGAAGCTATACACACCCTCTCCACGCCCCCTGCAGGCTCTGTGTGAGTCACAGACTGAGCTCCTCTGAGCCTATCACATTCTGGTAACAGCCATGTCTTTTGTTTGTAAACACTACCTAAAACTGGCAATTACAAGCCAGGATTGCAGCAGGGAGTGGCAGAAACAGCACAGAGGGGCCCAGGAGAACATAATGAATAGAATATACCATGTAAGAATTTTAGAGTACAGATTCTCTTTAAAACAATTAGGTCCCAAATATGGTGGTTTCTAAATTCAAAGATCAGCCAGAAAAGATGGGTATTTACGACCTCCCAAAAGTGGTGCAAAGAAGCCAAAAATTACCTGCCCCTTGACCAACAAGCACTGCACATATCTGTTAAGATGATAAGTAAATATATATATTAAACCTAATTTGGATTTAAAAAAAAAACGTGTCTGCTCTGCTGGGTGGTGACATATTGTAGCCATCACTTACTTCTTACTGACATGAACAGAATATTTTTCATTAACTGTGTGCATTGTGGTATCAAGAATGGTGGAATGGCCAACACACTTGCTTACATGGCATTTGTAGTAGTTTAAGGCAGTTTAAAGTTAGATTTGGATCAGTGGCACAGCTAGAGTCTATGGGGCCCTTTAGCAAAATGTTTATGAGGCCATCACATCTAGGAACTCTTGAGCAATGCCACCTGCCCCAAACCTATGGATATGAGCTGACTGGGCAATTTTTATTTCCAGTACAGTGTTTATAGTCCATGGACATTGAGACAAAGTCAGAGGGTGGAGAAAGAAAGTAAACACATCAAGTACCACCTGGGCCCCCTCCTCTCCTGGGCCCCATAGCAGTTGCTATGGCTGATATGGCTATTGCTACGCCCCTGACTTGGATTATGTTTATGGGGAAGTATAGTTGAGGAGGGAAGAGATAGGCTAGGTAGAATGGGCAAGTAAAATGCTGCAGGACAGCAGGAATATCAGGGCTGAATGATTAATGTCAATATCTCACACTGATGTAAATGACACTGAAATGCCACCTACACTTAGAAATCCCTCATGCTTGACTAGAGCGCACTGCATATTAAGCTTGATGAAAAGCCTATAACACTAAACAACAGCCTGACCCTCTTTAATTATTCATCTTTCATTATGGCCACCAGACCCTTCATGGTTTTAAATAGCTATATGCATCTGTAATAAAGACCTATATGTACATTATATGACATTCATAGACCTGGCAAAATATCTTTCCAGTATCTCAGTTTCCCATCTTCAAAGTGGTACGTCTATTTGCAAGTGTTAAGAACTTGAACATAATCATTGAAGCGCTGCTATTTCTTTTCTTTCTTAACACCTACACATTTATGTTGTTTTTACTTTGTGGCATTAATTCATTTCCTAGATTCTTGTCTCTCACATTGCCTGATATTTTAAAATGGATCAAAGGCATGATCATCGGCTTTACACTTTCAAGCTACTCCTTTCATTCATTTTAAAAGTGTCTCATTTATAATTAGCTGTCTTGTTAAAGTGCTCGGTTAGTATAAATCATTTTTTTTCTGTATAACCCAAAAGTGTCACATGAATTTCACTCCTACATATTTCATTAAAAATAGCACTTTACTTCTGAGCTTTGGGAATTTAATATTCACAGAGTTCTGCAGGTATGACATAAAACAAGGGGCATATAAAAAATGTGTATATGGAAAAACAGAAAGGAATATCATAGTGTTCTAATATACACAGTAAAAAGAGAGTTCTCCTGATGGAGCCATTTATATGGACCACCTAGTACGCAACTTCATATCTCCAAGGTACTTTGGTCCGCTTGAAAATCACTTAAAGAGAACCCAAAGTGGATCTTCGGGGGGCAGATGGGACACAGAGGCATGTTCTCTGCCTAATGACATGGCTCTGTGTCCCCCAACTGCCACTCTCTGCCCCCCCCCCCCCCCACTGCCACTCTATAGCCCCCCGAGTTTAGCGACAAAATTTGTTGCTAGCTCGGAGGTAAACAAAGCGGAGAGGAATTCCCTGTTCAAAAGTCCCACCGGGGGTCTTCCTGCAGGGTTTTCTGAGCCGCCATTGGGCAGCTCTCTCTTCCTGGCTGCGCCTCCTGCAGCTCCCCCATCTCCCTGTACACTGTGAGACACACAGTCTCTCAGCGCAGCGTCGTGACCCAGAGGTCACGAAAGTGAAAGTGGACCATTGCAGCCCACGGGAGTAGCGGTTTTTGCAGCTACCTGCAGATCAGGTAGCCAATTTTTTTTTTAATTTTTTGAGCCCATCTCGGGCTCAAAAGAGAGAGACTGAAGCGAATTAATTTTGCCCTTTTTACCTTATAATTTGCTTCAGTACTCTCAGCACAAGTAAACCGCTGCATCCCCACCGCTAAACAAGCGCTTTAGACCCCCCAAATCCCCGGGGGGCAATCTGGCTGGCATTTCCTGAAAGAGGCAGAGGCTTTCAGCTTCAGCTCTGCCTCTCCTTATGTCAATTGGGGTGGATCGCCGCCTCTCCCCGCCCCTCTCACTCTTCCTTCATAGAGAGGGGTTGGGAGAGGCGGAGATCCGCTTGTCGATTGACGTCAGGAGAGGCAGAGCTGCGGCTGAAAGCTCTGCCTCTCAGAGCAGCAAAATCCACGACCAAGTTGGTCGTGAATATTTCCCCATCAATTTGGGGGGTGTAAACCCCTCGTTTTGCGGCAGTTTACTTGTGCTGAGACTACTGAAGCAAATAATAAGGTAAAAAGAACGAAATTTATTCACTTCAGTGGTTCTTTAAGAGTTACCATTTTTGCATTGGGGAGAGGTGAAAATGTGTTTTCCTCTACCAAAACTTAATACTCTTTTGGGCTCTCGATTTGTATGTCTGCTCTGTGCAGAGCACTCCTGGTCATGGCAGCATGATTAAGGATGTGCACTGCTGGGCAAGCACATGCACCTTACTGTGCAACTCAGGCGCCTCAGCTGCTGTAGTGGGTCAAACAGCTTAGCTAGGAGGAGGACCTGAAGGACGAGGGACATACAAGCCTACGGGACTGGAACAAGCCCCAGGCAATGGTCTTTAATTTCACCTCTGGTATCCTTTAAAACGGAAAGTATTTTCAATTATTCAGCTTTATGTGTGCAAGAAAGGTTACCCATGATGCATTGCTACTTTATATGCAAATAATTCCTTTCTTGGCTGCCAAGCTCAAAGTAATAAAGCCAGAGTCCCCAAACTTGGCACAGTTGGTCACTGGGTGACTGGGATTAATATTCAGGAAAGTGGGTGCAACCTACAACAGTCAAGCAAAATTCACCATTGGATGACTAGGGTTCAAATTCACAAAAGAGGGCAGAGCCACAGGCAGCCAATCAGATTTGTTGGATTGATAAACTGCTCCCACATTATTGATGCCAAAGAAAAGAAAGCTCACAAACTTGGTAATTGAGTGACTGTGTGTTGGTTATAAAAAGTGGGCATAGCCAACAAAAAACAACTTTTTAAATGGAAAGATTTAAACTGCAGCCATTATTATACTGTTAATGGCAGGGTTCTCAAACTTGGCACAGTTGGTCACTGGGTGACTGGGATTAATATTCAGGAAAGTGAGTGGAGCCTACAACAGCCATTCAAAATTCACCTATTGATTCTCAAGGGGAATATTTGAATTGCAGACATTTTTATATTGTTAATACCAGAGCCCTTAAACCTGGCACAGTCGGTCATTGGGTAACTGGGGTTCAAATTCAGAAAAGAGGTGGAGCTACAAACATCCAATCAGATTTGTTTGCTTGATTTCAATGGGAAAATTTAAACTGCTTCCACTCTCACATTATTCATGCCAAGGACACCAAAGCTCACAGACTTGGCCATTGAGTGCCTGTGTCTCAAAGTCTCAAAGTTAAAAAAGTGGCCGGACCCAACAACAACCAAATACATACCTGAGCAATGCAGGTCTTTAGCTAGAAGGTAATAAAAACTTAGGGTAAAACTGCATTCATTACAGCACTACCACTTCCTCTGTTATACATGTTTTACAAAATAAGGCTGAAGAAAGCCCTGTGGGGTTCTGATTTAACATACAGTCATCTTAGTGCAGCTGCTGCAGTCATGTCCTGTCTTCTTGATCCACCTAAAATTCTCCCAAGCTCCACTGCAATGCAGAGGCAAGAATAAAGTTGCATAGGGCAGCGGAGTATAGTTACTAATTTCCATACTCAGAGAACTCTAATTTGGGAAAAAATGAACATATTTATTTTATTTCAATAAATTTTTAAAGTAAGCACGACAGAAAAAGTGATAATACTTAATTTTTTACCTAGGTTTGCTTGAAGAACTTTATCTCCCACCACAATAGGCTTCAACACAAATATCTTTAAGTGGATTTTTTTCATTTTTAGCTATGAATATTATTAAACTAAAATTACACTCTTTCTACAAAAATTGCGATAAACATGTATCAGTGCTGAAAAAATGTTTTTGTAATTTCATGTTTTTAAAATGACCTTTCTATTTCAATTTGCAGCCAACTATCAATTTCTAAAATTGACTATAAGCACAAACTGCGCCTGCTTTTCTAACCTGCAATTTGTACTCTGTTTCAGAACAGACAGCCAAGGTATTTCCTTTTGCTGTAGGAGTAATGGGCTGCCAAAAGAAGACAATCTTGTTAATTATTTTCTAACACTTCATACCACTTGCAGATATTAAAAAATATCTTGAAAAATAATTAATTTTTGTGATGAATTGCAAGATCCTAATTAGACCTAAGGAGTCCTGTAAACAAAGACTCCTGCAAAAAATATCTCAGCTGTTGAGACAGAGGTTAAAGAGATCATTTGGCTGTAACCATGCAAGTAGAAAAGGCTCAAGCTGGTCAAATGAAGAACCTTACTGCCTGAACCTTTGCTAAATGAACTGATACAGCCATTTGTGCTACTGGATTTCTGGCATCTCTTGTCAGGAGACTTTGTTTTCAGGAGTCCTTGCTCCAAGTTGGGTTTTATAACTCATCACATAAATTACATATTTATTGAGATTATAATTGCCAGCATGTTTACTTGAGTGGGTATAACTATTTGGGGAGCAGGCTCTGCAACCACAGGAGAAACCCAATTAATTAATCTCCCCTCCCAATAATATATGGTCCCCACTTGAAAGCACCCTTTAGTTTTCAATAACAGTCATGCAGAGTGGCACAGGGAAGCAGGTGTAATTATAGCCACCCACCCAGGTATGTGCTACAGTCCTTCTACCATATTAGATGCAGTTATGAGGAGAAGGGAGCCGGCAGGAGAGCATAGCCAGTAGATGAATAGTTTAGGGGCTGGACTGTGTGCTGAGACAGCTGGCTATTAGTACACCTAATTTCCGGTGACTCTGCATGTATTGGGGGAGGGGGTGTGTTTAGATATACTGGATATACTGGGGGGGGGGGGAACTTGACTATAGCAGTGTGATTTGTTATTGTTATGGGGGAAGGGGGTGTCCTACTTGTTATGGGTGAGAAATAACACACTAATATTTCCAACAAACTCCTGGGTGAATTCCGTGTGCATATATCAGCTAGCTAAACAATGTTTATTTGTGTCTCTTCAGCCTGGCTAATACTATTCTAATACTATTGAGATCTAGTGTAATTGAGTTGAGGACTTTTCTTGTTTGTTGTTTGTATTTTGGACTTGGTCTCTTGGATCAGTTCCTGACTCTTCCAGGATCTATTGGTATGATGTTCTTCTTTCTCACATCATGCTTGGGGCTAACTGAGTCTATCTCAGGAGTCATTATTATTATTATCATTACTAGAAGATGGCCCGGCGTTGCCCGGGTATGTATTTGGCTGGTGTTGGCTCCGACCACTTTTTCTAACCCTAACACAATTTGGCATCGCTAATTTGCATTAAAATGAAACAAATCTGATTGGCTGTTTGCAGATCCACACCCCTTTTCTGAATTTGAACCTTAGTCACCCAATGTCAAACTGTACCAGGCCTGAGGCTTGTGCCATTAACAGTGCAAGAATGGCAGCAATTAAATATTCTCCTTGAAAATCAATAGGTAAATTTTGATTGGCTTTTGTAGGTTCCACTCACTTTTCTGAATATTAATCCCAGTCACCTGGGCAAAGTTTACATTTTCCCAGTAAAATTTGTATTTGTCTCCACTCACTTTTTGGTTATGGGGATAAAAAGTATCCTATATGTTATTCCAGGTAATGTACTATGTGTGTGCCAACTTTAATTCAAATCCATTCAGCCATTGTTGCGTGATTGAGTAACAATTATCCAAACATCCAAACCTTCGCATTTATAATATTAGTGAGATTATTATTATTATTATTATTTAGTAATAGTGACTTAGCACGTTTAAAAACGGGCTAGGTCTGTCCCTAATCCTGCACGCGCATGCACACCCACCGCGCACCCGTTGCGCACACACACACCGCGCACCCGTCGCGCGCACGCCAGCTCTGCGTGATGCACACACACCCGTCCCTTCTGGCCCCGTCCTCCTCCGGCTCTTGGCAGTGTCTCTGCGTCCCTGCACATGCGCAGTGCACAAAAAGCACTGACGGAATGGACATGGGACACAGGGACACTTGCCTTTTATTAGGTAGGATTTATATTGTGCTGACATCTTCCACAGTGCTGTGCAGAGTATATTGTCTTGTCACTTAACTGTCCCTCAGAGGGGCTAGGGGCTTACAATCTAATACCATAGTCATATGTCTATGTACAGGGCAGCTATCGGGGGGGACAACTGACACTTCAGTGAGGGGCCCAAAGTTTTTGGGGGCCCTGGGCCCCCCGAAAACGCTGGAAGGGCTGCATGTGCTGGCTGCGGGCTTGTGGCTCACTACCCAGCAAACCGCGTTCCAGCACTGAGAGAAGAATAACATCAGCTCTTGAACGTGGGGAACAGATGAGTGAGCCTGCTATAGCAGACTTTCTATACTGGGGAACCACCTATATCTGGCTACAGGCTACCTATACTGGGCCACCACCTATACCTGGCTACCTATACTGGGGCTGGAACCACCTAAGCTACCTATACTGGGGCACCACCTATACCTGGCTACCTATACTGGGGCACCACCTATACTTGGCTACCTTTACCTCCACTTTTTGCCACATCACGCTGTGCATGCCACTTTCTTCAGTGTCGGAGCCATGCACATTTTTCGCTGCAGCGCATTTCGCGCACAGACACGGGTGTGGGGTGGCTAGTGGGTGGGCACCGCAACCAGTTTGTGGGCCCGGGGAGGGGGGGCCCAGGCCTTATGATGTGTTAGGGGCCCCAAAATTTCTGATGGCGGCCCTGTCTATGTATGTATTGTGTAGTCACGTATGCATCGTTGTCTAGGCCCAAATTTAGGGGGAAGCCAATTAACTTATCTGTATGTTTTGAGGATGTGGAGGAAACCCACACAGACACAGGGGGAACATATATGTTGCCCTGGCTAGGAATTGAACATGGGATCCAGCACTGCAAGTCAAGTCTAAAGTGTTATCCACAAAAAACATGCCTGCCATTTCTCAAAGGTAGTATTGGCTGTCCAATTGAGCCACAACATGGTGCGATTGCTAACCACTACGCCACCATGCTGCCCACATCTTGCATTGTGATAACCTTGACTCAAAACCCAACAAAAATGTGTCCAGACATATGGTAACTGTAACACATAATTTAATCAGCTTTGTAAACTTATATAATTAGTCAATATTTAGAAGATGCAATTACTTTTCTTTCATTAAGAATCCAAACATTTCCACTGGGCAGCAGATGTCAGAGGTATTCAGAGAGAACTTGTGGTGAGAGAAACTTTGAAGGTTTGTAAGGCTTGGTGGTGTATTCTCCACAGTCAGCATGCAACGCATGAGCTGGCGTGGAGGAGGTACACACACTAGCACCAGGAAACAGGCTATCCCTAGTATAGTGGAGGGGAGGACTGACTCCAATAGGAGATTGTGGCGCACAGAGCCGGTGCAGATCTGACAGCCACAAACAATGCTTTCGTAATAACGTCTCAGCGCAAAGTAGCGCTGAGCGCACAAACCAGAACTGAGGAGATCAGGACAGGTAGACAGAATGAACGCTTGCTAGCCAGCGGCTACTTAGCGACAGCAAGCGTCCAAAACCAGACAGACTGGAATGAGGCAGCCAATGCGCTGCGGCGATGGCGTGCCTCACAAAGACAGGACAGGACAGTCAGAAAATAGCAGGATTAAGATAGATAAACGTAACACAGATAAATATACAATAAGTATGTTTTCCTAGCGTATTACAATTACAGCTATCAATGAAACTATTTGTAAGGTCTGACTAACATATGTATATATCGGCAATGAACCGATATATGACATAAGCAGGAACGCTGACTAGGAATGGAGTAACGCAGGGAACAGGACTCAGAAGGATTCGCTATCTCTTCGCAGAGATGAACGCAATCCACAAACGGTAACAGAACAGGATTCAGAAGGATTCGTTATCTCTTCGCAGAGATGAACGCAATCCACAAACAGTAACAGAACAGGATTCAGAAGGATTCGTTATCTCTTCGCAGAGATGAACGCAATCCACAAACAGGACCAGGAACAGGATAACTAGCTCAGCACGGGTGTTCACGGTACGCGCAAACTACCAAAACGTGCTGGAAAACTGACTAACTGAACACAGGAAATAAACAGTTCGTGTACGTATATATCAGCAACACTGATATATTAACGTAACACAAATACAAGGAAAATAATAAACGTGCTGGTATGCATATATATTGGCAATGAACCAATATATGATGCAAAGACCAGCAAAGTATCTTTATAACAAGAAACACGATCGGGGGCTAAAGCGACAGCAAGACAGGCTTAGGCTGAAGCTATGAAAACCCAAGGAAACCCTGCAGGAAGCAGATCTTTATACTGAGGTCATCCAATGGGAGCAGACATGCAGATTCCCACACAGGTGAATGATAATCAGTCACAAGCTGACAGCAGGGAAAGACAGACAAAGCTATGCAACTTGCATGGAAATAGATCAGAACTGCCTGAGCTGCAGCACTAATACTTCCAGTAATAGCTGCTGCAGCAGCGATCATTACAGTACCCCCGCCTTTAAAAGTGGATTCCAGACGCTTTTCAAAACTGAAATTTCCAACAAAACAGTCTGACTGATAATTCATGATGACCGGGACAGCCCGGCAAGACCGAATTCCAGAATCAGTCCCCACAAGACTGGACCCATCAGAACCAGAACCTACAGAACCATGCCCATCAGTACTACAAGCCCCAGTGTGACACCCATCAGAACCATGATTTCCAGAAGAAAGCCCTCCGAAACTCCCTGAGCGATACCCACCGCCTTCCAGGAACAGTTCAGAAACGCCAAAGCCTTTGCAATGCCCACCGGTACTGTCTTTACCAACACAAAACCCACTGTTGAACCAGTCCAAGGCACCAGGACAAGTTTTCTCAGAGACCTCCCAGAACACCTTGAAGCTCCAAAGAGATCCCCATAGGTCAGAATGCCCCTTAGGCTCACATGGAGAACTATCAAGAACCCCTATGGAACCTAGGGCAATTCCCGAGTCAGGGCCACAAGGACAAACATCAATATCAGGGCTTTCAGGGACCAGAACCATCTCTGGGCATGCAGGCAGACTGGCAATATCAGAACGTGTTCCCACTAAGGAAGCATCAGAGCACGCTAACACCTTAGACACACTTGGGCATTCTGGCACACAAAGAACATCTGGGCACACCGGCACAAGAGAAACCTCTGGGCATGTCAAGGAACTGTGAGCCTCAGGGTCAGCCAAGACAGGACCAAAACCAGGACTGGCCAAAAAAAAATCATCATGACTAAACTTCGCAACTACTGGACTTTTACACGAGAATGCTGGATCAGACTTAGATGTCGCTGATTCCAGCAAAGTCAGTAACAAATCAGATTCAGGGGCACTAACAAGACAGGACAAATCTTCTGATGTATGCACTGAACCAGACAGGGACTCCACAACTACCTCTGGACTGGACAGAGACTCATTTAATACACTGGATTGGAGCTCATGAGGCGCTGCAGAACAAGTCAGTATTGCAGCAGCCCCCACTGGACTAGGCAAAACTGAGGAATTCCCTGGACAGGAAGGGAACTCTGGAACCTCTGCCACAGCGGCCAGAGAACCAGAATCTTTCAGGATACAGGGCTGGGTTTCAGGAACACTCATCAGACCGGACTGAAATTCTGAGATTTCTATTATTTTGACCAGAGAATCAGAATTATCCATGTTACAGGGCAAGACTTCTGAAACATTCAGAGGACAGGGCTGGAGTTCCTCGGCTGTTACAACACTGGAGAGGGACTCAACATTGGTTAAATCAGACTGTGTACAGGGCAAGGTATCTGACACACTTGCTGACGAGGACAATATTTCAATGGCTTCTGCTTTGCTGGGCAGAAATTCATCAAGTTTTATTAGAGCAGACTGTAATTCCAAAACAGCTGCTAGACAAGTGAATATTACTGCAACACCAACTGAGGTAAGCAGTGCTTCAGCCTCCTCTGCTAGAGGGTTTAAAGTATCCAAAGTACTGGGTGAAGCATAAGACTCTGCGACCACAGCTTCACTGGACAGGATCACTGAACAGTCCATATTGCAGGGCAAAACCATGGAAGCACCTGCTGGACAGCATAATGATTCTGTGACCTGAGTTTCATTGGAGAGATCTACTGCACAATTCATGGTACAGGGCAAATTTACTGGAAAATTTTCTGAACAAGGTAATAATTCTGCGATTTCAGGTTCACATAGCAGATGCTCTGAGCTATTCACGAAACTAGAGCGAGGTGTAGAAACAGGAAGATCAAGACACAATGTTTGCGCATCTGCTGGATCAGACAGGAGTTGAACTTTATTAACACAGGTAATTTCTGCAGAAGTGTTTGCAGAGACAGGCAAGATTTTTCTGGTGTCTGTTTCACTAAACAAAGAGTCATGAATACTGGCTAGGCTGGACTCGGAAGTCAGCAGGACCTCTGGATTCTCTGCTGAGAAATTTGCGCAGGGCAAGGTTAAGAATGTATCAGTGGCTTCTGTTTTACTGGGAAGTAACACTGAGTTATCCATGGTACAGGGTGGAATTGCAGGAACTTCAATTTCACACAAAAAGAGCTCCGAATCACCTGCTGAATCAGCCAAAGGTGCTGAAGCAGGCGGGTCAGAACGCCAAATTTGCGAATTCGGAGTCACATAAAAATCATCCAAAATCAGTTCCCACACATCAATCAAGGGAGCCACACAGTCATACCTACACACACCAGCCTCTATTAGGTTATAGGCTGACTTAATGCATGCGTTCAATACCATTTCACTTTTTGCACTGTAAAATTGACAAAATGAACTTGAATCATTCTTCCATTCACAGACCAGGGCTTCCATCTCTCCCCTCTCGAATGGAGGATCCCATGCATACTTAACAGCGAAACATTTAGGCTGATCACAGTCTGCAGATATGATTGTGGCAGGCACATGTATAGGGTTAATTAGCAGGTGATTGGCAGATTCCTTATTCTTAAGAATTTCCAATACCTGTAGCAAGTGTTGAACTGTAGTGTATGCAAACTTCCCTTGGTTCACAAATAAGTTGATTTGTTCAATACTCTGTAATATCTCATCATAATCATACTCAGATAATTCTTTTAAACAAAAATCTTTATTTTCCCTAGCCAGGGAGGAAAGTTCATTAGTAGTTTCATAAGTCCATTTAACTCCCCTGAAAGACAATTGCATTTCATTATCTGTTAATGGCAGAATCTCATTATAGGTCTCAGTCGCTAAGGATAACGATTCTGCAGTTTGGACACGTTTCTTAGAACGTTTGCGTTTTGCCTTTGACCTTGCGGTTTTTGGTGATTTATTCAAAGCTGCAGGAAAATTATCAGTAACACTTTCTGCTTGCTGCTCATTCTTGCAAGCAATTGAAGGAGCAGCTGATTGGCCTGCTGCCAGGAGTTCATTAAGAGGAAAAGGCAATGGATCTATGCGCAACCAGTTATGGATCACAAACGCTAGAAATTCCAGCGGTCTATCTTTCAAATCGGAATGATTGAGAACATCAAATGCCCACTGGAATAATTCCCCTTTAAACAAAATATAACTTAGTTGGAGTGCCCAGGTTGAAACAGGAGTCGCTTGGAGATCAGGATTGGTCAGGAACCTGGCACATTCAGAGAAAAACTCATTTTCTGTTTCAGAGCTAAGTTCTTCAAATTTCTTAAAGGAACAGGAACCATAATTAACAGTGTCATACTTTCTGGGAATCCCCCCCACAATGGGGATTGGTAATGGGGTTTTCATAATGTAAGGCTTGGTGGTGTATTCTCCACAGTCAGCATGCAACGCATGAGCTGGCGTGGAGGAGGTACACACACTAGCACCAGGAAACAGGCTATCCCTAGTATAGTGGAGGGGAGGACTGACTCCAATAGGAGATTGTGGCGCACAGAGCCGGTGCAGATCTGACAGCCACAAACAATGCTTTCGTAATAACGTCTCAGCGCAAAGTAGCGCTGAGCGCACAAACCAGAACTGAGGAGATCAGGACAGGTAGACAGAATGAACGCTTGCTAGCCAGCGGCTACTTAGCGACAGCAAGCGTCCAAAACCAGACAGACTGGAATGAGGCAGCCAATGCGCTGCGGCGATGGCGTGCCTCACAAAGACAGGACAGGACAGTCAGAAAATAGCAGGATTAAGATAGATAAACGTAACACAGATAAATATACAATAAGTATGTTTTCCTAGCGTATTACAATTACAGCTATCAATGAAACTATTTGTAAGGTCTGACTAACATATGTATATATCGGCAATGAACCGATATATGACATAAGCAGGAACGCTGACTAGGAATGGAGTAACGCAGGGAACAGGACTCAGAAGGATTCGCTATCTCTTCGCAGAGATGAACGCAATCCACAAACGGTAACAGAACAGGATTCAGAAGGATTCGTTATCTCTTCGCAGAGATGAACGCAATCCACAAACAGTAACAGAACAGGATTCAGAAGGATTCGTTATCTCTTCGCAGAGATGAACGCAATCCACAAACAGGACCAGGAACAGGATAACTAGCTCAGCACGGGTGTTCACGGTACGCGCAAACTACCAAAACGTGCTGGAAAACTGACTAACTGAACACAGGAAATAAACAGTTCGTGTACGTATATATCAGCAACACTGATATATTAACGTAACACAAATACAAGGAAAATAATAAACGTGCTGGTATGCATATATATTGGCAATGAACCAATATATGATGCAAAGACCAGCAAAGTATCTTTATAACAAGAAACACGATCGGGGGCTAAAGCGACAGCAAGACAGGCTTAGGCTGAAGCTATGAAAACCCAAGGAAACCCTGCAGGAAGCAGATCTTTATACTGAGGTCATCCAATGGGAGCAGACATGCAGATTCCCACACAGGTGAATGATAATCAGTCACAAGCTGACAGCAGGGAAAGACAGACAAAGCTATGCAACTTGCATGGAAATAGATCAGAACTGCCTGAGCTGCAGCACTAATACTTCCAGTAATAGCTGCTGCAGCAGCGATCATTACAAGGTTCCTATAGAAATATATAAAGTTGTTAGGGTGTTGTAACAAAGAAAGGTACATTTTAATAAATAATGAAATTATATAAGAAATTACATTTTACAGTTTAGCAAATGTACCCTATATAAATCGAAAAATAGTGAATCCCTTAAGACACCCGAGGCGAAAATAAACTAATGAAATAAACAATTGTATCTATCCTTCTTCTCCTAAAATGACTTTTTAAGATGTTCCACAGTTTTATTTTATGTTTAAATCTACTTTTTAAGTTTTAACTGTTTTATTGTTTTTGCTCAATGACACATTCATTGAAGTATGCCAGAGCTAAAATCTATGAACTATTGATCCTTTTTATCTCTTTCCTGCTCTCAGAAGCCATTTTCTGCTAGGAAAGTGTTTTATAGTTGTAATTTCTTATCAGTGAGGATCACACTGTAGTCACTTTCTGTCTGAGTCAGGACTGAGTCACTTACATACCTGATATTTAACTCTTTCAGGCAAAGAAAGATCAAAAGGAACACAGCATAGTCATTTGTGTGCCAGACACTGTACATACCCATGTCTATCTCATCATGTCACATGTCACCTCGGGTATCCTTTAAAAAACACATTGAGGGTCCATTCACACTGGATCGATTTGCAGGCGGTTTCCAATGCTTTGCTGATCAGCAAAGCGTTGTGTACAATGTATCCCTATGACATAATTCCCCCTACAGCATTTGCGTTTTGCAGAAATCTCAAACACGCTGCACGCAGCATTTTTGGAGTGATTGCGATATGATTCATTTGCCCAAATGAAAATCGCAAATCACAATCGCTGCACAAATCGCAATTGTGCATTCCACAAGAAACCCAATGACAGATCTAAAGCCAAAAGAGAATCTTAACTGAAACAATATCTTCAACAATGTGTTAAGACATTGCTTCCAATAGATAGTTTACAAATTCCTAAACTGAGAAACTTGCCAGAATGAATGTCCAGGGATATTTTTAACCTGCTTTCATTTTTTTCCATGTCAGAGAACACCTGAAAGCAAGGTAAAACTCACTTCTTCTGTCTGACCCATATTCTCACATCTCCTTTCTACACTGACCTTTCTTTAGCAACAGGATAGCTTAGAAAGAAATTAACCTCTCTTGCTAACAGCTGAAAAGAACCTAAAATCGTATATAAATGGGGGCTTCCTGTCAGCGGTTAATTACTGAAAAATATGTGCAGTGAAGAACAATGACGTGAAAAAACATCCAATTAGGTGCAAATAAACTTTTTTATTTCTTAAAATTTTCCTGTGCATGACCTGAAGTTTAAATTCCCTTTACTGATCTTAATTGCAGGCTCTTTATTTTAACTTGTGTTAATATGTTTTGAAAATAATTTTGTATTCACAAAACTTGCTGCTAGTAAAAAGTATTGGGAGGGATAGTCAGTCTAGCACTTTAATTTAAAAAATTGCCCTTGAAATGTGAGCTTTTTGTGGCTACATGTGCTCTTGCTGTCCCATTCCATTGTGTTCTCATATAATTAGTTGCACATAATTCCAAGTTGATGCAGGATTATGCAAATGTATGCAGTTTAAAATAGAACAATAAAATTCCACCTTGGCAGAATTTGATTGTACCGTTTTCAATCTGAATATATTTGCATACAAAATTTTTACATAGTTACATAGTTATTTTGGTTGAAAAAAGACATACGTCCATCGAGTTCAACCAGTATAAAGTACAACACCAGCCTGCTCCCTCACATATCCCTGTTGATCCAGAGGAAGGCGAAAAAACCCTTACAAGGCATGGTCCAATTAGCCCCTAAAGGGAAAAATTCCTTCCCGACTCCAGATGGCAATCAGATAAAATCCCTGGATCAACATCATTAGGCATTACCTAGTAATTGTAGCCATGGATGTCTTTCAACGCAAGGAAAGCATCTAAGCCCCCTTTAAATGCAGGTATAGAGTTTGCCATAACGACTTCCTGTGGCAATGCATTCCACATCTTAATCACTCTTACTGTAAAGAACCCTTTCCTAAATAAATGGCTAAAACATTTTTCCTCCATGCGCAGATCATGTCCTCTAGTCCTTTGAGAAGGCCTAGGGACAAAAAGCTCATCCGCCAAGGTATTATATTGCCCTCTGATGTATTTATACATGTTAATTAGATCCCCTCTAAGGCGTCTTTTCTCTAGACTAAATAAACCCAGTTTATCTAACCTTTCTCGATAAGTGAGACCTTCCATCCCACGCATCAATTTTGTTGCTCGTCTCTGCACCTGCTCTAAAACTGCAATATCTTTTTTGTAATGTGGTGCCCAGAACTGAATTCCATATTCCAGATGTGGCCTTACTAGAGAGTTAAACAGGGGCAATATTATGCTAGCATCTCGAGTTTTTATTTCCCTTTTAATGCATCCCAAAATTTTGTTAGCTTTAGCTGCAGCTGCTTGGCATTGAGTACGATTATTTAACTTGTTGTCAATGAGTACTCCTAAGTCCTTCTCCAAGTTTGATGTCCCCAACTGTATCCCATTTATTTTGTATGGTGCTAGACCATTAGTACGTCCAAAATGCATGACCTTACATTTGTCAACATTGAATTTCATTTGCCATGTATGTGCCCATAATTTGCATAATCTTACTCTGTAGCATCCAGTTCATGAGGTGCGTAAGAAGTGTTGCTTAAAAACAGGATTGTGAAAGGGGAAAGGGAGGTGCTGAAGGGGTGTGGCCAGAAAATAGCAAAAAACAATTAATCCTTCGCACACTTGCATGCAAATGTTCAAACAAATGCATTCACAGATTCACTCATACAGGCACCACTGTTATCCCTACAGCTAAGTTAAAAGCCAGGGTCTTAGTTCACAGAAGAATGCATTATTTTGCTTAGTCACCTACACTGTGCAGAAGTACCCAGGTAAACGTAGGTGTCCTAACTCTGGCCCTGTAACATGCATAATGTGTACATGCAAACATTCATTGCATCAAACCTAGGGATTAGGAGCACACATCCTGACGTCCTCTCAGAGACAGGACAAGGTCCTCCAGCACCCAAGGCTGAGACACCAAAGTGCCCCCCATCCCTCCCACCCCAGCCATCACACATTGATTGCTATTAGACTAAGAGGCACCCTAGGGCCCCCAACACCTTAATCTCTAGTTATCTGGCTTGCAGTCACTGCAATGTACCCCTTCTTATTTCTCTCTGCTTCAAACACAATAGGGGAATAATAGCTGAGTGAGTTGTGCGCCCCCTCCTACACTGCACCCTGAGGCTGGAGCCTCTCTCGCCTCTGCCTCGGCCTGGCCCTGCGTCCTCTCCTGGGACAGATAGCGCATCTTACCAATCGCACAAGGGAGCTAACGTAATGTATCCATGCGCACCATGCACATACACCAGCATAACCTGTGTGCATGCTGACAAAAAACACAGAGAGCACCTCCCGTTCCTTAATAACTTATTTAATGCCCTAACTAGAGGTTATGTGCCTGGATATATGTGTTTTTTCTTGCTCCTGACCATAAGACGCACCTAGGTTTAAAGGACAAAAACCAGGGGAAAAAAATGTATACTAAAACTGGTGCATCCATGGTGAAGGGGCATCTCATGGATTATGCCCCCTTGTACCTCTTGTGTCCCGCATGTGTCCTTTTCTATACCCTTTGTACCCTGCTTGTGTCCTCCTCTATGCCCCTTTGTGTCCCCCTGTGTCCTCCATTT
Source organism: Hyperolius riggenbachi (assembly GCF_040937935.1). NCBI lineage: Eukaryota > Metazoa > Chordata > Amphibia > Anura > Hyperoliidae > Hyperolius > Hyperolius riggenbachi. The sequence continues at coordinate 324,330,935 of NC_090648.1, forward strand.
GTCCCCCTGTGTCATCCTCTGCATGGGCACAGTACAGGGAGTCCCCAACATTGCGATGGGTTAGAGAAATGTATTGGCAGGCATTCACAAGTCAGGAACTCCCTGCATTTGGACTGTAAGACACCGTGACTTTTTCCCCACACCTTTGGGGGAGAAAAGTGATTCTTATAGTCCAAAAAATACAGTATGTTCCCAAATATGTGTTCTCTTTTTGGTCAGAGAGTGTCCCATTTCAATAATTTTAACCCATTGTGTGTGTCCCTTCTCAAATGGGGGCTACCTTAGTGCTCAGATTTCCTTTCATGGTCATTAGGTGCCCCCTTTCAAATTGGGCTTCCTTGGCAATTAGTGAGTATACTGTAACTTCTCAAATTGGAGCTTTCTTCATGGTCAATAGGTACCATATTCGAAAAAAAAGCGTTCTTGGTAGTTGCTGAGTGTTCTTCTCTCAATAAGTGTTTTCTTTATGATCAGAGGCTCTTCTCAACCTCAACCCATCAATCCTCATTCTGGTCAGCAACTAGGACTCCAACGATTCTTTGGTGTTCATTGAACCAACTTACAGAGCACCTCTTTCCCGTGCTGGTTTAGTGTGCCCTTCTGCAGCACCCACTGCCATTCAATACCTCTTCATTTGAAACTGATCAACTAAAAACTAAACACAGAAAACAGGCATGCAAAGCAGTGGGGGGCACAATGGAAGGACGCAGGATTTACCTAAAATGTAAGAGGTTACATGCCAAATAGTACCCACATAACAGCAATGGGGACAACTACACAGAGCTTTTCCCAAGTGACTATACCCAGGGTGAACTGCACCCATGGTTAGTACACCAACGGACATTAATTACCAAAAGACTGTTGTTTTAATAACAAAACAAAAGTAGAGTTCTCCCAAAGACTATAAGCCACCAGATACCAGATAGTAACAAACTGGTCTTCTGCAGATCCACGCACATTAACCCAGATTCAGAACACTCAATAAAAAGATGGAAAAGAAGTTGCGGTTATGGGGGATGATCATTAATCTCATTTACTATATGGTACTAGCTCTATTGTACACCCTTACATAGTTACATAGTTACATAGTTATTTTGGTTGAAAAAAGACATACGTCCATCGAGTTCAACCAGTACAAAGTACAACTCCAGCCCGCCCCCCACATACCCCTGTTGATCCAGAGGAAGGCGAAAAAAAACCCACAAGGCATGGTCCAATTAGCCCCAAAAGGGAAAAATTCCTTCCTGACTCCAGATGGCAATCAGATAAAATCCCTGGATCAACATCATTAGGCATAACCTAGTAATTGTAGCCATGGATGTCTTTCAACGCAAGGAAAGCATCTAAGCCCCCTTTAAATGCAGGTATAGAGTTTGCCATAACGACTTCCTGTGGCAATGCATTCCACATCTTAATCACTCTTACTGTAAAGAACCCTTTCCTAAATAAATGGCTAAAACGTTTTTCCTCCATGCGCAGATCATGTCCTCTAGTCCTTTGAGAAGGCCTAGGGACAAAAAGCTCATCCGCCAAGCTATTATATTGCCCTCTGATGTATTTATACATGTTAATTAGATCTCCTCTAAGGCGTCTTTTCTCTAGACTAAATAAACGCAGTTTATCTAACCTTTCTTGGTAAGCGAGACCTTCCATCCCACGTATCAATTTTGTAGCTCGTCTCTGCACCTGCTCTAAAACTGCAATATCTTTTTTGTAATGTGGTGCCCAGAACTGAATTCCATATTCCAGATGTGGCCTTACTAGAGAGTTAACCAGGGGCAATATTATGCTAGCATCTCGAGTTTTTATTTCCCTTTTAATGCATCCCAAAATTTTGTTCGCTTTAGCTGCAGCGGCTTAGCATTGAGTACGATTATTTAACTTGTTGTCGATGAGTACTCCTAAGTCCTTCTCCAAGTTTGATGTCCCCAACTGTATCCCATTTATTTTGTATGGTGCTAGACCATTGGTACGACCAAAATGCATGACTTTACATTTGTCAACATTGAACTTCATCTGCCATGTATGTGCCCATATAGCCATCCTATCCAGATCCTGTTGCAATATGACACTATCTTCCTGAGAGTTGATGATTCTGCACAATTTTGTATCATCTGCAAAAATAGCAACATTGCTCACTACTGCATCTACTAGGTCATTAATAAATAAATTGAAGAGCACTGGACCCAGTACAGACCCCTGTGGGACCCCACTGCTAACAGTCTCCCATTTTGAGTACGATCCATTGACCACAACTCTTTGTTTTCTGTCCATTAGCCCGTTCCCTATCCATGCACACAAACTCTTCCCCAGTCCTTGCATCCTCAACTTTTGCACCAGACTTCTGTGTCAAAGGCCTTTGCAAAGTCCAAGTATATCACATCTACAGCATTCCCAATATCCATATTAGCATTCACTACCTCATAAAAGCTGAGCATGTTAGTCAAACAGGGCCTGTCTTTAGTAAACCCATGTTGATGCTGAGAAATAAGATTATTTTCTACTATGAAGTCATGTATAGTATCTCTTAGTAACCCCTCAAATAGTTTGCATACAACTGATGTTAAGCTTACAGGTCTATAATTTCCTGGATCAGATTTTTTGCCCTTCTTAAATAATGGGAAAACGTGGGCTGTACGCAGGGCCGGATTTACCACTAGGCACTGTAGGCACGTGCCTACAGGCGCCATGTGCTTCAAAGGCGGCAGGGGTAGTAGTGCATCACTTATCTTTTCAACTGTCCTACACGCAATGGCATTGCCAGCGCTCTTGCGTCAATCTGCATAGGCACGCTGGTTACAACTGCGCTCAGCCACCCAGTACTTCCGCCCCGCTCTATATCCGCCTGCTGTGTTCCTGCTCATCATCAGTCACTGCAGTGCATCTGACCCCTGCGACTGGGGGAAGGGGGCGGGGCGCGCACACTTCGGACTTCAGCTGTCGGGACTCGGAGATAGGTAATTTAGTATGTTTGCTTAGACATAGTAGAGGATGCTGTTGTCTCCCTCCCTGGAATTCGGAGTGGACTTCTTCAAGCTTGAAAAGGGCAGCTTCGTGCTTCAGTGGTTCCAGGAGGGAGATCGTAACCTGCTGCCGCTGGGAAGGAAGATCAAAGCTGCAGTGGTGTAGTAGTATTTCTTCAACTTTACTTAGCTAGCTGCTGGATTGTCTGCAGGGAGGGAGAGTGTATGTATGTGTGAATGAATGCATGTATGTGTCAGTGTGTGTCTCAGACGTGTCTGTGTCAGTGTGTGTCTCAGAGTGTATATGTGTCAGTGTGTGTCTCAGAGTGTGTCTGTGTGTATGTGTCAGTGTGTGTCTCAGATTGTCTCAGATTGTGTGTGTGTATGTGTCAGTGTGAGTGGCTCAGGGTGTGTGTCAGTATGTGTGTCTCAGTGTATGTGTTTGTGTGTATGGTTCAGTGTGTGTGGTTCAGTGTGTGTGTGTGTGTCAGTGGCTTTGTGTGAGTGGCTCAGAGTGTGTGTCAGTATGTGTGTCTCAGTGTGTATGTATCAGTGTGTGCCAGTGTGAGTGGCTCTGTGTGAGTGGCTCAGAGTGTGTGTCAGTATGTGTGTCTCAGAGTGTGTATGTGTCAGTATGTGTGTCTCAGAGTGTGTATGTGTCAGTATGTGTGTCTCAGAGTGTGTGTGTATGTGTTTTTAAAGGAAACTTTAACCCCCTTGGCGGTATGAAAAATACCGCCAGGGGGCAGCGCAGCATTTTTTTTTAAATTTTTTTTTTTTTAAATCATGTAGCGAGCCGAGGGCTCGCTACATGATAGCCGCTGCTCAGCGGCATCCCCCCAGCCCCGCCGATCGCCTCCGGCGATAGGCGATCAGGAAATCCCGTTCAAAGAACGGGATTTCCTGGAGGGCTTCCCCCTTCGCCATGGTGACGGGGCGGAATGACGTCACCGACGTCGGGACGTCATTGGGAGACCCGATCCACCCCTTGGCGCTGCCTGGCACTGATTGGCCAGGCAGCACAGGGGTCTGGGGGGGGGTGGCGCGCGCCGCACCGGATAGCGGCGATCGGGCGCGCGGCGGCGGCGATCGGGGTGCTGGCGCAGCTAGCAAAGTGCTAGCTGCGTCCAGCAAAAAAAAATTATGTAAATTGGCCCAGCAGGGCCTGAGCGGCACCCTCCGGCGGCTTACCCTGTGTCACACACGGGGTTACCGCTAAGGAGGTTAAAGTACTTCCGAAGTGAACATCAAAATCTATTTTTTACTCACCTGGGGCTTCTTCCAGCCCTGAAGAGCAGTCTCAGTCCCTCTCCACAGCCCCTGTCCTCCTAGGTGTCCCTGCTGGCTAGCCGTAAGGATCGTGACCTCCCGGCGGGTCAGCTCTTCTACACCTGCGCGGACACTCGTGCCCTCATGTCCATGTCATCTGGCGCGTACTGTGCCCGTAAGTAGTTGTGCGCAGGCGCAGTATGCGTCGGATGACGTGGACGCAGAAGATCCGACCCGCCAGCAGGTCGGCATAATTGCGGATGGCCAACAGGGACACCTAGGAGGCCCAGGCTGTGGAGAGGGACTGTGACTGCTCTTCAGGGCTGGAAGAAGCCCCAGGTGAGTAAAAAATAGATTTTGATGTTCACCTCGGATGTCCTCTCACTGTAAAGAAAAAAATAAAATAAAAAGAGGCCAGTTACTTGGGGCTTTTTCCAACCTCTTAAGTCCTTCTTGGTCCTCGCTGTCACTCTGCACTGCACCGTTCAGCCGCTCTGGCCCGCACAGGGTCGATCCTGGCTATGGGTGCACAATCAGGGAGGTGAGTTCCATGCATGTGCAGTAGCCAGCGACTGGGCGACCCGCCCAGCTTTCATAGATGGACAGCGGAGAAACGTCACAGTGCTGAACGATGGTGAGGGACCAGGGACTGAAAGAAGCCCCAGGTAAGTAACTGGCCATTTTTTTTCCTCAGTTAAATGTGGGAGGGGAGAGTCCCTAGGAGGAAGGCTTAATGGGGGGGGGGGGGGATGGCTTGTCTAGGCTGTATGCGGGCTATATATAGGGTGGTGCAAAAGACCGGCCCTGCTACCTGTCACATGTGCAAGTTAACGGGCAGACGCTGGCCGGTCCCCAAGCACGTCTCGCTTAATCCCAGTTGTGTGTGGCCCAATCCAACTTTCTTGAAGCTTGTGACGCCTGTATTTGCTGCTGTATGCTGTACGTTCTCATATGCAAATGCAGCCGATACAGGCTTCAATAATAGCAGGGAAGAGGCGCATAGGTACAGACCAGCCAGCGTTTGCTTGTATACCCACACTCATGACAGGCAGTTGGGTTGGTCTTTCATGCACCACCCTGTACTTTCTAAAGACAGGTGAGGGGATTGTTGCCTAGGCCACAGTCAGGTTTAATAAGCAGCAGGTGTTACTAGCTCGCAGACAGGCAATGATGAATTTTATAGCACCCACTATTCCTGTGACTACAGAGGGGTCTGATGACTGAGGGTGCCCACCTATTTCCCCACATCCAAGTAGCAAAGCATAAATGCCAACTCCAGGTCCTCTTGTCTTTTCTTCAATGCCGCCATTCAGGGAGCAGCTGCGTTTCTCCATCAGGGTCCCAAATGCATATCATGTGACACTGGGAGCCTATGTAGGAACATTGCTGCATGCTGGATGGATATAGTGAACAGGAGAGCAGAGAACTCAGACTTTGAAAAGGTATTTGTGCTCTGCTATTTACATGGTGGAAAAGAGGCAACACCCCCACTTCCCCCCAAAGTTTCTGGGGATTAAACTTTACACTGGCCTTGTTTATTAGGGGTTGGAGGGACGGAAATTCTTCATGTCAAAAAGGGTGTGGCCTGTGCTGAGGGCGGAGCTTAGGGCGCCAAAACTTCTGTGCCTATAGGCTCCTGAACTGTAAATCCGGCCCTGGCTGTACGCCAATCCACTGGGACTCTGCCAGTTGCAAGAGAGTCACAAAAGATAAGATAAAGGGGCTTAGCTATAACTGAACTTAATACCCTTAGGACCCGAGGATGCATGCCATCCGGGCCAGGTGCCTTGTCTATTTTTAATTTATTTAGTCTTGCCTTTACTTCTTCCTGCGTTAAGTATTTAATATTACAGTTAGAAGATTGAGACTCTTCTGCCTCTGTAATTTGCTGTTTCCTTTGTGAAGACAGAAGCAAAGAAAGCATTTAATAACTCTGCCTTACCTTGGTCATCCACCATTGAGTTCCCACCCTCATCCTTTAGGAGTCCTATACAGTCAACCTTTCTTTTTTTAGAGTTGATGTACTTGTAAAACTTTTTTGGGTTAGATTTGATATCCCTAGCGATTTGATTTTCAGCTTCGATCTTTGCCAGCCTAATTTCTTTTTTACAATTTTTATTGCACTCCTTATAATTGCTTAGTGCAGCCTCGGTCCCCTCCTGTTTTAGGACCTTATAGGCATTCCTTTTCCTCTTCATTTTATCCCTAACCTTTCTATTCATCCATAGAGGCCTTTTTTTATTCCTAGACATTTTGTTTCCATATGGGATATACATACTACAATATTGATTGAGAATAAGTTTAAAAGCTTGCCATTTCCCTTCAGTGTCCTCCCCTTGTAGTACATTATCCCAGTTCACCAAACTTAGTGCCTGCCTAATTTGATTGAACTTTGCTTTTCTAAAATTCATAGTTTTAGTGGTCCCGCTGCCCCGTGGCCTATCAGTCACCAGATCAAGCGTTATCATGTTGTGATCACTATTTCCCAAATGTTCTTGAACCTGCACATTTGATACATTATCTGGTCTATTAGAAATGATCAGATCCAGTAACGCATTCCCCCTAGTTGGTTCCGTTACCATTTGAGTCAAGTAATTGTCCTGTAGTGCTGCCAGAAATCTGCTGCTTTTACCAGAATGGGTAGCCTCAATACTCCAGTCAATGTCTGGGAAGTTGAAGTCGCCCATAATTATGACCTCATTTTTACTTGCAGCTTTTTCAATCTGCTGTAGTAATCGCAGTTCTGCAGCTTCATTAATAAGAGGTGGTCTGTAGCATACCCCAATAAGCAATTGGCAACTTTTATTTGCACCATGAATATTTACCCAAACAGACTACACATCTTCGCAATCTTCCTCCATCTCATCGTTGAGGACAGCTGTAAAAGAATTCTTAACAAAGAGACAAACCCCTCCACCTTTTTTCCCTGTTCTATCCCTCCTAAACACATTGTATCCTTTTAAATTAGCTATCCAGTTACCCTTAACCAAACATGGATGTTTAGGAGTTACATTTTTGTGCCATGTTTTCTCACTGCATATTCGTATTCCTTGGTTGTTATACTTACTACTGATTATACGGTGTTATACTGTTCATGATTTGATGCAAATCTACAATGTCAATTGTAACAACAGATTGTTTAAAGGACACCTGAAGTTAGAGAGATACAGAGACTGGCATATTTATTTCCTTTTAAACAATACCAGTTGCCTGGCAGTCCTGCAGATCTATTTGTCTGCAATTGTTGTCTGATTAACACCAGAAACCAGCATGCAGCTAATCTTGTCAGATCTAATAATAATGTCAGAAACTTCTGATCTACTGCATGCTTGTTCAGGGTTTATGACTAGAAGTATTGGAGGCAGAGGATCAACAGGACTGCCAGGCCACTAGTATTGCTTAAAAGGAAATCAATATGACAGCCTCCACATCCCTCTCACTTCAGTTGCCCTTTATTGCTTGTCAATTTTCTACTACCTTTGGCAAAAAAAAATTATTAAAAAATAAATTTTATATATATATATATATATATATATATATATATATATATACATATATCTCAAATGGATCTGTAATTTGATCATCATTCTCAGTATCCAAATGACCCAAATCTATTGCTTTTGTTGTGCTATGTAAACATTATTGAAAACGTATGTTTACAGTGAAAACATTGCTTCCATAGTTTAACATTGTGCCGGCACCAAAACACTGGTAGATTTTTTTCCTCTGTCTTCAGTGTTCTCTCACTTTAGAGGACTTTAATAAAGCTAGGCCTTAGTATTTATTTTCCTTCTTCTGAAAATACATTTATTATTGTCAATATTCTTCATGTTCCTATTTTCTCCTTCATTCTGCTGTAATGTATTGCACATCTTTATTATGGGGCCTAAAAAGACATTTTTTCAGGCTTTTTATAAAATGTAGCAAAATTATTTGAAAACAGTGTCACTATATATTCTGTATTAGCCTTCTTTTTCACTTGGCCTACTTTTCAGACTGCTCTGCAGTTTTAGTCTAGAGCCCACACAGCTATTTGTAATTGTTGCTCTATAAATTAGAAAAAAATATGAAAACAAGTATTGGGCATTAATCTGTGTATGCCTTATTCATATTCTGTCTAGCTAAAACTGTGTGCTGCTTGCAGCGTATGCAGGCATTATACATGCATGTTTTAAGTGCATCTAGTAATTGCAATGAAAGGGTTAAGAACAAAAGGCAGTGAACACACTTGCTATGCAGCACTAGCTATTGAAGTTTACTGATAATCAACAGAGTACTGAAGGTTTTGAAAATGGGTAACAAATCACTTCTTCTCTGGTCATCTAATTAGTCCTTCAGGTAGGTAGGAATTTCTGGGCAAACTGTACTCCAGCTGCGTACTGGAATGCTGAAAAAAAAAGTGTAATTTTAGTTTTCTGGTCAGTTTTAAGAATTTTCAGTTTCTACAAACTGCAAAGCAAAATAATTTTTATTAACATTATTTTATACTTGTACGGTTTCCATTTTTATGTATTGCAATTTTATAACTGAAAGTGAAATTTCTCTTTAAAGGACTTCCGATGTGAGAGATATAAAACAGATTTTACTCACGAGGGGCTTTTTCCCGCCCTAGCAGCAGTCTCAATCCCTCGCCACAACCGTGGACCTCCGTTCTGTCCCTCTGGCCACCAATAAAGATCGTGACTCTGCCGACAAGTCGGCTCTTCTGCGCCTGGTGGACATTCATGCCCGCACGTCATCTGGCGCGTACTGCCTCTGCGAAGTAGTTGTGCCCAGGCACAGTACGTGCCAGATGATGTGGATGTGCAGGCACAAATGCCCACGAGGGCAGAAGAGCTGACCCACCGGCCGGATCGCAATCTTTACTGGCGGCCAGCAGGACAACGTGGAGGACCGAGGCTTTGGAGAGAGATTAAGACTACTGCTAGGGGCTGGATGAAGCCCCTAGTGAGTAAACTCTGTTTTAAATCTCTCGCATTGGGAGTCCTTTAATGAAGCCAGATTAGGAAAGCAGATATTTTTCAAGGTAACATCCTGGCCATTATTCAATTCACTTTGGGCCTGATGCATTATACTGCAGTAAAGTTGCCATAGAATTGCCAAGAGTCGGATACGACTGAATGGATAACATCATCATCATCATCATCAAAGTTGCCATGCGCAGGAACCGCACAGCAATGTTACTGTTACTAGCGATGTGGGAGAGCTTTTGTGATGAGGGCGTTACCGGGTTAACGCACACGTTATCTCAGTAATGCTAACATTTTAGTGGGTGGTGCTTTGCTGAGTAGTAATGGTAAAATTGCTGTGTGCTCCTTGCCATGGCAACTTTACTGAAGTAAAGTGCATTAGGCCATTTATAGGTCCATATGCAATTAACTTTTTCTCCTAAGAGATAATTTTTCATCTTCTATTTAGAATAACTTTTCATCACTTTGCAATTGAAAAAGTAGCAACACATAGGGGAAAAAGAACTATCAAAATTATCTTGGGTATTTCTGTGCTTGCTGGAGATTAAAAAGGCATTTTATTGACAAGTCTGAAAATATCACCTAGGAGTCGGAGATAAGTCAGGAGAAAAAAGTGAATTGCATATGGGCCTTTATCTCCTAAGTTTTATCCTAGATGATATTTTCACACCTTAGCAATAAAATGACTTTTTAGCCAGCCGCAAGCATGAAAATACTCCGAATCATTTAAACAGAACCTTTTCACCTACTTTTTGGTACTTTTTCAATTATGGAGAGCTGAAAAGTTATTTTAAAAAGAAGATGAAAAAATTATCACCTTGGAGCAAACTGAGGAGAAAAAGTGAATTGGATAAGCGCCCATCTGTGAAAATGCTCTAGCATAACAATAAAATTACATTTATATTCTTATCAGCCTGTGTGTTAGAGGGAGATTATGTTGTTAGGAGTTATCAGGCAAAATGAGTAAAATGAGATTTACTCACCTGGGGCTTTCTCCAGCCCCTTGCAGCAGACTGTCCCACGCCGACCGCTCTGCTCCCCACCACTGTCCCGGTCTCGCTGCATGGTGCAGAGGCCGACCGCGGGGTCAGCCTTACTGCGCCTGCACGAGCCGCCGCTGTCAATCATCACCATATGGTCCGCGGCGCACTGCACCAGCGCAGTAGTTCTGCATGTGCGCTGTGGACCACGTGGCGATGATTGACAGCAGCGGCTCGCACAGGCACAGTAAGGCTGACCCTGCGCCCCAGGTGAGTAAACCTCATTTTACTCATTTTGCCTGATAACTCCTTTAAGGAAGAGTCATGTAAAATGTGCGAGTGCTTGTGTCTTATGGAAAAAGAGCGCTTTTTTTTCAAATCACATCTTTCCTTCTCCTAGATAATCATGTCCCTTTCTGACAAATGATTATTACAAAAAGTGTTGTTTTACTATTGGCACTGTTAAAAAGTCTGACCATTCAACATAAGTATGCAAGTAAGGACATGATTATAACAAATGAACAAATCTATGCCTGAATTATTAAACTTAAATTATTTGTCATATGTGTCCAGAACATTTCAACAGAAAGTACATACATCATTTCTAAAAGGTATTTTAATTATATTGAGGAGCCAAATTTACATGATCTTAACAGCTGTCTAAGTAGGCCTGCCCAGCATGTGTTGGATGAAGCCCCCTCTCCATTAATAAAAAAACAAAAACAAATTGCAGCATATCACATAAACAGTCACTTTAACATAACTAGGCAGTGTTACCTGGCTTCTGTGCTGGTCGGGCTGGCCTGCTACTAGGTTGTCTGCCAGCCCCCCCCCCCCCCCCCATAGCATTCCCTGACCTTCTAGTGGACCCCTCCTATGCTCCCATGGTCCTCTCATTGAGGCACCACAACTCCCAGCATGCCCCCATAGAAGAACCACAGCTCCCAGCATGCCCCATAGAAGAACCACAGTTCTCTGTATGCCCCTATAAGGGCATCACAGTGCCCAGCATAGCACTACAGCACCCAGTATGCCTACATAGAGGCACCACAGCACCCAGCATACCCCTGATGGATGCACCACAGCTCCCAGCATGCCCGCCATTGAGGGACAACAGCTTACAGCCTGGGGGATATCTGGGGCACGTCAGAACAGATCCGGGGCACATGCCACTGATCTTTGGGGCTAGCAACGCCCCTGGCACTGTGGTATGAACATTTCTTATTATAATCAAAACAATGTTGACTTTTAGATAAGCCATTCAACAAACCACCAAATAATTAGCCCACAAACATCACAATTCTGTTACTGAATTATCCTGATAGAACACAGTCTGCAGTGGCGTAGCTAAGGAGCTGTGGGCCCCGATGCAAGGTTTACAATGGGGCCCCCAAGCACTCTATACATAACAATGGATACGGCGCACCAAAACCTGCCAATGGCAACAACAGTGTCAGAGGTGCAAGAAGGGGATGGGGAACAGTTTGTTAATGATTACCAGTATTCAAAGCATCTATAGAAGTTATTATTATGAGCACCGCATCAATAGAGAGCGAATACTGTTGTTAAGGGAGGGCCCTTTGGGGCCCCTCTGGCCCAAGGGCCCCGATGCGGTCGCTACCGCTGCAACCCCTATTGCTACGCCCCTGACAGTCTGATGTCAACCAAATTAAAGCAAAACTATAGGCAAGTATAAAATATCAAGCAATGTGTTCAATACAGGGTGATATAGATAGGAAAAGTATTTTGTCTTGATTTCAGCTTAAACCCAGACACTGAGTTATGCCTATTCTAATTAGTCCTTGAATTGGAAAACTGCTGCTCATCTAAGAACACTGACATACAATTAATGCACACATAAGTACAACAAGGGGGATAGGGTATTAGGGTATGAGAGCCAGCAGATATGTGCTTAAAGAGGAACTGTAGTGAAAAAAACATAATCAATTATGTTTTCACTGGGACTCAGAGCAGTAGCTCACAATTTTCTTCTGAGGTTTCTCATAGGTGATATTTCTAAACCTTTCAATAAAATGGTGTTTAAGCCACCAGAAAGCAAGAAAATTCTCAAAATAACTTTTGAACTTTTACACCTAACTTTTTTAGTTAAAAAAAATTGCTGGAAAGTTATTTTAGATCAAAAATAAAAAATTATCTTCTAGGTGAAAAAGTGAATTGCATATGGGCCAGAGTGCCAGAGCCAAGCTGACTAAAGAAGGTAAGACTAATTATGTGTCACCACTGTCTCACCATTCTCCTCACTCACTGACCACTGTTTCTCAACCACTGTAGTCAACCACTGCCATAACTGTAGCTGACCACAGACTTCCAATATTGTCTCCCAATACCTCCACCACCACCGCTTTCTCTTATTAACCACTCGCAGACAAATCACCTCTCTCTTGAACTGCTACTTTTATTATCTGCCCAGTGTTGCAGATTTATCAAAACTAGTGAAAAAAAAAACTGGAGAAAACCTGGTGCAAAAGTGAAGCAGTTACTGACACCGACCAATCAGAATCCTTTATCAGAAACTTTTCTCCATATTTGCACCAGTTCTGCTCTAGCTTTCAATGCATTGCATTTGATAAGTCTGCCAATCACCCCTGGAGCCCCTGACATCCCAGGGGGGCCCCGGAGGCTTTGGGGCCTCTTCCTCCCTCACCCCAACCACAAGGGCAGCCAATTAGCAAAACATCTGTTCGCTCACAAAAACCGTCCTCGCCACCTCCTCCCACCATGCAGAGTAGCGAGTAGTGGGAGCATCTGTAATTTTTTTCCTGCTTCTAGATGCTGCCTCACAGCAGAACACACTCTGCTGCCATTCACCGGCTCCCAATCATGTGACCCTCGTGGGGTTCAGGGACTAAAGGGGCCCCATGCTATAAATTTTGCAGGAGGGCCCTGTTAAGTCTAGTTACGCCCCTGTCTGCCATATGTCTCTTCTTCATCGGTGCTCTCTCCTACCACTACCAACTGCCAGTCTATCTTTGTAATCCCACATTCTATCTGACACCACTCTTTCTATGTCTTTTTCTCTTCCCAGTCTACTAAACTGCTTTTTGTCCTATATCATATTCTCACCACCCTCTGTCTGCCAATAGCACTATTTCTGATGCCACAGCTCTCTCACACCACCCACTCACTGACAGGCTGTTGCTGCCACCTTTCTTTTTTTCAAGCTCTCGCTCTTTCCCGCTTGATCCTTTTTCTCCTCACTCTTTCAGCAACGTTTCTTTTCTCTGAGCTCCCTCGGTCTCTCTCTTCCATTTAATCTGTCTCTCTCACACTATCCCTTGCCTCTCCCTATCATCATCCTCTTTACCCCTCCTTATGCCTTATAAATATCCAGCTCATTCTTTACATGTTCCACCTGTGCCCAAACAGGCACTCTCCTGCTAGTAATGGTTTAATATGCTACATAGCAACACGTTTCTGCCAGGCTTGCTTTAAATGATGTTTTATTATTCCAGTGTGAAAACGTTATTGTATACAGGGAGAAGTCATCATACAAGCTGAGGGAAATGGAAAGCTGAGGCTCCAAGCAACTTCATTATGCACAGCTACTGTCTGGCAAAGATCACACTATTTTCCTAAATCAATTCACTATCAGTTTTCCAACGGAACGTGCTTGAGAGAATGCAGCGTGTTAACAAAATATTGGTCAAACAAGCCTTTGGATACGGTATGCATTTCATCATCAGCATAAATAGAGAAATTCATATAAATAATATCATACAGGAAAAATTCAAAGGAATGCAAATGGAACATGACTGAATCCTTCAGAATAATTTGCTAAAGCAGAAGGAAAAAAACAAACAAACTTTGATTATATTGCAACAGCAGCACCAGCAGCATTATAAATACAAAATACAATAATACTACCCAGCTCAACCCCACTCACTGTTGAAAACTTCTGACATTGTGTTCCTGTAATAAATTCAGCCTAACACCATCTTAAAAATGCAAGTGCAGCCTAAAAACCGCAAACGCAGCCTCCCTATTCTGGTAAAGGTGCTCCTAGGAGTAATTGCGATCTTGGAACCAGGAGAGCCGCGGCAGTGTTAGATGAGGAGGAGAGGCTAATTAAATTAATTAGCAATAGGAGAGGAAAAAGAAAAACACATTTTAGGAGAAAAAAATATACTATTCAACATATGTGAGGAGGCCATTAGTGACGACCCCACATTTGATCTTGGATTCACTTTGACTAGAATAAGGAAATTAAAACATCAGTGTCAATTTATATTGGAGCTTGAAATGCACATGTACTGTTTATAAAGCACATTTAAAGGGAACCTGAAGCAAGCGGTACATGGATGCTGCCGTATTTATTACCTTTTATACGATACCACCAGTAGAGATGTCGTGAACGGTTCCCGAACCGTTCGCCGGCGAACATCTCTGCATTACTGGGCCGGGGCCGTCTACTACTTCCGGGTCGCTATGACCCAGAGTAGTACGCCTGCGCTGCCCGGCGGAGCGTGTCCTAGATCGCGCTCCTGTTGCCGGGCACTTTCTGCGCCTGTGCGTGACATCATGAACGACGTCACGCTGATGCGCAGAGAGTGCCCGGCAACAGGAGCGTGATCTAGGACGCGCTCTGCCGGGCAGCGCAGGCGTATTACTCCGGGTCATAGCGACCCGGAAGTAGTAGAAGGCCCAGAGATAGTCGCCCGGCGAACGGTTCAAACCATCTCTAACTACCAGTTGAGAGAAAAAAAAACAAAGGCGGCATTACGTCCTGAAGATACAAAAATACTAAATGATCTAAAAATGATCTCAATAGACCATGTGGGATAGATACATTTTAACAGATTTACATACAAACACTTAGCAATGGGATCAGCACACATAACAGCACCCCTATATAGCACATAGCCATGTCAGAGCTTGTAATACCAGCCTTTGCTATTACCACTCATCCAGACTCATATAATCCACACAGGGTACCCAGAAAGGAAGACAGAAAACAGAAAGGACCTGCAGCAGAAAATTCAAAAATAACTACAAAATAATAAGACTCCAAATTTAAAAAAAAAAAAATTCCAGTTGCAGCATGGTGGCGTAGTGGTTAGCGCTTTCGCCTTGCAGTGCTGGGTCCTCGGTTCGAATCCAGCCTTGTCAACATCTGCACGGAGTTTGTATGTTCTCCCCATGTCTGCGTGGGTTTCCTCCATGCACTCCGGTTTTCTCCCACATTCCAAAAACATACAGATAAGTTAATTGGCTTCCCCCTAATTTGGCCTAGACTATGATACACACACTACATGATACATACATAGACATATGACTATGGCAGGGATTAGATTGTGAGCACCCCTGAGGGAGAGTTAAGTGACAAGACAATATACTATGTACAGCGCTGTGTAATATGTTAAGGCTATATAAATACTAAATAATAATAATAGTGAAAGATTCCACAAATTTAGCGACAAAAGAGCGCAGCTTAAGAATTGCACAGAGGCTATGTATAAGCAGGACACAGGTAACATATTATTCCAACGGCTTAGCTTGCCAGCAAGCAAATATCATATTTTTCTGACCATAAGACACTGGTGACCATAAGGGCTTGTTTCCACTGTTGCGACGCGATTTCGGCCGCATTCCGACGCTTGTAAAAACGCATGCGGATGCGTTTCCACATGCGTTTTTACCCGCGATTTCGCATGCGATTTCGCATGGCAGGGTGCCATGCGAAATTAACCATGACACTGCCAGGGCTAAATAAAATTGAAAAAGGTGCGAAATCGCACGCGAAATCGCGGGTAAAAACGCATGTAACAAACGCATGCGTTTTTACTATTAAATACATTAGCGGCGATTCGCACGGATTCCCGACGCAGGCGAAATCGTTGGCTCTTTTGTGCGTTTTTTTCACGCTGAAAAAAACGCACCTCAACAACGCTACAGTGGAAACAGGCCCATCCACTTGCATCACATGTGCGGATCTGCATGCGTTGGACGCATGCAGATTCGCGATAGTGGGAACGAGCCCTAAGACACACCTAGGTTTAGAGGGTAAAAAACAGGGATAAAAAGTACTCTAAACCCAGTGCGTCCATGGTGCAAGGATGTCTTGTGAATAGAGATGGCTCAAACCTCCGATTTTCAATTCGCGAACCTCGAACTCGAACTTCCGAAAAAGTTCGCGAACCTGCAAACTTTTCGAACCACAATAGACTTCAATGGGCAAGCAAACTTGAAAAACTACAAACTCTGTTTCTTTTCAAAAAAGTGATGGAAAAGATGTTTCAAGGTGTCTAACACCTGGAGGGGGTCATGGCGGAGTGGAATACACTCCAAAAGTCCCAGGGAAAATGATGGATTTGACACACAGCAGGGTTATAATCCCTAAAACGCAGAAATCACATTGCATTGCTAAATTGAAGGCCTAAAGTGCTTAAAAACATCTTGCGTGTGTATACAGGGATCAGCAGTTAGTGTAAGTAGTGTACTGCTTTACACTGACAGACCAAACTCACTGTGTAACGCACCATAAACAGCTGTTTGTGTAGTGATGGCCGTGCTGGACTGGTGCGCACCATGGCGAAAGTGCAGGAGATGGCGGTTTTCAAGCCCATATGGTAGGGCTGAGGTAGCTCAATGACAGAACAACTGTCCACAATGAAGCATGACCTTATTATCTTGGTTCAGGTGTGCCCCCCAACACACTCATATAGCTGGTCATTCCTTCACCGCGGCAAGGTAATGATCACGAAAGGGAATTGACACATGTACATGCCTTTTGTGTTGTTTTGCAGCCGCAGTGCAGCCAGAAAAATTAGGCATGTACACGCACCAGAAAAATTATTATTATGTTTGGTAGCAGCCGCTGCTGCTATCAGCGGCCATAAAAATTAAGGAATCCACCTGGAGTCCTGGACCCTGGTGGTGGTGGTGGAGAAGGCAGTCAAGCGGTCTGCAGGCATAGATGCTGTGTGGGGACTGACTTAGTCTTGGGGCAGGCAGTCACACGGCATGCAGACAGAGATTCTGTGTGTGGGGACTGACTTAGTCTTCGGGCAGACAGTAGCCTTCTGGGATCCATGCCTCATTCATTTTGATAAAGGTGAGGTACTGAACACTTTTTTTGACCTGGCTGCTGGTGGTATAATACAATGTGCAGTTACACAGGTGCAGTGAAAAGGTATGCACTGACTGCCGCTATAATACAATTGTGCAGTCACACAGGTGCAGTGAAAAGGTATGCAGTGACTGCTGGTGGTATAATACAATTGTGCAGTCACACAGGTGCAGTGAAAAGGTATGCACTGACTGCTGCTATAATACAATTGTGCAGTCACACAGGTGAAGTGAAAGGGTATGCAGTGACTGCTGCTATAATAAAATTGTGCAGTCACACAGGTGCAGGGAAAAGGTATGCACTGTCTGCTGCTATAATACAATTGTGCAGTCACACAGGTGCAGGGAAAAGGTATGCAGTGACTGCTGCTATAATACAATTGTGCAGTCACACAGGTGCAGGGAAAAGATATGCAGTGACTGCTGCTATAATACAATTGTGCAGTCACACAGGTGCATGGAAAAGGTATGCAGTGACTGCTGGTCTGCTGCTATAATACTATTGTGCAGTCACACAGGTGCATGGAAAAGGTATGCACTGACTGGTGGTGGTATTGTATAATACAAAGTCCAGTCACACAGAGGCAGTGAAAGGTATGCACTGATTGCGCTGGGCCTGGCACAGTACAGCAATAAGCAAGGGCCAGTTGCGACAGACAGGGCTGTTTATGCAGTGTCAGTGGCACACACACACACACACACACACACACACACACAAAAACACACCAGAAGAACATTAGCTCTCAAAAGAGCAGTTTTGGGGTGCTTTTCATCAAGAAATATCAGCAAGGAGCAGACTTCCTAACTATCACTTTCCCTATCTCTGCAATGTCTCTCCCTTCTCTCACTAATACAGCAGCAGACAGAGTAAAAACATGGCCGATGCTGCTGCCTTTTATAAAGGGGAAGGGGGTTCCAGGAGGGAGTGCAGCCTGATTGGCTGCCATGTGTCTGCTGGCTGTAATCTAGAGGGTCAAAGTTTAGCCCAATGATGTAGTATAGGGGGCGGGTCGAACTCGCTAAGTGTTCACGGTTCACCGCAAACTCGAACCAGCTAAGTTCGCGTGAACAAGTTCTCCGGCGAACCGTTCGGGCCATCTCTACTTGTGAAGCATCTCACCTGATGCTGTTTCTCCGGTACAAGTCAGCAAATGGAAATCCTTGTTGCTCTCAGCTGTAGTAACCTCCACTGCCCACATTGACTATTTCCTAGAAGTTCAAAGTTAACTGGGACTGCAGATGATGTCAGAGCTATATAAATAAATAATCCATGTGCTACAATTACCTGTTCAGTTCTTACAACGGTTTGTGGATGACTTTATACACGCACAAATGGAAACACCCAGGAAACGCACAAAAATACAAATAAAGAAAAACCAAAAACTGCCAAACTGCAGTTGTGTGGCCAAATCTGCTTTTTTTTTGTTGGCATTTATGTGTTTTCCAATTCCCAAGATCAAGCTAGACATTTCAGGCAGTAACTTGGAGCTAATCTTTATGGCAAATGCAGAGTAAAAAAAGAACCAGAAGCCCGGATATAAGGCCCAGTGCCGGTCCCCCTCTCAACAGGAAAAATCCTGTAGGCCACTAAGATAATCCTCCCGGCAAATGCAGATAAAGTGAATCAGTAAGTCTGAATACACAGCCCAGCGCCTGGTGCCTCCCACATAGAAATCTCTGCGCTCGCAGCTGAGGTAATACTCACAGCAACTGCACAGCAAGTGCAGCTAAAGCTCTTAAGGCCCATACACACGGGGTACGGCCATCGCCGCAGCCACGTGGCACGCGCGTGTTGCAGCGACAGGTCGCCCGTGTGTATAACGCGCGCGCCCCGAACAGCCGCCCGACGGAGATGTCGCCAGGCGATTGACATGTTCAATCGCCGGCTACAGCTGTCGCCGCAACTTTGCCGGAACTGTCGCTAGTCCCGCGTGAGTACGCGGGCTAGCGACAGGAGACCTACGCGAGTGAATGTAGCATCCGGCCGGGGGATGCTCCATTCACAAACAGCTTCCGCCGCGTCTCTGCCTTTCTGGCGAGATGTGTGGACAGCTGTCGCCGGCAGGGAGCTGTCGCTCCCTGTTCGCGTGCGAGCATGCTACGGGGGACAATTGTCCCCCGTGAGTATGTAGCTTTACTCATATAGCGGGCATGCTCCGAGTCCTCCCCTTCTTTCTTGTATCACCGCTAGCGCCCTTTCTCTTGTGAGCCCTGGCGCATTTTGCCATGTGAACTAAGCCTACGCGGGAAAGGATCAGCAGGACAGCCAGGCAATGCGCATTGCTTAAAAGTAAATCATCAATATGTCAGCCTCCAAATCCCTCTCACCTCAGGTGTGCTTTAACAAATATGCTGCTCCTTTCTAACTATATTAATTTCATACATGTATACTGAATCTGCTGCAGCTGTACATTTGCTTTAAATAATCAGGAAGATGTTTGCAAAACTGTAGTTTCTGTCGGTTTTCGGCAATGAAAGCCGACTATAAATTGGAAATGAAATGCAATGTTTATAGCCGTTTACTTCATACATAAGCATCTGTTTACCAATTACACACATTACATAATTTGCTTTAACTGCAGTAGAGTTTAGCTTTAATCAACAGACTGGAGGATACACAGGTCCAAGGCTCAGCCTGCTCAGAAAGTAGGCCAGTCAGAATCAGACTTCTTCAGAATGACATGATAATCACAAGTTGAAGCTTCAAGTCTGTGATTCTTCAACCATGAAATGACTTTTTTTCTCCCTGCGATGCTATGTTCTTACAAGGAGCAGAAATTAAAAATTGATGTGCCATACTTCTAGAGGGTTCATTTGTTTATATTTTTAAGTTGTCGGCAGCAGATTTGAAACTTAAATTTTTATTAAGGCGAACAGTGAGAGTTAGAGGGAGTACTGCGGTGGGAGTGTGGGATTCTGCATGAATCATACCAGCTTTTCTTTTCAAAGAAAAAAATATTGTGTCTGCATAGAGGATCTAAGCAGTGTCATTAAACGTTTCCCTAGGCTTCAGCAATCTCTTTTAATGATGTTGCTGTGGTATCAGAGCTACAGATTGCTGGCAGAATGTAATGTCTTGGCAGTGAGCGGAAAGTCAAATATGGACACCCTGCACCGTAGAAATAGAATCAGTGATAGTACATTGGCATTTCGGCAGGAAGCAGAGCATTCTTTTAGTGGGAGGATTTTTGAGAAACAAAATTTATGAGAAAGAGAGTACACATTACCATGTCAACAAACAGCTAGAGATGCAGCAGGTGAAGATTCGGCTCCACACCATCATCAGCAACATCGTTTATTGCTAATGGCACTCTATCAAATACTGGCTTAAAGCACAGCTTAAGTCACATAACGAAAGCAGACCAACACACTGCAAAGTCACTGTAGCTAAAATGCTTTCTAAAGGACAACTGAATGGAGAGGGATATGGAGGCTGCCATACTTATTTCTTTTTAACCAATACCAGTTGCCTTGCTGCCCTACAGATCCTCTGCCTCTAATACTTTTAGCCATAGACCCTGAACAAGCATAGGCGGTGTTTCTGACACTATTGTCAGATCTGACAAGATTAGCTGCATGCTTGTTTATGGTGTGATTCAGACACTACAGCAGCCAAATAGATCAGCAGGACTGCCACACCACCGGTGTCGTTTAAAAGGAAATATATATGGCAGCCTCCATATTCATCTCACTTCAGTTGTCCTATAAGGTGAATCAAATCCTGTAAAGTAAAGCAAATATGTGCAACCAAGATACCCGTTGCTATCTAAAGTGGTCTGAAACTCTGACATAATATTCAATAAAAATGTGTTTTTCTACTTTTTATTTTTCATACAGTTATCACATTTGCTTTTGTGCACAAGTAATATTGTCTGTCTACAAATTACAAGTTTCCAAAGTGTAGGGGTTTTTTTTGTCCTGAAAGCTTCCATTGCATTTTATTCCAACTGCTTTTTATTATATATTAAAATCTTCTAATGAGTTGTTCTGAACTATGTATTTGCCTGAAGCAGAGACAGCTTCTCAGAAAGTGTTTTTTTACTTGTTATAGACAGCTGTATCAACATTGGGATGTAAACAAAGATACTGTTATCTCCAGTTTGTATGCGGATTTAAAGCTAAATAGCAGAACAAAGTGCTTTGTTTAACCATTTCAGTGATGTATGCTAAAAAAAAAAAAATCTGGGATAGTAGCTTTAAAGGTGTGAGGAATCTTTTAGAGAAAAGTTTTAATCTTGTTTTTCTTTGCTCTGATATTCTGTGATATTGATATTTTTTGGGTGCACATAGTGAGACTTAGGGCGGAGTCATACATTATGCTCACCCCTACCTCCCTCACTAAGCTGCTCCCAGTGGCCTGCTGTCACCAACTCTCATCATATACTATTTGACAAGTTTACTGGGCACGGTTTTTAATTAATCTAGAATAGATGTTCTTGAGAGACAATGATAAAACTGCATTCCAGGGCTTCAAGTGTGGGAAGTACTTGTACTTGTTTTCCAAAGCAACTAGTCATATTTCTTGTTCGAGTCAGAACTGCAACAATAACAAATGGAAGAAGACCTATTATTTCCGGGGACCTGACAGTACCATTCTCTACATTGGAATGGGCCTCCCATCCCAAGCTAACAAAACACTGTTGGCTGTACATCTTTCTGCTGTGTCCTGGTGGGAAAATGGGCACATGAAGTTTAATATAAATTTCTGGCCAATGCAGTTACTAAATGGTGTGCACTGCTTGGCATCACATGCAGTGTGAATAACCCATTCTTGGAAAGCCCTGTCTCAGTACTAATATATAAATGTACATAATAAAACCAAAGTCTTTTTGGTAGCATTAGAGTTTTACATTAAAGTGGGATTGTGAGCCATAAAATCAAATTCCATTTACCCACTGCTGTGTGCTTATTATTAACCAGACCCTGCATTGCAAGCATTCCAATATAATCCTAAATGTTTTTGCTGCAATAAACCTTGTCTCAGTCAGCCTGGCTCTATTTGGTACATTGCCAACGAGAAGGAAATGTTATTTCCCCTCCCACATTTCTGCTCCTCACTGATTGGCTGAGGGCAGTTCAGTGTGACACAAAGCTGAGAAGGAAGAAGCTGCTGAAATATGATCTATGCTGTGTTCACATCTGTTTACAAATGAGATAGATATGACAGTGCAATTTCTAAGAGTAAACAAGAGAAAGGGAGGAAATTACATCAGGGTTGGCTTCAGCCGGGGCAGTAAAAATGGAAAATGCCTGAAACGATTTTCTCTTTATTAACTATATATAAGTAAATAAACTTTCTCTTTATTTACTATATATAATTCCTAGGAGGAAACAAGAGTAAGGGAGGAAATTACATCAGGATTGGCTTTAGTCAGGGGCAGTAAAAATGGAAAATGCCTGAAACAGTTTTCTCTTTATTTACTATATATAATTCATTGAAATCAAAAGTGCACAATACAATACATATGTTATGTAAGTAAAACAAGAATGTATCTACTTGAATTTATCTAGATGAAGCTAAACCATCACATAATAATGTGTGTTGTTAAAGCAGATATATATGTGCTTTGAGGAATCCACACTATCGGTGGCGAATCGTGGTGGTGGGGTCCTGTGGAGCTGACCTTATCCTGTAGGATCTTTGCACTGCACTTTACTCAATTGTACTTTCTTGCTTTGCACATTTTCCCCTGACCACGGGGCACTATTTGATTTGTGCACTTTTCTTTGTTTTCCCCTTTCCCTGTTTTTCCCTGGTTTCTCTCCAGTTTTCATTGTTTATCTGGCCTGCACTTGGCCCCTATTTTTACCCAGGTTTGAGTATTATATATAATATGGTTCACTATATGCCCTGCAACATGTATTGATCATACTTGGTGAATTTTTTGACAATTGTTCTCTTTGCAATAAGTTCAGATCTGTGTTGGTCTGTCGTATGGTACGTAGCATTTTATGAATCCTCTGGTTTCCCCACCATTTTAGATATGTTTTAATGATTTTTATGTATGTAATTCAATAAAGGATACTTTTCGCATTCAACAATATTACTGATTTGGTGCTGTGTTTTTGAGGTTATAGCTTTTTGTTTATGATATATAAGTTAAAACAGATACATTCAGAGTGTTAGATTTTTTCTTTGTAAAGGTAGGCAGGCCATTGATGCTGGGTAAAGTCGGGATTCCTTGGAGGAAAAAAAAAGGATTTGAGAAAAAAAACAGCCAAATCTAAAGGCCACGCTATCCACTGTGGCTCCATTTCATGCACAGCTGCTGCAGCCAGAAGTGACATTCGGCAGATTAAAGTTTACCATTATGTTATGTGCTAAACTCGTCTTTAATGACAGGGCAGCAATTCCCAAGGACTCCCTGCCCTGTCATTATAATATAGCTGTAAATTGGCAGAAGCCCTACTCAGTGATTAAAGCTGAACTAAAGTCATGGGGAAAATATTCAAGCTACAAGTTATCTATGGGAAGTAATTTGATTTCTTTACCAGAATCAGCTGTTCCATTTATGTAAAATAAATGCAAATGCTGCTACTGCTGTATATGGCCATTCAGAGCAATAGGCATAGCACAGTTACTCTTGGCACCAATGCATAGCTTTTGATATGAGGTTGCCCCAACTCCCTCTCTCTCTGCAGTACAAGCTAGTGTTTGATTGTGTATTCTTTATCAGTAACAAAGCTCCGTTATTTATGTAGAAAAGCTAAGACAATGGACTGAAAACCATTCACTATAACAATGCAAACAATAAGGGGGGTTATTGTATAAGGTAAGCATAAAAGAAAATCAACAGTATGTTACATCACTGATGTAGATTGTCTGACAAAGATGAGGCTGGTGGCAAGGAATACATTTCATAGTCATGTGGCCAGGGGCTTACCTATAGGGGAGCAGGAACTGCAAGGGGGCCCAGAGCTTTGAGGTCCCCTATTACTTACTCCCCCTCCCTTCAACATAGACCAGAGGTGTCAAACTCAAATACAAAGTGGGCTGAAATTGTACAATGGGACCTAGTTGCGGGCCAACCTCAATGTCTACTTGGCATCTTCCATCCTTATAAAGTTCTCAGGTGTCTAATGACTCCCTCCAACCCCTATACAGTTCCCTGGTGTCTAGTTGTCCTCCCTCACCTATAGAGTTCCCTGATGTCTAGAGGCCCCCACCCTCCCCTATACAGTTCTCTAGTGTTTAGTGCCTTTCCTATACCTCCCCCATATGGCTTCCTTGGTGTTCTAGGGCTTCACCTCCAATATAGCTTCCCTGGTCATCTAGAGTGCGCTAAACATAATGCAAAGTGTGAAAACCACTTGAGGGCCAAATTTAATGGCTCAGAGGGCCAGATTTGGCCCACGGGTCGGAGTTTGACATGTATGATATAGAGGTACATCCTTCAGATCAAGGGCCTGATTCACAAAGCGGTGCTAACAGTTAGCACGCTGGTGAAAAGCCCTTTATCACGCCTAAACTCAGTTTAGGCTCGATAAATTTAGGTGTGATAAGTTTAGGTGTGATAAGTT
This sequence comes from Hyperolius riggenbachi, assembly GCF_040937935.1. NCBI lineage: Eukaryota > Metazoa > Chordata > Amphibia > Anura > Hyperoliidae > Hyperolius > Hyperolius riggenbachi. The sequence continues at coordinate 324,355,724 of NC_090648.1, forward strand.
TAGGCATGATAAGTTTAGGTGTGATAAGTTTAGGCGTGATAAGTTTAAGCACCAACTGGGTTAGCACCACAGCGCACAGCTGATCAAAAGTTTTGCGCTTTTGCTGGTGCACTTCGCATAGAGTTTAATGGCACTGCTTTACGTGCGGGACTTTTCGCACGATCTAAACTTATCTAAACTTATCATGCCTAAACTTATCACGCCTAAACTTATCACACCTAAACTTATCACGCCTAAATTTGCTTTTCACCAGCGTGGTGCAATGGTTATTACGCCTAAAGTCTCTAACTGGGTTAGCACCGCTTTGTGAATCGAGCCCAAAGTGGTCTTTTGGCAACAGTTATGGATGTGGAGAATATGAGCACTAGCAGATGAACCCCCGGGCTGTGAGGTCACCAAAGAGAGTCAGGGAAACAGGTGTGAATGTTGAGAGGGGCCCCATTAAAGTTCCTCAGGAGGGCCCCATGACTTGTACTTGTAGTGGGGCCGCTACTTCAGAGTCATCCCCCAGGTAAAAGCTAGTCTTCTGTACATTACAACTTCAAAACTACGCATTGCTTACAGAGATAGCAAGTTATATGGGTCCTTTTAAAAAAAATCTGCGTTGCCTGAGCCAGCACAAGTTCAGCACCATGAAAAGCACTTGTTGTATACTTATAGAGCTGTTTGCTTTCAGAGTAAAGCATTAGATAATGGGTAGTGTAGTCCATTTACTGTCTACAGCAGTGGTTCCCAAACTGTTACAGATAAGGGCACCCTTGATGACTTTAAACATTTTTTAAGGGGCTCCTTGGCAAAAGCAACTATTGAAATGCATAATCTCTGTATTACTCAACAATAAGCATTGTAAACACCGTATTAACTTTCAAATGCAGCACCAAAAAATATGCTCAGACGGTGTCCCCTTTAGTTACACAGTGCTCCAGTTAGGCAGGCAGTGAACTGGAAATAAAGTGATGAGATCAGGAATGAAAGTATATCTGTAGATCTACTCTATCAATATCATTTTTATTGGAATCCCCAGTCTTATTAAAAAAAAAACATGATTAAAGTTTTTATTGTTTCAGCTGAATGACGACAGTTTTAGATGTTTTACAAAACCCCACCTTGACTTATTGGCTTTTTGATCAAATCCCTCACACTTAGAATTGTCTCTGTGCCATGCAAGAGTTTTATGACTGTAATTACTTATTCCAACTGGGGGTCTAATCCTGGAGTTTTAATCCTTCCCTACAGCCTGGAAACACACTAGGCAGTGCGGGAAACCTAGTGTTTTGCTGCATATGTGTTTGTGCGTTTTTAGTGCACTTTCTTTGCGTTTTGCATTTTTTCCCGCACATGTGTTTTGCTTGCATTTTACATACATTTTAATGCGTTTGCAATTCCCATATATAAATTGCATATGCTTTTTGCATGCATTTTTATGCGTTTTATGCAAATCACTAGGAAGTCAACAGGAAGCGGAAATACATCATCAAACTTGTTTTTGAAAAAAAAAACACGTATTAAAAAGCATGCAAAACGCATACAAAACGCACTAAAACGCAATACCTCTGTGTCACCATTGACTTTCATTATGTGCGTTTTTAATGTGTTTTTGAAAAACATGCAACAAAACCAGCGTTTTTAAAAACGCACATTGCAGAACGCAAATATATGCGTTTTTTCATGCGGCCCATTGACTTGCATTAGGTGCGTTTTTGCTGAGTGTTCTGCAATGCTAGCATTTCTGCCTAGTGTGTTCCCTGCCACAGTGATAGAAAGAAAAAGGTACACAACCTAATTATATTTATGCGTGGCACTGTACATACTAAATAAAGGGAACACTATTAGGAGGCACATTGATAAAGAGGCACTGTGAGGAGACACAATAATAAAGAGAGCACAACAGCAAAGGAAGTGTTATTGAGGGATACTATAGTAAAAATAGGAACTATAATAAAGGGAGCTCTGTGGGGGACACATTAATAAACGGTGTACCATAACAAAGAGAAAACTATGGGGGGAGGGGCATTCAAATGAAGATCTCTATGGGGAGGAGCACTATAATAATAGAGCACTAAAATAAAGGAGGCATTGTGGGGGTCAATATATAAGATAAATGTAAGTAAAACCCTCTGGCTACAGTTAAAGTAAACCTGAAGGGGAAAAGAAGCCTCATAATGGTACTTACCCCAGTAGAGGGAATCCTCTGGATCAGGTATGTCAAACCAGTCCTACGAGGGCCGAGATCCTCACACATTTTTGATACAGCTCAAATGAATTGATGGGACTGAGTCAGGAAAGGTGTGGTCCATCAGGTATAACACATTCCTTTCTTTCTCAGTCCATGCTAAACACTGGCATGGATCTGGCCCTCCAGGCCTGGAGTTCGACACCTGTGCTCTGGATAATGCAGACAGGCTTCCCCCATTCCCCTCCCCTCCACGAATCCAGTGTTGGGGGTCCATAAACCTCTTCAACAAGGGCCTTGTGGAAGAGTGCAGGCGGGTGCGCTCCCATCTGCAAACTAGTGTGGCTGCACTGTGCAGGCACCGCAGGATGCCTCGTGCCTGGGCATTAGCACAGAGCCGAACAGGCTTGGCTTTTTCCCTCAAGGACTGGAGTTTAACACCTGTGCTCTAGGAGATCCAGAGGCTTGAAGGTAAGTATGTAACTTTTGCTTTTTTTCAAAGTTACAGGTTTACTTTAAAATAAAAATGTTCTAAATTGCATTTCCAATTTCCATTAAGCGTTTGGTGGAAAATAAGACAGGAATAAGGGAGCCAAATATACGGAGACCCTCTGCATGACATGATGGTGTCTGATTAATTGCTGACAAGGCCAATTATTTATGCTGAATTTTGGATACTGAACCAAGTGATGTTTCCCCAATATAATCTATTAATTACAAAGATAACAAAATCATTCATCTTACACCCAGAGACAGTCTCTTATCAATAGTACAATCCGTCTTCACTGTCAGGGAGATGTGGCTTTCTGGAACACATCAGGAGCATGACTGATATCTGTGCTGGGTACATTTCGTGTAATTCGCATTGGACAAGAGGCCATGTTTAAAGGTAGACATTATGCCAACGTTGAAGTAATTATAAAGAATTTGCATTTTATCTTTTTCTACAAATAATAAATGAATCCATATAATTTACAGAACTCTGAGGGTCGGTCTATAAAGAACAAAACACTATGAAGGGCACTATAATGAAAGAGTACTGTGGGAGTACGGTACAGGGCAGTGCACTGTGTATTAGCTTTAATAAGGGGGTACTAACAGGACACTATAACATGGGCGCACAGGTGGGGGGCACTATAGTGAATACAGTTCTATGGTAGGGTACTATAAAATAAGGAGCTGTATGGTGAGGGGGGGGGGCACTATCATGGAGGGTCATTCATAGAAGGTACGATGGGAGGCTCTAACAAGGATCACTATAATGAGGAGGGAATGATGACAGGGGCTCTATAATGAAAGCTGAGCAATAATGAAGGAAGTATTGTGTAGGAAGGCATCAAACTAAGAGGAGAACCACAATGGGAGAGGACAGAGGAGCCCCACAAGGTGGAACACAGTTGCAGAAGAGCAGGGGGATACATTGTACAATGTTTTTAACAAATTAGACAATACCTGTATATTCAGTGCAAACATTGATCTGCACAAACTAGGGAATTCCAAATTGATATATGATTAAGTTAAACATTTGGCTTTGTTCATAAATGCCCATTCTTCGTAAGAGCAATGGCTGCCAGAAGGCAAAGGGCTGCAGCAGTACACAAGTGACAATCTCATAGCTTTGCACTGAATCATGCCAGCTAGCAGTGGCACCATCAATATTCCATTTTGTCCCAAAATCAAATCTAATATCAACTTGTGCAAGGTAGATGTGATCATCATATACTGTATTACAGGCTTTACTGGGATAGTGGGATAACATTTTGGGGGCACCAAAGAGCTGGTGTGAGAAGACTGTCTGGCTACGCCCACTCTTAGTCATGACGAGGATTGTCTTGAAAATATTTCTAGGTGCTGTGACTTGGAAAAGTTTGAGAACCACTATATACTGTAAATACATTTTGCAGAATTCTTGAATTAAACTTGCAGACAACAGTTTCAGGTTGCTTTGACCTCCACCATCAGTACAAGGTATGGATCTGGTATACTTCTGTAAGGACCCTTTCACACTAAAGATAGCAATCACCTTTGCAAACCTGATGCAACCTGATCACAATGTTTGTCTATCCATGCACTGCACATTGCGCCGCAACTAATGTGCGATCAAGTGATTACCAACATGAAAAAAAGCTTGCTTTGCGCTAGGATTTTCTTGCGCTTTCATTGATGTAACACCAATGCAGGAAAAGTGCTGCTTGCATTACTATTGCTTTGGGTTAAAATTGAATTGCAGCAGTGGGAAAAGGTACACCACAATTTCTTTGTTAATCACAGTACCCTTGCAATCAGCAAATCACGTCCAATCCACAGGTTGTATCAGAAGGCAGTTGGCGTGATAGAGCCCTTAATGGGGGGCTTGTGAAAGTAAAAATATGGGCTTAAAGCTAACACTATTATGAAGACAAAGTAGTGACTGCATGTTTATGCTGTAGGTAAGTAAAATGTGGTTATTTTTAGTGAGACAGGTGCACGCAGATACTGTAAAATTGAGATGGTGTAACAATACTGAGCTAAGTTTGGGAAGCACTGCTGTAGACCAGGGAGAGATGCATCCCTCTGTTACATGAATCACATTCTCTACATTTTCAGCCTACAGCAAAAAATGTCATTCTACTAGCTGTATCCTATTATAACTTCCAAATATCAGTTTGGTGTTCCTGGGCCATTCTCAAGTTTGTGTTCAGTTTGTATTTGTGCACAAATAATGCACGTCAATGGCACTGCATTTGATGTACTTTGTTGTGCAATTTTTGGGATCCGAATTTTTGTACATTTTTAATTTGTGCTGCATTTTTTCAGCTGTGATGTGCGAATCACATTTAAGGTAAGTCAATGTAAATGAAAAAAATTGCATTTGACTTGCAAAAAATTGCATTGCGAATTTTAAAATTAATTATATAAAATTCTATGTAAATTGAGTTCATTGGTATGCACGAAAAATTGCAGACAAAAATGAGCACAAAAAAAGAAAAAAAAAATGAAAAATTGCAAAACTCAGAACCGGAAATGCGAAAAATTTTATTTGGTTTGCAAAAAACGCATTGTAAATTTTAAAATTAATTACATACAGTTTACAGTTTCATGTAAATTAACTTCATTGGTATGCATCAAAAATAGCAGATAAAACAGGCACAAAAAATAAAAAGCAGAGCTGAAAAATTAAAAAATGCAGAACTGGAAATGCAAAAAAACCCTTGAAAAATTGCAGCCGGAATTTGCAGTTAGAAGTGTGAACGCTACCTTAATTTACAATTATTTCTCATTCTTTCTTCAATCTTCTAACTTTTGTTAGCGCAGTTTTCCTGTCAATCGGTATTATTGCAGTTACATTGGAGCATTGATCAGATACCAGCTATTAATGCCATACAATGTCTGCCTGGGAATATTTCAGCCGCTGAGAAGGTATTCTGTGTAGGATTGTATAGCTTGTTATTATAATGGTAATGCTTTCTCTGCAGAGAGCAAGTATATATTCAGATCATGAGTATGACTCAGTCATTTGTTTATTCTGCAATAATGTAACTGCATTCACTTTTAATGTATGCTAAAACCCTACATTAATACACTATCTTATCGCATGCTGAATATGTTGACACTATATGAAAAGACACTATTGAAAATAAACAATGACATGCATGTTGATTTACTGTGTGCATTATTTAATGTGTAACATAATAGTTCACTTCACTGATATTATTGTAATAAGATTAGAACATATAAGAAATTTGAATATGTTTGTATGCATATTTGTTCAAGCACCTACTAAAAATGGAGGTATTTAAAGTAGTGTAGTGAAACTGCAGTGAAAATAACATAAAGAGAAACCGTAACCAAGGATTAAACTTCATCCCAATAAGTTGCTGATACCCCCTTTCCTATAAAAAAAATCTCTTCCTTTTCTCAAATCAATAATCAGGGGTCTCTGTATGGCGGATATTGTGGTGAAACCCCTCCCACAGTGTGATGTCAGCATCACACTGTGGGAGCCTTCATTGACTTCTCCCCCCAACCTCCACACCCACCAACACCACCACCCCTTTGTAACGATCGGTGTCAGCACACAGAGGGAATCTGATTGTTGATGATCTGCAGAATCATCAACAATACAGATGTATACTCGATTATGGATGATCTGCAGAATCACCAATAATACAAGTATGACTAACCTCTGGACACCTAATGAGTTAATATATTGGATGAACTGGAGGCTATCTCCCGAGAAGCGGGAGATATAAGAGACTCGGCCAAGACCCACCTTAGGGGCAGGTGGCCCTGTGCAGTGCAGAAACTATCTCTTGATATTGAGGACCTGGTAACCAGGGATAACAGTATTAGATGGTGAACTGTACTGCAGCCAGAAGGAGGAACCACTGGCTGCTAACAGGCCGGACTCTCTGAGGAGCGGGAGTCCTGGTTGCAGCTGACACCTGATGGAATGGTGTCACTGCTAATACTGATAGACTGAGCACTCAGGGCGAGTGACAGCTAGGATAGTCGGGCAGGCCAGGTCGGCAACACACGAGCAGATGAGGTACAGAGACAGAAGACTGATTCGGTAACCGGTACAGGCAGGGACTGGCAACAGGTAGATAGATATGCAGAGGTACCGAATCAGAAAGCAAGAGAAAGGTCGACAGAGCAAATAGTCATAACATATAAATATAACAGAGTCCTAGACTGGGGTGTAAGCTCCTTGATCTCGACACCCGGGAACTAGTCTAGAGTATAACTCAGTAATGACACAGAGTCCCTAAGCTTCGGTGTGAGGTCCTTGGTCACAACACCCTGGAACTGGTCTAAAGTATAACACAGCAATGACACAGTATCCCTAAGCTTGGGTGTGAGGTCCGTGGTCTCAACACCGTGGAACTGGTCTAAAGTATAACACAGCAATGACACAGTATCCCTAAGCTTGGGTGTGAGGTCCGTGGTCTCAACACCCTGGAACTGGTCTAAAGTATAACACAGCAATGACACAGTATCCCTAAGCTTGGGTGTGAGGTCCGTGGTCTCAACACCCTGGAACTGGTCTAAAGTATAACACAGCAATGACACAGTATCCCTAAGCTTGGGTGTGAGGTCCGTGGTCTCAACACCCTGGAACTGGTCTAACATATAACACAAACGTATTCTGGCTAAGTGTGAATTCCCAGGTCCTCCTGGTTCTAACACACTGTGGGATCTGACTGGTCTGAGTGCTCACACATAAGTATTCGCAACGGCAGACAACCAGCAACTGACAGGCAAGAAGTATATATAGAGAAGCGCTCCTCAGCGCCGCCCAGCCCCACTTAGCCAATCACCTACTACGCTGGGATCAGCTGATCCCTCTCCTATTGGCATAAAGGTCCTGCCTCCTAGCATGCGCGCGCGTAGCTCTCCATCTGTGTGCACTACTAGGTCAAGGAGACGCAAAGAGAGTCTCTGCATGTACTGCGGGGAAAAGGGCCACATTGCACAAAACTGTGGTAGGACGTCGGGAAACTCCTTAGCTTAGGTGTGGCTGGAGGTACCACCCTAAGCAGATTAGTTTCACCTCCTAAACAAGAGAAAATATTATTGCCCTGCTCCTTAAACTGGGAAGGGCAGAACTTTCCTACTACAGCATTTGTGGACTCTGGGTCGACTGCTAACTTTTTAGATTTAAATTTTGCTTTAGGGTTAAATATCCCTGTACTTCCGGTAGAAAAACATTTGTATGTTACAGCAATCGACGACACCTCTTTGCAAGGAAAGTCCCCACTGTGCCAGACACCTCCTCTCTCGCTGCAAGTAGGAGCTTTGCACAAGGAGATCATCCAGTTTTTTGTGTTAAAGATGTCTACCTCTACGGTAATATTAGGGTTACCTTGGTTATGGTTACATTCGCCTCAGTTTGATTGGGGGAATGGGCAGTTGACTACTTGGTCACCTTATTGTTCACAGCATTGTTTACAGAAGATAGCCATGTGTTCTACTAAGGTTGAAGTGGAAGGAGTACCTCCACAATATCAGGAATATTCTGATGTCTTTTGTCCTAGGGCAGCAGATCAACTACCCCCGCATAGACCATTTGACTGCCCTATAGATTTGAAGCCAGGAACCATGCCTCCCAGGGGCCACCTATACAACCTCTCGTCCCCAGAAAAATTGGCCATGGATGAGTACATCCAAGAAAATTTACAGAAGGGTTTCATCCGCCCTTCGAGATCTCCTGCGGGGGCGGGATTCTTCTTTGTTCAGAAAAAAGATGGAGGTTTGCGCCCCTGTATCGATTACAGGGGTCTAAATAAGATCACGATTAAGAATCGGTAACCACTACCGGTAATCGATGGTTTATTTACACAGGTTTCCGAGGCTTCTGTTTTTACTAAGTTAGATTTGAGAGGAGCCTACAATTTGATCCGTATCAGGGAAGAAGATGAATGGAAGACGGCATTCAACACTCCCAAGGGGCATTACGAGTACTTGGTGATGCCCTTTGGGTTGTGTAACGCTCCTGCAGTCTTCCAGGAGTTCGTTAACGAAATCTTCAGGGAGGTACTGGGTCACTTTGTAATAGTATATTTGGATGACCTCGTAATATTTTCCAAAAATCTCACTGAACATCGCCAACATGTTAAGTATGTGTTGCAAAAACTTAGAGAAAATCAATTATTCGCCAGGCTAGAAAAGTGTGTTTTTGAGGCAAAGGAGATTGCCTTTCTGGGATACGTTATCTCCACTACAGGGTTGTCCATGGATCCCAAGAAGGTCTCTGCTGTAAGGGAATGGCCACAACCATCTGGGCTTAAAGCACTACAGAGATTCTTGGGATTCGCAAACTACTACAGAAAGTTTATCAAGGGGTTCTCTTCTGTGGTGTCTCCACTTACTAACTTGACTAAGAAGGGGGCTGATGTCTCTCATTGGTCAAAAGAGGCATGTGCAGCATTTTCCTCTCTAAAAGAAGCTTTCTGTTCTGCTCCCATATTACGTCATGTAGATGTTGCTTATCCATTCTTAGTGGAAGTGGATGCCTCAGAGGTTGGAGTGGGAGCAGTATTGTCTCAGCATTCAGGAATTCAGGACAAACTTCACCCCTGTGCTTTCTTTTCTAGAAAATGTTCTCCTGCCCAGAGAAATTATGATGTTGGGAAGAGGGAATTTTTGGCCATTAAGCTTGCTTTTGAGGAATGGCGCCATTGGTTAGAGGGGGCAGAGCATGTAATAACTGTTTACACGGATCATAAAAACCTACAGTACATTGAAAAGGCTAAAAGACTCATACCCAGACAGGCTAGATGGGCTCTCTTTTTCTCCCGTTTTAATTTCATAATTACATTTAAACCAGGGAGTAAGAACGTCAAAGCAAACACCCTTTCTCATTGTTTTGAACCCGAAACTGCTCCAACCCCTTCCCCAGAAAGTATCTTGTCAAAAGAGATCATCCTGGCAGCCACTGAAATAGTTGAAGACCTTACCAGCCTTCTAAGTCCTTTCCAATTGGAAGTCCCACAAGGGAAACCAGAAGGGGTTCTATACGTTCCTTGTGTCTTGCTCCCCAAGGTGTTGCAGTTGTTTCATGGACACAAGAATGCTGGACATCCTGGCATAACCAGAACCCAAGAGTTGTTGGGTAGGTCTGTCTGGTGGCCATCATTACAATCAGATTGCAGAGAATTTGTCAAGACCTGTACCGTCTGTGCCAGGAGCAAACCCTCCCGACTAGCTCCAGTCAGATCTTTACAGTCTCTGCCCTCCCCTCAGGAGCCATGGACGCACATTTCAATGGACTTTGTGAGAGAACTTCCAGTTTCCAATGGAAACACGGTCATTTGGGTAGTCACTGACAGATTCAGTAAGATGGCTCACTTTGTGTTTCTGAGTGGTTTCCCGTCTGCTAAAAAATTAGCAGATTGTTTTTTATTCAAAATATATTTAAGTTACACGGTATTCCGGAAAATATTGTCTCGGACAGAGGGGTCCAGTTTGTCTCCAGGTTCTGGCGGGCCTTCTGTAAAGGGATGGGTATGTCGTTGTCGATTTCATCAGGTTACCATCCGCAGACCAACGGTCAGACAGAAAGGATCAATCAGTCCTTGGAACAGTTCCTGAGATGTTATGTGGCGGACGCCCAACATCAGTGGGCGGACTTTCTACCATTTGCTGAATTCGCACATAACAATCTCAGGAATGAGTCCTCTGGTTATGCGCCTTTCCAGATAGTCAATGGGAAGTTCCCCAAATTTTCTCCCTTGCCAGTGACGGTCTCTCCGTTCCCTGTTCTGGAGGAGTTGCAGGAATCTTTTAAGAGGATTTGGGCTAAGGTCAGAGAAAATCTAAAAAAGGCTTTTTGCATGCAGAAGAGGCAGGCAGATAAGAGAAGATCTGCAGAGTGGGAGTTTAAACCAGGGGACAAAGTTTGGGTATCAACTCGTCATATAGCTCTGAGACAGCCATGCGCTAAACTGGGGCCCAGGTATATTGGACCATATCCAATTTCCAAAAGGGTTAACCGTGTTACTTACAGAGTCAATTTACCGCATTCTCTAAGGGTGGGGAAAGCCTTTCATGTGTCTCTCCTGAAGCCGGCTGTTCAGGTGGATTCCCCCCCTCCTCACCCTGTCATGGTTGATGGTGAACCCGAGTGCGAGGTCGAGGAGATTTTGGACTCCAGACGAGTTCAGGGCTCAGTGCAGTATTTGGTGCATTGGAGAGGATACGGTTTAGAGGAAAGATCTTGGGTCAAAGCAGGTGATTTACATGCAGATAACCTTAGAAAACGGTTTCATGAGCTTCATCCTGACAGGCCAGGTGGGACGTGTCCGGAGTCCACGCCTAGAGGGAGGGGTACTGTAACGAAAAATCTGAAACGCCGGACGGATTGCGGAAATATGGTCGCATCCAATCCGGCAAGCGGACTTTCCAATGCGGGATGCGGAAATTCGTCCGCATCCGCTGCGCAAACCCGTCCGAGCACTCTGCTCCAAACTCACCAGCATGCTGCTCACCAGGACTCTGCTATCTTGCCTCTAGGGGGCGGGCGCGCCCGACAGACACGCCTTCATACTCTTAGGAAGCGTGTCAGCTGACCTGGAGATCAGCTGACATTTTAGCCTGCTCTGATTGGTTGCTGCCTGGGGTGGAGACTTCTCTCCCAGGCAGTATATAAGGAAGTGCTTTTCAGTCACACTTCGTCTGTGTTTGCGATACCCTGTGTCAGCACTCAGACCTAGTCAGCCTTGTCTCTGATATTGTGTTATATATTGGTTTATCGCCATCGCCAATATATACACATATTATTACTGTTTGATTTATCGTGTATGATTCGTGCCTGTCTTGACTACTCCTCTGCTTCCTGATTTTGTACTTCGCCAGCCCGTACTGTTATGGACTATTGGCTTGGTTTCCGACTGTTCTCTTGTCTCACGTTTCTGTACTGCTGCCGCCTGATCTGTTGCCGAACCTCATTTTGTCTGACCTTTCTCCCTTCAGTGGAACGTCTCCCACTGTAGAGTTCTATCAGAGGCTTGCCTCTTTGAGACGACCGCCACTAGCAAACCCTTGCTGCTAGAGGCCGAGACTCCTCCACTCCGTCCTTTGGAGGATCTCACACACAGGGTTTCCATTCAGAGGTAACCACACCTCTGAGGAGTTACGGTGTGGTGGATATTTCCACAGACTTGAATTTACACTGTATATTATTATTGTTGTCTGCTGTTCCAGCTTGCTGGAGGTTGTATCTCTGTGCCCTATAAAGATACTCTATTGTACCCAGCACCTTCTTGCGTACGATTGTATCGTGTCACGCTATACTTGCATTATTGGTGATTCTGCATATCACCATATAATCAGGTATAGCATCTGTATTATTGGTGATACTGCAGATCACCAATAATCAGAATAGCGGTGCTTGCTGACACCAATCGTTACAGTCACCCCATCAAAGCTCTGTACCTCTGGAAATAGAAACCCCCATTGAATAGAAAATAATTGTGTGACAGCAGGAACTCCACACACATCCAAATGTAAACTTGGGTCATGGAAGGAAATCACAAGTACTTACGGAGATCGTGCTCAATTGCAGTTAGGGCAAGTGCATGTGGTATTAATGAGTACAGTACTCTGATATCCAAAGTCATCCACATGCACCCGCTTGACCATGAAAAGCTTTCCAAACTTGATAGCACGTGTTTCGTATCTCATATGCAGCCAGGAAGCCATTGAGCCAAAGGCTTTAGTAGCAGCCCATCCAGTCACCCAATTTCTCCCTCAAAGATCCAATGCCCACTACAATAGGGCAACCTTTAGAAGGTTTCTCAGTTTGTGGATCTTTGGAAGATGATAAAAATGGGGGTGACTGGGTGTCTCAGCCGGAAACAGTAAAAAAGGGCGCAGGTGGCTAGTGGACAAATCGGGCGCCGCCATTCACTCCCATAATAATTATCGTTTACTGGGCAGGAAAAAAGGGCGCCCGAGAATAATAACGTTTACCAACGGCGCCCGAAGATTTTTCATGTTTTATAACTGCTTGTGATGATTTACGTTTCCTATTTCAATAAAACATTATTTTAAAAGTTATCCCTTAGTGTTTGTAAAACATTATTATTCACAAAACAAAGCGATCAGTACGTAACGTAAATTGTACTATATTTTATCCCTTACTGTTTTTAAAACATTATTCTACACACAATACAGTGATCTCTAAGGAGGGTCTTAGGTTTAGGCACCATCAGGGGGTCTTAGGTTTAGGCACCAACAGGGGGGTCTTAGGTTTAGGCACCAACAGGGGGGTCTTAGGTTTAGGCACCAACAGGGGGGTCTTAGGTTTAGGCACCAACGGGGGGTCTTAGGTTTAGGCACCAACGGGGGGGTCTTAGGTTTAGGCACCAACAGGGGGGTCTTAGGTTTAGGCACCAACAGGGGGGTCTAGGGGTTAGGGGTAGGTACAGGGAGAGTTACTTAGTAATTTTTTTTTTAAACGTTATTATACATTTCACCATTTAAACGGAAGATTAACGTTTTTACAATTGCCGATTTCATGCACATTATTTAATGATTTATAACTTTATAAAACATTAATTTTAAACGAAATACAGTACAATTCATTTTTAAACGTTATCCATGCTTATCGTTTAAAACTCCGCGCCCTTTTTTCCCAGCGCCCCTTTTTAACGTACGCGTCTCAGCCAGACTTGCAGAGAGGACACCCATAGACTCTCCAATTGTAAGAAGTTCATCAAACTCTAATTTCTGAGACAAGATCACCTGTCAACTTCTGACACATACTAGTATCCTCTAGTTGTCTAAGGGGACTCTGCTTTATAGTCCACTAAATGGGCTTTCTTGTTGACCTATTGAATACTGGGGGCACATTTGGCTACCTTTACTAAGAATTGAAATATCAGTCTCTGGTGCTGAAGAAACTTGTCCCGGCCGTGCCTATAACTCACAATTCTTGTCTTAGATGTTCCATTTACATAATTTATCAGTAGGTCCAACTATTTAAAAAATTCTAATTGCTCATTAATTATTAAATGCACAATAATACATAATAAACGCCGAAGCATGTGAATTGAGTCTTCACAGTGGTACATTTTTAATGCTCATATATTGTAGACATATAGGCTTACCCTTTAAATGCTAGAAAAGATAAAGACATACGGTAGTTTCTATTTTACATAGCTAAAAACATTTAGGTCACATCACTCTAAACAAATGAATTTTCAGAACACACACCCAGCACTGGAAATTTTACATGTTAAACCTGTGTAAGGGCAAGACTCATTCAGCTCATATACTTTGCAGCTACAAATGCCGTTTCAAAATAAGACATGATGACAATTGGCTTTTTCTGGAAAAGATTGGTTTAAAGCACTTTTAACTGGCTGCAGGCAGCAAGAAATATGCCTGGGGCACATTGAATTAGAAGGCAGAGGGGAGGTGGAGGAAAAGGTTATCTTTGTGGATTTAGTTTATGCTGAAATGAGCTACTTTTTCTGAAATAAACTACACATTCGACACAAAATACATGTAAAATGTGAAATCTGTGGCTGCAAACAGTATTCCCAGGACTAGATTTCTTTATGAGGCTTTTAGCTCTCCTTTACACAAGACTCATTTACACAAGAGCTTACGCAGCTTGTAGAAGCTTGTTGAAAGAATAGTGATATTTTGGTTTGCCTTTTTCATGCTGTTTTTAGTTGCATTTCTGCGCTTTTTGACTTCTTCAATGTGCAGTGCATTTATGTGTTTACATGCATTCTAAAGCAAGTATTGCACTGCACCATTTAGTAACAGTGCACTTTTTTGACACTCACTAAGCAGTATAGTGCAAAAGGTAACACTAGTCTGAATAAAGTTGGCAATATTTTTGCCCAAATAGACATTTGATTTGACAAAAACGTCTATTTGGGCCAAAATTGTAGCTGATTTTTGTGTTCCTGCGCTGCCCTATTCTCAAACAAGCTTACCACACTATGTTTCACAGTTACCCTTCTCCCATAGCTGGTATCTGATTTTTTTCTGCTTGGGAACTACCACTTAGGCTGGGTCCACACTAGACCCGGTTGCAGGACGGACACTGCAGTCCGGATCAGGGGAAGTACCCACCGTACTGCAAACTGATGAAAGTGCATCAGTTTTGCATCAGTTTTGTATCAGTTTCCGTTCAGGTTTTTCCCTGACAGAAAACGTCTCTATCATTAGGAAGGAGTGGGAGGATTTTTTGGGCCAATCATAAAGCTCAGGCTATCAGTTTTCACATCCGTTTTTTGCCTGTGGAGCTGGAGATGCGTTTTCTCATTACTTTCACTACCCCTGCGTGTATCCGTGGTCCTGATCCGTTGCGTGAAAATGCAGCAGATCCGGACCTTCCGTTCAGGTTTTCAAAACGGATCCCCGCAAACGCAGACGGATCCGTTTTTTACTTGGGTGAGGCTGGCTGCTACTTTAAACATTAGTATCCGGGACTCCGTTTTTCATCAGGTTTGAAAAACGCAGCCACGGATACGTTTCCGGACCTAGTGTGGACCAGCTCTTAGCTACGATACCAGCACTATTCATAAAACAGGGATAATTCACAGCAGTTTGTAATCATTTGATCTTTATATCACCCTCAGCCTCAGAAAGATTAGCACAAAAGCTGCACTGATGAGATACTGGAAAATTGTGTATTAATTGTCTCATCTTATTTGAAAACTTATAGTACAAAGAATACTTTAAAAATATGAGCTTACCTACCTAATACTGATAACTGTGGACACAATAACAATCTAATATTCTTATCTGGTATACGCATAGCTACCTAATACTGTTATCTGGCTATGTGGGGGTGCATGGCCATTAAGTACTTATATCTGGGATTAGAGATGTAGCGAACGGTTCGCCTGCGAACGGTTCCAGGCAAACTTTGGTGGTTCGCGTTCGCCTGGACCAGGCGAACTTTTGCGGAAGTTCGATTCGCCCCATAATGCACTATGAGGGTCAACTTTGACCCTCTGCATCACAGTCAGCAGGCACATTGTAGCCATTCAGGATACACTAAGCCCTGGAGCCCCACCCCCCTTCTATAAGTCAGGCTCGCTGGCCATGACACTCACTCGTGTGCCTGCTGCAAATAGACAGACTAGGGAGAGCTGCTGCAGATTTTTTCTCCTAGGGAAAGATTAGTTAGGCTCTTGGCTTGCTCCTGACTGATTGTTATTGCTAAAATAGCACCCCTCAAGAGTTTTTTTGAGAGCTAATGTGTTCCTGATGTGTTTTTTTTTTGTGTGTGTGTTGCTCACTGACACTGACATTATACAGCCCTATCTGTTGCAGCTGGACCTTGGTAATTGTTATTACTGTGCCAGCCAGGCCCTGCCTAACTATCTATACTGGGACACCTACCTATGCCTACCTAACTACTGGGCACCTACTTACCTATACAGGGACACCTACCTACCTACCTATACTAGGGGACCTACCTATGCCTACCTACCTATACTGGGACTCCTACCTATGCCTTGCTAACTACTGGGACACCTACCTATGCCTACCTTCCTATACTGGGTCTCCTACCTATGCCTAGCTAACTACTGAGGCACCTACCTATGCCTACCTACCTATACTGGGACTCCTACCTATGCCTAGATAACTACTGGGACACCTACCTATGCCTACCTACCTATACTGGGTCTCCTACCTATGCCTAGCTAACTACTGGGACACCTACCTATGCCTACCTACCTATACTGGGTCTCCTACCTATGCCTAGCTAACTACTGAGGCACCTACCTATGCCTACCTACCTATACTGGGACTCCTACCTATGCCTAGATAACTACTGGGACACCTACCTATGCCTACCTACCTATACTGGGTCTCCTACCTATGCCTAGCTAACTACTGGGACACCTACCTATGCCTACCTACCTATACTGGGTCTCCTACCTATGCCTAGCTAACTACTGAGGCACCTACCTATGCCTACCTACCTATACTGGGACTCCTACCTATGCCTACCTACCTATACTGGGACTCCTACCTATGCCTAGCTAACTACTGGGACACCTACCTATGCCTACCTACCTATACTGGGTCTCCTACCTATGCCTAGCTAACTACTGAGGCACCTACCTATGCCTACCTTCTACCTATACTGGGACTCCTACCGATGCCTACCTACCTATACTGGGACTCCTACCTATGCCTACCTACATACAAGAAGATAATAAGGTCGTTGCTTCATTGTGGACAGACCAAATTTGATCAGCTGTACAGTCACTGTTGTTCTATCATTGAGCTACCACAGCCCGGTGACCATATGGGCTGGAAAACTGCCATGGCCTGCACTCTGGCCATGTTGCGCACCAGTCCAGCACGGCCGTCACTACGCAAACAGCTCTTTGCGGTGCGTTACACAGTGAGTTTGGTGTGTCAGTGTGAAGCAGTACTCTAATTACACTCCCTGATTGATGTATACACATGCAAGATGTGTGAAAGCACTTTAGGCCTGCAATTTAGCATTCAATGTGATTTCTGCCCATAAAACGCTGCTTTGCGTCAAATCCAGATTTTTCCCCAGGACTTTTGGTGTCTATATCACTCCGCCACCTGGGGGTCCAGGTGTTAGACCCCTTGAAACATGTTTCCCATCACTTTTTTGGCCAGCATAATTTTTTCTATTTTTCAAAGTTCGCCTCCCCATTGAAGTCTATTGCGGATCGCAAACTTTTACGCGGGGTTCGCGAACCGAAAATCGGAGGTTCGCGACATCTCTATCTGGGATACAATGTACTTAATTTTAAGATTCTCAAAGGGACCTGGCACCATAATTGAATATTATAGATGCCCAGAAAAGCCAGTAGTAGAATATTGGTAAATTTATTAATATTCTACTGAGAGTGCAAATGATGATAGTAAAATATTGGTAAGAAATACTGATATTTTACTAATGTAAATAATATAACAGAGGCACCAATTGTAGAGTAAAAGGTATAAAAATTGCTTAAAAGGGAGGTAGTGGTTGACTTACCTCCCACAGTAGACTCATACAAGTCAATTTAAAGGGACTCAGAGCTGAACAATGAAAAAGATTTTATACATACCTGGGGCTCCCTCCAGCCCAAGCTGCTCTGATCGTTCCCACGGCGCCGTCCTCCGCTGCCCGCAGCTTCGGGAACCAGGTCCCATCACTGATGTCAGTTGCGGCCAGCTAAGCAGAGGAAGTGCGCCCTCTACGTACCTCTCCAGCAGCTGCTGGAGAGATACCCAAACAGCGCACTTCTTTTACGTTAGACTGGCTCTGACTGACGGAAGTGCGGGGACCCGATTCCCGAAGCTGCGGGCAGCGGAGGACGGCGCTGTGGGAGTGATCAGAGCGGATGGGGCTGGAGGAAGCCCCAGGTATGTATAAAATCGTTTTCATTGTTCAGCTCTGGTACACTTTAACCCTCCTGGCGGTTTGCAAAAAAATCGCCAGGGGGCAGCAAATCTTTTTTTTAAAATTTTTTTTTTTTTTTTTCATGTAGCGAGACAAAGTCTCGCTACATGATAGCCGCTGCTCAGCGGCATCCCCCCAGCCCCTCCGATCGCCGCCGGCGATCGGAGATCCGGAGATCCCGTTCAAAGAACGGGATCTCCTGGAGGGCTTCCCCCGTCGCCATGGCGACGGGCGGGATGACGTCACCGACGTCATCGACGTCGTGACGTCAGAGGGGACTCCGATCTGCCCCATAGCGCTGCCTGGCACTGATTGGCCAGGCAGCGCACGGGGTCTGGGGGGGGGGGCGGCCGCGGCGAGAGGAATTGCGGCGGATCGGCGGGTAGCGGCGGCGATCGGGCACTGCACGCAGCTAGCAAAGTGCTAGCTGCGTGCAGCAAAAAAAAAATTATGCAAATCGGCCCAGCGGGGCCTGAGCGGTGCCTTCCGGCGGCATAGCCCGAACTCAGTTCGGGCTTACCGCCAGGAAGGTTAAAGTGAACCTTAAGTGTCCCAAAAAAATTGAGTTTTACTCACCTGGGGCTTACCTCAGCCCCCTGCAGCTGATCGGTGCCCACGACGAGTCGCTCTGATGCTCTGGGTCCCGCTGGCGGCCACTTCCGGTTTCGCCGTCAGGACCCGTCAGGCTGGGGAACGCGGCTGATACTACGCGTTCCCAGCCAAAATAGCACCCCTATGCGGCCATATGTCCGCATAGGCACCCGTATGCGGACATATGGCCGCATAGGGGTGCTATTTTGGCTGGGAACGCGTAGTATCAGCCGCGTTCCCCAGCCTGACGGGTCCTGACGGCGAAACCGGAAGTGGCCGCCAGCGGGACTCGGAGCATCAGAGCGACTCGTCGTGGGCACCGATCAGCTGCAGGGGGCTGAGGTAAGCCCCAGGTGAGTAAAACTCAATTTTTTTGGGACACTTAAGGTTCACTTTAAACAGCAAACTACACTTTATTCACAGCTCTGACAATTGCAAAGCGTTTCTCTGGTCTATGCCCGCTACATCAGGCTATACAGGGAGTAGCTGTTGCTGTGTAAGAGCGAGCATAAGACGGAGGAGCTTATGTTTGCTCTTACACAGCAACAGCTGCTCCTTGTATAGCCTGATGAAGCGGGCATAGACCCGAGAAACGCGTTGCAATTGTCAGAGCTGTGAATAAAGTGCATTTTGCTGTTTAAATTGACTTGTGTGAATCTACTGTGGGAGGTAAGTCCACCACTATTTCCCTTTTTAAGCATATTTTTTAAACCTTTTACTGTACAATTGGCTCCTGTTATATTGTTTACATTTGCAATCGAAGGCCACCCTTTGGTGGTAGGGAGAGACCCCATCTTCTTTCCTGTCTACAGAGAGCAACTTTTAACCCGAGTGGGGTTGGGCTTTATCTCCCCACCTGCGATTACAGCGGTTGTCTTGGTGGCAACCCATGTTTGCGAGTATAAAATCTTTTCTGATTGAGATTGTTTCGAATACCTGGCATACTATACTATCAGAGGCTCTCAATCTTCCTTTTTTATCTCTTTACAATAATATTTTACTAAAGCTAAACATAACCCTGTTCTCAAACTGAACCTTCCCTCTAGTGATGCCTAACGGTTAACCTTAATCACCCCCCCCAAGGCTTACCTTAAGCACCCCCCCATGGCTAACATTAACCAACCAAATAGCCAACCTTAACCACACCCCCATGGCTAACCTTAAACATCCCTAACGGCTAACTAACCACCACCACGCCCCCCCCCTCTCACAACTAATTTAAATAAACACCCTCCCACCACCAATCCACCTAAAAAAACACAGATTTTTGGGTACTGCCAAAGGTGCCGCGAATACAAACATCGGCATGGAGAGGAAATTTTGGGCGCTGGGGATAACTGCAATGTAAAATACAGCTACAGATAGCGGGCGCATGGGACGCTCAAATTTCCCCGCATTGCCAATATTTGTATAGGCACCTGTTGCAGCACCCAAGCTTTTGCCACTAGCGTGTGCCCAGGTGTCCTAAATTCTGAATCCAGACCTAGAGGTCTGTAACTATGACACTGGTTATTTCAAGGCAACTGCAAAATGCTTTTAGACATAATGTCCATAATTATCTTCATATGCATCTAGTGGTCTTCTTGCTATAGTTTGACTAGCCATTATGAAGCTTTTGTTTGACTCTTATAGTCTCTGAAGAGGGAAACAGTTTTTTGTATTTGTTTTATTATACCTCTGCTCTGTATTTTCATCTTGCATTCAAAACATCTGTAATTCAATAACAGCTCTTGAAGTATACGCTTCTTGCTGTGTTTTATAAAATATTGAGTCAAGCACTTACAGTAAGGAATGTGTTATACATCAGTTATAGCTCTGAAATATGATCATAAAAGCCAATGAATCTCGAGAGATCACTCCAATTTTACCGTAACCACAAATGACATTAATCCTGCCACAGCTCATCGTGGGACAAGGGAGAGAAAAAAGCCTCCTAATGCAGTTTTATTTATACATAATGCATGTATTTCTCATCTCCTCTATGGTAATTGGATTGTATCACAACAGTTCTGTTATTTCTGTACTGAATTCACCATCAGTAGCTTCCATCCTCAGCATGTAATTTGGTTCCTTCTTACTTCCCGTGGTAAGGACTGAATCTCAGAATTACAGTCAGGAGTCACAAGTCAAAGTCAAATCTCTGCCATGCTCCGTAAAACCTCATTTTAACCTAGTGACGACAACAATGAGATGTGCATTAGCCCAGTTAAAGGCTGGATGAATATAACACCATCAAATCCTTGGAGCTTTTATTTTTATTAAATATGCTGAGATCTTTCCAGCACTGCAGCTCGGTACAGCTGAAACGCCTGCTGCTCATTACTGAGTCTTTTGCAGTGATGAATACACATTATTAGCATATAAAAGTGTTTCAGATTTTCAAACACAAAGCTTTCTAATATAGTGCTATTACATTGTTCTCAGCAAGGATAAACTGTGCTGGATGAGGATGTGAACTGGTCTGACTGGTCTATCCCTAGTTAACCAGTACTGACTAATCTAAACCTCATTTAGGCCTCATATCCACTACATGCTGTATATGTGCAGCAAAAGGAATAGCGTGCGGTAAGCAAGGACATCAGCCTGACATTCCCATTTATTGGAATGCTTATGGAGATGCACTCTTTGGCTACCCAGCAATAGGGTGAGGTGTGCAGGATTCACTTCCTGGGCATCACAGGAACGTCAATCAGGAGAAATCACAGAGATCTGCACCACCTCCACTTCCTACCATTTCCCAAAATCCGGAACTGGGCAATTTGAGAAAGGGCAGGAGCCCAAAACAGTGGACTGGCCTGCCTAACAGTTCCTTTTAAAGAGACACTAAAGCGGGAAAAAATGATGATATAATGATTGTGATTGTATTGTATGTGTAGTACAGCTAAGAAATAAAACATGAGGAGCAGAGACAGAAGTCTAATATTGTTTCCAATAATGTGGTATATTTTGCGCTTCACCAAAGCAATGATAACAATAATGCTATGTATAAGTTTACATAAAAACAAAACAACATTTTATGAAAAATGCATATATAATATAATACTTTCCCTGATTGTATGTACACAATGGTATACGACACTGCGGCGTTGTCTCACCCAGCTACCATACACACATTCACACAAAAAGGGGAGAAAGAACAAGGCTGATCCAAAAAAACAAAACAAAATGCAAACATAAAAAATGCAAAAATATTAATAAAAGTGCAACCGTCTTTAGTGCAGATAGATAGTTATTCCAGATTCTGGTGCATTAAGGCTCTATTCTTGCATAGCAAATTTCCTTAATCTGCAACGATGTAGATATTTGCATAAATATGCGTATCTCCAGCAGGTAGTACTGCCTTTAAATGCTTGGCCAACAGTTCAACAGTTCATGTTGGTGTGTAACTCACGTAACCATAGATGGCAAAGGGAACACTTAAATTCCTCAGTCTGCAATCCATTCTGTTAAATGAGGACAGGTCTCTCAAGTGGCAGTGTGGGGATCGGACCGGATGGCTGTAGTTTGGGAGAGCTGCGCGCTCGCTCTCAACGCTGCATGGCTTGGTCCAAGGGAACTTCCTGGTAGTGACGTCACTAGCCCATGAAACAGGCGTCTGATCGGTACATAGAACTCAAGGTGTCTGGTGACACTTGAGTTAGCAGTGGTGCATGACGCTACACCATGTCAGAATTAAGCATCCATACATGTCCTCGATTTTACTACACATTGGTTTGATTCGCAAAGCTTATTTTTTTTCACCCTAACTGTAAGGAGAGCTAATGCATAGGATAAACAAACAATTAAAGGACAACTGAATTGAGAAGAATATGGTGGCTGCCATATTTATTTCCTTTTGCACAATATCAGTTGCCTGGCCGCTCTGCTGATCTATTTGGCTGCAGTAGTGTCTGAATAACACCAGAAGCAAGCATGCAGCTAATCATGTCAGATCTGACAATAATGTCAGAAACACCTGATCTGCTGCATGCCGTGCATGTTCATTACGTTGTAGCCAGCTTTGCGGGGTTTACCACTGCTTGCAGGAGGGATCGGACTGACGCCGTGGGCACAGGATGACTCCAGGGGGCTGCAAGAAGCCCCAGGTTAGTCAAACTCATTTTTTTTTATTTGCCTTAAGCCCCATTTAAGCACAACAGAGCCCACAAATAGCCTAAGAAGTTGGCTTTCACCACTGTAAGTACGGCCAGGGTTTTGTGCTTGAGACTGCTGGTTAGTTGTGATCCGGATTAACTGGGATTCTACTGTAGTGAAAGAAGTACAGTACGTTTTAGGTATGTAGAGCTGAAGCTACATTTGAAAAAGTATTCTAATTTTTTTACCGATTTCCTCATTTTGCTTAATGAAAAATGTAATGTTTTCATATTTTATTAAATAACCTTTGTAGAACTATAAAAACAGGTATAAGGTGATGTTGTTTTTGCATTAACCTGCATCAGCTCTGCGCACTGTTAGGGAACGGCTGTGGCCTATTATTCCAGGCACATTTCACATTTACTCTAGGTTGTTCAGGTCAGCTGGATACTTATGCACCACAGTTTTCTAACGGTGTCACTAATTCCCAGCTGGATGGAAAACAGGGCTTTGATTCAACCCTTGTAGGACATTCATCTTTTTGTTCTTGAGTCAGTCCAATGTTACTCTGGCCTTGCGTTTGAAATCATTATCCCACAGAAAGGTGAACTAAGCCGTCGCTTTAGTTTTGTTTTTTTGTAACAGACAGAAGGAGGTTTTGATACAGTATTTTCCTCTGTTTCCTACATCCATTCTCCTTTTGGTTTTAAAGAATGCTCCTTCTCTATTGATGGTAAGCAGGTTAACAGTACAATGGCGTTGATTTATTTACACAAAAGAACGCTAGACAGCATAAGTGACCCAGCAAACCAGGATGGAATTTTCAAATATTGTCTGCTACTAAGTGACAACATTATGTAGCCCACAACTGGGTCATAGAGGAACATTGAGAGACTGGTAAAAGCTTTGTAATTAGTTGGTGATGAGATATGTTTGTCTTGTACTTGAACCCTGGTTTATCTGTATTAATTAAAACTAAAAATGTTGGCATCCCTTTTCATGGTCTTAGTTAATAATCCCCATGGTTTCCTCTCAGTGTTCTTTTAGGCCAAGCTACCTGAGACCAATTCTACAAAAAATGAACACCCAAGGGGATACATAAACACACAACAGGGGTAAAGAGACACCCAAGCATGGATACAATTAGGTTAAAAACTGATAAAATATAAATAAGTTAGGTGGCTTACCTCAGTAACAACAGCCACATGTGACTATCAAAGTTTATTATGCACAGAAAAGCGTTTCTCAGGTGCAAGCCAGCTTCTTCAGATCAATACAAGTTCCAGGGCAGCTGAAGCCAATAGTATCGAGTGCCTCCTAAGGGGTCCGGGGACAAGTATCTCTCCTCCCAGTGTTCCCCTGCCTAATTTCTACACCTCATAATTCAATAGTATCTTTTTCATCTATCAAATGGAAAACTGCTTATGGTAAGTTTTAATTGAATGTGGGCGGTGCTTTTATTACATTAATTCATTGTTTGCAAGCTACTGAGAAGGGATTCTACAACACACTGAGACAAAATGGTTATAAAATTCCAGGGAAACCATTATGCATCGGGACCTTAATGTCATACCATTGCCCAAGGCTTGATGAAGTTTAACCGTAATCAGATTCTATGACTCAACTTGAATGTTTTACATTTTTTTATGTTCCTGCTATACAGTTGTGGCCTAATTTAAATAAGAGCAACAACATCCTCCAAGCTAATCTTTCATGTTACCCAAATTGTTCCAGTTATCCTAACAGGAGGATGCAGAAATTGAACTGAATGCTCTTAAAGTGGGCATTTATTCAAATTTCACTTCTGCACCTGCACATTAACCATGCCATCAGAACTTCTAGGGACAAAAAACTGTTTAAAGGATACCCGAACTGAAATGTGACATAATGAGATAGACATGTGTATGTACAGTGCCTAGCACACAAATAACTATGCTGTGTTCCTTTTTTTGTCTCTCTGTCTGAAAGAGTTATATATCAGGTATGTAAGTGGCAGGCTCAGTCCTGACTCAGACAGGAAGTGACTACAGTGTGACCCTCACTAATAAGACATTTCCCTTTTTATCTCTTTCTTGCTTTCAGAAGCCATTTTTGCTAGGAAAGTGTTTTATAGAAGGAATTTCTTATCAGTGAGGGTCACACTGTAGTCACTTCCTGTCTGAGTCAGGACTGAGTCAGCCCCTTACATACCTGATATTTAACTCTTTCAGACAGAGAAACAAAAAAAGGAACACAGCATAGTTATGTGTGTGCTAGGCACTGTACATACACATGTCTATCTCATTATGTCACATTTCAGTTCGGGTATCCTTTAATTTCAGATTAGTCAAAGAGTAAATAGACAGTGTTTTTAGAGGAGCTAATCAGATACATTACCATTGTCACATCAACTAACCAGTTTGTTTTTGGAACACTAATTGCAGTAGATCAGCCTAAAAAAACACAGCAGAGAGTGTTGATGAGCAGAATTTAGCGGCTGTGAGCAGAGGAGAGGTAAGTTTCCTCACTGGAGAGCTTTTTCAATTAACTTGATATAACATGCCATGGCATCTCCCAGCTGAACTGGAGAGACTTATGATTTTTACATAGATGACATTACTGACAAAAGCAAGTAGGGTAACTATATGGTTAATTCCTACCAGAGGATATTTAAATAAGTCGCTCCACTCTCCTCTCTACAAAATTATAGATAAAACAATTTATTCATCTCTGAGCTGATAAAAAGGCTACAGAGTTGTGGAATGACAGCAATCCCCTTTCCTCCTCCCAGGTAATTCAGGGGCAGGACTATAGAGTAAACGTGTAAAATAAACATTTCAGAAGAAGAGATACGCAGCAATGAGTAAAGTATAGAGTCAGTTCATTTGAGTTTATCATGTATTAGGCACAGTTTTAATAATCAGGAGGGATAGGCAAATAAAATGTGTTGGTTTAATGCAACTCTTTACTTCAAAGCTATAATGGCTGAAAATTGATAAATAATGTATTTTTTCAAGCCTAATTTGTCCTGAAAAAAAAAAACAATATATAATTTAGTGTTTAGGTGTGATAGGTAGTGATAAAGTTATTGGCAAAGTAATCAGAGCTGTGCTGAACTGTGAAAAACTCAGTAGCAAAACTGTTAATAATGAGTAGTTTGTTATGCCAGACTGTAATATCACTAGAATTTACGCATAAGGCTCAAATGCTCTGCAGCAGAGAAAAGGCTTGTACTGATATGAGCCCTGATTTATTTATGGCATTTTTGGGTTGGAGATCGTTAGACATAAGTCTAGACTAAGGGCTGGTTCAAAAGGGCATCTGAACCAGCAGCGCGGCATTTCAATCAAATATTTTTTGAGTATTTCATTAGCAGAAAAGCATTTGGCAATCTTTGGCAGTGCTTTCCCTCTTTCGGTAGACGTGTTGCATTTTGACCCCCACAGGAGGACACAGAAGAGCTGCAATTAGCCAATCCTGGACGCTACAAGTAGTATCCAGGATGAAACAAGATAATGGAAAATGATGCAATCAAGTGCGGCGTTTGCATGAACGATGGTAAAAGCTGGTACCAACAGCAGTCCATTAATTTGAATGGACAGTGCTTCAGGGACGAATGCTGCAGCCATCATTTAACGCTGGTCTGACCCTAATTAATACTCATCTGCTATTAAAGGTGGCCATACACTGGTCGATTTGCCATCAGATTCGACCAACAGATAGATCCCTCTCTGATCGAATCTGATCAGAGAGGGATCGTATGGCTACCTTTACAGCAAACAGATTGTGAACCGATTTCAGCCTGAAACCGTTCACAATCTGTTGTGGTGGTACTGCTGCTGCTGCCCCCGCCCGCCCGCATACATTACCTGCTCCGCCGGCGCGACTGCAGTCTCCCGGTCACCGCTGCTCCGTCTGCGCTCTGGTCTCCAGATCCGGCATGCCTCACTTCTTCTAGCCCGGCAGGAAGTTTAAACAGTAGAGGGCGCTCTACTGTTTAAACTTCCTGCCGGGCTAGAAGAAGTGAGGCATGCCGGACCTGGAGACCAGAGCGCAGACGGAGCAGCGGTGACCGGGAGACTGCAGTCGCGCCGGCGGAGCAGGTAATGTATGCGGGCTCTATTGCGTCGGTCGTCGGGCACTCGAACGCCGCTAGCGATGCGCTCTTTACCCGCGGGCGATCGACGGTTATTTTCCGCACGGCACGAACGACGGGATCGGACGAAATGGATCGAAATTCGGCGTGTAGCGTGAACGATTGGCAGCAGATTCGATCCCAGTGATCGAATCTGCTGTCGAAACGGGCGCAAATCGGGCCAGTGTATGGCCTGCTTAAGTGTCCACAGTCTGCAGATTTCATCTGCATCACATTAGACCAAAGCAAGGAGTGCTGAACATAGTTAATTAGCTGTTGTGTTTGACTGAAGTCACAGTCACATAGTTGCAGTGAGAGATATTTGTAATAAATCCATGCAATGCCTGCAGGATTACTTCCGGTCTCCAGCTAACAGATGGCTTAATAAATCAGACTACCCTCAGTACACTTGGTTGCGCTACTGTGTGAGGTAGTAAACAAGATTGGCAGATAGATGGGTGTCACTTCTTGTAATGAGCAGGGCCTCTAATGAATTTGTGTCAGCATTGTTGTTGTAGAATAGTAAACAGGATTTAAATGGCACATTATTTAAATCAACTCATCCCATCAATAAATGCCTGCTCACTTTTATCGCTTAGTAATTGTAAGCTATTCAGAGAACCATTTGAAATGTATAACATATAGTCAGTATGTTGCATGGCAGATACCGTCCATTATGCTAATAGAAAGGATATGTATTGGGGAGACTTTTGGGTAGATGGCACTCCTAAAGTAAAACAGTGACAAAGACAGCACAAGGATTTATACTTACCTGCGGCTCCCTCCCGCCTGCTGTAGTCCTTGGGATCCCTCAGTGCCTGGTCAATCCTGTCCGTTCTCCCACTGTCAGCCCTGATAGTCAGGGAATACTGCACAAGTCACGGCCTTGGCCTTGCACCGCCTTGGTCACGCTGCAATGGCTGGGAGCATTCTGCACCTACACAGTTAGTTAAGGTTTGCGACTGTTCAGGTGCAGAACACTTCAGTCGCTGACTACCGAGGCTGACAGCAGGAGAACTGATGGACACAGAGGGAACCCACAGACTACAGGGGGCTGGAGTAAGTCAATGGTGACTAGATGGGTCTTCAAGCCCAGCATAAATAAGTGAAGGATGGGGTGAGAGCGATGGCGGGAGGGAGTTCTGTAGATTAGGGGCTGCTTTGGAAAAGGTCTGGAGCCTCCCAAGTGATGTGAGGAGTGTACATCTATAAAGTGTTGGAGGAGCGGAGAGAGCAGGTTGGAGAGAGGATCTATGGATGAGATCCAAGATATGCAAAGGGGAGCATGGGCGTAGCAATAGGGGGTGCAGAGGTACTAGCGACAGCATCGGGGCCCTTGGGCCAGAGTGGCCCCAAAGGGCCCTCCCTCAACTACAGTATTAGCTCTGTATTGGTCCTGTGCTCATAATAATCACTTCTACAGATACTTTGAATAGTGGTAATCATTAACAAGCTGTTCCCCATCCCCTTCGTGCACCTCTGACAGTGTAGTTGCAATTGGCAGGTTTTGGTGCACCGTATCATTTGTTGTGTATAGAGTGCTTGGGGGGCCCCATTGTAAAACTTGCATCGGGGGCCCACAGCTCCTTAGCTACGCCATTGAAGGGGAGGTATGCAGGATGGATTTGTCTACCAGGCACAGCAGTTTAAATCTAATTCTGTGGGGGCCAGGGAGTCCTTTAACAAATACCTGCTTGCATAAACAGTACTCAACCCCTTTTTTGAGCAGTCAATTGAAATTGAACTTGCAGTATATTTACATTGGGGAAGTTTCAGTTGGGGAGTAGCACCAGACTAAGACAGTCACAAGTATGGCCACCTTTGTATTAATGGTCTCACAGCAACACTAAAAGTGACGCATCAGTGGTGACACAAGCAACCACAGCCAATCAGTGAGACAATAGCTAAGCAATTATCATATGTTCTGATAAATACAATTAATACATATTTTCAGTAAATATACTTAAACAATGGTGTTCACAACCCTCACTTAGGGCATTTTGGAACTGGATTGCTGAAAGGCTAATAAATTAGCACTTAATATGGTTGACGACTTATTCATCTGCCTGCTGTGAGAATATATCTGATTAAAATAAAACTATCCTGGATATATTAAAAAAAAAAAAATTTCTGCTGTGGATGCTGCATCCACCTACAGTCACATAACCACTAATTCCTAAACTTCTCTGCAAACCTCACTATTACATTATATGACCCAGGTGAGAGTGGGCATACCACTTCACCCCACAGGCTATTTTACTCTTACTGCCAAGAGTTCTTTTTACCGGTCAGAACTCCTCCCATTCATTTGGCTATAACTTTATCACTTCTTGTCACACCTAAATGATCTATATCTTGTTTTGCCACCATACATTAGGCTTTTTGAGGGTTACATTTGTTTTCAGTAATTACTTTATTTCCTATGCATTTTGAAGGGAAACACAAGGGAAAAAAATACACTATTTCTCCATTTCCATCCCTTATAGTTTTAAATTAAACAATGGTACTGTAGATAAAACCCACACATTTTATCTGCCTGTTTGTCCTGGCTATCACAAGATTTACATTATGTCCCTAGTACAACGTATGGCGACAATATATTTTTGGGAAATAAAGGTGTTTTTTGTTTTCACAGTATACTCTATCAATGATTACAAGCCCTTATTTGCAAAAATAACTGTGGTATACCCTCATGGCATCTGAGTCCCTAAAGTAACTATTTACAGTGGGTTGCAAAAGTATTCGTTCATTTTGTCACATTACTGCCACAAACATTCATCAATTTTATTGGAATTCCACATGAAAGACCAATACAAAGTGGCGTACATGTGAGAAGTGGATCGAAAATCATACATCATTCCAAACATTTTTTACAAATAAATAACTGCAAAGTGGGGTGTGCGTAATTATTCTGCCCCCTGATCTAATACTTTGTAGAACAACCTTTTGCTGCAATTACAGCTGCCAGTCTTTTAGGGTATGTCTCTACCAGCTTTGCACATCTACAGACTGAAATCCTTGCCCATTCTTCTCTGCAAAACAGCTCCAGCTCAGTCAGATTAGATGGACAGCGTTTGTGAACAGCAGTTTTCAGATCGTGCCACAGATTCTCGATTGGATTTAGATCTGGACTTTGACTGGGCCATTCTAACACATAGATATGTTTTGTTTTAAACCATTCCATTGTTGCCCTGGCTTTATGTTTAGGGTCATTGTCCTGCTGGAAGGTGAACCTCCGCCCCAGTCTCTAGTCTTTTGCAGTCTCCAAGAGGTTTTCTTCCAAGATTGCCCTGTATTTGGCTCCATCCATCTTCCCATCAGCTCTGACCAGCTTCCCTGTCCCTGCTGAAGAGAAGCACTCCCGGAGCATGATGCTGCCACCACCATATTTGACAGTGGGGATGGTGTGTTCAGCGTGATGTGCAGTGTTAGTTTTCTGCCACACATAGCGTTTTGCATTTTGGCCAAAAAGTTCCATTTTGGTCTCATCTGACCAGAGCACCTTCTTCCACATGTTTGCTGTGTCCCCCACATGGCTTGTGGCAAACTGCAAACAGGACTTCTTATGCTTTCTGTTAACAATGCCTTTCTTCTTGCCACTCTTCCATAAAGGCCAACTTTGTACAGTGCATGACAAATAGTTGTCCTATGGACAGAGTCTCCCACCTGAGCTGTAGATCTCTGCAGCTCGTCCAGAGTCACCATGGGCCTCTTGACTGCATTTCTGATCAGCACTCTCCTTGTTCGGCCTGCGAGTTTAGGTGGATGGCCTTGTCTTGGTAGGTTTACAGTCGTGCCATACTCCTTCCATTTCTGAATGATCGCTTGAACAGTGCTCCTTGGGATGTTCAAGAATTTGGAAATCTTTTTGTAGCCTAAGCCTGCTTTAAATTTCTCAATAACTTGATCACTGACCTGTCTTGGACTTGTCTTGTGTGTTCTTTGGACTTCACGGTGTTGTTGCTCCCAATATTCTCTTAGACAACCTCTGAGGCCCTCACAGAGCAGCTGTATTTGTACTGACATTAGATTACACACAGGTGCACTCTATTTAGTCATTAGCACTCATCAGGCAATGTCTATAGGCAACTGACTGCACTCAGATCAAAGGGGGCCGAATAATTATGCACACACCACTTTGCAGTTATGTATTTGTAAAAATGTTTGGAATCATGTATGATTTTCGATCCACTTCTCATGTGTACACCACTTTGTATTGGTCTTTCACATGGAATTCCAATAAAATTGATTCATGTTTATGGCAGTAATATGACAAAATGGGAAAAACGTCAAGGGGGCCGAATACTTTTGCAACCCACTTTTCAATGCTTCCCCAGCAGCAGAAAAAATTCAGCCCTAAAGCCACATAATGTTTTACTTCATGTGGCTGCTAAAAGGTTAACTCATGTTGCGCAAACCTTTCAGACTCAT
Organism: Hyperolius riggenbachi; assembly: GCF_040937935.1. Taxonomy (NCBI): domain Eukaryota; kingdom Metazoa; phylum Chordata; class Amphibia; order Anura; family Hyperoliidae; genus Hyperolius; species Hyperolius riggenbachi. Next base: position 324,386,990 of record NC_090648.1, read on the forward strand.
GTTTGTACGTATGAAACATGCATGTGCATGCAAGCTCACTTCTGATTAGCCAACCCAGCCCAGCTGACCTTTTTTCAACGGTCATGCTGGGAATTATGGGTAAAAATTGTGCCGATGCTGATGGCGAAAGCAAACTTTTGATCATGTTCACCTTCAGGGCACCCAGTGGATGCAAATGTATGATTCCCAATGCGAACATTTGTTCGTTAACCGTCATTTGAACACTAATTTAAAACCACTTTTTAGCAGACAATTCTTAATTAAACCAAGGCTCAGGTTTCACTGGATCATTTTTGGCCTTCCCATTGGGAAACCTTGGGGATTATTGGAGATATTTTAATAAATTAGTTCCCTTACATTTGGGTTTCCCCAAGGTGACGTTTCGGCCATTTATTACAGTCAGATTAGCACTACAAAGCGTGAGTGCAGTGGGGATGTCAGACAATAAGTTCCTCTGGAGTAAGGATGTTACGAGTGTTTCAAAGCATTGCTGAGTACCGTATGTCAGCATATAAATGAAATAGCGAATTCAGCCTGGCAACAATTACTTATAGGCCTGAATGTTCTCAGCACATGTATTTCCATGCTTTTTGTTTCAGAACAAGACTAGCAGACTTGCAGAGCCAGCCTGCAGTAACATCAAAGACATTGCTTCCTGAGAATCCCATGCTCAAGACTAATTAAAAATAAGTTCTAAAAGCATTTCCTCTTCATAAACAGGAGTAAAAAGGGGGGAGGGGGGGGGGGCACTCGTACACACTGCAGAGATGGGGATAAATAAAGCACATATTTCATGTAAATTTTCTCAACTGCAGATGTTTTTCTGGAGTGGATTGTAGTGGATTGATCCTTTAAGCTCTTCTGGGTAGTGCCCCTTCCTATTATATAGATCCTGTATTTCGTGTAGCACATTGTTATAGTACCCCTATAACCTTGTTTAGTGCAGAACTGTGAGCCACAGATAGACGAGGACAAAAATATGGATTTCCCTCCTATATATTAGATATAAAAGGCAGCACCATAAAACATATACTGTGACACATACAGCAGCTTTTCTGGGAACTGAGATAAATAAGCAGTTTGGTGTGCCAATTATCTAAACGAGTGCATGCTAATTTGTGACAGTCACTGAGAAAGTGCATTACAGAAGGGCTCTTTTGAAACTCCTTTAGTACACAATAGCCTATTAAATTATGAAATTAATCATTATTATGAAAATAATCATTTTTAAGTAGGATTTCCAGCTTTTTAAATGAAGAGATCCAGCTTTTAAAATGAAGAGATCCCTCCCAACATTTAAAGATAAGAAGAACGAGGGTACCCCTTTTATAGGCAAGTATTTGATGAAAAGGACAATACCATTTACAATACCAACATTTGTGCAGGAAATATTTACTCAACTATTGAGACATTACCTGTGTCTGGTAGTAACAGACGTGTGTACCACATTATGTTTGCACTGTCACTTTAGCTGCTTTAGGGCCTGTACACACTGCTGCGCTTGCACTGCGCTTTTAAAATCGAGTTTGTTTTTTAATCTCAAGGTCTTTTGAAAAATCATGAAAAATGTGAAGACCTGTACACACTGATGCAATGTTTCTATTTTCATGAAGGCTTCGTGATTTTAAAAGCACAGCGCAAGCGCAGCAGTGTGTACAGGCCCTTATGTTGCCTGTTTTTTTACTCTATGGAAGATATTATCTTGCTGATGGTGTCTCCACTGTGCACAGAACAGAGAGAATGCACTGCAGAGCTCTGCTTTTGCTATGCAAAATTACAATTCTTGTAGCTTGTACGTGTTCATTATTTTAATTTACTACAGAAAATAATAATTACAAGACATTAAAGAGACACTGAAGTGAAAAAAAAAATATGATATAATGAATTGGTTGTGTACTATGAATAATTACTAGAAGATTAGCAGCAAAGAAAATATTCTCATATTTTTTATTTTCAGGTATATAGTGTGTTTTCTAACATTGCATCATTCTCTAATATGTGCAGATTACACAACACTCAGCATTCAAAATGATTTTTTCAGAGCAGTCTGTGAACTAATGACCTCTCCTCTAGCAGATAAAAAGAAAACTGTTCACTTATAGTTGAGAAAATAAAAGTCAGAAGACAGCCCTCTCCACGACTTTGAAAGTCGTAGAGATTAATGGCTTTTTTGCATAGAGATAACAACTGTAGTTTCTTAACTCTTCCTGTACTGGAAACAATTACACTGATATATCTGATCTTAATGTTTTATTTCTTAGCTGTGCTACACATACAAATCATAATATCATAATTTTTTTTTCGCTTCAGTGTCAGCTTTGGTGATGTGGTACTAAAATGGAGGAGATTCCCCCCTCTTTTACAGAGTGTTGCCCCCAGCACTGGTGGGCGCTGGAGCTCTTTGGGTAAACCTCCTTACCCAGTGGTTGCTCAGTATTTGGAGTGAGGGCTTATGGAGCTGTGTGACTTCACCCAAATCCGAGAGGTCAGATGAGTATCCCAGCTTTAATGTGTATAGGGTCTCCCAAGGCTGCTTCCGTATTTGTCTTGTCCATACAAATTAATAAAAAAGTCAATACAATACGCAGGTTAGTCAAAAGAGATCCAGTTGGTTGGCACAATACTCCAGGCAACCATGCACATGGAGAATTCATGTGCATGAAGGCCTTGCAATGGTTTCAAAAAATTGTATGGACTTTATTTTTAATTACAAACACAAGGCCAATACAGGGCTCTGTAGAAGCAATTAGAACAATACACAGGTTGGTATAATATTTTACTCTCTGAATTGGCAAGAAACCAGACAAATGGAAAAAATTATTGTTTAGCCTCTTAGATACAAATGTGCCATGAGGAGAAAAAAATTGGTGTATTAGTTTCTGTGTTTCTAAATAATACACAACAATGGGAAGTCCACGGGCCTCAGACTGTATCCAATATATCATGGGGAGTCACAGATTAAATCAGGAGGTACATCAAGCCTCCAATGCAATAAAGTCCATATACATACAATCCAATCTGGACTCGATCCTTCTGGACCAATTTTCAACTTTTTATTTGCAGTTAAACAGCGGTTAATTATACAGCAAGGGTAGTTAGCCCAAAACGTTGTCCTTTCTTGTTGCTGTATAACCGCTGTTTGCCTGCAAATAAAAAGTTGAAAATTGGTCCAGAAAGGTCGAGTCCAGATTAGATTTATGTATATGGATTTCTAAATAATACACCAGTGGCATTTCTGGGGCGGAATATATAGTAACAAAGTAACAAAGCTCCTATTTTTCCACAAGATAATTAACCCGGAGGCCCCCCAACAGACACCTCCCCCTTTCCCAACCAAAAAGCGACATTAGGGGCCCTTTGTTGTAGCAAAGTTCCCTCCTGGGAGAATGAGCTGGCTTCTGACCCACCCTTTCAATCACCTCCCAACAAACAGGTGATACACTACTCTCCCAAACTCTACAGAGTTGCTTGGGGAGCAACAGTTAAGATGGGGGGTGACAACTTGGGGGTCCCTGTAGACTCTGGGGTAATTGTCCCCTTTGCTTCTATGGTAGAGCCGGCCCTGATGGCCAGACAGAAAGCAGCCACTAGTACATCCAGTGCATAAATATAAAAAACATTACCTTTATATAGCCAACACTGTAATAAATAATTAATAACGGCTAGTGCTCTAGCAGCACACAAAATCATAACATCCACTACTATATCTAACACATAAAAATAAAGAAAACACAAGTCACACATAGCAGCTCAACCACCATGACTGTAGCAAAGTGGAAAGGTGACAGATAAATTACACCAGCCCCATAGCATGCATTCAGCAATACTCTTACTAACATACATCTGTTCAGTTTACTTAACTACTTGCTGCACGCCATGCAGTATATTCACAGCCCTGCAAAATTGACATGATGCACCAGGGCCATGAATACAAGTCTGCAACGGTGTGCCGCTGACGCTCGCTCCCGTTCGCCCGTGCGCACCGTCGTTACCGCCGCTTAGAGGGGAAGTTAATGAATGGGACCTGAGGTCCCATTCATAAATCTAAGTCCCCCGGCGTCCAAGAGACGCCGGCATTCATTGTATCTTCCTGTTGTTATACTGCTACGCATTACTCCCGATTCACGTGCTTACGTACGTGAATTGGAAATAATGACTGAGGACATCTTGTGGCCAAATAGTATATTACACCAAAATTCATTTTTGTTTAATAAAAATCCCCACACTGACTTTTATAATTAACTATTTCCCTCCCACACCCTCCCATAGTACCCACTGTCACGATTGTGGAACTTTCCCCGTGATCAGCGCCCAACGCGTGCGCTGACATGGCGGAGATCCTCCACAAGCGTATAATTTGCAGGAACCCAGCAAAAGGTGCTACGCACCTGTAGAGGGAAATTCCTGTCGGCAGATGGCGCTGGGGAGTGCAGAGGAACCAATCCTCTGTACCTCCACAAGTGCCAGACAGGAATTGTACGAAGCGCAGAACGCAAACGCAAGAGAGGCGATTGCGAATGAGATTGAGCAAAAGGGATAGGTTGTATGTGTGTGCGCCAATCCAGTCGCCACTCCGCGACCGCGCACACACAACAGCAGATACGAAATAGGAACGCGATCGCGAGAGGTGCGATCGCGAGACGTGACACAAGGCAGAACAGAATAGAATACGAGGGTAGCAAAGGCACAGCAAATACAATAAGGAGATATGGAAAATAACAACGCTAGCTAACCGCGAACACCGCACTCATTCGCAACAGTGCACGCGGTTATGCGCGATCTCCACGTGATAAGCACAATAGAGACAAGCACGCCTAACTAACCATAAACAGACAAACATGAAACAGGGGACGCGAGCGCTTGCTTAACGGTTACCTCACCGAGCCTGTAGCAAGCGCAGCGGACAAGACAGACACACGAAAATCAAGAACTAGGCAGGAAGGATCCACCGCTCTTCCACCAGAGCAAGTGTGATCCAAGCAGGAACACAGATCAGAAAGATCCACAGCCGCTAACGCTAGCGACTAGTGCGATCTCAGCAAGACAGAACGATTCGCTATCAACCGCCGCTGGTGACAGCGCAATCGCGACCGACAAGACAGAACAGAAGGATCCCCAGCGCTCGCACAAAGTAGCTAGCGCGATCCCAGGAGACAGAACAGAAGGATCCCCAGCGCTAGCACAAAGTAGCTAGCGCGATCCCAGAAGACAGAACAGAAGAGATAGCTGGTAGCAACCGCTGCACCAGCTATACTCCAAGAACATAGATCAGAACCATTTCCTGTCAACCACCATAGGGACAGGACAATGGCAAACAGGCAAGACAAGACAGAACAGGCAATACAGATAATACAACCTGACTGGGCTAGAAGGGGAGCCTAAAGCAACCCCCAGGAATTAACTATACTAGATAGCAATGGCTGACACTCCAGCAGTGTCCATCAGGAACTGAGCATGGAAGGGAAGTGACCAGCGAAGCATTCTGGGAAACATAAAGCTCTTATAGTGCCAGTCATCAAAGAAGGCAGGTAGGGGATTTGCATAACGAATGTATGCAAATTCCCCAGCAAGAGAACAGAACAGAAACTTGCAATGGAAAGACAGGTCTCTGTTCCAGAGACCTGCAGCCCACAGACTAGAGGAATGGACAAACAGCTGTCTGCCTGTGCAGCCAGCTGAGCGGATCATCACACCCACACTTTTATATATATATATGTATACATAAAAAAATATAAGTAGTTACCTTAGGGACTGAACTTTTTAAAAATGTATGTCAAGGCGGTAATTAGTGATGGACGCAAAACTGAAAAAATGCACCTTTATTAATATTGGCACCATACATTGTACTAGGGAAATTTTTTTAAATGTTGCAATAACCGGGACAAATTATTATTTTCACCGTGATGTTGCGCTCAGTCCTCACTTCCCCTATTAGGCTGCTGACTAAACACGGAGACAAGTCCCAGTCACGTTAATTATCACACTATAGCCGCGCCAGTATTCTGTATCATCATTTGTAATCCAAGCAGTTCCTAGAAATAAAACACAGCAGACCAGGCCTTCTCATAGGGCTGGTGCACACCGAGCGGCTTTTTCCGCGTTTTCAGATCCGCTTGCGGCTGCGGATCTGCTTGGTCAATGTATCTCAATGGGGTGGTGCACACCAGAGCGGCAGGCGTTTTGCAGAAATGAAAAATGCCTGGGTGAGGCATTTTTTGGATTTCGGATGCGTTTCTGCCCCAATGTTAAGTATAGGAAAAACGCAAACCGCTCTGAAAAACGCCTGTTCAGAGCGGTTTTGCAGGCGTTTTTGTTACAGAAGCTGTTCAGTAACAGCTTTACTGTAACAATATATGAAATCTACTATACTGAAAACCGCAGCAGCAATCCGCAAAACGCTAGCAAAACGCCTCATAAAAATAAAAAAAAACCTTTAAAAATCTGCTAGCGTTTTGCGGATCTGCTAGCGGGTTTTGGTGTGCACCAGCCCATAGTGAGTATTGCCTCATCAGTGACACCCTTGTGCAATTACACACACTGCGTGAGGAATTTATGTACTATCACCAGGGTAGATGGGGATCGCACACCCCCCTTTCCTTCCCTGCTCACCAGAAGTTTTCTTGTCAGTACTGCATATCACAAAACATCCATGCCGCTTAAGACCTTTAAAAACATCAAACGTATTCTCATAGCGTAAAACCACTTTAATAGGCTCCCAATGGCCCCCACATTAAAACTGCGTACATAAAACTTTCTTGCGTATTAGCATATCACAATACCACATCGTCGCCAGCTCCGGTCACCTCTCACATACCCAGGCCGCGTCGCCTTCGATCAGTGGTAGTACAGCGTGCGTACTCCAAGCTCCGCCCTACACGTTTCGTCACGTACCATCAGGGGCCCCTGATGAGTCACAACTTGGTACGTGACGAAACGCGTAGGGCGGAGCTTGGAGGACGCACGCTGTACTACCACTGATCGAAGGAGACGCGGCCTGGGCATGTGAGAAGTGACCGGAGCTGGCGGCGATGTGGTATTGTGATATGCTAATACGCAAGAAAGTTTTATGTACGCAGTTTTAATGTGGGGGCCATTGGGAGCCTATTAAAGTGGTTTTACGCTATGAGAATACGTTTGATGTTTTTAAAGGTCTTAAGCGGCATGGATGTTTTGTGATATGCAGTACTGACAAGAAAACTTCTGGTGAGCAGGGAAGGAAAGGGGGGTGTGCGATCCCCATCTACCCTGGTGATAGTACATAAATTCCTCACGCAGTGTGTGTAATTGCACAAGGGTGTCACTGATGAGGCAATACTCACTATGAGAAGGCCTGGTCTGCTGTGTTTTATTTCTAGGAACTGCTTGGATTACAAACGATGATACAGAATACTGTGCGCGGCTATAGTGTGATAACAAATTATTATTTTAACACTATAATGGCCAAAAACTGAAAAATAATACATTTTTTTCAATCTTTTTCTTATTATTCATGTTAAAATGCATTTAGGATAAAATAATTCTTGGCATACTGTACCTCCCAAAGAAAGCCTAATTGGTGGCAAGAAAAACAAGATATAGATCATTATGCTGTGATTAGTAGTAATTAAGTTATTGGCAAAAAGAAAGGGAGGAGCGCTGACAGGTGAAAATTGCTCTGGTCCACAAGGGGGAAAAAGCCCTCAGTCATCGAGTGGTTAAAGTAGAGATATGTCTACTTTATATAAGTATGGTAGACATATCTTAAAAAAAAAAGGCACTTGTGCCCAGTGGCACATATTTTCTAGGCTCTTCTAAACGCATCTGATCAGTTGACTGCATGATTCAGAAGAGAAAGAGAAGAGAATAATGCATCACTGCGCTTGTAAACTGAGGAAGAAGAATCTGTGCTATTTTTGTCCAGCAATATCTTCTTTGAAAAATACACCCAAGGACTATGCGAGTGGTTTCCTAAGCACCAATCACATGACTCACATGACTGTTGCCAAATGAACAAGGAACCATTGCAAATGTGCCCAGAGAGGGCTTGCTCAATGAAAATATTCACATATTCCATTTAGTCTAAAATTCCAGCACCACAATAAGCCACTTCATAAAGTGGTCACTCATAGGAAAATCAAGAATGGTCCAAAAATAGATCAGCTTATTGAATTTTCTCCCGCATGGAAAATAATTTTGCTTTGCAATGGAAAAATGTGCAAAATATGCTGGTGACTCAAAATAAAAAAAAAAGAGACTGAACTGTGTGCAGTGACTGGAAGGGTATAAAGTTCATATTCTCTTCAAAACATGCTCCTCTGTCTAAAATTGCTACTCCTCTATGCTAACAGTGACTTACAGTGCTAAATTCCACTGCCATCTCCAAGTTAAACAAACCCAGCCCAGTCATTTCAGGTTGTTTTGCTGCCGATCCACAGCTATATTACACTACTTATAAACCATAGCAGTTTAAAGAGGATCTAAAAGAAGTGATGTAAAAACTGAATTACTCACTCTTCAATATTAAACATTTAGTAATAAAGAATTCAAGTTTTTTTAACCGATTTTTCAGATCTTATGTCTCAGCCGGAGCAGTCTCCCATTGTCCATTCATTTTGATTTTACTATTCTGATTGGAACAAAACTTTGACGCTGCAAATCTTTGGTGGCTAAGGACTAATTCTCACTGGTGACTTACAGCGCTTCCCACTGGAGAAGGGGCCATAGCATGAGGCTAAAGGTGCCTGATACATGGTACAATTTCTTAATTTTTTTGCGATTAGATACTTTTGTTCGATTATTCCGTTAGATCGAATATAAAGATTTTTCCAACATGTCCGATTGGATTTTTATTTTAAAAAACGGGATAATCGTTTATTTTGCTTGATTGAAAAAAAATATTTTTGACTTTCTTTCGATTCGATCGTTTTGGTCGAATAAACAGGAAAATCCAATGTTTTTACTGCGTCGTGTATGGGTAACAAAAGACAATTAATGCTAAGGCAAACCTTAAGCCAGTAAAAAAAAAAAAAAGAGTTAGATACTCATCTATGGAGAGTGACTCCTCTGGATGAAACTGGAAAAAAGGACGTCCGAGATGCCCTGTAAGAAGGGTGGCGATGATAAAAGCAACGTTGCATGGAAATTTGGGTGCTCAGAGGTGCCTGATAAAGTAGTGGGTGTCGGGGCTACCTGCTATGCAAATTGTGGCTATAAATAGCATGCACAAATTGTGGCGGGAGGGTTTAAGGGTTAGGCACCACCAGGGAGGATAAGGGTAAGTCATCACTGGGGAGGAGGTTGAGGGTTATGTACCACCGTGGAGGGGTTAAGAGTTAAGTATAGTTGGGGGGGTAGGATTTAGTCATTGGTAGCAGGAGGGTTAAGGGTTAGGCATCAGTAGAGAGGGGGTTAAAGTTAGGTATTGGTAGAGGGAGGGTTGTGTTTGAGAGTTAGGTCATAGTATAATATCAATAAAAATTACCAATATTTTACTATCAGAATTAAGTAGTAGAATATCAGTAATTTTTTACTACTACTTTTTTACTATTACTAGCAGCAATATCCAGCGCCCTGTTTTCCAGACGCCTTTATTACATGTACGTGGCTCTGGATCCCATAGACCCTTCCCTGGCCTCTCTACTAGGCCATCACATTACTGCTACCATGGCAGCTTGGTAGGGACTCTGGGGGAAAATTTCTATATAAAGAATTGGGATAAATTGAGAAACGCAATCCACAATGAAAATGGCTACATTTACGAAATGAGTTCTGTAGCACTACCAAAGTGCATACTTCTAGCTTGCAAACTGATGCATGTGACAAAAATTCCTTGTAAAATAATTGTCCTGAGCATAAACAAATGTGGTTGGGGGGTCTGTTTTTTTTAGTCCCACTAACAACAGAGATGGTCTACTAATTACAATTAGGTTAAGTTACAAGACCAGAAGGTTGTTTTTAAGTCAAATTTGTTTGTACATTGAGTCATGTATTATATATACTGGTATGTGTGGATAAATTGTTTACTTTGGGTCAACTTTGGATTTGGACATTTAATATAAGCAATGTTTTTTTTTTTTCCAATGTCCTTAAAGTGTAAGGTCTCGGCAGGCCGCTGCTGACGGCCCTGGCACTGACTCACAGTTTGTTGCCGCCCTTGCTGCTGATTCACAGGCGTGCAGGGTGGCATGCGGAGGACGCGTCTCAGTGCGCGCTCCGTCTATGCAACGGAAGTCCTGTGTCTCCCTGCATGTCAGCTGATTAGCTGACACACCGAACTCCGATTGGTGGATGTTAGTATTTGAATTTGGTGAGCGCCCTCAGTCTTGGCCCATGATAGCCTATGCTGGGCTTGTAGCTGAGATTGCGCTCACACCAAGTGCCTTATCTTGCTGCAGATTCTGTCTGTCTCTTGACCAAGCTTCTTACAGATCTGTTTCCTTGTTGCCGACCTTGAACCTGAGTACTCTTCCTCTGATCTTCTGTTATCGACCCGGCTTGTACCGGACTTTGCATCTACTGGATTCCCTGTTGCCAAACCTCGGATTGTTTAAGGACCTTGCATGAACGCTGCCTGCCCTGATCCCAGCCTGTCTGACCTTGCATCTGTATTGTGATTATACTTTTGTCTGGATTGCCTCAGCCCATAGGCCTCAGGTGACTATTCAATTATACTGTATCTGGATTACCTTGCTGTGTTTGGTGAATGTTATGTGCCAGGTTGTATGCTACATCTACCTGCAGGGTAGTGTAGTTTGTTGTTAAGTAAGAGTGTACAAGTGTTAGGGCTTGGTTATAGGTCAGTCATATGAGCATACAGTCTGACCAATAGAAATTAGCCAGACAAGCCTGACATAAAGCATAGTCCCCAACCGTCCCGTTTTCATCGGGATTCTCCCGATTTTGGGGGGCTATCCCGGTATGAGCCCCCCAGGTCCCGGGCGGCTGTCAGTATTGACAGCCGCCCGTAGCAGGAGGAGAGCAGCGCAGTGGAGGAAGAACTGTGAGCAGCAGCGGCGGAGAAGGGGGCCATCTCCCCCCCCTTCCCTCACCTTAGGGTGCTCTCCCTCCCTCGCTTTCTCCTCCGATGTAATGTGGGGTGGCGTTTGGCACTTGGCAGCGGGCGGGACTTACCTTCCGTGTCACTCCAAGCGCCAGAAGTTCTCTTGCTGCAGCCGCTGCTCTGGTCTGGATCAGACCAGAGTAGTGGCAAATCATCCCGCGCCGGCGACGAGACCAGACCAGACAGAGACACGGAAGGTAAGTTCTGCCCCTCTGCCAGCCACCGCACTTAGTTCCAGAGGGGACAGCGAGGGAGGGAGAGCACCCTAAGGTGAGGGAAGGGGGAGAGATTGCCATACTTCTCCAGCGCTCTCCCTCTTCTCTGCGCTGCTCCCCTCCTGGGGGGGGGGGCACACCTGGCTACCTATTCTGGGGACATATACACCTGCCTACATATACAGGGACATAAACACCCTGGCTACATATACTGGGACATATACCACTGACTACATATACTGGGCACATATACCCCTGACTACATATACTGGCCACATATACACCCTGGCTACATATACTGGGCACATATACCCCTGACTACATATACTGGCCACATATACACCTGGCTACATATAATGGGACATATACACCCTGCCTACCTATAATGGGACATATACACCCTGGCTACATATACTGGGACATATACCCCTGACTACAAATACTGGCCACATATACCACTGACTACATATACTGCCAACATATACCCCTGATTACATATACTGGCCACATATACACCCTGGCTACATATACTGGACACATATACCCCTGGCTACATATACTGGCCACATATACCCCTGGCTACATATACTGGCCACATATACACCTGGCTACATATAATGGGACATATACACCCTGGCTACATATACTGTGCACATATACCCCTGACTACATATACTGGGCACATATACACCTGGCTACATATACTGGGACATATACACCTTGGCTACATATACTGGGGACATATACACCCTGACTACATATACTAGCCACATATACCCCTGACTACATATACTGGGACATATACACCCTGGCTACATATACTGGGGACATATACCCCTGGCTAGATATACTGGCCACATATACCACTGACTACATATACTGGGGACATATACCTCTGGCTACATATACTGGGCACATATATCCCTGGCTACATATACTGGGGACATATACCTCTGGCTACATATACTGGGCACATATATCCCTGGCTACATATACTGGGGACAACTGGCTGTTTGTCATGGAAGGCTTATAGAAAATGGAGGGCGCTTGTGTAGGTGCTCTATGAGCGTTTCTATTTCACCCGCTGCAAACTAGTTAAATATGGGGACCAACTCGCCTCATATAAACTAATAAATCAATAATTAACAAAAGATTAGTTGCGCTGGGCCTAAAAATGTTATCTATTAATTTCACCAATAATGGGTACTGGTCAGCTTAATGAAAAGGTATCCATAAATGTATTCAAAATATGCTTGTAAAACAGAATATCAGCTATTGTATGAATAAAACAATTTCACATCACAATAATTGCGTACATGTTTCACACGTAACGGATGTTACGTGTGAAATATTAATAGAAAATACATTATATAGATTTTTTATCCCTAATTTTTTCTATCAAAAACATTTTTTATCTCAATTTTTATCCTAATTTTTGTGCACATTGGAAGGTCTGCGTATGTTTGAGCGGATGGATGACATGTATAGGTATTGAGCATAATATATGAACATTCGTTATGTGTGAAATATGTACGCAATTATTGTGATGTGAAATTGTTTTATTCATGCAATAGCTGATATTCTATGTTTTACAAGCATATTTTGAATAAATGTATGGATACCTTTTTATTAAGCTGACCAGTACCCATTATTAGTGAAATTGATAGATAACATTTTTAGGCCCAGCGCAACTAGTCTTTTGTTTATTATTGGCTGTTTGTCATTATGTACATTTAGTGGTGAAAAGCTGTCTCTTATTATGTGCATTTACTGGTGAAAAGCTGTCTCTTATTATGTGCATTTACTGGTGAAAAGCTGTCTCTTATGTGCATTTAGTGCTGAAAAGCTGTCTCTTATGTGTATTTAGTGGTGAAAAGCTGTCTCTTATTATGTGCATTTAGTGGTGAAAAGCTGTCTCTCATTATGTGCATTTAGTGGTGAAAAGCTGTCTCTTATTACGTGCATTTACTGGTGAAAAGCTGTCTCTTATGTGCATTTAGTGGTGAAAAGCTGTCTCTTATTATGTGCATTTACTGGGGAAACGCTGCCTCTCATTACCTGCATTTACTGGTGAAACGCTGTCTCTTATGTGCATTTAGTGGGGAAACGCTGTCTCTCATTACATGCATTTACTGGGGAAACGCTGTCTGTCATTTACTTCATATTTTTTTATGTAACTACATTAACTGGTGTAACTACATTACAGTTAGCCCCACCCACAGGCAGGGTATATGAGGGATATATTTATTAAAAAATATAAGGGCATCAATATAAAAAAAAAAATCTTCAAAAAACTGTATGGTAGGCTTGACTTGGGTGTGTGGTTAGGGGGTGTGGTTAGGGGTATGGCTAGGGGTGTAGCCTGTATCCCGATTTCTAATTTTAAAATTTTGGGAGGTATGCATAAAGTGCATCTGAGATGAAAGACATCTCACTTACCATACTTACCTGGGGCTTACATAAGCTCCCTTGAGGTCGCCCAGTACGTCTCCCTGTGTGGCTCCTGTCCCCCGCAGTATGGCCCAGTAGTATGGCCAAAGGACTGAGCGGTCTCAAGAGGTCTTAAGGAAGCCCTAGGTAAGTATAGAACCAGAGATAGCAGAAGGAAATGGCAGCACTTCCAAACAGACGCTGCACCTGAATTGACTACCTGCACAAGTATGCAGAGCTCGAATAACGGGCAGATTACACACCTTGCATTCAAAACAGGTACAGTAAAGGGGAGCGTTAGCTTCAGCATAAACTGTGCACAAATTATCCCTAATAGACTCTCCTACGGCGGTGACGTGCCCCCACAGGAGAGAAACTAACCACTAATCTAGCAGTGAAACATATCAAAAAGTGAAGCATGTTCAAACTGTGAAAATTGTCCAAAAAAAAGGGTTAAAACCTCAAACTAATGTAACAGTGAAGCGTATTCAACAGTGAAACATATCCAACAGTGAACCCTAGCTAGTCTAAAATTAAAAAAACATAATCCTTACCTGGTGCAGCTAGCCATAAATGGTATACACATTTGTTCAAAAGACAGCAAGCAAAGGGCAGCGCTCACTTGCAGCCTGTGAGCGCTGCCCATTGCTTGCTGTCTATAGAACCAGAGATGTCTTTCAGGGCAGCACAGTGGCATAGTGGTTAGCGCTCTTGCCTTGCAGCGCTGGGTCCCTGGTTCGAATCCCAGCTAGGTCAACATCAGCAAGGAGTTTGTATGTTCTCCCTGTCTCTGCGTGGGTTTCCTCTGGGCACTCTGGTTTCCTCCAACATCCCAAAAACATACATAAGTTAATTGGCTTCCCCCTAAATTGGCCCTAGACTATGATACATGCACTACACAATACATACATAGACATATGAGTATGGTAGGGACTAGATTGTGAGCCCCTCTGAGGGACAGTTAGTGACAGGACATTATATACTCTGTACAGCGCTGCGTAATACGTCGGCGCTATATAAATACTTAAATAAATAAATCTCAGGTTCACTTTAAATGTGCATTGAACAACTTACAACATATGAGAAAACTGAAGAAAACACAGCTTTTGCATAGTAAAACTGTGATTTTCCCATGATCCTTTGTGAGATTAATTTGCTCCCTATGTCTGAAGTAGCAGAGGGAGGCTGTTGGCTGACCATGCAAACCTAAGGAGCTTACACACGTACAATGACTGTCACCCACAGCCAACCAAAATTGTCTGTTCCGATTCCCACCCAGCAGCCACTCGCTGTATGCTGCATACCTGGCATCAGTAGTCGGAGGATCGCAGAATAGAGTGTCCGGCTGCCAGCAGAAAGACAAGATCCAACACAACACTGGAGCAATGAAATCTACATTGCTTCACATTGTATCTCCTCAGCAACCATGGGGAGAGGAAGTGAGCCCCCATAGTTTCCCCTTCCCCTTAACATCATGGGGGTTGTGGGGGCTATAGTTATGCCAGCATCTTAAATATAAATCTGGGAAATACTGTATATAGATTAGACACGTTTCCATTTTTTCCTGCAATACAACTGCCTGTTCTGCCACTTCCCTTTAAAGGATACCCGAACTGACATGTGATATGATGAGAAAGACATGTGTATGCACAGTGCCTAGCACACAAATAACTATGCTGTTTTCCTTTTTTTATTTCTCTGCCTGAAAGAGTTAAATATCAGGTATGCAAGTGGCTGACTCAGTCCTGACTCAGACAGGAAGTGACTACAGTGTGACCCTCACTGATAAAAAATTCCAACTATAAAACATTTTCCTAGAAGAAAATGGCTTCTGAGAGCAAGAAAGAGGTAAAAAAAAGGGAAATTTCTTATCAGTGAGGGTCACAGTGTAGTCACTTCCTGTCTGAGTCAGGACTGAGTCAGCCACTTGCATACCTGATATTTAACTCTTTCAGGGAGAGAAAGAAAAAAAGGAACACAGCATAGTTATTTGTGTGCTAGGCACTGTACATACACATGTCTATCTCATCATGTCACATGTCAGTTCGGGTATCCTTTAAAGCGGGATTGTCACCATAAAAATCAAATTTCATCAGCAACTGGTCTTAGTGTATTAAGTAATAAAGATGCTAATCCTGCATTCAAAACTTTCAAAACTTTTTCTGCTGTTATGGTTTGGAGTTATCACATACTTAAGGAGCACTAGCCCTTTAGTAGTCAGTGCCAAACAGTTGCATGCTGGGGGTTATTTTTATCTATAATATATTCCTCCTCTTTCCTTTATTTCCCTGCCAGCTGCTTATCTGAAACACGATCCCCTGCTCACCTGTGTTTACAAGCAAGGCTGAGGTGACTCAGCGATTGGAGGAGAAAAGAAAAAAGTTCAGAGCAGAAATGACATCAGGATTTAGCCTAAACTGTGGGCAAAAGACATGGTTCCCACCAGGAACAGAATTCTCTTAATTTACTATATACAATTCACTGAAATCAAAATGTGGACAGTACAATACATGTGTTATGTAAGTAGATCAAGTATTTATCTAGCTATATATGTGTTTTTTTCCCTGGCATAGTATGGCTAATGCTACTGCTTTAAATATTTTGGCAGCCTGGTTCACTTCTCATGAACTGTTAAGGCCCAATCACTCTATAACAGCTCTAAACTACACCCCAAAAAACACACAAACTTTAATTGCCATTTTGTTATTGAAAACTTGTAAAACAGATTTGACTTTCACTGTAGCAAAGGGAACAACCAAATGCCAACAGCTTTGTGAAAGCCATTAAAGAAACAACTTTCCATTGCTGAAATATAATAATGGAATTGACATTCTAGGAATTTTAACTAGGTCCCATTCATATTTATGGTATAATAAAAAAATATTCTGATGTGTATTCTGATATCCACATCATGAATCTGAATAAATAAAGGCCAAAGGAAAAAAAAATACTCAAAGTGCTGCAGCATCTGCATGATTAATATCCAGCTCATACGTGTACAGCAGTGTTTCTCAACATTGCTATAGAATGTACCCCTATAGGAATGATTGTGTGCACAATGTCAAGGCTAAACACATTGCAGGTATGTATTTGTTTGGGGCAGTCCATAATTGTGTATAAATGCTTTCTAAGCATACCCTTGTGCTTTAAAGTGAACCCAAGGTGAAAATAAACGGATGAGATAAACAAATGTACACTTTTTATGCTCCTACTCCTAAAAATGACTTTTTTTTTTAGATATCTCATGGTTTTATTTTATATTTAAAGATTTACAAACTAGATTGAATGTTTTGTTGGCTCTGCTCAGTGCCAGCCTAAGTGTCCCAGAGTTAGAAAAAGGTCAATAGTTCATGTATTCTATCTCCCTCTGCTCTCAGAAGTTGTATTCTGCCAGGAAAACTTTTATGGCTGTAATTTTCTTGTCAGTGATGTTCACTATATTCCCAGGGTGCCAAAATACATAAGCCAGGGGTGTAGCTATGGGTGGGCAAGGGGGGACATATGTCCCCGAGTGTAGCACTGTGAGGGCGCTCAGCACGGCTGCTGCACCCCTGCATACGTGAGAGGCAGCTCCCTGGCTACCTGAAGTGCCCCTGCTTCTCTCCCTCCCTCTACAGAGGAATGCAAAAACATTACAGCAGCAGAAAAAGTGGGCACATCTGTCTATATAAACAGGAGAAAAGGGAGCTAATCTGGCGATATAAACAGGAGGAAGTGGGGCACATCTGGCTATATAAATGGGGGAAGGGGGCACATCTTTCTATCTATGGGGAAGGGAGCACATGTGGCTATCTAAACAGCATTTGTGCATCTGTCTCCACCCATGACCACGCCCACATTCTGATGCCTGTCCACACCGACACCCATTTTGTCCAGGTGGGGGGCACAAATTTGTCTTTGTCCCCAGCTGCTGAAAACCATAGCTACACCTCTGTAAGAAGCTGTCATTTCCATGCCTAAAAATTAACTCTATCAGGCAGCAACATAAAACAAGTAAAACATCCTGGTTATTGATATGTTTTGCACTGTACATATACATGTTTATCTAATCCTGTCACATGTTGCCTCAGGTACACTTTAAATTAACCAAATATACATATTTAAATGTCATTATATTTGATTTTCTAACTTTTAACATTTTTAACATTGGGTACACTTTAAATTAACTAAATACACATATTTAAATGTTGTTATATTTGATTTTATCATTTTTAATATTAGTATACTATTTTCAAACTACAAAGTGCTAATTAAGATAATGTATATTTCCTCAGCTTCCTGATGTCCCTAGTACTGTGCACCACTGGCACTGTACCACAACATACAGTTTTACATCATTAGCACTTTATAGCTCTTTATGCTACTGCGAGGTGACACTGGGAAATGTGCACCTGAAGCAGCTTCTTTGCGATGATAGGTTATTTGACTGTAACGTATGAGGAATACAGTAAAACCTTGGATTTTAAGCAACTTGGTTTAAGAGTGCTTTGCAAGACAAGCAAAAATCTTTATGAAATTTTGACTTAATAAGAAAGCAACGTCTTCATATAAAAGCAAAGGACCTTATACACCTGACACAACAACTGAGCCGATGGTTCTTCTTCCTGCAGGATTGTACTTAAAGTGAATGGGAACCGCATTTTTAAAAAAATGAAGCAAATACTTACCTAAGGAGAGGGAAGGCTCTGGGTCGTATAGAACCTTGCGTCTCCTCTCTCAGTGTCCTCTATCCTGTGCTGGCTCCCCCCTGTTTCAATCCCCCACCGAAAGGGTATTTGGAAGTCTTCGGGAGCCGTGTCCTCCCAAAGACGTGCGGCTCCATACTGCACAGGCGTAAGCGTGCAAGATAGCGTGCTTGCGGAGGTGCAGTACAGGGCCGCCCTTCTTTAGGAGCACTCGGGCTCCCTGAAGACTTCTGAAGCCTCCTACGGCCGGGTAAAGCAGTATTTGACTAAATTAGTCAAATACTGCTACCGGGCGAGCCAGCACTGGAACGAGGGGACCAGGAGAGGAGCGGGAAGGCTCTATAGGACCCAAAGCCTTCCCTTTCCTTGGGTAAGTATCTGTCTCATTTTTTTAAATGCGGTTCCCATTCACTTTAATTGTACTTATATGAGTGTAGGGAGTATGCACTGTCACTGCCTCGCCTCAGCAAGTGGTTGCCCATGGTAACCCACCAGCTCAGGTCTCTAACTGCAGAACTGTTTTCCCTTCTAGGACCTTTAGATGTTACTGCGCCATCTAGTAGCTGGAATCTGCTATGCATCCTTGTTTGCATGTGAGCAGGTAAGCTCACTTCCTGCATTATGCTTTATAAGGACTTGTTTGTTTGATGGTCACCGCCTGAGCATCACATCAGGTTGCTTATGTTCCTGTGTCCTTAGAGACTTTTCCTGATGAACTGATAGGTTTTGATCCTTGGCAATACCTTGACTATCCGTTTTTCCGATTAGGACTGATTTCCTGGTAACGAACTCCTGGCTTATCCCTGACTACATCTACTGTCTCTTTGACCTGTTCCACGCATCGGATTATCCAGTCGAACTCAGCAATCACTTTAGGGAGTGCCAATCTGGTCTCCAGGGCTGCGCCCATCCGGCCACACAGAGGATTCACGCCCCCCAGGTACGTCACATTTCCGTGGCAAAAGCAACTGTCATTGGATAAGTTCCTTGTTAAAAGCCAGACAAAAAGGTTAGGGTGAGCCGACACTTTCACGATAAAAAGAAACTCTGATATTTGCTGGCTCACCCTAACCTTTTTGTCTGGCTTTTAACAAGGAACTTATCCAATGACAGTTGCTTTTGCCTAATATTGAGGATTTCACGGAAGTGTGACAGGAAGTGTGACATTGCAAAAATGTAAAAAATTACTTTCACAATAACTAACATAATCTTTGCTATCTTTTTACTTTATACAGTACAGTACTTTGTATTACATATTTTCCTATAGATGTTTTTGGATTGTGGAATGAATCATCTAGGTTTCCATTAATCCTTATGGGGAAACTCGCTTCATGTAAGAGTGCTTTGAATTACAAATATGTTTCCTGAACGAATCATGCTCACAAATCAAGTTTACACTGTATAGAGTTTTCCCAACATCAACTTTTATAAAACCCCAAACTACTATGTCTTATCCCTAGCCCTAATCTTACTCCTTGGCCAGTGAAGGAGCATCCTGACAGCACTGTGTACTATTCCAATACCAGCTCCTCCTCATACCCGCTGTCTGTTGGAGTACCACAAGGCTTTGTCCTTGGACCTCTCCTTCTCCATTTACTCTCATGGTCTGGGCCAAATAATAAGCTCTTTTGGATTTCAATATCACCTCTATGCTGATGGCACCCAGATCTATTTTTCAGCCCCTAACCTCTCCACACTTTTATCTCAAGTTCCCAACTGTCTATCCACTGTATCAACATTCATGTCACCCCATTTCCTTCAGTTAAACATGAACAAAACTGAGATTATGATATTTTCACTTTCTCTCTCTGTTCCACCTTCTACAGTGGTTGATTTATCAATCCACAGTAATATTACCATGCATGCACAGCGCACAGCAATATTACCAGTAGTTATGCATGGAAGTACCAAGAGATATGCTAGTAGCCTGACTTGTAGCACTCTAGTAGCGTTACTACTACTGCAATAACACACAACTTACCATAATAACGGTCACGCTATGGGAGTACCATGGGTCACGCTACTCGCTACTATCTGTCTGTCATACTCTGAGCCTGGAAACCTTTAAACATACCCTCAAAACACACCTTTTCAGACAAGCCTATAATTTGCTGTTGGTCACAATGGAGGCTCACTTCTCTTATCCGCTAACTCCTGTGCCTACTCCCTACTTTTTTCACCCCACTACCCTCTAGATTGTAAGCATGCAAGGGCAGGGACCTCCTCCTAATGTTTCTCCTTTTGCTATCATTTTTCATATGAACATGTACTAATTTTAGTAACATCTTAAACCACACATCAACTTTGCCCCCATTGTGCCTCATTCTGCCCCCCATTGTGACTCCTTCTGTTCCCCTTTGGCTTCGTACTGTGCATGCGCAAGTGCCCACTTGTGAGTACTCATATATAGAGCAGTATGGAGCCAACTGTCTTCGGGAGTACTTGGGCTCCCAAATCCTTCCAAGCGCTCCCAGAGGCAGCATAACTTAACTGGGGGACAATGCGAGAATGAGGGGACCGATAGGGGACAGGGTTCCAGAGACTTTCCTCCATAATCAAGTATCAGACTTTTTATGCTACAGATTTGCTTCAAGAGAAGAGAATGGAAGGGTGATAGTAGGGGACATCATAGAAAGCCTGTTCTGTCTGGAAGTTTTACATCAAACAGTTTATTATCTAAGAGTGTGATTGGGCTCAGCAGTACCTTTTCTCCAGTGAGGAGTAAGTAGGTGACAAACAGTCACATGGAATTCCACTGTATAGAGCAGTACAACACTAAGAATTCTGCTGATCATTGGTCAGATTTGTAATGAAATCTAACCAAGAGTTAGTGGAACAAAGTGGTACAGCGCTCAGTACTACCCAACCAGTTTACAGGTGGATCTGGCTGTTATCATCCTGAGCAGACTACTCATAGAAAAGCATTTGCAGACGTACATTACTAGAAGAAAGGGATTTACAGCCATAAGACAAGACAAATAACATGTATATTATTATTATTTATTGTATTTATATAGCGCCAACATATTACGCAGCGCTGCACAATAGATAAAAGGGGTAACATACAAGGTAGAACATACAGGAAACTCACAACAAAACAAGATCATGCAAATGATTTGATAATACAGTGTCATAGGTCAAAATAGAGATTGTTCTAGTCCACAAAAGGGGTGATTGTCAGTAAGATTGCATAATCAAGCTGGAAACACTGGGGAGGAGGGCCCTGTCAGAGGCTTACAATCTAAAGGGTGGGGGTGGAGACAATAGGTGCATCTGTTGAGAGGGTGTCTAACAGAACATATTATGGTGCTGGTGTAGGGGGGTATGCGAGCATGAAAGAGTGAGTCTTGAGAGCTTGTGTGAAGGTATTAAAGGTGGGGGCAAGTCTGGTGGCTGGAGGGAGTGAGTTCCAGAGAGTAGGAGCAGCCCTGGTGAGGTCCTGCAATCATGCATGTTTGTTTTTATTTGATGGAGTGGCTTGTGGGCTGTGCAGTTCAGATTCAAAGGCAGAGATGATCTAGTTAGATAGCAATAGTGTTCAGCAATACAAGTAAATCACAACAAAGATAATGTTACCTTAATGTGGTGCTTATTTCTGCTGAATTACTGGTGAATTCTGGTAAATTCATTTTTTCGCCCTTTGAAAGCTGCCCTTAGAAAGCGAACCTATTTGTCGGCGAACCGACAAAAGAATGAGCTCTCAGATACACAGAGCTAATCAGGAAGGCCTGGTCAGCTGGCAGACAATATGCTAATTAATAGAGGTGGGCTTGTCTCCTGCAAGTTCAAACAGATCTGTATGTGATAAAGGCTTTTATGGAAATTGCAGGCCAGCCACCAGGAAGTAAAGTGTGAACAAACAATGCCAGAATTCAATAGTAATTACAATAATGTCTGTAATGTTACTCAGGTGCTTACACTATTACAGAGGAAGATCAAGAAAGCAAAAGTGATCAAATACAAAAGATGGAAATGATCAGACATACACAGGCAATGCAGGATGAGATTAAGCGTGTGGTTGCAGATTTCAATGCAGTTCAGATTCAAAGATGGAAATTATCAGACATACACAGGCAATGCAGGATGAGATTAAGCGTGTGGTTGCAGATTTCAATGCAGTTCAGATTCAAAGATGGAAATTATCAGACATACACAGGCAATGCAGGATGAGATTAAGCGTGTGGTTGCAGATTTCAATGCAGTTCAGATTCAAAGATGGAAATTATCAGACATACACAGGCAATGCAGGATGAGATTAAGCGTGTGGTTGCAGATTTCAGTGCAGTTTAGATTCAAAGATGGAAATTATCAGACATACACAGGCAATGCAGGATGAGATTAAGCGTGTGGTTGCAGATTTCAATGCAGTTCAGATTCAAAGATGGAAATTATCAGACATACACAGGCAATGCAGGATGAGATTAAGCGTGTGGTTGCAGATTTCAATGCAGTTCAGATTCAAAGATGGAAATTATCAGACATACCTGTTGAGAAAGGATGAAGATGATCAGGAAAAATCAGGGAAATTGCAGATCGGGTTGCAGATGCAAGTATTATGAGTCATAGATGAGTCAGTGGGTTAGGAGTCATAAATTGAATTCTGGTAAATTCATTTTTTCGCCCTTTGAAAGCTGCCCTTAGAAAGCGAACCTATTTGTCGGCGAACCGACAAAAAGAAAATATTGCGCTTTTCTCCTGGTGAACTCCTGGCCACGAGGTGCGATTAGTAGACAGTAGCAGTGTTGAGGCGTGTAGCCCAAGGACTTCTGGACTACTGAACAGGAACAGCCAAGATATGAACTCAGGTCGCCTGTGTCAGAGGCAGAGCCTTCAACCAGTACACTTTCCAGTCACAGCATAACTAATCACTGGTTCTCTGGTGCTTGTGCAAAATTGCGACATTGGCCTCCAACTTCCTTCAGATTTTCTTCAAAAGTTCAGGAAGTATTAACCCGATGGAGTAAGTGCATTGGCAAACTGGACCAGCAGTTTAGCATATTTTTTCATGAAATGAAATATATGTCACCCTCTGACATAGACATTTAATGGTTCTGAGATGCATTCCTTTCAACAAGTATATGTTTTGTATTATTTAAGGTATGCATTTTCCATTATCTTTGCAAGCTTTATCTGCTCTGATCTACCTGTGAACTCAACATTAACTCATGTGCTCAGCTATTGTAGATATATAGATATGTTTTAGTTATTGTATGATATACAAAGAAAACTGTATTATTTTGGGTAAGCATTTGAGAAATGACCGTGCTTGTATTGTGCTACATTTTGTAAGCAGTATTTTTGCTTTTCTAAGTACATAGCAGCCAAAAGGTAAAACAACCAAGGATGGCCTAAAACTGAAGGGTCAGGAAGAGTCAGTGATGCAACATATCACTGCAGGATGCAAGGTATGTGGAATTACATCAACTTTGTGCAAGCATATCTCCAGGGGCGTAGCAATAGGGGGTGCAGAGGTAGGGACCGCATTGGGGCCCTTGGGCCAGAGGGGCCCCGAAGGGTCCACCCTTTATCACAGTATTAGATCTCTGTTGGTCCTGTGCTGGTAATAATCACTTCTATAAATGCTTTGAATAGTAGTAATCTTTTACACACTGTTCCCCATCCCTTTCTTGCAACCCTAAAGGTGCGTACACATGCACTACAGAAGCAAACGACGGGTCTGTCGGACCCTCCCGCTGGGCGGACTTTCAGCAGACTGTAGTGCGTGTGTACACACTGTTGGCGGACTGACAAGGCTGTTCCTGAACGATCCACCCGGCAGATGGTTCAGGAACAACCTTATCAGTCCGCCGACAGTGCGTACACACGCACTACAGTCTGCTGAAAACCCGCCCAGCGGGAGGTGCCGATGGACCCGTTGTTGGCTGCTGTAGTGCGTGTGTACGCACCTTAACACTGTGGTTGTCCTTGGCAGGTTTTAGTGCGCCATATCTATTGTGATATATAGAGTGCTTGGGGGGGGGCCCCATGTAAAACTTGCACCAGGGCCCATAGCTCCTTAGCTACGTCACTGCATATCTCCTAGGATATATAACAGATTTTTTCGGGTTAGGTGGATTTAGTTATGGGCAAAAACTACTGTATGTAGTATTTTCACAATCATTTGAATGAGGTCAAAACTGAGAGGTGGCTGAGGTCAGAACTGAGAGGTGGCTGAGATCACAACTGAGAGGTGGCAGAGCAGGGTCATGGTGCAGACTGATGAATGGAGAATCAGGGTACGGGCTGAGGTCAGAACTGGCAACTGGCAGAACTGTGTCAGGGTACAAGGGGAGTCTGTAACCTCACTGGTAGAGCAGTCAGATTACAAAATGAGATAAGAACTGGCAAACACTGAAGCAGGATCAGGGTACAGGCTGAGGTCAAGACTGACAGCTGGCACAGCAGGGTTGAGGTGCAGGCTGAAGTCAAAATTGACAGGTTTAAGGTAGTGGTTGAGATCAGAACTGACAGCTGGTGGAACAGAATCAGGGTACTACAGACTGGGATCAGAATTGAAAAGTGGCAGAGCAGGTTCAGGCTACAGGCTGAAGTAAACACTGACAGCTGTTGGAGCAGGGTTAGGGTACCGGCTGAGATAAGGACTTACAGCTGGCACAGCAGGGTTGAGGTGCAGGCTGAAGTTAAAATTGACAGCTGGCAGAGCAGGTTTAAAGTGGATGAGAGATTAACTTTTACTCATTGCATAATTGTGTTCCTTTCCTATTGTTTATAGGGCATTCCTCAAGCCAAACACTTTTTTGTTTTTGTTGTAATACTCTAATTCCTTATAAACTACACAAGCCTCGCCCACAGCATTTCAGAGAGTTGGCATTTTCAGACAGTAGCAAGGGCTCATGGGAGCTCAGTCTGGGCAGGAGGAGGGGGAGGTATTACTAGCCAGAGATTTCAGAGGCAGAGGGGAGGAGGGAGGAGGAGGGGGGATTAGGTTTTTTTCACAGGCCGAGTGCTGAAGATGCAGATAAGCTTGCTGTGTGTAATGTTTACAAACAACATGGCTGCTGTCATTGTATCACAGGAAGAAATAATCATATTCTGTTTAAGCTGTTTGCAGCTAGATTTGCTGTGTAAACTATCTAAACTTTAGATAAGATATATAGACAAGTTACTTGTTATAGTTAGTTTTTCATCTCGGATCCGCTTTAAGGTACAGGTTGAGATCAGAACTCACGGCTGGTGGAACAGAATCAGAGTACTACAGACTGGGATCAGAACTGAAAAATGGCAGAACAGGGTCAGGGTACAGACTGAGGTCAGGATTGACAGCTGGCAGAGCAGGGTTAGGGTAACAGCTAAGGTCATAACTGAAAAACCAGATTAATATCAAGACACTAATAGGAGCTATGTAGAACAACAGTGTGCTGTCAAAGCAGTGCATATATAGCCCCCTTCTGTGACCTATCCTAAGGCCATGCTCCCAGCTAGATCACAATCGGTGTCCAATATAGTAATTATCTGTCCTAACTTAAATAAATTAACTCAATGTGGAGTCAAATGTTTGTATATCTCTGACAACACCCCCTCTTGCATATGAAGATGCTATTAGTGCTAATTGAGTCATTTGGGGGACAGGGCAGGGACAGCATCCAGGTGAGATTGTTGCCAATTCTGCAATCTCATAATGGTAATGATAGTAAAGACTAAAAAATTGTATACATTATTTGTCAAGCACTGCAGTGTTCCTGCTATACTGAACCATTAGTATAGTACACTGTTTCTGACCTACAGCTTGGGAAGAACTCGGGATAGTGAAGGAATTAGGAATGTGTGCTGGACTTTCCCTTGTGAAATCTGTGTGTACAAAGCCTAAGTTGCAGTGTAGTCATCACAGTGTCCATGGTATTTAGACAATGATTTTAAAATGTATCATTTTCTAGATGATTCATAATGTTTAGTTATTCAAAGCTGTAAAACGGATGCAAACCTCCAACAAGAAAAGTCTACGTTCCATCTAAGGTAGGAAAGTCTCTGGGAATTCGGTATTTGCATATTTTGAGCTTGAAATGTGTTATGGGGAGAGTGTGTTCTGGCTTTTCTCTATCTGGCTATAACTACACAAAAGCAATAATATGGCTCATATTAGCACAATGATAAGGTACAAGGTGTAGTAGCTGATAGCAACCAACCAGATGTCATTCTTCTTTATTCTTGTCACATTTAATTTGTTGTTCTGTTTTAAGGTGGCCAAACACAATTACATTTTTTGTTTTTTTTTCAACCAGAGAAATCTGATGTTTTTTTCTTCTTGATCGAATAACCTGAATGATCAAGCCATTGTACCCCACACTAATTTTTTCAAACATTTCAGAGAATATTATCAAATACAACATTCAGATTCTGATTTTTTACAACTGAACAAAGTGTTTTTGGATTTTTCTATTTTGAATGGATGGTTTTTATAAAAATAAACAAACTGAAAAGTCAATCGATTTGGTTGAATTGTTGAATTGTGCATGGCCAATTTTATTGCCCCTTTGTGAGAGATCGCGGAAAAGCCGCCACAGGTGCTACTGAGCAGGTGGCTGATTCCGCGTCCAGTGCGGCGGTTGGTACGCGGAAGCGTGTGTTTGGCAGCAGGGCAGAATGCGGAAAAGCCGCTGCATGCAACAGTAATTTTGGCATGCAACAGTAAGGCGGCTGCTTCCGCGTCTAGCGCGGCGGTTTGCACGCGGCAGCGTGTGGCTGGTATTGCTGAGTCTGTTAGTGCACATAGGCTTAGGAATACACGCGCGCACGCTGAGAGGCAGAATTCTTATACTAAGAAGGAAGAGTCAGCTGACCACGCCGATCAGCTGACTCCTGAGTGGGATACTATTGGTTGAGCAATTAGGGGTGGTGCTGGAGAGCACTACTCCATATATAGTTCCTGCTGTTCACTTGCAAATGGTCTGCCATTGCGATCACTACATGGAAGCATTCAGACCTAGTCAGATCCTCAGTGTGTTTGAACCAGGTGGACCTGGGAATACACACTTAGCCAGATTATTTGAATTGTATTCTGTTATGCTTTAGCTAGTTCCAGGGTGTAGAGACCAAGGTCCTCACACCCAGCTTAGAGAACTGTGTTATCATCTGTGTTATACCTCAAGCTAGTTCCAGGGTGTAGAGACCAAGGACCTCACATCCAGCTTAGGGAACTGTTATCATCTGTGTTATACTTCAGACTAGTTCCAGGGTGCTGAGACTACGGACCTCACACTCAGTCTAGGGGAACTGTATTATCATCTGTGTATTCTTCAGACTAGTTCCGGGGTGCTGAGACCAAGGACCTCGCACCCAGAATAGGCATTGTTGATTTATGTTATGACTTATAGCTTTTCTGACTACTCCTCTGTCTTCTGATTTGGTACCTCGTATATCTGATATTCCGTTGCCAGACCCTGCTTGACTTGGATACCGAATCAGCCTTCTGTCTTTGTACTTTATCTGTCAGTGTGTTGCCGACCCGGCGTGCCCGACCTCGAGAGCTATCTCTCCCCTTCAAGAGATAATCTCCAGATCAGATAGTGACATCCATCTTAGGTGTCACCCTCTCCTAGGCCCTTTCCTGTTCCAGTCTGACTGCTGAAAGGTTCCTGTGTTCCCAGAGCGGTGTCACTGTACTGTATATCGCCTGCTCAGCAGGTACATTACTCAAAGTATTACTGTTACACTAAACACTCACATATCCATAGGTGTCCAGAGGTTAGCAATATATCTGATTATCGGTGATACCGCAGATCCTCAATAATCGGGTATATATCTGCATTATTGGTGATACTGCAGATCACCAATAATCAGATTCTCTCTGCATGCTGACACCAATCGTTACACCCTTCCAGATAATCTCTATTCAGTGACGTAGCTGAGGTGCAATGGGCCCCAGTGCAAGTTTTATACTGCCCCCGCCTAAGCACTCTATATGTAACAATTGATACGGTGCTCCAATACCTGCCAATAACAAAAACAATGTCAGAGGTGCAAGAAAGGGATGGGGAACGTGTTAATGATAACTACTATTCAAAGCATCTATAGGTGTGAATAATACCAACACAGGGCCGATAGAGAGATAATACTGCGGTTGTGGGAGGGCTCCTTGGGGCCCCCCTGGCTCAAGGGCCCTGGTGGGTTCGCAATCTCTAAATTCCTTATTGCTACACCACTGTCTCTATTTGCTTTCGACTTTATTAGTTACTTTGATCTAGAAGTAGAAAGCTGGGCACTAGAATTGCAGCAAAGCCACAACTTTAATGGACATCCTTAGGGATCAACATACAAGGTACACCAGAGGTGACAAAGACCGGTGACAGCCATTTCCCGGGTCTCCCAGCATATGTTATCCTTGGCCTCTGACAAAGCGGGGAGACCCATGAAGCAGCTGTCAGGCTGGTCTTTGTCTCATAGGATAAGTCACAAACACTGGTCCACATGACAGCCCAGGGGCCCCAGGTCTCATAGGATAAGCACAGCTTCCTTTACTTGTGTGTATATTTTAGCAGCCATTGTGGTCTGACTGCATACGATAGCTCTCCTCCTCCAGTGTCAGTGTAGCTCATTTATAAAATGGTGTGAGTAATGCATTTTGTCTCTCTCTTAGACTGATTTATATCCATGCATGTGTTTCCTAGAGTGGTGGAACCTGAGAGGCCTCATCGTGAATTTCCAGTTTGAGAGCATGAAACGTTTCTTTGCTTGATTTGCTGACTGGTGTGGATAGAGATAGAGTAGGGCCCCTTTTGATAATATGACCTCATCGCGGTGAAAGAGTCTAGTATGGCTAGTACGGAATGCCTATGCATGCAAACCATTTTGAAAGCGAACATTCTCCATTAGTGCCATTGAATGCAAATTTCATGCAAAATAGTGCAAATGAGTGCAAATGTGGTGCAAGTTGTTTTTATTAACAGAGGTGAGTGAGTGTAGAGGGTTAATTGTTCCTACCTGACGCCTAACCCTAAACACCCCCCCACACACACACACACAAACTTCACACACACATCCCCGCACAAACTTCCTACCTGATGCTTAACCTGAAACCCCACACATACACACTTCCTACCTGACGCCTAACCCTAAACACCCCCCCCCCCCGTCCCGTCCACACACACACAAACTTCCTACCTGCCGTCTAACCCTAAACACCCCCCACACACACACACCAACTTCCTACCTGACGCCTAACCCTAAACACCCCCTACACACACTCACACAAACTTCCTACCTGATGCCTAACCCTAAACACCCCCCACACACACTCACACAAACGTCACACACACATCCCCGCACAAACTTCCTACCTGATGCCTAACCCCACCCACACAAACTTACTACCTGTCGCCTAACCCTAAACCCCCCACCCCATAAACCTCCTCCCTGACGCCCAACCCTACACGCACCCTCCCCATGCCGAACCTTAACACCCTCAACACCAATGGCCCCTCCCCCCTCCTTTTCACAAGAAGAAAAATAATTTATTGCGCACCGCGGGTGCCCAAATGACCCCTCAATACTAATATTTCAATAGACGCCTGTTGCGTGCCCAAACTTCTGCCACTAGCGGATGCCCAAATTGCCAGTACCATGTTGAGAATGGTATAGACTTAATGATCCTCTTACGTGTTGACCTGCCAGTACCATCGAGTGCCAGCTGTCACTACTACTTTTGACCCTTTTACAATATTAGCTAACCTGAAATAAGCATAAACTCTATGTGAAATGTATTTGTATTAGTAACAGGCATATTATCCATATCTTCAACCTTTGATCCCTTCTCCATGTTGATGTATGTAAAAGGTATACATATATCCCTTTTGCTCTATTTCAGATAGCATGAGTGTTCATGGAATGTGGTATAGTTTAACATGCAGCAGATTAATACATTTCTCCTTTAGTCATGTGCTGTACATGTCTGTGGCAAATGTTTATTTTTATCCTTATCTGAAGAAGTTATGTGGCAAGTCAAATTCCAGCTTGAAAAGCATGCACATTACCATATTTACAAGAAACGGCATAAAGCTGACCATGAAATCCATTGATGAGCTTCAAGCTTTATTGATCCGCATCCCACTCAGAAAACATGTCACATTATTTATGCCTCTGTGATGTCTTCTAGCTATGGACAATGGGCTGTTGTGGGAAAATTAATCGACAGATTATGCATAACCAGTGACTATGCACCCTCTCACAAAGACAAACAAGATCAAATAAAGCAGATTTGTATCTTTTTTTCATGGAAATAGCGGTACAAAAAATACTTTAGTGGCTTGTGAAAAGTGGAACAGAGACAGATGGAGGTGCTGCCTCCAGCAACCAGCCAAGTTCCATGATTCAATTAACGTTTTTTTGGAATGCAAACAGCACTTCAGTTGGCTAATATGGTCAACAGCCCTCTTAACACTGCATCTAAATGTATTATGTAATATTGAATTTCCGTATTATCAAGCCTAGAAGAGATTTAACTGACATCTAAACTTATCTTTTAACATAGTGGTTCTCAAAGTTAGGAATTCTGTGAACCTCTGTACAGCAAGTTACAGATGTTGACGATTGCATGTTTCCACTATTTTCATTACATTTTTTTTACATTTTTATAACTTTAAACGAAACCTGAAGTATAAAAAAACAGTGTCACTTCCCTGGGGCTTCTGTCAGCTCCCTGCAGCCCCCTGTGCCCACGCCATTACCATACGATCCTCCGGTCCCGTGCCACAGCTCACTATTACTTTTGCAGTCGCCGCCCACTGCACCTGCGTGGCCCTGGGCACGCGTGTCGTCGGGAGCATCCTGCGCAGGCGCAGTAGAGATTTTTTCTTTTTTAATACTAAATAAAGTTTACAGAAAGTACCTATATGCATGAAAATAAGTGATGTTATTTCCTGCAGTGTACAGCACAGTATTATTAATATTTAGTATTTATATAGCACCAACATCTTCCACAGCGCTGTGCAAAGTATATTGTTGTCAGGGTTCTTATGATAGCAGATATCTCAGCAACCACTATCTGTTGTGTGTGCTAGGACTGTAAGGCAAATAGCTACAAGAAAAAGAGGACTAGGTCCTAAAAAACAGCACCACACGTGTATAGTATTCAATAATAAATCACAATTTATTAATAATAATCAGGAATCACTATATGCAATAAAAACAACTAAAATAGTCATACCACCAGCAATGATCAATAATAAGCTTAATAAGTCATAGCATGAATTATGAGCGCCAAATATCAGAATAGTAATAGCAAAATATATTAAATTAATAACCCTGGGGTGCTCTGTAAAGAGCTACCTGCAGGGATTGAACCCAGGTTCAGTATATGCTCAAAAAATTGTGATAGGGTACCAAAGTTGTCAGGGTTCTTGCGAATCATTGGGGTTCTGTTGATCCCATCACTGGTATCAAGGGACGAGCAGCCCTAGGGCATGGGGTCTAAGTGAGGATGGATCTTCACCAGTGCACCCCGCAAGGGATGATGGGCCGTGACCCCTAGTGGGTGGCGGACTACTTTGCTGCCTGGTGCTTGCCAGGTCACAACCCCAAGGACTATCGCACCAGTGATGGGAAGAACAGAGGGTACCAGAAGGGATAAGGAGGGGAATTCACGGATCCTGGTTAAGCTGCAGGTAGGATAGCAGGCAGGCTAAATCAGGCAGACAGGCAGGCAAGTGTGAAGCAAGGGATCAGCCAAAGGAGAACGACTTGGAAAGGGATACCTGGTAGGGAAGACAAAAGGGAAACGACTTGAAGGGGAACAGTGACGGAACACCATGGCTGGTGACCAGGGATGCAACAGCATCCAAACAGTGTGAGAGCTGGGCTTATATACCCAGCCTCATAATTAGTGACAGGTGCACGCACCTAGCAACATGGGGAGATGCCAGCACCAAGCAGGAAGTCGGGCTGGCATCACTCCGCCATGCAGAAACAGGGCGAAGCTGTGTGGGACTCAGCGGCTGGAGTGTAACGAGCAATCATTACACTATGCCGCCATTGCAGTGGAGCCAGCGCAGGAGCAAGGAGAGGTGAGTTCATGAGCAATCGTGACAATGATCTTGTCACTTACCTGTCCCTCAGATGGGCTCACAATTTAATCCATACCATAGTCATATGTCTATGCATGTGTCATGTAGTGCTTGTATCATAGTCTAGGGTGATTTTGGGGGGAAGCCCAATGTATGCCCAATGAATCTGTATGTTTTTGGGATGTGGGAGGTAGCCAGAATGCCTGGAGGAAACCCACGCAGCCATGGGGACAACAT
The DNA here is from genome assembly GCF_040937935.1 of Hyperolius riggenbachi. Taxonomy (NCBI): domain Eukaryota; kingdom Metazoa; phylum Chordata; class Amphibia; order Anura; family Hyperoliidae; genus Hyperolius; species Hyperolius riggenbachi. Next base: position 324,419,610 of record NC_090648.1, read on the forward strand.
ACAAACTCCATGCTGATGGTGCCCTGGCTAGGATACGAACCAGGGACCCATCGCTGTAAGGCAAGAGCGCTAACCACTACGCCATCTTGCTGCGCTGCCGCTGAGTATCACATTACAGTCAAATGCCTCAATCAACCATATATGATCAGCGTGGATTATAAGTTAATGTATGGCCAAACCACCCTCACATCAGTTTGCATTGCAGTCTATCTATGTCGAGTTGCGACTGACACCATTGCTTGGGTTATCAAGTAATCAGGTAGGTTAAATTTTCAATGCCTGTCAATATCAATAACGATATTATTTTGCTTCATGGTCAGACTGTTGGGGATGTATCCCAAAAGGTATATAGAACACTTCAGGCACTAATATATATATAAATAATAATGGCCCATTTTCGCTTACTTAACATTTTTGGGGTATATTGAACAGTATTTAACTTTAAAATTTGCATTTCACATTTCCCCAAATTCACTGATAGATTTCAGGGTTGAAATGAATTGAACAATATTGCCAAGTTTAGCTGGACTTTTTTCATTGTAACATTTTTACACTCCAACTTGCCCAGGGTGGCTCCTGATGGTCAGTACACTTCTAAGTGACATGTTTAATACTTACCTGTGACCTCGAGAAAGACAAATTATTCTTTATCATCCCCACCATCTTGCGGTACACATGAATAATGTGCCCCCCTTCATAACCACAGAAAGGCTTCAGTGCCAAATAGCAGGCCAGATCACTGGCACGGTCTCTAGCACAGAGACGAACGCACATCACAGATATGACAAACCCCCCCAAAAACAATAATAATAATAATAATACGTTTGCCACATTATTATATCTTTTCCAAAGGGTCACTTTAAGAATAAGCAAAATTTTACTTTAAATGTACTTGGACTGTTCACTTATTTGGATACTCTATTTATGATAAGTGTAATTACCAGTTACAGAACACTCTACACTCTAATGTTTTTATTTCCCATGTTGATCACTATAAATAACATGGCAACTGCTTAGTAACAGCAGCATTATTTATGCAGATTATTTAAGGTGATTGTGATGATTTGCTCAGCTGCCTGTGCAGGCAGGCAGCCTTGTGACCATTGTGTAGGTTTGCATGCTGCAGGACTCTGGAAAAAAGAGTTTCTGTCAGTTTTGCAGCTTGTGCTTGCAGAGGAATTTGCATACATTGTCATGCAAATTGCCTGGCCACATTCATTGGAGCCGTGTACTATAAGTACTATGTCTTTCCCACAATGCTTCGCTGTTCATAAGGATTTCGTCCTATGTAACACTCCTGGTGGGGTGTCAGCCTTACTCTCTGTTTGAAGATCAGCTTAGAGTAATTCCTGAATCTGCGCTAGGCAGGTTTTCCCTAGTGCAGTTAGGATTGTTTATTTGTTTGTTTGTTCTGTTGCCATTGTCCTGTCCCAACAGTGGTCGACAGGAAATGGTTCTGATCTCTGTTCTTGGAGTATAGCTGGTGCAGCGGTTGCTACCAGCTATCTCTTCTGTTCTGTCTCCTGGGATCGCGCTAGCCACTTTTCGCTAGCGCTGGGGATCCTTCTGTTCTGTCTTCTGGGATCGCGCTAGCCACTTTTCGCTAGCGCTGTGGATCCTTCTGTTCTGTCTCCTGGGATCGCGCTAGCCACTTTTTGCTAGTGCTGGGGATTGTTCTGTTCTGCTACTCTGTACCTGGATCGCGCTAGCCACTTTTCGCTAGTGCTGTGGATCCTATCTCTCGCTTGTCCCTGTTTTCGTGTGTCTGTCTTGTCTGCTACGACCGCTTGCTGGAGGCTCGGTGAGGTAACCGTTAAGCAAGCGTTCGCGTCCTCTGTTTCATGTTTGTCTGTCGATGGTTAGTTAGGCGTGCTTGTCTCTATTGTGCTTATCACGTGGAGACCGCGCATAACCGCGTGCACTGTTGTGAATGAGTGCGGTGTTCGCGGTTAGCTAGCATTTGTTATTTTCCGCATCTTCTCATTGTATTATTTGCTGTGCCTTTGCTACCCTCGTATTCTGTTCTGATCTGCCTTGTGTCACGTCTGGCGATCGCACCTCTCGCGATCGTGTTCCTGTTTCATATCTGCTGTTGTGTGTGCGCGGTCACGGGGTGGCGACTGGATTGGCGCACACACATACAACCTGTCCCTTTGCTCGTTCTCATTCACAATCGCCTCTCTTGCGATTGCGCTCTGCGCTTCGTACAATTCCTGTCTGGCATCTGTGGAGGTACAGCGGGTTGGTTCCTCTGCACTCCCCAGCGCCATCTGCCGACAGGAATTTCCCTCTACAGGTGCGTAGCACCTTTTGCTGGGTGCCTGCAATTACACGCTTGTGGAGGATTTCCGCCGTGTCAGCGCACGCGTTGTGCGCTGATCACGGAGAAAGTTCCACAATCGTTACAGTGATGTACTTTAGTCATTTAGAGTTTCAACTGAACACATTTTTTTTTCGAGCATCCGGAAAAGGTGTTTAAATGTCAGCAAATATGCTGTACTGTGCTTAACATTTCAACAAACTAACAGTATTAAACACTAGTGACTAGTGGAAGAAGCAGAAAGAAAGGTAGGGAGCTGGGGAAAAGTACAATCAGGCTTTAAAACTACATTTTTTAAGCACCTTGAACTTAAAGCAGTAGGATTAGCCATACTATGCCAGGGAAAAAAACACATATATAAGCAGATAAATACTTGATCTACTTGCATAACACATGTATTGTACTGTCCACGTTTTGATTTCAGTTAATTTTATATAGTAAATGAAGAGAATTCTGTTCCTGGTGGGAACCATGTCTTTTGTCCAAAGTTTGATGCTAAATCCTGATGTCATTTCTGTCCTTAACTTTTTTCTTTTCTCCTCCAATCGCTGAGTCACCTCAGCCTTGCTTGTAAACACAAGTGAGCAGAGGATTGTGTTTCAGATAAGCAGCTAGGCAGGGAAATAAATGGAAGAGGAGGAATATATTATAGATAAAAAGAACCCCCAGCGTACAACTGTTTGGCACTGACTATTAAAGGGCCAGTGCTCCTAAAGTATGTGATAACTCCAAACAGCAGAAAAAGTTTTGAATGCAGGATTAGCATCTTTATCACTTTATACACTCAGACCAGTTGCTGCTGAAATTTGATTTTTATGGTGAGAATCACCAAATTAAGGAGCTATTTGGTGGATTGCCTGTCCACCAAACTCATTAGCAAAGCCACTGTATAGCTGAACATAACAATGTAGAAGCCATTCGTTGCCACCCAAAATTACTTTGTGAATGTCCAAGATTTCATTGCAGTACTCTTGACACCTGAAATAAATGACACCCTTAAGTCTTGCACACACATCCAATTTCTATTGGCCAATTTTACCATTTCCATATAGTATGAGAGCACACCTGCACAATCTGTTCATAGTATTCCAAATGTGTTTGCCCTTGTACTACATGGAGGTGATTGGAGGTGGTAATATTGGCCAGTCATTGGCCAATCCTAATTTGTGGGTGATTACAAGGCTATATCATGATCCACCTGTTTCACTACAGTTGACAACTCCACTAAACCATACACACCAAAAATATACACTGAGAAAACACACACAGATTTATATGCCAGCCATGAAGTACCACTGATACCCACAATACAGGATATCTCCCTACACACACATACAAACATACTGAATGAACCCTCTGAAAAAAGACCTACAGTGCTGATTATCCAGAACTCAACTAACCAGCAGTCTGGCTCTCAGCCAACCAGTACAAATCGCAAGCAGTACTCACAGTGGTGAAGACCAACTTATGCTGTTTGTAGGCTCTGCTGTGCTTAACCATTTCAGCCCGCGGGGATTTTTCACCTTATGCATCAGAGCAATTTTCACCTCCCATTCATTCGCTAATAACTTTATCAATACTTATCACAATTTATTGATCTATATCTTGTTTTTTCCACCACTAATTAGGCTTTCTTTGGGTGGTACATTTTGCTAAGAATTATTTGTTTTATAAATGCATTTTAACAGGATTAATAAGAAAAAAAATGGAAAAAATCATTATTTCTCAGTTTTCGGCCATTATAGCTGTAAAAGAATCCATGTTACCATAATTAAAACCTATGTATTTTATTTGCCCGTTTGTCTCGGTTATGACACCATTTAAATTTTGTCCCTATCACAAAGTATGGCGCCAATATTTTATTTGGAAATAAAGGTGCATTTTTTCCGTTTTGCATACATCACTATTTACAAGCTTATAATTTAAAAAATGTTCGTAGTATACCCCCTTCAAATGCATATTTAAAAAGTTCAGACCCTTAGGTAACTATTTATGTCTTTTTTTTTTCTTAATTGTCATTTTTTTTTCCATTAAAATTTTTATTTGGGTAATATTTTGGTGTGGGAAATAAACAGTTAATTTTTAATGGTATTATTTGTGTACATTGTTCCCGTTCACTGATCCCAGGGCTACCTGGGGACAGCACGGGGGCACGCCCGCGATCACGTGCAGGAGTGTGCCGAAGCAGAGCAGCTGCCCGGATGTGAGCTTCACGTCCGGGCGGCAGAAATGGTTAAAGGACCTATGACGCGAAAATCTTAACATTTTAAATATATGTAAACATAAACAATTAAGAAGTATGTTTCTTCCAGAGTAAAATGAGTCATAAATTACTGTTTTCCTACGTTGCTGTCAATTACAGTAGGTAGTAGAAATCTGAGAGAACCGACAGGTTTTGGACTAGCCCATCTCCTCATGGGTGGTTCACAGGGATTTCTTTATTTTCAAAATGCACTCAGTGAAGGGCAGTTGCTCCGTCCAACTGCCAAAAAAGTGTACGGTGAGCAGAGAGGCTGGCCAGCATCTTTGTATAAATCTTTTTCAGGGAGTGTCTTTATAAAGAATAAAGGCCATGCTGAGAATCCCCTATGAAGAGATGGACTAACCCAAAACCTGTCGGCAATGTCAGATTTCTATTACTTACTGTAAATGCCATCAACATAGGAGAGAAGTACTTTATGGCTTATTTTACTCTGGACCAAAAGTACTTCTTATTTGTATGTGTTTTAAATTTTAAGATTTTTGCAACAGTTCCACTTTAAAGCATGTATTAAACTGCCCTCCAAATATAATATATGTTCAATTACTATATTTTAACATTTAATAGAGATCATGGTATATATACAGAGAGGGGTATAGTACTGTATTAGCTAGGCCTATTTTAACAATGAGTCTCAAGCAACCAGAAAGCACACTTATCTGGCACCCGGCCAATCCCCATCGACCGAGACTCTATTATACTAACATCACCTACATAAAACCTCTCACATAGCATCCATCACTCTCACCCTCCCTCCATCCTTCTCACAAATACACCCCCCCCCCCCTCTCACAAATCCTTTTCACCCTCCCTCTCACAAGTACAGACAACACCAGTGATCTGAAGTGGCTACTTTTGGGTCCAGCCACAGACAGGCTTACATGTCAGCAACCTATAGCCACAGAAGTTCTAGTGTACTAAATTCCTCCCTCTGCTGAACCTGCAAATACTGGTGTGAATGCAGGTCTGCCCACCAAACCACATTACATGTATGCTGGCTGCGTTTAATCCCTGGCAAGGTCAGCAGTCACTAATCCCTCCCCCCCCCCTCCCTCCTGCCTTGCAAAACCATGCTAACCATCCTGACATCACTAACCCCCAGAGTATAGAGAGTAGGATGGGCAGCTCTCCATGTTTCAGGGGGATGGAGTCAGCATGACTCCAGGATGGTGAGTCTGAGACAGCCACCCGCCAGCACACAGGCACCTCTAAACTCATGCCTAGTGTACCTAGAGCTAAATGTGACCCTGGTAACAACTATGCCTGCACTTTCCTGTTGAAAATTGGCCACACTGATGTACTGTTAACAACATCAAGGGTTTGGCGCAGCATTTCAGCTAAATGCAGCCAAAATACTATGCCTAGTTAGTGGCAGTAGGGGCTATCTTTTGGCATACCATTTCAATTATCATATAGCTGGAACCCAGAAGACAATGGAGGCTGAGTATCGGTTAGTGTTACTAATAAGGGTTAGACATGCAGGGCAGGTGGGTCAGGGGGACGGGGCAGTGTCGGGGAAACTTAGCTTTAGTTGTTAGGAACAGGAGGTTGAGATTAGGCATTAGAAAAAAGTTACCATTGGGGATGGAAGTGAGAGAAAGAAAAAATGGGAAACTATCCTTACACGTAAAAGTTAAATTAGTTTCATTTGTGCAGTGAGGCAATTTTATTTCGGGAAGAACAAGTATACTTTACTGTTGCAAAAGTGAATATTCAAAAGATAGTACCAGAAAAAAAAACATTCACTACAGTGAAAGTCCAGTTGTCACATAAACAGCCTAGGCTGTGTAGTCTACACAAGGCTGGATGCTACAACTTCACAGTGCCCCATATGCCCACAGTGAAATAACAAGTGATTTGATCCCCTTGACTATTATTAGAAGTACCACAGCAACATGTTAGGTAGTACGCACAGTACCCTGGCAAAGTGCGCATTATCTAGGTAACGTAGTTTGGACAAAAAGCACAACATGCATTACCTTACTTCTGGGAATACCAGTAAAGTTGCTGTGCACTCCCTGTACTTTGTTGAATACACCCCGATGTCACTTATTGCTTACAACTGACAAGGTGAAATGGGCTCAGATGTCTCCATCGAGAGAAAACCATTGAACCTAATAGAAATCAGCTAGAAATAAAGGCCTTCTCGGTCAATGTTTAATTATTATATTCATCAAACACTGATCAGGAAAGGTTATTCCTTATCTAATTGAGTGGAAGAGCCAGGGATGTGTGTCTGTATAGTAGAGCATCAAGCCAAACAACAAAGGGCAGAACAGAACGGGCAGGCGGAGCATGTGTACAATGCCTTCAGCCTGTGCTCAGCCTGAGATGATCCACCAGGAAGACCATTCACCAACACATCGAAGGGGATGGTAGGCCACTGTACACCTGCTAAAGTCTCCACAGAGATCCCTATTGGCCGCCTTGACCGAGAACCATCTAGTTTGTGTATATTGCTTAACCACTTCACCACTGAGGGGTTTTACCGTTTGAGCACCAGAGCAATTTTCACCTTTCAGCGCTTCTTCCATTCATTCATCTATAACTTTATCATTACTTATCGCAATGAAATGAACTATATCTTGTTTTTTTCGCCACCAATTAGGCTTACTTTAGGTGGGACATTATGCCAAGAATTATTTTATTCTAAATGTGTTTTAATGGGAAATTAGGAAAAAATGTGGGAAAAAAATCATTATTTTTCCGTTTTCGGCCATTATAGTTTTTAAATAATGCATGCTACTGTAATTAAAACCCATGAAATTTATTTGCCCATTTGTTCCGTCCCTATCACATTGTATGGCGCCAATATTTTATTTGGAAATAAAGGTGTATTTTTTTCAGTTTTGAGTCCATCCCTAATTACAAGCCCGTAGTTTATAAAGTAACAGTGTTATACCCTCTTGATTTAAATATTTTGAGAGTTCAGTCCCTAAGGTAACAATTTATGGTTTTTTTTTATTATTATTGTTATTTTTTTTTTATATTACAAAAAAAAAAAATGGTAACAATTTGGGAGAGTGGGAGCTAATGAGTTAATTTATAATGTAAAATAATGTATTTGTATATGAAAAATGCTTATGACTGTAGTTTTACTATTTGTCCACAAGATGGTCACAGTAATTTTTTGTACATGCGTCCTGCAAGCATAGGATGTACACTTGCAGGAAGTACAGGGAGGCTGGGAAACTTTTTTTTTTCAACAATGATCGCACTGCTTCTCATAGAAGCAGCCGATCATTGCTGGGGGGCTGAGATCAACGAACGTGAATGTTTTTTCCCGTTCATTGATCTCCGGGCGAGCGGGCGTCAGCGTGCACGAGCGCAGAAGCTCGCGCACGAGCGAGCGGGAGTGCGGACAGCGGCGGAGGGTGCGTGTATCTACGCCCCTGGTGGTCAAAGGGTGTTTAAAGGGGCGTAGATACATGCATCCCTGGTGGTGAAGTGGTTAAAGTGGATCCGAGATAGACTTTTACTCATTGCATAATTGTGTTCCTTTCATATAGTTTATAGGGCATTCCTCAAGCCAAATACTTTTTTATGTTTTGTTTTAATACTCTAATTCCCTATAAACTAAACAAGCATTGGCCACAGCCTTTTCACAGTGCATTGGCACTGTAGCAAGGGCTTTTGGGAGCTCAGTCTGGGCAGGAGGAGGAAGAGGTTACTAGCCAGAGATTTCAGAGGCAGAGGGGTGGAGGGAGGAGAAGAGGGGACTGAATTTACACACAGGCAAGCTGATAGCATCTCCAGCCCTCAGCCTGTGACAATGTGACAAACAGAACAGGAATAAATAATCATAAACTTTTGAAGCTGTTTGCAGCTAGATATGCTGTGTAAACTATCTAAACTTTAGATAAGATATATAGACAAGTTACTTGTTATAGTTAGTTTTCATCTCGGATCCGCTTCAATACTGAGTACTGACTAGTGCAAAGTGGCAAGCAGGTAAACTATGAATGTAAAGTAGGTATGAGTCATTCCATTTACCAGATCTAAAAGTATGTGATGGCCTCACTAGTGATGGTAAATAAGACTTTAGAAAGTAAAGTCATTTATCTCTTAAAGCAGGAAAAAGTGTACTTTAACTAGACATAACTGTACAGCAAATTGAAAACAGTATGTGTCTGCTGTTCCTGATGTCATGGTGACATTATGTAAACTATGCAACAGATAACAACAGCTTTGTAGACATATTCCAAAGAAGGCAAAATAGCCATAGCTGGTTGTTTAGCACTGCATGACCTATGATTCTGGCGTACTGCACAATCCCAAAACCATACCTAATGTCTTAAGTCTGTTGTTTGTCATTTAGAGTGAAATAGGTAGTGAGTATGAAAAATCATACTTACTGTGGTTTTTGTCTAAAGAATTCTTCATATCCATTAAAACATATTTGGGTGTAGCCAGTAAATCAGTGCAAAGACATCATATTGTGCAACCTGCATTCACTCATAGCAAATGATCATATTTAATTTACTCATGTTATAAAGTTAGATGAGGATATAGTGAGCAAGTTAAGTTTAAATGTAGTATGAAGAATAAAAGTCTACAGGTTCGCTGAAAGAGTAGAGTGAACTTTCAATTGGGAATCTCCAGGGAATCTCCAGGGCCGATATGCAATTCACTTTTTCTCCTGCGCTTCCTCCTAAGAGATAATTTTTCATCTTCTATTTAGAATAACTTTTCAGCACTCTGCAATTGAAAGTAGCCTAAAGTACCTAAAAGTAGGTGGAAAAGTACTATCAAAACTATTTTAAGTATTTTTTTTTTTTGCTTGCTGGGGATGTAAAAGGCATTTTATTGACAAGTTTGAAAATATCACTTAGGAAAAAACTCAGGAGAAAAGGTTAATTGCATATGGGCCCTGTGTTTCTCCTGAGTTTTCTCCTAGGTGATATTTTTACAACATGTCATAAAATGTCTTTTAAGTCACTAGCAAGCAAGAAAATGCTCAAAATAAATTTGATAGTACCTTTTCATCAACTTTTGGGTACTTTTTCAACTGTTACATGCTGAAAATTTAGTTTACAGAGAAGATTAAAATTATCTCCAAGGTGAAAACTCAAGTGAAAAAGTGAATTACATATGACACCTGGGGCCATATGCAATTAACTTTTTCACCTGAGTTTTCTCCTAGGAGATAATTTTTCATCTTTGATTTGAAATAACTTTACAGCACTTTTCAACTAAAAAAGTACCAAAAAATAGGTGAAAAGGTACTATCAAAATTATTTTGAGTATTTACTTGATTTCTGGTGGCTTAAAACGCATTTTATTAACAAGTTTAAAAATATGACCTAGGTGAAAAGTCAGGAGAAAAAAATTACTACATATGGGCCCTCTGGGCCCATATGCAATTCACTTTTCCTCCTTAGTTTTCTCCAAGTTGACATTTTTAAACTTGTCAATAAAATGCCTTTTAAGCCATCATAAAGCAAGAAAATGCTAAAAATAATTTTGATAGTACTTTTTCAACTTCTTTTGGGTACATTTTTAGTTGAAAAGTGCTGGAAAGTTATTTTAAATTGAAAATGAAAAATTATCTCCTAGGAGAAAACTCAGGTGAAAAAGTGAATTGCATATGGTCCCTGGGGCCATAAGCAATTCGAGGAGATAAGAAGCTGAAAACATGCAAGCTTCTTATCTCCTCACATCGCTCAGGATTTACCGGCAAATTCAATTGCCAGTTTCACCTGAGCGATGTCCTTGCGTAAAGGAGCATAACTCAGGCGAATACTAGGTATTCGCCGAGCGATGCTCCTGTGTGGCCAGCGATGTGAAGCGAGGCATTTGTGCCGTGGAGCTGTCCTTCAGCACCACAACACTGCTGCCTCGGTCCCGGGAAGATGCGCGCGCATCGTCGCAAGAGCCAGCGCATCGTTGCAAGGCTCGTACCCGCCGCCCGTCGCCACCGCGGGACCTTCAGAAGATACATACCTCCATCGTTCCGGCTCGCCGCATGTCCCACGCCGCTCCTCCGCTCATCTCTGTGACTGTCATTGTTCTCGGAGCCCAGGATGATTCTCATTGGGCCACCTAGTGGACGAATGGGGAGCCCCGGCGGGATACTCAAAGATGCTTTGCCGGCTCCAAGAATACTCACAGTCACAGAGATGAGCGGAGGAGCGGCGTGGGACATGCGGCGAGACGGGAACGATGGAGGTATGTTTTTGGGTTACATTTTAAATAGGTAAGGAGTCAAAGCTGACTCCTTTACCTATTTAAATCACTGGCATCTGGGGTTTCCTTAGTAAAGGAGGCTCCCAAATGCCAAAATCAGCCCACTGACAGCAGCGATAGGTCTTTTCGCCTGCTCATAGCAGGTGAAAAGTTATCACCTATGTTTGCCGGGAAGCATCGCTTCCCGGGGGGTGCAAAATGCAATTGCATAGGGGGAAAAGAACTTGCTGGGCGATTATATCGCCCAAGCGAGTTCTTTTCCGCCCTGGGGGGTGTTAAATGCAATTGCATTAGGCGACCTTGCTGACGCCTAATTTAAGAACTCGCCAGCACTTAGCGCTGGCGAGTTTGGTAATTGCATAGGGCCCCTGGGCGCATATGCAATTCACTTTTTCACCTGAGTTTTCTCCTAGGAGATAATTTTCATCTTCTCTTTAAACTAAATTTTCAGTGTTTTACAGTTGAAAAACTACCCAAAAGTTGGTGAAAATTTACTATCAAATTGATTTTGAGTATTATCTTGCTTGCTGGTGGCTTAAAAGGCATGTTAATTACCAGTTGTGACAATATCACCTAGGAGAAAACTAAGGCAAAAAAGTGAATTGCATATGGGCCCTGGTGTCAAAAGTTAACCATCTAACTCTCAAACTTGCAAAGAATCCACAGAGGTACACCTAGGTGCAACCAAAATGGGATATTATTTCTTGCCAAGTAACAGCACAAGATGTTACAGCAGTGACATTCCGGGCTCCTGCCCAAGTGCTTGAAACATTGTGCCAGTTATTGCTGTAATATCTTGTACTGTTAAATGGCAATAAATAGGGCATATATGCCATTTTGGTTGAACCTAGGTGTATCTATTGTTTAAATATAGTGTAAACCAGGTAAAAGCACCAAGATTCCACTCCTAAAAAAAAAAAGAAATCGCATGTAGTGCACCAATCTCCAGCCATAAAAGACCAACACACCATAGTACTGTCTGAGATAATAGGCATGCTTTACAAAAGATAATGATCAAAAAATGTAATCAAGGGGAAAAAAACAATGTTGTGGACTTGGGCTTTGCCTCCATCAAAGACTATAAAAATGAATTTTGCGCAAAATGGAAGTTCATGCAAATTGAATGCAATAACATCAGAATGTTAGAACATTTCTATGACTATTATATGAACCGTATATGAACTACAACACAATCTCTTGGCGATAACAATGATGTAGAGGTTCTAAGGACTCGACTTGTATGGACACAGCACACTAGTTCAAGGACTGAGTCAGTGGCGTGCAGCGCTTCTACATGTTTGCTATTCTTGTTAATACTATTAATGGTCTCTTCATATGAGGTAAACCACGTTTTGGAATATGTGACCCTTTAAAGGAGAATTGTTCTTAGGATCAATATCAATAATGAACATTCATTATATCAGAACGTGTGTCCTTCAAGCTCCATTTTCTGAACAATAAATGTTGGAATTTCGTTTCCAACAGGAGAAAGCAGTTAAATGTCTGTACTATAAATAACCTCTGAAATAAAAGGAAAATAATCAGAAAATGCAGGATAGACAATCATTAACGTCTAAGTGAACTTATAAATATGCTAATCAACTGGCCCATGGATCAATAATGCAGTTATAAATCATTACTTATTTTCCCTTGGAAGAAAAGTTAGAGCCCCTGGCTTTTTATTGTTTACATGTGCTCCCTTTTACCAGCTATTGGTACATATTACAAGGGCTATGTAACGATCGGTGTAACACAGAGAGGGTCTGATTACCGGTGATCTGCAGTATCACCGAGAATGCAGAATATACCCGATTATTGATGATCTGCAGTATCACTGATAATCAGATATATATTCTAACCTCTGGACACCTGAGGGATAAGAGTGTTTTGGTGTAACAGTAATACTTTGAGTATTGCACCTTAGGAGAAGGTACAGAAGCAGTAAGGAGTACTGCACAGAAGTAAGTTCCTTCCGTCTGCCTAGACTCTCCCGGGGGGAGGAGCTAGTCTGAGGATAGGAAGGACAGAACGTGAGTGACACCCGAGAGAAGGTGTCACTAACAGGTCTGGGAACTGCCTCTAAGGCCAGTTCTCGAGGTCGGGCAATCCAGGTTGTTAACACACAGATAGATACGGTACGGATTCAGGAGACAGATACGGAATCCAAAAGACAGGCAGGGTTTGGCAACGGAGTATCAGAAATAGCGGGGTACAGAATCGAGAGGCAAATACAGAGTCTAGGAACGAGCAGAGTTTGGCAACAGGATATCAGAGGTAGCAAGGTACAGAGTCAGAGTTCAGCAGGATAGTCAGGCAGGCAGAAGGTCATAACAAATAATACAGTTCAATATTCCTAATGCTAAGGTGTGAGGTCCGTGATCGTCAACACCTTTGGAAACTATGCTAGAACACAGATACAGACAAGGCCTGAGTGCTACCACGTAGTGATCGCAACGCCAGACAACCAGAGAATGACCAGCACCTGGTATATATCCACCTGTGCTCTCCGGCACCTCCCTAAGTGCTGGACCAATGAAATTTGCAGTACTTGTCAGCTGTCAGCTGACCGGCCTGCCATAAAAGTTCTGCCTCTCCACGCGCACGCGCGTCATTCTGAATCTAGGTGGACTATCAGTCCCAGCCACACCAGTACTGCTTTGCAATGTTCCTGCTGACCCATGCGCGGGGTTGGTCGCACCGCTATCTGCACCGGCGGCCGCCTCCCCGCGCTGGGTCAAAGTGTCAGCAACAGGGCCATGCGTTGGTTTTTCCGCATTCCGCCATGCTCTCCATGGAAACAGCCGCCTCACGCTGAGTAGAGGCGGCTGATATTCCGCGTTTCCTTACAGGCTACTAGCTGTACAAAATAACAGCTTCCCCTGATCCTTGCAAACCCTCCAGTCATGCAGTGTGTGTAACAACATTATTTACATGTCAGTACTGTAAATCCCATATCTTTTATCTGAATATTAAGTCCTAGTTTAGCTATCAGGGACAACAAAGAAATGATTTGCATATTCAATCTGTAACTCAAAAATCCGATGTTGGATTAGTGTGGCTCAACAAGATGACACATCATTGTATTCCAGCGGTTCTGGAGGTGTGTTTATCTATCAGGGACAACAAAGGGACTATTTGCATATTCATTGTAGGACACCTCAAAGCTAACTAGAAACCTGAATAATCGCAAATACCTTCTGTTTTAAGAAGGCAAACTTCTGTTGTGCCTAATAAGGAGAACAAAATCAGTGCTACATTACAATATTGCCCTGTAGCAGAATTTCTGCACCAGTCGCAACCCTGTTTTTGCCACATTTGCCTCAATTCACTAAGCAGTTTAGACTAGTCTACTGATGGTTTTTAGTCTACTGATGGTTTGGTCAGTTGCATCAAAGGGGAATTCACTACTACCAAATGTTTTAGATGTTTTTAGACCTGGTCTAAACCATGTGGTAATTAGGTGGATAAAGCAGGAGAAATTATCAAAAGATGCAATTCACAAACAAGTAGCTATGACTGACATCCTTCTCCTTTGATGAGCTCTCCTCTGCATACAATTAAACTCTTGCATAATCAATTCAAAAGGTTCCACCCTCACATCTAAAATACCTCACAGAATTACTTTACCTACCGAAATCAGCTGTTCTAATCCCTGTCAGAAAAAGTGGGCGTGGTTACTCCTTGTTTGCATTTGTGAATTGTGTAATTACTGAATGTTAGACCAGGTCTTAACTGCTTGACGACCGTGTCACGCCGATGGGCGTGGCCGTGGCGGCAGCCCCAGGACCACCTAACGCCAATCGGCGTAAAGTCCTGGGGCAACAGTTTGCAGGAGATCGCGCGCAGGCTGCGCGCGCATCTCCTGCTCGGGGGGGCGGAGCTCCGCCCCGCTTTTACAGCGCTGCGATGATCAGCAGCAGCGCTGTACTGGGGACAGCCGTGTAACACGGCTGTCCCCCTGGGAGACCTGAAGGTGATCGGCTGTCATAGGCTGAAGCCTATGACAGCTGATCACAGTGATTGGCTGGCGGGGGGAGGGAGGGTTCACAATAAAAATAATAAAAAAAATAGTACAATTTATTAAAAAATAAATAAAACAAATATTTACGTAAAAAAAAAAAACACAATAGGGAGATCAGACCCCACCAACAGAGAGCAGGGGGGTGGAATCACTTGTGTGCTGTGTTGTGCGGCCCTGCAGCTTGGCCTTAAAGCTGCCGGGGCCCATTTTACATAAAATGGCCTGGTCACTAGGGGGGTTTAACACTGCAGTCCTCAAGAGGTTAAAATAGGTCTAAAACATTACACCAAACCATCAGTAGACTAAAAACCATCTGTAGACTAGTCTAAACTGCTTAGTGAATTGAGGCCATTGCCTTGCCCTTTGAACAGCATATTTAGGCCTCTTTTCCACGGCCAGCTAAAAGCAGTGAATTCAGGGCGTGTCAGCTGCTCTAGTTCACTATCCAGGTGCTCGCTACAATTAGCAGGCGAAACAGGGCTAATGCGTGCCACATAGTGCCGAATCTTGGTGTTGCTAAAGCAGTAATGCTATAGTCTGAACCTCGCACATGGGTAATTCAGGGATCCATGGAATGCCGGACCCCAAATTATTTCTCCCTCTGAGTTCCAACGACTCGGAGGGGGAATAGTATTCAACAGCCGCCCCTCGAATTTGTGTGGCAGGAGGGTGAGCCATCATTCAGCTCACCCTGCACCAAAAAGACCTGGCGCCAAAACCCCGTGTACGCCTTGGCAGGGTGGTAGACAGGTGGCCCCCGTGGACATGCATCTGACCTCAGTAGTGCAGTTTTTTTTTTACCACCAGTAACACCCCCACATGTTAAACATAGCATGTGTGATGTTACCAAACGCTGCCATTCAGGTGCATGTAACTGCAGTCAAATGGTTCTCGTGGCCAGAAGCCGGGAGGCCGAACTGCCCAACCAAGGAGTAGTTCATCTGCTTGTGGAAAAGAGGCTTTAAGCAGAGCCAAGCAGAGCCTGTTGTAAACTCCTTCAGTCAAGTTGCTGCAGTTCGTGCTGCCAAATTTTCAAAACAGAATTATTAGCTGCACTGCTCTAAGGGCCGGTTCACACTTGCGGTTCCCTGCCAAACGGACCGAATGACATGACCGGATCCGGACCAGATCCGGATGGGAACCGTACGGTTCTCCGGATCCGGTCAGGTTGCATCAGGTGTTCATCAGGATGCGATCCGGATCCGTTTGGCAAAAGATAGTAGAAACCGAATAAAAATGTTGGGGTCTGGGAGGTCAGCAGAAGGTGGACCTGTGGAATCAGGCCCTCCGCTGTTTAGCACTCACCTCCACCTCCGACATACTGCCAACATCTCCAGCACATTTAAAGTCACTGCTGCTCCACTCCAAAATGCTTGCCCATGTGTCCCCATCCAAAATCGCCGCTACAATATGCATAGGAAGTGGGGTAGAACATCCGGATTTTTAGCCAGTGTGTTGTGCGCTCTCCGGTTCTCATTGGTTTGTATTGGCCGGATGGTGCAGTCCGGCTCCGCTCCGGATACGGCTGCCGGAGGAGCCGGACCAAAAAATAGCGCATGTTGGGTCTTATGCCGGAGTCCGAATCCGGTCCGGATCCGGTCCGGACGAAACGGACGCATGTGAACGGACGCATAGGCTTTCATTGCTATGCCGTGCGTCCGTTCCGTCCGTTCTGCATGCGGTCCGGCTCCGGCACGGCGATTCCGGACGGCGACCGCTAATGTGAACCGGGCCTTATTGTTCACTTCAAAAAACGAAAACATATGGGTACTGTGCTGGATAAAATATCGGATCATATACTGTATTTAAAAACTGCCTGGAGTTGTGTTTTAATATTTATTCCTGTTCTATAGACTTAGCAGGCAAAATGACTGATGTCATATTACCGTACTTTTCGCCGTATAAGACGCACTTTGTCTCCCCAAAAAATGGGGAGAAAAAGTCCCTGCGTCTTATACGGCAAAGGCAGGGAATCCCCGACTTCCGAACGCCCGCCGATATGAACCGCGACCCGCCGTCGGGGATTCCCTGCCTGTGGTGCTGCTGTGGCCGTCTCCTTCCTCCCCGCTTCCCTCTACCCGCACCTCGGGTCCCCCCTGCGTGTCCTCGGGTCCCCCCTGGGTGAGAAACAGCAGCGCTTACCTTCTCCATCTTGCCCGCGGTGATTGAAGACATCTGGCTTCAGTGGGCGGCTTCCTCTAGTGCCGGCTTGTAATGACGCGTCATTACAAGCCGGCACTGGAGGAAGCCGCCCACTGAAGCCGGATCTCTTCAATCGCCGCGGGCAAGATGGAGAAGGTAAGCGCTGCTATTTCTCACACAGGGAGGCCCGACCCGAGGACACGCAGGGGGGACCGAGGACACCAGACAGCCCGGGGGTGGGGGGGGGGCAGAGAGCGGACACATGGGGGGCAGAGAGCGGACACATGGGGGCAGAGTGCGGACACATGGGGGGCAGAGAGCGGACACATGGGGGGCAGAGAGCAGACACATGGGGGGCAGAGAGCAGACACATGGGGGGCAGAGAGCAGACACATGGGGGGCAGAGAGCAGACACATGGGGGGCAGAGAGCAGACACATGGGGGCAGAGAGCAGGGCCATGGGGGCACACAGCAGGACCATGGGGGCACACAGGAGGACCATGGGGGCACACAGGAGGACCATGGGGCACACAGCAGGTCACTGGGGGCAAACAGCAGGACCATGGGGGCACACAGGAGGACCATGGGGGCACACAGCAGGACCATGGGGGCACACAGCAGGACCATGGGGGCACACAGCAGGACCATGGGGGCACACAGCAGGACCATGGGGGCACACAGCAGGACCATGGGGGCACACAGCAGGACCATGGGGGCACACAGGAGGACCATGGGGGCACACAGGAGGACCATGGGGGCACACAGGAGGACCATGGGGGCACACAGCAGGACCATGGGGGCACACAGCAGGACCATGGGGGCACACAGGAGGACCATGGGGGCACACAGCAGGACCATGGGGGCACACAGCAGGACCATGGGGGCACACAGCAGGACCATGGGGGCACACAGCAGGACCATGGAGGCACACAGGAGGACCATGGGGGCACACAGGAGGACCATGGGGGCACACAGCAAGACCATGGGGGCAGACAGCAGACACATGGGGCAGACAGCTGGGGGCAGACAGCAGGACCATGGGGGCAGACAGCTGGGGGCAGACAGCAGCACACTGGGGGCAGACAGCAGGACACATGAGGACACCATTTGGGGGAGGCCAGGAGGTCATGTACAAGGTGCTCCTGAAATATGGATGCACCAGGTTTAGTTTTTTTTTTTTTTTCTTGGTTTTTGGCCTCTAAACCTAGGTGCGTCTTATATTCCGGAGCGTCTTATACGGCGCGAAATACGGGTAAATGATTTCCTCGTCCCTAGACTTTTTAATATTTAAGAGGAGTTGAAATGCAATGCATTGTTCAGTTTTAATATTAGGCCCTGGTATTAGTGGGGTGAAATGTTTATATTCCATGCCTATTTTAATATCACCTTTTTTCCTCTTCCTCATCAGATCTACAAAATGGCCTGCCTGTAAACTCTAATCTACATTGAGGGCTGGTGCACACCGAGCGGCTTTTTGGGCGTTTTCAGATCCGCTTGCGGCTGCGGATCTGCTTGGTCAATGTATCTCAATGGGGTGGTGCACACCAGAGCGGCAGGCGTTTTGCAGAAACGAAAAATGCCTGGGTGAGGCATTTTTTGGATTTCGGATGCGTTTCTGCCTCAATGTTAAGTATAGGAAGTATAGGAAAAACGCAAACCGCTCTGAAAAACGCCTGTTCAGAGCGGTTTTGCAGGCGTTTTTGTTACAGAAGCTGTTCAGTAACAGCTTTACTGTAACAATATGTGAAATCTACTATACTGAAAACCGCAGCAGCAATCCGCAAAACGCTAGCAAAACGCCTCATAAAAAGAAGCGTTTAAAAATCTGCTAGCATTTTGCGGATCTGCTAGCGGGTTTTGGTGTGCACCAGCCCTAAAAGCACGAAGATTAGCTACCCATACGGTATCTGCAGATCTATGGGAGAGTACAGGACAGTTTCTGTACAGTATATGCCAATACTCTCTGTTGTAATCCAGGTTCAGCCTCCAAGCAAGACATGTACCGCAGAATATAACATGACAGCAGATTTCATGAATGGCTCACACTGAAGCCAGAAAAGAAAAGGTGTATAAAACAGTTTGTCTAATTACTTTACTATTTGTAAAGACCAAAGGACCAATTATATTTGAGATTTGAGAAAGTGATTTTGGCTCTTTGGATGTCTCTTTAAATGTGTTTACAGGCAGACTGAACTGGCAGGGAAGGGGTTGGATGGTTATATCCCACGGCTGCCTGACACCCACCCTGATGATTCATGTTTGTGCATGAAATAGTTTAAATGTTCTCCTCCTCCTCTTCTTCAGCTGGTACCTCTTCCTCTTCTGCTGGTGGGAATTCCCTTGCCTTCGCCACCTTTGTCAGCACTCCAACTATTTATATCCTGGCCTGCACACATAGCCCAGCCATGCTGATGATAAATAACGTGCCCTGCGGCCACCTGAAGCTGCTCTCATGTGTGCAGCATGATAATGTATGATTCCTCTCTATGCATTTCCGACAACAGTCTATAACCTGTGTCCTTGGTATGCACTGGGTTAACTGCAGATTAGCAAATGTTCAAAGCAGTTATTATAGCAATGCTCCAGACCAGAGTGTGTTTATTGACAGGTCACCGGCAGACAGATGCAAAGATAATACTGCTTCAGTCAGCATGGTCTCCTTCAAGTGATGGGGGTCATTAAGGGCTCTTTCACATCAGACAACGCGAACAGGAGCCGTTCTCTTGCACGCGTTGTCTGCCTGTGGCGTGTCGTCGGGTATCTGCGGTGCGACGCAATCAGCGGCGGTAGCTGGTGATTAAACCCGACGGAAAACGCCGGCTCGCGGGTGCGTTGGAGGAAAAACTGCGCCCGGGTGCGTCGGAACCGCAACGCATCGAAACGCAGCGTCGAGTGTGAAAGGTAAAATGAAAGTCTATGGACTTTCATCTCACCTTGGTTAACGCAAACGACTTGGTTAACACAAAGTCTGCCCTAATGTGAAAGAGCCCTTATGGGACTTGTTTTCTAGGCCAAGCAATGTAAAATGTAAGAAAACGGCTCTGGTTCTTCCCTCTGAACATTTTCAGCATTTAACTTATTTACAACATGGTTGTCATTTTTTTTCAGCTATACTTACAGTAT
The DNA here is from genome assembly GCF_040937935.1 of Hyperolius riggenbachi. Classification (NCBI taxonomy): domain Eukaryota; kingdom Metazoa; phylum Chordata; class Amphibia; order Anura; family Hyperoliidae; genus Hyperolius; species Hyperolius riggenbachi. The sequence continues at coordinate 324,439,662 of NC_090648.1, forward strand.
ATGGACAGCTTCCCAGATTTTCTACCTCCTCCACTGCATACAAATAGACCATATCAGAGATTTAAAGAGAAAAGAAAAGCAATGATGAGCCAAAACTTTAAACCACCAAATACGCTCCCTAAAGCCAGGGGCCCACTACAGATCTCTAATCGCTGTCACAATCGCTAGGGGTATTTGCTAGCGTTTTGTACAGCGATTTCCGGAGTGCTGTTAGAAGAGATTTTATTTTAGCGCTAGTGACCTATAAAGCAATTGCATTTAGAGATTTGAGGTTTTTTTAATTTAATTAATTACTTATTTAGAGGTTTGTGCAGTAAAATCACTGCAAAATTGCTTTTTTTTTTTACAGCAATTGAAAAGCGATTTTGTAGTGCCCCTATACATAACATTGAATTGCAAAGGCTCCAACAATGCTGTAGAACTCGGGATTGCAATTTGGCCTAATTGCAATTGCTTCAGTGCATTCACCTACATACAATTTCATTGGCATAGCACTTTTTGGCATCATCGGCAATCCCAAAATTTCACTTTTGTTGGCCCCTAGCCTAATACTGTGTAAGATCCTCTTGTGCTGCCGTGACCTGCTGGGGCATGTAAGTTCTGATTTGGGACCACTATGGTCGGTCTGGCGTGTTTTTCTAGTTTGTCTCGCAGATAATCGGCACACACTCACAATGCAATACACATGATGTACTAGAAAACATGATTCATCATCATCACACTATGTAATCTTTAGCTATTGTTCTATGGTCCAGTTTTGACCCTCATGTAGGCCTTATAGGTGCTCTCGTGCTGTCTGAGCACTCTGACTGGCCTATTCCTTACTCAGTAAGTGTTTCGACTCCTTCCGCTCATAGCCAGCATTAAGTTTCCAGTATCTGTGCTATAGTAGCTTTTCAGGGGGTTAAACCACACATGTCTAGCTTTCACTCCAGATGCAAATCAGTGAACTGTTGGCACCAATGACTTATCACCAGTTCACTGTAATTTCTTCTTTGGATTAAACTACTGCATACTGGAAACACAACACAAGACCCTAAAGGTGCCCATACATGGTACAATAAAAATGTTCGATTTTCCCATTTATTTAATCTAAACGATTGAATTGAATGAAAGTCAAAAAATAATTGTTTTTTTTTCAATCAAGAAATTTGAACGATTATCCCGTTTTTTTCGAGAAAAATCTAATTGGACATGCTGGAAAAATCTTTATATTCGATCTAACGGAATAATCGAACTAAATTATCTAATCGAAAATTTTTTAAAAATTGTACCATGTATGGGCACCTTTATAATACTAGTGGGTGGAGGCTCCCAAAATATAATAAAACAATTAACCACTAGAGTCATCCAGATAGACATGCTCTAGTCAAGTCTAACTGGACGCGTATAAGTATGAATAAAATGGCTGGGTTTTATTTATAGTAGCATTGCTTATTTTAAAACAATATGGAATGGAATTGGAGAAAGAGTGTATTTTTTTTTTCATTTTTTTCTTGTTTTTAAAAGAAAATTTGTGTAGAAAATAAAGTGATTACTGAAAACAAGTATCACCCGCAAAAAGTCTAATTTGTCACAAAAAAAAACAAGATATAGATAATTCACAGGTGAGAAGCAGTGATACAGTTATGGCCAAATAAATGGGAGGAGCACTGACAGGGGAAAATGGCTTTTGGTGTTAAGGATAAAATGGCCTGTGAGCTGAATTGGTTAAAACAGTTTAAAAAAGAGAGGCAGTGGTTGGCTTATTTCTCCTATGGATAAAGTAACCAGTGTGGCTAAAGTAAATTTAAAAAGGTTTATTGCATAGAATTAGGGTTAGACAACCTGGCTGTTTCACCGGCGTTTCCTGCTTCCTCAGGTCAATCGAAGTCAACCAAAAGAGCGTTGTGAGGCTGGTAGGAACAAGAATTGAGCACCTCAGAGCTCGCTCTAGTCTTGTCTCTACTAGCCACACAGCTTTTTTTTCTTTTATTACATTTTGGGCACCTCCACCCATCAGTATTAATGTTTTATACCTCGGTTGGGAGGATGTTTTTTAGCTTTTAGTTTTAGGATGTTTTTAGTTTTCTTTTTTAATCCCCTTCTTCAGTACCAGTCCTCACAAATCCAAGTGGTGACTGGGAATCTTCCGCGAGCCTTATTAATGGCTGCACTGCATTTGCAACCTAAAAAGTGTAAATAATCTGCATCTTTTGGTATATTTACATATTACGCTATTGGCTCCTAGTTTTGTTCCTTTTGTGTTATTTCAGTCCTTAGATTCTCCAGGTCTGTCCTCCTCCAAGACCACACGAGACTTACCATTTAAGTCATACTCAAGTCCAGTTGTCTAGTGGTTACAATTTGGCCTTTCTCAAAGTAGATCAGTACCTCATACAGTACTTTACTGCCTCCAACACATCACCTTTAAGAAATAACTGTTCATCTGTCAGTGGTTTGAATATTGTGGCTGGTCCGTGTACTTTGGTGTCTCAAAATCTCAACTGTATTTCAGGCGTTCACGTTAGTTTTCACGCGGACGTTTGTACAGAACCAGCGGCGGGCAGGATGCACGTGAGCGGGAGGAGGGGTATAGCTGGGTGTCAGTGGCGTACCTAGGGTATTTGACGCCAGGTGCTGATTATCCACAGACACCGTCCCCCGCTCCTGGAAAAAAAGAAAAATTATAAGCATGACAGCTAGACAGTGGTAGGATTAGATTGTAAGCTCCTCTGAGGACGGTCAGTGACATTACTATGTACTCTGTAATGTGCTGCAGAAGATGTCAGTGCTATATAAAAACTATTTTTTTCTGTTTTTTCTAAGCCCAAAAGACATATCACATGTATAGCAGATAAGAGGCATAGAAACATGTTTAAAGGAAACCTTAACTGAGAGGGATATGGATGTTTTCTTTTAAACAATACCAATTGCTTGTCAGTCCTGCTGGTCCTGCAGTAGTGGCTGAATCACACACCTGAAACAAGCATGCAGCTAATCCAAACAATGATGAAAGACAGCACTCCTCTTTTACCATTCTGCAAAAGGTAAACATACTGCACATAGTGCGTTACTGCGATAACTGCCAATGGCCACACTCCCCAGGTGAAAGGTGATGCACACGTGACTTAAAACAATGTGTGAACACGGCAGACTCTCCCAAAATAGCAACTGCTCACCAAATCATCTCCACCTCAAATCCAGGTGGGTCTAGCATATGTTGTCAAACGGTGGAGGAACGGGACGCCGACGCCACCAGAGGGGGTGAAACCGCTGGGCTTATCAGCCCAATAGGCGCTATATTCACTGGAACTACATAAGTGCGCTGGAGGGTGCAGGCACAGTATAGTTGGTTTTACAAAGTTACGCTATGAGCGATTTTATTGTTTGTTTTACATGGAATATGGATTAAAACCGTTACTACCTATGATGGAAGCGGCTGTAGCCTGGTCATTGTTTGACAACATATGCTAAAACCACCTGGATTTGAGGTGGAGATGATTTGGTGAGCGGTTACTATTGTGGGAGAGTCTGCTGTGTTCACACATTGTTTTAAGTCACGCGTGCATCACGTTTCACCTGGGAAGTGTGGCCATTGGCAGTTATCTCAGTATATTGTGCAGTATGTTTACCTTTTGCAGATATAAGGAATGGTAGAAGAGGAGCGCTGTCTTTAATCATTGTTTATATGACTCCTATGGGACTTGTGATAGCGAAAACTCTAAATGCTGTTGTCAAGTAAATTGAACATTTTAGGGTAGTTCAACACAGGGCAGGCGCAGTTTGTTGTTTTATTGTATATGCAGCTAATCTAGTCTGACTTCAGTCAGAGTACCTAATCTGCATGCTTGTTGAGGGGCTGTGGCTAAAAGTATTAGAGACACAGGATCTGCTAGTAAAGTCAGGCAACTGGTATTATTTTAAAAGGAAAAATCCATATCCTTCTTAGTTTAGGTTCCCTTTAAATAATCAATACTTATTATACAAGGAACTTGCAGGAGCACTATGACATTAAAATGTAAAATTCATTTTTAGACATACAAACAAGATATACATTTGTTCCAAAGTAAAATGCACCGTGAATGTCTCTTACGATAGGTACTATTATTCTAATGATGTTGACCTCATACTGACATGTTTTGGACTAGTCCATCTCTTCATGGGGGAATCTCTTGGCTTTCTTATTTTCACAGTGCCATACTGAACGGCAGTCTAACTGCCAGAATAGTGTGTGAGCGAATATGCAAGCTGACATCTTTGTATAGATCCTTGCCAGAGAGTGCTTTTAAAAAATTAAGGAAACCATACAACTCATCGATGAGATGTACTAGTCCAAATCTTTTGGTAAGAGGTTAAGAGAGAATGTACATAGTATATAAATGTGTATACTGTACATGTATTTTATAGTTTACAGTGTTTGTCATAGTGCCCCTTTAAAGGTAACCTTAACTCTAAAAAAAATGAGTTTCACTTACCTGGGGCATCTACCAGCCCCGGCAACCATCCTGTGCCCTCACAGTCACTCACGGCTCCTCCAGTTCTCTGCCGCCAGCTAGTTTAGCTTTTACCGACTCGGAGTCGGCGGGTCGCCATGCGTACCTTTGCACGCAAAATTTTAAAAATGAATGCATTGCACCTGCAAGGCATAAAAAAGTAAGCGTTAATGGCCTCAATTCACTAAGCTTATCTCCTGTCTTTAATAACTCTTCTAGAGTTGTTACCATGGTGATAAGGCATGTAGTATTCAGGAAACATTTTATCTCAGGCAAACCTAAAGTTAACTCTTCTGTCTTTAAGTTAACTCTTTAATCCTTAAAATAACTCCAGAGTTAAAGACAGGCTGTTCATTAACTGCATGTGAAAATAACTACAGAGGAGGTAAATTAACTACAGAGGAGGTAAATTAACTACAGAAGAGGTAACGTAAGGAATGAAGAGATAAGATAACTCTCTTACTTGCCTTATTATCTCCAGCATGATCTTAGTGAATTGAGGCCAATGTCCGCAATAGCTTCCTGCATCAGCAGGAATGCGTGCAAACACGTGGCGACCCACCGACTCCAAGGCCAAGATGCACCAGGTAAGTAAAACTAATTTTTTTTTTTTTAGAGTTAAGGTTCCCTTTAAGGATATTTTTCTTGCTTTACCAGCCCTTTTTATCAGACAACCACCCAGTACACAACAAATGGTTGTCAGAAGTGCATTACGTACACCAGGAACTACAGACAACATTTCTTGCAATAACAGAATGTGTGAGACCTGCCTATATATCTTGTGCACAAGCCAAATACAACTATCAAAGCCAAAGAAATATTATCATAAACCAAAACACTTTTCCTGTGTATCATTTAATATGCTGCACATGATACTTTGCACAAAATACCAGAGGTATCTACTGTGTATAGGGAAAGTGAGACAGAAACTGTGCAAAAAAATGAGCCATCACCACTTTAAAAGGATATGGAAGGCGCCATATGTATTTTCTTTTAAACAATGCACATTGCCTGACTGTCCTGCTGACCCTTTGCCTCTAATACTTACAGCCATAGACCCTGAGCAAGCATGCAGATCAGATGTTTGACTGAAGTTTGCCTGAATTTGTTGCATGCTTGTTACAGATATGATTCAGACACTACTGATGCATAAGATCAGCAGGACTGCCAGGCAACTGGTAATGTTTAAAAGGAAGAAAATATCCCCCTCACTTCAGCTGTCCTTTAAGGGTATCATTTTTTACAGTGTCTTATTTATCCTTCCTTACATAAGAAATAACACTTGAAAAACTATTGATATTACTGGCTCACCCTGTATTGCTACTTATGCATTGCTCTGCAAAACAAAACATAAAGGTGGTCACACAACATATAATTAAAAGATCCAATTTTACACCAATTCGAGAAATATGATCGGTTGTCCCGAAAAAATCGGAAGTTTTTTTTTATTCATTGAAGAAATCTGATCAAATTTCCCGTTTTTATTCGGCAAAAGATGATCGGGAGTGTTGGATTTCTCTGATCAGTTTTTATGAAAATTGAATGGTGTGTGGTAGATTGACAATTACATGTACAGACCCAATCAATTTTTTTTCTGTGTTTCCAGTTATTTTATTCATGATTGGGGGGGAAATTAAACATAGGTGTGTGGTACATTGGTCATATTTTTAGAACGTTAGAATCAGTGAGAAATTTTGATTGCAATTCTTGAATTGAAAAGATATTTTTTAAAAATGTATGGTGTGTGGCCACCTTAAGTCTATTTATAATAGGCTGGTGGTCATTGGTCCAGTTTAGCAAGCTGCTGCAATGAGCAGCAATCATTATTTTCCTCCTGCTTGATTCCTATTGGCTTGAAATTGAATGGCTCACATAACATTTTAAATCTCCTGAGACTAAAGATTGTCTTTGATAACTTTTCTTTCCTCTTTTATACAATTTCTTTTTGGTTAATCTGCCCATCTGGTGACTAGTCCACCCACATTTTCCTCATTGTCATGGGCAGGCTGTCAGCATATGAAATCCGTATGTCAACAGTAAAATGGAGACTGGAGTCACCCTAACCTGATTGTGCCTTCCAGTCAAGCATAACGCAACACACCACAGGCTGTATTAAGCTCACAAAATATTATAACTGAGTAAAATAAAATAGTAAGTAGTGACTAATTATATGTCGTGTAACACACAGAATGAAAAAATAATAATAAATATATCAGTACTTGAAATGTGTATTTATTCATTTTCATTTTGTGAGCTAGCAAGTTGAACTCACACTTATACTGTGTAGACCACAGTTTTGTAACAAAATTATACTATGCTGTAAATCCAACAATAGGCAGCATTCATTAAAATGTACTGCTTGAGGTATTTACTGTTTTTTTTTATGGTAATTACCACTAGGCTTTATAGTTTGCCAGCTCTTCATTCGTTAGAGCAGTTGCTATAGAAACACCACATTCAGTATTTTTGGTCAGTAAGTTACCTCTTGGATGCAGTAAATGGCTTGTTTAGTCAATTCAATCAAATGTGGCGAGCCCTATATACCTTACTTTCCTCAGGATTTTTAGTACAAACTTTCAGCTGTTGTTAAAGTTGGATGAAAGTGCAAATTGAAAGCTCTTGTGCCTTTTGTTAGGTACAAGAGACGTTAGTGTAACATATTTCTCCACCAACTTTTTGTTTTATAAATAGATATATTTATGCATTGCCTGCCCACAAGCATCCCTGTGCAGTGTCTGTATAACGTGCCAAGATACAGGAAGCTCTCTTCTGCTTATAGTTCACTCCTCCCTGGTTCCACCCTTGTAGAGACGCATTGCTGTGGCAATGGCTGACGTATCATTTGGAAATGGACCCAAACTGCGTGGCTTTCCAGTGGTCCGATACCGTTAACGTTACAGTTACTAAATCAACAATTAATGAACGTTAAAGCAACAGAAATGTAGAGGTGTACATATTCTAAAGCTGGCCATACACTATCCAATTTTTGCCCATTTTATTAGACTTCTAATTGTGCAAAAATTGTGTTTCCATCAGCTCCACGATCGACACTACGATCAACATCATGAAAAATGCAATGGTGGTTCTTGGTGATGTCGAACAAGAAGTTGATTGCGGTGCTGATCTGCGGTGTAGACGTATAGTGTATGGCCAGCTTAAGATGGACCAATTTAATACTTGTTGTTGCCATAAAGCCTGTTCAAACATTTTTATGTTGTTTTCCACACCAACTCTACCTTCTTACTTTTTCAGCAACACAGCAATCTCCATGGAGTTTTTGGTATTTGTCCGGGATTTGGGAGAAGCATGAGAAGTGTTATGCAAGCTGTGAGTTTAGGATTTGAAAAGAGGACCTTAGAGTTAGTTTTATAAAGGTGCACATCCTACCATAAATATCACACGCATGCACAATTCAAAAAAATGTCTTTGTAAGAAGTTATTATACAAAATGCTTTCATATCTAAAGTAAATTCCAGATTTGGACCTCATTACACATTCTCAATGGAAAAGAGGTCTCAACTATATAAATTGTCCCTAAGTATATTGTTAGTTGGCTGGTGATGTAGACATAGCACGGCAAACATAATGAAGCTCTGTTTATCACCTTATAGGAGTACAATCAATAATGCAATGTACTTGCATTACTGACCAGGGGCTGCTTTTAAAGCTTGTTGGGAAGATAGATTTAACAGTACAGTTATCCTTCAACTGTTTGAAGGCCTTTCTATTGATGTCTGGGGAAGAACGTGTTTTGTTGGCAAATTACATGCAGCTGTTGGCTTCAGTACTGGATTGGCTGGCTTCTGTATTGTGTATAGACTTGCTTGCCACTAGATTAATTTAAAAGGATTGATTTATCAACCAAAGCAGCAAATGAGACTGATTTAAGATGCAGAACGATGGTGTGTTTGTGTGTGTTTGTGTATGTTTGTGTGTGTGCGTGTGCATGCGTGTGTGTGTGTGTGTGTGTGTGTGTGTGTCAGCAAAACAGCAGGAACAATTGAGACAACAGGTTTATCAATTATTTAGGGTTAGGGAATTCTTCAAGGAATGCTGGTAATATAGCGCCAAGTCAATTAGACCTATCATCAGTGACTGAAGCGAAGTATTGATAAAGTTATTTATTTTCCCACATGTACTATGTACTCTGAAGATTTCACAGAAAAGGCTGCCCAGCATTGATGAATAAGGATATTTGGGGTTCCTTATCATCTATAACACATTATTACATTGATTACTGTTAACCTGCTGGGCGGTCTGGACGAGCTCAGCTCGTCCAGTACCGCCGGAGCCTGCCGCTCAGGCCCTGCTGGGCCGATTTGGCTCAAATAAAAAGCAGCACACGCAGCCGGCACTTTGCCAGCCGCGTGTGCTGCCTGATCGCCGCCGCTCTGCGGCGATCCGCCGCGAGCAGCGGCGAAAGAGGGTCCCCCCAGCCGCCTGAGCCCAGCGTAGCCGGAACAAAAAGTTCCGGCCAGCGCTAAGGGCTGGATCGGAGGCGGCTGACGTCAGGACGTCGGCTGACGTCGATGACGTCACTCCGCTCGTCGCTATGGCGACGATATAAGCAAAACAAGGAAGGCTGCTCATTGCGGCCTTCCTTGTTTATTCTGGGCGCCGGAGGCGATCGGAAGAACGCCTCCGGAGCGCCCTCTAGTGGGCTTTCATGCAGCCAACTTTCAGTTGGCTGCATGAAATAGTTTTTTTTTTATTCAAAAAAAACCCTCCCGCAGCCTGCCTGGCGATCTTAATAGAACGCCAGGCAGGTTAACCAGACTGCTGCAGACACCTATTGGTGCTCTGTGTTTTTGCATTTATATGCCATGGACTCATAAAGACATTTTAGTACAAAACTACTTACATCTGCAGTAGACGTCTATAGACGTTTTTATGACCCTATACCAGGGGTCGAGTCCTGCGTGGACGCGGGTGGACGGCGTCCACTTACTTTTTCCAGAGCGTGAACGCCATCCACCCTGGCTTGTGTGGAGGGGAGCAGCGCAGAGAAGGCGAGCTATGGGGACAGCGGGGAAGGGCGGATGTCTCCCCCCCTTCCCTCACCTTCGTGCTCCCCTTCCTGCCTCTCCCCTCCAGTGTTTTCAAGTGTCGGGCCGGCGGCGAAAGTGGGCGGAGACTTACCGCCGTCTTCCAGCAGCAAGGGACGCTCCGCTCTGTGTGCGGCTAGAAGACCAGACTAGCCGCACACAGAGCGGAGCGTCCCTTGCGACTGGAACGCGGGGGAGACGTCCGCCCTTCCCCGCTGTCCCCATAGCTCGCCTTCTCTGCGCTGCTCCCCTCCTGCTGGGGGCACACATGGCTACCTGGGCACATATACCCCTGCCTACATATACTGGGGACATATCCCACTGGCTACATATACTGGGCACATATACCTCTGCCTATATTTACTGGGCACATATCCCACTGGCTATATATACTGGCACATATCCCACTGGCTATATATACTGGGCACATATACTCCTGCCTATATATACTGGCACATATATCTCTGCCTATATATACTGGGCACATATCCCACTGGCTATATATACTGGCACATATACCTCTGCCTATATATACTGGGCACATATGCCACTGGCTACATATACCTCTGCCTATATATACTGGGCACAAATCCCACTGGCTATATATACTGGGCACATATCCCACTGGCTATATATACTGGGCACATATCCCACTGGCTATATATACTGGGCATATATCCCACTGGCTATATATACTGGGCACATATCTCACTGGCTATATATACTGGGCACATATACCCCTGGCTATATATACTGGGCACATATCCCACTGGCTATATATACTGGGCACATATCCCACTGGCTATATATACTGGGCACATATATCCCTGCCTATATATACTGGGCACATATCCCACTGGCTACATATACTGGGCACATATACCTCTGCCTATATATACTGGGCACATATCCCACTGGCTATATATACTGGGCACATATACCCCTGCCTATATATACTGGCACATATACCTCTGCCTATATATACTGGGCACATATCCCACTGGCTACATATACCTCTGCCTATATATACTGGGCACATATACCCCTGCCTATATATATTGGCACATATACCTCTGCCTATATATACTGGGCACATATCCCACTGGCTATATATACTGGCACATATACCTCTGCCTATATATACTGGGCACATATGCCACTGGCTACATATACTGGCACATATGCCTCTGCTATATATACTGGGCACATATCCCACTGGCTATATATACTGGCACATATACCTCTGCCTATATATACTGGGCACATATCCCACTGGCTATATATACTGGCACATATACCTCTGCCTATATATACTGGGCACATATCCCACTGGCTACATATACTGGCACATATGCCTCTGCCTATATATACTTGGCACATATCCCACTGGCTACATATACTGGCACATATACCTCTGCCTATATATACTGGGCACATATCCCACTGGCTATATATACTGGGCACATATCCCACTGGCTATATATACTGGGCACATATACCTTTGCCTATATATACTGGGCACATATCCCACTGGCTATATATACTGGGCACATATACCCCTGGCTACATATACCCCTGTCTATATATACTGGGCACATATCCCACTGGCTACATATACTGGACACATATACCTCTGCCTATATATACTGGGCACATATCCCACTGACTACATATACTGGGAACATATACCCCTGGCAACATATACTGGGAACATATACCCCTGGCAACATATACTGGGCACGTATACCCTTGGCTACTGGGGACTACTATACTCATGGCTACTTATACTGGGGACACCTATAGACCTGGCTACCTATGCTGGGGGTACCTATTTTGGGGGAACTGCTGCATTTTGTGGAACCGCTGTTATGTATTTTGGGTAACAGCTGCCACATGGCTACACACATGGCACACATGGCTACCTGGGCACATATACCCCTGCCTACATATACTGGGGACATATCCCACTGGCTACATATACTGGGCACATATACCTCTGCCTATATTTACTGGGCACATATCCCACTGGCTATATATACTGGCACATATCCCACTGGCTATATATACTGGGCACATATACTCCTGCCTATATATACTGGCACATATATCTCTGCCTATATATACTGGGCACATATCCCACTGGCTATATATACTGGCACATATACCTCTGCCTATATATACTGGGCACATATGCCACTGGCTACATATACCTCTTCCTATATATACTGGGCACAAATCCCACTGGCTATATATACTGGGCACATATCCCACTGGCTATATATACTGGGCACATATCCCACTGGCTATATATACTGGGCATATATCCCACTGGCTATATATACTGGGCACATATCTCACTGGCTATATATACTGGGCACATATACCCCTGGCTATATATACTGGGCACATATCCCACTGGCTATATATACTGGGCACATATCCCACTGGCTATATATACTGGGCACATATATCCCTGCCTATATATACTGGGCACATATCCCACTGGCTACATATACTGGGCACATATACCTCTGCCTATATATACTGGGCACATATCCCACTGGCTATATATACTGGGCACATATACCCCTGCCTATATATACTGGCACATATACCTCTGCCTATATATACTGGGCACATATCCCACTGGCTACATATACCTCTGCCTATATATACTGGGCACATATACCCCTGCCTATATATATTGGCACATATACCTCTGCCTATATATACTGGGCACATATCCCACTGGCTATATATACTGGCACATATACCTCTGCCTATATATACTGGGCACATATGCCACTGGCTACATATACTGGCACATATGCCTCTGCTATATATACTGGGCACATATCCCACTGGCTATATATACTGGCACATATACCTCTGCCTATATATACTGGGCACATATCCCACTGGCTACATATACTGGCACATATGCCTCTGCCTATATATACTTGGCACATATCCCACTGGCTACATATACTGGCACATATACCTCTGCCTATATATACTGGGCACATATCCCACTGGCTATATATACTGGGCACATATCCCACTGGCTATATATACTGGGCACATATACCTTTGCCTATATATACTGGGCACATATCCCACTGGCTATATATACTGGGCACATATACCCCTGGCTACATATACCCCTGTCTATATATACTGGGCACATATCCCAATGGCTACATATACTGGACACATATACCTCTGCCTATATATACTGGGCACATATCCCACTGACTACATATACTGGGAACATATACCCCTGGCAACATATACTGGGAACATATACCCCTGGCAACATATACTGGGCACGTATACCCTTGGCTACTGGGGACTACTATACTCATGGCTACTTATACTGGGGACACCTATAGACCTGGCTACCTATGCTGGGGGTACCTATTTTGGGGGAACTGCTGCATTTTGTGGAACCGCTGTTATGTATTTTGGGTAACAGCTGCCACATGGCTACACACATGGCACACATGGCTACCTGGGCACATATACCCCTGCCTACATATACTGGGGACATATCCCACTGGCTACATATACTGGGCACATATACCTCTGCCTATATTTACTGGGCACATATCCCACTGGCTATATATACTGGCACATATCCCACTGGCTATATATACTGGGCACATATACTCCTGCCTATATATACTGGCACATATATCTCTGCCTATATATACTGGGCACATATCCCACTGGCTATATATACTGGCACATATACCTCTGCCTATATATACTGGGCACATATGCCACTGGCTACATATACCTCTTCCTATATATACTGGGCACAAATCCCACTGGCTATATATACTGGGCACATATCCCACTGGCTATATATACTGGGCACATATCCCACTGGCTATATATACTGGGCATATATCCCACTGGCTATATATACTGGGCACATATCTCACTGGCTATATATACTGGGCACATATACCCCTGGCTATATATACTGGGCACATATCCCACTGGCTATATATACTGGGCACATATCCCACTGGCTATATATACTGGGCACATATATCCCTGCCTATATATACTGGGCACATATCCCACTGGCTACATATACTGGGCACATATACCTCTGCCTATATATACTGGGCACATATCCCACTGGCTATATATACTGGGCACATATACCCCTGCCTATATATACTGGCACATATACCTCTGCCTATATATACTGGGCACATATCCCACTGGCTACATATACCTCTGCCTATATATACTGGGCACATATACCCCTGCCTATATATATTGGCACATATACCTCTGCCTATATATACTGGGCACATATCCCACTGGCTATATATACTGGCACATATACCTCTGCCTATATATACTGGGCACATATGCCACTGGCTACATATACTGGCACATATGCCTCTGCTATATATACTGGGCACATATCCCACTGGCTATATATACTGGCACATATACCTCTGCCTATATATACTGGGCACATATCCCACTGGCTATATATACTGGCACATATACCTCTGCCTATATATACTGGGCACATATCCCACTGGCTACATATACTGGCACATATGCCTCTGCCTATATATACTTGGCACATATCCCACTGGCTACATATACTGGCACATATACCTCTGCCTATATATACTGGGCACATATCCCACTGGCTATATATACTGGGCACATATCCCACTGGCTATATATACTGGGCACATATACCTTTGCCTATATATACTGGGCACATATCCCACTGGCTATATATACTGGGCACATATACCCCTGGCTACATATACCCCTGTCTATATATACTGGGCACATATCCCAATGGCTACATATACTGGACACATATACCTCTGCCTATATATACTGGGCACATATCCCACTGACTACATATACTGGGAACATATACCCCTGGCAACATATACTGGGAACATATACCCCTGGCAACATATACTGGGCACGTATACCCTTGGCTACTGGGGACTACTATACTCATGGCTACTTATACTGGGGACACCTATAGACCTGGCTACCTATGCTGGGGGTACCTATTTTGGGGGAACTGCTGCATTTTGTGGAACCGCTGTTATGTATTTTGGGTAACAGCTGCCACATGGCTACACACATGGCACACATGGCTACCTGGGCACATATACCCCTGCCTACATATACTGGGGACATATCCCACTGGCTACATATACTGGGCACATATACCTCTGCCTATATTTACTGGGCACATATCCCACTGGCTATATATACTGGCACATATCCCACTGGCTATATATACTGGGCACATATACTCCTGCCTATATATACTGGCACATATATCTCTGCCTATATATACTGGGCACATATCCCACTGGCTATATATACTGGCACATATACCTCTGCCTATATATACTGGGCACATATGCCACTGGCTACATATACCTCTGCCTATATATACTGGGCACAAATCCCACTGGCTATATATACTGGGCACATATCCCACTGGCTATATATACTGGGCACATATCCCACTGGCTATATATACTGGGCATATATCCCACTGGCTATATATACTGGGCACATATCTCACTGGCTATATATACTGGGCACATATACCCCTGGCTATATATACTGGGCACATATCCCACTGGCTATATATACTGGGCACATATCCCACTGGCTATATATACTGGGCACATATATCCCTGCCTATATATACTGGGCACATATCCCACTGGCTACATATACTGGGCACATATACCTCTGCCTATATATACTGGGCACATATCCCACTGGCTATATATACTGGGCACATATACCCCTGCCTATATATACTAGCACATATACCTCTGCCTATATATACTGGGCACATATCCCACTGGCTACATATACCTCTGCCTATATATACTGGGCACATATACCCCTGCCTATATATATTGGCACATATACCTCTGCCTATATATACTGGGCACATATCCCACTGGCTATATATACTGGCACATATACCTCTGCCTATATATACTGGGCACATATGCCACTGGCTACATATACTGGCACATATGCCTCTGCTATATATACTGGGCACATATCCCACTGGCTATATATACTGGCACATATACCTCTGCCTATATATACTGGGCACATATCCCACTGGCTATATATACTGGCACATATACCTCTGCCTATATATACTGGGCACATATCCCACTGGCTACATATACTGGCACATATGCCTCTGCCTATATATACTTGGCACATATCCCACTGGCTACATATACTGGCACATATACCTCTGCCTATATATACTGGGCACATATCCCACTGGCTATATATACTGGGCACATATCCCACTGGCTATATATACTGGGCACATATACCTTTGCCTATATATACTGGGCACATATCCCACTGGCTATATATACTGGGCACATATACCCCTGGCTACATATACCCCTGTCTATATATACTGGGCACATATCCCACTGGCTACATATACTGGACACATATACCTCTGCCTATATATACTGGGCACATATCCCACTGACTACATATACTGGGAACATATACCCCTGGCAACATATACTGGGAACATATACCCCTGGCAACATATACTGGGCACGTATACCCTTGGCTACTGGGGACTACTATACTCATGGCTACTTATACTGGGGACACCTATAGACCTGGCTACCTATGCTGGGGGTACCTATTTTGGGGGAACTGCTGCATTTTGTGGAACCGCTGTTATGTATTTTGGGTAACAGCTGCCAGATTATGTGTATGTTAGGGGAACGGCTGCTGCCAGATTATGTGTATTTTGGGGAACTGCTGCCATCAGGGGTCGAGTGGGGCGTGGACGCGCGTGGACGGCGTCCACTTACTATTTCCCTAGGGTGGACGCTGTCCACGCTGGCTTGTGTGGAGGGAGCAGCGCAGTGGAAGGAGAGCTGTGAGCAGCGGTGGAGAAGGGGGCCATCTCCCCCCCTTCTCTCACCTCGGGGCTCTCCTTCCCTCGCTCTCCCCTCCACAAGTAATGTGCGGGCAGCCGGCAGCGGGCGGGACTTACCTCGTTCCGGTGCCGGATCTGCGTGCCGCTGCTCTGGTCTGAACCAGATCAGACTTGCGGCATGCAGATCCGGTGTTCCGACAACGAGGAGAGGTAAGTCCCGCCCACTGCCAGCACATTACTTGTGGAGGGGAAAGCGAGGGAAGGAAAGCCCCGAGGTGAGAGAAGGGGGGAGATGGCCCCCTTCTCCACTGCTGCTCACAGCTCTCCATCTTCTCTGCGCTGCTCCCCTCCTGCTGGGGGGGGGGGGACACCTGGCTACCTATTCTGGCACATATACCCCTGACTACATATACTGGAGACATATACCCCCTGGCTACATATACTGGGCACATATACCCACCGGCTACATATACTGGGGACATATACCCCCTGACTACATATACTGGGCACATATACCCCCTGGCTACATATACTGGGCACATATACCCCCTGGCTACATATACTGGGGACATATACCCCCTGGCTACATATACTGGGGACATATACCCCCTGGCTACATATACTGGGGACATATACCCCCTGGCTACATATACTGAGGACATATACCCCCTGGCTACATATACTGGGGACATATACCCCCTGGCTACATATACTGGGGACATATACCCCTGGCTACATATACTGGGGACATATACCCCCTGACTACATATACTGGGCACATATACCCCCTGGCTACATATACTGGACACATATACCCCCTGGCTACATATACTGGGGACATATAGCCTCTGGCTACATATACTGGGGACATATACCCCCTGGCTACATATACTGGGGACATATACCCCCTGACTACATATACTGGGGACATATATCCCCTGACTACATATACTGGGCACATATACCCCCTGGCTACATATACTGGGGACATATACCCCCTGGCTACATATACTGGGCACATATACCCCCTGGCTACATATACTGGACACATACCCCCTGACTACATATACTGGGGACATATACCCCCTGGCTACATATACTGGGCACATATCCCCCTGGCTACATATACTGGGCACATATACCCCTGGCTACATATACTGGGACATATACCCCTGACTACATACACTGGGCATGTATACCCCTGGCTACATATACTGGGCACGTAAACCCCTGGCTACATATACTGGGGACATATACCCCTGGCTACATATACTGGGACATATACCCCTGACTACATATACTGGGCACGTATACCCCTGGCTACATATACTGGGGACATATACCCCTGGCTACATATACTAGGCACATATACCTCTGGCTACATATACTGGGGACCATGGGCGTCCGCAGAAAATTTTCCGGGGGGGGGGGCAAAAAGCGGGGAGCAAAAAGCGGGTGTGGCGCTACATCATGCGGCGCGCTACGTGCGCCGCGCCGAAAAATGGGTGTGGTCATGAACCAGAATGTGGGTGTGGTCATGGGTGGGGACAAGTTTACGTGAAGTAAGCAATGGTGGGACATTAGATTAGGACAGTGGTGGCGAACCTTTTGGAGGTCGATTGTCCAAACTGCAAAGTCACTTTACTATCACAAAGTGCCAACAGCAATTTAAACTAAATACAAAGTTTTAACTCATACCTGAACATTATGGAAAATTAAGTTGAAAATAAACTGTGAAGATAAACCATTTCATCCATCGTACTCCTGAAAAAATTATTCATTTTTTTAGAACCTCCCAGTTTCATTTTCTGTTTTAAAAAGCGGAAAAAGTAGGTTTAATGCTATTGTCTCATATGATGATGATTCAGCTTTTTCCATAGTCTCGCAGTTAGCAATCATGTGACCCCCAACAAGACAAATTCAGCAATCATGAGGCCCCCCCCAACAGACAAATTCAGCAATCATGAGGCCCCCAACAAGACAAATTCAGCAATCATGAGGCCCCCAACAAATCATGAGGCCCCCACAAGACAGTCAGTAACCATGAGGCCCGCAACAAGACAAATTCAGCAGTCATGAGGCCCATAAATAGACAGCTTTTCACATAAATAGGCAGAATGCCCCCTCAATATGTAGACACCTCTCACCTGGCAGCAGTTGCCCAAAATACACTCGATCTGACAGCAGTGGTTCCCCGAAAATAGGTAGCCCCAGGTCTATAGGTGTCCCCAGAATAGGTGGCCAGCGGTATAGATGTCCCCAGAACTGGTAGCCAGGGGTAGAGATGTCCCCAGAACAGGTAGCCAGGGGTATATGTGCCCAGTATATGTAGTCAGGGGTATATGTGCCCAGTATATGTAGGCAGGGGGGATATGTCCCAGTATATGTAGGCAGGGGGGATATGTCCCAGTATATGTAGGCAGGGGGGATATGTCCCAGTATATGTAGGCAGGGGGGATATGTCCCAGTATATGTAGGCAGGGGGATATGTCCCAGTATATGTAGGCAGGGGGATATGTCCCAGTATATGTAGGCAGGGGGATATGTCCCAGTATATGTAGCCAGGGGGATATGTCCCAGTATATGTAGGCAGGGGGGATATGTCCCAGTATATGTAGCCAGGGGAGATATGCCCCAGTATATGTAGCCAGGGGGGATATGTCCCAGTATATGTAGCCAGGGGGATATGTCCCAGTATATGTAGGCAGGGGTATATGTCCCAGTATATGTAGGCAGGGGTATATGTCCCAGTATATGTAGGCAGGGGTATATGTCCCAGTATATGTAGCCAGGGGGATATGTCCCAGTATATGTAGCCAGGAGTATATGTCCCCAGAAAAAGTGGCCATGTGTGCCCCAGCAGAAGGTGAGTAGCGCAGAGAAGAGGGAGAGCTATGGGCACTCACCTTAGGGGGCTCTCCCACCCTCTCTCGCTCTCCCCTCCGGAGTCCGGAATGAAGTGTGCAGCGGCTGGGCAGTGGGCGGAACTTACCTCCTCTCGTCGCACGCGCCGGATGGATTAGCCGCTACTCTGGTCTGATCCAGACCAGAGTGCAGCACCAGAACTTCCGGCGCAGGAGCGAGACGAGGTAAGTTCCGCCCGCTGCCCAGCCGCTGCACACTTCATTCCGGAGGGGACATCGAGGGAGAGAGAGCCCCCTAAGGTGAGGGAAGGGGGGTGGGATGTCCGCCCTTCCCCACTGTGCCCATAGCTCTCTCTCGTCTCTGCGCTGCTCCCCTCCTTCTGGCTGCACGTGGCCAGGGGGGGGCAGCGGGCAGCCAGGCTCGGGCAGATGCCCGGTTTTGCCGTATGTGCGGACGCCCATGCTGGGGACTACTATACTCATGGCTACTTATACTGGGGACACCTATAGACCTGGCTACCTATGCTGGGGGTACTGCTGTCAGATTATCTGCATTTTTGTGGAACCACTGTTATGTATTTTGGGGAACTGGCTGCCAGATTATGTGTATGTTAGGGGAACGGCTGCTGCCAGATTACGTGTATTTTGGGGAACAGCTGCCAGATTATGTGTATGTTACGGGCAGGGCCGTGCAGAGGGTCCTTAAGTGGGGGGTGCTCAAATTTAAAAAAGGGGCCTGGCAATGGCTTTCCCCGCATGCCCCTCCCCCTTCCTCGTTTCTGGCTAGGGGGGTATTGATTGTCATGCTGCTGAATGCAGATGATGGGTGCCATGTGGGTTCTGGGTGCTGGCACAGGGTGTCATGTGGATTCTGGCTGTATGGGCGTGTATCAACCATCATGTAGGTGTTGATTTCAGGTACTCAGTCCCTTTTGAGTTCTGGGTGCAAGTACTGGATGTCATATGTGAGTGCTTGGTGTGGGTGTTGGGCACCAAGTGGAGGCTTAGTGCAACTGGAACTACTGCAGATGAAACATGTGGGTGTTGGGTGCAGGTACTGGATATCACATAGGTGCAAATGCTTGGTGCCATGCCTGCACTGGGTGCTAGCTCTGGGTGGGTGTTGGGTGTCACGTGGGTTCTGAGTGCAGGTACTTCGGGTGCTAGTACTGGTTATGTGAGTGGGTGCCATGTGGCGGCTGTGTGCAGGTGTGAGTAGTGAGTGACATGTCAAAGCTGGGTGCAAGTACTGTGCCATGTAGGTGTGAGTACTGGGTGCCAGCTATAGGGTGAAGGGGTGCAGGTATTGGGTGTCATGTGGCTGTTTGATGCAAGTACTAAGTGCCATATTGAGGCCGGATGTGAGTATTAGGTGCAGGGTGCTTGGTGCAAGTACTTGGTGCTTGCTATAGTGGGGGTTACTGGTTGAGTGTAATGTGGGTGCTGAATATTGGTGGCATTGCTGTGGGTGCAGGGGGTGGGAGATCACTGTGGATACTGCTATGAATGGCATAGTTGCTGCTAGGGGAGTTCGAGGTTAGTGTGGTTGATGGGGGAAGGGTAGGTCACTGTGGGTGCTGGGGGGAGAAGTAACTGTGGGTGCTGTGGAAAGTAGAGGTCAGTATAGGCGCTGGAGGAAAGGGAGGTCACTGTGGGTCCTTTGGGGGAGATCACTGTGGGTCTCGGGAGGTAGAGGTCATTGTGGGTGCAGGGGGTGGGAGGTCACTATGGGTGTTGCTATGAATGGCATAGTTGCTGCTAAGGGAGGTAGAGGTCAGTGTGGGTGCTGGGAGAATGGTAGGCCACCGTGGGTGCTGTGGAATGAAGAGATCAGTATGGGTGCTGGAGGAAGGGTAGGCCACTGTGGGTGCTGGGAGAAGTCAGTGTAGTTACTGGAGGAGGGAGTGGATGCTGGGTGTTGGGAGAAGCCACTGTGGGTGCTGACAATGGGAGAGGTCACTGTAGGTGCTGCTTTTGGGATGGGAGGTCCCTGTGGGTGCTGCTGGGGACAGGAGGGTAGCCACTGGGGAAGGGAAAAATCACTGAGGGTGCTGGGGGAGGGAGAGGTCAGTGTGAGTGCTGGGGTAGGCAGGATCACTGCTAGAGCTGGGGAGGGAGAGGTCACTGTGGGTGCTAGGTGGAGGGAGAGGTCACTGTGGGTGCTGGGGGAGGGAGAGGTCACTATGGTTCCTAGGTGGAGGGAGATGTCACTGTGGGTGCTGGGGGAGGGAGAGGTCACTGTGGGTGCTCACTGTGGATACTGCTATGAATGGCATAGTTGCTGCTAGGGGAGTTCGAGGTCAGTGTGGTTGATGGGGGAAGGGTAGGTCACTGTGGGTGCTGGGGGGAGAAGTAACTGTGGGTGCTGTGGAAAGTAGAGGTCAGTATAGGCGCTGGAGGAAAGGGAGGTCACTGTGGGTCCTTTGGGGGAGATCACTGTGGGTCTCGGGAGGTAGAGGTCATTGTGGGTGCAGGGGGTGGGAGGTCACTATGGGTGCTGCTATGAATGGCATAGTTGCTGCTAAGGGAGGTAGAGGTCAGTGTGGGTGCTGGGGGAATGGTAGGCCACTGTGGGTGCTGTGGAATGAAGAGATCAGTATGGGTGCTGGAGGAAGGGTAGGCCACTGTGGGTGCTGGGAGAAGTCAGTGTAGTTACTGGAGGAGGGAGTGGATGCTGGGTGTTGGGAGAAGCCACTGTGGGTGCTGACAATGGGAGAGGTCACTGTAGGTGCTGCTTTTGGGATGGGAGGTCCCTGTGGGTGCTGCTGGGGACAGGAGGGTAGCCACTGGGGAAGGGAAAAATCACTGTGGGTGCTGGGGGAGGGAGAGGTCAGTGTGAGTGCTGGGGTAGGCAGGATCACTGCTAGAGCTGGGGAGGGAGAGGTCACTGTGGGTGCTAGGTGGAGGGAGAGGTCACTGTGGGTGCTGGGGGAGGGAGAGGTCATTATGGTTCCTAGGTGGAGGGAGATGTCACTGTGGGTGCTGGGGGAGGGAGAGGTCACTGTGGGTGCCGGGGGAGGGAGAGGTCACTGTGGGTGCTAGGGGAGGGAGAGGTCACTTTGGGTGCTAGGGGAGGGAGAGGCCACTATGGTTCCCAGGTGGAAGGAGAGGTCACTGTGGGTGCTAGGTGGAGGGAGAGGTCACTGTGGGTGTTAGATGGAGGGAGAGGTCACGGAGGGTGCTGGGTAAGAGAGAGGTCACTGTGGGTGCTAGGTGGAGGGAGAGGTCACTGTGGGGGCTAGGTGGAGGGAGAGGTCACTGTGGGTGCTGGGGAGGGAGAGGTCACTATGGGTCCCAGGTGGAGGGAGAGGTCACTGTGGGTGCTAGGTGGAGGGAGAGGTCACTGTGGGTGCTAGGTGGAGGGAGAGGTCACTGTGGGTGCTGGGGAGGGAGAGGTCACTATGGGTCCCAGGTGGAGGGAGAGGTCACTGTGGGTGCTGGGGGAAGGAGAGGTCACTGTGGCTGCTGGGGAGGGAGAGGTCACTATGGGTCCCAGGTGGAGGGAGAGGTCACTGTGGGTGCTAGGTGGAGGGAGAGGTCACTGTGGGTGCTGGGTAAGAGAGAGGTCACTGTGGGTGCTAGGAGGAGGAAGAGGTCACTGTGGGTGCTAGGTGGAGGGAGATGTCACTGTGGGTACTGGGTACGGAGAGGTCAGTATGGGTCCTAGGTGGAGGGAGAGGTCACTGTGAGTGCTAGGGGAGGGAGTGGTCACTGGGTACTACGTGGAGGGAGAGGTCACTATGGGTGCTGGGGGAGGTAGAGGTCAGTATGGGTCCTAGGTGGAGGGAGAGGTCAGTTTGCCACACTAGGATTCCTGTCTGCGCCTCTTCACTTGAAAGTGTCCCAGGCGGGGGCGGAGCTTCCCGCGGGTGGGCGGGGCTTTTCACGGTCGGGGGCGGGGCTTATTTTGCATCGCGAGTGGGGCCTTTTTTGAAGATTTTGAAAAAGGGGGGTGCCTGGGCACCCAGAGCACCCCCCTGTGCACGTGCCTGGTTACGGGCGACGGCTGCTGCCAGATTATGCGTATTTTGGGGAAATGCTGCCAGATTGTGTATGTTTGGGGGACCACTGCTGCCAGATTATATGTATTTTGGGTGTTCCGCTGCCAGGTTTCGCATAACTGCTTCCAAATTGTGTATGTTGGGGGAACTGCTGCTGCCACAATATCTATTTTGGGGGAACCACTGCCATATTATCTGTATTTTGGAGGAACTTCTACCAGTTTATGTGTCTTTTTGGTGAAATGCTGTCAGATTACATCTATTTTGGGGGGATACACCACGGCAGAGCTCAAACTTCCACGGCAGACCTTTTCCTTTTACATCACTGCTAAGGTCGTGTATATTTGGCCCTACCCATGACCACGCCCACAGTATGTTTGACCACGCCCATGTTTTGGCGCGCCTTGGGTTTTCTAGGTGAGTCCACTCACTTCTTTTCCCAGGACTAGACCCCTGGCTGCCATATTGTGTATGTTTGGGGGACCACTGCTGCCAGATTATATGTATTTTGGGTGTTACGTGTATTTTGGGTGTTCTGCTGCCAGGTTTC
Organism: Hyperolius riggenbachi; assembly: GCF_040937935.1. Classification (NCBI taxonomy): domain Eukaryota; kingdom Metazoa; phylum Chordata; class Amphibia; order Anura; family Hyperoliidae; genus Hyperolius; species Hyperolius riggenbachi. The sequence continues at coordinate 324,463,549 of NC_090648.1, forward strand.
GCGTATTTTAGGGAACTGCTTCCAAATTATGCGTATGTTGGGGGAACTGCTGCTGCCACATTGTCTATTTTGGGGGAACCACTGCCATGTTATCTGTATTTTTTGAGGAACTTCTACCAGATTATGTGTCTTTTTGGTGAAATGCTGTCAGATTACATCTATTTTTGGGGGGATACACTACGGCAGAGCCAGGGGCGTAGCAATAGGGAGTGCAGAGGTAGCGACCGCATCGGGGCCCTTGGGCCAGAGGGGCCCCGTAGGGCCCTACCTGAACTTCAGTATTAGCTCTCTATTGGTCCTGTGCTCATAATAATCACTTCTGTAGATACTTTGAATAGTGGTAATCATTAACAAACTGTTCCCTATCCCCTTCCTGAACCTCTGACAGTGTAGTTGCCATTGGCAGGTTTTGGTACACCGTATCAATTATTATGTATAGAGTGCTTGGGGGGCCCCATTGTAAAACTTGCATCGGGGCCCACAGCTCCTTAGCTACGCCACTGGGCAGAGCTCAAACTTCCTCGGCAGACCTTTTACATCACTGCTAAGGTCATGTATATTTGGCCCTACCCATGACCACGCCCACGGTATGCTTGACCACGCCCATTTTTGGTGCGCCTTTCCAAGTGAGTCCACTCACTTCTTTTCCCAGGACTAGACCCCTGCCCTATACCATTTTGCCACAGATGTTTAAAAGGTATTTAGTAATAAGTCTTGGCTCAGTGCCATTTTTCTACTTTATTTGAAATATGTAAATAATTCTAAGTTGATGCAGGATTATGCAAACGCTACTGAACATCTATGCAGCTTGTAAACTGACCAATCAAGTGCTTTCACTACAAGATTTGATTAGTCCATTTTACAATAGATGTTATTAGTGATTTGCTTAGCTTCTTTATCATAATAGTTAGCACAATTCGCAATCATCTCATATTTATTTTCACCTCAATGACAATCTCTGCTGATTAAAGTGGCGTAGCTAAGGAGCAATGGGCCCCAGTGCTAGTTGTACAGTTACCCCCCCCCCCCCCACACACACACACACACACAACCTGCCAAGGACAACCATACTGTCAGGTGCAAGATGGGGATTGGGAACTGTTTGTTAATGATTACTATTATTCAAACCATCTATACAAGTGATTATTACTAGCAATGGAACAATAGAGAGCTAATACTGTGGTTGAGAGAGGGCCCTAAGGGGCCCCTCTGGCCCAAGGGCCCTGGTGCGGTCGCAATCTCTGCATCCTGTAATGCTATGCCACTGTGTGGACTTTGGTGCATGTAGATTTGGGCAAGACATGTAATAAACATTACAAATATAGCTGGCACTGGCAAGTAGCTTTTGTTTTTTTTACAAAATTAGCTGGCAGTCTAAGGGTTTATATTATTATTTTAATATTGCTGACATCTACCACAGCTCATCATGTATGCTAAAAGAAACAAGCAAAGATTGCAACAAAAAAAAAAACATATATCAAAAAGCTCCAGCTATCTAGACAGAAGGCTACACAACGTTTCTGTGTTCCCAAGTTCAGGCAATGCAGATGGAAACACGCTCCACGTCATCTGTCACCAGCCACCCAAAACTTGTGGTTTCAAATACACCGAACAAAGAAGCAGTCTGTAGGACACAGAATACCAAGGCTGATACTCCCACCCACCTCGGAGAGGGGAGGGCGACGGTTAAAGTTGTTCCTCAGGCTGGAAGTGCGATGTTGGTTGTTTTTGTTCCTGTTTTCAGAGCACACATGAGCACTGTTCTCTTTCCATTACTCGTGATGCCTTTTACATTTATCTTGTTTAAAGATTTCTGCAAACTCATTTTGGATACTAAATGGAAAAGCATATTGGAGTGTCCACTTAAAAACTGGAAACGTAATGACCAACAGATCTCTTGTACTGCGATTTCATATAATTATTTTCTGCTCCAGATTTGTTTATCTAACTTAACATACAATGAAGGATGATATTTCTTTATTCTCATAAGTATTTCCAACTTTGCTATGTGTATTTGAAGCAGAATCATGAAACAGCAATCTCTGTCTTATGTTTATGTCATTGATATATAAATGGTATCATCCTGATTTAAAACTTGTTGCTCTTATTGATATAAGCAATGTAGATATTACTTCCCTGAACAGAAGCAGATACTAAATTAATACTGCAGATCAGAAGTCGCTTATCCCCTCCAGTCCCTTCGCACTGCTTGTTGACACTATCAGTCAAGGAATATTACACAATATGCATTGTTATTATTTTTAGTTATATAGCGCAAACATCTTCCATAGCGATGTACACAGTACAACACAAATAGTGGGAAGCATGTATACATGAGAAGTTCAAAACATCCAGCAATGCAAAGACTTATACCTACTTAGTACCAATACTGGTACATATGATTAATTACAGCAGAATAAGAAACTGACCACCCGCTGGTGGTCCGCAGGACGTTCCCGGCTGGGCCACAGGACTGTCCTCTTCCCCCCTCCCCCCCCTTGGTCCCCCGTCCCCGCAGCCGCCGCTGTTATTACCTTAGCAGCGGCCGCTCTCCCCTCTCCGGCGCGTGTACCTTCCAGCAGCGTATCTCCCGGCTGCTGTGTGTGTGATGCGACAGGAAGCAGGGCTCGGTTCCCATAGTAACGGCGATACACGTCGCCGCTACAGGAAGCCGCTGCCCTGCTTCCTCTCGCATCACACACAGCAGCCGGGAGATACGCTGCTGGAAGGTACACGCGCCGGAGAGGGGAGAGGTCATAACAGCGGCGGCCGCGGGGACGGGCGGGGGGCACCACCTACCCATACTGGGCACTATACTGGCTATACTGGGCACTATTCTAGCTATACTGGGCACTATACTGGGGCACTATTCTAGCTATACTGGGCACTATACTGGGGCACTATTCTAGCTATACTGGGCACTATACTGGCTATACTGGGGCACTATTCTAGCTATACTGGGCACTATACTGGCTATACTGGGGCACTATTCTAGCTATACTGGGCACTATACTGGCCATACTGGGGCACTATTCTAGCTATACTGGGCACTATACTGGGGCACTATTCTAGCTATACTGGGCACTATACTGGCTATACTGGGGCACTATTCTAGCTATACTGGGCACTATACTGGGGCACTATTCTAGTTATACTGGGCACTATACTGGCTGAAATGGTTAAAGTACACATTTAAAGCAACATTGGGGAACTGTAAAGTAAATAAAACTTTTTTTTATACAAAAAACAAAGCCAAAGAAGTGTTTTAAAGTTTTTTGTTTTTTTTACTCTTATTTAAATCAATAAAAACCGAGAAGTAACAGTTCTGCTCAAACAAAAAATAGCAGAGCAGAGCACCCACATCCCTGTCCCTGTATGCTGTAGGCTGCTCCCCATCTACATTACATCTCCCCCTGTGGACACTGCAATGCACACTGGGAGATGTAGTACATTAATAATATAAATCATTTTCAGATGTAAGAGTGCACACAATCTTGATCTTCTATGTAGTATGAGGGTCAATCAAAATCAGCCAATCAAAATTGTGTGTGTGTGTGTGTGTGTGTGTGTGTATGTGTATGCACCTAAAGTGCAATTACTTCTGTTAGAACCTTTATTTGTTAACCACCCTGGCGTTCTGATTAAATCGCCAGGGTGGCTGCGGGAGGGTTTTTTTTAAATTAAAAAAAAACTATTTCATGCAGCCAACTGAAAGTTGGCTGCATGAAAGCCCACTAGAGGGCGCTCCGGAGGCGATCTTCCGATCGCCTCCGGCGGCAAGGAATAACACGGAAGGCCGCAATGAGCGGCCCTCCGTGTTTCGCTTCCCTCGTCGCCATGGCGACGAGCGGAGTGACGTCATGGACGTCAGCCGACGTCCTGACGTCAGCCGCCTCCGATCCAGCCCTTAGCGCTGGCCGGAACTGTTTGTTCCGGCTACGCTGGGCTCGGGCGGCTGGGGGGACCCTCTTTCGCCGCTGCACGCGGCGGATCGCCACGCTGCAGCGGCGATCAGGCAGCACACGCGGCTGGCAAAGTGCCGGCTGCGTGTGCTGCTTTTTATTTGGTGGAAATCGTCCCAGCAGGGCCTGAGCGGCAGCCTCTGGCGGTGTTGGACGAGCTGAGCTCGTCCAGACCGCTCAGCAGGTTAATGATGAGCTACTGCTGAATGAAGGTGCTTGGCAGATCTACCTGTGCAATAACGTGTAGGCTTGAGATGAAATATTGTTATGTGCCAAAATTAACTTGTCAACGTGGATACAAGTATGTGGGATTGCTTTGCGTCGTGCAGCTGTAACGACTTTGAGCAAATTGAGTAGCTAATCTCTTATACTACATGGGGGATGTAAAATTTAAAAATAATTGGCCAATCCAAATTGAATGTGTATATACACCCTAAATTATCTTTTCTTTATTACAGTAGCTCAACAGTAAAATAAACGGTAATTCATTAAGAAAATCAGGATTGCATAAGAGTACAACAAGGCTTTTAAGCAGGAGGAACAAATATACTGTATGTGCACACCTACTCAGGACTTACCAGTCAGAATCAAAGTTAAGTGGAGCAGATTTATCACAACCAAAAGAAAATAAAAACCAGCACACATCAATTGTTTCACTTTTGCAATAGATTTCCCTCCATTTTGCATGCACTTGTGTGTTGCTAAATCTGCCTCATTGTTTTGTATCTGTCCAGGGGCGTAACTAGGACTCACGGGGCCCCCCTGCGAAACTTTGAATGGGGCCCCCTCCCGCCTTTTCTCCGTGTCCAGACTCCTCCAGCATTACTACAGTACACAGCACTTGGGGAGGGGTGGAAAGGCTGGAGGTAGAACAGGCTGTACACAAGACCAAGCTGCACACTGAATAGGGACTGTCTATAAATCTTGGTCTGCAAAACTTTGTATGATTCCTTATCAGTGGCTGAGCAGATGCAGTTATTAGAACAACTGAGCAAAGAGCAGAAAGTTTTTTTCTCTCCTTGCCCTTAGTTGTCAGTCTGCCAGAATGGGGCCCCCTGTGGCTTCTGGGCCCCCCTGCAGCTGCATCCCTTGCAGGGTCTATTGTTACGCCCCTGTATCTGTCTGATAAAATCCTGTATTTAATTATTCTTGTCGTATGCAGCAAACACATACCTGTGTGTGCTAGATGGCTGTGGATGCACAGTCAGATCTGCAGACACTGTCTGCAGATCTTGTCACATGAGGCTTGTGCTTCTCTATCTGCCATGTGCTTCTCTGCCTCCTCCCTCCAGCTTTAGAGAACATGCCAGAACATTCTCTAGCTCCTGACCTTTCGAATATCCCCAGTCACTAACAGACAGAGCTTTCCTATCACACGTTTTCCTCTAACAGAGCATGCCCCAGTGATTTCTGCCCATCTATGAAAAACACATCTTCAATCTCACACTGGCATGTTCCCAGTTATATGCACTAGTATGGGGGAGGGGAGGTCTCAACTTGAGAGCAGGAAGGAGTCTGCTGGTATTAAAGATGAGAAGCAGTAGACAAGCCAGCAAGAAAGTATTCTGGTGTCAGCATTCATCACAGATTTTGGGAAGGCAAAAGATACAGAATGATTTTATGCTTGTTTTGACTACCCGCGAGCCGACCCGCACCTGCAGACCCGCTACCCGGACCCAACCCGCACCTGCAACTCTCTACCCACGACCCGACCTGCATCCACAGTACCTGCAATTCAGGTACCCGCACCCGACCCGCGTTTCGAATAAACCGCAGGAACCCGCAGGTACCAGACCCGCTGCAGGCCTCTATACCTTGCTGCCAGAGAATAAGTCAATACGATACTCAATGTACATATACAGTCATTGTAAACTGAAAGAACATTAAGGTATCAGTTAAAACAGTTTTCAACTTCTAATATATCATGCTTATTCTTCAGAACACTATTGCGAAAATGTGTCAAATTTAAAATACGAGTTACATGAAAACACATAAATAAAAAGTACATTTTCCCCCCAGAGTAAAATGTGCTATAAATTACTTTTCTACTATGTTATTGTCACTTACAGTTGGTAGTAGAAACCTGATAGCACTGACAGGTCTTGGACTAGCCCATCTCCTCATGGAGGATTCTCAGGGTTTTCTTTATTTTCAAAAGGACATTGTAAACGTCAGTTGCTTATTCCATCTGTCAGAATAGTGTGCAAACGGGTAGATGGGGCAGCCTGCATATTTGTATAGATCCTTTTCAGGTAGTGCTTTATAAAAAATTAAAGGAAATGAAACTAGTCAAAAACCTGTCAGTTCCGTCAGATTTTTACTAACTAACTACTGTAAGTGACAGCAACATAGGATAAAAGTAATGTATAGCTCTTTTTACTCTGGAAAAAACATACTGTACTTCTTAATTGTATGTGTTTATATGTATTTGAATTTTTTAAATGTTTTCACAATAGTGGTCCTTTAACTCTTATTAATAGATGAGTCCACTGATCACAGAACACAACACTCAACTTGTGCCATGAAATATCAGATGCTAATGCAACTACATGGAGGGTACTGTCTTTCAAAAAATCTAAACAGGTTACACAGGCGCTACTCAAATTTCAACACGGGTCCTGATAACTCGGAACAAAAGTCTGCTTCTGCACAATTGTGAAAATCAGCCCTAGTTTACTGTTTGTAAATTGTGCTTTGTTTTCTGTTTATTTACATTCCAGCTAAGGGCGTTCCTCGTTCATCGAGCTTCCTGCTCTTTTATATATGCGTCAAATCAGTTCTCTCTATAAACTGATTCCAAAGCCTGGCAGTAGATATAAAAATCTTGTTTAATGTGTTGTCTTTACATGCAAGCCGAGACATGGAGGGCATGATTAAGGGCTAAAGGATGAAATATAGATATGCACGTCTATGCAAGTATCAGCCAAATGCAAAGGAGTTTTGTAAAACCTGAAACCGCAGATTACAATATATATATATATATATATCCAAGTACAGTTATGCTGCATACACAAAACTGCAGAAATACCATCATACCATCAGAAATATCTTGGCCCCATACTTGATAAAGATCTTGGGCCTAATTCCCCCCCCCCCCCCCCCCCCAAAAAAAAAAAATATGAAGTACTGTACGAATATCCATGTATGACATAATGAACAAGACGTGTATGGGCTAATTCTAGAAAACTTATTAGGAAGCATGTCCCCCAAATGCCATTACTGGGTAATGACCAAATTAACAAATTTCTACTTAGGTAGACTTGTAATTAGACAGCCTGACCATCAAATATCAATTAGGTAGCTTGTCCCCAAGTCAAGTAAGTAGGCAACATTACCACAAATAGCAATATTAGGCAGCATGACCACAATTAGCATAATTGGGCAGCATGACTCCCAAATAGTATTTAAGAGAATCTGTACGCTAAAATTCTTACAATAAAAAGCATACAATTCTGTTCATTATGTTCTCCTGGGCCCCTCTGTGCTGTTTCTGCCACTCCCTGCTGCAATCCGGGCTTGTAATTGCCAGTTTTAGGCAGTGTTTACAAACAAAAAACATGGCTGCTAACCACCATGTGATAGGCTGAGAGAAGCTCAGACTGTGACTCACACAGAGCCTGCATGGGGCATGGAGAGGGTGTGTATAACTTCTATCCTATCACAAGCAGAGCAGCACATTCCTGTCTGAGTGCCTGAAGGCTGAAAATTTTGTTACAAAGTCTCTTTAAGAAGCCACGTCTCCAAATAACTTAATTTGGCAACATTGTACCAAATAGCATAATTAGATAGCATGACCCTAAAGTACCGTAACAATTAGGCAGTCATGTCCCCAGTTATCATAATTAGCCAGCAGAACCACCAAATAACAATTAGACAGCTGCCTCTCCAAATAACACAGTTAAAGGGATATTGTAGGGGGGTCAGGGGAAAATTAGTTGAAGTTACCCGGGGCTTCTAATGGTCCCCCACAGACATCCTGTGCCCGCGCAGCCACTCCCCAATGCTCCGGCCCCGCCTCTGGTTCACTTCTGGAATTTCAGACTTTAAAGTCTGAAATCCACTGCGCCTGCATTGCCGTGTCCTCACTCCCGCTGATGGCACCAGGAGCATACTGCGCAGGCCCAGTATGGTCTGTGCCTGCACCGTGCGCTCCTGCTGACATCAGGGGAAGCGAGGACACGGCAACGCAGGTGCAGTGGTTTTCAGACTTTAAAGTCTGAAATTCCAGAAGTGAACCGGAGGCCGGGCTGGAGCATTGGGGAGTGGCTGCATGGGCACCGGATGCCTGCGGGGGACCATTAGAAGCCCCGGGTAACTTCAACTCATTTTCCCCCAACCCCCCTACAGTATCCCTTTAAGGTGCGTACACCCGCACTACTATAAGGAACGACGGGTCCGTCAGACCGTCCCGCTGGGTGGGCGTTGCAGCGATAGTAGAGCGTGTGTACAGTCTGTCGGCAGACTGATAACACTGTTTCTGAATGATCCGCTCAGCGGATCGGTCAGAAACAGTGTTATCAGTCTGCCAACAGACTGTACACACGCTCTACTGTCGCTGGAACGCCCGCCCAGCGGGACGGTCTGACGGACCTGTCATTCCTTATGGTAGTGCGTGTGTACGCACCTTTAGGCAATGTTACTTCAAATAGTAAAATAAGGCAGCCTGACCCAAAAGTATCAGATAAGGTGCGTACACACGCACTACGCACACTGAGCGGATCGTTCAGAAACAGCCTTATCAGTCCACTGACAGCGCGTACACACGCACTACTGTCGGTTAAAGACCGCCCAGCGGGAGGGGCTGGCGGACCCCTCGTTGCATTTGGTAGTGCGTGTGTACGCACCTTTAGGCAACCATGTCCCCAGATAACATAATTAGGCAGCTATGACCCCCAGGTAACCTCATTAGATAGCATGACCCCAGATAACATAATTAAACAGTATGACTACAATAGAATAATTAGGCAACATCTCCGCACTAACTGTATAGACTACAGAAGCAATCTCCACTGGCCTGTCCTAGCACATTGGCGTACTTTAGCTGCACACACTCTTGCTGCTGCAGCCACAGTTTCACTCACTTAAAGTGGAACTGAACTCTTATACAGAACAGAATGAAAACAGGGATAAATGCACCCTGTATGTTTTTAGATACTTTAGCCTGTTTAATTTCCCCTCCTTTGTGTCTAATCATAAGTTGTTATTTCATCTCTCCTCTCTGTCACATGACTGCCACGGCAGAAATAGCAGATACGCTCATTTGAAAGCACAGGATGTTAACAATATGTCTGCTTCCATGAATCAGGAAGTCAAGACACTGCAGATTTATTTTAGGATTTGTATCAGCTGCAACAAAGAAATGTTTTTGTTTAAAGGTTATTATGCTGTTGCATATCTTTTAGAGCAGAGAGGACATTATGAGCTCAAGTTCGCTTTAACCCAAAGCCTTTACTTTGCTGGATAGCAGCACCTATTCACTTTTCCCCTTGTTTTTCAATCACTGAGGGCATGGGCAGAGAGCAGGAGATACCAAACAGCAGGGAAGATGAGCACAGAGCAGAAGTGCACAACCATAGATACAGCAAGATGCAGTCCCAATTGTGGCATTGAACATTGTGTTGAATAAATAGTACACACAAAGATGCCAATAAGTACAGTATAGCAGGACATCGTATGATACATCCAGTACATCATGAAAAACTATCTGTACTACTAAATAATGCAAAAGGAATCAGTAAGCTACATGGAAAAAATACACTCTGTGGAATACAAGCAAAAGTAGAGCTTGAGATACACAAAAAACCTAGAACACTAGCTAGGTAATCTTCAGATGAAACGGTTGTACGACACCGTCTCAGCCAAGAATCTAGTATGTGTACAACTTCCTCACATCGTCATTTAGAGAACAGTCATGGCAGATCATTACATGACGAGCCACCAACAAGCCCATTGTGCTCATACTTGCAGCCCTGCCAGACACTGCACACTTGTGCACTGGCCAGTCACCCCCTCCCCTCTCCATTGAGCAGTAGAACAGTACAAGCTGCTTAGCTATTGCATGGAGGCACCCCATAAGGATAAGCATCCCTTGGGACCGTGGAGCGGACTCCCCCCCCCCCCCCCCCCTCTTCACAAAACTGTTCATTTTGGAGGGAGATTTCCCTATAATTTTACAATTTTGAAAAATATACTGCTGTGAACTTTCTATTTACAGGTCATCTGGAGGCAAGATCTCACTGGCTAGCCCCCCCCCCCCCCTGGCCCCCAGTGTGTACAATGTCACAGCCAATCAGCTTTCTCCTGGTGCTATATAACTGGCTGTGCTGCCAGGCTAAGCTCACCTTTTTCAGAGCTGAAGATCACATCTGAAGCCCCTGTAGAAGATGTCTAGCCTTGTGGCTGAATTGCTATGCCGGGTTTAAGCCGAGGATTGGATCCGGGCTTGCCTCCAGTCTCCTGCCCCCTGGACGCCTGATGTTCCCCTGGCATCGCCGGTTCGTTCCCCCCCCCCTGGTTCATCCTTGTTTGCTGCCCATGATGCCCTGCCTGAGGAGGAAGAAGTGGCTGCTGCTGGCCCATCGGTCCCCGCCGGCGATATGGAACCTTCAGCTCCGCCGCGGTTGAAGAGGGGACCTATTTCCGGGATGCACCCAGCCGCTGACGAACTTCTGGCTAAGTATGACAGGAAGCCGAGACGGTTGTACTCCCCGCCAGCGCAAGGCAGAAGGATGGACGGTCCCATTACACTACCCCGGCCCAATGGGAGAAGTCAAGGGCCGGTATTGGCCGGGTCCCGACGGCGCCCTGGAGTGAAACCTGCGCAGGCAACTTGCGGCTCCGCTTTTAAAAGAGCGAGCGTTGAGCCACAGAGTGCCCCAGGTGTGTTGCCCCAGGCTAAGCAGCGCTTTCCTGACCTTCCCGTCCCACCTATCAGCACTGTGCCAGATGTGGTGGTCCCTGTTCCTGACCTCAGCTTGGGTAAGAGTGATTTTTCTTTTCATTTGGAAAGCATTGCATGTTTATTAGAAAAGGTTCTGGACCGCTTGCCCCCTTCTGTTCTGCCTACTCCTCCCCCGGCTCCCTCCCAGTTTCCCCCAGCACCTGTAGCCACCCCTGCCAGTGTTTGGGTGCAGCCTGCTCCTCGGGAGCCATCTCATTCTCAGCTGATTATTAGATCGGGCATTCCTGAGCAGGTGTACAAGGAGGCTATGTGCTGCCCCATATCTCCTTTGGGTTACCATTTAACCCCTGCAGTTAAAGAGGAGAAAATCTGGAAGGGGGAATACATTGATATACTCTCCCTCCTCCCCTTTGCAAAAGATTTCTCTAAGAATAAGAAGGAGGGTGAGGACGAGCGCAAGAGGAGCGTTCCGCGCTCTTTTAATAATTGGCTGCAGGCCTTCACCATTTATGCGGGGGTTATGGGGGAAAAGAAGCCGGAGCTTTGCTCATCCTTATTCCTACACCAGGATATTGTGTTTGAGGCATATAGAAATTTTGGAGGTTTTGGTTGGCTTAACTATGACGAGGGTTTTAGACAAAAGCTTTCTGTCTACCCTGACTTAAAATGGGGCCTGAAAGACGTGGGCCTTTGGTTAATGTGCCACAGAAAACTCAATCATCAAAAACCGGCCCTGTGTCGCAGGGAAGCACTGGCGCTTAAAAGAAGGGCACCTGCTTTTTATTCAATGAATCTCAATGCCGCTTCGTGACGAAACTGCAAGTACAGGCACGATTGTGCGTTTTGCGGTGGTAATCATCTTGTGCTACGTTGCTTTAAGAAGATGCAACAACAGCCCCAAACCCAACAGAAGGAGCCATTTCTTAACCTCCTGAGCGGTCTGGACGAGCTCAGCTCGTCCATCACCGCCGGAGGCTGCCGCTCAGGCCCTGCTGGGCCGATTTTTATCAAATAAAGTGCAGCACACGCAGCCGGCACTTTGCCAGCCGCGTGTGCTGCCTGATCGCCGCCGCTCTGCGGCGATTCGCCGCGAGCAGCGGCGAAAGAGGGCCCCCCTAGCCGCCTGAGCCCTGCGCAGCCGGAACAAGAAGTTCCGGCCAGCGCTAAGGGCTGGATCGGAGGCGGCTGACGTCAGGACGTCGGCTGACGTCACTCCGCTCGTCGCTATGGCGACGATATAAGCAAAACAAGGAAGGCCGCTCATTGCGGCCTTCCTTGTTTATTCTGGGCGCCGGAGGCGATCGGAAGATCGCCTCCGGAGCGCCCTCTAGTGGGCTTTCATGCAGCCAACTTTCAGTTGGCTGCATGAAATAGTTTTTTTTTTATTTAAAAAAAACCCTCCCGCAGCCACCCTGGCGATTTAATCAGAACGCCAGGGTGGTTAAAGAAAAAATGTAAAAAGAAAAACGTCCCCTGGGGGCTACTCACCTCGGGAGGGGAAAGCCTCCGGATCCTAATGAGGCTTCCCCCGTCCTCCTCTGTCCCATGGGGGTCTCGCTGCAGCCCTCCGAACAGCGGCCTGACAGACCCAACAGCCTGTTCAATATTTACCTTTCCAGGCTCTAGCGGGGGCGCTGTTGTGGCTCTTCTGACAGAGATAGGCGGAAATAGCCTATCTCCGTTGGTTCCGCTCTACTGTGCAGGCGCAGGAGACTTGCGTCTGCGTAGTAGAGCGGCCCGACAAAGATCGTCTATTTCCACCTATCTTTGTAAGAAGGCAGGGAAGGATACTGCGCCTGCACTGGAGCCAAAAGGTAAATATTTACATCGCCGCCGCTCCGGGGGGATTTTCGCTGCCACCGTGGGACCGAGGAGGATGGAGAGAGCCTCAATAGGATCCGGAGGCTTCCCCCACCCGACGTGAGTAACCCCCAAAGGCCGTTTTTTCGTTACAGATTTTCTTTAAAGTACCAGACCCCAGTGATCTGGGAAAAGGTGCTCCCCTGGTTAGAAGCCTACCCAAACCCTACGAGCCGCAGGTTACTAAGTGAAGGTTTTACAAATGGTTTTGTTATTCCACCTTTTTCGGGTCTAGGTTTGTGGTGGGCGGACAATGCTAAATCCATAGCTCCTCACCAGTCCTTAGCTCAACAAAAAATAGATAAAGAGATAGAGGCGGGTAGGGTGGCCGTCCCCTTTGTTTCCCACCCATTTGAAAATTTCCGGTTATCTCCCATAGGTCTAGTCCCCAAAAAAGAGGTAGGTGAGTTCCGTTTGATACACAATCTCTCTTTCCCTCAAGATTTCTTGGTAAACAATAGCATACCCCCGTCGGACGCAACAATTTCCTATTTGTCCTTCGACGAAGCTATCAATGTAATTAGTAAATTCAGCTCAGGAGAATTGTTAGCTAAGGCTGATATTAAAGCAACTTTTAGACTTTTGCCAATTTCCCCCCTTAGTTTCAACTCCCTAGGTTTCCAGTTCAATGGTGAGCTCTACTTCGACAAGGCCCTTCCCATGGGTTGCTCCCTGTCCTGCCACTATTTCAAAAGTTTCGCCACATTCTTAAGCTGGGCGGCCAATTTCGGTTTCCAAGGAAAAATACTCCATTATTTGGATGATTTTCTAATGGTAGGCCCCCAGCTTCAGAGTGTTGTAGTAGACTCTTGTCAAATTTCCAGTCGCTTATGGATCAATTTGGTGTACCTTTGGCTCAGGAGAAGACAGTAACCCCCACCACCTGCTTAACTTTCCTAGGTATCCCCATAGATACAGTAGCCGGGAAATTCAGACTTCCCCCGGATAAAATCGCAAAACTCCAATTTTCTATCGATAGAATGGTAGGGGCTAAAAAAGCGACAGTGGGCCAGATACTCTCCTGGGCCTGCTGGCTTTCACTGCCAGAATAATGCCTATGGGCTGGGTATTCTCCCGCAGGTTAGCCTTATCAATAGCAGGATTCAAATCTAAAAAATGTCACATCCAGTTGTCTACTGATGTAAAGCAGGATTTATTAGTCTGGGTAGATTTCCTTCAGCGGTACAACGGGAGAACGATGTAGCAGCAACCATTTGCTGCCACATCAGCCCTCCAGTTACATACCGATGCAACAGGAAGCATTGGTTATGGTGTCGTTTGGGGTTTTAACTGGTCAGCGGGAACATGGCCGGAAAAATGGGTTAGTACCGGGCTTACAAAAAGTATTGTTTTATGCAAACTATTCCCAGTGGCGGTAGCTTTGGCCTGCTGGGGCCCCCGTTTCAGCAATAGGCGACTTTTATTCCACTCTGACAACAAAGGGATAGTCTACGCCCTTAATTGCTTGGCTTCCAAGTATTTAGCAGTTATTAAGCTGTTGCGTTTTATTGTTTTATTTTGTTTGGAGTATAACATCTGGTTAAAAGCTCAGTACCTCCCCGGTAAATTAAATTAGTCACTGATGCATTATCGCGTCAGCAATTCCACAGATTTCGTGCCCTGTGGCCGGATGCGAACCCTTCTGGGACCCCATGTCCGAATTTCCTTTGGAAGCTGGTTTGAATTCCCTAGCTGAACCTTTAAGAGCTTCTGTTGCCCCCAAAACCTGGGCCGCCTACCTATCTGCACTCAACGAATGGCATGTTTTCTGTACGTTTAAGCATGTCTCCCGTGGTCGGATGATGGGGGGCTAATAGCTCAGTTCATGGCTGGTTTAATTAGTCAGAAACTGTCCTTTTTCATGCTATCCAGAACATTAACCAGGATTTCATTTTTCAGAAAGTTAAAAGGTGCTCGCCCATTTTCTTCCTTTTTTATGGTAAAACAGGTATTAAAAGGGGTGCAGAGATTATCTCCAACACAGGACTTAAGAAGGCCGATCTCATTCGAAATGTTGCTTGAATTATTGCACTCTTTTCCGTTGGTTTGTCTGAATGCCTATGAATCCCTTCTGTTCCAAACAGCCTTTGTTCTTGCCTTTTTCTGGGCCTTTCGGGTGTCTGAGGCGAGGCTGAAGAGGAGAGGCCTGCGGTCATCCATCCCTGCGGTCCTCCTTGCTAACGTCCGCTCCCTCCCTAACAAGCTGGATGAACTGAGACTCCTCAGTGACAAGAGGGAACTTGGTAACAACACCCCAGTCTTTTGCTTTACCGAAACGTGGCTTAATGACAACATCCCTGAGAGTGCTCTCCAGCTCCTAGGTTTCAGTCTCATCCGGGCGGACCGCGACAGCACCCTCTCTGGGAAAAAGAAAGGGGGCGGCATCTGCTTCTACATCAGCTCCGCCTGGTGCTCAAATGCCTCTGTCCTGGCCAAGAAATGCACCCCAGATCTAGAACTCCTCCTCATCAATTGCAGGCCAACTTACTCGCCCAGGGAATTCTCTTCCTACGTCCTCGTGGGTGTGTATATCCCTCCTGATGCAGAGGTGAATGCCTCCCTGTGTGATCTCAGTGATACCATCACGCAGTGGGAGTCGGCCCTCCCGGACTCGCTGTTTATCATCTTAGGGGATTTCAACAAGGCCAACCTCCGCAAAGAGCAGCCTCGCTTCCATCAGCACGTCACCTGCCCCACCAGGAGTGCCAACACCCTCGACCATTGCTACACGGTCTTGAAAGATGCATACAAAGCGACACCGTGGGCAGCGCTAGGGTCATCTGACCACTGCATCATCCATCTGCTACCTACGTACAAAAGGCGCCTGGAAACCTCAAAACCTGTCACCAAGTCCTCCAAAGTGTGGTCAAGTGAGGCTAAACTACAACTTCAGGCCTGCTTTGACTGCACAGATTGGAAGGCTCTGGAATCGCCTAACCTGGACGAGTGGGCAGACAACGTATCCTCGTACATTAGCTTCTGCGAGGACTCCTGCATCCCAACTAAAACCTTCAAACTATATCCAAATGATAAACCGTGGTTTTCAAAAAAACTACGACAACTGCGACGCAGCAAAGAAGCTGCACACAAGTCCGGCAACCAGGAGGACTACAAGAGGGCAAGAAACGACCTAAACAGGGAACTGAGGTCCGCAAAGAAGTGCTACGCGGAAAAGCTGGAACAGAACCTCTCCTCAAATGACGCACGAGCGGTGTGGAAAGGGCTTAAGGCTGCCACCAACTATAAGCCCCCCCCCCCACAGCATGCTACACCCAGCACTGAGCTCGCCGAGAGTGTCAGCGACTTCTATTGCAGATTCGAGAACCATCCAGCTCCTGCAGGTCTCCCACAGCCACCCGTACAGCCGCCGGCCACTGACTCCATAGGCCCAGACTCACCCCCACCATCAGTGAGGGAGGCTGATGTACTGAAACACTTGCTAAGACTAAAGGCGAGGAAAGCCTCAGGTCCGGACAGAGTGTCACCTTCTTGCCTGAAAACCTGCGCCCGTCAGCTCACTCCGACACTCTCTTCCATCCTCACGAGGTCCCTCCAGGAAGGCAAAGTCCCAGCATGCTTCAAGAGGTCCACCATTATCCCTGTCCCCAAAAAGCAGGGAATCCTCGACCTCAACAACTTCAGACCGGTGGCACTCACGTCCGTGATTATGAAAGCTTTTGAAAGCATGGTGCTCCCCCTCCTCAAGTACGCCACAGAGGGACTGCTGGACCCACACCAGTTCGCGTACAGAGCTAACAGGTCGACCGATGACACCATCAACCTCTGCTTGGAGCTCGTCTATGATCACCTGGATAGACCAGACTCCTACGCCAGGATCCTCCTATTGGACTTCAGCTCAGCATTCAATACCATCAGCCCCAAAATACTACAAGACAATCTCGTCACGCTAGGTGTCCACCCGTCCCTACGCCGGTGGATCACAGACTTCCTCACCAACAGATCTCAGGTCGTCAGGGTTGGAACTATCTCCTCACTACCTAGAACCACCAATACAGGAGCCCCACAAGGCTGTGTCCTGTCGCCATTTCTGTTCTCTCTGTACACGAACAACTGCAGATCCTCGTCAGACTCTGTAAAAGTAATCAAATTTGCAGACGACACAACCATCGTCGGTCTGATCACCAATAACGATGAGGAGGCGTACCGCCACCAGGTCGACAGTATCTGCCACTGCTCCCACCCTACCTCCAATGCGTATTGACGGCAAGGAAGTGGAAAGAGTTCCCTGCGTCCGCCTTCTGGGCACAACCATCTCCAGTGACCTGAGGTGGAAAGCCAACACTGCCTCCACACAGAGGAAAGCCCAACAGAGACTTTTCTTTCTTCGCCAACTAAAAAAGTTTGGTATGGCCCCAAAACTTCTGTCTAACTTCTACTCTGCTACAATTGAATCTGTCCTATGCACTTCCATCCTGGTCTGGTATGCCGGCTTCTCCGCCAGCGACAGGCTCAAACTGCAGAGGATCATCAGATCAGCAGAGAGGATCATCGGGAAAGCCCTTCCTACTCTGGACCTCCTCTACCACTCCAGGCTGAACACAAGAGCATTAAAGATCACCAACGACCCCTCGCACCCAGGCCACCGCTTTTTTAGTCAGCTTCCCTCGAGCCGAAGACCCCGGTTCCGGTCCATCCTCACCAAGACCTCGAGACATAAGAACAGTTTCTTTCCCTCTGCTGTCAGCCTTCTGAACTCTCTCTCACGAATTTGCCCATCCCCAACCCCACCCTACAAACTCAAGCCACACTATAGCACGCTGAACTGAGGCACACTGCACATGGACGGTGATCTAGCTCCAGAGTACTTTCTGCCTGTTCTTTGGATGTATTTTTTGATTTCTGTTTTTCGATTTGTAAATGATGCTTCACTGTGTTCCCCTGCATCTGTTTTTGTTTTTTGGTTCCTGCATGTTCCATCCTGTATCTGTATTTGTATCTGTATCAGTCCCCTGTACGTGCCAAGCCCAATTCCGGGCACGACCCAGTCGTGCTTGGCGAGAATAAAGATTCTGATTCTTCTGATTCTGATTCTGAGCTGGTCTCCAGATCAAGGCAAGTGCAGTTAGGCATTAACACGGTCAAATTCGCCCACGGCGAGATACGACTCTTCCTCCGCAGGTCCAAAAGCGACCAGCAGGCAAAGGGCCGTTGGATCGCGCTCCGCGCCCTCCATGGGTCGCCTGCTTTCCCAGTCAGGTAGTCTGTAAATTTTGCTGCCATACGTTCGCAAAGCCTTGTTTTTCTATGCCACAAGGACCTGTCCCCTCTCACCATTTTTCAATTTAATGCGGTTTTGGGTTTGGCTAAAAAGAAGCTGGGGTGGGACCATTTGAAGATTACTTCCCACTGTTTTTGCATCGGCGCAGCAACCGAGGCGCCATTACGGTATTTTGGAGGATTCCATCAAGGCTATCGGCAAATGGGATTCTTCCCGCTTTAAATTGTATATTCGGCCTAATCTGGCCTCCCACTAAAAGTAGCAATTTTCTCTTACAGATCACCCATTCCAGATCTGGATCATCTGACATTCATTCGTGTTCTGGGTTAACAGACGAGCTTTGATTAGGCCATATGGGACTAACCTCGGCCTACCCCCTACTCACTTCAACATCACTGGTGTTCGCGACCTGCGATGGGACACGGTCTACGACAAAACTCAGCAAATGCGCAGGGCAAGCCCCTCCCCGGACTGTATCATTATACAGGTGGCAATGACCCTGGCTCTATCAGTGCAATAGAATTGCTGCATCGTATTAAATATGACTATGTTCGTTTAAAAAACATGTTCCCTGGGGTAATATTAGTTTTTTCGGAGATCATCCCGCGTTGCGTCTGGCTCTCCCCTGGAAAGACTTTCCTCTTCCGGGTGAGAAAACGGATTGATAAAGCAATGGCTGCATTCCTTCCTTCCCTAGGTGGTTTCTCCTTCAGGCATTTGGAATTGGAAGATGGCCACCCGGGACTTTACCGCTCGGACTTAGTCCATTTGAATGAGATCGGCCTTAATATATTCAACATGGGTCTTCAGTCCGCTATTGAGAGGGCCGTGGTGATGGGGGGTCAGCCAGCCCCATAGGGCTGGCTGGTGGGGTGTCATCCCCGCTCGATTGTTTTAAGCTAAAGTTTGTTTGATAAGTTATTGATTGCCCTCCCTGGGCCTTTCCTGGCGGGGCGGGGTTGGTTGTCATTTGTTTGTTTGTTTACTCAGTTGTTTACCCTTGGTGCCAAAACAATCAATAAACATTCACTTACCTCTAAAAACCCCAATAAAGAAAGGCTGCGGCCAATATTTAGGCAATAAGTTCTGTTGGTCTGTCTGCAATAAGTTCTGTTGGTATTTTATTTGAATATTTGATGTGTTGGGTGTTGTTGTTTGAGGGGGGTAAGTTCACTCCTACGGTCCCATGCATGTCCGGTCCCAAGGGTAAGCATCCCTTGGGACCGTGGCGGGACCCTCCCTTCACAAAACTGTTAATTTTGGAGGGAGATTTCCCTACAATTTTCAAATTTAGAAAAAGATACTGCTGTGAACTTTCTATTTACAGGTCATCTGGAGGCAAGATTTCACTGGCTGCTCCCCCCCCCCCCCCCCGTGTGTACAGTGTGTACAGTGTCACAGCAAATCAGCTTTCTCCTGGTGCTATATAACTGGCTGTGCTGCCAGGCTAAGCTCACCTTTTTCAGAGCTGAAGATCCCCACCCTCCCCTCCCTTTGTCGCTAGCTGGAATTTATTGTGGGTTTCCCATCCAGTTTGATTAAGTGATGTATGGGGTGTCATCCCCGCTCGTTTGTTTTGGGCTAAAGTTTGTTTGATAAGTTATTGATTGCCCTACCTGGGCCTTTGCTGCCGGGGTGGGGTTGGTTGTTATTTTTTTGTTTGTTTACTCTGTTGTTTACCCTCGTTGCCAAAACAATCAATAAACAATCACTTCGCTCTAAAAACCCCAATAAAGAAAGGCCGCAGCCAATATTTAGGCACTAAGTTCTGTTGGTCTGTCTCTATTTTATCTGAATGTTTGATGTGTTGGGTGTTGTTGATTGAGGGGGGTAAGTTCACTCCTACGGTCCCACGCCCTCATTCCTCCAAATGTTTCCTTAACGATCCACCAACAATCATAAGTGTCAACATCAATACACCATGTAAAGATTCAAGACTCAAGCACTTTATGTTCATTGTGTAACACAACAAAATTACTTTTCATGACAACCCCACGATGCATATAGGAAACATAGTGATAGTAGACTATTTCAATATTTAAACAATTTGTACACAGTGCTAATTATTTCAGAGAGGATTCAGAGTTTATCAAGTTTATGGCAGATGGGAAAAAGCTGGTTTTCTTCAATCTGTTTGTTTGTATACGGATTGATCTAAAACATCTACCTGATAGTAGGCACTCAAACAAGGCGTTTCCAGGGGGAGTGTTGTCCTCGATAATGTTGGACCTTTTCACAGGAGGCTTAAAGAGAACCCGAGGTGTGTTTAAAGAATGATATCTGCATACAGAGGCTGGATCTGCCTATACAGCCCAGCCTCTGTTGCTATCCCAATCCCCCCTAAGGTCCCCCTGCACTCTGCAATCCCTCATAAATCACAGCCGTGCTGTGAGGCTCTGTTTACATCTGTAGTGTCAGTCTCAGCTGCTCCCCCGCCTCCTGCATAGCTCCGGTCCCTGCCCCCGTCCCTTCCCTCCAATCAGCAGGGAGGGAAGGGATGCAGGCGGGGACAGGAGTTCTGCAGGAGGCGGGGAGAGCAGCAGACTGACACTATAGAGATAAACACAGCCAGCTCTGACAAACTGTTTGTCAGCAGCATGGCTGTGATTTATGAGGGATTGCAGAGTGCAGGGGGACCTTAGTGGGGTTTGGGATAGCAACAGAGGCTGGGCTGTATAGGCAGATCCAGCCTCTGTATGCAGATAATATTCTTCAAACCCACCTCGGGTTCTCTTTAAGATGCAAGCAATTGATTGAAAAATGTGATCGTAGAGAATTGAAAGCAGAACAAATAGTCCTAAAAACAAGTAAAGCATTACAGGAGGCAACAATGTATATAAACCATAATAGTCCATCAAACACTCTTTGAAAAGCTATGCCAGCACAATGACTGTTTATGTAAATTGGTTGTTGCATAGGAATATTTCTTTATTTCATAAATAAGGGCTGGTTTCCATATATATTTATTTATCTATTATACTGGGAACCTTCAAGCCTTGAAGCTTCCATAAGGTGCTTAGAGTTTATCTCATGTTTGCCTGGCATTATTTATAAGATCAGCACACACTTTTCAAGCGGAAAAAAAAAATCACCATTTGAAATAATTGCTAGAGGGTTGAATATGTGTGCATGAAACACAAGCCAAGTGCAAGCGGACAGGTGGATCCATTCTGCGCATGTGTGAGCGCGTGTGAATGCCCTACTGCGCAGTATGGATCCATCTGTCTTCAGGAGCACTTGGGCTCCCAAAAGCCTTCTAAAGCCTCACAGAGCAGTATTCAACTGCTGGGTTGAATACCTCTAATGGGGTAATGTTGCTGGAATGAGGGGACTGTGTGCGGAACGTAGAGGCTCTATAGCAGGGGTGTCAAACCGGTCCTTCGAGGGCCGAGGTCCTCACACATTTTTGACACAGCTCAAATTTGTTATTGGGTCTGATTCAGGAAAGGTGAGGTCCTTCAGGTAGAATACATTCCTCTCTTTCTCAGTCCATCCTAAACACTGGCATGGATCTGGCCCTCCAGGCCTGGAGCTCGACACCTGTGCTCTATAGGACTCAGAGCCTGTCTCTCCTTAGGTAAGTATCTGATTTTTTATTTTAAATTCACTTCAGATTTGCTTCAAGCCCATCGAGGATGTAGTGCTTGCACTTGGCTGCTGTGGCGGTAGACTTATATGGGGGGGTGACAGCAATGGGACAAGGGGACCAGAGCCTTCCCTCTCCATAGGAGAGTATCTGTGTGTTTGTTTTTTAAATTCACTTCAGAATTGCTTTAAATCCTTCTCTATGAATGTACCAGAATGTGTTAACTCATGTCAGCAGGCTGTGTGGAAATTGTCATCACACAGTGCCCCCCTTAGTGGATGCCATATTTATCTACTTTTAAACAATGAACCTTGCCTGGCTGTATTGTTGATTCTTTGCCTTTAATATTGTTAGCCATTGACCTTGAACAAGCATGCTGATCAGATGCTCTGACTGAAGTCTGACTGGGTTAGCCACACGCTTGTTTTATGTATGTGATCCAGATACTACTGAAGCCAAAGAGATCAGCGGGACAGCCAGGCAACTGGTATTGCTTAAAAGGAAAAAAATATGGAAGCCTCCCTTTAGGTTCCCTTGAACAGCCAAGGAATCGAGGATAGATATGGTGGGGGGCTCTTAGCAAGAACTGCCTGATGGGTTCTACTGCGTATTGAATACACCTGCCCCAGCGTTGTTATAGTAATAAGGGCTAACATGGTATTTGAACTGGAGCTGCCAATGTATTATTCAATAAGGAACAGTGAGCTTGACGTGGTACTTTCTCACTCTCATCAGTAACGAGTAGCATGGGTAACTGCCTCATCTGCCTGTGCCTAGAAATAGTCCTGTTCTCTCTATGGGGTATATGCAATACACTCCATTAAAGAGGACCTGAACTCCAAACTTCCTCTTTGCTCTAAAACATAAGAAACAGCATAATAGCCTTTACAGGAAATTATTTATTTGTTGCAGCTGCTACAAATTCTGCAATAAATCTGCAGTGTGTCTACTTCCTGCTTTCATTGAAGCAGACATAGGGTTAGCATCCTGTTTTTACAAGGTAGCTGCTCTGCCGAGGACTGCACAGATTCCTGAGCTGACACAGCTGAGCAATCAAATTACAGTTGTGATTAGTCAGAGAGGAGGGGGAATTAGGCAAAACTATCTAAATACATACAGGGTGGATTCATCTGTGTGTTCCTTATGTCCTGTGCAAGAGTTCAGGTGACAAATGTTATGCGTAAAGTTTTACTGCATGATGAGTAGGGCAGAATGCATTGCATGTAATGTATTGCATTCTGCTCTACTTATCAAGCAGTCAAAATGTTTGCACATAATTCTGCTTAACAAGGTTTATTGCATACAACCCTATGTGTGGAGTTGTTTTTATTTCCTCCCACCGCTCAAGGATGTGGAAGGTAAAATGGCATCCCCACCAAATTGGGCTCAGAGTATGATAAAGACATAAGATTGTCTGAAGCATGAACTTTTTGATGCACTCTGTAAAGCATTATTATAGGCGCTCCCTGCTCAGCTATGTTTAGTGTTTGATGCTATTTTTTGGCCTGAGGAAGTGGGCTCAGATCCACGAAACGCGTTGCCAGTGCATAATAAATTTAATTTCTATATGAAGTTGTCTTTATTGAGGCAAGCCACATCCTTTTTCGACTTTTAGTTGTTTTTAACCTAATTTTATATACCTCTGGGAGTCTCTTTATTCCCCCAAAGCAATATAGAAAATGTCTTACCACAATCATCTGCAGTGGAAAAATATCATTGGTATTTCTATGCCCATTGTTTAATATTTGCAGTGAACAGAACTTCACTTTCCTTTATATCCCTACAATTCCCACTTAGAAAACAATGCCCATCAGGTGACCCGTTTCATATGCCAAATGACTTCATCCCAGTGATCGTGGTGATTCATGCGGTCCTTCCACACCGCACAGCCAGGCAGGTGACACCACTTACCCTGTTTAGCTTTGCTGCTTCCTGTATCCTCTGCCCACTCACTGCACAATAATTCAGCATCATTTCTTTGTTTCATTCAGCCAAGATCTCGGCTGTAAGCTAAAAATACATGGCTCCTCTTGACACATCACCACAGATCAATAGAAAATAGCTGCGAGTTTAGACTGAATTATATTGCTGGGGAAGATGTTTCCTTTGACTGTTCTCTAGAATGTTTATAACTGCTTTAACAGCATATTAAACAGGTGCAGGAGTGATTTACACAGCACATTACAGTGCATAAGTGTTCTCCTTACTGTATTGCTGCTTGGGAACAAAATAATAATGCAGTGTATTTACTGAATGAAGTACAAAATAGCCATTGTTTTACCCTCAAAGCTCATAAAGTTCCTGACAGCTACATTAGCATTACAGTGTTTTTACGAGTCACAGATCCCTGCTGATGTCAGTCAGTATAGACACTTTCCTAAGCAAGAGACAGAGGCATGTGACATTGCGATGGATTGCACAATTAGAGTCTTCCGGTAATGCGCATGTCGCAAAGCACGGTACCTTTTTAGCAGCTCATTTGTAACACGGGTGTAATGTGCACATTGCCCACTAGCGCACACCTCACCTAGCATCATTACGATTGAACTTGATGCACCGCAGTGTCAATGTGACAATATGACTGGACTCACTGTGAGACCATTGCAGTGAATTGCTGTGCGATTATAACTTATGTTATAGCGCACCGCAGTGCACATGGAGTAAATGTATCCTACGCATCGCTGGAACTGATACACTTGGGTGCCAGCCGGCCAAGGCCTAGGCCTATGTGGCCTTGCCAGAAATCCATCCCTTGGTAGAAGTGATTAGGCAGAGGTAAATGAAAAAGGTGAAATTAAGGAGAATAAAAAGAGAAGAGGTAGAATAGATGGAAGTGGCAGAGCTACTTCCTTTCCCCATGAGCGTTTCACTTGACCTACAATATTATAGGTTACATGTAATAAATAGGGGTATACTGGGTATTTTGCAGGGGCGTGGCAATAGGGGTTGCAGAGGTTGCGACCGCATTGGGGCCCTTGGGCTAGAGAGGCCCCAAAGGGCCCTCCCCTAACTTCAGTATTAGCTCTCTATTGGTCCTGTGTTCCTAATATTCACTTCTATAGATACTTTGATAGTGGTAATCATAAGCAAACTGTCCCCCATCTTGCACCTCTGACACTGAAGTTGCCATTGGCAGGTTTTGGTGTGCCGTATCAATTGTTATGTATAGAGTGCTTGGGGGGCCCCATTGTAAAGCCACTGGTACTTTGGAACCTAGCAGTGCTCTATGACCATCAGAATGCCCTACTGCCTTTAACAAAAGAGTATCTCCACTCTGTGCCTGCAGTAACTGCAAAATGAACTCTCTGTGGGACGAGATAACTTGTACATTTTTACCTTGCATCATTGCAATTATTAAGAGGTTTGACAGGATTATTCCTATAATCTATATGCAGATCTTTGTCTCACACCCTTTTGTGAGGTAACTCAGAGTGAGTAATCCACTCCTTTTTACGTCTAACTCCAAAGCAATAGTATGACTTGTTCTGTAGCACTGTACAATAAACAATTAACAGACAGGGCAAATAGGGATAAAGCAAAACGCACGCATTTGTACTGTAGGTGTTTGTCCTTTTAATCTGCACACTCTGAGAATTGTGTCATCTTATCTTCTCCCACTCCACTGACCACATTATTCCCTGCCATTCCTACAGGAAGAGGGTTGAGTGGCAGGTTGGCCACACCCCTCCCATATCCTGTCTGGGATGGGTGGTGTGCTGTATCTCGGAAACACCTTCAATTTCAAAAACAAAGTGGCTCAGTGTGGAAATGAAAGATATTTTAGAGGGTTTTTTTTTTCATAAACATCTTATGTTGTAAGAGAATTTAGAGGAGGAGGAAGCGTAATAGTATATTTTCTGTGTGGAGGCTTGTCTGAACGAACATTGGGGCAGCACTCCTCTTTGGATGGCGTGCTCAGCCACTCCCTCTACTTTAAAGGAAACTGGAGGTGAGAGGGATATGGAGGCTGCCACATTTATTTCCTTTTAAACAATACCAATTTCCTGGTAATCCTCCTGATCCTGTGTCTCTAATACTTTTAACCATAGACGTGAACAAGCATGCAGCAGATCAGGTACTCTGACTCAGCTGATTCAGGTTTTACTGGATGACCCATATGCTTCTTCCAGGGTTTTGACTCAGACACTACTTATGCCAGAAGATCAACAGAGCTGCCAGTCAACTGGCATTGCTTACAAGAAAATAATTATGGTAGCCTCCATATCACTCTCATCTCGGCAGTGGCGTAGCTGTGGGCCCCGATGCAATTTTTACAATGGGGTCCCCCGAACATTCTATACATAACAATTGATATAGTGCACCAAAACCTGCCAATGGCAACTACAGTGTCACAGGTGCAAGAAGGGGATGGGGAACAGTTTGTTAATGATTACCACTATTCAAAGTATCTATAGAAGTGATTATTATGAGCACAGGACCAATAAAGAGGTAATATTGTAGTTGAGGGAGGGCCCTTTGGGGCCTCTCTGGCCCAAGGGCCCCGATGTGGTTGCAACCTCTGCAACCCCTATTGCAATGCCCCTGCATCTCGGGTTCCCTTTAAGTATATCAAAACATCAATTACTTGCATGCAAACACTTCTCAAATGTAAAAACATAGAGGGTATTTAAAATTATAAGATGTAAATGTGTCAACTATATTGTAGAGATATTGCATCACTGCTGGACATTATACCATCCTACCGGGTGCACAGCCAGTTTCAGCATTAGCACAAGGTTTTACATGTTAGTAGTTCTACAGTTCATGCATACAATTCATATGCAGAGACATTAATACTCACTATTAAACAAACACAATTATAAGACAAGTGGCTGGGAGAATGATCTAAACTGTAGAGTAAGCTCTTTTGGTCGTGGGTGGGATAAAACCAATCACTAGATTGTCAGCTCCTGAAAGCAGATGTTCTATTGTGCTCCCGAGTGCCAGCCTACAATGTGGCATAAATTCTGAAAGCCCGAGGAGCACAAAGAGAATCATTTCACATTTGTCTCGTTCCATGATCCTTTCATCTCACCATACAGTTTTAAGTCTATATATAGTAACAAAAACACGCCACACGCATTCAAAACAAACACTAAACCTAGAAGTTAACCTAGAAGGTTTGCAGACAAAAAAGGAGAAAAAATAATTAATTCTGATGAATTATGTATGAGGGCTTTCAGCATTTCATCTCGCTGTTCAGGTAAAACTGTCATACTGTCTGAGTTATTGATTTTCCTGTACACTGTAAAATCACATTTGGAATTTTTCAATACTATGTCTAAAATAATGACTAGCGCTGGTCAGTCAGAAATGAGGAAATCGACCAGATGCAAAAACAAAGTTCTATTATGTTGATCTGAACCTGACCTCATAATGGTGTAATTAATTAACCATTACATTTATATAACACTGGAAGGCAGCTAGATGCCCTTAGAACTAGCAGGGTCATTTAATTCATTTACTGCCTAGAAAATGGCAGCTGAATGGTTTGCAGTTATAATATAAACTCGGCTTTACTTTTCTTAACTTTCAATTAAAATGCATGCACGCTGTAAGCACACTGCCAGTCTAGATCTTTTTGTTTTTATGAATTAAATGTAGTAGGTGTGTGTTCGGCTAAGGCTGATTCAATCAACAAACATTCTAAAATTAAATTCTGTTGGCATACAACTGAAAACTCATTAGAATAAACTGTTAAGGACACCACATCTCCAGGCACAAGTAATCGTCTGGCATATCAGCACGTTTTTGGCCTATACATAACAAATGGTTCGTGAATTCCTTACAACTCGCTCCCAGTGATGTAGCTAAAACAACAAAAACATTTGTAAAGCTCTTTTCTCCCACAGGACTCAAAACGCATATACTTGCCTCAGATCAGTACATAGTTGCAGTTTGGAATGTGTAACAGGGCACAAGGGAAACAGTTATGTGATCATAAATGCCAGGCTACACATGTGGATTTTCAGTTTTGATTTAAACACCTCCAGGGTTGGAGCTTTCTTGACTGGGTGTGGCAAGGAGTTCCAAAGGTTAGAGGCAGCATTACAGGAGGCTCCAAAGATTTTAAGGTGGACTGTGAGAGTGGTCAGCTAAAGAGCTATGGACCCCAGTGAAGTCTTACTTTGGGCCCCCTGAAGCACTCTATACAACTGATATGGGGCACTAAAACCTGCCAAGGAGAGCATCACAGAGGTTTAAACAGGAGAAGAGAACAGTTTGTTAAAGATGACCACTGATCAAAGCATATACAGAGGTGATGATCACCAGCAGGGTACCAGTGAAAAGCTAATACAGGGGTTGAAGGTGTGATCCTGGTATCTGAGGTTGCAGCAGGCTCACTCCACCACCCATTAACCTAATCTGGTGGATCTTTGCAATTTGCCAGTTTGGAGTTGCATAGTTCAGCATTGTAAATTAGCTCAATGCCCGGAATGCACATATTTATATGTCAAAGTATTCAAGTGTTACTTTTTGTGTAAACTGAGCTTTGTATTCAAATTTTTATACCATAATTATTAGTAATTAAATATTAGGTCTGGTTTCAGGTTCAGTGAGCAGGGCTGCTGCCCACATTCCACCATCTTACCAATCAGACTGGACAGTTGCATACGGAGTCTCTCTAATGAGATGGCAGCCTATAACACAGACAGGCTGTGTGGTGCATAAAGTATGCGGTGTCTGGGCTCCAAATTAGTAATTTATTTGACATGGATTAATAAATAAGCTTCCACACAGACAATAGAAAGCTCTAGAACTGAATGCCTACACCTCTATCAGAAAAATTGTCTCAGTAGAGCACAAGGAGGGTGAGGGTCAAGCATTCTTCAGTTGGCTAATATTACTACATCGATGCACAAAGGATGAGTAGATGCAGGGAAGGTGGTGGGAAAATACAGTATTTAAAATCAGGTTTTAAATAGAGCTAAATGCCTTGTTATTTCTTTCTTTTTTCATTTTTAAAGTATTTTCTGTACAGCACCTCACAAATGGGACAAAGAACAAGCAGACTGTGAGCCACGACGTGCAGTAACAGGCTGGATTATTTGATACATTTAACAATGCAAATTGGGGTGAAGAAAGATTACAGTATACACTGGGAAAACATTGACTAAATCACTTATAAATGATGATGTAAAAATATGCCATTTAATTCATGAAGTTACAGTTTAATGAATAACGTTCATCTTTTTCTAATGCCCTCCTGCCCCAGAGAATTATTCTTAATATTATTGATTTACTAGTATATTCCGTGGCACTGTACAAAGTAAGAAACAAACACGAGGAACATAATAATACAGACAATGGTATACACCAATATACATAATACAGTATTGTTACAAAATACAGAATTGTTACAAAATACAGATTTGGTAATCACAGAGACAAAAGTAACATGAATAAAATGTGTAAGAAATTCCAAGACACAAGAGGGTGTGAGAGCCCTGCCCTTGCGAGCTTACAAACTAGGAATGGGGGGGGGGGGGGGGGGGGACAAGAGGTGGGGTAGTATACAATATATACTTGAAGGCAGTGCATTTTTAGGTTATCTAGTAAGAAGAATACAGCTTGGCCAGAGGTTAAAGGGGTACTCAGGTACTCTTTAATTGTTTTCAAACAGAGGTGAGCAGTGCAGGTGGGGTTCCAAGTGCTCATACCACCTGGGAACCCCACTAGCAAGCTACACCTCAAAGGGGTGAAGGTGCCCTCACCACCAGGGAGACCACTCACACCTACTAACTCCCAGGATCCAAAGACATAACAACAAAAGTGGTTTAGGTGATACCTTTAATGACTAACTGTACAAGATTCCTTTACAAGCTTTTGAAACTTTAAGTTTCTTCGTCAGGCATGTTTCAGAGCTGGATAGTCATTAAAAGTATCACCTAAACAACTTTTGCTGTTATGTCTTCGGATTCTCTCCATGTCTAATACCGGACCTAACGCAACTAACTCCCAGGCAGCAACTGGCTATTTAAATGAACTGCAGGATAAGCCTGTCACCAACTTAAAGGCACAGCAAGTGTACCTACACCTGCAGTATCAGATCTAGCAAGGAAGAGACACGTTTAATTGTTTGCGACCTTGTGATGTTTTTTTCAGCTATTGTATAACATCATGCCTGAGGAAGACAAATGCGTATTTTTGAAAGCATGCCTTGGTTAATATATTTAGTTGGCTAATCAAAGGTATCACCTACAATAGCTATCATTTCACTTTCTTCTATTCTCTAAAGCTAATAACAAATAGCCAGCCCAGTAATTCTCAACACTCAGCAACTGTGATAAGAATATTAATAAAAGCATTGAGTAGAATAAGATTTTACAGAGCTAGTAATATGTCAATAATGCTCAGTAAGTAAACGTGATCTGACATTCACAACTACATGTAATAATTTGTTGCTGTCCTTTTAACTTATCTTCATATGCTCCCAGGTTTTCCGGCGTCGCTCCTGTACTCTGTTACAGACAATTCTTCTCATCAATTCACCTGGAAGTCCCTTGGTCCTCAACGGGCATTCCTGTACTGAGCATGCACAAACCACGCATGCCCATTAAAAGGAATCGCTCATGCACTAAAGTAAGAAGCCTTGTATAAGTGGTTACCTATAATGGGCATCCACAGTTTGTGAACTTGTGCATGCTCAGTACAGGTATGTTCGTTTGTCTGTGCTGCAGAAGTGGGTCTGAAAACCAACGGACTTCTCGTCTGTTCTGGTTAGTATAGTGAACAATGGGAAATGGAAGTGACACTGGATCACACCAGGAGCATAGGAAAATAAGTTAACCTAAAGTGGATGGCACTATTTTATTAGATTTAAACTTGAACTGCCATTTCGAGTACCCTTAAGCTCTTCACTGTTAATGCGTTTTTTGCTGAGTAGCGACACTTCTCAGAACAAAATAGTTCAGAATTATGGCATAGGATACCATTGTTATGTAGATGACATACAACTGTATCTGTCCTTCAAGCCTGGCACCCAAGACCCATCAGCATCCATAAATGTCTAGTGGAATTACAAAACTGGATGAACACCAGCTGGTTGAGGCTGAACTCTGACAAAACGGATGTGTTGGTGGTAGGTGGTCCACACATGATGGATAAAGTTCAAAACTCTTCCCACTTCAAACTAGCATTTGGAGGAGATACGGTATAGTACGAAACCTCGGTGTAAACCTGGATGGAAAGCTAACACTCAGTCAGCAGGTATTGGCTGTTGTCAAGTCCACGTTTTTTCCATCTGAGAAATATAGCAAGAATTAAACACCTTATCCCAGCTGAAGACCTACCTACTCTAGTTCATGCATTTGTATCCTCCCGCCTAGACTACTGCAATGCCCTGTTCGTCGGATCCCCAGATAAGGTTCTGCCCCCCTTACAACTAGCACAGAATGCAGCCTCCTATCCAATGCCCCCCGCAGCTCGCACATCACCCCAGTACTGCAAACTCTTCACTGGTTGCCAGTAAAATGGAGACTTCAATTTAGGATCTCCCTGCTGACATTCAAGGTTCTAAACCACATGGGACCCAAGTACATAGCAGATCTGTTGGAATTATATGTCCCTCCATGCATCCCTCGCTCTGCCAAGAAGATTACTCTGGTGATGGTTATTCCCAGGATCCACTTAAAAACATTTGGTGCTCGGGCCTTTTCCTATGCAGCCACTACTCTATGGAACTTGCTTCCACAGTCAGTGCAAGAGGCTCCTTCTCTGGACAGCTTTAAGAAAAGGCTAAAAACTCACCTCTTTTCCCGAGCCTTTGAGACTGCATAATTGAAGGTCACTGTGCTTTGAGTCCCCAGGGAGAAAAGCCCTATAAAAATATTACTGTATTATTATTAATTCCTTGAACAATGAGCAGCATAGTTATAAAGTGTCCAATTGTGGGATTTTTTTTAAATTAATTTTAGATGATGTAGAATGAGTTTAGAATATCTTTTGAATTTATATTCTTTTCTCATCTCTGAGAATTTCAATCACTTGTTCAGACAGTAACGCCTGGTATACACACTCAATTTTGATTGGTCAATGATTGCCGATTTTATCACCTCCATGTAGTAGGTAAGTTCTAATATTACTGGACAGTGGTAAAATTAGCGGGGGTGTATACCAGGCTTAAACTGTACCCGAGCTGAAGCTTATACAAAAATCACTAAGTAGAGGGAAGCCTTTGGATCCTGCAGAGGTTTCCTAAGTCCTCCTGGACTCCCAAAATAAATTCGACAAGAGTGTATGGCTGCACCTGCACAGTAAGCGGGAACCACTTGTGCATGAAGAGGATCGTGGGCTGGATTTCCGAGGGTCCCAGCGAGCGGAGGTAGGAGCTTCGAGGACATGGAAAGCTTCTGGAGAACCCAGAGGCTCCCCTCTACTTAGGTAAGTATCTGTTTATTTAAGGAGATTTCAGCGTTTACTTTAATTATGTGAAGTATGGTCCATTGTTAGTTGAGGAGCAGAAATGCAGAGATCAAACCAACAATGATACTTTTAATGACTAAAGGTGCGTACACACGCACTACAGCAGCCAACGACGGGTCCGGATCATTCAGGAACAGCCTTATCAGTCCGCCGACAGTGCATACACACGCACTACAGTTTGCTGAAAACCCGCCCAGCGGGAGGTGCCGACGGACCCGTCGTTGGCTGCTGTAGTGCGTGTCTACGCACCTTAACTGTACATGGTTTATTGCAAGCTTTCAAAATGTTAAGTTTCTTGTTCAGGCATTATACAGAACTAGATCAGAACCTTATGTACGGTTCTGACCCAGTTCTGTATAATGCCTAAAGAAGAAACTTAACATTTCAAAAGCTTGCAACAAACCATGTAAGGTAATTAAAGGTATTACCGGAATAATCGTTTGTTGTTTGATGTCTACATTTCTACTTTAAGACTCAACTATTAAGATATTTTTGTAGTGTGGAGAAGGGTTAGAATCTCTGAGTAAATTTTATTTTAGTCTGTTATTTCCTGTTCACAAGACTACCATTTCTCATATTGAAGCTACAAAGCTCTAAGGAGGACCTAAGGACCAGAAATTAGGAGGAAACATCTTGCCAATAGGGACACAGGTTTGATCAATCCAGTCATTATTGTAATTTCCCATTCTGATGCATGAAAAGTTCTGAGGAGCAGCTAGATCTTATCCTTATGGCCAACTACTCACAGTGATCTATTTTTTATATTTTGTATCCTGAAGGAGGCTGGGCTGTATCCTCTTATCTTACTGCCCTTTAATATTTACGTGGAGTTCAAGGAACCTTGGTAATGATTTTCTAAATGTCAATCTGTGTTTGAACCAAACAACCAGTTGTGCAGTAAAGTTCTCCATATATTATCCCCCCTGCATATTGGAAGTAAACATAGGTTCCGTCATGCAATCCACTTCTCCTTTGGTAAATCTCCGCAAGAAGCCATATGTATTATGAGTCACTTCCCTTTCGCACAGAATAGATTTACATGGGTTCCATAGGAAGCTCTGGGTTAAACACTGCATATGTACTTTGCGCAAACTCAGCAAGTTCAACTTTCCAGTTCTAAGGTTATCATGGATAGAAAATAAGGAAGCAAAACAACAGCTCTCCTAAGTATGTTTTCAGATTAGGTAATCGCAATGGTATCGCTTATGAACATTTCCATTGTTTTATAGCTCTGTGTGTTATCACAAGCCACACATTCCTCTGAGTACAACAGTAAAAGCTGAAGCTATTTTGTAAACAGGCATTCCTCAGTGGAAAATATCATACAGCCCTGTGCACCTCAACTATGTTACCTGCATGGCCTGGGGTCATTTTGAATGACTGCATTTGATAGCTGGTGTTTGTGTTGTAATAGTTGTGGGAGAAACATTTGTCATCACCAAACAGTCTTAGCACAAAGCCAAATGAAACAAAAGAATGATTACACTGCAAGCTAAAAATGTTATAAGCATTCAGTGAAACAATGCCTGCAAAGCTGTTGGGGGAGATTTTAAGCAACTGTATTTAGTTCTTGCTAAAATGATTTATGCTAAAGTCTGTGTGTGTGCTTTAGTTGGCAGTGCAATGCCACATACACATCTTAATTATCTGCTGCCCAGGATGATCTTCAGAGAGTGTGTCTAGCAGATATTGTGTTCAGTTCCCAAGAGAGCAGTATGCATTGGAGAGGGGTGACGTCAGGGCCAGCACTACCATTAATGCAGGTGGGCAATTGCCCCAGGACCCCTGAGCACTGTGTGACCTGACAGGTCTCCCCCCAACTTTCTGGGTGCCCTGCATGGTTGAGTACAGCATTGCAAGTCACCTGTTCCAACACGCTGCTCCGTGCATGCTCTCAATACCCTTTATTAGGTGCCCTTCACAAATTCCACCCTATGTAATAACCTGCCCACGAGTCACTGAGAAGATACGGACATGAAGACAACAACACATGGACTAATGACTAACATGTGAGTTGCTACACTAATTGGAGGCCCTGGGGCAATTGCCTAGTTTGACGCTAAGGAAGCGCTGGCCCTGCGTTCAAGAAAAATCCAGTCTAGATCTGATGGATCTCCATTGGTCTACAGTGTTCTCCAGTTATGGAGGACATTAATAAATCATCCTCAATTAATTATTGTATTATTGGGGCAGACTCACTAAACAGTGGTGAAACTATGGTACTGATTCATAAAACTTTACAGTGTGCAGACATGGTACTTAAAGTTTACCGGGCCTTATGCAAACTGTACACAAATAGTGTAACTGCCACAATACGCATAACGTATAAATTGCTTGTATAATCTGCCTTATTGGCTGATCGGTCATTTTATGTTGCATTTGCTAAACCTTATGTGCACTGTCTGCACACCATAAAGTATAGTGAATCAGTGCCAATTGTGTTTGCTAAACCTTGTGTGCACTATCTGCACACCATAAAGTATAGTGAATCAGTGCCAACTGTGCTTGACAAACCTCATGTGCACTATCTGCACACCATAAAGTATAGTAAATCAGTGCCAATTGTGCTTGCTAAACCCTATGTGCACTGTCTGCACACCATAAAGTATAGCGAATTGCTTGCTAAACCTTATGTGCACTGTCTGCACACCATAAAGTATAGCGAATCAGTGCCAATTGTGCTTGATAAACCTTATGTGCACTGTCTGCACACCATGGGCTTGATTCACAAAGCGGTGCTAACCTACTTAGGACGTCTAAAGTCTTTAGACATGCTAACCAGGTTGCTAAGTAGGTTAGCACCGGATTTCTCAATCAGATTGCGCGCTAACTTTGCGTGCATAACGTTTTACGCACAAAAAGCTTTACACGCAAAAAGCTTGTTTAGACGTGTTAAGGGGGTTTTCACAGGCGTGCTAACAGTTAGCACCGCTTTGTGAATCAAGCCCCATAAAGTATAGCGAATCAGTGCCAATTGTGCTTGCTAAACCTTATGTGCACTGTCTGCACACCATAAAGTATAGTGAATAAGTGCCAATTGTGCTTGCTAAACCTTATGTGCACTGTCTGCACACTATAAAGTATAGTGAATAAGTGCCAATTGTGCTTGCTAAACCTTATGTGCACTGTCTGCACACCATAAAGTATAGTTAATCAGTGCCTGACTTGATGTCCACACTTGTTTTATGGCCCTTGTAAGATGGCCCGCAAGGCTGTGACGGCCACCAAGGGAAAGGATGTGAACAGTGGGGGCCCATCAAAGGTTTGTGGGGGGGGCATGATTTGTAGTTACACCACTGATTAGATGGCAAAGATTTGCAGCTCCCACCTGGTCACACAAGAACACAGTGATGACTGCTGAAAAGCTACTGACCCTGGGATATTTTAGTTGCATACCGTGGATTGTGTACAGACTCTAAATAAACTAGAAACTTTAGTAAAATGGTCTATATATTACATTCAGAGTGTAAGACGCTAATCTGCAATAACAAAATAAATGATGGGAGGAAAAAGAAAAGAAAAAAGGTTAAAAATGGTAGTAAAATAAAGTGAGCGAAAAAAAGAGAAAATCCCAAAAGAATAATGGATAAGATGCTATGATACAGAACAAATGCGGTATATGTGTACACCATATGCAATGCAGATAATGAAACGTTATCATGGGGCCGCAGTGCAGAAAAGACATCAATCAAATTATTCAGTTAAACTAACAAACACACGTCCCAGGTCACATTTCTAAAAGGAAACATATAGGAGATCATGTGGAGACCTGGAGGGTATACTGTGCATAAAATTACCATCTGTGTCTGTATCTTGTCTCTGTTTTCTGTTGAGCCTGGAGATGTGCTGCATACCCATACACTTTCATTTATTCACTCTGCTGGTGCAGAATGAAATGCATAGCTACAAGTTTGTTGGTATCCATCGGTTCACTTTCTCTTGATGTTTCAGCGCTGTTATTGTCTCTTTCATGCTGTTATTGCCTTTATCAGACTTTAGTAAACAGCATGTGTCATTATCATTTTCATTATATATTTATATAGTACTGAAACATTTTCTGCAGTGCTTAAATCTTACTTCAAACAATTCATGTTGATGTGTCGCTGTACCTCAAATACATTCCACAGTCATAACCTAAAGCCTTGTGCACACACTAGTTGGGTCTCAGTCAAAGTAGCCATCTCTACTGACAACCTAGCATGTGTCTGGCAACCCCCGTCAGAGAGATATATGAACTGCCGCATCATCTCATCTGAGCACTGGCTGTGTCCATTGCTCTCCCGGTTTTCCCCTCCCACTCCATGCTGCTTAATTGTGTGATGTGCGCCAACTGTTGCAAAAGAACATGTTGCTAGCCGTTAGGGTAGCGATACCTCTTGTACAGAACTCAGCCCTTGGGATCCACTCCTGAACCCTGTGGGTGGCAGTAATTCTGTACACACCTTAGTACTTTTGATGTTTTTTAAAGCAGTTTTTCTCAAGCCAGCTATATGGATTCTCCAAAGTTGGAACACTTATTACCCCACCTGTACTGAATACAGTCTTTTCAGTACATATGCTGTAATGGGAATATAGCGTTGCACACAATGAACATATACATTGAAAATTGTAACAAAAACACAATTGCACATTAGGACAAACAGTCCAGTGTTATCTAAACAACTGGATTTCTTCAATAAGTGTCCATCAATATGGGAAGTCTTCATATACATCGCTTTCCATCAATTAGCCTAAGGGGTCAAAGATAGCAATATCTGTATCACATCTGACTGGTTAGACACTTACCAAGTATTACTTGGGCCATAAGAATATGAGGGTCAACTGGGCATGTGGGACCTTTGGCCTTTTTCATCTTATAAAAAAACATATTTGCTCCCATATTGTAAAGCTGTAAGAACATTTTATGACATTTTTTTTAGTGAAGCACATGTTTAGACGTTTTAGACGTACAATTATTGTAATCTGTAACAACTTGGATTTAGTTGCATCTCTGTGAGAAAACGCAGAAAAGCCACCGCAAGTACTCAAAGTAGGGCGGCTGATTCCGCGTTCAACATGGCAGCTTGCGCGCATGGGCCTGTATCCACTAGCCTGACAGAGCGTGGAGAAGCCGCAGCATGCCCAGTGGACAAGGCGGCGGATTCCACGTCCGACGCGGCGGTTTGCACGCATGAGCTTACCACTAGCAGTGTGGATGACTGCGGGGAAGCCACCGCATGCTCTGACAGCGGTGCGGCTGGCTCCGCGTTCAAACCAACAGATGCATTACAACACATGTCTGGTGTGGCTGGGACTGATAGTCCACACAGGTTCAGAAGGACGCGCGCGCGCGGAGAGGCAGAGCCTTTATGGCAGTCAGAAGGGTGACAGCTGATCCAGCCGATCAGCTGACAATTCTATCAGGTTTCATTGGTCCAGCACTTAGGGGAGGCGCTGGAGAGCACTTGTGTATATATACTGGGTGCTGGTCATTTCTCTGGTGTCTGGCATTGCGATCACTACGTGGTAGCACTCAGACCTTGTCAGTATCTGTGATATCATCTGTGTTATTATCTAGACCAGTTACAAGGTGTTGATGATCAAGGACCTCACACCTCAGTCTAGGGAAAGCTATATGTGCTAGCTCTCAGACCTTAGCTAGATCCGACAGTGTGCCAGAATTGGCTGGAGCTGGGAATCCACACTGAGTCAGATTCTTGATAGCTTAAAGTACTAATTGCATTGTTTATCTGTTATGACCTTCTGCTTTCCTGACTACTCTTCCGATCTCTGATTAGGTACTTCGCTATATCTGATACTCTGTTGCCGTTCTCTGCTTGTCTTAGGATTCCGCATCTGTCTCCTGTCTTTGTCCCTGATCTGTCTGTCTGTTGCCGACCTGGCTTGTCCGACCTCGAGAGCTATCTCTTCAGCCAAGAGATAGCTCACAGACCTGTGGGTGACACTCCTCCTGGTGTCACTCACACTTGTCCTTCCTACTCCTAGCCTGACCCCTCCCTCGGGAGAGTCTCAGGCTTACGGAAGGAACGTGTTTCTGTGCAGTACTCCTTACTGCTGTGCGCCTGCTCCACAGGTGCAGTCCTCAAAGTATTCCTGTTGCACTATACACTCTTATTACCCAGGTGTCCAGAGGTTAGAGATATATCTGATTATCGGTGATACTGCAGATCATCAATAATCGGGTATATATCTGTATTCTCGGTGATACTGCAGATCACCGGTAATCAGACCCTCTCTGCGTTACACCGATCGTTACAATCTCAATGGCCATTCCTAATCCTGAAATCTAGTGTACAGGTGTACACCAACGCTCTCCTTGTTCCTCTTAGTTATATTGCCATACTATGATGCCTACATTTCCTTAAAGGAACCTTTTTTAAGGGATCCCCTTACTGAAACTACAATGACTTGAACAGCATGTCTGTGTAGCAAATGTTCAGAAATCTCAGCCCAAATTGTAAAATTTGTTTGGAGTAATAAAACTTGCAATGCAAATGTATATATAGCTTTATTATCC
This sequence comes from Hyperolius riggenbachi, assembly GCF_040937935.1. Classification (NCBI taxonomy): domain Eukaryota; kingdom Metazoa; phylum Chordata; class Amphibia; order Anura; family Hyperoliidae; genus Hyperolius; species Hyperolius riggenbachi. Next base: position 324,502,039 of record NC_090648.1, read on the forward strand.
TTCCTTCAATGAGCTACAATGCTCTTACAAGGTTTACAATAAAAATTAACTTTTAGTGAAAGCAATAAAACCATAAACAAGATAAACAACATTGCCTAGGAAAAGAAACTGGCGCCAAATACCCTAGTAATTATTAAAACGTATTAGATAATATAAGATTAAGAATTAAAAACAGATACTGGTGGCCTCCAGAATGACAAAAGTTCCAGGAGATATTTAATACGTCAAAAATCCAGGCTTAGGTACACAGGTATAACTGAATATATGCAATATGATGTCAATTCTGGTGTAAAAGGATCATAGTGTGAAGAACCTACCTCTATGGTACCCTAGGAAGTGTCAATAAACACACTATGGTGTTCCACAGCCATTCCAAAGCTGGGATCACACCATTAATCTGCTGTATACAGGTCTCACGCCACTGAATAACAGCTTTTGGAACATATAACAGGTTATAATAAAGTCAAAGATCTTTCTTGTAGCGTACCCATTGTGACCAGGCGTAGAAGGAATTCATGGCACCTGGCAGATGTTTCAAGTTCACCAATAAATTATCGCAAAGATGGTTTGAAAGAGATAGAGATTTGCATCAATAAATTAACTATCGCAGAAATTTTTTTTTATCTATAAGCGCAGGCTTGACTGCTGCCTTTCTTAACCACTTTACCCCCGCGCGTACGTATTTCTCCGCCCCTTTTTCCATCCTTTAAAAACCAGGGACGGAGAAACACGTACTTTCCGCGTTCCCGACGCTGCCAGCGCTCCCGCTCGTAAACACGCCGCCCGCCGCTAGTAAAACCGCCGCCGCCCGCTCGCCCAGAGATCAATAAACGGGAAAATCCATTCCCGTTCGTTGATCTAAGCCCCGCAATGATCAGCTGCTCTCCTATGGGCAGCGCGATCATTGTGAGAAAAAACTCACGTGTCCAGCCTCCTTATTCTTCCTCCAAGCTTCCGGAAGGAAGCTTGGAGGTCGCATTAAAACAAAAAGTTACTGTGGCCATCTTGTGGCCAAATAGTAAACTACACCCTACACATTTTTCACATACAAATAAATGACTTTTACACATAAAATTAACTCATTACCTCCCACACTCCCCATTTTTTTTTTTTTGTAATTAAAAAAAAATTAAAAAATTTACAATTAAAAAAAATACATAAATAGTTACCTTAGGGACTGAACTTTTTAAATATTTATGTCAAGAGGGTATAACACTGTTACTTTATAAACTATGGGCTTGTAATTAGGGATGGACGCAAAACTGAAAAAAATGCACCTTTATTTCCAAATAAAATATTGGCGCCAAACATTGTGATAGGGACATAATTTAAATGGTTTTATAACCGGGACAAAAGGGCAAATACGTTTCATGGGTTTTAATTACAGTAGCATGCATTATTTAAAAACTATAATGGCCGAAAACTGAAAAATAATTATTTTTTTCCCCACATTTTTCCAATTTTCCCATTAAAACACATTTAGAAAAAAATAATTCTTGGCATAATGTCCCACCTAAAGAAAGCCTAATTGGTGGCGAAAAAAACAAGATATAGTTCATTTCATTGCGATAAGTAATAATAAAGTTATAGACGAATGAATGGAAGGAGCGCTGAAAGGTGAAAATTGCTCTGGTGCTCAGGGGGTAAAACCCCTCAGTGGTGAAGTGGTTAAAGAGGAACTCCAGCCTAAACAAACATACTGTCATTAAGTTACATTAGTTATGTTAATTAAAATAGATACGGTAGGTAATATAATCTCTTACCCACACTGTTTTAAAAGAACAGGCAAATGTTTGATTTCATGAAGGCAGCCATCTTTTTGGTTGAAAGGAGGTGACAGGGAGCATGAGACACAGTTCCAACTGTCCTGTGTCCTGAGCACCTCTCCCAGTTGCTAGGCAACGTGAATAACAACATAGGAAATCCTATCATGTTCTTCACAGCATCAGGGAAGAAAAGCCTGGGCTTGTTTTCTTCGATGGGTGGAGCTTAGCTAAAAATGCAGCTAAAAATGATGCTTTGGTAAGAAAAAAAAAGTTCTGATGCTGTGAAACTGTTAAAGAAACACCAAGCCTTTTCAGTTCTGCTGAGTAGATTTTTAGTCCGGAGGTTCACTTTAAGAAATCATTCCAATGGAAAATGATCTACTCAACCACTTAAAGTGGACCCAAACTAAAAATACAAGATTTCAGAAATAAAATCTATTTTCTAAATTATAATGATAAATAGCAGCCTTTTTTCAGCTGCATGATGACAAATATAAAATATTTTACATTTATTGGAGAAACCCCTCCCTTCCTCTCATATTGCCGGCAAATAATCCGGCAAACTGGTGGAGTAGATGGTGTCCAGCAAAGGAGGAATTGCTAATGGTTGCCACCTGTATAACCCTAGTTATGCAAAGAGAAGGGTGAAAAGCATGCACTGAAATGCTCCTAGGCTTAAAGGAGTGTTTATTTATCTTTGTATGTGTCAGAGTGGTGCAACTAAATATTTTGAATTAAAAAAAATGTTTGGTTTGCGTCCGCTTTAACTGTCAGATTACTAAGACAATTCCCATTAACACTTTTCCTTCATACAATGTCAAAGTTAACATCTAAAATACATGAGGTATCTCCCCCTGCTTCGGGTCTTAGGTTTACTCAAGTACACTCAAAACTAGCATTGCCCATTTATAAAATTGGTTTTATACAGTTGGTAAGTTGAAAGCAATTTGAAACAAGATTTAACCTGTTATAATGTTTGTCACTCATGTTATTATCTCTGTCATCACCAATTTACCTGACACTTACAACATTTCATATGTCCTCTGCATTTTTGAGGGAACAATTTCTTCCTGTCTTAGACCATTTTTAACCTAGTTCGTTTTATTGCTTTCATCAAAAGTTATGTTTTAACATCCATTCTGTCAAAGCATGTTGTCATTCTATCAAGGCATGGTCCAATATTGAATCCATGTTCTCTTTCCCTCCTTTTGTTGCTTGTTCCATGCTTCTTCCTTCACTTGCAGTTCTCCCTCCTATCCCCCCTATGTCCCCATTCCTCCTACTTCTTCCTCTTCCTTTTTCACCCTCTTCTTTTTCCACTCATTTAGTCACTCCATTGCTTTTATATATACTGGTAATTGTCCAAGCGTTCACCTGATGCTTTTCTGATTTGCTCAGTTTACCATTATTGATTTATAAAGCATCAACCTATTCCATTCCACTGTACAAATTATGAAACACACATGAGGTACCTACCAATACAAACAATAATATACACAAAATATAGAAGTTGATACAGAATTGGTAGAAATCATTGAGGCACTGCATTCTTAGGTTATGTTTAGCAAGCAGCAAAACTTGGCCAGAGGTTGAAGGGTAATGGCCAAAGTTGGTACACATGCTTGCCTGTAAAAGTGAATTTTGAAGGAGTGCTTAAAGGACAACTAAAGCGAGAGGAATATGGATGTGGCCATATTTATTTCCTTTTAAGCAAGACCAGTTGCCTGCTGTACTGCTGATGCTTTGCTTCTAATACTTTTAGCCATCGAACCGTGAACAAGCATGCAGCAGATCAGGTGTTTCTGACATTATTTTCAAATCTGACAAGATTAGCTGCGTGCTTGTTTATTATATTATTCAGACACTACTGCAGCCAAATAGATCCGCAGGGCTGCCAGGCAATTGGTATTGTTTCAAAGGAAATAAATATGACAGCCTCCACATTCTGCTAACTTCAGTTCTCCTTTAAAGATTTCAAAAGTTTCAGAGTGACAGATGTGTCTTGGAAGGGAATTCCAGAGGAGGGGTGTTGCTCATGAGAAATCTTGTACACCTGAATGTGAGGAGGTGATTTTAGAAGAAAGAAAAAGGTTGTGTGCAAAGTGGAGATTGCAGTTGGGGTGGTATCTGGAACCTAGTGAAGAGATGTACGGGGGGAGGATTGGTTGGAGGGATGCCATTCTGTTAGTTGGTAGGCCACAAAGCAATATATTACAATAGTCTAGACTAGATAGTATAAGAGCATGCACTAACATTTTACTAATGTGATGCCCTGAGTGAAAAAGAGGCGGTTATGTGTTTGAGTTGGAGATGACAGGAGCTGGTTAGGGAGTGAATGTGAGGTATAAATGAGAGAAAGAAGTCAAATGTTACCCCTATGAAACATGCTTGGTGATGGACAGGAGCATGGAATGAGATATTTCCTCTGTCTGGTTTAGCTACCCTGGGCTCTGAAAACTATTTCTGGCTTTATCCAGTCCTTGTTGCAAGACTTTGAGAAGGTGTGGTATTCGTGGAGCAAGAATTTACTCCACATTATATAGATTTACTGGTTATCTTCATCTTTACAAATCCTCAAAATGATATTACAGGGTGATGACAAAAGTGTGAAGTATCTGAACTGTGTCTAAACACAAGACTGGGAAGACAATCAACCAAACAATTTATTACTAAGGTAACCCTGAAAGCCCCACTTTTTACCAGAAAATGTTTCTTTTATTTAGTTTCACATACATGGTAAAGTCTATCTTGAACTAGAACTACATCGAGCAAGAGAGGAGAAAATAAAATACAAGAGGAGTCCTAATAATAAGGAGTATAAAGCCATCAGTGCATCTGTATTTTACTGATATTCCTATAACCAGTAATCCAAATACCAGCTACACAGAAGAGGCCAGGACTGAACCACATTACACAATCCAGCTACCTGAACTAGAGCACAAGACAAGACAAATAACATTTATATAGCGCTTTTCTCCTGGCAGATTTAAAGCGCTTGAGCTGCAGCCACTAGGACACGCTCTATAGGCAGTAGCAGTGTTAGGGAGTCCAGCCCAAGGACTCCTTACTAAATCAGTGCTGGCTTACTGAACAGGAAGAGTTGAACCCTGGCCTCCTGTGTCAGAAGCAGAGCCCTTAACCAATGCACTATCCAGCCACATTTCACTATCCGCAGTACAGGTCAGCAGGGAGTACAGCACATCCCAAAGGGCAATAGGCGCCACAGCAGAAGGATGGTAATGTAGCTGTAAACAGGTAGTAAGCCATCTATTATAAAGCCAAGCAGCAGTACAGGTAGAGGCAGGAAGTAAACAGTGTGTGTGTGGCAAACTGATCACTGTATAAAGTAATACCTCCCCAGTACCCCCATCTATATCCAGTATGTTCTCCCAATGACAATAACACACACACTATCAAAGCCCACACCAAACATGTTCACCCAAAACAGAGGTGTTGTCACGGGTAAAGACAACAAAGTGTCTTAGTACATTAGTGTATCAGTGCATCGCACACATAGTCTAGCCTAGGACTGAGCTTTTGGAGGTGAAACATGTTGGGTGTGGGTGTTGATTTTCGTATGTTGTGATTCTGTGGGTGTTGATTGTATGTGATTATATAGGAGAATCAGTAAAACACAGATGTACTGATGGCTCTATACTCCATATAATTAAGACTCCCCCTGTATCTTATTTTTACTCTCCCACTAATCGTTACATTTTATATTAACAAATAGGGCTTCATGGGTCACCTAAGCGATCAAGTGTTTGATGGGTTTGAACTCTGAAAACAGAACTGTGTTTCTGTGTGTTGGTTTTGTGCAAGACTAATGAATAGTTTACCCTTCTTGTAGATGTTAGAGTCAGGAAATACAATACCCCAGTCAGAAACATTCAGGGCCGGCCTTAGGTTTCACAGCGCCCTGAGCGTAACCAGGTTTTGGTGCCCCCCCCCAATTCATCCTCTTCGTGTTTCAGCGCACCACACACATACACTAAGGGGGGGGGGGGGGGGCGTATCCGTCCATCCTGACATATAGCTATAAGTCCCCCCCCAGTATAGGTAGCCAGGCATAGGTGACCCAGTAAAAGTAGCCAGCTGTAGATCCCTCCCAGTATAGGTTAGCCAGGTAGGTGTCCCCAGTATAGGTAGCCAGTATACTTTCCCCAGTATAGGCTAGATAGGCATTTGTCCCAGCTATAGGTTAGATAGGTAGGTGCCCACAGTACAGGTTAGATAGGTAGCTGCCCCCAGTGTATAGGTTAGATAGGTAGGTACCTGCAATATAGGTTAGATAGGTAGCTGCCACCAGTATAGATTAGATAGGTAACTGCCTCCAGTATAGATTAGATAGGTTGCTGCCCCCAGTATAAATTAGATAGGTAGGTGGCCCGCAGTATAGATTAGATAGGTAGGTGGCCCACAGTATAGATTAGATAGGTAGGTGGCCCGCAGTATAAATTAGATAGGTAGGTGGCCCGCAGTATAAATTAGATAGGTAGCTGCCCCCAGTATAGGTTGGTTAGGTAGCTGCCCCCAGTATAGGTTAGATAGGTAGGTGCCCCCAGTATAGATTAGATAGGTAGCTGCCCCCCCCCCCCAGTATTGGTTAGATAGGTAGGTGCCCCCAGTATAGATTAGATAGGTAGCTGCCCCCCCCCCCAGTATTGGTTAAATAGGTAGGTGCCCCCAGTATAGAGTAGGTAGATAGGTAGGTGCCCCCAGTATAGAGTAGGTAGGTAGGTAGGTGCCCCCAGTATAGAGTAGGTAGGTAGGTGCCCCCTCATACTGGAGGGGGAGCCGCGGGGAGGGCAGCCCGACCTCTCCCTCCCTTCCTCTCCGGGCCGCCCTCCGTGCTCCCCCCTCAGATGTACACTGCAGCAGAGCCAGAGAAGAACAACTCACCTCCCTCGCTGGTTCTGATCGCCGGCGCCTCTCACTTCCCGCTGGTCGCCTCTTCTACATTAGTTACTGATGCACACTAAACTTCCTGCTTAACAGGAAGTTTAGTGTGTATCAGTAACTAATGTAGAAGAGGCGACCAGCGGGAAGTGAGAGGCGCCGGCGATCGGAACCAGGGAGGTGAGTTGTTCTGTCTGGCTCTGCTCTGCTGCAGTGTACATCGGAGGGGGAGCAGGGAGAGTGCCCGGAGAGGAAGGGAGGGAGAGGTCGGGCTGCCCTCCCCGCGGCTCCCCCTCCATCACGGTGGCTGTCTGCACGGGCATCATGCTTGCGCCTATCACGGCACCAGGGGGCGGAGCTTCCATGCGGCAGGAGCGCCCCCTGGAAGCCAGCGCCCTGAGCGATCGCACAGGTCGCTCAGGTCAAAGGCCGGCCCTGGAAACATTCATACTAAAGACATTCCTAGGAAATATCACCAAAAATTACAACCTCTCATGATCTTCAGTCCAAAAATATTAGTGACAGGTATCAGATGTCTACAATTCTCAGATGTACATGCCAGTCCCTCCAAGAAATCCCATGAGAAAGTTATATTTGTAGCACAGTAGATGGTACAGTGCAGGTGCAGGTCAGGCTAACAACAGTTTTCTTTATCACCAATAGTTTCTAAAGGTGCGTACACATGGCTGATTTGTTTAAACGACGGGTCTGACCCACCCACAGCCCATTCCCCCCCCCACCCCCACCCCCCCCCGCGGGGCGGCCGTTCTACCGATAGTTTCCCCATGTGTACAGTCTGTCGGCAGGCTGATAAGGCTGGTTTTGACTGATCCACACGGTGGATTGGTCAAAACCAGCCTAATCAGCCTGCCGACAGAGTGTACACACGGGGAAACTGTCGGCAGAACGGCCACCCCGCGGGGGGGGGGGGGGGAGGAATGGGCTGTGGGTGGGTCAGACCCGTCGTTTAAACAAATCAGCCATGTGTACGCACCTTTAGAAACTATTGGTGATAAAGAAAACTGTTGTTAGCCTGACCTGCACCTGCACTGTACCATCTACTGCGCTACAAATATAACTTTCTCATGGGATTTCTTGGAGGGACTGGCATGTACATCTGAGAATTGTAGACATCTGATACCTGTCACTAATATTTTTGGACTGAAGATCATGAGAGGTTGTAATTTTTCACCGCCTCTGGCCGCAGTGCTCCATGCCCATCTACATCCTCCCAATACTTCCTCCTTACTCTCACGATACTTCCTCTTGCTGTCTCTGAAGGAGGAAGTATCAGGAGAATGTAGAGGGGCGTGGAGCACAGTGGCAAGAGGCGGCAACCAGGGTGAGTTAGTTTGTGAAAGAGGAAGTACCAGGAGAATTTAGAGGGCCGTGGAGCACTGTGGCAAGAGTTGGCAACCAGGGTGAGTTAGTTTGTGAAGGAGGAAGTATCAGGAGAATGTAGATGGGCGTGGAGCACTGTGGCAAGAAGCAGCAACCAGGATGAGTTAAACCCCACTACCGTGACATCAGCAGTAATTATTCAAGCTTGCATGCAAAATGAATGCAAGTTGTATACAGCTTGAAATTCAACCAATCAAAGGACAGGAAGTGCATTTCACAGGAAGTGCATTTGATTGGCCCAATTCTAAGCTGTATTCCAAGCTCATTAACCATCTCCATTAATTTTTAAATTACACTACAAACCATTTAATGGTGTGAACAACTTGCCAGAGCTTTGGGAATCTACACCACAGAATCGGAAGCCTCCTTTAACACAACGCAACACAATAGAGAAAATTCCTTCTGCAAAAAAATATGTTATGCAAACGTCACTAAGCAACTTCAGTGTTCTCTAATTAACCTTATTGAGGTTAAGGAAAATAATCTGACAGTGTTTTAGCTTTTTGTATAACTGGAATGTTCCAGTGTCTCAGTATGAGAGCAAAGTGACAGCATCAGCTTGAAATCTGGGTTCTAAGAAGCCTGATTGGATGCAAATAAGGAAATCATTTACAATAGAATGCTGAAGTCTTAAGCCAGCAAAATAACAGCACAATTCATTCTATTTTAGTATAGCAGGATATGCCTATTTTTGCTGTAATAAACTTGTTTTGACAATGCATGAGCATGAGACGCTTTAGGATGGAACATTCCATTTGAACTGGGCTATCCATACATCCTGCTACATATTCCAGTTAATGAAGAGAAAACGATACAAGAAGTGATGGGTGAACTGAGATTTTGTACACATCAGCAATAATAGGATTGCCATACAAAGTAGGTGCTTGATATATGCTATTTGAGAACGTCAGTGAGTCTAGTTAGTGTTTACTGAATGTGATGGCCTGTCCTGAAACACAGAATGTAACAAGTAAAGACAAATGAGAACAAATCACTATAAGTAATGGAAACTAAGGGTGAGAAAATGTACTGTACATTTTTAAAGAAATAACCTCAAATTAGTCCAGAAAAAAAACACACAAACATACATAGTCACAAAGCCTGCCTTACTATAGGAAAGAAATGTTTCCCCAGATAACTAGGGAACTACTACTAACTGGGGGACTACTCTCTCTATATTTTTTTTTTCATTTACGGTGCTATGGGGTTGTTTTCAGACCTCCAGGTTTTGCATCCATGATAAATTAGGATGTATAGCATACCTTGGTCTTAGTCTATGACTTTTGGGTAAACATAATGTTCCATAAAATATTGTTTATTAATAGGAAAACAATCACTTCAGCATTGCTAAATCCAGACACATCCAAGTTATTGCTCCAGAAGGTGAATAAAGCTTGAATGTCGTCCTTGACACTCAGTGCATTGAGTTTGTTTGTTCTCTTTATGTTCCTCAGTTGATCGGTTACCACCAAAAAAATATGACTGTTGTATGGATAGTAGACTTGCTAGGAATAAGATTGTGAGCTACTCTAACACACAGTTGGTGCAACTTAGGTACTTTTGTCACCGGCTTTAATTGAAGCTCCTTGTTAAAGGGGCACTATGGCGAAAAAAATTTACATTTAAAATATGTGCAAACATATACAAATAAGAAGTACGTTTTTTCCAGAGTAAATTACTTTTCTCCTATGTTGCTGTCACTTACAGTAGATAGTAGAAATCTGACAGAAGCGACAGGTTTTGGACTAGTTCATCTCTTCATAGGGGATTCTCAGGGATTTATTTATTTTCAAAAGCACTTGTGAATGGCAGTTGCTCTGTTCAACTGCCAAAAAACGGTGTAGTGAGCAGGGAAGCTGGCCAGCATCATTGTTTAAATCCTTTTTAGGGAATGTCTTTGTAAGGAATAAAAGCCTTGCTGAGAATCCTCTATGAAGAGATGGACTAGTCCAAAACCTGTCACTTCTGTCAGATTTCTTCTACCTACTGTAAGTGGCAGCAACATAGAAGAAAAGTAATTTATGGGCGTAGTGCCCCTTTAAAGATAGGCTGCACCAACTTATCCTGATAGACTGCAAGAACTTGGTGCAGCATTTCAGATATATGTAGCAAAAACAATGTGATAACTTATGGCACAGCGTTTTGACTATTGTATGGCCAAGGCATTGCTCGCTAAAGATGATGGAAGGTGAGTATGGGTTAGGGCTACCAGTTATAGTAATGTATACAGAGTTATAGGTATTAGCATTAGGAGGATAGGGTGGGGGAGGGTAGCTTTCAGGTGTCCATTAACAGTACAATTTTCAGTGAACAATCATATTTTCAATCAGGTTATTCAGATTGTATTGCATGAAAACGGAGAAGCTGGTGAGCCCAATCGGTCCTGAACAATTGCATTATCGATCATTTCCTTAAATAAACAATCACTCCATATGGTGGATTTTTCATCGATACAATATGATCATAACTGGTTTTGATATGATTACAAATTGGTTTTGTAAGTGATGTAGATCAATTAAATACAATCTTTTATTTCAGTCTGAATGATCATATCAAATATATGATCATTCGCAAAAAAATTGTACCTTTAATGGGCACCTTTTTAAATTGCTCTTAATGATGGTATTGAAGCCATTCTGTTGGAGGGTATACTCATAACCTCCATGTTGTACGGCGACACAAAAAGAACAGGGTGGTGTCACATTGGGTCATGTGGGATGTGTAAGTGTACCTGGAGACATGGTTACATCCAGATACACTTACCCATTCCTCAAGAGAGGACCTTCAGATAGCTTGGACATCCAGCTGGGAGTGCTAAATAGTGTGGAGTCTTCTCAAAAGCTTAATCTGGGGAATAACTTACCCATGTTCCAGCTTGCCATCCACCACTGCACAACTTTACTTCCATGGCTCCAACCAGTCAGCCATATGTAAGTTACCAGCTTGTCCACATGTGTTCTCTAGTCTAGCATTTGACATCCTCAGCTACATATGCCCTACTGCATTTAGGATCATCTGAATTACTTGCATTTCTGCAGTGACTAACTGAGATTATGTAGGGGAAAGATTGAATTGTTGAAATGACTGCAGTAATTTTAATGCATGAATTTAAGGGGCCCCCAACAACATTTCCATTATCTTGGCTGCAGTCTTTAAGCCAATAGCAGCTTCAATAAAGGTATCTCCTTTGAGATAAGTGCATTGCTTTTGACTTCAGTCAGCAGACTGTAAATTCTTGGAATGCTTTGATCTCTTTCTACTAGTAGAAAATAAGGAAACTGAAAACACAAGTCCTCTGTTATTGTCTCAAACTGCCCCCTTGTGACAAGTGTCCATAAATACACTTTATAGCAGTACTAATTAGAAGCAAGCAAATCTAACAAATAAGAAATAAAATATGAGTTAAAATAAATTGGCCTGGTGCGTTTACAACCCTCCTAATAAAATGACTACTAAAGAAGCATGGCATTAATAGGAAACTATTTACCTTCCAGTTTCCAACACCCTGCTAAGCATGATATATAAGCACTAATTTTTATATCACCATAGCTATAATACATGTTTTTATGTTTTGTTTGTAGAAGATTGGTGTGCTTACTTAGTTTTGACTTGTTTCATGCTTAGAGCTGTCATCAATAAAGTTTGCTAAAGTCATCCCTATTGCAATGCTTTATACTAATTTACACTATTTTTTGTGGATTTGTATATAAAAACTGTGCCTGGATTGGGGATTTAATTATTTTATATTACTTTAATGGAAGACAGTGAGCCAAAACTCACAGTTACAAAGAAAGTCTATAACCTTCAAACATTCTTCTGGCATCAATTAACAAGCTGTAACGATCGGTGGGCGCAGAGAGTATCTGATTACCGATGATCTGCAGTATCGCCGGAAATACAGATATATACCAGATTATAAGTGATCTGCAGTCTCACCGATAATCCGATATACAAACTAACCTCTGTTCGCCTGAGTAGAGTGTAGTGTTTTGGTGTAACAGTAACACTAGGAGGCCTAGGCCTCAGTGCAGCAAGGAGAACTGCACGGATTCCTTCCGCAGACCTGAGCTCTCCAAGACGGGAGGAGTCAGACTGACAGTAGGAAGGAAAGTCCGAGAGTGACACTCAGGAAGAAGTGTCACTAACAGGACTGGGAACCGCCTCCAATCGTGAGGTCGGTTCTCGAGGTCAGACAAGCCAGGTCGTACACACATGGACAGATAAAGTACAAATACAGTAGGCAAAGGCGGAGTCAAAGTACAGGCAGGGTTCGGCAACGGGGTATCAGATATATCGGGGTACAAAATCAGGAGGCAGAAACAGAGTCTAGGAACGAGCCGAGGTTCGGCAACAGAGTATCAGAAATATCGAGGTACAAGTCAGAGTTCAGGAGGATAGTCGAGGCAGGCAAAAGTCATAACATATAATCACAATCAAACTAGTACTTTAGCTATCAAATATCTAGCTAAGTGTAGGATTACAGCTCCAGCTGGTCCCGGCACACTTCAGGATCTTACTACGGATCTGGGTGCTCCCACGTATGTGATCGCACGCCAGACAAAGAGCAAGTGAACAACCAGCAGTATATATATACTCTAGGACCTTTCCAGGACCTCCCTAATTGCTGGTCCAATGAGAGCAGTGGAATTTGTCAGCTGACCCAGCTGGTCAGCCGACACCCTTCTAACTGCTATTTAAACTCTGCCTCTCTGCTCGCGCGCGTGTAAGTCTGAATCTTGGTGGACTATCAGTCCCAGCCACACCAGTACTGTCATGCAATGTATCTAGTGCGGGGGCCGCCTCTGATGCGGATTCCGGCGCACTGCCTATGCGGCACGCGGCGTTTTTCCGCGTTGTGACGCCATGCTGGACGCGGAAACAGCCGCCTCACCTCGAGAGATGGCGGCTTTTCCGCGTTTCCTTACAGTACCCCCCCCCCCCCCCCGAGGAGTGGACTCCGGACAACTCCCACCAGGTTTCTCGGGGTGTAAGGCATGAAACTCCCTTTTTAATTCGTCTGCATGCATGCGCGTCCCCGGTACCCATTGCCTCTCCTCAATGCCATACCCTTTCCAGTGCACGAGGTATTGTACCGAGTTTTGTACAGAGCGTGAATCTAGAATCTTCTCCACCTCATATTCGTGTTGGGCATCTACCAAGACAGGAGGAGGAGGAGTGGGACCCACCTGGACTGCTGGCTTAAGAAGGGACACGTGGAAAGACCTCACCCCCCGCATGTTAGAGGGAAGATCAACGGTGTAAGTAACATCATTGACTTTCCTGACAACCGGGAATGGACCCACAAACCTGGGACCAAGCTTATTCGAAGGTTGTCTTAGGGTCAAGTGACGTGTGGACACCCAGACCAAGTCTCCTGGTCGGAACTTCCACTCCAGCGACCGTCTTTTGTCAGCTTGACCCTTCTGACTCAAAAAGGCCTTCTCCAGGTTACTTCTAACCGTCCCCCAAAGGTCCTTCAATGACTTTTGCCAGGCCTCCAGGGCTGGGAAAGGAGTGGAGGCTATAGGTAATGGGGAAAATTTGGGTGACCTCCCCGTCACCTCCTGAAAGGGAGAGAATCCGGAGGACGAATTTTTTAAATTATTCTGGGCAAATTCTGCGAAGGGCAGAAATCTGACCCAATCGTCCTGCGCCTCTGCCACATAACACCTTAAAAATTGCTCTAAAGACTGATTTATTCTCTCAGTCTGGCCGTTGGTCTGTGGGTGATAGCCCGATGAAAAAGATAGCTTTATGCCCATGAGGTGGCAAAAAGCTTTCCAAAACCGTGAGACGAATTGGACTCCCCTGTCTGAAACTATGTCTTCGGGAATGCCATGTAAACGGAAGACATGAGTGATAAACAACTCGGCCAATTCCTGAGCCGAGGGGAGTCCTTTCAAAGGCACAAAGTGGGCCATCTTACTAAAACGGTCGACTATCACCCAAATGACCGCCATACCTTCAGACCTGGGAAGCTCGCCCACAAAATCCATGGACAGGTGGGTCCACGGCTCATTAGGGGTGGGCAAAGGCTGCAACGTACCGACAGGTGCCAGCCGGGAGGGTTTACTCTTGGCACATATCAAACACTCTTTTACGTATTCCTTACAATCCGCTGCCAAGGAAGGCCACCAGGCGCATCTGGCTATCAAATCCTGTGTCCTGGATGCCCCAGGATGCCCTGCGTTCTTATGTGCATGAAACATCTCAAGAACCTGCAGGCGAAAAGGCAGAGGAACAAACAGGACCCCTGCGGGCTTCCCTTCCGGAATGTCTTGCTGAAAGGGAGCCAATGTCTCCCTCCAATCCTCCCAAGTTTCAGTGGCTGCCAGTATTAATTTCTGGGGAATAATGGTCTCTGGAATGGAGGGCTGTGCTGTCTCTGACTCAAAACATCTGGATAGAGCATCCGCCTTAACATTCTTGCTCCCTGGGGTGTACGTAATAATGAAAGTAAACCTGGAGAAGAACAACGACCATCGAGCCTGGCGAGGGCTCAACCTCTTAGCCCCCTCGATGTACTCTAGGTTTTTGTGATCGGTGTAAACCGTGATGGTATGTTCAGCTCCCTCTAACCAGTGTCGCCATTCCTCGAAAGCCAATTTGATGGCCAAGAGCTCCCTGTTTCCAATATCGTAATTCCTCTCTGCAGGGGAGAACCTGCGAGAGAAATACGCACACGGGTGCATTCTACCCTGCAAGCCTGACCGCTGTGACAGCACAGCCCCCACCCCAACCTCCGAGGCATCTACCTCCACAATGAATGGGAAAGAGGCATCCACATGTCTGAGGATGGGTGCTGAACAGAATAGGCCCTTCAGGGTGGCAAAAGCATGTAAAGCCTCAGGAGACCAGTGAGTGGTATCCGCCCCCTTCTTAGTGAGGCAGGTAAGGGGAGCAATGACAGTGGAGTACCCCTTTATAAACCGTCTATAGTAGTTGGCGAAGCCAAGAAAGCGCTGAAGGGATTTCAACCCAACCGGCTGTGGCCACTCCAGAACAGCGGAGACCTTGGCAGGATCCATAGACAGGCCTGTGGTGGAAATTATGTACCCCAAGAACGCAACAGATGTTACTTCGAAGATGCACTTCTCAAGCTTTGCGTATAACGAGTTCTGCCTTAACTGATTTAACACAAACCTCACATGGTTTCTATGTTCAGTGAGGTTGTTGGAGAAGATAAGAATATCATCAAGATAAACTAGTACAAATTTCCCCAACACCTCCCGGAATACCTCGTTAATGAGTTCCTGAAAAACGGCCGGAGCATTACATAACCCGAAGGGCATCACCAGGTACTCATAATGCCCGTCTGGTGTATTAAAGGCCGTCTTCCACTCATCGCCCCTTCTTATACGTATCAGATTGTACGCGCCCCGCAAATCTAGCTTAGAAAAAATCTTAGCGTCAGTAACCTGAGTGAACAAATTATCTATCAGTGGCAACGGATAGCGATTCTTTATAGTAATCTTGTTGAGACCACGATAATCGATGCAGGGTCGCAAGCCTCCGTCTTTCTTTTTGACAAAAAAGAACCCTGCTCCAGCAGGTGACCGGGACGGGCGAATGAAACCCTTGGCCAAATTTTCACGGATGTACTCCTGCATGGCCAATTTTTCGGGCCCTGACAGATTGTACAAGTGACCCCGGGGGGGAACACAACCTGAACGGAGATCAATGGGACAATCGAAAGGACGATGTGGGGGCAATTTATCAGCTGCCTTGGGACAGAACACATCGGAAAATTCAGAATACTGATCTGGTACCCCTTCCACCTGAAATCTGGTTTGCCCCAAGGTCAACTTCCCCAAACACCGCTGAAAACAACGAGGTGACCAAGTAGTTAACTGACCCGTGGCCCAGTCTATTTGAGGTGAATGAAGTTGCAACCACGGCATGCCTAGGATAATAGTTGAGGTAGACATGTGCAATACAAAAAACGATAATTGTTCCCCATGCAGTGCCCCTATGGTGACCTTCACCTCCGGGGTCTGTGACAGAGCATGATTCCGTTGTAGAGGGGAATCGTCTACTGCCGTGACCTGAATGGGGGGTGTCACAGGAGTGAGCGGAATACCCAACTCCTGAGCAAACTTAAAGTTCATAAAATTGGCCGCTGAGCCTGAGTCAATAAAAGCCTCAGTGGCCACAGATTTCTTCTCCCATGTAACTGTACAAGGGAGAAGCAATTTCTTTTCTTTAAGGGGTGCAAGTGGCGTGCCTAGGGTGTCACCCCCCACTACTCCTAGGCAAATTCGTTCCCCGACTTGTTCGGGCAGTTGATCCATCATTCTCCGCCTTCGCTCCACCTGGGTCAATTTCGAACAACCAATCTGCATTGGTTGGGGTGGAGGCAAGGCCGGAGGAGATGAGACAGACGGAGGTGGCGTTACTAAGGGTGCAGCGGAGGGTGCCACATATGATGTTACCCTGGCACGGTGACTGCCCCGAATCTGCCTCTGATGGCGTAATCGACGGTCGACTCGAATGGCCGATGTGATGGCCTCATCGACTGTCCTGGGCTCGGGCAAGGTTAGCATTAAATCGGAGACCTCCTCCGACAACCCAGACAAGAAGTAATCCATGAGGGCAAAATTATCAAATCTGGCCGTGACTGACCATCTGCGAAATTCAGCCGCGTAATCCTCGACTGAACCCCTGTCTTGCCGCAAAAGTTTGAGCTTCCGCTCAGAGGTTGCCGCAAGATCAGGGTCGTCGTAAATTACGGCCATGGCCTTAAAGAATTCCTCTACCGAGGTCAGAGCAGTATCGGTAGGAGGCAGGTTGTATGCCCATGACTGGGAGTCACCAGTCAGTAAAGTTTTAATAAAGGTGACCCGTTGGGTCTCAGTCCCCGAGGATCGGGGTCTCAACTCGAAGTACGATAACACTCTACTCTGAAAATTCCGGAAGTCAGACTTGTGGCCGGAAAATTTATCTGGTACGGGCATACGTATGTCAGCACTAGGAGGGGATCGCACTGAATCAACTGACGTCTGGAGGGTTCGCACAGAGCCTGATAGGACATCAATCATATTCTTGTGGCTACCCAGCACTTGGTTGATGTTTTCCACCGAAGTGGCAAGTGCGCCCAGACGGTCAGTGTGTGCGTCCATTTGCATTTTTTGGTCTGGCGTTCTGTAACGATCGGTGGGCGCAGAGAGTATCTGATTACCGGTGATCTGCAGTATCGCCGGAAATACAGATATATACCAGATTATAAGTGATCTGCAGTCTCACCGATAATCCGATATACAAACTAACCTCTGTTCGCCTGAGTAGAGTGTAGTGTTTTGGTGTAACAGTAACACTAGGAGGCCTAGGCCTCAGTGCAGCAAGGAGAACTGCACGGATTCCTTCCGCAGACCTGAGCTCTCCAAGACGGGAGGAGTCAGACTGACAGTAGGAAGGAAAGTCCGAGAGTGACACTCAGGAAGAAGTGTCACTAACAGGACTGGGAACCGCCTCCAATCGTGAGGTCGGTTCTCGAGGTCAGACAAGCCAGGTCGTACACACATGGACAGATAAAGTACAAATACAGTAGGCAAAGGCGGAGTCAAAGTACAGGCAGGGTTCGGCAACGGGGTATCAGATATATCGGGGTACAAAATCAGGAGGCAGAAACAGAGTCTAGGAACGAGCCGAGGTTCGGCAACAGAGTATCAGAAATATCGAGGTACAAGGTCAGAGTTCAGGAGGATAGTCGAGGCAGGCAAAAGTCATAACATATAATCACAATCAAACTAGTACTTTAGCTATCAAATATCTAGCTAAGTGTAGGATTACAGCTCCAGCTGGTCCCGGCACACTTCAGGATCTGACTACGGATCTGGGTGCTCCCACGTATGTGATCGCACGCCAGACAAAGAGCAAGTGAACAACCAGCAGTATATATACTCTAGGACCTTTCCAGGACCTCCCTAATTGCTGGTCCAATGAGAGCAGTGGAATTTGTCAGCTGACCCAGCTGGTCAGCCGACACCCTTCTAACTGCTATTTAAACTCTGCCTCTCTGCTCGCGCGCGTGTAAGTCTGAATCTTGGTGGACTATCAGTCCCAGCCACACCAGTACTGTCATGCAATGTATCTAGTGCGGGGGCCGCCTCTGATGCGGATTCCGCCGCACTGCCTATGCGGCACGCGGCGTTTTTTCCGCGTTGTGACGCCATGCTGGACGCGGAAACAGCCGCCTCACCTCGAGAGATGGCGGCTTTTCCGCGTTTCCTTACACAAGCAAGTTATATTTCTTTATGATCATGTAAGGACAAGCCAGAAGTGTGTTGCATCATAAATTTGCATAACATGAAATTAAGGTCACAGATTGAGGCAGTTCAAATGCGGATTAACAATTCATATTTAATATGTTGAGTAATGTATAAGTGATTCTTAGAACTATAAAAAGTGGATAATGATTGTGCTTTAGGCACATATAGATCTGATGGATTGCCAGTCCAGTGGCCCAAGAATTCTGAAGCTGCATTGACGGCTTTAGTCCAAGTCACACAGTAATAAAACAGTTTTACTGTCTATATTGTGAAATTTTCCACAGATGAATCACAGTAAAAAATAACTGAATTATCTTTTTACTCCCTATTTTTCATTTAACCAGTTATGTGCAGAGACAATTTTTACACTTCTGTTATGCCTTTGCTTGAGTTGAAAGATCTCAGGCAATTTTGAGTCTACCCAAACACATTAAGGCCTGAGACACACTGCAGAACGCTTTTTGTAGTACGTATTATCGCACCGCTGGTGAGCTGGTTACAGGATGAGCAGAATAATGGCTCACCCTGCTGCCGCTCAAACCCCCGGCTGAGTGAAGTACTATACCTCCTCCGAGTTGTAGCAACTCAAAGGGAGATGTAATTCAGGGTCAGGAGATCACCGGATACCCAAATTACTCTTGCGTGGGGCGCGCAGCATAGCACGGGTGCTGAAATGACCAGGTTCACGCTTTTTGATCTATCAGCGCTACCTTTGCATTTTTTTTAAACACTCGCATTGACCTATAGGCAGTAAAACTGTGGCACAATCGCCATGATCATGATTTTTGAAAAATCGAGGTGGCTGCGATTTGGCTGCGATTTTTACTGTTATTTTATTTAAGTCAATAGGAGTGGGGTTTTTTTTTTTTCCTTTTTTTTTAAACACAAACACAGACCTAGTGGATCAAAAAGCTCTCAACAGTGTATCTCTTTTTTCCTTTACCGGCCACAGCTGCAAGCTTTGTACTGCTCGCTGCAATTCAAAGCAATACAAAGCTAGCTATAGCGCCACTCACTGCCTACACAGAAATCTAGATACCTTTACACACTACTGTTTAATATGTTTCATTAGATTTGATTGTTATATCCAATTTAGTGTCTAATCTATTAATAACATTACTCAGTGTATTATTCCCCCTTATGTTTTCATTATATTCATTTTTTTTATCATGTAACATCTAATCTATTAAACATATTGCCCAGTGTATGCCAAGCTGAAAGTAGACAGATTAATACTTAATTACTAAACAGCTCTCAAATAAATAACTATCTTGTTTTTCTCTGCAGAGTTTCCCTTATAATAATGTTATTAGGATAACTGTGTAGGCCACTTACAAATTACAGCTTATGCCAAACAACAGACACTGGATGACAGTCTTGTGATCCTGCTGTTTTCAACTGGATCAGGTGATATCTATGAAGTATCAGGTGATGTCTATGCAATCAAAAGATGACTCGTGGATGACTAAAGTACATACAAACATAAATGTTTACATACCAAGATCATTTTGAATGTTTCATCGCCAGTTTGATGTCTGTACAGGTGTGCCCTATGGTCTATACCCATCAAAACAAGGGTAACAAGCTGTTAGACATGGCACATTTTTTTTCAGTCAGTTGCTTTGTCTTCAGACACTGCTCTCATTTCCTCTTTCTCTCTGCACTGGACAGTACATACATTCAGACAAACTAAGCTGGAGACTGAAACTCGAAAGATAATATTTACTGCCATTCCGTTACAAATACAAAGCAGTATTTGTGTTATTAAAGGGACACACGTCACCTCATAGTTTTACTTTTAGATTTGCTGCTTCATTTTGTTAATTAAGGGGGCTTTATGGTAAATGTGAGATTTGCAATAGATATTGGGCAATTGATTAATAAATCAAGCAAAAACAATATTCACAAGTATATTTGTCTTGCAAGCACATAACTCCCTAGGGCACAGCAGCAGGTAATCAGCAGACAAAGGTGCTGTTTTGGCTCACCGATGTCTGTTATTTCACAGCGCCCTCATAGACTGCAATGCAAATTTGCACCTATGGGGCACTGACGGAGCGGCGGAGAAGCAGTGGTTACCCTAGAGGACGCAGATTGGTAGCCAAACTCAGACAGTGACAGGTGTTGTAAGTTAGTGTGAGGAGGCCATTATATATCTGAGCACCAAGGCTCATTGTTAGGAGTTAAGGTAGTGGTAAGAAAGCTTAGTGTTAGGCAGAGAAGGGAATTTAGTGTTAGGAGTGGAGAGGGAAAGAATAGTATCAGGAGTGGAGAGGGAGGTTACTGTTGAGCTTGGAGAAGGAGGTTAGTGTCAGGGCCGCGCAGAAGATCCTCAAGAGGGGGTGCTTAAATTTTAAAAAGGGGGTACCAATCAATTGTGAGACATTATGTATATAATTATCTGCCCCCAGAAAGCAGTATTAGGCATGATGGTTCTCGGTGGGGGTACCGTTATCATGTGGGTGTTTGGTGCAGATAGTGGGTGACATGTGAAAGCTGGGTGCAGGTGTAAGTACTGGGTGCCATGTCGAGGCTGGGTGCAGGTACTGGATATCATGTGGGTGCAGGTGTAAGTACTGGGTGCCATGTTGGGGCTGGATGCAGGTACTGGATATCATGTGGGTACAGGTGTAAGTACTGGGTGCCATGTCGAGGCTGGGTGCAGGTACTGGATATCATGTGGGTGCAGGTGTAAGTACTGGGTGCCATGTTGGGGCTGGATGCAGGTACTGGATATCATGTGGGTACAGGTGTAAGTACTGGGTGCCATGTCGAGGCTGGGTGCAGGTACTGGATATCATGTGGGTGCAGGTGTAAGTACTGGGTGCCATGTTGGGGCTGGATGCAGGTACTGGATATCATGTGGGTGCAGGTGTAAGTACTGGGTGCCATGTTGGGGCTGGGTGCAGGTACTGGATATCATGTGGGTGCAGGTGTAAGTACTGGGTGCCATGTTGGGGCTGGATGCAGGTACTGGATATCATGTGGGTGCAGGTGTAAGTACTGGGTGCCATGTTGGGGCTGGGTGCAGGTACTGGATATCATGTGAGTGCAGGTGTAAGTACTGGGTGCCATGTCGAGGCTGGGTGCAGGTACTGGATATCATGTGGGTGCAGGTGTAAGTACTGGGTGCCATGTCGAGGCTGGGTGCAGGTACTGGATATCATGTGGGTGCAGGTGTAAGTACTGGGTGCCATGTTGGGGCTGGATGCAGGTACTGGATATCATGTGGGTGCAGGTGTAAGTACTGGGTGCCATGTTGGGGCTGGGTGCAGGTACTGGATATCATGTGGGTGCAGGTGTAAGTACTGGGTGCCATGTTGGGGCTGGATGCAGGTACTGGATATCATGTGGGTGCAGGTGTAAGTACTGGGTGCCATGTTGGGGCTGGGTGCAGGTACTGGATATCATGTGAGTGCAGGTGTAAGTACTGGGTGCCATGTCGAGGCTGGGTGCAGGTACTGGATATCATGTGGGTGCAGGTGTAAGTACTGGGTGCCATGTCGAGGCTGGGTGCAGGTACTGGATATCATGTGGGTGCAGGTGTAAGTACTGGGTGCCATGTTGGGGCTGGGTGCAGGTACTGGATATCATGTGAGTGCAGGTGTAAGTACTGGGTACCATGTCAAGGCTGGGTGCAGGTACTGGATATCATGTGGGTGAAAGTACTGGGTGCCAGATGTGGAAGGAAATGGTGCGGCTTCGAAATAGCATGTAAGTGCTTGCTATAGGGGGAAGGAAGGGTGCTCCTGGTTCAATGTAATGTGGGTGCTGAGTTTGGGGGTGTCATTGTGGGTGCAGGGGGAGGGAGAGTTCCTTGTAGGTGCTTTGAATGGGACAGGCCACAGTGGGTGCTGCTGGGAACAGTAAAGGTGCTGCTTGGGGAGGAAGAGGTCAGTGTGGGTGCTGGGGGAGGGAAAGATCCATGTGTGGGATGGAGAAGTTAGTGTGGGTGTCAGGAGAGGTCATCGTACATGCTGGAGGTTGGAGAGATCAATGCGGGTGCTGGTGAAGGAGGGAGAAGTCACTATGGGTGCTGAGGAGGGAGGCTATCAGGGTCTTATCTGCTCCCATGCTTGGTTAGAGAAGGTCTCTTGTCGGGGGCTGCCTCTCGACAAGTGTCCAGGTTAGATGCGGAGCTACCCGCGGGTAGTGAGTGGGGGTTACCTTAACAGGGGAGGGCATGTGCCTGATTAGTGTTAGGCATGAAGAGGTACGAGGTAAGAATAAAAATAAAAAAATAAAAGTTTATAGAGATATTGCGAACATTATCATTATTATCAATATCAAAAAAATTCCAGCCATGAATATCAAATGTACACATCAGCAGAAGGCACGATGTGAGCCCTGATTCACAACCCACCAGTAAAAGTGACATGTACACACAGCACACCTCAATTTTACTGGCATTTGCACAAGCAACAAAACAGGCATTGCACAAGAGCACTAATCACGTAATGTAGACAACATGTATGTTGCCAGTTCATCGCTTGCCACGCTATTTATGTAGTGCATTTTATACCAGCAATGTTTACATAATGCAATTTACACTTCCATAAATGTTAGTAAAATTATGTTGTGTGCCCACATTAATTTTACCAGTGGTTTGTGAATTAGGAGCAAAGACTGAAAACCATGTATGTTTGCGGTAGGCATCTTATTAGATACCTGTGATCACCTGGTATATGAACACAACCAGACCTGATAAAAAGGTGCCATTTTACATCCAGCAGCAATACTGATGCTGATAACCTAGCTAGCTAAGGTACAGCTTGGTCTTGTAATGCTGGGGGGGGGGCATACTTTCTGACCAGCCAGCACAACAAGGCTGAGAGCTGAATTATGGAAGAGGCTACACAGGCTGCCCAGAGCAACTGCAGTTCTGGGCTTCTGACAAGACGCAATGGCAGCGCAGTGCGATGTTGCACTGCTCTTGCGATACCAAACATTCAGACAGATACAAGACAGACTGGGATGAGGTAGCCAATAGCAACCACAGCAATGGCTACCTGCAAGGACAGGACTAGGAGGACAGAGGCTGACAGAATGAATGCTTGCTAATCTAGTCACTGCCTCTGTGACAGCAAGCATTCACAAAGACAAGAGTGAGGTAGCCAATAGCAACCACAGCCATGGCTACCTCGCAAGGACAGGATAGAATAGTCAGGAAATAGCAGAATCAAAAGACAGGCAATACATAGACAAATATACAATAGGTATGATTTCCTAGCATATTACAATTTACAGCAATCAATGAAACTACAAACGACTGACTAACATATGTATATATCGGCGATGAACCGATATATAACATAAGCAAGGAAGACTGGCTAGGATCAGGAGCAATACCGCGAACAAGGCTAGGCAATACAGAATCTCTATACTAGAAGGAGTACGTATATATGTCCCCGTGGGAAATATATAACGTAGCTCCACAGGATAACTGAACTAAGACAAGGGATATATTTTACAATATCAAGGGACCCAGTAACAGCTTAGACAGAGCTGAGACTATGACGGGCGGAGCACGCTTGCAGGAAGCAAACCTTTATACTGAGGTCATCCAATGAGAGCAGAGATGCAAATCTCCACACAAGTGAATGGTAATCAGTCACAAG
This sequence comes from Hyperolius riggenbachi, assembly GCF_040937935.1. Lineage (NCBI taxonomy): Eukaryota > Metazoa > Chordata > Amphibia > Anura > Hyperoliidae > Hyperolius > Hyperolius riggenbachi. The sequence continues at coordinate 324,525,991 of NC_090648.1, forward strand.
CTGACAGCCAGAAAAGGCAGACAAAACTATGCAACCTGCATGAAAGTAACTGCAACTCAGCAGCAACAGACAATTTTGAATTAATAACAGCATCCCAAGCTGCCCAGAACTGCAGAGCAATTGCAAATGTGACTCACTGCAAATGCACAACCGAAAGCAGACTGACAAGCCGGTACTGTCCATTTACGGCTCCACCTGCAATGGACAGAACATGCCACAGGAGGAATCCTAACAGGTCTATTCAGCTGCAGAGATTATTATATCTGATGGGAGAAGCATAAGTAAGCGATTGCTGCTGCATGTTGGGGCTTATTGTACAGCATTTGCATGAAACTACAACTCAGCACAGGCAAGGAGTGGGGCCTGATTTCTGGAAAGCCCACAAAGGCCCAGGCCTTGGGTGGCTGCTACCTAAAGGGGTGGCTGGACATGTGGCTAAGGAATAGTTGTAACTGCATATGGAAAAAGAAGCAGCAAATTAAAAAAAGGGGGCTGCAAGCATGGAGCAATAAATGGAAGAGGAGAGCTGCTGCCCAAGGAAGCTGTATATGAAAAAGAGGCAGCGGTATAGGATGTAAAAGAGGGGGCTGCACAAGCAAAAGAGGAGTGGGGGCCCAGCTGCACATGGAAGTAGACCTACACGAATGTTGGCCTAGAGCCAGGAAAATATAATTCTGGCCTTTGGACTAGTACAACTGGTGCAATATAGCTGTGATATAAATCTGTTAAATTCACAATTGTGCATTTCTGTCAGGGAATATCAAATGTGAGCTTGTCCGGTTCATTCTTATTTCTTTGATCACTTTTAATACTCCTAAAGTTTCAAGCAGCAGAGTTCTACCAGAGTAAAAACTACAGGGTTTGTTTGTTCTACTTGCAGTCCTAATGATGTCAGGCAGTCATGGACCTTAACTTCTGATGCATCTTTAAAGCTGTTACAGGTATTTTTATCTGATATATCAGAGCAGTACTAGGAGAGTGACTGTGATGAGAGAATTTTGTTCGCCTTGACTTCAGCTTGAATAAGTTATTAAAGTGGACCCAAATTAAAAATACAAGATTTCAGGAATAAAATCTATTTTCTAACTTATAATAATAAATAGCAGCCGGTATTTATCCGTTAGCCGGGCGCATCCGGCAGGTGGCGCTAATTACTATTCCCCCTCCAGGCCGACATGGATAGTAGGGAAAGATGTAACTCTGGTGGAGTTTTGTCGCCACCTAGAGGATGCGCCCGGCTAAAGGATAAGTACCTAGCAGCCTTTTTTCAGCTGCATGATGACAAATATAAAATATTTTACATTTATTGGAGGAACTCCTCCCCTTTCTTTCATATTGCCGGGACAGAATACGGCAAAATGCTGGAGAAGGTGGTGTCCGTCAATGGAGGAATTGCTAATGGCTGCCTCCTGTATAACCCTAGTTATGCAAAGAGAAGGGTGAAAAGCATGCACTGAAATGCTCATAGGCTTGAAGGAGTGTTTATTTATCTTTGTATGTGTCAGAGTGGTGCAACTAAATATTTTGAATTAAAAAAATGTTTGTTTTGGGTCCGCTTTAACAAATTCCCCATAAGAAATAACTGCTAGTAGAAATCTCAAATAAATACACTGTAGGACAAAGAAACATATATCCTTAACTTGATAAAAATCAAATTTCATCAGCAACTGGTCTGAGTGTATTAAGTGATAAAAATGCTAATCCTGCATTCAAAACTTGCAAAACTTTTTCTGCTGTTATGATTTGGAGTTATCACATACTTAATGAGCACTGGCCCTAGTGCCAAACAGTGCCAAAGAGTTGAATGCTGGAAGTTTTTTTTTATCTATAATACACTCCTCCTCTTCCATTTATTTACCTGCCTAGCTGCTTATCAGAAACACCCTCTGATCACTTGTGTTTACAACAAGGCTGGGGTGACTCAGCGATTGGATGTGTAAATAAAAAAAAAGACAGTGCAGTTCCTAGTATACAACTCAGTGGGAGTGTCTGAAGACTCTGGGAGGAGGGCAGCTAATGAATACACAATGAGCAAGAGAAGGGGAAGAGTCAGGGAGGATATGATGTCAGCATTAGCTTGGCAAGATGGCCACTGCCTAGAATAGGATTTTCTGCTTTTCCTTTATAAAATTCACAAGGAATCAGTACGTGGATAGTACAATACATCTGTTATGTAAGTAGAAGTAGTATTTATCTACTTATAGATGTGTTTTTTATTTCTAGGTTAGTATGGGTGTCGCTTGTTCTTTAAGGACCACAGACTTTACTCCCCCTAGTGACCAGGCAATTTTTTTTTTTACAAATTCAGGCCACTGCAGCTTTAAGGGCTCGCTGGGCCGTACAACTTAGCACACAGTGATTCCTTCCCTTTTCTGCACACCAACAAAGCATTCTGTTGGTGGGCTCTGATCCCTGCTGCCCTGTTTATTTATTTACTTTTTTATTAATTTGTATTTTTTTTAATAACAAATTTAGCTTTTTTTTTTTTAATCTCTATCCCTCCCTCCCTCCCCCTGCCAGCCAATCACCGCGATCGGCTGTCATAGGCATTAGCCTATGACAGCCAATCGCTCCTGTGCCTCCCAGGGGGACACCCGTGTCACATGGGTGTCCCCAGTACAGCATTGCCGTATATCACATCGCTGTACAACGTAAATAGATGGCAGTTTCGCCGTCTAACAGTCTCCTAGTAACGATCGCTGTTGGGAGACTGATGACGGAGCAGAGCAGTCCTGGGGCTACCACCATGTTTGCGCCAATTGGTCGTGGAGCAGTCGCAAAGAAGTTAATATGGCAAACCATGTCCGCTGTACAGATTCATATTGGCAGTGGCACAATCTTTTTTGGGGGGAAGAAGGAAACAGCCTGTTTGGAAAGTAGAACCAGAGTCAGATAATCCACAAGGCAACTTAGGCAGTTGCCTAGGGCCTGGAGAGAGACTAGGGGCCTAGTTGATGATAGCCCCACCAAATCTTACCCCCCCCCCCCAAAAAAAAAACAGGTGGTCATCAAGGTGGGCCCAAAGTTGTTACTTGCCTTGGCCCTATTTATCTTTAATCTGTTTCTGGATAGATAAATAATTACAGCCTGCAGCATGTTAGATGCCCAGAGGATGCCGAAGGACCTCATGGACTTAGGGGGACTGGAGGAAGCCCCAGTTAAGTTCAGTCTTGCATTTTATACTTGTTTTCAGTGTCCCTTTAAATAGGTACTTTAACCAAGGATTGAATTTCATCCCAATCAGTAGCCTTTCCCATGAGAAATCTTTACTTTTTCTCGAATGGGACATCTGTATGGCTGATATTGTGGTTAAACTCCTCCCACAGTGTAATGTCAGACCCTTGGTCATGACAGTTTCCTGTCTGTGAACCTTGTTGCATTGTGGGGGAAAAAAACTTTCACATTGTTAGTGGGTGTGTTTATAGATAATGGCAGTTGGTGCTGTCTAGTTTTTTCATGTCTTCCAGTAGTAAAGATGCAAACACGTCTATTATAGCGCAGGAGATTTGGGCGCAGCCGGCGCCACCATAGACCATAATAGGAATTACGGCTATAGCAGGGCACAGAGAGTAACTTCTGCGTCATCAGAAGACAGAGCTAAAATTACTTTTAAAGCACTGTAATTCGGCCGCCAGCAATAGCTGGAAGCCGAATTACATCATTCCCCACCATCCATGTGGACCTGGAGGGGGAATAGTAATTAACGCCGCCGGGACTTGTGCAGAAACAGAGTAAGTCGTATATCGGCTGTGTACTGTGTCCAAGTCTCCCGGCGGCGATTTCACTCGTATGCGTAAAGATGATAACTAGCAGGCTCGTGGATCAAACAACATGAATGAATTACTCAGTGAATATCAATCATTTGTTGATCTCTCTTCTATTTTTAAATTGCCCTCTTTGCAATGTATTGATTTTTTTTTTTTACCCCCACAACTATTTTCTGGTACAGAACAGAATTAGGATTTCTGACACTTGTGTCTCATCCCAATCACAACAATTCCAGACACAACAAGACTGTCACTGGTACAGCCCATATAACTGCTTAATCAATCCCTAGTTATTTAATAAGGCCATCTCATATACCATTAGGTATTTACTGTATAGTAGGAATAATGGCAATTACAGTGTGCCATGACTCAAATATAGAATTTTATACCATATGTCTTCTTACCTTTGGAAATGAATAATGATCCCAGACAGGCCTACTTCCCTCTGTCAGTTGGCAGTCATAAATTATGAGAGTTATTCTCTAATGACTTGTCCCCAGTAAGGTTAATATTTATTACTTTTTCTCTTCAGCCAAAATCCTACGGATCTGATCAGGGAGGCCGATGGTTTTATTGTAGAAGACTCACTAGAAGTTTGTCTCAAATCTACTGACTCAGTGATGTTCTTTTATAGGTTTTGGTATCATACAACACAAATCTAACAGCATCTCTGCTCATGCAATTAAACTCCTTCAAGACTTACAATCCTATCTACTTTTGTGATTGAACCAAAGGGTCCTTTCACACTACACAAGTTGCTTTGCGATAGGATTGCAATGCAGCTGTGACAAAAAGTCACATCGCGTATTAGATGTACAATGTGACCAAACAGTGAAGCTCATAGTACGGGGAAATTATTCTTCACTGCCACTGTAAATGCTCACATGGTCCGGTAAACGTACAGCATGTTGTATGTTACTGCGACAGGACCTGCCACACTGCACCCAACGTGACCGTACCATAGAAATATTATTGCATTGCAATGTGATGATATTGTCCGTTGTGACAGAATGCAATGGAATCAGTGTGAAAGGACTCTTAAAGAAACTCTTATGTAAAAATATTTAAACAAACCTCTCCCTAAGAGAGGTCCGGAGATAATGTGTGCTTTTTGGATGGGCAGCATTAAATTAACTTACGTAGGGGGGATTCACCATAGCCCCATCTCTACAAGGGCATCCATCTTTCAGCTGTCAATGATGCAATGCCATGGTTCAAAGTGTCCAAGATGTCCAGAGTGTCCCTGGCCACTGGTGCATGCTAGGAGATGTAGTGTCCCTTGACGCTGGTGCATGACTAGATCCCTGGGAGATATTAAGACATTAAAAACTACATTTCCCAGCATGCTTTAGCGGATGGTGGCATGGTGGACATGCCGGGCACTTTGAACCTCAGCATTTACAGCTGCAAGATGGATGCCCTCATAGAGATGGGGGCAGGGGCGTAACAATAGACCCTGCAAGGGATGCAGCTGCAGGGGGGCCCAGAAGCCACAGGGGGCCCCATTCTGGCAGACTGACAACTAAGGGCAAGGAGAGAAAAAAACTTTCTGCTCTTTGCTCAGTTGTTCTAATAACTGCATCTGCTCAGCCACTGATAAGGAATCATACAAAGTTTTGCAGACCAAGATTTATAGACAGTCCCTATTCAGTGTGCAGCTTGGTCTTGTGTACAGCCTGTTCTACCTCCAGCCTTTCCACCCCTCCCCAAGTGCTGTGTACTGTAGTAATGCTGGAGGAGTCTGGACACGGAGAAAAGGCGGGAGGGGGCCCCATTCAAAGTTTCGCAGGGGGGCCCCGTGAGTCCTAGTTACGCCCCTGGATGGGGGCTATAGATCAGCCCCTGTAGGTAAGTTAATTTAATGCTACCCCTACACAAAGCCCATATAATTTACAAACCACCCTTCGGGGGAGGTCTGTTTTAAAGTGTGCCAGAGCCAAAGCTTAGGTACAAAATTTGATATTTCCCTAAAGAGAGGGAATCCTCAGGATCCTATTTAGGCTTCTCTCAGTGCTCTGATGCCTCCCCTCAACCCCCCCCCCCCTGGAAGATTGAAAGCAGGGCATTGTCGCAAATCATTTCAGGGCCGCCCACCTCCTCTCCCATCAGTGTGACCACCCAGTAGCCGCACAAGCAAACTCGCGCATGTGACGTAAGCTAGGGCCGCTCGTGTACAAGCTGCTCCATGTTACTGTGCCTGCATAGCTACTACACCACTGCGCTTGTAACAGTGGAGGAGCATGGCCCTGATGTGGAGGGGGGCCGCCCTGAGTAAGGGGCAACATCAGAGCACAGAGGGAAGCCTCAATAGAATCCTTTCGGTAAATAACCCTTTTAGAACTTGAGTTTCGGCTCGGGTTCCGTTTAAACATTTTTATATAAGAGGTGCTCAGTTCACTTTAAGCTAATTATTTAATTAAAATATTTGTTCTACAACAGTATCCAGTCACTTAATGAGGTACCAGAACCACTAGGATTTGGTAAGGGACTAAAAAGGAACCTGAGAGCTACCATACTTAAACAGCTATGCTAAATATAACTTTGCCTTCTTAAAAAAGGTATATGCAATTATTCACCTTGCACGAGCAAAAGGGACCTCCCATGGTACACCACTTCACTGATTAGTTAGTGAATATGCAAATCATTCCTTAATATCACCTAACAAAAGAAAGCATACACCCAAAGCGGCTATTGTGCAATGTATCTTATTAACTTTACAGAACCATATAAAAGGCAGATTTATTGTGTTGTGGATCAGTACCTCATCTTAAAACATTTTTATGCATTCTTAATTATAAGTACACTAAAACTTTAAGTAGAAATGCAATAATGATATAAGCATTGTCGCTAATGCACACAGGACCAATGAATCAGAATGGATCTTCCTGAAAAAGAAGCCTTTATAGACCTCATCACCTTAATTAAAGCTATACGGCATATGAAAGCTGCTAATTAATGGGTGTCATTCCTGCTTTTCCCATCCCATTGACAATTTGATAGACTGTGGGATTTCGCTGGAAGGGTGTGACATCAGTGAGATGGTAATTTGAATTTCAAGTGTTTCAGATGACACTATAAAAATTGCCAAATAATGTTTGAGATTTAATCGTTAAACTTGAAGGTTGTCTTAATCATTGTGCTTGGCTTTCATGGTTGGTGGAGAAAGTGCCATAAAATGTGTTTCTTAATCTCATTTTAGTCTTTGCGGGCGGCTAAATTTATTGGTTGGCTAATTAAGTAACCCAAGAACATTAACTGACCTAACCTCAGATTCATGTCACATGCGAGTAGGTGAGATAACATTCCCGCACTGCTTGTTTTCTGATGGAGCCATCTGAGCTTAGAAGCTCAGCTACCACAGACTAAAATCATTCCAAGATGAGGAACATGCTGTGCAAATTAGCCAAAACCTTTTTTTTTTTAAATAGGTAAAAAAAAGTGGGGGCCTTTTCCTGAGCTATACCCACTCCTGTCCCTTGGCCTATGGGGGTTGATGCACATAACTGCGGGAATATTGCTGTGCTCAGCAATATTACCATTACTACTGCCAGCAAGTTACCGCTATTAGCGCGACCCATGGTACTCGAGTAGCAGGAGCGTTACTATGGTAATGGCATTACACACATGACCGTAGCAAGGCTCGTGGTACTCAAGTACCGCGGGTCACACTAATAGTGTAACTCAACTCCCACTGCGACTACTGCAACACCCTCCTGTCAGGCCTCCCTCTGAACTGACTATTCAAATACATTGGTGCATGGACAGGACCCAAAATACAGAGGAATCTTATTCATCACCTCTCTGGCAACTGTAAGAATCTACACCTTCGTTCGGCACCATATCACAGGAAGTGTGATAACTTGACTCTCATCACAGCAAGCAGCATAGGAGATAGAACTTCTTAGGCGTCATCACAGTTTCAAGGAGTTTATTCAGTAAACAGATATACAGATGCTCATCCCTACACAGCGAAGCAATTGTTCTGTAGTATGTCCTCTTGTGTTACAGCTCTTGGTTCCATTGCATGGCCACCAGGTTTTCTCTTATGTTCCATCTATATTACGTAGCCCGTAGGCCTATATACAGCATACAGTTAGATAATATGACAATACATTACAAATAAAAGTAAAGGGTGGGAGTCATCAGCCAGACTCAGAAGAAGCAGCAGTATTTAGAAGTGCCTCTCTGGAGCTCGTCAGCTGCTTTAGTACCAACCACCAAAGAGATAAATGTGACATCATCTGAGCAGGAACTTATCGCCTGCTATTGGCTGATAAAACCTCGTGATATAATGACAGGCACGGTCTTTACTGCGCATGCCCGAACTATCACCTAAGTCTAAGAACTGTCATCTTGTTCTAAAGAGGCCATTTGTTTAATGTTCTTATGTTATATTTTCATAACAATGGGTCATATTTATGTTGTTCGTCGCCAGCTAGTCTGCCTCAACACTGGATAAACTCTGTAACCTTGGCTGGTTTTGTGTAAGACACAAAACCATGTTCCAGTGTTTCTAGAAATGCTGCTTAAAGGGAGACTCTGCACATCAAGTCTTTTAACTAAACTCAGTTAAAGTAACTAGGCCTACTACAGCTCATCAGAAATTATGGATCACTTTGGATGGCTGAGATTTAAACTGGATTAAAATTGGACTTGGACTGAAAATGCCTAGCCTGCAAGGAGCTGACCTCAAACTTTGAAAGTCTTCAACTTTCTTCAACCCTCAGCTCCTGATCCTTTCTGTAAGTATCGGAAATGGCAAAAAAACACCTCGTGAGCTTTCTATGTTACATGACTATCTCTCTTTCTACATTTATTCCAAACTTTTTAAATTGAAACAAGGAACTCTTTAAACTTTTAAACTGGAGCATCTCCCTTTTTCTGAGAAGTACAGCTTGCAAAGACCCCTTCCCTTTGATCTCAGCAGGATGTCTATCAGCTGTCCAAATGTCACCATTAAAATACTCAGCTGAGATGTTTATCTATAGGGGCCCATACACCTAACGATTTTCCAGCTGATATACAGCCGCTTCAATCACTGTGATCGAATCTGCTGTGAAATTGTTGCTAAAACGCTGACAGAACGATCAATGTCCATCCGAAATCAATCGTTCCCGTCAACCGGTCTGTGCGTAACATTTCGCTCGATCGTCGGCGGGTCGGGAGTGCGTCGATAGCAGTGTTCGAATGCCCGACAACCAACGCTAGCGGAAATACTTTACCTGCTCCGCCGGCGCGTATTCCCTCTGTCCCCGCTGCTCCTTCTCCGCTGGGTTCCGGCTGGCTTCACTTACTTCCAGTCCTGATAGTAAGTTTAAACAGTAGAGCGCCCTCTACTGTTTAAATTTCCCTGGACAGAAAGAAGTGAAGCCAGCCGGAACCCGGAGCCCAGCAGGAGAAGGAGCAGCGGGGACAGAAGGGGACTCGCGCCGTCCGGAGCAGGTAATGTATAGCTGGGGGGGGGGGGGGGCAGCGGCAACTTCACAGATTGTGATCGGTTTCATGCTGGAATCGATTCACAATCTGTTTGCAGTAAAAGCAGCCATACAATCCCTCTCTAATCAGTTTCGATCAGAGAGGGATCTATCTGTTGGTCGATCTGATGGCATATCGACCAGTGTATGGCCACCTTTCCCAAGAAATTCTTACAAATAGATTCTGCTTTGATTACCCCTCTAAAATCCCTTGGGATTCTCAAGAAAACAAGAAGAGGAAAGAGGGGAAGCCGTGCAGGCACCCATAACTCAAACCCAAAGCAATCCTTACATATCTCCAAATCAGCTGTATCAGTAAAGGACCCAGATAACAGAGATAGCTGCCACACTCCTGATTACAGACCCCAGCCAGGAGCTAGGAACACAGGCCTCAAAGTCAAGGCAAACAACATTAAAGCAGTACTCTGCAATGCCAGGTCCATAAACAACAAAACAGCAGTTATCCACGATCTGATAGAGGCTTCAGATCTAGCTTTAATTACAGAGACATGGTTGGATCAGAACTCAGGACCCACTCTCGCAGCTGCGGTACCAGACAATTACTCAGTTTTACACTGTGAAAGGCAAAACCGCAAGGGAGCAGGATTAGCTCTGTGCTTCAAATCCAGTTTGAATATTAAACCCCTTGCTGTAGCCCCTACCCACTCTTTTGAATGTCTGGCAGCCCAACTCTCAGCTGAGAAAAAAATAAACATACTGCTTGTCTACCGACTCCCTCCTAGACCCACTTCAATTTGCCTACAGGCCAAACAGGTCTATCGAGGACGCCATCAACATCACTCTGGCGCACATTACAGAACACCTCGACAACCCGAACACCTATGCCCGGATCCTTTTCCTTGACTTCAGCTCAGCCTTTAATACAATACGCCCAAACATCCTGTACGACAACCTTGTTCATCTTGGCCTCAACCCCGTGCTGTGCTCCTGGATCAAAGACTTCCTCACAGATAGGACACAACGAGTGAGGCTCGGTAGCTGCTCGTCACAGGATAGAACCACAAACACAGGAGCCCCGCAGGGGTGTGTACTGTCTCCTATCCTGTTTTCCCTCTACACGAACAGGTGCACCTCTTCCGCGGACTTTTAGGTGGGCTGAAAACACCTCCAAGGCCCAGAAGAGGGCTCAGCAGAGGCTGTTCTTTCTGAGGCAGCTGAGGAAATTCGGGATGCCGCGGGAACTGATGATCACCTTTTACACCGCAACCGTGGAGTCTGCTCCTCTATTGTTGTTTGGTACGCAGGCGCTACTGTGAGCGACAGACTTAAGCTCCAGAGAGTAATCAATGCCGCTGAGAGGATCATCGGGTCTCCCCTTCCACCTCTGGATCTCCTACATACTTCCAGACTGTGGTCTAGGGCAAACAGAATACTGAACGACCCTACTCACCCTGGCAGCCGATACTTCGACCGTCTGCCTTTGGAATGCCGCTACAGATCGATCCGCACCAAGACCACCAGAGATTTGAACACTTTCTTTCCCCAAGCTGTTCTCCTACTGAACTCGAGTTACCACCCTTGCAAAGCCCCCCTAGCCGTGCACTGACGCTGCACTACTGCCCAACTACGTTCAACCTCACCACCCCCCCCCCCCCCCCCTTGTAATCTGTTTGATGTTTGCAGTCTTTTTTAGCTCCTTCTCCCATCTGTGTAAACTAATCTGTATAAAATCTGTATCTGTATTCTGATCTGTGGGAACTGATCTGTATAAAATCTGTATCTGTATACTCCTGCCGTGTGTACCACAAAAAATTCCGGGTGCGTCAGTCGACGTACTTGGCGAATAAAGCTGATTCTGATTCTGATACTGGCTCAGCTTTTCTCAAGGAAATCACAGAACTTGTATATTGCATAACACTGAAACACCCTAGGTGGAAAATTCTGGGAGACTTTAATGCATGGGTCGATACACACTCTTCCCAATTAGGAATAGAGCTACTTCTCTCCATGAATGAACTGGGCTTCTCTCAAGCCACCAACCTCCCTACCCACAAAAAAGGACACACTTTGGACCTCATTTTCCATTCAGAACTTCTAATACCCAATGTGGAAATTGATCCAGTAGTTTGGTCAGACCACCACACTGTCCACTTCTCCTTTACAGCACCAGCTACAAAACACCTAGTGAAAGATCTAATAAAATATTGTTCCTTCAAAGGTTTGTCACCCCAGCACCTTCAGAACAGCCTCAATCTAGGCGGACTGACAGATCACAACTTAGGCCTTGAATCCATGGTCCTTAAATATAACCACGATGTCTCAGCCGCTTTTGATGCCATAGCACCCTTAAAGATTAAACGTTCCGCACCATTACATCACGCTCGCTGGTTTGACAACTCTATAAAGGAACTAAAGAAACAGGGACGCAGACTGGAACGACAGTGGTGCAAACATCAGTCCCCTGATGACAAACTTTCCCTAATTGCTCACGTGAAAAAATATCAAACAATGATTAACAAAAAGAAGTCCTTATTCCTGTCTCACGAGATTGCAAATGCAGCCAACAGACCTGCGCAACAATCTCTGCAATCCATCTTGCAGGAAATCCAGCATCAGATCTTCAAAGGACCTGTGCGAGAAATTTGCCTACTTCTTCTCAGACAAATTCTCCTCCATACAATCTGCCATTCAATTCACAGCTCCGGAAACCCATGCAGAGCCATATAATGGATGCAAAAATAGCCTACCACCATGTTCGGATTTTAAGGTAATCACTGAAAAAGACATCTTGGATATCCTCTCAAACCTTCGCCAGACTACCTGCGATCTGGCCCCTGGCCCCACTAAGTTCATGTTGAAATGCCCTGAACTATTTACACTGGTATTCCACAAAATAGTCAATGGTTCCTTACAACAAGGGTGGTTTTCCTTTTGTCTGAAAGAAGCTATTGTCAGACCACTACTCAAGAAACCATTCTTAGACCCAGATGCTCTAAACAGCTACAGACCTGTCTCAAACCTCCCCTTTCTGGGAAAAGTTATTGAAAAGGCTGTCTACCTCCAACTTGAAGCCAAGCTCTCCAGAAACAGCATCCTTGACCCTCTTCAATCTGGCTTCAGAAAATATCACAGCTGTGAAACAGCCCTCACCCAGATTTGCAATGATCTGCTCATTGCAAGAGACAAAGGTCAATGTTTCATCCTTATTTTGCTCGACCTCTCAGCGGCTTTTGACACAGTCGATCATGAAATCTTGCTCAACAGGCTACAAGAGTACTGTGGCATAGATGGCATTGTTCTCCGGTGGTTCAACTCCTTCCTGGCTGGCAGAACACAAAGGGTAGCCTTAGGGCCCTTCCTCTCCAACCCTGTACCACTAAAATACGGTGTACTTCAGGGCACAATATTATCCCCTTTACTTTTCACCATATACATGCTGCCACTTGGAGAAATCATACAAAACATGGACTGACATATCTTTGCTATGCTGATGACACCCAGTTATAGTTGTCATTCAGATTTGGCGTCACAGACCCTACTCCACTAATAAACGCATGTTTAGCTGAGCTTCAGGAGTGGATGAATAATAATTGGCTAAAACTTAAAGTGAACCTCCAGACTAAAATTTGACTCAGCAGCACTGGAAAGGCCTGGTGTTTCTTTAACTGTTTCACAGCATCAGAACCTTTTTTCTCTTATACAAGCCTCATTTTTAGCTGCACAGAAAAAAACTGCCCGGGCATTTTTCCCCTAATGCTGTGCAAAGCATGATGGGATTTCTGATGTTGTTGTTCTCGTTCTGCTGTTTTGGTGCACTTTTTTTGTTTTTTTTAGATTTTGAATTTGAGATTTGAAGCCTAGCACGTGCAGCTGGGAGGGGTGATCCGGACACAGGACAGTTGGAACTGTGTCTCCTGCTCCCTGTCACCTCCTTTCAACCAAAAAGATGGCTGCCCCCATGACAAAGATGGCAGCCCCCATGAATCACAAACATTTGCCTGTTCTTTTAAAACGGGGTGCGTAAGAGATTATATTACCTATCTATTCTAATTAACATAACTAATGTAACTTAATGACAGTATGTTTGTTTAGGCTGAAGTTCCCCTTTAATGCTGACAAAACTGAGGATCTTGTTATCGGGGGTCAGGGCCCAACAGCAAAGCAGCCCCAGTCTCAACCAGCACTGCTTAGGATAGGGAGCTCAGACCTGAACAACTCAGACTGTGTGCGCAGCCTGGGAGTACTGATTGATGGGAAATTAAGCGTCAGGAATCAAATCTCAGCTGCTGTGAAACATTCCTTCTTTCACCTAGGGAACATTTCAAGGATTAAACACCTCACTCCTTCAGAGGATCTTCCAACCCTAGTTCATGCCTTCATCACATCAGGATTGGACTACTGCAATGTTCTCTACACAGGCCTTCATAAGAAAGACCTACGCCGCCTGCAATCAGTACAGAATGCTGCCGCAAGGCTGTTAACGAGCCAACCCCGCCATTGCCACATAACACCAACCCTGTGCTCACTCCACTGGCTACCGATAAAATGAGTTATTTTGTGCAAGATTGGCTTACTGTCATTCAAATCCTTTCACAATCTGGGCCCTGGATACATGAAGGACTTGTTTCAACTGCGCCCCCCCCCCCCCCCACACACACACACACAATCTTAGATCAAAAGGACGTAACACCTTGGTCACCCCCAGAGTCCACCTCAAAACCTTTGGAGACAGAGCCTTTTGTCATGCTGCCCCCACACTTTGGAACTCCCTGCCACACCCAAACAGGACAGCTCCATCCCTGGAAACATTTAAGTCTAAACTGAAAACCCACCTCTTCAGTCTGGCATTCATGAACACCTGACTATCTCCTCTGTAACACAGTCCAGCCTGCAACCCTGTATTGATCTGAGACACAACTATGCGCTTTGAGTCCTATGGGAGAAAAGCGCTTTACAAATGTTATTGTATTGTATTATTGTATAACTGCATTGACCCCCTACAATCCATCTTGAACGCAGCAGCAAGTCTAATCTACTCCTCCCTCCATTCTATTTCCACGACTCCCCTATGCCAATCCCTTTACTAGCTCCCGATCTGCTTCTGAACCAGCTTCAAGATAATATGTCTGGCCTAGAAATCTATACACAAGTCCTGCCCAGCCATCTGGCTGCCCACTTCACTCCCTCAATGACCTCCTCCTAATCACCCCACGCATCTCGCTGTCTGCGCACAACAATATTAATGCCATTATTTGCATCAACCACATGAGCCAGTAACAAGCATGAAGAGACACCACAACTGTGTGGATCCCATTTGATGTGTTTACTTGCACCCTTTTTCATTGGGGAAGGGGTTGTCTTTAGGCAAATCCCCTACCTACAAAGCCCTGTGCCCAGTGCTTACTGGGTACGGCAGCTCTTTGGATGTATCCCTGGCCATTTGTAGATGTCAAGTAATTAGAAGGGGTTTACGAATCCTGGCTCAAGCCACTACATAAAACAGTAAGGAATCTTTGGACGAAGCATCTTAATGCTCCTGGTTGCCCATGGAGAGTGCCCTAAGTGGCTGCAATTTGTGGTTTGACTCCGCTAGGAGCTAAGCATGATATATATGTTTTATGTCTTGTCTTGCTCCAATAATGGAATAAGCAAATAACCACCCCACTCTGAAGACTGCTAATTAAGTTATCAACTGGCTTGATTGAAGAGCAGTCATTTCTATGATTTGTTTGCAGACCAGTTTGCATTTGATTGATGTCTCTACTAAAAGATTCCGTTTCTCCATTCTTGGATTTTCTTCCAAAAGATATGTGCTTATTTTGTCAAAGATGTCACAGATATATGAATATAAATATATACACAGCCAGTCAAACACCATCAACTTAATGAATGCAAAGCTGACAGGCATAGAACATGGGTAAAGGGTGTAAAGGTGCCCATACATATATTGATTTGGTGGCCGATTGACAATCCAATTCAATAATTCTTATCGAATCTGATGAAAATAGGTGCTGCCAAAAGCATGCCCGATCAACGATTAGACTGATTTTGGGCCGAAATTGATTAAAAGTGCTCAATCGGTGGCATGGCGGTAACACCAGGGGATAATCACAAACTACGGATGTGACAGAAACTTTCCGGATGCCTTTCCCCCAGTGTAATTGTACCCCCGTGTCCCTGTATTAATACATTACCTCTAAACCCACAGCCAGACTCCTCTTCCACGTTCTTGCCCCATGTAGTTGGCAACCATTGCAGTGGAAGTAAATGTCTTCAACTGACTGTTAGTACCTTGAGCTAACTTTTCACAACTATCGTCAGAGACATATTAGGTTTACGCCATAATATTCAAAACTTTTATGAAACTTAATCTGCAAGAGTTCCATTTATTAACTGTAAACCAGAGTAACAATTAATCTGGAGCTGAGCCATGCATCACATAAATAGTTCATTATCAGCTTACACTAGCGATGCTGGTATATATGAAAACTAATGGAGAAGCATGTGTGTGTGACCAAAATGAGACACCTTCTTGCCATGCCCCTCCCATGCAGAGTAGTGCAGCTGTGGTGCAGGACATTACCTCCTCCAACGTCAGGTCTAATCGATCTTCTTCTGTGCAGCTGCTTGCTGTCAAAAACCTCCATATGGGTCTTCACGCACAACGGTGGTGTCACATGAGATGCAAGAAGAGGTGAGTGACAGCTGGTGGATACACTGAAGTTTCGGATAGATAAGACTCGATGCCAGAAGAGGTAATATATTCACACAAAACCATCATGGAATAGTGAAGTGGTTGGTGTTTAAGCCAAGCAGCATCTAATTAATGGCTGCAGAAAAAGCCTTTCTGGCCACTGTATCTACAGTACCAGAAATAGCAGGAGCTAAAACCAACCACACTATCCCTTCTATCCTACAAAGAAACAATCAGCTCTACATAATAATGCAACTAAGTTTTGGTTGGGGCACCATATACAGGATGTCTCATGCCCCCCTCCCCCCCCCCAAGCGCATCATCCAAACTATGGGAACACATTTGCTATGTGACTTGTGAGCTACCTTACCTGGCGGGAAGCCTAGACATCTGTGGGGGAGTAGAGCAGGTAGCCCCCAAGCACTCTCACTGCCTGGGAACACTATCTGCAACTACACCTCATGAACAAAGAAAGTTTATAACAGGGAGTGAAGTCATATGTGCCGAAACTAAGCAGCACTTGTCTAATTAATGACAGGAGAAAAAGCCTCCTGAGCGAGGGAGGAGGCATAAGACAGCCTGCAGGTTGCTGCCCTGTCAACACCCAACTGCATTACTACGGGGAGCCAATTGTTTCTTTGTAGGATAGAAGGGAGTGTAGACAGTTTCAGCTCCTCCTATTTCTGGTACTGCAGATACAATTGCATAGTAAATCTGCCAGAGGCAGGGGTGTAACAATAGCCCCTGCAAAGGATCCAGCCGCAGGGGGCCCTTAGGGGAAGAAGCCTAAGAGGGGCCCCTGGCTCTGGGGCCCTCCAAGGAATTTTTTTTAGGGGCAGGAGGGGGCACAGTGTAGGAAGGGGGAGCAGCGGGCACACACAGCAGCAGGGAGGGAGACTAAGGCCCGGTTTACACTTAATCAGTTCGTACGCGTTTTTATTTCTTCTCCATAGCAGTGCATTGTGAAAATGATTTCAGTTTTGCTAGCCTCGGAGTCCCCAGGATTAATCTATTAGATTGAATGGCTGCAAAAGATTTAGCTAGCACTAGGCTAGCTAGTATAGGTGGCCAGAACCCCCCGATCGCCCCCAATCCCCCCATCAAGCTGCTTATGCATTACCCAGCCTGGATCCAGCGATCACTGGAACCACTGCCATTACATCTAATAGATTATTCCTCGGGGACTCCTGAAGCTAGCGAGCGGCATGCCCGACACAGTGTCGGGTATACAGCTCAGGAGGTTAAAACGCGTTAAGTCTGAATTGCGCCATAGGAAAACATGGGCATTACTTTGAAAATCAGTTGTCCTTTCAGTTATAACTGAGAGCAACTGATTAAGTGTAAATGGGGCCTTACTCCCCCTCCCTCACCTCAGGCTACCTCAGCCCTCCCCCCTCCAGCAAAGGCAGCTGAGGGGGGCCCATCCAAAGTTTTGGATTTTGTTTTCTAGTTATGCCCCTGGCCAAAGGGGCTTTTTCTGAGCACCTACCACTTCACTATCCTGTGATGAATATATTTACACAAACCTGCTGCACTAGTTTGCATGGAGGCAGGGGCTCTGTGGGCGGGGATCAACAGCTACTAGACGGAGGGATGTAAGAGGTTGGGCCCCCCCCCCCCGCTTCCTGGGTTCAGCAAAATAACCCCCACACCCATCCCCTTCTCCAGCGATGGGGGCTGATTTCCCAGTAGCTACATCACTACTACATTCATAAATGCAAGCTCTATTACATGGGAGCAAATACATCGAGCCTGTCTCCCCTACAGATATCTGTCGGCTGGGCCTCCTCCTCCCCCCTCCAGTATTATCCTCCGTCACAGGGGATGGGTGGGCCCACTTCTGTGTAAATGCAGAGCAGCAGCAGCAGTGGAGCCATACATTACCATGTGCTGGCGGTGTGACAGCTACTCCGAACTCCTGTTCACTGTAAAAGCACTGTACTGCACCATGCAACTCTCCCCTGCATGTCACATGACATATAGGGACAGGAGCCGCATGGCACTGTATGGTGCTTGTACAGGTAAGAGACTTGCGGAGGAGCTGTCCTGCCACCAGAAACCAGTAATGTGTAGCTCCACTGCCGCTCTCCATTGACACAGGAGTGGGTCCCCACATGGTTATTGTTATGCTCCTGCTGTATCACATTGTGCATCACTGCAGTATTATTTATGTTAAAATATATCATCAGTCTCTTTTTAAAATGTCCAATAGTCTGAAAAAGGCACTCCACAGGCTTCAAACTTTCGTCTGCTTTATTAGAGCATGGACACAGACATGTTACGGGTCACCAGACCCTTCCTCAAGTGTACCACCCACAACACCCACTTCCCTTATATAGACCCACCCATATAGGCACACCCATACAGGAAGTCCATCCCAAGTGCAATTCATTACATAATATATACATCGTATCTATTTACATGATATCTAATTACCTATACAGGGAACTACTGACTCGTCTACCCTGCATAATGTATACTTAACCATTTCAGCCCGCGGGGATTTTTCACCTTATGCATCAGAGCAATTTTCACCTCCCATTCATTCGCCAATAACTTTATCACTAATTATCACAATGAATTGATCTATATCTTGTTTTTTCTGCCACCAATTAGGCTTTCTTTGGGTAGTACATTTTGCTAAAAATTATTTTTTTATAAATGCGTTTTAACAGGAATATTAAGGAAATAATGGAAAAAAATTCATTATTTCTCAGTTTTCAGCCATTATAGCTTTAAAACAATACATGCTACCATAATTAAAACCTATGTATTTTATTTGCCCATTTGTCCCGGTTATTACACCATTTAAATTATGTCCCTATCACAATGTATGGCGCCAATATTTTATTTGGAAATAAAGGTGCATTTTTTCAGATTTGCGTCCATCACTATTTATGAGCTTATAATTACAAATTTTTTCGAAATATACTCTCTTCACATGCATATATAAAAAGTTCAGACCCTTAGGTAACTATTTATGTTTTGTTTTTGTTATTTGTAATTTTTTTTATTTTTTCATAAAAAATTTTATTTGGGTAATTTTTGGTGTGGGGGTTAAACAGTTAATTTTAAATTATATAATATAGGTTTATTTCATTAAAAAGTGCATGTAGATGTAGTATTACTATCTGGCCACAAGATGGCCACTGTGAGCATTTTCTCTTTTTTGTCCTGGAAGCGAGATCTCGCTTCCAGGATGTACTAGGGTGACGGCGATTTTTTTTTAGACAGAAAGACCGCGGTTTCTGAAAAGAAATTATATTCCCATTCATTGATCGATGGGCTAATGGGGGGAACCACGTGCACGCGCAGGCGGGAGCGCGCACCCGCACAGCAGCAGCTGCCTGGAGGTGAGCGTTACGTCCAGGCGGCAGAAATGGTTAATACATATAACATAAACAATATCATGATTCCTAAACAGGGAACTACTATACCGTCTACCCTGCAATGAATAGTGGAGGGGTCATCGAAATTTCCCGCAGCATATGCAATCCCATAATTTATTCTTTCCTGTAATAAATCACAAAAAACACTTAGAACTTACATGTTCATTTAAACCTCTTGGGCTTATACAATCCAATTTTCTTATCCACTTCACTTCTTTGCGGAGCAGTACCTTTTCTCTGTCACCCACTATACGTAGAGAAGGGACAGAATCCAATACCATCCATCTAAGCTGAGAGGCAGAATGTCCAGCCTGAACAAAACGTCGGCCTACAGGGACATTCTGTTTCTCGATACCTTTTTCGAGGTTTTTGCGCACAAAGAGTATCCCAAAAGGACAACTTTTAAGGGCACGTCGCATTTCGTCCACTGATGCTGAATACCGTGAAGGCCTCTTACACAGTAAAACGTTGTGTTTGATGCGACGTTAAGGTCGCACAACGTGCCCCTAACACAACGCATTTTGCACTATAACTTGGATGTTATAGTGCATTCTTTAGCCCTGCATTTGGTGCGCCGTTTTCATTGAACAGTGATAGAACGAAAATGGCGCATGCGTTAAAAAAAAAAAAAAGAAAACATTACTGAGCATGTGCAAACAGTCTAACACAGCTAAAAATGTGTATAACGCATAGCATGCAGCACTTTCATTTACTGTGCAGCGTTAGACACCAACGTTGCACTGTGAACAGCCCATTGATTTTTCATTGCTGTAAGTTATTGTGCGTTACATGTTGTTGTAACGTGCGACTTTAACGTCGCACTGTGAAAGAGGCCTTAACGAAGAAAGTGTAGCATCTGATTGAGCCGTTCGCTACCTTACAGAATTTGCTTTGACTACTGACCATACTTTTATCTATATGAATGAACGGTGTGAATATATTACCTTATTTAAAGAGGAGACATTTTTACCTTTTTTTGAACAGATCATCAGGAGGGTCTGCATGGCCGATATTGTGGAGAAACCCCTCCCACAGTATGATGTCAGGACCTAGGTCCTGACAGTTTCTAGTCTTTGAACCTTGTTGCATTGTGGGAAATAACAGCTGTTTCCAACTGCCAAGCAACCAGTATCTCCCTCTGTGCATATGTATATCTATAAAAAAAAACAACCTTTTAGCCTATCACATTATTAGTGGGTGTGGATATAAATAATGACAGTTGGAGCTGTCTAGTTTTTTTCTTGTTTGTCAGTAATGAAGATGATGATGTGCAGGCTCATTGTGGATCAAACCACATGAACAAATTACATGGCAAATATCAATCTTGTCTTGATTTTTCTTCTATTTTGTAACTTTTTCCCTTTGCAATGTATTGATTTCCTCCCTTCGCTAAAGTTCCTTTTTAACCTCCTTGGCGGTCAGCTCGTCAATGACCGCCGGAGGGCGCCGCTCAGGCCCTTCTGGGCCGATTTTGATAATTTTTTTTAAAAAACACACAGCAAGCACTTTGCTTGCTGCATGTTCGGGTCGATTGCCGCCGCTCGCCGCCGATCCGCCGCTACCCGATGCGAAAGAGCCCCGCAGACCCCGTGCGCAGCCTGGCCAATTAGTGCCAGGCAGTGCTGAGGGGTGGATCGGGACTCGCGACGACGTCACGACACCGATGACGTCATCACGATCATCGCCATGGCGACGGGGGAAGCCCTAAAGGAAATCCCGTTCAGAACGGGATTTCCGGACGGGCATATGCGCCGGCGGCGATCGGAGGGGTGGGAGGGACGCCGCAGGGAGGGGGGAATCATGTAGCTAGCGCTAGGCTAGCTACATGATTTTAAAAAAAAAATAGTGCTGCACCGCCACCCTGGCGATCTTAATAGAACGCCAGGGTGGTTAAGGCTATTTGAATTTTAAAAGTAAAACAATACAATGACTGGTTTACCTTCCTGGCAGACAGCACATTTCTAGCTTACATGCATTAATATGACTTGTGTAAACATAATATAGTAAAAAGAAAAAAAAAATGTTGGAAAAAAATCCTCCAAGGTAATTAAGAGAATAATGACATGTCTATCATGAAGCTGAGTCACAGCAATGACAGGCAAATGATGTGACAATATAGGTAGTTCTTCATCACAGCTTTTAATTAAAAAAAATGAAAGGTGAGCAGAATGTAACGATACAGTACGAGTCCCCGCTGGCAGAGGAATATATTTCCACCAGGTGAAACTTTGCCACCTGCTATGTCTACATTTTGATCATTATTTTCCCGAAAAAAACCCTATAAACTCCCATATTCAAAGGAAAACAAGCATGTACTTTTACACAGCGGGATGGTAAAGGCAGCTCTGTGCAGCACATTATCTCTCACATTCCCTTCACACACACTGTACTTCCCACTTTGTTGAAATGACATATTTGTATTGATTAGCACTCTGCTTCCCTCCGTTACACTGATTAAAGTGCACATGATGTTTTTTTCTCGATGGGGCAGAGAGCGGAGCTGGAAGGCTGAAATGTTTCCTGAACTGTGTTGTCAGTGTTTGGTGGGTGAGTTAGAATAGAAAATACGGGAACGTCTGCCTTTTTTTTTTTTAATTTTACCGTAATTTTATTTTTAGGCATTTGAACCAATGATGGAGAGTTAGAATTTTTTTTTTTAATATAGCGTGAACATCTTCCATAGCTCTGTACATAGTACAAAACAAATATCTGGCCGAGTTTACTGTGTAGCTTCAATGTCAGAAAAAAAAAAATCAATAAATATCAAATATCAATTTCCTGCAGGACAACTACATGCGTAGCAGATGAGATAAACAGAGGAACACCAAGAGCCCCAATAGTGTAGTATGTATTGACAAAGGGGATAATGACAAAGAGTAATAGTTGTTATACTCACAAGCATGGGTCACCAATAGGCAACCACTGTAAAGGCAGGTGGGGAGATTATCCTGACCCCACTCAGGAATCAGAAGTCGCTCTCTGTAGATAGTAGAAAAGGGTCGCAACCCTCCACCCAGGGTGGATACAGTATTATATAAGAGAGAACAGAGGCGCCAAAAGGATAAAAGGGGTTTTTAAAGGAGCTAAGGCGCCGAGTGTTGTTGGTTTTGCTAGATGCTGTAACTCCTTTTTCTATTGCCTGAGGAAGCGGGCGCTGACCCGTGAAACGCGTTGCTTTGTTTTATCTGGAGTTCGTTAAATAGACTGAATGTACAGTCGTGTTGTGTCTGCTTGGAGGAGGTAAGTCCACCACTGCCTCCTCTAATCACCAAATTTTTGGCTTTTAAGCTCCTTTAAAAAACCCTTTTATCCTTTTGGCACCTCTGTTCTCTCCTATATAACATGCGTAGCAGAGATCCAAGAAAACATTCCAGTTTGCTTTTTTCCTTATCCATGGCTGTGTGTGTCTCTCAACTGGCTCAGCCATATACTAAAGGAAGTTGTGACTGTGTGCTGCACATGGCAGTGAGCAGACTTTTAGCAACCTGAATACTCTGCCAGTGTAATCAGTCCAGCCTTGGTGAATTAAACACTTAGGGCCCATTTGCACTTGGGCAATTAGCGAGTGATTCCCACTAATCGCCGAAGCGTTAGCACTTTTTAAAATGCTAGCGTAATTGTAACCCTATGGCAGTGACCTCACTGTCGCCATTGCCTCTGATCATGGGCGTTAATGGCAATCGCGAAACGTGTTACTTGCAGCATTTTCTCGTGATTCTTGAGTGATCACGATACAGAGCTTATAAAAGCGATGTTCGTGATCACTCTAAATGCGAGAGTGTACAGTTATTTTACCGCGCTAATTACGGTAAAATTGACAGTGTAAAACGCACACTTGCCTCTGAAGTGTGAATGGGCCCTGAAGGCTTCTTTCCGCTAGGGGTGATTTGCTGCATTTTTCCGCACGCAAGTTCAGGTAGGAATCACAGCCTGTTGAAATCAATAAGCTCCTCTGAAATTTGCTTGGGAAAAGAATGTAGTGCCAGCTGCATTTTTGGGGTGACACAACTGAATCCCCATAGCCTTGCATGGCACAAATCCCATAGCTGTGCGTTGTGCACTCGCATCAGCACAACTGCTAGCGCCCATCTTAGAGATGGGTGGTGACATCAGTGGAAACGGGGCGTTGCTGCAAAGGGAAATGTGTGGGTCAGAATGAAATGTATGTGCACCAAACATTGGGCTGTCCCCATCACTAGCGACATTATTATTAATATATTAAAATACAATTATGTTTGTATCACAATAACATATATAATATCATTATTTTGTTTCCTTTTTAATGAAAGTGGATTCTCATGTTAATTGATTCCTATTACCCACTGGGAAGAATTATGCAGAATCTCTCCTAGTGGTAGACAGACAGCAAAATATGAAATTTTAAGTGCTGTGAGGAAAAGTTTGAACATATCAAGTATTTACTGTTGTCTGTGTCCTTATTGGAGAGATTACCTCAACAGGAGTGAGGAGTGTTTCCAGACCAGCCAGCATGACCCCCTACAGCTGGTACAAATTATGCTGCCTTTGAATTTCTCACAACCTCCCTGGTACATCATTCAGCATATATTAAACCTTTCTTAGCTTCACACTTGAGCCTAAAAATGGTCCAATTTACGTAATGGACCTCAATGGATAACGGACATGTTAATGGATCCTATGTTAAGTATAGGATCCATTCAGGGCCGGGTAAACCTCCTTAGTGGTAACTACAAGTCAGTCTCGGGAAATAAATCGGCAGCTCAGATCGGTAATCCCGTGCCTGAGTGAGTTATATGCAGGAGCTGCTGCAGATCTCTCTGCGGTATGTTTTTTTTTCTCTTGTTTTTAGAGTCTAAAAGCTTGTGAAAAAATTGTACTTCTTTTAGACCGTAAAACTGGAAATAATCATAATGCCAGGGCGGTTAAGGGGCCCTGGGGCAAACTTAAAGAGGCACTTAAGTCTACAAAAAAAAAATCAGTTTCTACTCACCTGGGGCTTCTACCAGCCGCCTGCCGCTGTCCTGTGCTCTTGTAGTCACAATCGGATATTCCTGTCCCCCGCCGCCAGCTACTTTTACTTTGCTGACAAGCCCGACCACCCATAGCCTTATATGCGTTTCCATCGCAATACCGTCCTGCACATGGCGCTATCGCAGAAGGGAATGCATAGAAGGAAATGCGTGGCCAGGCCTGCGCAAGCACAGTAAGCCTGTCGGCCGAAAATGAACGTAGCTGGCGACGGTGAACAGGAGGATCCGATCGTGACTGCGAGGGCACCAGATAGCTGCAGGAGGCTGGTAGAAGCCCCAAGTAAGTTGAAACTAATTTTTTTTCTAGGCTTAAGGATCCCTTTAAGCGGTAGGCCACATGCCTCCGATAGTCCCCCTCCCCCCCCCCCCCTTCCCCACAAGAAACATTGGGAGAATGCTGCTGGTGGCCCCTGCACAATAGTTGCATTAATCACTTACCTGTCTTGACAGAGGGTGGCTGCACCATCCATGCAGACTCCAGCCACGCTGTCTGCCTCTTTTCTATCCAGTGCATGTTATATGTAAACACACATTGGATAGCGAAGAGGCAGACAGCGCGCCTGAAGACTGCACGAAAGGTGCAGCTGCTGCCTTCCGGGATAGATGAGTGATTGATACAGTTGTCCAGGGGCCTCAGGGAGAAGTGGGGGAAACCAACTGGCATGGTCCAGCAGCGCAGGGGCCCCTGCAGAGGTCAGGGAATCTGGGGCAATTGCCCCCATTGCCGGTATGGCAGCACCAGCCCTGGATTCATTTAAGCCTGGGCTGACATGCTCATACTGACAGAAGTCAGACATGTCATAATAGCAATGCTATGCCCAATGCAGTGTTTTGTGGGTGTTCCGTTCTATGGACGGTGACAGCTTATGTGTGGCACTCAACACGTAGTATAAATCGAGCCTTAAAAGTTTTACTAAGTTCCGGTGATTTACAGTGGTGTGAAAAACTATTTGCCCCCTTCCTGATTTCTTATTCTTTTGCATGTTTGACACACTTAAATGTTTCTGCTCATCAAAAAAAACGTTAACTATTAGTCAAAGATAACATAATTGAACACAAAATGCAGTTTTAAATGATGGTTTTTATTATTTAGTGAGAAAAAAAACTCAAAACCTACATGGCCCTGTGTGAAAAAGAAATTGCCCCCTGAACCTAATAACTGGTTGGGCCACCCTTAGCAGCAATAACTGCAATCAAGCGTTCGCGATAACTTGCAACGAGTCTTTTACAGCGCTCTGGAGGAATTTTGTCCCACTCATCTTTGCAGAATTGTTGTAATTCAGCTTTATTTGAGGGTTTTCTAGCATGAACCGCCTTTTTAAGGTCATGCCACAACATCTCAATAGGATTCAGGTCAGGGCTTTGACTAGGCCACTCCAAAGTCTTCATTTTGTTTTTCTTCAGCCATTCAGAGGTGGATTTGCTGGTGTGTTTTGGGTCATTGTCCTGCTGCAGCACCCAAGATCGCTTCAGCTTGAGTTGACGAACAGATGGCCGGACATTCTCCTTCAGGATTTTTTGGTAGACAGTAGAATTCATGATTCCATCTATCACAGCAAGCCTTCCAGGTCCTGAAGCAGCAAAACAACCCCAGACCATCACACTACCACCACCATATTTTACTGTTGATATGATGTTCTTTTGCTGAAATGCTGTGTTACTTCAACGCCAGATGTAACGGGACACGCACCTTCCAAAAAGTTCAACTTTTGTCTCGTCGGTCCACAAGGTATTTTCCCAAAAGTCTTGGCAATCATTGAGATTTTTTTTAGCAAAATTGAGACAAGCCTTAATGTTCTTTTTGCTTAAAAGTGGTTTGCACCTTGGATATCTGCCATGCAGCTCGTTTTTGCCCAGTCTCTTTCTTATGGTGGAGTCGTGAACACTGACCTTAATTGAGGCAAGTGAGGCCTGCAGTTCTTTAGATGTTGTTCTGGGGTCTTTTGTGGCCTCTCGGATGAGTTTTCTCTGTGCTCTTGGGGTAATTTTGGTCGGCCAGCCACTCCTGGGAAGGTTCATCACTGTTCCATGTTTTTGCCATTTGTGGATAATGGCTCTCACTGTGGTTCGCTGGAGTCCCAAAGCTTTAGAAATGGCTTTATAACCTTTACCAGACTGATAGATCTCAATTACAGTACTTTTGTTCTCATTTGTTCCTGAATTTCTTTGGATCTTGACATGATGTCTAGCTTTTGAGGTGCTTTTGGTCTACTTCTCTGTGTCAGATAGCTCCTATTTAAGTGATTTCTTGATTGAAACAGGTGTGGCAGTAATCAGGCCTGGGGGTGAAATTGAACTCAGGTGTGATAAACCACAGTTACGTTATTTTTTAACAAGGGGGGCAATTACTTTTTCACACAGGGCCATGTAGATTTGGAGTTTATTTTCTCACTAAATAATAAAAACCATCATTCAAAACTGCATTTTGTGTTCAATTATGTTATCTTTGACTAATAGTTAACGGTTTTTGATGAGCAGAAACATTTAAGTGTGACAAACATGCAAAAGAATAGGAAATCAGGAAGGGGGCAAATAGTTTTTCACACCACTGTAAATTGAATTGGGAAATGTATGGAATGGGCAAGTTCAGCTTCTCTTTTCTGCAGTAATTTGTGTTTAAAGGTATATGTCTCTCCATTAGGGATATAAACACAACAAAAATATGACAGCAGGTCCAACAAAAGTCCAATCCATTAAAATTAATCAAATTAAATTGTTTGAATCTAAATGTTTCTTGATTGGAGTTGCACTATAAATACTGAATATGTTCAGTCCATTTTGAACAAATTGCATGAAAACTGACTCACACAGCATACCATATGAATGGTTCTAATGTAGATCCATGTTTGATAAACAAGCAATACTCAACTGTATAACATAGCAACGGTCAAATCAATACTGAAAAAATATGATTTTTGCCAATGCCATCCCCTTCTATATATATGTGACATCTGTTTATACTAGTAATGTATCCTTATGGACATGTCAGACATGTATGAAGTTCCAATCTTGTCCATACACTTTAATCCAATGCATGAACCAAGGCTTAGACCATAATGCCAGGTCTGACATCAGCAGAAGAAGGGCCAGGGCCTAGCAGGCAGTTTGTGGTTCATAGTTATGGAGTGTCATATGACAGTTCATTATAGATGCATAGCTGTGCTGTCATGAAGAAAGTTTTATAAGACAAGTCGTGCCTGTGCGTGCAGCAGCTTGTTGCAGAACATGATTTTCATACACAAGGCTGATTATGTCTGTATATACTTGGATTTCTACAGTATTAACTGTACTGGCAGTGGTATATTATTAAGTATCATTACTTGTTGTAGTGAAACTGTGATTATATTAATATGTACAGCCTTTATATAGCGAGGAGAGGGCCAGCGCATATCACAACAGGCTGTATCTGAAATGACCAACAGCTCACATGTGCAGCACCTCTAATAAGCTATCTGCACACTTCGCATTCAAATCAGATGCAAATTATATGCATAACTACTATTACTTACCATGCAAACAGGAAACTCAGGAGTACGGGCTGGGAGCTGGTAGTTACATACTAGCAAAATTAGGAAAAGGGGGGGGGGGAGGGGTTGTGCATCCCTAAAAACATGCTGCAATTGACTGGTTAATCTGAGAGTGCGTGCCCTGCGTCCAAAACAAATACTACAGCCTTTATATAAAGTAGATAAAGCAAAACATATTTGACTTGATGCATGCACCCAAATCTATAACACTTTCCCCAGCAAACTTCCTTTCATTCAAATGTAAAGATGAATGTTGTTCTCGGTGGGGCAGATTTCTAAAATCTACTATTAGGAAATGTGGAGCAAAACTAGAGCAGGGAACCATATCAAGGAGTGGATTGTTTCATTGGTTTTGAGCAATTGCTCCACTTTTGCACCTGCTTTGCAACACTTTGCGCCGATTCTTCTTCTGGTAACCACGATTAAGAACCAGAGTTCCAGTCCCACGCAGGCTTAGTATAAACAGAAAAACACAGGGATCCCGGGAGCCCAATCTAGTGTAGCATGGTCAGTGGAAGTTGACGAGAGATGAAATGAATGGATATTCACAAATCTGGGTTGCTGTAGCAAGCAACCACTGATAACAGCTTGTGGGGACGTACCGTCCCCACTCAGCCTTGAGAATTATAGGTGGTCGCTGTTCTAAAAAATAAAACCTTATGATAATATAAATCATAAAATTCAGAAGCTGAAGGGGCCCAAAAATATGAAACAATTAAAACCAGTTTAAAAATTAAGTTAAGTGTTGGCCAACCTTCATGAAGTAAATGTAGGTTCACAAATGCCCTAATCTTGTTAGCAGCAGATCCTTTAAGTCCTATAAATTATAGGGTAGGGCCAATGGATGAGACACATTATTCTAACACATCCCAAAGATGCTCAGTTGGACTGTTATCTGAGGGATTTGGAGGCCAAAGAAACCAGAATTTGCTAGTGTTCGAGTTCAGCTTAATGGGCAGTCACAGCCATACTTGCACTCGCACACTCTAGTGCATGAAAAGGAGCGTGGCCACAATAACATATTTGTATAGCTCTTGTCAGATATGTTCCAGGGGTCTACACATGGCAACAGTTGGGGCCAGGAGGACATGTGAGCCTCTTCTTAGGTAAATATCTAACATTTTTATTTTTATTCGCCTCAGGTACACTTTCAGACATTTTCAAATGTACTCATTTTTTCGAGGCTTAAAATTACAATTTTTTTTATCACAATGGAAGTTACACTTAAAAGTCTATCTGAAGTTAGTTTACGGTATTGTAGAATACTCCCTAACATTATCTGTAAGGAGCCAGGCTTGATATAATGCTAGGTTGTCTGGTTGCTGATATAGCTGCAGCTGAGTCATGAACTTATCATAATCCTCTAACAACTTCTGAAGTGATGGATGCAGGAGTCATTCGTCAGTATTTCCACAAATGTCTTCAGTCTGAAATTTCTAACAGAGCTCAGCAAGCTGAACAAGGAGACCACATGACTAGCTTCTGTCTCCTTCGTACTCGCCTGTCTTCACAATGTGCTTGTGACTCATCACTACCATTTCTGTTTTTTCCTCAGCCACTGGGTGTGAATGTTCTAAGCAAGCAACTCGACAGGTTCCGAGCTTATATGAGAATAGAATGTGCAACATACAAAACAGCAGAAGCTTTCACTGTGCAATATATAGGCAGAAAAAAACACTACAGTTTAACTTTAATGTATCCAGGAGCAGCAGTTTTTCAAAGAACAAACAAGCACAGAGAGCTTTTCATTCAGACATGACTCAGAATTGCCAGAATAACAACAGTGTGTGCAGTTCCACTTGTATGATATCACAGCAGTAAACTGTATAGGGTTTCGCAGGAGGTTTTTTTGGCCTTTTATGTTCTTTGGGCCAGTGCAATGACTGTGTAGACTGTGCCTGCAATACATGCATGGGCTGAGCAGTGTAAACAAAGCTAACACCATGGTATGAATATTTCATGAAAATGTGAACCCATCAGTATAACCTGCACAGATGTCACGTTAAAACTTACCTCCCTGCATTTTTTCCAGTTAAGTGAAGGGCTGCTATCTGGCAGTTGCCAACAGGTCTCAGATCTCAATCTCACAGCTTCTGGTGTTTCCTTTGGAGAGGAAAATCCTCCTGAAGGACTTCAGTTTTTACTACTGCACCCAGAAAAGGTGTTCTATACACAAGAAAAAGGATCTGCAACTGGCCAGTTTAAGAGTTAACCCCATTAGAGTGGAGGATAGATAATGTTAACCACTTGAGGACTACAGTCTTTCTAACCCTTAAGGACCAGGCACTTTTTTTCCACTCAGACCACTGCAGCTTTCACGGTTTATTGCTCGCTCATACAACCTACCACCTAAATGAATTTTGGCTCCTTTTCTTGTCACTAATAAAGCTTTCTTTTGGTGCTATTTGATTGCTCCTGCGATTTTTACTTTTTATTATATTCATCAAAAAAGACATGAATTTTGGCAAAAAAATGATTTTTTTAACTTTCTGTGCTGACAATTTTCAAATAAAGTAAAATTTCTGTATACATGCAGCGCGAAAAATGTGGACAAACATGTTTTTGATAAAAAAAAACCCATTCAGTGTATATTTATTGGTTTGGGTAAAAGTTATAGCGTTTACAAACTATGGTGCAAAAAGTGAATTTTCCCATTTTCAAGCACCTCTGACTTTTCTGACCCCCTGTCATGTTTCATGAGGGGCTAGAATTCCAGGATAGTATAAATACCCCCCAAATGACCCCATTTTGGAAAGAAGACATCCCAAAGTATTCACTGAGAGGCATAGTGAGTTCATAGAAGATATTATTTTTTGTCACAAGTAAGCGGAAAATGACACTTTGTGACAAAAAAAAGAAAAAAAAAAAGAATCCATTTCTTCTAACTTGCGACAAAAAAAAATGAAATCTGCCACGGACTCACCATGCCCCTCTCTGAATACCTTGAAGTGTCTACTATCCAAAATGGGGTCATTTGTGGGGTGTGTTTACTGTCCTCGCATTTTGGGGGGTGCTAATTTGTAAGCACCCCTGTAAAGCCTAAAAGTGCTCATTGGACTTTGGGCCCCTTAGCGCAGTTAGGCTGCAAAAAAGTGCCACACATGTGGTATTGCCGTACTCAAGAGAAGTAGTAGAATGTGTTTTGGGGTGTATTTTTACACATACCCATGCTGGGTGGGAGAAATATCTCTGTAAATGACAATTTTTTCATTTTTTTTACACACAATTGTCATTTACAGAGTTATTTCTCCCACCCAGCATGGGTATGTGTAAAAATACACCCCAAAACACATTGTACTACTTCTCCCGAGTACGGCGATACCACATGTGTGGCACTTTTTTGCACCCTAACTGCGCTAAAGGGCCCAAAGTCCAATGAGTACCTTTAGGATTTCACAAGTCATTTTGCGGAATTTGATTTCCAGACTACTCCTCACGGTTTAGGGCCCCTAAAATGCCAGGGCAGTATAGGAACCCCACAAATGACCCCATTTTAGAAAGAAGACACCTCAAGGTATTCCGTTAGGAGTATGGTGAGTTCATAGAAGATTTTATTTTTTGTCAAAAGTTAGCGGAAAATTGATTTTTATTGTTTTTTTCACAAAGTGTCATTTTCCACTAACTTGTGACAAAAAATAAAATCTTCTATGAACTCACCATACTCCTAACGGAATACCTTGAGGTGTCTTCTTTCTAAAATGGGGTCATTTGTGGGGTTCCTATACTGCCCTGGCATTTTAGGGGCCCTAAACCGTGAGGAGTAGTCTGGAAATCAAATTCCGCAAAATGACCTTTGAAATCCTAAAGGTACTCATTGGACTTTGGGCCCTTTAGCGCAGTTAGGGTGCAAAAAAGTGCCACACATGTTGTATCGCCGTACTCGGGAGAAGTAGTACAATGTGTTTTGGGGTGTATTTTTACACATACCCATGCTGGGTGGGAGAAATAACTCTGTAAATGGACAATTGTGTGTAAAAAAATCAAAAGATTGTCATTTACAGAGGTATTTCTCCCACCCAGCATGGGTATGTGTAAAAATACACCCCAAAACACATTGTACTACTTCTCCCGAGTATGGCAATACCACATGTGTGGCACTTTTTTGCACCCTAACTGCGCTAAAGGGCCCAAAGTCCAATGAGTACCTTTAGGATTTCACAGGTCATTTTGCGAAATTTGATTTCCAGACTACTCCTCACGGTTTAGGGCCCCTAAAATGCCAGTTCAGTATAGGAACCCCACAAATGACCCCATTTTAGAAAGAAGACACCCCAAGGTATTCCGTTTGGAGTATGGTGAGTTCATAGAAGATTTTATTTTTTGTCACAAGTTAGTGGAAAATGACACTTTGTGAAAAAAACAATAAAAATCAATTTTCCGCTAACTTTTGACAAAAAATAAAATCTTCTATGAACTCACCATACTCCTAACGGAATACCTTTGGGTGTCTTCTTTCTAGAATGGGGTCATTTGTGGGGTTACTATACTGCCCTGGCATTTTAGGGGCCCTAAACCGTGAGGAGTAGTCTTGAAACCAAATGTCGCAAAATGACCTGTGAAATCCTAAAGGTACTCATTGGACTTTGGGCCCCTTAGCGTACTTAGGGTGTAAAAAAGTGCCACACATGTGGTACCGCCGTACTCAGGAGAAGTAGTATAATGTGTTTTGGGGTGTATTTTTACACATACCCATGCTAAGTGGGAGAAATATCTCTGTAAATGACAATTGTTTGATTTGTTTTACACACAATTGACCATTTACATAGAAATTTCTCCCACCCAGCATGGGTATGTGTAAAAAAACACCCAAAAACACATTATACTACTTTTCCTGAGTACGGCGGTACCACATGTGTGACACTTTTTTGCAGCCTAGGTGCGCTAAGGGGCCCAACGTCCTATTCACGGGTCATTTTGAGGCATTTGTTTTCTAGACTACTCCTCGCGGTTTAGGGCCCCTAAAATGCCAGGGCAGTATAGGAACCCCACAAGTGACCCCATTTTAGAAAGAAGACACCCCAAGGTATTCCGTTAGGTGTATGGCGAGTTCATAGAAGATTTTATTTTTTGTCACAAGTTAGCGGAAAATGACACTTTGTGAAAAAAAACCAATAAAAAATCAATTTCCGCTAACTTTTGACAAAAAATAAAATCTTCTATGAACTCGTCATACACCTAACAGAATACCTTGGGGTGTCTTTTTTTCTAAAATGGGGTCACTTGTGGGGTTCCTATACCGCCCTGGCATTTTACGGGCCCAAAACCGTGAGTAGTCTGGAAACCAAATGTCTCAAAATGACTGTTCAGGGGTATAAGCATCTGCAAATTTTGATGACAGGTGGTCTATGAGGGGGCGAATTTTGTGGAACCGGTCATAAGCAGGTTGGCCTTTTAGATGACAGGTTGTATTGGGCCTGATCTGATGGATAGGAGTGCTAGGGGGGTGACAGGAGGTGATTGATGGGTGTCTCAGGGGGTGGTTAGAGGGGAAAATAGATGCAATCAATGCACTGGGGAGGTGATCGGAAGGGGGTCTGAGGGGGATCTGAGGGTTTGGCCGAGTGATCAGGAGCCCACACGGGGCAAATTAGGGCCTGATCTGATGGGTAGGTGTGCTAGGGGGTGACAGGAGGTGATTGATGGGTGTCTCAAGGTGTGATTAGAGGGGGGAATAGATGCAAGCAATGCACTGGCGAGGTGATCAGGGCTGGGGTCTGAGGGCATTCTGAGGGTGTGGGCGGGTGATTGAGTGCCCTAGGGGCAGATAGGGGTCTAATCTGATAGGTAGCAGTGACAGGGGGTGATTGATGGGTAATTAGTGGGTGTTTAGGGTAGAGAACAGATGTGAACACTGCACTTGGGAGGTGATCGGACGTCGGATCTGCGGGCGATCTATTGGTGTGGGTGGGTGTTCAGTTTGCCCGCAAGGGGCAGGTTAGGGTCTGATTGATGGGTGGCAGTGACAGGGGGTGATTGATGGGTGGCAGTGACAGGGGGTGATTGATGGGTGATTGACAGGTGATTGACAGGTGATCAGTGGGTTATTACAGGGAAGGACAGATGTAAATAATGCCCTGGCGAATTGATAAGGGGGGGTCTGAGGGCAATCTGAGCGTGTAGGCGGGTGATTGGGTGCCCGCAAGGGGCAGATTAGGGTCTGATCTGATGGGTAACAGTGACAGGTGGTGATAGGGGGTGATTGATGGGTGATTGATGGGTAATTAGTGAGTGTTTAGAGGAGAGAATAGATGGAAACACTGCGCTTGGGTGGTGATCTGATGT
Organism: Hyperolius riggenbachi; assembly: GCF_040937935.1. NCBI lineage: Eukaryota > Metazoa > Chordata > Amphibia > Anura > Hyperoliidae > Hyperolius > Hyperolius riggenbachi. The sequence continues at coordinate 324,560,094 of NC_090648.1, forward strand.
CGGATCTGCGGGCGATCTATTGGTGTGGGTGGGTGATCAGTTTGCCCGCAAGGGGCAGGTTAGGGGCTGATTGTTGGGTGGCAGTGACAGGGGGTGATTGATGGGTGATAGGTGATTGGCAGGTGATTGACAGGTGATCAGTGGGTTATTACATGGAAGGACAGATGTAATTAATGCACTGGTGAATTGATAAGGGGGGGGGGGGTCTGAGGGCAATCTGAGCGTGTGGGCGGGTGATTGGGTGCCCGCAAGGGGCAGCTTAGGGTCTGATCTGATAGGTAACAGTGACAGGTGGTGATAGGGGGTGATTGATGGGTGATTGATGGGTAATTAGTGGGTGTTTAGAGAAGATAACAGATGTAAACAATACATTTGGGAGGTAATCTGACGGCGGGTTTGCGGGCGATCTAATGGTGTGGGTGGGAGATCAGATTGCCCGCAAGGGGCAGGTTAGGGGCTGATTGATGGGTGGCAGTGACAGGGGGTGATTGATGAGTGATAGGTGATTGGCAGGTGATTGACAGGTGATCAGTGGGTTATTACAGGGAAGAACAGATGTAATTAATGCACTGGCGAATTGATAAGGGGGGGTCAGAGGGCAATCTGAGCGTGTTGGCGGGTGATTGGGTGCCCGCAAGGGGCAGATTAGGGTCTGATCTGATAGGTAAAAGTGACAGGTGGTGATAGGGGGTGATTGATGGGTGATTGATGGGTAATTAGTGGGTGTTTAGAGGAGAGAATAGATGTAAACAATGGATTTGGGAGGTGATCTGATGTCGGATCTGCGGGCGATCTATTGGTGTGGGTGGGTGATCAGTTTGCCCGCAAGGGGCAGGTTAGGGGCTGATTGTTGGGTGGCAGTGACAGGGGGTGATTGATGGGTGATAGGTGATTGGCAGGTGATTGACAGGTGATCAGTGGGTTATTACATGGAAGGACAGATGTAATTAATGCACTGGTGAATTGATAAGGGGGGGGGGTCTGAGGGCAATCTGAGCGTGTGGGCGGGTGATTGGGTGCCCGCAAGGGGCAGCTTAGGGTCTGATCTGATAGGTAACAGTGACAGGTGGTGATAGGGGGTGATTGATGGGTGATTGATGGGTAATTAGTGGGTGTTTAGAGAAGATAACAGATGTAAACAATACATTTGGGAGGTAATCTGACGGCGGGTTTGCGGGCGATCTAATGGTGTGGGTGGGAGATCAGATTGCCCGCAAGGGGCAGGTTAGGGGCTGATTGATGGGTGGCAGTGACAGGGGGTGATTGATGGGTGATAGGTGATTGGCAGGTGATTGACAGGTGATCAGTGGGTTATTACAGGGAAGAACAGATGTAATTAATGCACTGGCGAATTGATAAGGGGGGGTCAGAGGGCAATCTGAGCGTGTTGGCGGGTGATTGGGTGCCCGCAAGGGGCAGATTAGGGTCTCATCTGATAGGTAAAAGTGACAGGTGGTGATAGGGGGTGATTGATGGGTGATTGATGGGTAATTAGTGGGTGTTTAGAGGAGAGAATAGATGTAAACAATGGATTTGGGAGGTGATCTGATGTCGGATCTGCGGGCGATCTATTGGTGTGGGTGGGTGATCAGATTGCCCGCAAGGGGCAGGTTAGGGGCTGATTGTTGGGTGGCAGTGACAGGGGGTGATTGATGGGTGATTGATGGGTGATTGACGGGTGATTGACAGGTTATCAGGGAAGATAGATGCATACAGTACACAGGGGGGGGGGTCTGGGGGGGGGGTCTGGGGAGAATCTGAGGGGTGGGGGGGTGATCAGGAGGGGGCAGGGGGCAGGGGGGGATATAAAAAAAAAAATAGCGTTGACAGATAGTGACAGGGAGTGATTGATGGGTTATTAGGGGGGTGATTGGGTGCAAACAGGGGTCTGGGGGGTGGGCAGGGGGGGGTCTGAGGGGTGCTGTGGGCGATCAGTGGGCGGGGGGGGCAGATCAGTGTGTTTGGGTGCAGACTAGGGTGGCTGCAGCCTGCCCTGGTGGTCCCTCGGACACTGGGACCACCAGGGCAGGAGGCAGCCTGTATAATACACTTTGTATACATTACAAAGTGTATTATACACTTTGTATGCGGCGATCGCGGGGTTAACATCCCGCCGGCGCTTCCGTACGGCCGGCGGGATGTTACGGCGGGTGGGCGGAGCCAGTTGCCGGGGGAAGCGCGCGTCATCAATGACGCGATCGCTCCCCCGGCATGCCTAAAGGACGCGCCGCCTGAAGGCGTATTGCGGTCCTTTAGGCGTCCACTTTGCCGCCGCCCATGGGCTGTGGGCGGTCGGCAAGTGGTTAAAGTGAAAATGTTATATTTTAAATATTAAAGTGCTTGTTTTCATGAAACTTAATGATAGAAACTTGTCAGTATGCAAGGTCGGTTCTCTCATGAAACAAGGTGAAACATTTGCATCAGGCAGCAGAGATTACAGGGGCAGCATGTTTGTACACTGTGTACACTAACAGCATGTAGTCAGTAGGAGGAGAAGCGAGAGGAGAGCGAGTGAGGTAAAGAGGTCATCATTGGGGAAAAGCAGCTTGTTGTGCTATGTGAGGAGTCTGACATTGAGTGAGGAGGGGGGAGGCAGGAGAGAAGCAGTGTTTCATTTGACTTGCACAGCAGAAGGGAGGAGGTGGCACTGCTGTCCTGAGTGAGGAGGAATGGAGGGTGAGCAGTTTGTTTGTTACAGACTCGCAGCCAGTGTGTTATAGTGTTGAGCTGCAGCATGTCATGCAAGGACATTAAATGAAGTCTGCTTTATATGCTGCTGTATAATGTCGGGTGGTGTGCGGTCATTCCAAATCCGGGGGGGGGGAGGTTCAGGGTTTACGCATCCTCACAAGTTTGCCTCAGGCAGCAAAAAGTCTAGAACCGGTAAGTACCTTTAAATTCATCAGTTTAATACAGTGACATAACAATAGCCCCGGGGCTGTGGCGGCCCACCCCTCCTCCCTTTCCCCACTCGTATGCAGGGTAGCACAGGAAGTGGAGTACTATGCTTCCAGTGCCGCGGGTCTCCTCCATGCATCGCAGCCGCACACTCTCTACTGCTATTTGCTGCCTCACATGACTGATGCGAGACACATGATAGGAAGCCAGCAAATGGTAGCTGAGAGTGTGCGGCTGCTGAGTTTGGATCGCAGGGGGCAGAGCTGCCCAGGTCAGGCGCAGCGCGGGGTAAAGCGCACAACAAAATAACCTGCTTTGCCCCTGGGCTGTTGTTAGTGTTACACAACCGGATTAATATGTAATCATAAAGAACTGTAACAATATAAAAAAATCTGATTTCTACCATGTTTAGTAAATATAGCAGAACAGTTATGATTATGCATTTACAAGATTAGTAACTTTATTAACTGCAATACTTTTCATTTAAAATCGCAGCACCATAAGCAACTGATGTATAAATTATGTCGCCCAAAAAAGTGCAGAGGTGCCTCAGTCAGGACAAGGACTCCATCCTCCATAACCCCCTACACAGCTTCATGTTGGCACTGAATTTGTTCAGGACAAACAGCAATCTCCAGTCTGCAAAGAAAGGAGTGATACAAACCACTCCCTTGTGACTCATAATTGCTTCCAACAACAGACAGGGTAACTGAGACACAGGCTGAAATATTCAGTGAATTTTCCCCATGTCTGTCTAGAGCATTGACTTTACAAGCAAGATGGCATATCCCATGGAATAAAAGGCAGTGGTAAGCATGGGTGCTTTGTGAAAGAGAGTTTTGAGTCAGGGGTAGAACTATGGGGAATTTAAACAAAGAGGGCAATAAATAAAGTCTTGGAAGCTGATGCTTAAGGTTTCTTTTACATTGCAAATCGCAATTCCGATTCCGATTTTCATTAGATGCCAGCAACAAAAGAAGAAATTTGCAGAAAAAATGCAGTGCATATATGCAATAAAGGCGCCTGAAAAAATGCGCAGTGGAATGTAACTAGTAGAATATCACTGAAATTAGCGGTATTCTATTGCTGGATTTCGATAGTAAAAACCCTACTCTCACACAGAGCCCTCCCTCTGCCTATGCCTAACCCTTAGACCCCAATGGTGGTGCCTACCTCTTAGCACCCTTAACACCCCCCCCTGGTGGTGCCTAAACCTGACCCTTCTGGTGGTGCCTACACCCTAAGCCCCCCCAGTGGTGCCTAACCCTAACCTACCTCCTAAAACTTAACACCCCCCCCCCCCCACCAGAAAGCTGCAATATGTGGCAACGAAGGTAAATTTCGGCACCCGGAGGTACCTAATTAGCGGCAGGCAGGAGAAATTTACCCTGCATGCTGGTAATCGGGCGCCAAAATTTACCTTTGTTGCCACATTATAAAAACCGCGTTTTGCAGCAAAGAAGGTAAACTTTGGCGCCTCAGGTGCATGATTATAAGTCAGGTAAAGCAGGTAAAAAAGGTAAATTTCGGCACAAAGAGGTGCCCAGTTAGCAACAAGCCGCTTGCCGCTAATCAGGCGCCTCCGTGTACTGATATTTACCTTCTTTGCCTACTTGCCGCTAATCCTGCGCCTGAGGAGCCAAAATGTACCTTTTTTGGCGCATTATAAAAACTGTGATTTTCGGCATTGCAGGTAAATTTCGGTGCCCTCAGGCATCTGATAGCGGGTGCCGCCTTGTGCCTAAACTTCCCTAGTTTGCAGCTAATTGTGGCTTTTACAATAGGTGCCTGGTGGCGACGTTTTGCACCTTAGTGTGAGACACTTTCCTGGAGCAAGCAAAGTTGCAGTCCCAACTTTGCTTGCTCCAGAAAAGTGTCTCACACTGAGGTGATTAGCAAGAAGTTTTAAATCAGGATGATACCATTTATTGGCTAACTACAAATGAATAAGAATAAACAAGCTTTCGGCCTTGCCAAGCAGACAGTAAGAATACAGTATAGCAAGAAAGGCCAGGTTTAAAGAGGACCTGAACTCAGAAGTCTTCTCTACTCTAAATGATACACAACAGCATAATAACCTTTAAACTAAAACATTACTTTATTACAGCTGATAAATAAATAAGCACTGTTTCCACTTCCTGGTTCATGGAAGCAGACATATTGTTAAAGAGGAACTCCAGTGAAAATAATGTAGTAAAAAAAGTGCTTCATTTTTTACCATAATTATGTATAAATGATTTAGTCAGTCTTTGCCCATTGTAAAATCTTTCCTCTTACTGATTTACATTCTGACATTTATTACATTGGGACATTTTGACTGTGGGGAGGTTATGTAGCTGCTCCTAGCTGTTTTGGCTGTTAGAGACAGCTGTAAACAGCCAATTCCTGTCTGTGAACATTGTTACATTGTAACAAACTGCCAAAAGTACCGCGGTCCCAGAGCTTCTTGTGGAAGGGATTTCAGCACAAAATCAGTCATACAGCGCCCCTGAGGGTCTGTTTGTGAAAAGCAATATATTTCTCATGTAAAAGGAGGTATCAGCTACTGATTGGGATAAAGTTCTATTCTAGGTTGGAGTTTCTCTTTAACATTCAGTGCTTTCAAATAGGCTTTTCTGCCATGTCTGTCAGTCATGTGACACAGGGGAGTGATCAGATTACAACTAGTGATTAGATACAAAGGAGGGGGATTAAACATGCTAAACTCTCTAAATATATACAGGGTGCATTTCTCTATGTTTTCCTTCTGTCATATGCAAGAGTTCAGGTCCACTTTACCAATATGGTGGCCATACTGATTCAGGAAATCCAAGTTGCTTAACTAAACACATGGAAATCCAAGTTTCTTGACTAAACACATGTAGCCGGACTGTAGCTAGCACTGGTGCATTGGGTCACATGATGAGAGACTCTGGCTACAGATTTGGATACTAGAGGAAAGGAGGCTGAGGAGAATTAGATACAGATGCAATGCTGGAACCTGGAGAAAGGCAGAAAGTCTTTGATTTACGTTGCGCTGATATTAGGATGGGTTATGCACATTGTGTAAAGTACTTTATACAAACAGTCTAAAAATCTGTAAGAGAAAAAAAAGCACCACTCTGGGGTACTTACCTTGGAAGAGGGGGAAGCCTCATTAGGATCCGCTCTACTGAGCAGGCACGCATTGTCTGTGCCTGCATGTTAGAGTGGATCCAATCGAGCTTGGCTATTTCTGCCTGAGCCCGATCGAAAGCCGCAAATGCGCCTACGTGAGGCTCACATGGGATTTGGGTGCCTCATCACTTATTTATAAGTCTGGTGACTATGATACAAAGACAAATTTTCCATTTTGCCTGGAATATTTGAAATACTGAATATTTTGAGTGATAGCAAATAGGGGAGATTCCCTCTTACTTCCTGTGATGCCTTTAACAGAATCAGAATCAGTTTTATTCACCGAGTACGCTCTGGCGTAGAGGTACACATGGCAAAGGCAGAGAGCGAGAGGCATAAAACATACATTCATGGCATTAGGAAACAGTGCAAAGTACAAACAGAAAAAGCTAACTAATCATGACATTGGGAAACAGTGCAAGAAAAAGCTAACTAAAAAACCCTCAGTAGGAACACAGACAGCAATAAAAACCTGACAGAGGTTGTCAGGAATATATTGGGGTGCTGATGCTGTTAAGGATAATACAGTAATATATTTTCATTTTCTCATTTTTATATCTGCTGTGGTATGTCAAAGGTGTAGATATGCAGGCTAGATTCAGGGACTGTTCATGTATTTGTGTGGGTGGGTCACTAGACCTACATTTGCATCTAAAGAGGTCTTCAGTGAATAAGACCAGTCACCTTCAATAGGCAAGGAAGCAGCTCATTAAGCCACTAGCAGTCACTTTTGATCTGCTGTCCCAGGTGTGATTGTCTGCGTCTGTCTACAGGCAATTACAGGCAAACTGCTACCTGTAACCAAAAGGCAATCTTTTCATGTATGTGCTAAAATACACTTTAACCTAGGAAAAAATGTTGAGGAAGCCTTTTGATGTCTGGTAGGATACAATCTTACCTATTGAATCTGTCAACTTCATAGGCTATCAGGAAACTCGGTAATTTACATAGCACAGCCTGACGCAATGTTGAAAATCCTCACTACGATCTTTTGATGTATAGACTTTTTACCTGCGGGAATGTTGAGGAAGCGTTAATCAATTGTCACCTGCCGTGGGGGAAGTCCTTTTTGATGATCTGAGAACTGAGACAGGAAAGGATATGACGCGCGTTATGTAGGAAATTGAATTATTCCTGGATATGGACATGTGAGTGGCCTCAGGCCATCCAGGGGACTATATAATCCCAGCTTGGGACTGTCACAAATCGTAGTTCTTGGAGGTAGCTCACACGGCTAGAACTAACCTGGTTCCTGACCAGAAGTGCGTACCCCCCGCAACAACGCCAGATCGATACGCTGGTACGTTTATTTCCCGTTTATTTTGGTAAGCAAAATCGCTTTTGTGTGTATCTTTGTAACCTCTTATTTTTGTAACTTTTATCTTGTAACTTTTTTTACTTTGTTTTTGTAATCTTTGTATATATTATTTTCTGCATTGTTCTATTTTTTCTATGGAATATTAAATCGTTATTTAATAAGCTTGACTTCTGCGGTACTAAACTAACACTCATAGCCTAGAGGAGATTGAAGTGCAACTGTGTATAAATCCATGCCTAATTGTATGCTTGAGCAACCCTACCATATGAAATTGCAATTGCATTGTGTGTGGGGGCGTTTGTCATACGTTGGCCTTAAGCGCGCAGCTGACCCAACGTACGAAACGCCAGTGCGAGTAGCAAACAGTATCGTTCAGAACGACTGTTAGTGGTTTTGCTGCACGACAGTGTAACTTGCATTACAAGGCAGTGTCTGATTGTGCTGTGTTACTGTACAACTGTACTGTGTGTGTGGGTGCGTGGCGTTCTCGTATTCGGCCTAAGCGCAAAGCTGACCCAAATACGAAAACGCAGTTTGCGCGTTGAGCCCTCGACAGCTGAGGGGACGTGTCTAGCAACGCTAGTGGTGGCAGTGGGAAGTGTTTGAGGTGTCCCAGCCTTGTTTGGAGCTTAAATAAGGCTGTTCCCCGCTTAATCTGGTCAAACCCGCAGTCGGGAACCGTATACGCAGGCGTGCTGCGGGCCGGTTCCTGACTTAATTGGCTGGCAATGGTGGGAACGTTTAGTACATTAGTACGCAGTTTAGCTCGCTATTCTGAGTACTAAATGCTGGAAGCTTGCTAGAAGCAACTAGCCTACAGAAGTCTACTCAGTGCAGAATTCATATACGTTTTTTTTTTTGTTCAAAGATACACACTTGGTATTTGCTTTCCCTCCCCCCCTCCCCCCTTTTTTCTTTTTATTTTTTGCAACACGATGGCTCAGAAAGCATCCAGCTATGCAAGGCAAAACAAAGAGATACTACTCAACCTGTGTGAGCACAAAGGCATCGAGACGGTGAGCGGCCGGACTAAGGAGCAGTTAGTTCGTGCGCTCGAGGAGTATGATGAGGCAGAGCGAGCCCGTGCTTCAACGTCAGCGGATGCAGCTCACGACACGCCAGAGGAGGAATCGCTCCTGCCGCAGAATGCGAGTGGAGACGATGTCCTGGACGATCCGCCGAACACGGAGATGACATCTCTGGAAGCCGACCTACAACTACTAGGTTCGGCTGAGCCCGAACTGCGCCTAAAGCTGATCCTGGAACATCGGCAAGAAGAGAGGGAACAAGCTGCCCAGCGACTCCGGGCAGAGGAGGGAAGAGCTGAACGGCAACACCAGCTGGAGCTGGCTAAACTTCAGCAGCAGAACCGGTCTGCTGGACCCGCAGAACGCGAAGGTGAGCGAGTCCACAGAATCCCCCTGGATAAGTTCCCCGCTATGGACAAGGACTCTGACATAGACACTTTCCTACAGGGGTTTGAAAGGACTTGTCGGCAGTATGGGGTGCCCCGTGAGCAGTGGGCAAGATACCTCACACCAGGGCTGAGAGGCAAGGCCCTGGAGGCGTTTGTGAGTCTCCCCCAGGAGGAAGAAACAGACTTTGAGGCGATTAAGAAAGCCATCATTGCGCGATACCACCTCACGCTGGAGGTGTATCGAAAACGTTTCAGGACAGTGCAGCGAGGTCCTAATGACAGCTACCTGGATCATGCTTGCAACCTGCGCACTGCCTTCCAGCAGTGGTTAAAAGGACTGTCAGTCAAAACCTTGGATGCCCTGCAGGAACTGATGATAAAAGACCAGTTCCTACACACCTGTCCTGTTGAGGTCCGGCTGTTTGTGCTGGATCGAGAACCAAAGACAGTGGATGAGGCTGCGGAAATGGCCGATTCCTACACGGCCCATAGAGCACCCGAGTCCCGGAGTACTACCACGCCCAGATGGAGAGGAGAACAGATTGCTAAACCTGTTTCACCCAGCACCCAGAGGAGGCAAGCACCGCTGTCTCCTGGATTCAGGCAACCAACCACTGACACTCGGAAATGCTTTGTATGTGACAGGGTGGGTCATATCAGCACGACTTGCCCAGAGAGGAAGAGGAAGGCCCCAAAATCCAGTGAGGCCTTAAACCCCAGTGAAGTCCCAACTGCTTTGTGTGCTACCAGGAATGCCACGGGCTATGCAGAGAATCTGCAGCTTGTCACGGTTGGGGGTACAGTTGCCACTGGGCTGAGAGACACTGGAGCAGAAGTGACTCTCATACATCCCCAGCTCGTGAACCCGGAGTAGTACATACCTGGGAAAATTATTGCTGTCAGAGGAATCGGGGGTGTAACCCCTGCAATACCCACCGCCTTGGTCCACCTGGGTTGGGGGGCCGGCAGCGGATTGAAAGAAGTTGGGGTAACTGACAAAATCCCCACCAACGTTTTGCTGGGTACTGACCTGGGACGGTTAGTAGCCCGGTATGAGCCTAATCCAACCCCCGTGGAGCCTGCATCCCAAGCAGAAGTTCAGGACTCTTGCAAGGTACTGTTTGATAATGCTGTGCACGTGGGGAGTGCTGGTAAGGCCCCAGGGGCTACGGACTGTGTACTAGGATCCAGCCCTAGTGAGTCTCCAGTGCCCAGGCCTGGAGTGGGACATGTTGATACAAAGACTGCAGAAACTGATGGTGTCATTCATGACGCACGGACTATCGCGGTGATCGATGCAGGAACTGTTGAGGCTACTTGTGAAGTGCTGGGTAGCACTGGGTATAATGCGGCAGATAATGTTGATGTGGAATGTAATGTTCTAAATGTCAATATGTGTAAGACGGATAATGCTGATGTCATATGTGTTGTGCTACATAATGCTGTGTGTCAGGTGGACACTCCGTCGGCTGCAGGAGTAACCAGCCGGGCTCGCTGGGCTGCAGCAGATGGATTGCCCACTGAAGGGGCAGACAGCACCAGGCCAGGTCTTACCCCTTCCGATGTTTTTAAGACCAAAGGTGATGTGGTTTATGATATGTGTAATGTGGGCGCTCCCTCAGCTGCCGTGGTAACCCGCAGCGCTAGCGGGTCTACAGCACAGGGACTGTCCACCGAAGTGGCAAATGTTGCTGGGTCAGCCACATCCAATTCGGAACCTGGCCGGAGGGCCCAGGAGCCTCTCCATCTGCAGCCTTCCTGGAATGTGTGACCGGCAGCATTGAGCTCTCTGGGGCTGTTCGATTTGACAGCAGCGTGGAAGATCTCAGGGGGCTAGCCAGCAGGTCACCAGCTGGGAGAGGCGGGCTGAGAGGGTTCTGGGAAGTTATTCCCTCGGAGCTGTCCGGAGTGGAGGAGGCAGACCGTTCCCCAAAGGGACCGAGAGATAGCTCCTGCCACTGTAGAGAAAGTGCGGGTAGCGACGGTTGGAACCCTTCCCCAGCTGCAGCACTGTCTCTATGGTCGCGAATTCACGGTTGTCACTGACTCGCATTCCCCTGGTTGGTTACGTCAGGTTGCCAGGGGCAACGACACATTGCAGCAACCTGACCTAGCTTTCCAGTCCTGTAGCTTGGAGCTAAGGAGTTACCCCCCCAGGCCCGGCCGTCAATATCGGCTTTGGCAGGATGATTCGTTAGAATCATCTGCCGGCGCCATCTGGAAGAGGGGGCGTGTCAGGAATATATTGGGGTGCTGATGCTGTTAAGGATAATACAGTAATATATTTTCATTTTCCCAATTTTATATCTGCTGTGGTATGTCAAAGGTGTAGATATGCAGGCTAGATTCATGGACTGTTCATGTATTTGTGTGGGTGGGTCACTAGACCTACATTTGCATCTAAAGAGGTCTTCAGTGAATAAGACCAGTCACCTTCAATAGGCAAGGAAGCAGCTCATTAGGCCACTAGCAGTCACTTTTGATCTGCTGTCCCAGGTGTGATTGTCTGCATCTGTCTACAGGCAATTACAGGCAAACTGCTACCTGTAACCAAAAGGCAATCTTTTCATGTATGTGCTAAAATACACTTTAACCTAGGAAATAATGTTGAGGAAGCCTTTTGATGTCTGGTAGGATATAATCTTACCTATTGAACCTGCCAACTTCATAGGCTATCAGGAAACTCGGTAATTTACATAGCACAGCCTGATGCAATGTTGAAAATCCTCACTACGATCTTTTGATGTATAGACTTTTTACCTGCGGGAATGTTGAGGAAGCGTTAATCAATTGTCACCTGCCGTGGGGGAAGTCCTTTTTGATGATCTGAGAACTGAGACAGGAAAGGATATGACGCGCGTTATGTAGGAAATTGAATTATTCCTGGATATGGACATGTGAGTGGCCTCAGGCCATCCAGGGGACTATATAATCCCAGCTTGGGACTGTCACAAATCGTAGTTCTTGGAGGTAGCTCACACGGCTAGAACTAACCTGGTTCCTGACCAGAAGTGCGTACCCCCCGCAACAACGCCAGATCGATACGCTGGTACGTTTATTTCCCGTTTATTTTGGTAAGCAAAATCGCTTTTGTGTGTATCTTTGTAACCTCTTATTTTTGTAACTTTTATCTTGTAACTTTTTTTACTTTGTTTTTGTAATCTTTGTATATATTATTTTCTGCATTGTTCTATTTTTTCTATGGAATATTAAATCGTTATTTAATAAGCTTGACTTCTGCGGTACTAAACTAACACTCATAGCCTAGAGGAGATTGAAGTGCAACTGTGTATCAATCCATGCCTAATTGTATGCTTGAGCAACCCTACCATATGAAATTGTAATTGCATTGTGTGTGGGGGCGTTTGTCATACGTTGGCCTAAAGCGCGCAGCTGACCCAACGTACGAAACGCCAGTGCGAGTAGCTAACAGTATCATTCGGAACGACTGTTAGTGGTTTTGCTGCACGACAGTGTAACTTGCATTACAAGGCAGTGTCTGATTGTGCTGTGTTACTGTACAACTGTACTGTGTGCGTGGGTGCGTGGCGTTCTCGTATTCGGCCTAAGCGCAAAGCTGACCCAAATACGAAAACGCAGTTTGAGCGTTGAGCCCTCGACAGCTGAGGGGACGTGTCTAGCAACGCTAGTGGTGGCAGTGGGAAGTGTTTGAGGGGTCCCAGCCTTGTTTGTAGCTTAAATAAGGCTGTTCCCCGCTTAATCTGGTCAAACCCGCAGTCGGGAACCGTATACGCAGGCGTGCCGCGGGCCGGTTCCTGACAGAGGTTACAACCCTATCCCACTCCGTCCTTTCTACACACAAAAAAAATGACTGGGATTCCATCTTAAAAAGATGAGAAAAACTGCACACTGCATACCACACACAGCAGTGCTACAAATCTTTGGATATTCATGGACAATGAGATGAACTAAACACTCTTAGAAAAACACTCCAGGTAATAATGCCCTTTGGTATGAATTGCATTTTTCCATTGTGATAAGAAATCTCATATTGTTTTACAGCTTGCAGAACTGCAAGCTAAATCTTTCCATCAGTCTAGCCATATAAATAGGTTTAAAGTCTTGGTTACACATTTCAGCCGGCTGCTTTAACTGAAGTGATGGTGTAATAAACTGGTTCTTCCAGCAGTCATTAAAAGGAACTGGGTTCATACTGGCACATCTAATCGTATGTTTATTACGGTTGGAGGGCCAAGAAGTTTACTTTTATGGTAATATGGCTTCATGTGAACTGGATTAGAAAGAATAAAGGTTTCATTTTCAGCCTGATTGTATACAGCTGCCTCGTGTGCCTAAACTTGCCCACTGATGATGCAATCTTTTTATCCAATCCTACCGCTTCAATGTCAAATCTCCCTTCAAAGTGTATTCACTCAGTTTACCTTTTTACTACATAGATTTGATAAAGAGTGGACAAAAAAAGATTGTATAATTAGTGGGCACCTTTAGGCCTCATTCCCATTGCGTTCCGCTGGCATGTCCGTCTGTGTTAGGCTTTTTTAGAGGCGTTTTTTTTTCCTGGGCGGTGTGGTTTTGTTAAAAGCGCTTTTCTTAATTCACTCCCTGACGCAAGTCAGGAAGTGAACTCTTTGACCTGGAAAATAATAAATACATTGGGCTTGATTCACAAAACCCTAATATGACAAATAGCACACATTATACACATTATCAAAGATAGCACACCTTATCAAAGATATCACACCTTATCAAAGTTAGTATACCATATCAAAGTTGGCACACCTTATCAGAGTAGCATAGTGAGCGCTACGAACCTGCAGAAGTTTAGGGCTGGTGGAGTGTCATTGCCAATTAGCAGACATAAGTTTGTAGCGCTAGCTATGTTACTCTGATAAGGTGTGTTAACTTTGATAAAGTGTGCTAACTTTGATAAGGTGTGATATCTTTGATAAGGTGTGCTATTTGTCATATCACGGTTTAGTGAATCAGCCCCAATGTATTTATTCTTACAAATGCTCACGCCATTGCTGCACAAATCGAATTTTGTGAGCATTTTGCGTTTTTCCTTTACCTTTTATTGAGGGGGAATAGCCTCAAAAATGGCCCATGCACCGCTTATTTGAGTGGATCGGAAACAAAACGCTCAGATGTGAACTTTATCATAGACAATCATTGCACAAATGCTTTCAGGGTGATTTTGAAAATCGCCAGCACTTAAAAAATCTCAAAAATGCCCCTAGTGTGAATGAGCCCTTAAAGCTCACCTGTCAGACAAGCACACAGTCTGACCTAGGCCATTCCCCTTTGGCGTCAGATCAAGCTGCTTCTTGCAAAATGATAATGATGTGCAAATTATGATGTGCAAAATGATAATTTCAAAATGTACCACATCTTAACATACAATTATGTATGGCTCCACCTCCAGCTTCAGCCAAACACCACCCGCTGCCGTCAGACCAACAGCCGCATCATGACTTCCCGGTAGCCGCTGCCCCTTTGTCCACGAGGCCACGGACAACTGAGCTGCAGCTCAGCCGAGCACCACCCGCTGCCGTCAGACCAGGCATCCTCCTCGTGGCCTTCAGTGAGTAAGTCAGCGGGTAAGTCACAGTGTGTCAGCACTACGCTGCTTCATTCAGCCGCCAGCTCCTCTCTCCATTCGGCGGCAGACAGCAATGCGGGCACCAAGCCACTACACTCATCCCTTAGCTCCCGTCTTCGTCCGCCGATCACCAGCAGTAGATAGGTAGCGCCGGGCAGATGAAAGCTTCAGGGAGGGGCCGCAAGCAGAGTTTACAGCTTGGTTTTTGTCCTCTAAACCTAGGTGCGTCTTATGGTCCGGAGCGTCTTATGGCCTGAAAAATACGGTAATTGCACATTGCCATTTTGTGTTTACTTGCAGGCACGGAGCTAGGGGGGGTCGGGGTAGGACAAGTGCCCCGGGGCGCCGGGTCCCCAAGGGCGTCCTCCACCTAGCTGAGTGCTGCGGGTTTTTTTTTTTTTTTTTGATGGGGGGGAGGGGAGCAGCGCAGAGAAGAGGGAGAGCTGTGTGGACGGCGGGGAAGGGGGGCAATCACCCCTCCCCTTCCCTCACCTTAGGTGCTCTCCCTCACTCGCTCTCCCCTCCAATGTCCGGGGGCTGGCAGCGGCGGGCGTAACTCACCTCCGTCTCACTCCAGCGCCGGCCGGAAGTTCAGGTCCCGCAGCCGCTGCTCTGGTCTGGACCAGACCAGAGCAGCGGCAGATCCATCCGGCGCTGCGACGAGACTGAGGTAAGTTCCGCCCGCCGCTGCCAGCCACCGGACATTGGAGGGGAGAGCGAGTGAGGGAGAGCACCTAAGGTGATGGAAGAAGGGGGGAGATTGCCCCCCTTCCCTACCGCTGCTCACAGCTCTCCCTCTTCTCTGCGCTGCTCCCCTCCTGCTGGGGAGGGGGACACCTGGCTACCTACTCTGGGCACCTATATCCCTGCCTACATATATTGTGCACATATACCCCTAACTACATATACTGGCCACATATACCCCTGGCTACCTACTCTGGGCACCTATACCCCTGCCTAAATATATTGGGCACATATACCCCTAACTACATATACTGGCCACATATACCCCTGGCTACCTACTCTGGGCACCTATACCCCTGCCTACATATATTGGGCACATATACCCCTAACTACATATACTGGGCACATATACCCCTGCCTACATATATTGGGCACATATACCCCTAACTACATATACTGGGCACATATACCCCTGGCTACCTACTCTGGGCACATATACCCCTGCCTACATATATTGGGCACATATACCCCTAACTACATATACTGGCCACATATACCCCTGGCTACCTACTCTGGGCACATATACCCCTGCCTACATATATTGGGCACATATACCCCTAACTACATATACTGGGCACATATACCCCTGGCTACCTACTCTGGGCACATATACCCCTGCCTACATATACTGGGCACATATACCCCTAACTACATATACTGGGCACATATACCCCTGGCTACCTACTCTGGGCACATATACCCCTGCCTACATATATTGGGCACATATACCCCTAACTACATATACTGGGCACATATACCCCTGACTACCTGTTCTGTGGACATCTCTACCCCTGGCTACCTGTTCTGGGGACATCTATACTGCTGGCCACCTATTCTGGGGACACCTATAGACCTGGGGCTACCTATTTTTGAGGAACCACTGCTGTCAGATTGAGTGTATTTTGGGGAACTGCTGCCAGGTGAGAGGTGTCTACCATATTAAGGGGGCATTCTGCCTATTTATGTGAAATGCTGTCTATTTATGTGCCTCATGACTGCTGAATTTGTCTTGTTGGGGGCCTCATGGTTACTGAATTTGTCTTGTTGCGGGCCTCATGATTTGTTGGGGGCCTCAAGATTGCTGAATTTGTCTTGTTAGGGGCCTCATGATTGCTGAATTTGTCTTGTTGGGGGCCTCATGATTGCTAAATTTGTCTTGTTGGGGGCCTCATGATTGCTAAATTTGTCTTGTTGGGGGCCTCATGATTGCTGAGTTGGTCATGTTGGGGGCCTCATGTTTGCTCATGATTGCGGAATTTGTCTTGATGGGAGGGGCCTCATGATTGCTGAATTTGTCTTGGAACATGCTGGAAGGTACATACTGAGGGAGGGTGGGTGAGCGTGAGCCTGCTAACCTCCATGTACATTTGGCTCCACCCATAACCACGCCCACATTTGACCACGCCCCTTCGCCTCAGGGGGCGCATTAATAGTCTTTGTCCCCGGGCGCTGAAAACCCTAGCTACGCCTCTGTTTACTTGATAAGCATAGAGGGAGAGTTCCTTTATGAGTGTAGATCCAATAGGAATCCTATGCATACTTACTCTAATAATGCAGTTATAATGCTCAAACAGATTGCATATCAAAGTTCCACCACATACAGAAGCAAATAGCATATACCGGCTAGATAGTTATCTTGAATACATCACACAGAGTTTGATAGCATCAGGTAATTAGCAGGCATGCAGCTTCCCAGCAAAAGTTCCTGACAATAGGTACAGTGGCAGCTTTGAGCAGGGCACACAATGTGTTTCAGCTGAAATCATGTTGCAAACGGCAATATCTGTGGCGTCCAGCACTGCCCCTACCTGACTCACGTGTAGTTAAGTGGCGCTGGTAGTGGTCTGGTAGTCCTTTGCAGCCATGCTGGTCACCAGTGACTTGATTTCCTGCCTCACAATCAACCTGCACGCTAAGTAGCACACATGGCAGGAAGCACCATAAGTATTTGAGGCTCAGCACACCTTCCTGACGTTACTCCACTTACTTACATGTTTCGCCCAATAGGGCTTCCTCAGAGTGTAGTCTGAGCTTGACTCTGATTGTTTGACACCTGCCTTTATCATATGAACCTGCACCCAAGCTTTATTTTGCTTGTTCTCTACACAGAGCTCCATCTACAGGTTGTCTCCTCCTGGTTTCTTATCTGTTTCTTCCTGATGCCACCTTGTACATCTTCTCAGTGCAGCATCTGCTGAAGGATTGGTAGGGTGAGCCTGGGAGCAGTAACTTGGGGTCCTGTTTAGCAAAGAATCTGATGCCCACAAAGGGTAGCAATTCCCTTGCAGAGAATGCTGGCAAAAACTGAAGATTTACATTGATGAGAACCTGGAAAAGAGGTTTATCCAATCCCTCTATTCACCCTGTCAATGTTGAAGTATTCTTTGCTGAGGAAAAAAAGACCCACTAATGCATTAATCACAGAAATATGAACAAATTTACCATTAAAAACCATTACTCGCTTCCTCTTGTACCAGAGCTGTTTCAGAAAGTAAGATCTGCTCCAATATTTTTTAATTAGAACTTTGATGTGCATAGCAAAAATAAGAGAAAGGATGTGAGTGTAAAACAGCCTTATATACTTATTGAAAGGGAACCTGGGGCTTCCTTAAGGGTCGCCGTCCGACCGGAGCAACCTGGGGAGACCGCAAGGGACGAGCGGCCCTAAGGGAGCTTAAGGAGTTCCCAGGTAAG
The DNA here is from genome assembly GCF_040937935.1 of Hyperolius riggenbachi. NCBI lineage: Eukaryota > Metazoa > Chordata > Amphibia > Anura > Hyperoliidae > Hyperolius > Hyperolius riggenbachi. The sequence continues at coordinate 324,577,902 of NC_090648.1, forward strand.
TATGGTACCTGAGACGAGATGCTTCTCGTCTCAGATACACTTTAAAGTACTTTGAGTACACTTTGCAACATTTCATCAACAGCATTTCTATGATGTGAACATAGTGTTTTACCTTAATACCCCATTAAGGTAAACCACTGTGCAGGTGACAGTAAAAAGCATTGGTAGATCAGTGCAGCAGACATCAGGGATGGATTACTGGAAAGGCCACATAGGCACGGGCCTTGGGAGGCTGCTGCCCTACGGGGCAGTTGGAATGAAAGAGGGGTGGCTACATATGGAAAAAAAAGCTACAAACAGATAACGGTGGCTCACAGTTCCTTGCAGTTGAGCAAGGCATCAACCATGCTATTAAGGTTTATTTAAAGAAGCAGCAAAACAGGCATACCAAACAAGGAAAGGAGAAGTATACTGGCCGAATAGCCATTTCAAGAGAAGCCTGCTTCCTCAGAGACCAACAGGGATAAGGGAGGCTGCGAATGGGGAGCAACACATGGAAGATGCGATCTGCAGTCCAAGGGATCTGTACATCAAAAAGAGGAACTGCTATACATGGAAGAGGGGACTGCGCATAGTATGGGAGGAAGCTGCTGCATACAAATGAGGAGCAATTTTAGTATACCCACCGCATATGTTGCTGATGCTATTATTGCATGATCCATTGGGTGTCACAATGCAATTGCAAGTTCAATTTGCAAGAAGAAGAGAAGAAAAAAACTGAAGAAATTTTTTTTAATTGCCAGATCGCAAGAAAATCACAAAGCTAATGCTACCCAATTTTCCTGCCCACCTATAATTTCCACACAAGTGGAATTGGACGAAAAGAGCAGAAGGACCGACATTTGCGCTAAGGTCACGTCACATTTGCATTGCACTAAGGCCCTGAGCCCACTAACGCAGTTGTATCCGCTTCTGTCCGCTTTCAGCATCTGTAACATTGATGTGTAGCTGAAAAGCGGACACAACTACTTTGGTGGGCTCATGCCTTAATGGAAATGCATCCATGCAGAGTTCAATACAAAGCCTGTGTCCTTGCATACAGAAAATCACAGCCAGTGGAAAACTTAGGGGAGATTTCCTCTTAACCCTTCCCTACCACATGATTTGGATGGTGTTCCATTTTAAATACAGTGGAAACATACTGCATATGCTGTATACAAAACACAACTATGCTACATAGCTCTGTACAGTCATGGAAACTGCAAAGTAACAAAATAACTCTAGAAAAGTAATTCAGGTTATATAACCCTCAGATATGAGTTACATTTTTTTCATTGTGATTATAAAACCCATATTTTTTTACGGCATGCAGAACTGCAAGTTAATTCTTTCCGTCGCTCTGGTCATATAAATAAGTTTAAAACTGTCGTTACACATTTTAGCCAGCAAGATTACCTGGAATGATAGTGTAATAAACTGCTTTTAAATGGTGCAAACAACCTGACAGACACTTTCTTCCAGCAGTCTAATAAAAGGAACTGGCACGTCTATACACCTGTTCATTAGGGTTGGACGGCTAAGAATAATGTTCACTTTTTATCATACTGCCTACACAGTTCAATATGAAAATGGAAAGTGAATTAGAAAATGTAAAAAGTTTGGTTTAAAGTGGGAAAGAATTTCATCTATAGTCTAAAGCATTAAACACAGTATAAAAATAAATAGCTAAAACCATTTGACTAGTTTCCAAGGTGCTGAAAGGGTTAACACTCAAGCTTTTCACTTCATTTAGTTGTTAATTGATAGACTGCTGATGCCAGCAGAATCATGGGATTGTGTTGGAAGTGTACTTAGCTGTGTAAACTAGGCAGAAACATTCTGCTGCATGCAGTGGGGGACTTTATTTCCTTTATTTGCTTGTTAATTACTTAATTACACATTAATCTGATAATTAGTCTTGCAGCCTGCAACTATATCAACACCTGATCATCCCCCCCCAATCCAGCTGCTATATACATTACCCAGCCTCTATCCAGCGATCATCGGAGCCTCCCCACACAGCTCCGCTCTTCTCTATAGGGAAGATCGTCATGCGTAGACCGGATTCTCCCATAGCGGTCTCTGGATAGAGGCTGAATAATGTATATAGCGGCTGGATCGGGGGGGGGGGGAGGGGGGGAATCAGGGGTGATTGGGGGGTAGGGGGCACATATACTAGCTAGCCTAGTACTAGCTAACCTTTAGATCAGATCAGAGTAATTCTGGGGGACTCCTGAGGCAGCAAAACCTTTTGAACTGCATGCCCGACATAGCTAAGGAGTTCAAAGAACCTCTGTCACATCTTAAAATTTAAAATACATGTAAACATATACAAATAAGAAGTATGTTTCTTCCAGAGTAAAACGAGCCATAAATTGCTTCTCTCCTATGTTGCTGTCACTTACAATAAGTAGTAAAAATCCGACATTACCGACATATTTTGGACTAGCCAATCTTCTGATGGGGGGTCCAACTGCCAAAAAAGTGTGCAGAGAGCAGGGAGGCTGGTCAGCATCTTTGTATCAATCTTTTTCAGGGAATGTCTTTATAAAGAATAAAGGCCATGCTGAGAATCTCCCATGAAGAGATGGACTAACTGAAAACCTGTCAGTAATGTCAGATTTTTACTATCAAATGTAAGTGACAGCAAGATAGAAGAAAAGTAATGTATGGCTCATTTTACTCTGGAAGAAACGTACGTCTTATTTGCATGTTTTTTTTTTAATTTTAAGATTTTCACGACAGTTCCTCTTGAAGGACAGCTCCATGGCAAAAATGCCTCACTCCAGCACAAAGGAGCATCGCTTCCCCTGAGTTATGCTCTTTAACGCTCCAACTTTTTAAACTTCTTTTTAAAATAATTTTTCAGCATTTTAGAATTGAAAAAGTATCCAAAAGTTGGTGGTGGTTAATTGCTGGGCCCATATGCAATTAACTTTCTCACCTTAGTTATCTCCTAGGAGATTACTTTCATCTTCTCTTTAAACTAACTTTTCAGCTTTTTAAAACTGAAACAGTACCTAAAAGTTGGTGAAAAAGTGTTATCAAATTAAAGTATGACCCCCCAGCATTACAAATAGTCACCGAAACATACAGTACTCATACACTGAACCATACTTCTTGACCAAGTGGAACCTCTACCAATCTAAGGGTTAGACTTTTATATAATTACTTGTGCATCTGATGTCTAGGATGTTGCCTCAACGTTGTTATTATTATTATTACTTAGTATTTATATAGCACCAACATCTTCCGCAACGCTGTACAGAGTATATACTGTAGTCTTGTCACTAACTGTCCCTCAGAGAAGCTCACAATCTAATCCTTACCAGAGTCCTATGTCTATGTATTTATCATGTAGTGTATGTTTTGTAGTCTAGGGCCAATTTTAGGGGGAAGCCAATTAACTTATCTGTATGTTTTTGGGATGTGGGAGGAAACCGGAGTGCCTGGAGGAAAGCCACGCAGACACAGAGAGAACATACAAACTCCTTGCAGATGTTGACATGGCTGGGATTCGCACCAGGGATGGTTCCAGGGAGGTGATCACAAATGCCATGCCCTCTCCAAGCCATCACAGCAATCTTCTGGGTTGCTGCAGTGGCTGAAAGCTGCAGTATGGTGATATCACTGGAGCCTTGGGCCTCTTGATGGCTAACCTTGGGGAGTTTGGGAGGCATTAGGGGAGTCAAGTGGAGTAGGGCAGATCAGAAATTGTAGATAGGCTTTTATTATTTTGCCACTTATCTCTGTTGTGTTCAGGGGCGTAGCTAGAGACTATGGGCTTCATAGCAAAATTTTCATTGGACCCTCAGATTTAGGTACTCTTGAGCAATGCCTCCTATCCCTACCCTCTGGATATAAGATGACTCGGCAATTTACATGTCCATGCATTGTACAATGTGTAGAGAGTAGAGAAACAAATTAAAGTTGATAGGGAACACATCAAATACCACCTGAGCCCTCTTTTTCCAGGCCCCATAGCAGTTGCTGTGGCTGCTATGGCTATGCCCCTAGTTGTGCTGTATTGTGACACCCAGGCTGTTACCCCTGAGGGAAATCTAGGGTTCTTGCAGCAGCAGGATGTTCTATAGACTACAGTATATGGCTCTGGACACAATTTCCTCCCAAGCATGCATAGTGCTTGCTTTCATTCCATAATGTCATCAGCAGCTCTATATCACTTTTTCTCTCTTTATCCTATCATACCATATGTATTTGTGCTGTATTTGATTGCATTCTTACATAATTACATGATATTAAATGATATCAACATTAAATGTAACCCGCTACCTACTCCTGTGGTGCTATCCTTACATAAACACAATTTTATTCAGAGCATTAAAGAATAAAGATAGCGCTATTTTCTCAAGCTGAAGGAAGATTTAGTGAGGAATAATTGTTGGCCATTCCCCTAAGAGATATGCACACACACCCACTTCTTATGTGTCAGTGCAGCCATCTGTGTGTACTGGATGACACTATGAATCTTTGATTTCTAGCTGAATAATTCAATTCTTCCTTTAATGGAAAAAGAAGTTTCACATATAATGTGTTCCCTTGTGCATTTTCCACTTGGGAACTTTGTGATCTTTTAACACAACACAGAAGTTACTATATTATGTCAGTGGATGCTAGTCAATAGCAAAATGACATTTCCGACTGAAAAATTAAAGCAAAGCGAAAGTGAAGTGAAAAAAAAGCAACCAGACTATCCAGACTGTAAGTCACAGGACGAACAATGCTTCAATTCTTTCCTTCCAGTTAACACTATTCCTGGATATTATCTTTGTGTTAGGTAACATAACTATTAATAATAATAATAATCTGAACATTTGTATAGCGCTTTTCTCCTGTTGGACTCAAAGCGCTCAAGAGCTGCAGCCACTGGGACGCGCTCAAGAGGCCACCCTGCAGTGTTAGGGAGTCTTGCCTTGAACTCCCTACTGAATAGGTACTGACCCTAGCCAGGATTCGAACCCTGGTCTCCCATATCAAAGGCGGGGCCCTTAACCAGTACACTATCCAGCAACTATTGCAGTGACTGTACCAGATCTCTCCTGGTACCTGGCATTATGTAAATTCCCCACTACTACTTTTGTGCACTCTTTCTTTAGGGGCCCATACACCTAACGATTTTCCCACCGATATACAGCTGTTTCGATCACAGTGATCGAAACGGCTGTGAAATCGCCGCGCACATCGCTGACAGAACGATCGATTTCCGTCCGAAATCTATCGTTCCCGTCGATTCCCGTCGACCCATCCGTGCGGAAGATTTTTCTCGGTCGCCGGCGGGTTGGGAGTGCGTCGTTAGCGGCTTTTGAATGCCCGACGACCAACGCAATACAGCGGGTATACATTACCTGCTCCGGCCGGCGCGAGTCCCCTGGTCTTCTTCTCCGCTTAGGGCTCCAGACCGTTTCTTCTCCGCTTTGGGCTCCAGAGCTACACAGAACTTCCTGTCCCGGCAGGAAGTTTAAGCAGTAGAGCGCCCTCTACTGTTTAAACTTCTCCTGGAAGCGCCCTCTACTGTTTAAACTTCCCCTGGAAGCGCCCTCTACTGTTTAAACTTCCCCTGGACAGGAAGTTCAGTAGCCGGAGCGGAGAAGAAGACAGCGGGGACTCGCGCTGGCCGGAACAGGTAATGTATGCAGGGGGGCGACAGCTCCACAGATTGTGATCGGTTTCAGTCTGAAATTGATTCACAATCTGTTTGCAGTAAAGGTGGCCATACGATCCCTCTCTGATCAGATTCGATCAGAGAGGGATCTATCTGTTGGTCGAATCTGATGGCAAATCGACCAGTGTATGGCCACCTTTTATGGTGAACATTGTATGGTCAGTACAGGCCAGTAACTCATCATGTCGCATGTTACTTTAGGGACCATTCAATGTCTGTGCATTGCCTAAAGTTAACCTTCGCTCAAATCTTTAATTTTATATTTGGGTAGAGTGTGGAAAGATTAAAACCACTACAAGATTTTTATATGTTTATGTTTGTCTGGCACCTTGTTGGAGAGATTTATTTGCATTTCCTATTTGATGGACCAATGTCATTGAGAACAGGAAGTGTTGAATCTCTTCAGTGACAATGCAGGCCGTAATAAAAATTGAATAAAGATTATTGGGTCTTCACCATGCTACTAAACATGCTTTATTACTTTCTGTATTGTCACTGGCGGTCAGCCAATCACAGAAGCACAAAATCAAGCAATAGTCTAATGTCTGTCCGTGTTTCCCATCCTCACCACTGACACATTAACCTTCCAAGATTTACGTTCACTGCAGTAAAATAAATTGTATTCATCTAAACATGAATAATGCAAGACTGCAGTCAAATCAGCATGTTGTGCCTTGCAGGAAATATTTAAATTAACAAGATGACAGATTTAAGGGGTCTCATTGCAGAGAGGGATAATTATTTACCAGGACATGTAATTCATAATTATTTTCTTAAAATCTATGCATTATAATGGTTTTAATCTTGTGAACTTTACCCTCACAGTTTTTTTAGGCACAGTGAAGGAAATATTCCATAAAGGACAACTGAAGTGAGAGGAATATTGAGGTTGCGACATTTATTTCCTTTGAAACAATACCAGTTTCCTGGCATCCTACTGATCTTTCATGTATCAGTAGTGTCTGAATCACACACCTGAAACAAGCACGCGGTAAATGCAGTCAATCTTAAAGGGAACCTTAAGTGAGAGGGATATGGAGGCTGACAGATTTATTCAATTTTAAACTATACAGTTTGCCTGGTTGTCCTGCTGATCCTCTGCCTCTAATACTTTTAGTCATTGACCCTGAACAAGCATGCAGATCAGGTGTTTTTAACAAAACATCTGACAAGATTTACTAAATGCTTATTTTAACTGTGTGATTTAGACACTGATGCCGGAGTGATCTGCAACTGGTATTTTTAAATAGGAAATGATTATGGCTACCTCCATATTCTTCTCACTTCAGGATCCCTTTAAAGGGAACCTAGACTGAGAGGGATATGATTTTTTTTTTAAATAATACCAGTTGCCTAACTCTAATACTTTTAGCCACAGCCCCCTCAGCGAGCATGCAGATCAGGTGCTCTGACTGAAGTCAGACTGGATTAGCTGCATGCTAGTTTCAGGTCTGTGATTCAGCAGCTACTGCAGCCAAAGAGATCAGCAGGGATGCCAGGCAACTGGTATCGTTTAAAAGGAAACATCCATATCCTTCTCAGTTTAGGTTCTCTTTAAGTCAAACATCTGATCTGCATGCTTGCTATTAGAAGCAGAGGCTCAGCAGAACAGCTAGGCAATTTGCATTGTTTAAAAGGAAATAAATATGGCAGCCTCCATATTCCTCTCACTTCAGTTGTGCTTTAAAGAGACACTGAAGCCTCCTTAAAATCACATTTTTATTTTAAAAACGTATTTATTCTCTAACTAAAACGCTGCATCCCCGTGGCTGAAATCTAACTAAGTCCCCCCTAACTCCCCCTCGCAAAATACACAACTTTCTTGGTTGTGGATTTTGCTGCCCCGTACACTTCCGTGAGAGGCAGAGCTTTCAGCTGCAGCTCTGCCTCTCCACACGTCTATCAGCGCGTATCTCCGCCTCTCCCCCACCCCTCTCAGTGAAGGAAGACTGAGAGAGGCGGACGGAGGCGGCGATCCTCGCTGATAGACACGTGGAGATGCAGAGCTGCTGCTGAAAGCTCTGCCTCTCACGGAAGAGCTCCCCGCAGTGTGCCCCGTGGAGTTTGGGGGGATTTAGTTAGATTTCAGCCGCGGGGACGCAGCGTTTTAGTTAGGGCAAACATACTTAAGAGGTTTTTTAAAATAAAAATGTGATTTTAAGGTGACTTCAGAGTCTCTTTAAAGTCTCCACCCCACTGCACTTTACACATCAACAATTAAAAAAAACATATTACCGGTATATTAAAAATGTATTAAAACCTACAAACTACCTTAAAGCGGACCCAAACCAAACATTTTTTTAATTCAAAATATTTAGTTGCACCACTCTGACACATGCAAAGATAAATAAACACTCCTTCAAACCTATGAGCATTTCAGTGCATGCTTTTCACCCTTCTCTTTGCATAACTAGGGTTATACAGGTGGCAGCCATTAGCAATTCCTCCTTTGCTGGACACCATCTACTTCACCAGTTTGCCGGATCCTGTCCCGGCAATTTGAAAGGAAGGGGAGGGGTTTCTCCAATAAATGTAAAATATTTTATATTTGTCATCATGCAGCTGAAAAAAGGCTGCTATTTATTATTATAATTTAGAAAATAGATTTTATTTCTGAAATCTTGTATTTTTAATTTGGGTCCACTTTAATCCTCTGATAAGCACCATAGTCTTACGACCTGTGATTCTACAGAAGATTCTCTATTATCTGACACTCCGACCTGGACTTTTCTACTCTGCTATTATCCGACACTGACTGGGATCGGCTGTTGCCGGATAAGTGTGCTTTATGGTTGCTTAACACTGAATGTTAAAAATAGGCCTAGCTAATACAGTACTATACCCCACTCTATATACAGTACATACCATGAACTCTGTATTACATGTTAAAATACAGTAATTCAAAGTATATTAACCTTGGGGAAGAGGTGGAACCCAGTCTATAAGCACAGCAGAGCCCACAAACAGCTTAGAAGATGGCCTTCACAACTGTGACTACTGCAGGCGATCTGTGCTGGTTGGTTGAGACTGCTGGCTAGTTGAGTTAGTCGAGTCCCGGATAACTCTACCATACATTGTTTTGTTGCAGGAACTGTTTCCTCTCACAGTTCCTAGATCTTGCTGTGAGAATTCCAATCCCACCTTCTGCAGGTAGCACCATCCCATCTGTTCATCCCAATGGGAATGCAGGCTGAGAGGCAGCTAGCTATGCCACAGCTCCTTCACCTCACTTTTCCAGAAAGCAATGATACATGAGATGAGGAGAGAGGGAAGCAATAGAACACAACGCATGTTATTGGATGGTTATACAAGCATTTTGTTGATGAATTAAGGTATTTATTGTTATTATTATTTTGTATTTATATAGAGCCGACATCTTCTGCAGTGCAGTACTGAGTATATTGTCTAGTCACTTAACTGTCCCTCAGAGGGGCTCACAATCTAGTCTCTACCACAGTCATATATTTGTGTATGTATCGTGTAGTGTATGTATTGTAGTCTAGAGCTAATTCAGGGGGAGGCAAATTAACTTATCTGTATGTTTTTGGGATGTGGAAGGTTTGAAACCAGAGTACACGGAGGAAACCCACACAGACACGGGGAGAACATACAAACTCCATGCCTGGGATTCAATCTGGGGACCCAGAACTAACCACTACGCCACCGTGCTGTCCTATTGATCAACCTTTTAAAAACGTATAGGTCTGGAACCCACTAGCAGTGTTTTCTAAGCCTTTTCGATATATAAAGCTCTTGCTAATGAAATGCTATGGGTGTGATCCCACTTAAAGAGACTCCGTAACAAAAATTGCATCCTGTTTTTTATCATCCTACAAGTTCCAAAAGCTATTCTAATGTGTTCTGGCTTATTGCAGCACTTTCTACTATAACCATCTCTGTAATAAATCAACTTATCTCTCTCTTGTCAGACTTGTCAGCCTGTGTCTGGAAGGCTGCCAAGTTCTTCAGTGTTGTGGTTCTGCTATGAACTCCTCCTTCCAGGCCCCTCTCTGCACACTGCCTGTGTGTTATTTAGGATTAGAGTAGTTTCTCTCTTCTCTATTATCTTTTACAAGCTGGATAAATCATCCTCTGAGCTGGCTGGGCTTTTACATACTGAAGAATTACAGACAAGGGCAAAGCTGTTTGTAAGAAGAAACAAGCAGCCTGAAACTTCAGTGCATGAGAACAGGGGGAAAGAAACACACAAATGATCTCTTGAGATTCAAAAGGAAGGCTGTATACAGCCTGCTTGTGTATGGATGTATTTTCTATGTGTGGGCATACTGTACATCAACCTACTTCCTGTTTTGGTGGCCATTTTGTTTGTTTATAAACAAACTTTTTAAAACTGTTTTTAACCACTTTTAATGCGGCGAGGAGCGGCGAAATTGTATCAGAGGGTAATAGGAGATGTCCCCTAACGCACTGGTATGTTTACTTTTGTGCGATTTTAACAATACAGATTCTCTTTAAGGGATGTGATTTTTTAAAAATGTCCCATAGCATTACATTAGCCAGAGCTTTTCAAATCACAAGCACTTAGAAAAGCACTGCTAGCGGGTTCCCAGGCCATACAGTCAGCCCCCTACTTACAAACAATTCCAGTTACAATTTTTCATACATACAAAGTTGATTCCATGTGCCAAATATACAATACTGTTTTGTTGATACTTATTTTTGTTGTTATGTGTTACAGCATTGTATAAACTGCTGTAAGAAATTTAGAACAAATTAAAAGTACCGGTACATGGAAAACAACTAAAAACATAGTTTATACTCTATGTCCAAACGCATGCCAGAAAGTAAATCCACGTTTCACTATGTATACCGTAACATAGGACTCAACTTACAAAGAAATTCAACTTACAATCTCTCGAAGTAGAGGACCTTCTGTAATGTGTATTTACCTGCTTGGAGGACAGCAAACTGGGGGTTGTATCAAATAGTTTTAGAAAGGGATGTTAATGCATTAAAAATGTAATTCTTGTTTCATTAACTATTATTCATTATTCAGGGCCATCATACTCATGCTAAATTCGTGGCATAAGCGGCCATATCAAGCATGAGTACAAAGCTTTATTGATGTAAAATTCCTTATATGCAGGACCAGTTGCATATTTTATCAGAGGGCAAACTGATTTTGGTTTAACATATATTTATGACTTTACTTATCTTTTAATTGTCACAGGATCAGCACATCAAGCAGGGTAGCAGTATTTCTACAATGGATATCAGCAATGGCACTTTTGATATTTCCCTCATTTGTACATTTTCTTTGTGTTCAGGGAATGTTTCTTTGCAGCCACTTGAAACAGTTCTCAGCTCAGATGAACCTGGTTTATGGTTGTGTTATGGAGAGGGGAAAACACTGATAGTAAATCTACTAAGTTGCTTTCCCTACGACATGACTTTGCTGATGGGTTCTGCTGTGGAAACCACAGACATGAGCATGTCGCTTGATCTGGCTGCTTTTCAGCTGCATCAAGCATCGGTCATCTCATGTCTCAAACACGTCTTCTGCTATGTCTAATATCACTATTCTGAGCTCAATGTAGACTAAAGACATTGGAATGGTAGCTATAGATAATTTCTATAATGCCTAATTACTTAACAGTCCACTGACATTTTACCCAAAACTTAAAAAGGAACTTTAAACCAGGATTGAAAATCATCCCAATCAGTAGCCATAGCCCATGAGAAATCTTTACCTTTTCTTGAATATATCCATCAGGGGGGTCTGTATGGCTCATATTGTGGTGAAACTCCTCCCACAGTGTGATGTCAGGGCTATGGCCCTGGCAGTTTCCTGTCTGTGAACCTCGTTGCATTGTGGTAACTAACAGCTGTCCATCCCTCTGTGCGTGTGTATAAAGATGATGGCAAGTAGGCTCACGGTGGATCAAACAACATGAATGAATTACACGGCAAGTATCAATCATTTCTTGATCTATCTTTTAACTTCTCACTTTGTAATATATTCACTTATTTTCCCCCCTTACTACTATCTTTCGGTAAAGTTCCTCTTTAAGGTACAATCTCCTGAATAATCGGCTGGGTGTTCTGATTGACGATCGATTGGAAAAGGTTTTTCCGCCACACAAACAGGGACCAAAAATATAATACAATATGATCCTATTAGCAAATTCGTTCTGGAAAATTCATCGACAGAACAATCGATACACTAATCATGCTTTGACAAGCTAACACACCACTAACGCTCACTGCCCCAATCGTTTGTATGTACGGTCAATTCAAATGCATTGACAGTACAAGCAATACATTAATCATGGATTGTCAAATGCTAATGTATCAGTAACGCTGCATGATCCGATCATTCGTATGTACGGTCAATTGTTCAGGAGATAGTACCGTTAATGGACATCTTTGGTCAATATAAGCTTGCATACTGCATGGTGTGGTGTAGAGTCATGGTCTAAATGTTGACTTTTTGAGGGGTATTAAACTCTGTGCACCAGGTAGAAAAGGTCATAATGATATCTCTGACAGAGAGGAAGATGTATGGGCTGGGGATCCCTTTGTTCCTGTGTATTTATCACAGGCTTCTCTGGCTGATGAAGCAGGCCACATCTGTAGGAAAAGCAATGTCAGAAATAAATAATTAATGGACGGCAGAGTGTGTATCCCAGCATGCATGGCTACATCACAAAGGTAAGGGAGATGTAATATCAGGTAATGTCAGAAATGTAGGTTCAGAAGAGGATATGATTTGTGGAGTGATCTGAATCCCACGGGAACTCGGTTACAAATACATCTCTTGGTCCGGCAGAAATGTGGAAGGATGAAAGTGAAAAATAGTGTTGTTTTTTTTTTAAATTTTTTTAACTCTAAATCTAGATTGTACATTATTTTATTTGTCTAGATGCTGTCTTCTTCATGTCCAATAATCCTTTGCTTGTCTGAGGTGCCTCTTGTCTTATATACTGTTAGGATATAATAAATACAAGCAATACAAAATAAGTAGATAATAAAAATAATTGGAATAGTGCCCTTTTTACTGTTAATAGATGATCATACAAAACCTGCATGATTTATTATATTTCTTCAGTTGCATCTGTCTGTGTTTAAAATAGCTGATTTGATTTTGAAAATTGATGAGCTGTTTATTGAGAGCAGCTGAAAACTGGGTTCAACTTTGACTTCAAAGATGTGAAAACATAGGATTGAGAAACATCTATAGTTCTCAAGCATTTTGTCCTCATCCTTTCTAGGTACCATCTTGATTACTCTTTATTATAACTCCAGATTTAGAGCACACTCCTTCGTATTATTTAAAGTGGTATGAAACTTAGCATTTCCTCTTTGCTCTAAAATATTATTTACAGCATAAAATCTACTAACTCAAAAATTTGTAGCAGAACAGCATTCAAACAGTTACACACAGCAGTTTGTTCTTCAGTGGAAAGCTCCTTGCTTCAGTGGGCAGCTTCTGGCCGCATCCAAAGAGGTGATAACATTAACTTTTGTTTGCATTCCTTTGTCAGATACATTTAGTTACATAGTTATTTGGGTTAAAAAAAGACATACGTCCATCGAGTTCAACCAGAAAACAAAGTACAACACCAACCTACTCCCTCACATTTCCCTGTTGATCCAGAGGAAGGCGAAAAACCCTTACAAGGCATGGTCCAATTAGCCCCAAAAGGGAAAAAAAATTCCTTCCCGACTCCAGATGGCAATCAGATAAAATCCCTGGATCAACATTATTAGGCATTACCTAGTAATTGTAGCCATGGATGTCTTTCAACGCAAGGAAAGCATCTAAGCCCCCTTTAAATGCAGGTATAGAGTTTGCCATAACTACTTCCTGTGGCAATGCATAATATACATTAGCGAACGGCCGAAAATGAGCTGTACTGAGCTGAGAAGCAGAACGAGCTGAGTAGTGATCACTAGATAGAGATTTAAAGAGACACTCAAGCGAAAAAAAAATGATGATATTATGATTTGTATGTGTAGTACAGCTAAGAAATAAAACATTAAGATCAGATACATCAGTCTAATTGTTTCCAGTACAGGAAGAGTTGAGAAACTCCAGTTGTTATCTCTATGCAAACAAGCCATTAAGCTCTCCGACTAAAGGTAGCCATACACTGGTCGATTTGCCATTAGATCGACCAGCTGACAGATCCCTATCTGATCAGAGAGGGATCGTATGGCTGCCTTTACTGCAAACAGATTGTGAATCGATTTCAGCCTGAAACCGATCACAATCTGTTGAGCTACTCCTGCCGCCTGTCCCCCTCGTATACATTACCTGATGCTGGCTCCCGGGCATCTTCTCCGCGCTGCACGGCTCTGTTCCGGCTCCATCCCGGCGCTTCCTGGTCATGGAGTGACACAGGAAGCGCCGGGATGGAGCCGGAACAGAGCCGTGCAGCGCGGAGAAGATGCCCGGGAGCCAGCTTCAGGTAATGTATACCTGACCGGATCGGCCGCCGCTAGGGACGCGCTCCCTACCCGCGGGCGATCAAGGGTAATTTCCCGCACGGCGCGATCGACGGACCGATCCGATTTCGGGAGGAAATCGGATCGGCAGGTGTGTTCACCGTGAACGATTGGCAGCAGATTCGATCCCAGGGTCGAATCTGCTGTCGAAACGGCCGCGAATCGGGCCAGTGTATGGCCACCTTAAGTCTTTTTAGTCGTGGAGAGGGCTGTTATCTGACTTTTATTATCTCAACTGTAAGTGAACTGTTTACTTTTTCTCTGCTAGAGGAGAGGTCATTACTTCACAGACTGCTCTGAAAGACTTATTTTGAATGCTGAGTGTTGTGTAATCTGCACATATTATAGAATGATGCAATGTTAGAAAAAACACTATATACCTGAAAATAAAAGTATGAGAATATTTTCTTTGCTGCTAATCTTCTAGTAATTATTCATAGTACACAACCAATTCACTATATCATATTTTTTTTCCGCTTCAGTGTCTCTTTAAATATAATAAATACAACAGCTACGCAATAAAATGCAATGGCGGCTTTCAGTGTAGATAAACTATATTTTGGGAATTTGTAGACAGACAATATTACTTGTGCACAAAAGCAAATATGATAACTGAATGGGTAAAAAAAAGTAAGAAAACACATTTTATTAAATGTTATGTCAGAGTTTTATCCCACTTTAAATGACTTATTCAGGCTCATGTTTTCATGAATATTGTGTGGAATACGTTATGATTTATAACACACAACTGTTTTTGTACTATTCATTTTTTATTACCTGACTTTTGGGTTGGCATAGCTGTCTTCCTGTGTGAATGTCACATGCATCTTGGAAAACTGAACAGCAGCACCACCAACATGAAGCAGTCAGGGAGGTTAGGCAGTGTAGACCACTCAGCCTTTCACTGTGAACACAGACCTGCACCCCTCCTCTGTGTTGCTGCTGAAAAATAGACCACTGTGGTTAACCCTCTGGGCGCTACATGATAGCCGCTGCGCAGCGGCATCCCCCCACCCACTCCGATCGCCTTCGGCGATCAGAGTAAGCAGGAAATCCCGTTCAGAACGGGATTTCCTGCTGGGCTTCCCCGGTCGCCATGGCGACAGGGCGGGATGACGTCACCGACGTCATTGACGTCAGAGGGAGTCCCGATCCACCCCTCAGCGCTGCCTGGCACTGATTGGCCAGGCTGCGCAAGGGGTCTGGGAGGGGGGGGGGGGCTGCACGGCACGGCGGGTAGCGGCGGCGATTGGAAGTTACACGCAGCTAGCAAAGTGCTAGCTGCGTGTAACAAAAAAAAATTATGCAAATCGGCCCACCAGGGCCTGAGAACTCCTCCTGCGCGACATACCCCGGGCTCAGCTCGGGATTATCGCCCAGGAGGTTAAAGCTGCAGTACAACCTCTTGAGTCTTACCATCACTTCATGTATAGACGGTCCCTGCTGTGTGTTTAAGTGCTGATTCCCACTAGCACTGCTCTGCAATCAATATCCACTTCCATACGGATTGCAAAACGCAAGGATGTCTGGCAGATAATGTAAACAGCGAGGTTACTTCCCCATTACTGTGATGAGATCACAATCCGATTTTCCCTGATCCTGCTTGCTGCATTTTTTGTGCGTTTGTGCTTGTGTCCCCAGCATCCAGTGAAACTTTCAAAACACAATAACACAAAAATCGCACTGCAAAATAGAACTGCGCTTATAATTGGCATATTTGCCACTGAAAATTGCACTGTGAAAATGCAAACGCATGTGATTTTTCAGTGCGTTTGTTCCTTGCCTTCTGCAATTATTTGTATTTCAGTGAGTTTTTGTAAATATAAATTTGCGTAAGCAGTTTGTGTACATTTTCCATGGCCCCTCCTGTCTTTTCTGATGAAATATTATGCAATATAATTTCATACTCCACATGTAGTTCTTCAGTTAGAATAAAATTCAGAGGCCCACTGCAGATCACAGAGTAAAAGTGCCCGTACACACCTCGATTTAGCCATGCGATTCACTGTAGTCAAATCAAATTCGAAATCGATTTTTTACCAAAAATGTATTGAATGTATTGATGGGGCAGGAAGGAAAAGCTAGGCAGTTGTCAGGGCCTTGGGAGAGTGTAGAGGCCTGGTGGGTGCTCATCGCCACCAAATCTTTCTAAAAAAGCCAGGTGATCATCAGCAGTGGGCAAGAACTGCTATCTTGCCTAGGGCACCATTTCATCTTAATCCTTTTCTGGTTCCATGGCATCCCAAGGTTAATTTCAATTACTATATTTTAGTTTCAAAAAGTTTTATTGACAGAAAAGTCAAATTTACAAACATTGTAAACGGATAGTCACCCCTGGTGGGGGAAACATCAATATATTTTATAAAGAAAACAGACAACAATCACATGAAGAGATTACAGGAATCAGGGAAACCTTTCATTCACACATAGTGGACACATAAACATGGGTAAACATTGGACAACACAAGAAGTCAGAGTAATGGCACTTAGGGGTAAGGATTAGGGTCTGAGACACAGATTGTTGGAATATGTGAGCCAGGGCTGCCAGATTTTTGTAAAAATGTCCATGGCATCGTTAACTATGGCAATCAACCTCACAGAAATGAGAATGTCAGTAATGATGATTTTGGTCAATTCAGCGGATAATGTTGCCACTGTCTATAAGGAGTCAATTACTGTATTGTAAGATCTAATACAGAGGTATGTATAGAGAGTGGTGTATAATACTATATTAGCTAGATCTATTTTTAACATTGAGTCTCAAATAAATCAGAAAGCACACTTACCTGACATCAGCCGATCCCTGTTGGTGCCAGATAACCACTATGCTATTGTATATAATTTAAAATCACATTAAGCTATCTCCTATGTTTTATTCAATTAAGCACTGCATCAGTCTCTGGGCATTACCCTACCATGGAAATATTGTGTATTTGTAAAGAGCAAAGGGTTAAATGAAAGTACTGGCAAGCGAGTTGTATGTGTGTGGGCAATGGCTGTCTGTGACCCTGCTCTTGGCTTCAGGACACATGTAGTGGTCTTGAATGCTGCAAAATCTATGAGCAGGGTGAGGCTGGAAGAGCAGTGATTGACCCATTCACAAGAGATACCTTTCTCTTCTCATGTTCAAATCATTGAGTTTTGGGTACTCAATAATTGGGCACACCGTAACACTCATTTTGATGAAGAAAGTGCTAGATTTGCTTAAAGCAAACCTCCGGGGTAAAACTAATACTCACACTTTCAGCGCAGGCAGTAGAAGAGGTTATAACAAAGTAGCAGGAAAAAATGTCTAGAAACTGACCACTTGTCCCATAAAATCCAGGTTTTGTTGGTTTGCCACACCCCCTTTCTAAAAAGAACTGTCATATCAGTTTTCTGCCTTTGCAAAGACTGCTAAGAGATAGTGTAATCTGTGGGTGAAAGGTGCCTTATAGTGGGGCATGAGAAGTGCTCTGCTTCTACCTGTGCGACTGAGCTAGCCTGTCCCAGAGGGATACTCTGCTTCTACCTGTGCCACTGAGCTAGCCTGTCCCAGAGGGATACTCTGCTTCTACCTGTGCCACTGAGCTAGCCTGTCCCAGAGGGATACTCTGCTTCTACCTGTGCCACTGAGCTAGCCTGTCCCAGAGGGATACTCTGCTTCTACCTGTGCCACTGAGCTAGCCTGTCCCAGGGGGATACTCTGCTTCTACCTGTGCCACTGAGCTAGCCTGTCCCAGAGGGATACTCTGCTTCTACCTGTGCCACTGAGCTAGCCTGTCCCAGAGGGATGCTCTGCTTCTACCTGTGCCACTGAGCCAGCCTGTCCCAGAGGGATACTCTGCTTCTGCTTCTACCTGTGCGACTGAGCTAGCCTGTCCCAGAGGGATACTCTGCTTCTACCTGTGCCACTGAGCTAGCCTGTCCCAGAGGGATACTCTGCTTCTACCTGTGCCACTGAGCTAGCCTGTCCCAGAGGGATACTCTGCTTCTACCTGTGCGACTGAGCTAGCCTGTCAGGATACTCTGCTTCTACCTGTGCCACTGAGCTAGCTTGTCCCAGAGGGATACTCTGCTTCTACCTGTGCCACTGAGCTAGCCTGTCCCAGGGGGATACTCTGCTTCTACCTGTGCCACTGAGCTAGCCTGTCCCAGAGGGATACTCTGCTTCTACCTGTGCCACTGAGCTAGCCTGTCCCAGAGGGATACTCTGCTTCTACCTGTGCCACTGAGCCAGCCTGTCCCAGAGGGATACTCTGCTTCTGCTTCTACCTGTGCCACTGAGCTAGCCTGTCCCAGAGGGATACTCTGCTTCTACCTGTGCCACTGAGCTAGCCTGTCCCAGAGGGATACTCTGCTTCTATCTGTGCCACTGAGCTAGCCTGTCCCAGAGGGATGCTCTGCTTCTACCTGTGCCACTGAGCCAGCCTGTCCCAGAGGGATACTCTGCTTCTGCCTGTGCCACTGAGCTAGCCTGTCCCAGAGGGATACTCTGCTTCTACCTGTGCCACTGAGCTAGCCTGTCCCAGAGGGATACTCTGCTTCTACCTGTGCCACTGAGCTAGCCTGTCCCAGAGGGATACTCTGCTTGTACCTGTGCCACTGAGCTAGCCTGTCCCAGAGGGATACTCTGCTTCTGCTTCTACCTGTGCCACTGAGCTAGCCTGTCCCAGAGGGATACTCTGCTTCTACCTGTGCCACTGAGCTAGCCTGTCCCAGGGGGATACTCTGCTTCTACCTGTGCCACTGAGCTAGCCTGTCCCAGAGGGATACTCTGCTTGTACCTGTGCCGCTGAGCCAGCCTGTCCCAGAGGGATACTCTGCTTCTACCTGTGCCACTGAGCTAGCCTGTCCCAGAGGGATACTCTCCTTCTGCTTCTATCTGTGCCACTGAGCTAGCCTGTCCCAGAGGGATACTCTGCTTGTACCTGTGCCGCTGAGCTAGCCTGTCCCAGAGGGATACTCTGCTTCTACCTGTGCCACTGAGCTAGCATGTCCCAGAGGGATACTCTGCTTCTACCTGTGCCACTGAGCTAGCCTGTCCCAGAGGGATACTCTGCTTCTACCTGTGCCACTGAGCTAGCCTGTCCCAGAGGGATACTCTGCTTCTACCTGTGCCACTGAGCCAGCCTGTCCCAGAGGGATACTCTGCTTCTGCTTCTACCTGTGCCACTGAGCTAGCCTGTCCCAGAGGGATACTCTGCTTCTACCTGTGCCACTGAGCTAGCCTGTCCCAGAGGGATACTCTGCTTCTATCTGTGCCACTGAGCTAGCCTGTCCCAGAGGGATACTCTGCTTGTACCTGTGCCGCTGAGCTAGCCTGTCCCAGAGGGATACTCTGCTTCTACCTGTGCCACTGAGCTAGCCTGTCCCAGAGGGATACTCTGCTTCTACCTGTGCCACTGAGCTAGCCTGTCCCAGAGGGATACTCTGCTTCTACCTGTGCCACTGAGCTAGCCTGTCCCAGAGGGATACTCTGCTTGTACCTGTGCCGCTGAGCTAGCCTGTCCCAGAGGGATACTCTGCTTGTACCTGTGCCGCTGAGCCAGCCTGTCCCAGAGGGATACTCTACTTCTACCTGTGCCGCTGAGCTAGCCTGTCCCAGAGGGATACTCTGCTTGTACCTGTGCCGCTGAGCTAGCCTGTCCCAGAGGGATACTCTGCTTCTACCTGTGCGACTGAGCTAGCCTGTCCCAGAGGGATACTCTGCTTCTACCTGTGCCACTGAGCTAGCCTGTCCCAGAGGGATACTCTGCTTGTACCTGTGCCGCTGAGCTAGCCTGTCCCAGAGGGATACTCTGATTCTACCTGTGCGACTGAGCTAGCCTGTCCCAGAGGGATACTCTGCTTCTACCTGTGCGACTGAGCTAGCCTGTCCCAGAGGGATACTCTGCTTCTACCTGTGCCACTGAGCTAGCCTGTCCCAGAGGGATACTCTGCTTCTACCTGTGCGACTGAGCTAGCCTGTCCCAGAGGGATACTCTGCTTGTACCTGTGCCGCTGAGCTAGCCTGTCCCAGAGGGATACTCTGCTTGTACCTGTGCCGCTGAGCTAGCCTGTCCCAGAGGGATTCTCTGCTTCTACCTGTGCGACTGAGCTAGCCTGTCCCAGAGGGATACTCTGCTTGTACCTGTGCCGCTGAGCTAGCCTGTCCCAGAGGGATACTCTGCTTGTACCTGTGCCGCTGAGCTAGCCTGTCCCAGAGGGATACTCTGATTCTACCTGTGCGACTGAGCTAGCCTGTCCCAGAGGGATACTCTGCTTCTGCTTCTATCTGTGCCATTGAGCCAGTCTGTCCCAGAGGGATACTCTGCTTCTGCTTCTATCTGTGCCATTGAGCTAGCCTATCTCAGAGAGGAGAGGTGAAGAGAGAAGTAGTGTAGTGCCAGCCACAGTATGTCATATTCCATAGTTGCCATGATTCTTCCCTGCTGTTTAATGAAGTAGCCAGCCGTTGCTTCATTGGTTAAAAAACAGAAGGGGGACAGTCATAGCAAGTGTCATACTTGCTCTTTTTCACTTTGGAATTTACAGCGGAGGTCTACTTTAATGCTGAAAACAATACTTTTAAGCAGTTTGGACATATGGGAGTTGCTAATGCTTGCATTGTATCCCCAATGATTTAAACACAGACATAAATATGCTTGTCAAAAGTAACTACAACTACTCCTTCGTAAGCTCCTATTCAAAGTTCTAACGCTGCACTTCTTTTGTTGCTGGGAAACTTGATGATTATCAACACAGTGCTTTTTGACATTTTGTCAGGGATTTCCACTCTCTCCGCTTCTTTGCTGACGTTTGGAGGTAGTAGTGACCAATGGAACAGGAAATGTGTCAAAGGTTTACTGGCAGCACACTCACACCACTGCTCATTAATTCACTGTGATTTATGTGAGTATATTCAGTGTGGTATTAACACTGAACAAACTGTAACCAAGAGCTAAATATATCATTTACACAAGACTCCACGCGCTCTGTCTGCAAACAGGCTAGATTGTATCATTAAGCTACTGTCTTCCACATTTATACTCTGTACACATCTCACAGTGGAAGCTGTTTTCTGGGCAAAAACATAAGGACATTTCCATTCCTATTTTGTAACCATCCAAATGAAATTAGGATAAAGTTGTGCCCTCTGACTAGAAATCACCATAATATATCCCCTCTCAGGATGCATTTAGCATCATGATAACGTCAAATGATGAGCAGGCAGGAAAAAAAAATCTGGCATTATCATACCAGTGATAGTGCCAATATTTACCATTGAGTGGCAAGTGCAAAATTGACATCACATGCATTTGGTTCTAATGAGTGCATTGTTCATATGGTACTTATCGAGTCTAGTTGGCACGTAGGTGAGGATAGAGAGGTCCACCAGTGGGTGCCTGGGGTGCACACAGCCTAACGACCATTTTGCAGCGGGTCACCTAGCTTCTTTGAAGGCCATTCAGGTGCATCTGAATGGCCTGGCATTATACAAGTATGATAGTGCTGCATACTTTTGCTCCTGCCTGCTCATTCGATAATCTACCTTTCCAGTCTTGAGCACATCATACTGCACTAGGATATCTTGCACAAGAGCTTGTATAGTCCACTTCAATACATTACAACCCAACTGAGTGCCAGCTAGCCCTACTTCTGCATCATTTAACTTCAAATGATGCTGCCATGGGGAGGCTCCTCTGTCTACTGAATTTCCACTTCCAATCTGCAAAGGAAGACATGTGGTTGTGCAGAAGCTTCTGAGTGGCGCTCAGCTCACTCTAGCTTGTTGTGAACTGCTCACAGAACAATGTGAATACTGTATAGTAATTCACATAACCTGCTGTATATGCACGGGTATTTCTTGCTTACTCACATTTGCACCAATTTCACAAAGAAGTTGCTTTAGGTAAGAAATTAATATTGTGTTTTCCTTCTCTACTCTTCAGATTCTACAGGCAGGTAGTCAGGCATGCAGAGGTTCAGAACAAGGTGTGTAGTCTGGCAGGCAGAGGTTGGCAACAGAATGGGTAGTAGGAAACTCAGTGGATTGACAACATGGCGGGTACTCAGACAAGGAGAGGATGACATCAACTAACACAGAGCACATATTAGATCACGTCATGGGAGAACTCACACAGAAACTATCTGCAATACTTCAGCAATGGCGAATAGTTCTCAAGGGCTCAGAAAGGACATTAGGCATGTAAACATGCATGTAAATGCATGACCTTAGGCCACTTCCCTTTGTCCTAAGACCAAATTGCACTCCTACTAGGTATCCTGAAACACACAGCCTCTATATATTTGCTGCATACTACCCCTCCTACTGTTTCCCCTCCCCCATCCCCTTTAGATTGTAATCTCGCAAGGGCAGGGTTCTCTCCCCCTTTTGTTTCTTGGTAACCATTATACATTTTATTCATCATGTTAATTTTATCACTGTCATTACCAATTCTATAATTTGTTTTTGTACCATTCTTTGTATTTTGTCACTAATTATGTATCTTGTATTTTGGTGTACCCCATTGTCTGTATTATAATGTACCCCATGTTTGTTTCTTACTTTGTACAGTGCCACGGAATATGTTGGCGCTTTATAAATCAATAATAATAATAATAATGACAGCGTGTGAACACCTCTACATTTTGCGATGCAAACATTTACATTGTGTTGCTTATAAACATAACTATTTATGACGCCACATCTGAGGCTACATTTTGGCACTCAAACCTGACTTGTGTACCAGGGGCAGGACCTGGGCAGCTTTGTGACTATGACACCAAGCATATAGTCATGTCACGAAATGTCCCTCAAAGGAGCTCACAATTTCATTCCTACCAGTCATCTTCTACTATCTCTATCATAGTTTTAAGTGATACTAAAGCAGGCTTAAAAAAAAATTATGCTCATCTATGGAGAGGGAAGACTCTGGATGCTATAGAGCCTTCCTAGGCCTCTCTCCACGTCCTCGGTCCAGTGATGTCACCCAGTTACTTGCAGGAGAGATAAAAAAGGAAAAGCCGAGAGCCCGGTATAGTGTAGTATGTATTGGATTAGGTGGAGAATATTAACAAGTAAGTATTATACTCACAAACAAGGGTTGCCGTCCAGGCAACCACTATATAAGCAGGTGGGGAGATTAGACCTGTCCCCACTCAGGATTAAGATGTCGCTCTCTGTGAAGGAAGAAAAGGGTGCAGCACAACTTGATATAGCGATGTACAGAGGCGCCAATAGGATAAAACACGATAAAAGGTTTAAAATATTCAGGTGGTAGTGGTGGACCGACCAACCCAAAACAGACTCGATGCTTTCGCTTAAATCAAACACAATTTATTCACATACTCCAAGAACAACTGCGACGTGTTTCACGGGCAAGATCCGCTTCCTCAGGCATTAAAACAGGAGTATCACACAGCTCTAGGTCCCGATAAAGTTTGGCACCTCTGACCAGATATATCGCTATATCACCTAGTTACTGGTCAAATACACCTTTGGGGGCAGAGTGAAAGCATCTCCTCGTACAGGTCTCCTCTCTGCCCATATGCGGAGTATGGAGCCAGTTATCTTCAGAAGCACTTCTGAGTATCCCCAAAGGTCTTGGATGGACCCCTGCTTTATACAAAAGCTTTAAATCTCCTACTTCACTCATAGCCGGGGAATCAGGCTCGTACTGGCCGAGCGCAGAAGAACGTTTACATGCCCACCGCAGCGTGTTCCAAATAACAACTGTGGAATCCTGACTGGATCACCATCCAAGACTGTGAGGCTATCCATGCAAGCCAGGTCCCCAGCATAAGAGACACAAGCGTGACAGCTGGCAAACCTATATAGGTTTCTCCAGCCTCGACAACCAGGTGAGACCTTTCCTATAAGGCCTAGAGACCTCACCTACTAGTATCACAGTGTGCGCTTTTTCTCCTTTCTGCCTCTATATCCAGCACTGTTTTATACAGGTAGCAGCACCTGTGATAACAAGGAGACCTGCAGATCACTCTCTGACAGTAAACTTTACTACCAATACAATACAATAACATTTGTAAAGCGCTTTTCTCCCATAGGACTCAAAGCGCATAGTTGTGTCTCAGATCAATACAGGGTTGCAGGCTGGACTGTGTTACAGAGGAGATAGTCAGATGTTCATGAATGCCAGACTGAAGAGGTAGGTTTTCAGTTTAAACTTAAATGCTTTTAGGGATAGAGCTGTCCTGATTGGGTGTGGCAGGGAGTTCCAAAGTGTGGGGGCAGCATGACAAAAGGCTCCGTCTCCAATGGTTTTGAGGTGGACTCTGGGGGTGACCATGGTGTTACGTCCTTTTGATCTAAGATTGTGGGGGGTGTGATGCAGTTGCAACAAGTCCTTCAGGTATCCGGGGCCCAGATTGTGCAAGGATTTGAATGTCAGTAAGCCAATCTTAAACAGAATTCTCCATTTTATCGGTAGCCAGTGGAGTAAGCACAGGGTTGGTGTTACGTGGCAATGGCGGGGTTGGCTCGTTAACAGCCTTGCGGCGGCATTCTGTACTAACTGCAGGTGGCGTAAGTCTTTCTTATGCAGGCCTGTGTAGAGGACGTTGCAGTAGTCTAACCTTGATGTGACGAAGGCATGAACTAGGGTTGGAAGATCCTCTGAAGGAATTAGGCGTTTAATCCTTGCAATATTCCTTAGAACCAGAACCCACAGATCTACTCTTCGAGCTGTAACAAACGTGCACCTTCAAGCGGCTGGCATCCTACGTGAGCTGAAGTTGTTGTTGGTGCGTGCAATGGCAGATTTCCACTGGGGGACTACAAGACTCAGCCAGCGTGAGGCCAACAAAACGGCAACAGCCATCCCAATAAAACTCTATACTGATTAATAAAGTCTGCGGAATGTGAGTGCAATGTTTTTATTATTCATAAATGTGAAGCAGTTTTACACTATGTCAGGCCTTTTTATTGAGGTAAAAGACTGGCTATGCTGACTATGGGCAAGTAAATACCTTCACTGGAGGAACAAAGAATTTGCCAGGGAGGTGGGGGACGACCCGGGAACTGTCCCAAGGCTACATATGACCCGCACTGAGTGCAGTGGAGGCTATTCTTTCTGTGGAGCCATCTGAGAGATATTCATATTGAAGATGATTATGGATTACCTTTCAGAGACTTTCTTATGTTGTTTGTTGGAGAGACTGTTCATCATAGATATCATATTCACTACACATTTGACACTGATAGTGGCTTGTGTATATAGCATGTGTGGCGCTTCCTCCGTTTGCTATTGTTTGTATTTATATAGAGGAGGCGAACCAGGGAGGATTTATATAACATTTTTTCTTCTTCCTCGTCACCAATATATGCCAGCGCACGTCTGCTGAGTTTCCACTGACTATTTGAGTTTGACACCCCAGTTCAATGCCTCCCCGTGCTAGTGATCTAACCTCAGTATGAACCTGCACTAGAATAATACACATTTGCAAGGTGTACGTATCAAAATGTCACTATTGGTACATGATTGCTGGGCACACCTGTTTCAATATGCATATGGGCGTCTCCAATCTTCTGATCCTCAAACTGGTAAAAACAAAGCTCTGTTTAGATTTGTTTATAGATGTCAGCCATAGCTAGGGAATCATTGCATTAACACTGCAAACCGACCAATGTGGCAATCTCTATTTCACAATGCCAACCACATATTAATTACAAGAACACAGTTTCCTTTGCAGATCTCACCTAAGCAGATATAGAATTACCTAAATGTTAAGACATGCATAATGGTAAACTGCTAAATGAATTTCAAATATACATCCTTACATTTCAGAAATAAAATTTCAATTAAGAAATGCAGCTGATCTGAGAAGTCGACTTTATTATGGCTAGGGAAGTGGCAAGCCTAGAGCATTGCTGGCCCCACATATAGCACAATGGGATTGATTAACGAAGCAGTGGCAATATTGCTGTGTGCAGACAGCCCACAGCAATATTACCATTACTACCGCCAGCAGTGTACAGCGAGTTAGGCTATTAGCTTGACATTCAGTACTCAAGTCTCATGAGCATTGCAATGGCAATGCTTGTTAGTAATGCAGGTACTTTAGCAATACTTGCAGTACTCGAGTACCATGGGTCGCGCCAATAGCTTAATTCAGGGTTTCCTCTTATCAGTGTGGAGGCCATGAATCTTTTACGAGCTAAAATTTTAACACTATTTCCATTCACATGTGTTTTTCATGTGCATTCTTTCAGAGTCACTAATGAAAGTCAATGATAATTTGAATGTGGTGTGCAAATTTATGCCGCCAGATTTACTTTTGTTTTTGTGCATGTGAAAAAGGAAGCGCATTTTTTGAAACAGAAGTTGCGTATCTCTATTGACTTTCTTTGAATGTGCGGCGAATGTGTTTTAGCAAGTTCGCTATTCACTTGCGATTTTTGATAAGTTTGAACAGTGCCTTACTGCAGTATAGGGGTGCCTCTGAATGATTTATAGGCTTCACAGATCCTCCTAGCCCCCTGCTGCTCACTGGGACACTGTTCTTCTTCTCGGCCATGCTCTCACCAGTGCATGAGTGCAGCCGCACTGTGCAGGTGTAATGACAGCCAGAGCCTGTGGAGTAGCATGGAGCTGCTCATGCACAAGCGGATCCATGCTACTGAGCAGGTCATCATTGCACTCAGTAAGCCCTTGTTGAATATGTTCAGAGGGTCCCAAGGCTGGTTTGGTGGGGACGAGGAGGATGTCGGAAGCCTCTGGACTATCCAGGGGCATCCTTCTACTGCGGGAATGATCGATCTTTTGTTTTTCCTTGTAGGTACACTTTAAATATAATGGTGTATTTTATTATTTTTTTTTAGCAAGATTAGAAAATGGTTTTCATTATATCCTGAAAGTTTGATCCTCAAATGTTCCAAGTATGTCTCTGTGCCTGACAGCAGTGCTACCTTTGCTCCTTTATGAGTGGAAAAAGAACAACTCAGAGCAATACACTACTGCCACTGGGTGTAATCCCTCATCTAAATAACTCTGCACCTTATCTGCTGAATACCTGAAGTGTATGGCAACAAGAAAAGTAGTACTCAGTTGGGAAAGAGGCCATAAGAAGAAAGAATGCTTATCTGCAGGTATCACACAAATGTGATCATGGGACACAATTTGAAATGCCAAAATAGTATTTAGCTTATTAATTTTTTTTATCTCAATTTTCCCTGGTATAGGGGAAAGGAAAGTAAAGGTAGAAAAATGGGCGAAACAGTTCCATTCAGATAAAAAGCAGCTTCTGTAAAATTTTTACCTTCAATGCTTATTCACAGTGGGATGTTGCGCTGTGATGCGACGTTAAAGTTGCAACGCAGCATTACAATGCAATGCAAAGTATGCTTTCCTGTACCTGGTAACGTGTGCGTTTAGAGGTAACTCACTGCAGCAGTGCTTAGGATAGGATTATCATTGCAGTGCGGTAAGCTGCGTTATAACAATAACTCAAAAGAAGAAATCCAAATCATAGTAAAGTCTTTTCAATATTCTGAATTACTGTATATGCTACAATGGATCTATTAAATAAACTAGGGCCCTTAAAGAGAACCCGAGGTGGGGTTCTGACAATGATATCCGCATTCAGAGGCTGGGTCTGCCTATGCTGCCCAGCCTGTGTTGCTGTCCAGATCCCCCCTAAGCCCCCCCTGCTATCCCCCATAAATACCATCCATTTACCTATGTACTGTCAGTCTTGGCGCTCCCCCCACCTCCTGCATAGCTCCGATCCCCGCCCGTGTCCCTTCCCTCCCCGCTGATTGGAGGGAAGGGACGCGGGCGGGGACCGGAGCTAAGCAGGAGGTGGGGGGAGCTCCGAGACTGACAGTACAAAGGTAAACACAGCCCGCACAGCGCGGCTGTGATTTATGGGGGATAGCAGAGCGCAGGGGGAACTTAGGGGGATCCGGATAGCAACAGAGGATGGGCAGTATAGGCAGACCCAGCCTCTGTGTGCAAATAGCGTTGTCAGAACCCCACCTCGGGTTCTCTTTAAAAGAGTCCCGACTATGGAAGTAAGGGTGACTTCCCACAGTGAACGTAACCTAAAGGAAATCTTAATAAAAACAAACAAACAAACAACAAATTAACTTTCCTGGGGCTTCTTGCAGCCATCCTGTGCATGGGCCATCCTTCCGTGAATTCCAGTGAGCAGCAGTGACCCCCAACTGGCCAACC
This sequence comes from Hyperolius riggenbachi, assembly GCF_040937935.1. Classification (NCBI taxonomy): domain Eukaryota; kingdom Metazoa; phylum Chordata; class Amphibia; order Anura; family Hyperoliidae; genus Hyperolius; species Hyperolius riggenbachi. Next base: position 324,606,189 of record NC_090648.1, read on the forward strand.
ACAAGCATCCTCATCATGCTCCCATGCACGCCAGCGTTCTGTGCATGCGCGCTATGGAAAAATTGCTACTACGAATAAGCAGAGTGCTCCCAGCCAAGGGACCGTGATCAGGATGCGTGCGGCTCAAGGCAGTACCAAACTTAAAAAAGAGGGGGCACACAAATGGCTGCAAAAAGTTGCTTGTACTGCGGAAGAGTGACACTGTTCCACAATACAAGCAACATTTTGCAGCCATTGGTGTGCCGCCTCTTTTTTACGTTTGGTTGTACCGGGATAGTTTGAGCAATTCAGTCGAGGCAAGGCACCATCACAATCCCAGGCAAGCACACCTGTGTGCTGTCTCCTTGGAACACTTTCCAGTGAAGCCGCACATGCGCAGTAGCCTGCAACCACTGGCCTGCTGCTGACTGGAGGGTTGCGCAAGGATGGCACAGGATGACTGCAGGGGGCTGCAAGAAGCTCCATCTTTTATAAACACACTGGGGAGATTAAACAGGAAGTGTGGGCTCCCGCTAGCGGCAGAACTTTGGGTGCTGCCAAAAGCGCCCATTAAAATATTGTAAAGCAGGGGAAATTTGGGCGCTACGGCTACAAATAGTGGTGTGAGAATACGCTTAGGTTTACCTGTAGTAAAATATCGGTATTTATTATCAATATTTTACTACTGAATAGTGAACAGAGACGCCAGAAGAGTAAAATCAATCTTTAAAATTGTTAAAAAATACTTGGGAGGCAATGGTGGACTTACCTCCTATAAGCAGACACTAGAAACTGTCAATTAATAAAACATATAATTTATTGGCATACTCCTCAATAGGTTCCAATGCGTTTCGCAGGCAAGGTCCTGCTTCCTCGGGCAATTAAGAGTAGGGGAGCATAGAACAGTAGTAGGTCCGGGTAAAAGCCAGGCGCCTCTGTCAGTTGTCTTTAACAATTATAAAGATTGGTTTTATTCTTCTGGCACCTCTGTTCACTACGCAGATTTGCATCCACCCTTGGTGGAGGGGGATCCAGCCCCTTTTTTCCTATCTGCAGAAAGCGACTACTTATTCCTGAGTGGGGACAGGACAATCTCCCCACCAGCCTACACAGTGGTTGCCTTGTTGGTAACCCTGGTTTGTGAGAATACACTTTTTATACTCTTCTACGATTTCCATATTCCAGTACGTACTACACTATTTTGGGCTCACAGTGTCTTTTCTCAAAATATTTTACTACTGGTTTTTCCACTTTAACATTAGAATATCAGTAAATTTACCAATATTCTACTATCGGCTTTTCTGGGGGCCCAAATTTCCGGGCAACCTTTTTCGATGTACGTCTGGCAAGGATGTGAGAAAGGTTAATTGCTTTATTACACAATGAGTCTGCTGTACTGCCTACAAATACAAATATATATAAAATACAGGAGCAGAGGTAAGAAATGTACAAGTCAGGTGATCTACTCTGTGCTGAGAAAGCAACTCCCACTCTACTGGCAGCTGCCTGATTTCTGAAGGGATTCTTGGGTCAGACAACAGACAAAATAAATTTTTCTGGAATGGCTGCATCAAATATGAAATTTGTGTGAGTAAAGGCATAGTCCTCTAGTCACCTTTAGTAATTATGAAATATCTGGGAGAATGACCTAGGGCTTTAACAATAAACTCTTATCATCACGTAAAATCTGCCAAAAGAGCTCACATACTTCATTCATTACCTGCCAGTAGTAGCATGGTACCACACAAAATGTACTTTGTCTTGTGTGTGTATATCAGGGAAGCCAATCAGAATACTCGATCTGGACATATGCTCAGGTTTTTGCTCCAGTTCTGCATGTCTTCCCACGTCTTTTTACTTACATGCAACAAAAATATTTAGGAACTAGTTTTGATTTTCTGACTATTACGATTGGTTAGTTACATGGTGTATTAGCCAGGGATCATCTGCCATTTGGCTGCAAATAAACTGAGACAACTGTTAATTTTGTCTAGGGTAATTCTGTTGTGCCATGCAAAATATGGGAGATTCTACTATATTGGGGCAAGAGGGCTTTAATTTATTTTACAGTGGCATTCAGCTAGAAAATAGGTAGGAATGTCAACATCAGTTGTTCTGATGGAGATAGGCATCAAGAAATACAGTTATTTACCAATAATCGGTGAGTGTTTGGTGATTCAAGGAAAGCATAATTGCAAAGCTGATGTAGCAGAGTATTGGAAAAACATTTTACTGATACTCTATAGGTCCCCGTAGTGTCTTCCTAATGCCAGAAATACACAGACCTGGTCTTGGCAGATAGGCCTAGTGCACACCAGAGCAGTTCGGCAGCGTTTTTCGATCCGCTTGCGGCTGCGGATACGCTAGGGTAATGTATTTCAATGGGCTGGTGCACACCAGAGCGGGAGGCGTTTTGCAGAAACGCATACTCCCGGGCTGCTGCAGATTTTGGATTGCGGAGGCGTTTCTGCCTCCAATGTAAAGTATAGGAAAAACGCAAACCGCTCTGAAAAACGGCAGTTCAGAGCGGTTTTGCAGGCGTTTTTGTTACAGAAGATGTTCAGTAACAACTTTACTGTAACAATATATGAAATCTACTACACCAAAAACACTTCCCAAAACCGCAAAATGCTAGGTGAAACGCTACAGAAAAAGCGTTTCAAAATCTGCTAGCATTTTGTGGATCTGCTAGCGGTTTTTGGTGTGCACCAGGCCATAATGACTGTACAAGGATTGTTGCATCATTGCATATACTGTCTGGAATACAGTTGATACCTACAGTATAATTACTGATTTACAAAGCACCAACGTATTCCATGGTACTGTAGAGTAAGGGCCAGTTTCCACTAGTCAGAACATGAAGTGATGCCAGCACGCATCCAGATTGCTTAGCCGTGCCATGCATGGCTAGGGATTCAGGTGTGTGCTGCAGAAATCTACAGAATGCCGTTCAGAACTGCACCACAGTGCAATCTGGATGCCAAATAATAGAAAGTATAGACAGTACAGAACATGATTGATAATACAGACAACTGGTACATAATACAGAATGGGTAGACACAGTAATTACAGAAACAAAGGTAACATGATAAACAAATGTATAGCAAATTTCAAGAAACAAAAGGGTGAGAGAGTCCTGCCCTTGCGAGTTTACAATCTAAGGGGTTCCCATTAAGGAAGACTGTGATCTAGATGTTGATTGCAAAGAACTTCTGGGTAAATCCCACATCGAGCATCATACTGTCTCTCTGTGTTAGGTGAGCTTAGTGCAATATGCTGTCCTGAAGTTTTGCACAGGAGTATAGAGAATGATAATGATGCAAAGTGGTGAGCCATACATTTAAAAACATTGGGCCTGATTCACAAAGCGGTGCTAACAGTTAGCACCGTGGTGAAAAGCCCTTTATCACGCCTAAACTCTGTTTAGGCATGATAAGTTTAGGTGTGATAAGTTTAAGCACCAACTGGGCTAGCACCGCAGTGCACAGCTGATCAAAAGTTTTGCGCTAGCAAAGTCTGGTGCACTTTGCATAGAGTTTAATGGCGCTGTTTTGCATGCGGGACTTTGCGCGCAATCTAAACTTATCATGCCTAAACTTATCATGCCTAAACTGAGTTTAGGCATGATAAAAATGGTTATCACGCCTAAAGTCTTTAACTGGGTTATCACCGCTTTGTGAATCGAGCCCATTATCTGTTATTGGCAATTAAAATTCTGTGTGATATTGTGACTCTATTTGGTCTAGCATTCTTCTTTTGGCTTACTGAGGAGGACTCTATGATATGTATCTAATTGACTGGCAGATTGTGGTAATCACTAATGGACTGCCGCTGCTCATATACTGCAGTTGTGCATCTATACAAAAATGGGCACTGAGAAAAAAAGGTGACTGGTGAAGCCAAAACGAGTTTCTTTTGGCTGCACTAACTGTACATAACACTATTCTCACATTGAACTCTACCTAACCTTAACCATCTACACCCACAGCTAACCCACCTCCCACAGCTAACCTTAACCACTCCCCACGCCCACGGCTAACCTTAAAGCGGACCCAAACCAAACATTTTTTTAATTTAAAATATTTAGTTGCACCATTCTGACACATACAGAGATAAATAAACACTCCTTCAAGCCTATGAGCATTTCAGTGCATGCTTTTCACCCTTCTCTTTTCATAACTAGGGTTATACAGGTGGCAGCCATTAGCAATTCCTCCTTTACTGGACACCACCTACTCCACCAGTTTGCCGGATTCTGTCCTGGCAATATGAAAGGAAGGGAGGGGTTCCTCTATTAAATGTAAAATATTTTATATTTGTCATCATGCAGCTGAAAAAAATGTTGCTATTTATTATTATAATTTAGAAAATAAATTTTATTCCTGAAATCTTATATTTTTAATTTGGGTCCACTTTAACCACACCCACCCTCCCCACGGCATCAATCCGAAGAAAAAAAAAAACCCCGCTAAAAACCCAGTAATTTTCAGGTGCAATTCAAGTGAAGTCAATATGTGAATGGGCGCTGCTCAAACATTCGCTGATAGCGGGTGCCAACATTTCTCTGATTGGCTTGCATCTGTAGGTAGATTCTACCTGGTAGATCATTTTCAATTCATTATTTGCTACGTAGCTTGTAAGCTGAAAAAGCGTGTGCACAATGTTGTTCAACTACCATCGCTAGTCCCAGATGGCAGTAGCTGCTTCCACCAAGTCACGGAATCCCACAGGCAGTAAACTTTCAGTTGTTCCTTATGACACATGGGTACAAAAGTTGCAAATGTATTAGAAGCTGCAAATGTTTAACTGCCTTTCTGCTGTTAGGGCTTCTTTTCTATTGAAGTGCAAGAGACCTATCGCTCTGGGTCTCACTCCTACTGAATGGGATCACGGGCTAAAGCGCCCCAATATGCAGCAAACCATGTGTGTCGATTCAGCGCTGAATCGCCGTGCATGAATGGAAACAGCAGACAACGCAGTCTACGCACTGTCTGCTGTCCCTGTGATTGCGTTTCCATAAGCGCGCCTGAAAATGCACTATATGGAAACGAGCCCTTAAGCTTGGTTCACACATTACAAAGCGTCGAGTCCTGTCCTTTCAGTTTTGTATGTGTTCCTATGCAGAGCTGGGACAAGGTCCTCCAGCACCCAAGGCTGAGACACCAAAGTGCGCCCCTCCGTCCCTGCCACCCCAGCCGTCACACACTGATTGCTATTAGACTAAGAGGCGCCACAGGGCCCACAACCTCCCCAACACCTTAATATCTAGTTATATGGCTTGCAGTCACTGCCATGTATCCCCTTTTCTTATTTCTTTCTGCTTCAAACACAATTAGGAATGACAGCTGAATGAATTCTGCGCCCCCTCCTACACTGCGCCCTGAGGCTGGAGCCTCTCCAGCCTATGCCTCGGCCCGGCCCTGTTCCTATGGCCGTGTTCACACATAAAAGGTGTACATTTCCGGTCTGGTCCAGTTTTCTATTGTTGTGTTCACACATACAAAGTATACCTTTCCAATCCATTCAGGTAAAAAAAACGGACAGAACAGGACTGGACCAGAAATGTACAGGTGTACTGTATGTGTGATCCAAGCTGGGTGCCATTCACTGTATGGAACAGAAACTTGTAGCTGCATAGCTATGCTTGTAGTAGCCAACAACTGGTCAGCTCTAGTCGGAGTATGACGTCTGCTCTGGCTAGGAATACCCAGGACCCTACGCTTCCTCTGGCTGGCACGCTGATAATGCAGGGCGAGATATGCTGCTGCTGACTAGAGTAGTGGTTTGTATGCTGAAGGGAGCAGCGCTCTCTCTATGAGGTAAAACAGCAGCACATAACACCGCGCAGACGCTCTCTGATCCCCCGTCGAGGCTCTCGCACTCATCCACCAGCTCTTGCACAACTGGTACCCGCACCATATGTACACTCACACAGAAATGTACAGCGCGAAACGTCATGGAAAGAACTACGTCAGGACCAATTACTCCATCGGGAATGGCCTGTGTGGGCGTGGCTAGCGAGGAGGCAAAGGGAACGCGCTGCGCGCGTCTACTGCCAATGCCTGCTCCAGGGCGCGGACCAATGTCCGAGCAGAGGCGCTGAGGACGGACGTCATAACCCCGGTGAGCGAGGAGCACGTGACGGCCGCGGGCAGCACGGGGCGGGAGGGCGCAACGAGAGGTGTGAGGAGTTTCCTCTCAGTCACACAGCAGTGGCAGCAGCCGCCTCTGCTCGCGCTCCTCCCAGCGTGCAATAAAAAAAGAGTGAGGCGGCGTCCTCCTTCCCTGGAGTTCCCTTCCATCTCCTGAGCGTGCGTGCTGCGGCGTGACTGCGGGCTCTGGGCTGCGTGCGCCTGGCCGGGGCTCTGCTTGTCATTTCAGTCAGGTTTAGTGCTCCTCGCCGGTCCTCCCCCTCCTCTTCAGTCATCTTCTGCTCACCACTCCCCCTCCTCCCTCCTTCCCTCCCCCATCACTGCTCCGGCTTCTGCCGCCTTCAGTCTGCGTGTGAGGGAGAGAGCAGCATACCGGCGGGGGAGCCGGGGGACACCATGCTGTGATCAGGCGCCTCCTCTCTCCCCCACAACTAGACTCCCGGGACAGAGAGCGGCCTCCACCTGCTCTGCCAGCCAGGTAAGGAAGCTCAGGGTGTACCGGGGGGTGCCTCCAGGCGAGTCCGTGCTGTGTCTCCCCCTCCCAGCCATATTGGCCGTGTCATTGCCAGGTGCTGCTGTGTACCGTGTGCAACCAGCCCCGAGCTCCTGCTGCCAGCCACCCTGCCTGCATGATCTCCTGGCCAGATGCCTCCACACACAGGCCGGTGTCACCAGAGAGGAGGAGGAGGTTGGTATGGCAGCAGTGCGGGCATCCTGTTACACTGCTACAAGTGGGCACCTCCTGGCTCTCTGCAGGAAGAGGGGGCACACCAGTTGATTTCATCTGACAGTCATTATTGAGAGGTTTCTGCTTGCTTTGACCTTGAGTTAGTGCTGCAACCATGTCTCTGCAGGCAACCTGAGCTGCACTTTAAAATGATCCCCCTCCAAAAAAGTGGACGTGCAGGACTAGATGGAATACCCTGCTTTACTTGTGTTTTTTTTATTTTTTTGACAGGCCAAAAAATGGGCTTTTGGAAGCCCAGCCTGCTGCTTATTCATGCAAAAGGCAGCTCTGCTGCTGTCAGAGGAGGTTTGGTGCTTTCATAGAGCAACAGATTTGTGGTACCTGCTGGTAAACAAGCATAGACCTCACACTACATCTGTGTGCCTTTAAATTCATATGGATCATCACACATGTTCACATCACCAGCACTGCTTGTAGAAGCCATCACATTAAAAGTAGTAATGGTAACTGAACTGTACTTGTATACCTTTTTTTTTTTTTTATGTGTGCTGGACGGATTAAGTAGCCTGGATTAGTCTCCTGGCTACTTACTATTTCAGATGGTGAGCCTTCCTGTGCTCTATGCTGGGGGCACTTCTGTAATCCTGGCATTTACTGCTGCATATTTTGTGACACTTTCACATGTTTAATTGTTATATCCTGTGTGGCAGCTGCATTACTGACTAATAGCTACTTTGAGATCTGTCAGGATGTTATTGTAAATGTAATGCATTGCAGCAGTTTGAGTGGAACAGTTTTATTTTGCATATATATATTTTTTTTTTTTTTATGTATTGCCTCTCATTTATCTCTTTACAAATGGCACTTGACATGAAATGCGTTTTTAAGCTTTGGCCTTGCAATGTTATGTACATTTTATGTCTTCTAAACAAAAATTCTGGTTAGTGAATATTAGATGTTGTTCAACATTCTCCAACATTTTTATGGAATTACACAGGCCAGAGCAGAAGTTTGAGGGAGGAATTAATGTGACAGTTAAGGTTAATAATCTTTGGAACCAAATAATTTGCAATAAATGCTTATTTCTGCTTCATCAGTAGAAATGTTCATTTTACTTGACATGAAATCTTTGAAGTACATTTTCAATGCATGATCTGCAGTGCAAGTCATAAATTACAATGTTTAGTCAAATGGACAAGTGTTTTAGTTATGAGACTACACATTTTCATTGTGCTTTGTCTGTAGATGGATATGTATTTTTTTTTTTTTCTGGTGGACTTTTTGCTAAGCTATTAATACCGCTGGTGATCTCTCGTGCAGACGTTTGATCTGGTATTTATCCTGTTGTCCATACGATCCTTGACTGTTGTAGGTGGTTTACATCAGGATTTTCTTTTTAATGGTGGCATTGTTTGCAAGGGTATAGAGGAAGCTGTCATTACATTATTCTCACAAAAGCTTTGTGTTTTCAATTCTTGTTCATGGAGCTAAATGCGGTCAGTCTGGACTGTGCTACAATGTATCTGTGTAATTTTGTGTTGCCCACCATTCTTTTTCTAATACATTGCTATAAAAATATGTTTGTAAATCTGCTTTTAAAACCATTTTAGCTTTTATGCCTCGTAACCTCCTTAGTATAATATGACCTAGTGTGACCTGTGAGTTAACTTGCTTTTTGTGAAGATTAGATGGTAGTCTTTGCATGCTCTGAGTTGCTTCTTTCTTTTAGATTGTACTTATTTCTTAAACATCTGTTATGGTTGTAGTTTTGGTACCACATTTTCTGTTGAGCTGATTTTACATAATGTAGCAAGTTGGCTGTCCTTGAGCTGTACAATAGATTCCTTTAAATGGTCACATCACTTACATATGATCTCCATTTTAGGTGTAGCTTGGGGAGCTGAATCAACTGCTGACTTTCCTCTTGGGGACTTAGCAGCTATACACCATAGTCCTTGGCTCTGTTCCCATCCACCTTGGATTCCCACACTTCCTGTTAAAGCAGGGGTGTTCCCACTCCTGCAGCATGCTGCATAATACAGAATACTACAATCCAGCAGTTAAAGTGAGATGTTCTTGTTGCAGCATGTAAGCAGACCAGGAATCTCGAGCACAGGCTCTCGCTGTTGGAATTTCTGGGAGATGAAAAACTGTCAGGTGATTTTTTTTTATTTATTTATTTATTTATTTTTTTCACTTCCACATCAGCTAAAACTAAGTGTTTGAGCTATCTAAACCCCTTTAATGACAGCAGAAATAGTATTTATTCAAACCATACAAATGACCTTACGCAAGGGTGTTTATTTTTTGGTTTTGTTTTTTTTCCCTGAATGGTGCTTTTCTATGGATGCCATGACAACAGGTCCATATGCCTAGGGTCACCTGGGTCACCTCCCCTGCACCCAGGTACAGCTGTCACCTACTAATCATGTGTTTTTTTTTTGCTTTAAGCTGTTCACATGCAATGTATCCACCATGTAGTTTTTTGCAATGACAACACGTCTCCTGTGTAATGCTGCACATTAAACTATAGTGCCAGACTTTCTCTGTCTCTCCGATTTTTGCAATCACCTATGATATGCAGGGTTGTTTGCTGTGGCATTGGAGGCACTTTCTGGATCTCCTTTCCAAAGAGTATTTCATAATGTGACAGAGAGATGTATATTTGGTAAGTGGGACATTTTGGTGAGCCCTGCAGGGCACCATAAACCCAGTGTGCTTAAAAGGGCATCTCTTGATGCAGATTTAGAAGGCACATACAATTTTCTCCCCCTGCATGGATACACATCCATTACCTGTTGCCAACTATCATTGGCAATTCATTTGTGTCATTTTAAAGGGAACTGAGCACATTCTTTCACTGGAATTTTTCCTGGCATAGAAGCTGCCATTTTTCCCCCTCCCCTTCACACATTCCTTTTTTTATAGAAGTCAGAGATGCAATCTTGACACATTAACACACAGTGTCTTTGAAGAAACAGTCCTAATTACCCACCCCCTTTGTTGATGAAAAGAAAAGGTATTGTTTACTTCTTGGTAATTTAGCTCAATAAAACAGCTTCCTGAACTCTCTGTGGTGGGGCAGGCCTGCTGAAACAGGCTAATACAACTACTTTGAATGTAAAATACAAGGTAAAATGAGTTTTTGTAGGCAAGCATTTTTCATGTGCTATAGAAATGTCCGGAGTGATAAAAAAGGTGATTGGTTCACTTTAAGAAATGTTGCTATACAGACACCAAATTGAGCTATAGATCTAGAATCTGGCTTTGTGACATGGAGAGGGGAGGAAGAGTGGGAGGTGTCCCACTACAGAGACAAGGAAAACATTGGGTGATCCAACTAAAAGATTATGGTTGGGTAATACCCGCACTAATAACAAACAATGGTTTTAGGCAATGAAATTCTATTGTGGGTACATGGCTTGCTCGAACGATACTCTTCTCTAGATATTTAAGTCTGTATTTGCATCTCTCCTTGCCAGTGTTTTGTATTCTACATTGGAAAAATCAAGAAGCAGTTTAATAGGCTGCTGTAAAATTGTTTTGATATTTTGATTCTGACCCTTCGTTATGTCTGTAGTTTGTGGTTTTTTTTTTTTTTTTTTTTTTTTTTTTTTTGGCCCAGTTTTTTATATCTGTAGTGTGGCAAATTATAAAGACTGGACATGGCCTAACTGATTTACTTGTCTGCACTGACTCGCGTATGTGTGTAGCATTCCTGGTAGTTTCCGAGTTTGCTGATGAACAATTCCCATTGTAAATGTTGGCAGATACAAATTGTGGCACATACGGTATGTGTGTTGAATTTGTACTTTGAATATTGTGATTACCATAGGCATATTCAAAAAGCAAGCAGGGATTGATATGATACAGCCATATCAATCCCTGCCATGTACTGAGGGCCAAAACCCCGAAACGGGCTGTCTACATGTGAGGTTGATGTGGCTGTGTAATAATTAAAACTATAGGCTTGCTATACACCAGAGGTTCTGGATGCTTGTCTGGCTTACAGGGGTGGAATGAGAGAATTTGCATATTCAGTGTTGTGGGTAACCACAAATGTTCACTTACAGCTGAATTATTGCAAGTTTCCTTTTTGTTTTAAGAAGGCAAATTTCACCAGTCATTGCTATGTGGCTCAGTAATTGCCATGCTGATAAGACTGCTGTCCTACATGGATGACAGTTATCTGGATGTTCAGGTGCTTTAGCAAACGACAGCATGGTACAGCCCCACCCCCATAGAGGGTGTATTTGGGTCTGTGCACAGTAAAAATAGTGGCTGAAAAGAGTAGTTGGGCAACTGAATGACTTCAAAGATTTCCTGTAAATGTTTTCTGGTGTTAAGATATTTTAAAGGATGCATGCAGAAGTTATCGGAATCTACAGGGGTTCAATAGTTGAAAGCATAACTAGAATCTGAATAAAAAGCACGTTTTGCATTCAGAGCAAATTACACCAGTGTCAGTGTTTTGAAGTCTCGTATCGTAAAATGTTGTACAGGTAACTATTGGGCATATGCTTGTTACAGTTGCTCCCCACTTCTGGATGTATCTGCCTTTCTCTGGTTGACTGTCTCAGCAGACATTCACTGATATGCAGGACAGTCCTTGACAGGATAACTGTACTTCATTGTTTTCACCTGATAGGACTGTGCAGCTATATACCTCTCCTTCCTGTCACTCCCTCTTGATCTGAGGGGGGGGGGGGGGTATTTAATATAGAATTCCAGAGCCAGTAGAAGATGTTTGCAAACCAGCTTCATTGGCAATTGCTAGAAAATACAAGTGTGGTGCCTGCTGTCATTTTTAAGGTGCACTGACTACCTGTCTGCTAGATTTTGTCAGTCTCTGCTCTAGCCTATTTCAATAGACGTTTTATATGTGCATACAGTTTCCCATAAAGTTTCCACCTCTGCCTTTCCATATAACATATACAGCAAATTTTGAAAAGGGTGTGACAAGCGAGACTGGTTACTGCTATGGTTCCAAATTATGTGGCCGGTCTGGAAATGACTGAATCTTTTGTTGTTCCAGATTCCGCATTTCCTTTCCATGGCCTCAATTCACTAAGCTTTTTTTCAAACGTTTGGTAATTTTACCTCATGGGTAAAATCTAATTTTGCATTCACTAAGGTGTTATAGACTTATTGAACATTTTTAGCGATAAAGCATTCGATAAATATATAACACCTTAGTGAATTCAAAATTAGATTTTACCCATGAGGTAAATTATCAAACGTTTAATAAAACTTAGTGAATTGAGGCCTATGTGTCTTAAGGGGCCCATACACCTAACGATTTTCCCGCCGATATACAGCAGATTCGATCACTGTGATCGAATGTGCTGTGAAATCGTTGCGCAAACGCTGACAGAACGATCAATTTCCGCCCAAAATCAATTGGTCCCGTCGAGCCGTCCGTGCGGACGATTTTGCTCGATTGCCGGCGGGTCTGGAGTGTGTAGCTAGCGACAATACATTACCTGCTCCGTCGGCGCAAGTCCCCTGGTCTCCGCTGTCTTCTTCTCTGCTGGGCTCCGGGTTGCGGCTGGCTTCACTTCCTGTCTCGGCAGGAAGTTTAAACAGTAGAGTGCCCTCTACTGTTTAAACTTCCCCGTCAGGAAGTTCAGTGAAGCTGGAACCGAGTGCGGAGAAGACAGTGGAGACCGGGGGACTCGCGCCGGCCGGATGAGGTAATGTATAGCTAGTGGGGGGGGCTTCACAGATGGTAAATCATTTTAATGCTGAAATCGATTCGCAATTTGTTTGCAGTAAAGGCAGCCATTCGATCCCTCTGATCCGATTCGATCAGAAAGGGATCTATCTGTTGGTCGATCTGATGGCAAATCGACCAGTGTATGGCCACCTTTATTTCACTCGCCCCTATTTAGATAATTATGTAAATAGACTCACTAAAGATAATTATGTAAATAGACTCACAAAAGATAATCAGGGATACACCTAGAATGGTATTCCATGCTTGTTCAGAGTTTCCATACAGGAATTGGGTTGATAACACAGGACATGTGGATACAGTTGTTGAAATGACAAGATTTAGTTCAATCTCTATTTTAATTATTGGATTTCACCTTGTTTGCATTGATACATGTACAGTCCCATTTCGTTGACTGAAATTGTTCCTTAAAGCGGTATCGTCACCATAAAAATCAAATTTCAACAGCAACTGGTCTGTGTATTAAGTCATAAAGATGCTAATCCTGCATTCAAAACTTTCAACAAGTTTTCTGCTGTTATGATTTGGAGTTATCATATACCTTAGGAGCACTGGCTCTTTAGTAGTCAGTGCCAAAGAATTGCATGCTGGGGGTTCTTTTTATCTATAATATATTCCTCCTCTTCCCTTTATTTCCCTGTCTGCTGCTTATCTGAAACTTGATCCCCTACTCACTTATGTTTACAAGCAAGGCTGAGGTGATTCAGTGATTGGAGGAGACAAGAAAAAAAAGTAGAGGGCAGAAATGACATCACGCGTTAGCCTTTACTGTGGGCAAAAGACATGGCCCCCACCAGGAACAGAATTCTCGTCATTTACTATATAACGTTCACTGAAATCAAAACGTGGACAGTACAATACATGTTATGTAAGTAGATCAAGTATTTATCTACTTGTGTATGTGTTTTTTTTCCCCTGGAATAGTATGGCTGATCCTACTGCTTTTAAGGGTGCTTATGTAAAATATGAGCATCTTGGTTTCTTTTTTTCTTTCTCGTCTTCCTGTTCCCTTCTCAGAACAGTCTGCTGTAATTGGAAACTGGCTACCTTGTGAGCTGAATGGTTTGAAAGCATTAGTCCCCTTTAAGTGAACAGTACATATAAATATAACTTGCTGTACCTTTTGGGTCGTGGACATGCTTGTCAGGAATTGCTGGCATCTTTGGAATCTACAGTAGTTTTATGACTGCAAGTACAAACCCTGGAGGGGTTGGCATCTATATAGCAGTGAAAAACTGTTGTACGTACCCCCTGCATTTCTGGAATGCCAGCAAGACCCCTATTCCCCACCCAGCACTGGATGAATTGGAGTCAAATGTAAACACTGTCTGGCTCTGGATTGACAGTGTTCAAAATAACTTTGTGCTGCTCAAGTTTTGGAAGTTAAACATTGCTCAGAAAACAAAAAGGAACTCTTTGGAAGCACTTCAGGTCTCAGTGGAGAGGGGAAATCCTACTTTTATATCTATAACTATATGAACTGGGTGATTTTTATGAATGAAAGGAAGGCCGCATTGTTAGATGGACATGAAGATTATCAATCTACAGAGGCCTAAATTCAGATGCCGTGAAAAAGTGATGTGTTGGGCAAGACTATTTTGATGGTGTCATTGCAGCGAATCTGAACCATACTGGTGTCCTGGAAAATGTTCACTGAGACCTGGACTGAGCTCTTGGACGGTCAGAGGTGCAAACTTGTGGCAGCAGACATAATGCCCCTGAGGTGCTCTACAGTAGAATCCCATTATAGTAAACTCCAATATAATCCTCAGGCTGTAGTAAACTCAGTACTTAGGTCCTAACCATGCATCAGTATGGTACATAAAATGTTTTACTGATTCTGATATCGTAGACTTCTTGACCAGGTCTCTTGGAGTTTACTTTAAATGGTTGGATTTAGATTGTGTGTGTGTGTGTGTTCGGGGGGGGGAGTCAACTATAGATCAATTCCTCCAGAGACTGCCTGCATACTTTAGCCTCATGAGTTCAGTTATTGTTGCACCCAGCAGCCACTGCACCAGTGTAGGGTCTGACAATGTGTCAGAGGATTTCACCACAATACCTAATAGCAGTCAAAGTGTTGTCTAGCTTGTTGAGGTTTGTGCGTCCCTCCATGCTCTGACCCACTATAAAACCGGTCATGTTTAACAATGTTACAGGCAGCATTTTCTTCTCCCCAACATCCTTTGATGTTGTTTCTGGTTCTGCCGATTGGTTAAAGTGCACTTGAGCAGAGAGGGATGTGGATGCTGCCATATTTATTTCCTTTTTTAAAGCTTCCTTGTTGAGCACAGTGTGGCAGTTGGCGACTGCAAGGGGAAAGAATACCAGTTGCCTGGCGGGCCTACTAATCTCTGAATGCAGTCCGTCACACACTTGAAACGATAATGCGGCTAATCCAGTCAGAATTCAGTCGGAAACACCTGATCTGCATGCTTGTTTAGGGTCTATGGCTAAGAGTATTCGAGGCAGATGCTCATCAGGATAGCCTGGCAATGGGGAATAAATCCCAGCCTCCATATCACTCTCAGTTCAGGTGGCCCTTCTATAGACCTGGTCATCTTTGCTTGAGTAACTGCTTAAAGAGAACCCGAGGTGGGATTTTTTTTTTATGCTAGTGGGGCACAGAGGCTGGTTGTGCACACTAACACCAGCCTCTGTTGCCCCATGGTATACCCCCAAGACCCCCTGCACGCCGCTATACCCCCCGCAGTGCTGGCGACACGCAGTGTGTTGCCAGCACAATGTTTACCTAAGCCTGTCTGTTGGCGCCGCTCCCCCGCCTTCTCCGTATAGGCACTACCCGCCCGCGTCACTTCCCTCCAATCAGCGGGGGGTATAGCGGCGTGTAGGGGGTCTTGGAGGCACACCATGGGGCAACAGAGGTTGGTGTTAGTGTGCACAACCAGCCTCTGTGCCCCACTAGCATAATAAAATCCCACCTCGGGTTCTCTTTAAACGCCTTAAAAGGCGTTAAAGATGGCAGCGTCCATATACTTCTCACTACAAGGTCACTAATGCTGGCCATACACTAGTAGATTTCTACCCAATGATCCAAAATTATTCCTTTCTGAAAATAATCTATTCAGAAGGAATCCCAGCAGAAAATCGATTGAACTGCAGAATTGCTTTGTTCGCTGCAGTGCAAAGCTATAGGCCACCGATCTGCCATAGCTCTTGCCCTGCCCCTGATTGTTTAAAATTTTCCATCCTGTCCGATCAATTCTTTCAATCAATTTTGGTTTACAATGGATCAAAAATTGATTAATTTGACATTTTGTTGAATCTATTCCCAGCAGATGAATTGAATCTGCAAGGAATCAAATAAGAAAATGTGCATGTAATATGCCTTCCATAAGAGAAGTGAAAATTGCTGCTGTTGAATTGCCAAAAAATAGTTTTCAACTTGTGTTAAACTATACAGTACTCGAGAGCTCCAGTTGGAACACTTGATCTGTTTTACTTGCTAGAATATTCTACTCCATTAGTATCCCTCTACACGATTTAGCCAGAGGATACTCATGCTGTCTGCAGCTCTGCAGTTTCCTGTCACTTCCCACTTCATAAGTGTTCTGTATATCACCTTGCTGTGCTTTCCCTGACCTCTGCCACAACCTCAATCCACACAGTGCCAAATTCAGGAATTAAAGTAGTATGGTTTAGGGCTGAACGATTTTCAGTTTTAAGCCAAAAATCTTGACCAGGGTAATGATGATCTTGGGATCGTCAAAGCGGCGGTTTTCGCCGCTGCCACATGTACTTGGTGTGCTCCATCCCTTCCCTCTCCTCCACTTGCTCCAGTAAGTCCACCTCCTCCAGTAAGTTCTGTTCACATTCTGGCTCACCGCATTGCACTGCCCCGCGGTAAGCCGCAAAGAAAAGACTACGAGTGTTTGGGCCTGTACCAGGAAGTGTGACATCACTTCCTGGCGGCCACTGTTACTAGGCAACACTCGTTGCCTCTTCCCTGCGTCTCACCGAGCGGCAATGAGCCCAAATGGAATCGGAAGTTACTTGAGGGGGAAGGAACGGAGCATGTAGCAGCAGCAAGGGGGATCTGGAGGCTGCAACACTGGCTGACCTATGCACTGGCTGACCTATGCACTGGCTGACCTATGCACTGGCTGACCTATGCACTGGCTGACCTATGCACTGGCTGACCTATGCACTGGCTGACCTATGCACTGGCTGACCTATGCACTGGCTGACCTATAGGGGGAACTCCTACTCCCCACCAGTGTGCTGATCCATCGTTGTGTATTAGAAATCGTGAATCGAAACGAAATCGCAATTTCTGACAAATTGTGCAATTCAATCTTTTCCTAAAATCGTTCAGGCCTAGTCTGGTTAACGGCGGTTTCATAGTTGGCCCCACTATCCATGTCTCTGGGCTATCAGCGGTTCAGTGGATTGGACTCCTACTGAAATTGATTAAAAACATCTATTTGCAGTGTGTGGCAGTAGTAGATCCCTCCCTGATCTGATTTAGACCAGAGAGGGATCTATTTTTGGTCATGCTGGGTGGCAATATTGCAGTTTATGGCTGGCTTTAAAGTGACTCTGTAACAAAAATTACGTTTTTTTTCTACCATCCTACAAGTTCCTAAACCTATTCTAATCTGTTCTGGCTCACTGCAGCACTTTGTACTATCACGGTCTCTGTAATAAATCAATGTATCTTTCCCCTGTCAGACTTGTCGGCCTGTGTCTGGAAGGCTGCCAACTCTTCCGTGCTGGTCTGTTCCTCTATGCACACTCCAGTGTGTGTTTTATTTACATAAGCCAGCAGCTTCTTTGCTATCTTATCAGTGATAGAAGAGTGCTGGATAAAAATCCTCCTGTTACTGAGGAATTAAAAACACAGGCACAGGCAGAGCTGTCTGCAGGAAGCCTGTAATGTTCAGTGCATGAGAGAAGAAGGGGACAGAAGGTAAACACACAAATGATCTTTTGAGATTCAAAAGGAAAGCTGTATACAGCCTGCTTGTGTATGGATGTATTTTCTATGTGTGGGCATATTGTACATCAATCTACTTCCTGTTTTGGTGGCCATTTTGTTTGTTTATAAACAAACTTTTTAAAACTGTTTTTGACTACTTTTAATGCGGCAGGGAGCGGCGAAATTGTGACAGAGGGTAATGTCCCCTAACGCACTGGTATGTTTACTTTTGTGCGATTTTAACAATACAGATTCTCTTTAACCACTTAAGGACTGCAGTCATAAAACACCTTAACCTCCCTGGCGGTAAGCCCGTGCTGAGCACGGGCTATGCCGCCGGGAGGCACCGCTCAGGCCCCGCTGGGCCGATTTGCATAATTTTTTTTTTTTTTTTGCTGCACGCAGCTAGCACTTTGCTAGCTGCGTGCAGTGCCCGATCGCCGCCGATCCGCCGCTATACGCGTCGCCGCAGCCGCCCCTCCCCCCAGACCCCGTGCGCTGCCTGGCCAATCAGTGCCAGGCAGCGCCGTGGGGTGGATCGGAGTCCCCTTTGACGTCATGACGTCGGGGACGTCATCCCGCCCCGTCGCCATGGCGACGGGGGAAGCATTCCAGGAGATCCCGTTCTTTGAACGGGATCTCCTGATCTCCGATCGCCGGCGGCGATCGGAGGGGCTGGGGGGATGCCGCTGAGCAGCGGCTATCATGTAGCGAGACCTCGTCTCGCTACATGAAAAAAATAAATAAATAAATAAAAACGTATTTGCTGCCCCCTGGCGGATTTTGCCAAACCGCCAGGAGGGTTAAAGAGAAACTCCGACTAAGAATTGAACTTTATCCAAATCAGTAGCTGATACCTCCCTTTTACATGAGAAATCTATTCATTTTCACAAACGGACCATCAGAGGAGCTGTATGGCTGATATTGTGGTGAAACCCCTCCCACAAAGAAATTCTGAGTACCTACTCTTGGCAGTTTCCTGTCTGTGAACCTTGCTGCATTGTGGGAAAACTGTTTACAGCTGTTTCCAACTGCCAAAAAAGCATGCAGCAGCTACATCACCCGCCAACGGTAAAAATGTCACTATGTACAGTGTTCTCCCCAGAATGTTTTTCAAGCCGGGTGGCATGAAATAGTAGCCGGGTGGCATGAAAAAGCAGCCGGGTGGGGCGAGATGAAAATGCAGGGCAACTCTGCTTACAGAATAGGAGGAGGTGAGCCGATGACAGCCGGGTGGTCACCAAATCTAGCCGGGTGGAGCACCCGGCTAAAAGAGCCTGGGGAGAACACTGATGTAATGTGATAATGTAAATCAGGGATTTAAAAGATTTTACAATGGGCAAATACTGACCAAATCATTTTATACATAATTATTGTAAAAATGAAGCACTTTTTTATTACATTATTTTCACTGGAGTTTCTCTTTAACCACTTCAGCCTACAGCGTCGAAAATATTAAGCATCCGAGCAATGTTCACCTCCCATTCATTCGCCAATAACTTTATCGTTACTTATCACAATTGATCTATAGGTTGTTTTTTCCGCCACTAATTAGCCTTTCTTTGGGTAGTACATTTTGCTAAGAGCCACTTTACTGTAAATGCATTTTAACAGGAAGATTAAGATAGAAATAGAAAAAAATCATTATTCCTCAGTTTTTGGCCATTATAGTTTAAAATTAATACATGCTACAGTAATTAAAACCCATGCATTTTATGTGCCCATTTGTCCCGCTTATTACACCGTTTAAATTACGTCCCTATCACAATTTATGGCGCCGATATTTTATTTGGAAATAAAGGTGCATTTTTTCAATTTGCGTCCATCACGATTTATAAGCTTATAATTTTAAAATAATAAGATACTCTCTTGACATGTATATTTAAAAAGTTCAGACCCTTAGGTAACTATTTATGTAGTTTTTTTTTTTTTTTAATTGTAATTTTTTTTTTTTTTTTTTTTTTTTAAATACAAAAATGTATTTGGGTAATTTTAGTTTGGGAGGTAAATAGCTAATTTTAGATGTAATGTAATGTATTTTTTTTATTTAATTTAGGTATGTGGGTGCAGTTTACTATTTGGCCACAAGATGGCCACATTCAAATTCCTAGATGCGAACGATCTCGCATCTAGGAACTATAAGAAGGTGATGTTTCCTGGGGGCAGAAATTACCGCGCTCTCTGATGAGAAAGCGTCGGCGTTTCTGCCGGAGACTTAGATCGGTGAATGGGAATTCTATTCCCATTCACTGATCGGGGGGGGGGCAGTGGGAGCGCACGCGGGCGCGCGCCCGATCGCGCGCACTACACGGCTGCAGCAGCAGTGCCCATCTGGACGGATATATCCGTCCAGATAGGGCGAAGTGGTTAAGGACCAGACACTTATTATAATTTTTTTTTTCCTTTGCCATTCAGACCACTGCAGCTTTAACGGTTTATTGCTCGGTCATACAACCTACCACCTAAATTAATTTTACCTTATTTTCTTGTCACTAATACAGCTTTCTTTAGTTATTATATTCATCAAAAAAGACATGAATTTTTATCAAAAAAAATATTTTTAACTTTGTGCTGACATTTTTCAAATAAAGTAAAATTTCTATATAAATTTTTGTCCAAATTTATTGTGCTACGTGTCTTTGATTAAAAAAAATAAAAAAATCCAATAATTGTATATTTTTTGGTTTGGGTAAAAGTTATAGCGTCTACAAACTATGGTGCAAAAAGTGAATTTTCCTATTTTGAAGCATCTCTGACTTTTCTGAGCACCTGTCATGTTTCATGAGGTGCTAGAATTCCAGGATGGTATAAATGCCCCCATATGACCCCATTTTGGAAAGAAGACATCCCAAAGTATTCACTAACAGGCAAGGTGAGTTCATAGATTTTTTTTTTTTTATTTTTTTTTTTTTTTGTCACAAGTTAGCGGAAAATGACACTTTGTGACAAAAAATAGTTTCTATTTCTGCTAACTTGTGACAAAGAAAAATAAAATCTGCCACGGACTCACTGTGCCCCTTTCTGAATACTTTGGGGTGTCTACTTTCCAAAATGGGGTCATTTGTGGGGAGTTTACTGTCCTGGCATTTTTGGGGGGTGCTAAATTGTAAGCACCCCTGTAAAGCCTAAAGGTGCTCATAGGTCTTTGGGCCCCATAGCGCACCTAGGCTGCAAAAAAGTGTCACACGTGGTATTGCCGTACTCAGGAGAAATAGTATAATGTGTTTTGGGGTGTATTTTTACACATACCCATGCTGGATGGGAGAAATCTCTGTAAATTTAATTTTTTTTGATTACACACAATTGTCAGTTTACAGAGCTATTTCTCCCACCCAGCATGGGTATGTTTAAAAATACACCCCAAAACACATTATACTACTTCTGAGTACGGCGATACCACGTGTGACACTTTTTTGCAGCCTAGGTGCGCTAAGGGGCCCAACGTCCTATGAGTACCTTTAGGCTTTCACAGGTCATTTTGAGCCATTTGGTTTCTAGACTACTCCCAGGGCAGTATAGGAACCCCACAAGTGACCCCATTTTAGAAAAGACACCCCAAGGTTTTCTGTTAGGAGTATGGTGAGTTCATAGATTTTATTTTATTTTTTTTTGTCACAAGTTAGTGGAAATTGATTTTTATTATTTTTTGTTTCACAAAGTGTCATTTTCCACTAACTTGTAAAAAAAAAAAAAAAAAAAAACTTCTATGAACTCACCATACACCTAACGGAATACCTTGGGGTGTCTTCTCTCTAAAATGGGGTCACTTGTGGGGTTCCTATACTGCCCTGGCATTTTAGGGGCGCAAAACCGTGAGGAGTAGTCTGGAAACCAAATGCCTCAAAATGACTATTCAGGGGGTATAAGCATCTGCAAATTTTGATGACCGGTGGTCTGAGGGGCCGAATTTTTTTGAAACCGGTCATAAGCAGGGTGGCCTCTTAGGTGACAGGTTGTATTGGCAATGAAGTGCTGGAAGCGCAGGATGTTCTCTAATCGTGACCTGGACATGGCAGCAGAGAACATGGGCGTGTGATGTATTGGGTGCGTAGACCAATAAGACCGCAATATATTCTATTTGACTAGACCCATGTTAAGGAGAAGGCCCCCCCAAAAAATGCTACATTTGGAAACTTGGAGTGGTTTCCACCGAAAAGGCTGGGCATGGTAGCTTCTTCTATTGGCGGTTGCGTATTGTGTGGCATAACGGTTGGTCTCAGCCACAATTAAGTCGTAGAGACCAGCAGTGATCAGAAAAAAAAATTGTCACTGCGGTTGGCTGGGTGATCAGAAGCCTGCAGGGGGCTAAGGGGTGACAGAAGGTGATTGATGGGTGTCTCGGGGTGATTGGGGGGGAGAATAGATGCAATCAATGCACTGGGGAGGTGATCGGAAGGGGTTTGAGGGGGATCTGATGGTTTGTCTGAGTGATCAGGAGCCCACACGGGGCAAATTAGGGCCTGATCTGATGGGTAGGTGTGCTAGGGGGTGACAGGAGGTGATTGATGGGTGTCTTGGTGTGATTAAAGGGGGGAATAGATGGAAGCAATGCACTGGTGAGGTGATCGGGGGGGGGGAGGGGGTCTGAGGGTGATCTGAGGGTGTGGGTGGGTAATTGGGTGCCTGCAAAGGGCAGATTGGGGTCTGATCTGATGGGTATGATGGGTAGCAGTGACAGGGGGTGATTGGTGGGTGATTAGAGGGGAGAACAGATGTAGACAATGCACTTGGGAGGCGATCTGAGGTTGTGGGCGGGTGATCAGGTGCCCGCAAGGGGCAGGTTAGGGTCTGATCTGATGGGTGGCAGTGACAGAGGGTGATTGACAGGTGGTCAGTGGGTGATTACAGGGGAGGATAGATGTACAGGGGGGGGGGGTCTGGGGAGGATCTAAGGGTGTGGGGGGTGTTCAGGAGCCCCCAGGGGGCAGATTAGGACCTAATCTAAAATATAGCGTTGACAGATAGTGACGTGGTGATTGATGGGTAATTAGGGGGGTGAATGGGTGCAAACAGTGGTCGGGGGGGGGGGGGGGGGAGGTCTGAGGGGTGCTGTGGGCGATCTGAGGGGTGCTGTGGGCGATCGGGGGGGGGGGGGGGCAGAATCAGTGTGTGTGCGCTTACAAGGGGGCTGCCTCCTGCCTTGGTGGTCCCTCGATCACTGGGACCACCAGGGCAGGAGGCAGCCTGTATAATACGCTTTGTATACATTACAAAGTGTATTATACGCTTACTATGCGGCAGATCGGGGGTTAACGACCCGCCGGTGCTGCTAAATGGCCGGGTGGGCGGAGCCTAATGCCGGCGAATGCGCGTGATCCCTAGCAATTCAGTCCCCCAGGAGCTGCCGCCGATTGGCGTTACGTGGTACTGGGGGTGCCACTTTGCCGCCGCCCATAGGTAGTGGGCAGTCGGCAAGTGGTTAACTGAGGCACACTTGAATGATTTGTGTTGGTTTCAATTTGATTGGCTGACTTCTTAGCAAAAAAAAAAAGTTTGTTCCAACAGGAGAAAAGCCTGACATTCCCAGATACATGAATCTATCAAGTCTCGAGAACCAATTTTGATATGGAATTTTGTCAACTTGACTGAGCAGGATTGTTTATTCTACTCTCAATATCAGTTGCTATAAATATGCAGTCATTTTGATGAGTTGAGTAGACCTCTCGATCGAAACAAGAAAATTGGTGTGTATTTGGCTTTAATGATTAGAAAGGCTTGTCTTGACAAAATTGAATGCCAGTGGTGGGATGCTGGACATATACTATATGCTGCCGGGCATATCATAGAAAGGCGTAGTAAGATGATCAAAATCAATATGTTTAACCAACTTGACACTTGACACTTCACACTTCAGAATCTTGATAGTTGCCTGTTTGACAGTGGCTGGATAGTGTGCTGGTTAAGGGCTCTGCCTCTGACACAGGAGACCTGGGTTCAAATCTCAGCTCTTCCAGCCCCTTTCAGTAGGAGACCTTGGGCAAGACTCCCTAACTCTGCTGCTGACTATAGAGCGCCCTAGATAATTTTTTTATTTTTTTTATTTTCCCCCCCACTGTCATCCCCAAAGTCTCTGCCATACAGTTATGGAGCACCTCACATGTTTGCTGTGCTCTTAACAACCTCAATTAATCAATTATGGAGAATAACCTTTCCTGATTGGTATTTGATAGATGAACATCCATTCTCCCCAGGGGTCTAATGTTGGTGACCACCCAGCTGTCATCGGCTCACCTCCTCCTTTGCTGTAAGCAGACTTACACCAGCCCTGCAGTCCCCCATTGTTCCGCACCCAGCTACGTTTTCATGCCACCTGGCTGTAAAAAAAAATGTATGAAATTAATTTGCCTAGTAAAGCAAACCTGAGCTGATAGTAAACTATACAGTTCCCCCACCACAGGCCCCACTGTGCTCTGCTTGCCCCCCATAAATAAAATAAAAATAAAAGCGTGTCGCAGCCGGCTTTTTACCTTTGCATCTGTCAGTTTCTGCTGCTCCCCGCCTCCTCCATAGCTTCCCTTCCCTCCCCTCCAATCATCAGGGACGCGGGCAGGGACCGTAGCTATGGAGGAGGCGGGGGAGCGGCGAGAATGACAGATGCAGAGGTAAACGGCTGGCTGCAGCAAGCTGTGTGTGACAGCTCGGCGTTTGATTTATGGGGGGCAAGCAGAGCGCAGGGAGCCTGTGGGGGGAACTGTATAGCAACAGAGGCTGGGCAGTAAATGCAGAACCAGCTTCTGTGTGCTGATGGCATTCTTAGAACCCACCTCGGGTTCTCTTTAACTTTCCTCCACCAGTGCCCATCTGCCACATTCTCTGAACCTAAATAATTTAATAGTGCAGGGTACTCTCACATTTTAATTAGGGCTGCACTTTTGTGCATGTATGGGATGTAGTGCAATGTTATGTTTCTGCTGTAACTTGCTCTGAACCGGACGTGCTCTCCAAGTAGTTGGTATGTCTGTACTGCACCTAGAATTGCTCAATTTTCTGTTAAAGCATTTTTTTAAATGTTGAAGTTTATCACTTTTTTGTTTTGTACTAAAATCATTTTTGTAAAATTAACTTTGAAACTTATCTTGGCGCTGCGTACCTTCTTGAGCTAGCACTACTGCAGCTATGCAGGGTTTGTTCGACTGGATGGTTGTGATACGATTCAAAATAGTTGGGTAATGTTGTTGTATTGCGTACTAAATGTACTACCAGCCACTTCCTAAACACTGGAATGGCTGACAGGCAGTGAATCAACTGTTCACCATCTGAACTTTGCTTACTTGGCCTCAATGCTGAGCACAAATCCTGCCTACTACTCTCCTGTTCACCTCACAGCTGTTTCAGTGAGGAAACGTGCTTTCTCTCTCACTGGTCCGCTATGTCCCACAGTGCAACCAGCTTCCTGCTGACAAGTAGTGGCCCTGCATAATTCACTTCTGTATTTTAACAATACAGACCCTGGCCACTTTATAAACGGGCCTGAGTTTATATTGTGCACTCTCCAACTTTAACCTCCTGGGCGATAATCCCGAGCTGAGCTCGGGGTATGTCGCGCAGGAGCATTTCTCAGGCCCTGGTGGGCCAGTTTGCATAATTTTTTTTTTTTTACACGCAGCTAGCACTTTGCTAGCGGCGTGTAACTTCCGATCGCCGCCGATCCGCCGCTACCCGCCGTGCTGCGCAGCCTCTCCCAAACCAGACCCCTTGCGCAGCCTGGCCAATGCCGCTGCACAGTGGCTATCATGTAGCTAGCGCTAGGCTAGCTACATGATTAAAAAAAATATATAAATAAATAAAAAGTGCTGCGCCCCCTCCTGGGCGATGTAATTGTATCGCCCAGAGGGTTAAACAAATATACTCCTAGGTGTTTTGACCCCATATGCGTTTTGCAGCATGTGCTAGCCTTTTCAGTGTTGCTTGCAGGTATTTACATGGACAGTTAAAGCAGTCCAGAGTATCACTAAGGGCCCGTTCTCACGTGAGCGTGAATTGCGCGATTCCCGCTCACGGCAAACCGCTAGCGGTTTTGCAGAAACCGCTGCACAAAGTAGCGAGTGGCAGTGTTCTCACTGCCGCGGTTAGCGATAACCGCAACCACGCTGCATGGAGTGGTTTGTCGGCGACGAGCGTTCCGCGATTAGCGATTGTGATTAGCGTGCAAAGCACGGTAATCGCGATCGCTCCAAAACCGCCAGTGTCCAGTGATTTTTTTTTTCCGCGTTTAGCGCGGGAAAATCACTCCCGCAAAACGCCAGCGGTAATCGCCGGTGTTTTGCGATTAGAAGTGTGAACGGGCCCTAAGTGCTTCCCAAATTTAAATGGCAGTGGTGCATAACTTTCTCTGTATATGTGCAGCATCACTACGGAACTTACTGCTATACTATGGTCTGGTTCTGTAGCAGCCAGTCAGCATTCTCCAAGTCGCGAGAACAGAGAGGGATGGGCTTAATATACCAGGATAAATATTTGGTATGGAAGTAAAGTCCTATGTGTCCTTTAATTAAAAAATGGTGAATGCTAGGTAGGTAAGAAATGGTGGCCCACTGTTGAAAGTGAAAAATTGTGATTGTTGGGATGGTGTATATGCAAAGCAGGGCTAATTGCTAGATAAAGATGAAGCCATTGATTTGCTAGGATGTGAAAAGAGATGTATCTTGGGGAGCTCTGAGAAGCTGGTTCTGTTCATCCTTGCAAAAATAGTGCCAATCACTGGAAAATGCCACAAAATGCTAGGGATCATTTAACAAACATTTTATAGTTAATCTCTCATGTTCTGAAGTCATTCACGATCCGCTTTGGCCTATTCATCCTTGCCAGCCTCTCTGCAACACTTAAGGCAGCCATACACTGATTGCCACCAAACCACCGACCAACAGATAGATCCCTCTCTGATCACAGAGGCATCTATTGGCTGCCTATAACTGCACACAGATTTCGAATAGATTTCAGCTTGAAATCGATTCACAACCTGTGGAGCTGCCACCTGCTTGCCGTCCCTGTGTGCTCCTCCGGCCAGCAGCAATACATTACCTGCCCGCTGGCGCGAGTCCCTGTCCGTGCTGACACTTTCTCCGGCTGGCCTGTCTCCTCTTCACTTCCTGTCCCGTCCTGTGACGAACTGAAGTATACCAGTAGAAGTATGAAGTACAACAGTAGAGGGTGCTCTACTGTTTAAACTTCGGCTTGTGACTGGAGGAGCCAGAAAGTAATGAGACAGGCCTGCTGGAGAAAGTGTCAGCACGGACCGGGGACTCGCGCCAGCAGAAAGGTAATGTAACACTGCCACTATGCTGCGTTGGACGATCGATGCTAACGCGCTCACGACCCGCCCGCGATCAACCAACATTTTCTGCTGGGACAGATTGACGGAATCTGTTTTCGGATGGAAATCTATCAACATTTGTGTTACTGATTTCACAGCAAATTCGATCGAATCTCCTGTATATCGGTGGGAAATCAACGGGAGTGTATGGGTAGCTTTATTTTTTTTTTTTTATTGCATTTGTACTACATCCTTATCCACACACTTCACCCAGCTTACCATACTCCAGCTTCTGCATTGTTAGATTAGTTACCTAGACGGGGGTGGTGAGGTTAGTCCAGGCATGGGCAAACTTGGCCCTCCAGCTGTTAAAGAACTAAAAGTCCCACAATGCATTGCAGGAGTCTGACATCCACAGTCATGACTCATAAAGGCAAATGCATTGTGGGACTTGTAGTTCCGTAACAGTTGCAGGGCCGGGTTTGCCCATGCCTGGGTTAGTAGCTGAATTTGTTATCCAGTCCTGGGGAAGTATAGCTGGACCTGACAGGACAGTCTATATCCTAGTTAAAAATCAGTGCTGTAGAAAGAGCTTGAATATTTTCAGTGATCAAGTAATTCAAATTAAATGATACTCCGATTAAATGAGAATACTCTTGTGACTTGTTTAACCATTTTCTGGCCTATGCCTTTTGTGCAGAGGCCAAAATGTGACAATAGGGCAGTAAGAGCATGTCTGCTTCATGTGAAATAGGGTGCTGTAAGATTGATAGATGAGACTTGGGCACTGTTAGGAGCTGTTAGGCATAAGGTCTCAGAGAAAATAAACACATATATCAGTAGCTAAAGATTGGCTGTACTTACATTACATATGCATTTCACTGTCCACGTTTGGATTTCACAGAATTTGTATATAGTATATGCAGAGATAGATGCTCCTGACAGCTCATGGCAGGCTCCATGTTTTTCTGTCAAATGTGTCATGTCCTGCCTGCTTCCTGATCACAGATAAGCTCCTACTTGAACAACACAGTGTGCAGTGAATATTAATGAGCCATGTGGCTAGGAACAATAGCTGACTCCTGCAGTGTACTCTGCCCGGATATTTATCAGTGCTACGTGCTGGACTGATTAGAAGCTCCTGTACCGTCTCATTAGCAGCCGAGGGGAGGGCCCCAGAATGCTTTGCAGTTTAGTATGCGGCTTGCGTCCTTATGGTTCTATAACAGCCTTTCTGATAAGCACACATCAAAGGTAACTGAGATTTTTATCTTCACTAATTGCTTTATGGCTTCCTTCTAAGCTGTTTAACACAGGAGAATAGAGGTTTAAATTAGCTTCTGCAGCCTGACAGTTACTCTTTAAAGAACAAGCGACACCCATGCTAACCTAAGAATAAAAAACTCATATATAGGTAGATAAATACTACTTCTACTTACGGTACATAACAGATGTATTGCGCTATCCACGTAATGATTCCTGTGAATTTTACAAAGGAAAAGCAGAAAATCCTATTCTAGGCAGTGGCCATCTTGCCAAGCTTATGCTGACATCCTATCCTCCTGACTCTTGTTTTCCCCCTCTCCCTTCTGTTGCTCATTGTGTATTAATTAGCTGCCCTCCTCCCAGAGTCTTCAGACACTCCCATTGAGGTGTATACTAGGAACTTCACTGTCTTTTTTTGTTTTTTTTGTTTTTTTGTTTTGTTTACACATCCAATCACTGAGTCACCTCAGCCTTGCTTGTAAACACAAGTGATCAGAGGGAGTTTCTGATAAGCAGGAAGGCAGGGAAATACATGGAAGAGGAGGTATATATTATAGATAAAAAGAACTCCCAGCATTCAACTCTTTGGCACTGTTTGGCACTAGAGCCAGTGCTCCTAAGGTATTTGATAACTCCAAACCATAACAGCAGAAAACGTTTTGCAAGTTTTGAATGCAGGATTAGCATCTTTATCACTTAATACACTCAGACCAGTTGCTGTTGAAATTTGATTTTTATGGTGACAATACCGCTTTAAGAACAAGTCCCCATTGCTGGCCACCTATTCTCAAATGCTACTATTGCAATGCAAACCTGGTCATCTAGCAAGAAGTGCTAGTGTTTTTGCTTAGCTGGAACAAGAATACAAAATGAAGAGTTCTGACTTGTGTTCTGTTAGGCCCGGTTCACATTAGCGTTCGCTATCCGGATTTTCCGGATCTGATCCGGACCGCATACTGTACAAACAGAACGTACGTTCCGCATAGCAATGTAAAGTCTATGCGGACGTTCACACGCGTCCGTTCCGTACAGTACGGAGCCAGACCGGATCCGGACACTTTTCCAACATGCGCTATTTTTTGGGTCCAGATCTCCGGCCCACGCACCCGGAGCCGGACCTGAGCCTGACAGCACCATCAGGAACACAGAAACCAATGGGGAACGGAAGGCACAGAACACACTGCCTACAACAACCTGACGTTCTACCCCACTTCCTATGCGTATGCAAGCGGCCATTTCGGATGGGGACACATGGGCCAAGCATGTCTGGAGTGGAGCAGCAGTGACAGACGTGCTGGAGCTGTTTGGCAGAATGTCTGAGGTGGAGGTGAGGCCTACAGCGGAGGAACCTGATTCTACAAGTGCACCTTCTGCTGACCCCAACATTTATTTTTTTCAAATTTCACTATTTTTTGCCCACGGATCTGGATGGCAGCCTGATGCATGCCCTGATACAAACGGACCGGTTCTGATCAGGATCAGGTCAGGATCCGATCCGTTTATTTGCCAAAACGCAAGTGTGAACGGGGCCTTACTCTAAGTGAATGCCTTGAAAGGCATTATAGCCAAAGTGTCAGACTTGCAGCCAGGTTAACTGATTTTTGAAGTCTATAATAGGTATTTCCATAAATCTTGTAACAGATTATACTTGAAGCTCACTACCTAAGCAAATTCTGCAATACAAGATGCTTCAGCATTATTTAAACCCAAGTATAGTATTTTAAGAAGTAGG
Source organism: Hyperolius riggenbachi (assembly GCF_040937935.1). Lineage (NCBI taxonomy): Eukaryota > Metazoa > Chordata > Amphibia > Anura > Hyperoliidae > Hyperolius > Hyperolius riggenbachi. The sequence continues at coordinate 324,635,932 of NC_090648.1, forward strand.
ACCTTATTAAAAATTTCTGTAAGGAGTTGGTTTAACTAGTACCTAGAGAAATGATGCCCAATGTTTTCATACATAGATGTGATTTTTTTTTTTTTTTTTTTTTTTTTTTTTTTTTTTTTTTTTGTCTTGTGTTTGCTTTTCACCCAATAGCACTCTCTAGTTTGGGCTTAATGTTCACAGTGGAGTAGTGTGTTACTGACCTCATTCAGTCTATTGTTTCTAGTTTTAGCACAGCATCCATTGTTACAGAACATGGTCAGATTGTATCAAATTACTTATTTTGGAGGCAGTGAGGTCTGCTAGATGTGACTAAATAGCAGCTAATGTTTACTGATGTATACAAAGTTTTCTCTCTGAAATCTGTCCACCATGTTTTTTATTTTTTTTTTCCCCTTTTTAAAGTGTTGTGAACAGGCTGAAATTTTAGACTTTCTAAACTTTCCTAACTTTGCATGCATTTTTCAATTGGGGCAAAGTCACTTTTTTGCATTTTTCCATCATATCCTCAGCGCTTGAGACATTTATTTATCTGAAATAGGTGGCCTGTCTGTCAGAATTGTGTTCATCCAGTCCGGTGATTCAGAGTAGACAGCTGTATATAATCAGATAAGATTTTAAAATTTCTCTATTTCAATGCTACTTAGAAAAATTCCCTCCCTCCACCTGCTTATTGGAGTGGAACAAGAATACTTATTATTATTCCTCCAACTGTAAATCTTGTAATGGGGCTATCCTGTAAGTACCCACTGCAATGTTAGCTGCACACATAAATATTTTACTTCTACAGTCTTCAGCCCATTCTACACGATACGATTCTTTGTACGATTCTATTTACGATCCGATTAAATCCATGTCCGATCGGGACAATGGCGAATTGAATTAAATCGAATCCCGATCGGACATCGGATCGTAAGTAGAATCGTAATCGAGTCGTACAAGAATCGTATCGTGTAGATGGGGCTTTTAAATTATTGGTTTAAAGTAATCATTTGAGTGTTTTTAAGATGATCAGTTTGACCCATTAAATACACGTCTCCAATGTAAATTGTTGGTTCCACGTATCCATCATAAGTAGGAGTCCAAGGGGTATGGCCCACTAGAGTGCTTTTAACCGGGCTTTGAGATCACTGGTGATTCCAAAAGCACTAGGCTAATGGAAGTCGATGGCCGCAAACTCATCAGAGTGATTGCAATCATGAGTTCTGCAGCATTTTTGGAGGGTTTGCGCTCCAATACAAAGTATAGAAAGGCTGCAAAATAGCTTTTGAATCTCTGTTCAACCGTTCTTTTGCAATGATTGTTGCACGTGTGGTGCTTTTGAATAAAGCTTTACACACATGCTGGGTCTGTTGACAGCCTTCTGGCACCTAGCCCCTCCCCCTTGCACAGAAGCAATGACATTATGAGCAAGGCGGTGGGATGAAGCTCCGCAAGCCGGCACAGAAACCTGGCAAGTAGGTAAAAATTTGTTCAAAATGCAGAATATAGATCGTAAGTGATGTACAGTCCCCTATAAAGTGCTTGCAAACGCTGGAAAATCACATCCAAAAGCACTGCACAAAGTGCTTACTGCTCTGTGGTGCCCGGTTTAATACTGGCTGCATTGTGACCATTATGACCCCTCATTTTTCTACCCTCCCAGAGGAAACTCTGCTCCTGGCTGTGATGCAGCTTTGGGCCTATTATGATCCCTGCTGCATCCAGGCCTCCTTATTGGCTGACAGACTATCCATTGCCAGTCAGTACCCAGGGACGTGATGAAATGCAGTTCTAAAACAACGTGAACAAGGGTTAGAAGTGTCAAACATTTGTGCATATGTTTACTTTTGAATGATTGTATATTCACATACGTTTAGAATCAGTCGGCTACATGTGCTTATTAGTCAAATGCAATGACATTTGCATTGGAAACCAGAAAATTTACATCTAAAGCAACTGAATTTAAAATGATCAAATTTTTTTTCCCCTCCTACCCTCAGATGTGTATATCTATGTGGTGTCTATATAAAGGTCAAATGAAAAACAGTTTGGTATTTGCATTGGCTGTGTTTTTTTTTTTTTTTTTTTTTTTTTAACAATATATTCCATACATTTAAGTTCCTTATTTGCTTTTAGGTGGATCGGCTTTCCCTGTAATCCGTTGTCCTAACTCTAAACATTGAACGATCCAAAGTCCCATATACCAGTAACAAGAAATAACCTCGGACTGTGTAAGTTTACTTTTCATTTTTATAGAGTCTGTTCAAGCGAGCTAAGATCACCTTATAAATAAGCCTCCATATTTACAAGCTGATTGGGCATAATTGAGAGTTATGGTTAATCACCATTCCTGAGATGAAGCTGTGTCAACACTGTGTGTTCATGTGCATTGCCCAGCCTTTGGGACAACTTTGTGTGCAGAGCAGCAGTTGGCTAAAATGGAATGTTTCAGATTGACCAGTATTGCAATCCGTAGTTTCCATAAGTGCACTGCACCTACCACAAAATCTAAAAAGCCATTTGGTGGAATATGCGTGATCATCCTATTTATGTCTGTCAAGATTAGTTATCAAATGTAAACCTGGTGTACGTTGGCTTCACTTGTTATATTTAAAAATGCCTTAAAGAAATCCTGTAATAAAAAATACCCTTCTGGGGGATGCTTACCTTGGGAGGGGGAAGCCTCTGGATCCTAACGAGGCTTCCCCCATCGTCCGGCGTCCCTCCCTTAAGTGCGACGATTTAAATATTTACCTCTGATCATGCACAAGTGTACTAGCAGCTTTCCATTCGGGTAAGGCGTAAATGGCCAAACCCGAGCGATCCGCTCTACTGTGCAGGCGCGAGTCCTTTTTACGTCTGCATAGTAGAGTGGATACGATTGGGTTCCGCTATTTCTGCCTAGCCCGAAGGAAGAGCCGCAGGAACCAGCACTGCACCTGTGCTGGATCATGGAGAGGTAAATTTATTCATCCCTTGTCAGGCTTGTCGGCAGAGGATTGCGGGAGGCTTTGAGGGATCCAGCATTGGATTGCCTGCAGCTACAGGGATGGGGGAAGCCTTAATGGGACCCTGAGGCTCCCCCTGCCCCCCCCCCCCGTACTACCCTTTTCTATAAGGGCTAGTTCACAGTGCTCATGTTTGTTGAAGAAAAAAATCTGCATTGTCACCTCGCTGTCCATACAATTCTGTGGGCCTGTTCACAGTACTGCATTGTAACGTATCACGTTTTTCTGACTCAATGCATGCAGGCTTTGTATTAGTCTATGTCCAATCGCCATTGCAGCTCACTCATAATGCATGCGTTATGTAACTGACCATTGTGCGTCCAGCCGAAGTCTAAATTGAATGCGTTGTTTCTAAAGCCAATATAGTGAGTTGCAAAACTAATAGAAGATGCAGTTACTCCTCAACCCACAGAATATTAATCTACAACATTTAAGTGCATTTTAGTTTAAACCCTGCTGGGCGACAGTAATTGCAAGTGCGCATGGGCCTTAAAGGAAACCTTAGGTGCGTGATATGGAGGCTCTCATTTCTTTCCTTTTAAACAATACCAGTTGCCTGGCAGCCCTGCTTATTTTTCTGCCTCTATTACTTTTAGCCATATACCCCGAACAAGCATGCAGCAGACTAGGTGCTCTGGCTGAAGTCTGACTGGATTAGCCCCATGCTTTTTTCAGTGTGGTTAAGACACTACAGCAACCAAAGATCAGTGGGATGGCCAGGCAACTGGTATTAAAAGGAAATAAATATGGCAGCCTCCATATCCCTCTCTTCAGGTGTTTAGCTGTTTACCTTTAAAAGGACAATATTGTAGCATTCCTACAATGACAATCACTTAACCAACACCAATTACTGTATTTCTCTGTGCCTCCAACTCATTCTCTGCTTGTGATTTGCCTCTCCATAGAACCATACAGGCTACTGACCAGCATTTCTGTGTAGTAATCGTTCAAAAAACAAAACAAAAAACAAATCGGTCGCCTAAAGTGCTCACCAGTGATTGTATCAGGTGTCAATTGTTAACGTTCAACCTGCTGCCAGCTGATGAAAAATTCAACCTATAATAGTACACTTTTGAAAGAAGAAAAAATATATGAATTTATATATCTTGCAAAGCTCAACTTAAGGCAAGTGTAGCTTAATCTCTCTCTACATAATCGTTCAGTGTTAAAAAAAAAAAAAAAAAAAATTCTAATTGTAGCTAATATTAACTAGATCAGTCTCTTATTGCGACTTTACACGGCAGCAATATTTTGTCTAGATGAGTGCCTGTAAGTTAAGTCAAACAGGCTTAACTGTATTGTACAGTGCTGTTCTTATGTGGGTGGAATGGAACCATGATCAGTAGACTGCAAGTACCTCAGGTACTGGGGTTGAGTTGATGGGGAAAGTACATATGGATTTGGCATTGTTTAAAGAAAACCTGAACTGAAAATGTAAAAGTCAAAATAACCATACACAAACCATACTTACCTGCTGCGTAGTCTACTCATCAATCTTTCTCCTCTCCTGTTTGTCCACTGTGATCAATGGAATTCTCCGTCCTCCATTTTGAAAATGGCCATTACCCCTTAACAGCTTCCTGGTCAGCACACTGTTAAACTGTAATATCGCCCACTTGAGCCATAGGGAAACATGGACACATCAGTTCTCCTCTCAGCTGTAACTGACAGCAACTGATATATTTCAGTTGTGACAAAATGTTGTCAGAACTGGAAGGGGATCATTGTCAGAAGAAAATGGTGAGCTTCTGAGAGGAACTGATGGCAAGGTAACTATGTAATGTTCATTTGAGGTTACCTCATGTGTTTGTTTTAAATTTTACTCAGTACAGGTTCCCTTTAAGCACCATCTGAGTAAGCAGACAATCAGCAAAGCTGTTATGCTGGGTACACACTATGCGGTTTCCCGCGCAATTCGCGGGATCGATTCGATTATTTCCAACATGTTCGATCGTGTTTTGATGGATATAGCCGTCGATTTTGCATATTAAGTATGCAAAATCGATGGCTGTATCCATCGAAACACGATCGAACATGTTGGAAATGAATCGATCCCGTGAATCGTGCGGGAAATCGCAACGTGTGTACCCAGCATTAATTTGTTTTGGTTTGCATCAGTGTTCTCCTCAGACATCCATTTCCTGGTTTTGGTCCCACTTAGTGAAATAGGTTTTGTTCACAGCAGTTAATAATGGATTGTTCAATCCACTCTGATGAGCATAATGCAAGCATGTGTGGGCTGCACATTTTTTTTTTTTTTTTTTTTTTTTCCTAGATTGACCGGATTATCTCTGTTCCTACAATGCTGGTCACTGCATATGTTTTGCAAATTTCTGCTCACCTGCCACTGTCACATTCTGGGTCTCTGCTGCTGCCACCGCCGCTTGCTCCACTGTGTGGGAGTACCACAGGTATAGAGATCTGATCCCCATCAGAAGCATCATACCCCCATTGGATTGTAACAGACCAACAAGAATCCTCCCTGATCCGTTTTGAAATAGAAAATTTATCAGTTTTTAGGGCTGGTGCACACCGAGCGGCTTTTTCAGCGTTTCTGCAGCCGCTTGCGGCTGCGGATCCGCTTGGTCAATGTATCTCAATGGGGTGGTTCACACCAGAGCAGGAGGCGTTTTGCAGAAACGAAAAATGCCGGGGTGAGGCATTTTTTGGATTGCGGGTGCGTTTCTGCCTCAATGTTAAGTATAGGAAAAACGCAAACCGCTCTGAAAAACGGCACTTCAGAGCGGTTTTGCAGGCGTTTTTGTTACAGAAGCTGTTCAGTAACAGCTTTACTGTAACAATATATGAAATCTACTATACTGAAAACCGCAGCAGCAATCCGCAAAACGCCATAGAAAAATAAAAAAAGCGTTTCAAAATCTGCTAGCATTTTGCGGATCTGCTAGCGGTTTTTGGTGTGCACCGGGCCTGAAAGGATGTTTTTCATCCGATATAGTGTGAACTGGGCTTGAAGGGAGATTTTTAGGAAGATGCTAATTTTTCTGGCTTGCATGCAAATTGATTTGTTCAATGTTAAGCTGCAGGTTCTTTTGGCACTATACCAACTAGCATATGATTTGTATGCAGCTTGAAAAAATTAGCATCTTGTGGACATCTCAAAGCACTTTTAACCTCCTGCCAAAGTTACCTGGACGACTAGCAGAGTGTCGGAGCATTCCGGGAGGACAACGAGGGAGCCCTCCTCTTGAAGAGGGCTAGAGGAAGCCCCAGTAAGTATCAAAGTCTGAAGTGTAAAAAAAAATTGCTCTTTTTACATTGCAGTAGTCTTTAGCAATAATGCCAGAGCTGAAACTCTGCATCCCTGCGGCACAACGAGGTCTGAATCACGCAAAATCCGGGGCTCCTTCCCTTTGCTATCAGTCTTGGGCAGCAAGCAGAGAGTAGTCAAAATCCAGGCAGAGGTCGGTGCAGGTGGAGAGTAGTAAAAACCATCCAAAAATTTGTAACAGAAAGGCAGATAAGCAGAAGCACATGGCTCAGAAGCAGTTAGGAACCAAATGGCTATATTAACATCCTGTGCTTTCAAATTAGCTTATCTGCCATCTCTGCCATGGCATTCACATGACACAAGCTCAAATTACAGCTTGTGATTAGAGACAAATGAGGAGGAATTAGACAGGCTAAATTCTCTACATACACACAGGGCGCATTTCTTTGTTTACCTTTTGCCCTGTGCAAACGATCGTGCCCAGATGGGGGATTAGACAGGCTAAATGCTCTCCATATGTGTAGGCTGCATTTCTGTCTTGTGCTTGTGTTCGGGTCCACTTTAATTGCGGCGCTGACGCCCCCCGATGTCACGCCGCTCCCACACCACTGCTGATTGGCCACCAGGATCCAGGCAGCAGGGATGGGGATCCCGGTGGCCTTAAGGAGAGCCCTCGAGTCCCGCTGGGCTGTGCAGGTAGTGTGCGGGACCCAGGTAAGTAGCAGGAGCTGCCGTTTACCGCTTCCAGCTTCTGATTCTTAGCCCGAGCTAAGCTTGGGATTACCGCCAGGGGGGTTAAAAAGATAAGATAAAATGTTCTATTTCTCAGATAAGTCATCATGAATAACTTGTATACAGTAATAGCAGTGCTTAGTCCACAAAAACCTGTGCTGCTGCAATAAAGAAGTCACTATATTTTTAAATTGCGTTGTCAATCTGCACTGTGAAGCGCCTTCCAATGAGTTCTGAAGCATTTGGCTGAATATGAACAGATATTGCTCAAAACACTTCTGAAATCACTCTGCTGCTTTTGTCAGCAGTCACATCAATAAACACAAGAGAAGCAGTTCCATTGGCAGCCATACATGCCCATGCCATGACACTACCACTTCCATGCATCACTGATGAGTTGGTATGCTTGGGATCATGAGCAGTTCCTTTCCTTCTCCATACTCTTCTCTTCCCATCACTCTTGTACAAGTTGATCTTGGTATCATCCGTCCTAGGCTGCTGCTCCAGAACTGTGAAGGCTTTTTTTTTTTTTTTTTTTTTTTTTTTTTTTTTAGATGTCATTTGGCAAACTCTAATCTGACCGTCCTGTTTTTGAGGCTCACCAATGGTTTACATCTTGTGGTGAACCCTCTGTATTTACTCTGGTGAAGTCTTCTCTTGATGGTTGACATTGACACACATACACCTACCTCCTGGAGAGTGTTCTTGATCTGGCCAACTGTTGTGAAGGGTGTTTTTCATCACTAGGGAAAGAATTCTTCGGTCATCCACCAGTTGTTTTCTGTGGTCTTTTTACTGTTTTTGAGCTCACCGGTGAGGTTTTTTTTTTTTATTTTATTTTTTTTAAATAGTATGTCCCAACAGTTGTTTTGGCCATGCTTAGTTTTTGCTATCTCTCCGATAGGTTTGTATTGTTTTTCAGTCTAAAGCCTCATACACGCTCAACAAGTCCTTTTTTTAAATGCACAATTCTCAAAATTTCCAGGCTAAGAGGAGGAGAAATAGGATCGGCACTAGATGCAATAGTGGCAGACCTGATGGGGGTAGGTGGATCCCTGCTGTGCCTCCAGACAAAGTCCAATTGCAGTCACACTGAGAAGAAAGGAATATCCGGGCACCAGCAAGTTTGCGTAGCAATCCACCAAATTTTATTGCGTCCCCATCCCCAACAGATGCAGAAAAACAATGGTCTAACAGCCGTTTCGCAAATACAACTTGCTTCCTCAGAGACCAAAGGTCTCTGAGGAAGCAAGATGTATTTGCGAAACCGCTGTTATGCCGGGCATACATGGCTCGTTTTTATGCGCCGGATCAAGCCAGCGGCTTGATGCCGGCGCATCCCCGCTTGTCCGCGCGGATCGATTGACGCTCATCCTTGCCGCCGCTTCCTTTTCACAGCTTGATTCCCTGCCATTGTCCGCCGGCGGGAATCGAGCGGGCGCAGGTCGAGCAGCATGATCGGGCCAGCTGAATATTAATAGCTGGCCGGTACAGAAACGTACCGTGTATCCCCAGCATTAGGCCATTGTTCTTCTGCATGTATCTGTTGGTGATGGGGACGCAATAAAATTTGGTGGACAATTATCAAACTGTTGGAATGACTTGAGCTGCATCTTATCAGTTGTTTGAACAATAGCAAACAACTTTTTTTTTTGGCTGTTTCAACAACAAATGTTAATTGTGCATTTAAAAGACTTTTGGTGAGCGTGTGTATGAGGCTTAAAGGATACCCGAAGTGACATGTGACATGAGATAGACATGTGTATGTACAGTGCCTAGCACACAACTATGCTTTTTTTTTTTTTTTTTCTTTTTTTCTCCCTCTGTCTGAAAGGGTTAAATATCAGGTATATGAGTGGCTAACTCTGTCAGTCCAGTCCAGAATGTGACTACAGTGTGACCCTCGCTGATGAGAAATTCCCCTTTTTACCTCTTTCTTGCTCTCAGAAGCCATTTTCTGCTAGGAAAGTGTTTTATAGTTGGAATTTCTTATCGGTGAGGATCACACTGTAGTCACTTCCTGTCTGAGTCAGGGCTAAGCCAGCTGCTTACATACCTGATATTTAACTTTCAGGCAGAAAAAGGAACACCGCATAGTTATTTGTGTGCTAGGCACTGTACATATACAACTATCTCATCATGTCACTATCCTTTAAAGCAGTATTTCTCAACATTTTATTGGTATGTACCCCTTTTAAAACTGAGTACTCACCAAGTACCCCCTAGTATAGTAAACATTATCACAAGTACCCCTTGACAAATATATATTTGATTGTAGTACATAATTCGTTCTAAACAATTTCCAAGCATATACTATTGCTTTTAATTAGCTAAAACACTAATTTGGTGTTTAAATAAGATTTATTATTTTTAAAACTATAAAATTTGTTGTTCTTGGTTGAATATATCAAGCCCGAGTACCCCCTGGAACCATCAGAAGTACCCCCTGGGGTACGCGTACCACACGTTGAGAACCTAGGCTTTAAAGGACTTACGAGGCCAAAATGGCTAAAAAAGCCAAGTACCTGCAAGATGTTTAAATGCACAGGGGACGCCGTCCGCACTCCGTGCAGTTCTGCCGGGTCCCCTTCCTGAAATCGCCCCCTGTGCCGATCGCGACGCCACAGGCCGGGTCGGGCTCTCATGCCGCTCCTAATATGGCCGCAGCTGCGCAGTCCGCATTGCTGCGAGTGCGGCTGCGCAGCTCTAGGGCCAACCCCCTGAACCACGCACTGTAGCATGGATCGGAGGGGTTGGCCCTAGAGCTGCGCAGCCGCACTCGCGGCAATGCGGAGTGCGCGGCCGCGGCCAGCTCCGGCGGCCATATTAGGAGCGGCATGAGAGTCTGGGTCGGACTCTAATGCCGCTCCTAATATGGCCGCCGGAGCTGGAGGCCTGTGGGGTCGCGATCGGCATGGGGGGCGATTTTAGGAAGGGGACCCGGCAGAACTGCACGCAGGGCGCGGACGGCGTCCACCGTGCATTTAACCACTTGAGGACTACAGTCTTTCTAACCCTTAAGGACCAGGCACTTTTTTTCCACTCAGACCACTGCAGCTTTCACGGTTTATTGCTCGCTCATACAACCTACCACCTAAATGAATTTTGGCTCCTTTTCTTGTCACTAATAAAGCTTTCTTTTGGTGCTATTTGATTGCTCCTGCGATTTTTACTTTTTATTATATTCATCAAAAAAGACATGAATTTTGGCAAAAAAATGATTTTTTTAACTTTCTGTGCTGACAATTTTCAAATAAAGTAAAATTTCTGTATACATGCAGCGCGAAAAATGTGGACAAACATGTTTTTGATAAAAAAAAACCCATTCAGTGTATATTTATTGGTTTGGGTAAAAGTTATAGCGTTTACAAACTATGTTGCAAAAAGTGAATTTTCCCATTTTCAAGCACCTCTGACTTTTCTGACCCCCTGTCATGTTTCATGAGGGGCTAGAATTCCAGGATAGTATAAATACCCCCCAAATGACCCCATTTTGGAAAGAAGACATCCCAAAGTATTCACTGAGAGGCATAGTGAGTTCATAGAAGATATTATTTTTTGTCACAAGTAAGCGGAAAATGACACTTTGTGACAAAAAAAAGAAAAAAAAAAAGAATCCATTTCTTCTAACTTGCGACAAAAAAAAATGAAATCTGCCACGGACTCACCATGCCCCTCTCTGAATACCTTGAAGTGTCTACTTTCCAAAATGGGGTCATTTGTGGGGTGTGTTTACTGTCCTCGCATTTTGGGGGGTGCTAATTTGTAAGCACCCCTGTAAAGCCTAAAAGTGCTCATTGGACTTTGGGCCCCTTAGCGCAGTTAGGCTGCAAAAAAGTGCCACACATGTGGTATTGCCGTACTCAAGAGAAGTAGTAGAATGTGTTTTGGGGTGTATTTTTACACATACCCATGCTGGGTGGGAGAAATCTCTCTGTAAATGACAATTTTTTCATTTTTTTTACACACAATTGTCCATTTACAGAGTTATTTCTCCCACCCAGCATGGGTATGTGTAAAAATACACCCCAAAACACATTGTACTACTTCTCCCGAGTACGGCGATACCACATGTGTGGCACTTTTTTGCACCCTAACTGCGCTAAAGGGCCCAAAGTCCAATGAGTACCTTTAGGATTTCACAAGTCATTTTGCGGAATTTGATTTCCAGACTACTCCTCACGGTTTAGGGCCCCTAAAATGCCAGGGCAGTATAGGAACCCCACAAATGACCCCATTTTAGAAAGAAGACACCCCAAGGTATTCCGTTAGGAGTATGGTGAGTTCATAGAAGATTTTATTTTTTGTCAAAAGTTAGCGCAAAATTGATTTTTATTGTTTTTTTCACAAAGTGTCATTTTCCACTAACTTGTGACAAAAAATAAAATCTTCTATGAACTCACCATACTCCTAACGGAATACCTTGAGGTGTCTTCTTTCTAAAATGGGGTCATTTGTGGGGTTCCTATACTGCCCTGGCATTTTAGGGGCCCTAAACCGTGAGGAGTAGTCTGGAAATCAAATTCCGCAAAATGACCTGTGAAATCCTAAAGGTACTCATTGGACTTTGGGCCCTTTAGCGCAGTTAGGGTGCAAAAAAGTGCCACACGTGGTATCGCCGTACTCGGGAGAAGTAGTACAATGTGTTTTGGGGTGTATTTTTACACATACCCATGCTGGGTGGGAGAAATAACTCTGTAAATGGACAATTGTGTGTAAAAAAATCAAAAGATTGTCATTTACAGAGGTATTTCTCCCACCCAGCATGGGTATGTGTAAAAATACACCCCAAAACACATTGTACTACTTCTCCCGAGTATGGCAATACCACATGTGTGGCACTTTTTTGCACCCTAACTGCGCTAAAGGGCCCAAAGTCCAATGAGTACCTTTAGGATTTCACAGGTCATTTTGCGGAATTTGATTTCCAGACTACTCCTCACGGTTTAGGGCCCCTAAAATGCCAGGGCAGTATAGGAACCCCACAAATGACCCCATTTTAGAAAGAAGACACCTCAAGGTATTCCGTTAGGAGTATGGTGAGTTCATAGAAGATTTTATTTTTTGTCACAAGTTAGTGGAAAATGACACTTTGTGAAAAAAACAATAAAAATCAATTTTGCGCTAACTTTTGACAAAAAATAAAATCTTCTATGAACTCACCATACTCCTAACGGAATACCTTTGGGTGTCTTCTTTCTAGAATGGGGTCATTTGTGGGGTTACTATACTGCCCTGGCATTTTAGGGGCCCTAAACCGTGAGGAGTAGTCTTGAAACCAAATGTCGCAAAATGACCTGTGAAATCCTAAAGGTACTCATTGGACTTTGGGCCCCTTAGCGTACTTAGGGTGTAAAAAAGTGCCACACGTGGTACCGCCGTACTCAGGAGAAGTAGTATAATGTGTTTTGGGGTGTATTTTTACACATACCCATGCTAAGTGGGAGAAATATCTCTGTAAATGACAATTGTTTGATTTGTTTTACACACAATTGACCATTTACATAGAAATTTCTCCCACCCAGCATGGGTATGTGTAAAAATACACCCAAAAACACATTATACTACTTTTCCTGAGTACGGCGGTACCACGTGTGACACTTTTTTGCAGCCTAGGTGCGCTAAGGGGCCCAACGTCCTATTCACGGGTCATTTTGAGGCATTTGTTTTCTAGACTACTCCTCGCGGTTTAGGGCCCCTAAAATGCCAGGGCAGTATAGGAACCCCACAAGTGACCCCATTTTAGAAAGAAGACACCCCAAGGTATTCCGTTAGGTGTATGGCGAGTTCATAGAAGATTTTATTTTTTGTCACAAGTTAGCGGAAAATGACACTTTGTGAAAAAAACCCAATAAAAAATCAATTTCCGCTAACTTTTGACAAAAAATAAAATCTTCTATGAACTCGTCATACACCTAACAGAATACCTTCAGGTGTCTTTTTTTCTAAAATGGGGTCACTTGTGGGGTTCCTATACCGCCCTGGCATTTTACGGGCCCAAAACCGTGAGTAGTCTGGAAACCAAATGTCTCAAAATGACTGTTCAGGGGTATAAGCATCTGCAAATTTTGATGACAGGTGGTCTATGAGGGGGCGAATTTTGTGGAACCGGTCATAAGCAGGGTGGCCTTTTAGATGACAGGTTGTATTGGGCCTGATCTGATGGATAGGAGTGCTAGGGGGGTGACAGGAGGTGATTGATGGGTGTCTCAGGGGGTGGTTAGAGGGGAAAATAGATGCAATCAATGCACTGGGGAGGTGATCGGAAGGGGGTCTGAGGGGGATCTGAGGGTTTGGCCGAGTGATCAGGAGCCCACACGGGGCAAATTAGGGCCTGATCTGATGGGTAGGTGTGCTAGGGGGTGACAGGAGGTGATTGATGGGTGTCTCAAGGTGTGATTAGAGGGGGGAATAGATGCAAGCAATGCACTGGCGAGGTGATCAGGGCTGGGGTCTGAGGGCATTCTGAGGGTGTGGGCGGGTGATTGAGTGCCCTAGGGGCAGATAGGGGTCTAATCTGATAGGTAGCAGTGACAGGGGGTGATTGATGGGTAATTAGTGGGTGTTTAGGGTAGAGAACAGATGTGAACACTGCACTTGGGAGGTGATCGGACGTCGGATCTGCGGGCGATCTATTGGTGTGGGTGGGTGTTCAGTTTGCCCGCAAGGGGCAGGTTAGGGTCTGATTGATGGGTGGCAGTGACAGGGGGTGATTGATGGGTGGCAGTGACGGGGTGATTGATGGGTGATTGACAGGTGATTGACAGGTGATCAGTGGGTTATTACAGGGAAGGACAGATGTAAATAATGCCCTGGCGAATTGATAAGGGGGGGTCTGAGGGCAATCTGAGCGTGTAGGCGGGTGATTGGGTGCCCGCAAGGGGCAGATTAGGGTCTGATCTGATGGGTAACAGTGACAGGTGGTGATAGGGGGTGATTGATGGGTGATTGATGGGTAATTAGTGAGTGTTTAGAGGAGAGAATAGATGGAAACACTGCGCTTGGGTGGTGATCTGATGTCGGATCTGCGGGCGATCTATTGGTGTGGGTGGGTGATCAGTTTGCCCGCAAGGGGCAGGTTAGGGGCTGATTGTTGGGTGGCAGTGACAGGGGGTGATTGATGGGTGATAGGTGATTGGCAGGTGATTGACAGGTGATCAGTGGGTTATTACATGGAAGGACAGATGTAATTAATGCACTGGTGAATTGATAAGGGGGGGGGGTCTGAGGGCAATCTGAGCGTGTGGGCGGGTGATTGGGTGCCCGCAAGGGGCAGCTTAGGGTCTGATCTGATAGGTAACAGTGACAGGTGGTGATAGGGGGTGATTGATGGGTGATTGATGGGTAATTAGTGGGTGTTTAGAGAAGATAACAGATGTAAACAATACATTTGGGAGGTAATCTGACGGCGGGTTTGCGGGCGATCTAATGGTGTGGGTGGGAGATCAGATTGCCCGCAAGGGGCAGGTTAGGGGCTGATTGATGGGTGGCAGTGACAGGGGGTGATTGATGGGTGATAGGTGATTGGCAGGTGATTGACAGGTGATCAGTGGGTTATTACATGGAAGGACAGATGTAATTAATGCACTGGTGAATTGATAAGGGGGGGGGGGGGTCTGAGGGCAATCTGAGCGTGTGGGCGGGTGATTGGGTGCCCGCAAGGGGCAGCTTAGGGTCTGATCTGATAGGTAACAGTGACAGGTGGTGATAGGGGGTGATGGGTGATTGATGGGTAATTAGTGGGTGTTTAGAGAAGATAACAGATGTAAACAATACATTTGGGAGGTAATCTGACGGCGGGTTTGCGGGCGATCTAATGGTGTGGGTGGGAGATCAGATTGCCCGCAAGGGGCAGGTTAGGGGCTGATTGATGGGTGGCAGTGACAGGGGGTGATTGATGGGTGATAGGTGATTGGCAGGTGATTGACAGGTGATCAGTGGGTTATTACAGGGAAGAACAGATGTAATTAATGCACTGGCGAATTGATAAGGGGGGGTCAGAGGGCAATCTGAGCGTGTTGGCGGGTGATTGGGTGCCCGCAAGGGGCAGATTAGGGTCTCATCTGATAGGTAAAAGTGACAGGTGGTGATAGGGGGTGATTGATGGGTGATTGATGGGTAATTAGTGGGTGTTTAGAGGAGAGAATAGATGTAAACAATGGATTTGGGAGGTGATCTGATGTCGGATCTGCGGGCGATCTATTGGTGTGGGTGGGTGATCAGATTGCCCGCAAGGGGCAGGTTAGGGGCTGATTGTTGGGTGGCAGTGACAGGGGGTGATTGATGGGTGATTGACGGGTGATTGACAGGTTATCAGGGAAGATAGATGCATACAGTACACGGGGGGGGGGGGGGGGGGGGGGTCTGGGGAGAATCTGAGGGGTGGGGGGGTGATCAGGAGGGGGCAGGGGGCAGGGGGGGATATAAAAAAAAAAAATAGCGTTGACAGATAGTGACAGGGAGTGATTGATGGGTTATTAGGGGGGTGATTGGGTGCAAACAGGGGTCTGGGGGGTGGGCAGGGGGGGGTCTGAGGGGTGCTGTGGGCGATCAGTGGGCGGGGGGGGGGGCAGATCAGTGTGTTTGGGTGCAGACTAGGGTGGCTGCAGCCTGCCCTGGTGGTCCCTCGGACACTGGGACCACCAGGGCAGGAGGCAGCCTGTATAATACACTTTGTATACATTACAAAGTGTATTATACACTTTGTATGCGGCGATCGCGGGGTTAACATCCCGCCGGCGCTTCCGTACGGCCGGCGGGATGTTACGGCGGGTGGGCGGAGCCAGTTGCCGGGGGAAGCGCGCGTCATCAATGACGCGATCGCTCCCCCGGCATGCCTAAAGGACGCGCCGCCTGAAGGCGTGTTGCGGTCCTTTAGGCGTCCACTTTGCCGCCGCCCATGGGCTGTGGGCGGTCGGCAAGTGGTTAAACATCTTGCAGGTACTTGGCGTTTTTAGCCATTTTGGCCTCGTAAGGCCTTTAATGATGGCTTGCTTCACTGATAGTGACCGGCTCATCTTGAGTTGCCGGCAACAGATTCCAAATGCAAATAGCACAATTGAAATGAACTCTGGACCTTTTATCTGCTCATTGTAATTGTGATAATGAGGGAATAACACACCTGGCCATGGAACAGCTGAGAAGCAAATTGTACTATTAGGCCCAGTGCACACCAAAAACGCTAGCAGATCGTCAAAACGCTAGCGGTTTTTGGAGCTGATTTCAGAGCGATTCTAAGCATGTTTAGAGACCTTTTCTAAACATGCCTAGCGTTTTTGGGAGCGTTTTATGTAGCAGATTACTTATATTGTTACAGTAAAAGCTGTTACTGAACAGCTTCTGTAACAAAAACGCCTGGAAAACTGCTCTGATCTAGCATTTTTCCAGAGCGGTTTGAGTTCTGCAAACGTACAGCAAGAGGCGCGTTTGCGGTATGCTAAAAACCTCAAACCGCTAATGTGCACTATCCCATTGAAATACATTAGCAAAGCGTTTTCACTGGCGGATGCGGTTGGATGACTCTTAAAACCGCTCGGTGTGCACTGGGCCTTACTTTTGCTCCCTTAAAGAGTACCTGAGGCGGGTTATTAAGGACCCATTCACACTTAAGCGCAAACCGGTAGCTCTTAGTACAAGTGATATTAACGCGGTTAAAATCACTGTACACTTCTGTGATTCAGAGCGATCGCGAGCAGCGCTTAAGCACTGTACGGCAATGGCCCCAGAATTGTGGCAAAACACAGCAGGTAACACGTTTTGCGATTTGGTGCTAATCGCAGCAGTGATATCACTGCTATAGGGTTAGAATAGCACTAGCGCTTTAAAAAGTGATAGCGCTTAGGTGATTAGCGGGAATCGTCCGCTAATCGCTGTAGTGAAAACGGGGCCGCAATCTAAAAGAAAGTGACAGAGGCATGTTCCCATCTACAGGCCATGCCTCTGTGTCTGTGATCGCCGCTCTCTGTGCCCCCTGCTCCCCTCTTGCTTCAGTTGTCCTTTAAAATTTTTAAGTTTTGACTGTGAGATGCCTTTTTGTTATGTACTTTCAATTAACAATATTCCGAGTTGGTGGAATGCTAAACTGAGGAGTCTTGCGTTGGAGTCGAAGTATTTTTGTACCGAATCATCTTGTGAACAATAAATGGGATATGAGAACCACCATAATACTCAGGACATAAAGCAGATCTCCAGTCTCTAGTTTTTAGTTCTGTGCACTTGCTCTTTGACCAAGCTGGTTTATGTGTGTAATCTCCTTGATTAGCTGAGTGGAATGGTTAAATACTCTGCTTTTACTATAATTCTAGTTGCTCTGAGTCCATTCTTCTGGTAATAGTAAGAAACTTTCCAGAGCAGATGTTTGGTTTTACAATTAAAAAATCTATAACTTATTTTTAGTTTAGGAGGCATCATTCTGCTGCTTTACAATTTTTTGTATTTTATAATGCAATTGCTTGACCTGAAGCCACAGAGCTGAATGTGTGTATTAGTAGCAGACTGGTCTGTTTTTTTTATTTTTATTTTTATTTTTGTTTTTTTAAGCTTTCACCATCCTGCTGTTCAGCCTTTGTCCTGCCCCCTTAAAGCCTGAAGTTATTCAAAAGAGTGCAGCTTCTAGCTGTGGAAAACTGTACTGCGGTCAGTAGCTGATGGAGTTCTTGACATTATACAGACTTGCCTTTATACACCTGTTAATCGAGGAGTTTTATCTAAAGATAAAGTGGCAAGGGATGGAAGGAAGCACCAAATGGTAAAGGTAGCCATACACTGGTCGATTTGCCATCAGATTCGACCAACAGATAGATCCCTCTCTGATTGAGGCCTCTTGCACACTGCACGCGATTCCGATTCAGATTCCGCTTTTTAATCAGTTTTTACATCAGATTCAGATTCCGATTTGCAGTGTGCAGGGAGCAAACTGCAAATCAGAATCTGAATCGGAAGTAAAAACTGATTAAAAAGCGGAATCTGAATCTGAATCGCGTGCAGTGTGCAAGAGGCCTGAATCTGATCAGAGAGGGATCGTATGGCTGCCTTTACTGGAAACAGATTGTGAACCAATTTCAGTCTGAAACTGTTCACAATCTGTGGTGGTGGTGCTGCCGCCACTCTCCCCGCCCGCATACATTACCTGCTCCGCCGGCGCGACTCCAGTCCCCAGGTCTCCGCTCTGGTCTCCAGGTCCGGCATGCTTTACTTCTTCCTGCCCGGCAGGAAGTTTAAACAGTAGAGCGCCCTCTACGGTTTAAACTTCCGCCGGGCAGGAGGAACTGAAGCATGCCGTAGACCAGCGCGGACACGGAGCAGCGGTGACCTGGGGTAGTCGCCCCGGCGGAGCAGGTAATGTATTGCGTCGGTCATCAGGCACTCGAACGCCGCTAGCGACGCACTCCCTACCCGCGGGCGATCAACGGTAATTTTCCGCACGGAGCGATCAACGGGATCGGACGAAATGGATCGAAATTCGGCGTGTAGCGCGAACGATTGGCAGCAGATTCGATCCCAGTGATCGAATCTGCTGTCGAAACGGCGGCAAATCGGGCCAGTGTATGGCCAGCTTAATGGCTTGTAGGGGGACTTTAAGATATGAATCTTTCCTTTTGTACGTGGGGTGCGGCTTTAAATCGTTGTTTGCCATGTGTTACCTAATGCACCAATGGCTGTGCCTGGATAATGGAAGTTGAGGATTTCAGCTATTACCTAGGCAACATTGAAGTTTGCAGTGCTTGTTTTTGAAAGCAGATGACAAAAGCTAGATTCCACACCTGGGTAGATATATACTATTGGATCCAGGCATATCTATGTACACATTTCCAGGGTCTGGCCTTTTACACCGTTTCTCATGGAAGCTAAAGTCCTCCTGTTTGCATTGTATGCTCAACTTGCTGTCTGATGATAAAATATATTTTTGAAGTAAAACCGTATCCTGAAGAGTAACTGAATGTTGTGTGTTTTTGAGGAGTGCTACATTGCTTTGTCTGCTGCTTCCTGTGTTCTGACTACATGCTAACGCTAACTTGCTGCTGTGACATGGCCACCATGTATGATTCTCAGTAGTGCCAGATTATAGTCATTTGAGAAATGGCTGCACAACTTCCCCCCCCCCCCCCCGGCCCCAATTATTTTGTAATTAAAGCGTTTCAGATCTCTATGTATGCCAAGTCTGTGGCTTGACATATGCTGCTGATTATTTTCTGTCTGATATTTAAGAGTACCAAGTAGAACAAGAATCGGAGATAAAGTCCTCCTCCATAAGCTGGAAAACCAGGGCTGTGGAGTCGGTACAAAAATCCTCCGACTCCTTAGTTTATGAAACCACCTACTCTGACTTCAGGTACCCAAAATTTCTCCCACTCCTAGACTCTACAGCCCTGTGGAAAACAGCAGAGACCTTAATCCATTCATTCTTGTCTATTACAGTGGTTTGCAAAAGTATTCGGCCCCCTTGAAGTTTTCCACATTTAGTCATATTACTGCCACAAACATGAATCAATCTTATTGGAATTCCATGTGAAAGACCAATACAAAGTGGTTTACATGTGAAAAGTGGAACGAAAATCCTACATGATTCCAAACATTAAAAAAAACAAAACAAAAAACTGCAAAGTGAGGTGTGCGTAATTATTCAGCCGCCTAAATCAATACTTTGTAGAACCACCTTTTTCTGCAATTACAGCTGCCAGTCTTTTAGGGTATGTCTCTACCAGCTTTGCACATCTAGAGACTGAAATCCTTGCCCATTCTTCTTTGCAAAACAGCTTCAGCTCAGTCAGATTAGATGGACAGCATTTGTGAACAGCAGTTTTCAGATCTTGCTACAGATTCTCGATTGGATTTAGATCTGGACTTTGACTGAGCCATTCTAACACATGGATATGTTTTAAACCATTCCATTGTTGCCCTGGCTTTGTTTAGGGTCGTCCTGCTGGAAGGTGAACCTCCGCCCCAGTCAAGTTTTCTGCAGACTCCTAGAGGTTTTCTTACAAGATTGTCCTGTATTTGGCTCCATCCATCTTCCCATCAACTCTGACCAGCTTCCCTGTCCCTGCTGAAGAGAAGCACCCCCAGAGCAAGATGCTGCCACCACCATATCTGACAGTGGGGATGGTGTTCAGAGTGATGTGCAGTGTTTTCCGCCACACATAGCGTTTTGCATTTTGGCCTAAAAGTTCCATTTTGGTCTCATCTGACCAGAACACCTTCTTCCACATGTTTGCGGTGTCCCCCACATGGCGTGTGGTAAACTGCAAGTGGGACTTCTTATACTTTTCTCTTAGCAATGGCTTTCTTCTTGCCTCCCTTCCATAAAGGCCAACTTTGTGCAGTGCATGACTAATAGTTGTCCTATGGACAGATTCCCCCACCTGAGCTGTAGATCTCTGCAGCTCATCCAGAGTCTCCATGGGCCTCTTGACTGCATTTCTGATCAGCACTCTCCTTGTTCGGCCTGTGAGTTTAGGTAGATGTCCTTGTCTTGGTATGTTTACAGTTGTGCCATACTCTTCTGAATGATCGCTTGAACAGTGCTCCGTGGGATGTTCAAGGCTTTGGAAATCTTTTTGTAGCCTTAAGGTGGCCATACACTGGCCCGATTCGCGGCCGTTTCGACAGCAGATTCGATCCTGGGATCGAATCTGCTGCCAATCGTTCGCGCTAAACGCACCCACCGATCCGATTTCCTCCCGAAATCGGATCGGTCCGTCGATCGCGCCGTGCGGGAAATTACCCTCGATCGCCCGCGGGTAGGGAGCGCGTCGCTAGCGGCATCCGATCAGGTATACATTACCTGATGCTGGCTCCCGGGCATCTTCTCCGCGTCTTCGCCGCATCTTCTCCGCGCTGCACCCACTCCATCCCGGCGCTGCACCCGCTCCATCTTGGCGCTTCCTGTGTCACTGCAGTGATCAGGAAGTTCAAATAGAGGGCGCTCTATTTGAACTTCCTGGTCACGGAGTGACACAGGAAGCGCCGGGATGGAGCGGGTGCA
Source organism: Hyperolius riggenbachi (assembly GCF_040937935.1). Classification (NCBI taxonomy): domain Eukaryota; kingdom Metazoa; phylum Chordata; class Amphibia; order Anura; family Hyperoliidae; genus Hyperolius; species Hyperolius riggenbachi. Next base: position 324,656,864 of record NC_090648.1, read on the forward strand.
GCGTGGAGAAGATGCGGAGAAGATGCCCGGGAGCCAGCGTCAGGTAATGTATGCGCGGGGGGGACAGGCGGCAGCGGCGGCTCCACAGATTGTGATCGGTTTCAGGCTGAAATCGATTCACAATCTGTTTGCAGTAAAGGCAGCCATACGACCCCTCTCTGATCAGATTCGATCAGATAGGGATCTGTCAGCTGGTCGATCTAATGGCAAATCGACCAGTGTATGGCTACCTTAAGCCTTCTTTAAATTTCTCTAACTTTATCCCTGACCTGTCTGGTGTGCTCTTTGGACTTCATGGTGTTGTTGCTCCCAATATTCTTAGACAACCTCTGAGGCAGTCACAGAGCAGCTGTATTTGTACTGACATTAGATTACACACAGGTGCACTCTATTTAGTCATTAGCCCTAATCAGGCAATGTCTATAGGCAACTGACTGCACTGACCAAAGGGGGCTGAATAATTATGCACACCCCACTTTGCAGTTATTTATTTATAAAAAAATGTTTGGAATCGTGTGATTTTCATTCCACTTCTCACGTGTACACCACTTTGTATTGGTCGTTCATGTGGAATTCCAATAAAATGTATGTGTTTGTGGCAGTTATGACAATGTGGAAAACTTCAAGAGGGCCGAATACTTTTGCAAACCACTGTAAATGCCTCACACTTCTGCTTTCACTTGCAGTATATTCTGCCGTGCTTTGTATTTCAGGTGAAGTTGACTATTTTTAGTCACCTAAAGGTTTTTCTTTTTTTAAAATCCAGGCCAGATTTTCTGCACTAGTAAAGTTCCCAGCACTGGAGAACTTTAGTAAATTGGGCCCAAAACACTTGAGGAGGTTGTCATACCTTTGTTTAAACCCGTTTTGTGGCTGGACACAATGAGAGGAAGTAAGGTTTTTTTTATTTTTTATTTTTACAAAGGTTTGCACACCTGTTTGCAAATATAAAGCATAACAGCAATGGGTGCTGAGTCTATAAACCGGGCAGTAGCCCTACAAAATGCCAATAAATTAAATTTGACTCGCACACCAGCAAGTGAATATGCAAAAAAGTTTATATGCAATATAATACATACAAAAGCTTTCAAAAGTATCAGTTAGCAGTAAAGCATACATAGGACTGACAGCAGCTCAAGTAATGAGTCAATACAGACAATTTTCAATGAAGCAAATGATCATTAGTGAAGTGTATACATAAAGTGCATAATGACATAAGCAAACCGTTAGAATCATAGACTCCATCTCAAAGTGTGATATACCCTGACAGTGCTATTTCGGGGGGGACCCTTCCTCAGAGGGTAGAAGCACAATGCTCTTTCCTGGCTGCTGTCAAAACACTTGAAATTGTCATACCTTTGTTTAAACCTGTGTTGTGGCTGGACACAATAGGAGGAAGTAAGGTTTAGCAGAGTGTTACCCACCCATCTTTTAGGCTTATTTCAACCTGTGGCTACCAGAAAGGGATGTGGTAGGGGATGTGGCAGAGCTTAAAGAACAAGCGACGCCCATGCTAACCTAGAAATAAAAAACACATATATACAGTGATGTGAAAAACTATTTGCCCCCTTCCTGATTTCCTATTCTTTTGCATGTTTGTCCCACTTAAATGTTTCTGCTCATCAAAAACCGTTAACTATTAGTCAAAGATAACATAATTGAACACAAAATGCAGTTTTAAATGATAGTTTTTATTTAGTGAGGAAAAAAAACTAAAAACCTACATGGCCCTGTGTGAAAAAGAAATTGCCCCCTGAACCTAATAACAGGTTGGGCCACCCTTAGCAGCAATAACTGCAATCAAGCATTTGCGATAATTTGCAACGAGTCTTTTACAGCGCTCTGGAGGAATTTTGGCCCACTCATCTTTGCAGAATTGTTGTAATTAAGCTTTGAGGGTTTTCTAGCATGAACCGCTTTTTTAAGGTCATGCCACAACATCTCAATAGGATTCAGGTCAGGACTTTGACTAGGCCACTCCAAAGTCTTCTTTTTGTTTTTCTTCAGCCATTCAGAGGTGGATTTGCTGGTGTGTTTTGGCTCATAGTCCTGCTGCAGCACCCAAGATCGCTTCTACTTGAGTTGACGAACAGATGGTCGGACATTCTCCTTCAGGATTTTTTGGTAGACAGTAGAATTCATGGTTCCATCTATCACAGCAAGCCTTCCAGGTCCTGAAGCAGCAAAAACAACCCCATCACACTACCACCACCATATTTTACTGTTGGTATGATGTTCTTTTGCTGAAATGCTGTTACTTCTACGCCAGATGTAACGGGACACGCACCTTCCAAAAAGTCCAACTTTTGTCTCGTCGGTCCACAAGGTATTTTCCCAAAAGTCTTGGCAATCATTGAGATGTATGTTAGCAAAATTGAGACGAGCCTTAATGTTCGTTTTTGCTTAAAAGTGGTTTGCGCCTTGGGTATCTGCCATGCAGACAGTTTTTGCCCAGTCTCTTTCTTATGGTGGAGTCGTGAACACTGACCTTAATTGAGGCAAGTGAGGCCTGCATTTCTTTAGATGTTGTCCTGGGGTCTTTTGTGGCCTCTCGGATGAGTTTTCTCTGCGCTCTTGGGGTAATTTTGGTCGGCTGGCCACTCCTGGGAAGGTTCATCACTGTTCCATGTTTTTGCTATTTGTGGATAATGGCTTTCACTGTGGTTCGCTGGAGTCCCAAAGCTTTAGAAATGGCTTTATAACCTTTACCAGACTGATAGATCTCAATTACTTTTGTTCTCATTTTGTTCCTGAATTTCTTTGGATCTTGGCATGTCTAGCTTTTGAGGTGCTTTTGGTCTACTTCTCTGTCAGACTGCTCCTATTTAAGTGATTTCTTGATTGAAACAGGTGTGGCAGTAATCAGGCCTGGGGGTGACTACAGAAATTAAACTCTGGTGTGATAAACCACAGTTAAGTTATTTTTAAACAAGGGGGCAATCACTTTTTCACACAGGGCCATATAGATTTGGAGTTTTTTTAATTTTTTTTTCCTCACTAAATAACCATCATTTAAAACTGCATTTTGTGTTCAATTATGTTATCTTTGACTAATAGTTAACGGTTTGTGATGAGAAGAGACATTTAAGTGTGACAAACATGCAAAAGAATAAGAAATCAGGAAGGGGGCAAATAGTTTTTCACGTCACTGTAAGTAGATAAATACTACTTTTACTTGCATAACAGATGTTTTGTGCTAGCCACATACTGATTCCTGTGAATTTTATAAAGGAATAGCAGAAAATCCTATTTTAGGCAGTGGCCATCTTGCCAAGCTAATGCTGACATATCCTCCCTGACTCTTGTTTTCCACCCTCCCTTCTCTTGCTCATTGTGTATTCATTACCTGCCCTCTGTCTTCAGACACTCCCACTGAGGTGTATATTAGGAACTACACTGTTTTATCCTCCAATCGCTGAGTAACTTCAGCCTTGCTTGTAAACACAAGTAAGCAGATGTGTTTCAGATAAGAAAGCTAGGCAGGGAAATAAATGGAGGAATACCGTATATACTCTCATATAAGACGAGGTACCCACTTCTCCCTAAAAAATCAGGAAAAAGTTGTTGACTCTCATATAAGCCCCCTCCCCAATATAAATAGCCAGCAGTAGTTAAAATAGAGCGGATGCCGGCGCCTGCAGGATGCAAGCCGTGTAATCACACATGCTTCCAGGGATAGAGAGCTCAGTGAGACAGGAGCTCCTCCACTTTCAGCAGGCATGCAGTCTGTGGTCAAGAGCTGATGCTCCTTCTAGTTTTACTTTGTGGAATGTACAGTTAATATTCATACACCAATAAAATCAAATGATTGAATAATAAGCTTATGTCACAACTGAGGAATTAATGAGCTGCTACAAACATTTTACAGGACTGGTGTCAACAAGGCTTTCCAGCTTACCCTTACAGTATAAGGCAGGTTGTGGTCAGGAACTGATGCCCACCCCTGCAGGATCGGATGCCAGACCTGCTTCTGAAGATGATCGGTGCACATTGGGACAGGAGCACCTCCACTGTCAGCCGGTGCCTGCAGGATCGGAGGCCACCTGTGCTTCCAAAGATGATCGTTGCACAGCGAGACAGGAGCTCCTTTCAACCACTCGTGGATCCTGTGTTGCCTGCACGTGGGTGGCCAGAATGTGTTACGCAGTGGGCATCTGGTGCTGTTAATGACAGAGCCTGCAGATTCGCCTGTGCAATGATCGGAGATTCCCACTTTCGTCCGGCCTTCATTGTGTCTCGTATAGATGATGCCATCTAGTGGCGTCTTTAGACAGTGGGTACTGCACGGAAGAGGGAGTCCCCGATCATTGCACAAGCGACTCTACAGGCTCTGCCACTCACAGCACTGGATGCACGCTGCATAACCCATTCTGGCCACCCATGTGCACATAGGATTCATGAGTGGTTGAAAGTGGAGGAGCTCCTGTCCCGATGTGCGCCGATCATCCCCGGAAGCACGTCTGACTAAATGGCTGCCATCCTCCATGCACGGCATAATCTCTGGTCACTTGGGGGCTCAGGACAAGGTGAGGCTCCACACAAAAACAGCCATATAAAGTAGATGACAAGTAGATTTTTTTGTGCTCAAATTCGGTTTATATGCGAGTATATACGGTATATTATAGATAAAAAGAACTCCCAGCATTCAACTCTTTGGCACTAGGGCCAGTGCTCAAAGTATGGGATAACTCCAAACCATAACAGCAGAAAATATTTTGAATGCAGGATTAGCAGCTTTATCACTTAATACACTCAGACCAGTTGCTTTTGAAATTTGATTTTTATGGTGACAATACCGCTTTAAAAAGGTAGATGTTTTCATCAGTATTTGTGGTGCATGTTGTCTCAGTCCTTATGTGCATTAAGTTTAAAACACACCTGAAGTGAGAGCGATATGGAAGCTGCCAAATTGTTTCAGGTGGATTCAGACACTACTGCAGCCAAAGAAAGCAGCAGGGTACCAAGCAACTGGTATTGTTTAAAACAGGGCTGTGGTGTGTGTCGAGGAGTTGGAGCCGTTTTGGGTGCTCAGAGTTGGTGGTTTCAATAAACCGAGTCGTCTGATGACTTTTGAACCAAATCCATAGCCTTTGTAAAAATTAGACTAAGGAGTCAGAGCAATTTTGGGTACCTGGAGTTGGAGTCGGTGGTTTCATAAACTGAGGTGTGTGTGTGTGTGTGTGTGTGTGTGTGTGTGTGTGTGTGTGTGTGTGTGTGTGTGTGTGTGTGTGTGTGTGTGTGTGTGTGTGTGTGTGTGTGTGTGTGTGTGTGTGTGTGTGTGTGTGTGTGTGTGTGTGTGTGTGTGTGTGTGTGTGTGTGTGTGTGTGTGTGTGTGTGTGTGTGTGTGTGTGTGTGTGTGTGTGTGTGTGTGTGTGTGTGTGTGTGTGTGTGTGTGTGTGTGTGTGTGTGTGTGTGTGTGTGTGTGTGTGTGTGTGTGTGTGTGTGTGTGTGTGTGTGTGTGTGTGTGTGTGTGTGTGTGTGTGTGTGTGTGTGTGTGTGTGTGTGTGTGTGTGTGTGTGTGTGTGTGTGTGTGTGTGTGTGTTTGTTTTTTTTTTTTTTGTTTTTTTTTTTTTTTACTTTGTACAGACTCCATAGCCCTGGTTTGAAAGGAAATAAATATGGCAGCCTTCGTATACCTCTTACTTCAGGAATGACCTTAACTGTTAAAAAAAATTAAAAAAAAAATGCACTTATGTCACTGCAGGTGCAACGCCTATAAAGATACGTTACGACCCGCGATAGTGTCCTGCACCAGCGGGAACACGTGCAAAGGTATGCGTTGCGGGCCACCGACTCAGTCGGCAAAATCGAAACTAGTTTACAGCAGGGGACTGGAGGAGATGTGACTGACGTCGAGGGAACAGGATGGCTAAAAGGGGCTGGTAGATTCCCCAGGTAAGTGAAACCTTTTTTTTTCCACAGTTAGGGTTCCCTTTAAAGTTTTATGTGCAACATTGCATTTTTTAATACAACACACAGCCCATAGAGCAGAATGAACCTGAAGAGACTTTGCATTAAAATGCAATGCAACACAACCGTCCCTAGCATGAACTGATCTTTAGTCCAAGGTTAAGCTTTAGGGCTTGTACACACAGACTGCTGAAGTGTATGTGGGCTGCACAGTTCAGCCCCCGATCTTCTGGGAAATAACTGGCATTCTAATCCTATGTAAAGCAACTGAATGGTGGCATTTGTAACTAATTTGTAACTACTGTATATATTCTAGTATAAGCCTAATTTTTGGGCCAAAAAAGTCCCAAAAGTGGTGATCTCTGCTTATATCTGAGTCACTACTTTTTTAAGTAAACCCCCCCCCCCCCCCTTCATGTGCACAGTGGTGCATCATCTGAGGGAGACCACACACTTCACATTTCCATGGGAGGTCCCAGCTATCCTCCTCTCGAGTTGTAGCCTTGGAAGGCGTACATGGACGGTGTCAACTGAGTGGTGAGTCCTTGCATTCCAATATCAAGTTTTAGATACGGGACTGGGTGGCTCTGCGTTCCTTGCTTTATCTGTATGCCAGCTTAAACTTTGCAACAGGTGATCTTTGCATGTCCATCTCCATTGTAGGCCTTTGTTCTGGGTTATTATTGCAATCTGCTGAATCTATGCTGCTTTTCTAATACATGGTTAAAGTGGACCCAAATTAAAAATACAAGATTTCAGAAATAAAATCTATTTTCTAAATTAGAATAGATGGCAGCCTTTTTTTCAGCTGCATAATGACAAATCTAAAATATTTTACATTTATTGGAGGAACCCCTCCCTTCCTTTCATATTGCCGGGACAGAGTCCGGCAGACTGGGGGAGGAGATAAACAAAACACAGGATGCTACTAATAATGTCATAGGGGAGGTGATCTCACATAGACGCCCCTGTGAGGGAGGGTAGCTGATGAGACAAACCCATGATCTAAAACCTCCTACTAAGCTCAGAAGTAATGGCTGCCACCTGTATAACCCTAGTTATGAAAAGAGAATGGTGAAAAGCATGCACTGAAATGCTCATAGGCTTGAAGGAGTGTTTATTTATCTTTGTCAGTGGCACAACTAAATATTATGAATTAGTTTGGTTTGGGTCCGCTTTAAGGTCGGTTTTGTGGTTGTGGCTTTTGCCACCCTGGCTTATACTCAGGTCAAACATTTTTTTCCCAGTTCTTAAAGAGAGTCTGAAGCGAGAATAAATCTCGCTTCAGACCTCATAAATAGCAGGGGCATGTGTGCCCCTGCTAAAACGCCGCTATAGCGCGGCTTAACGGGGGTCCCTTCACCCCCAAATCCCCCTCGATACACCGGGGGAGCGCTTCCTGGTTGGGGCAGGGCTAACCGCCGCAGCCCTGCCCCACGCGCGTCTGTCAGCGCGTATCTCCGCCTCTCCCCGCCCCTCTCAGTCTTCCTTCACTGAGAGGGGCGGGGGAGAGGCGGCGATGCGCCGCTGACAGACGCGACTGGAGGCAGGGCTGCAGCCGTTAGCCCTGCCTCCAGGAAGAGACAGCCAGCGACCTTTTCACGACACACTTTTGCGGGGGGTGGGTTGGGGGTGAAGGGACCCCCGTTTAGCCGCGGGATAGCGGCGTTTTAGCAGGGGCACACGTGCCCCTGCTATTTATGAGCTCTGAAGCGAGATTTATTCTCGCTTCAGAGTCTCTTTAAAGGTTAAAAGTTGTGGGGTTGGCTTATACTCGAGTATATACGGTACTCATGTTTCAGCAATTGACACATGGGGCTCTATTCACAAAGAATTAACACATTCGGCAATGCTGAAAATAGCCGATTTTATCGATCACCTTCCCTAATTACGATTTACTAAACCGATTACCGCATAGAAAATTACTATCAACATCTAGTAAGGTATATTACCGACTTGTCCGGTAATTGCTTCAAATGTCAAATTACAATTCACAAAGATTTCTGCATTTAGTTTACTGGGCAAAAGTGTTTGGTATTTTTCTCCAGCTCATAGCGGCCGATAACTCGCTCTACCCATGCTGTCTGTGTGGTAGATTTGACAACCTTTGGGGAGAGCCAGGAAGCCAATTGGGAGAGCCACAGAGCTCTACTTCTCATTCTGATTTGAAGCAAAGGGGTATCGGGCAGGAATTTCACTGTATCAGAGCAGAGGAAGTTTACTTGGGGGGGCTTTTTTGCATCCTTTATTATGGCATACAGAAGAGCTTGCACAGGACAGAAAACCTCCCTGTGATATACACCGCTTCCTGCCTGCCCGCTGCCCTGCTTACACGCTGGCAAGTGACACTGAGCAAGGCTTAGTGAATTGAGGCATATTTGTTTGGTAAATTACCAAACTTCTGCCTCTTGAGCAAAATTTTTATTGAATTTGGAATAAGTGTAATGATTTGACTGAACTGCCCTTTGTGAATAGTCCATGGTGTGGTCACTGTGATTTAGAGCAATGTTCCCCCAACCCTATCCTCAAGGCCCACCAACACTGCAAGTTTTGTATAAATCAGCTCTGCTGCAACGCTAATTACCCCACCTGTGATTGTGGTTTCCTGCAAAACCTGTCCTGTTGGTGGGCCTTGAGCATAGGGTTGGGGAACTCTACTGTAGACAACCGCTACATGTAATGTGTAGCTGGTGGCTGCTTCCTGCTCAAATGTACATTTGTGGGTAAGGTGCCATAGCGGAGCGCTCTCAGCTGCTTTCAAGCATGCAACAGATCCACAGGTGCAGTGAATGCGCCTTAATCAGCTGCTTATGGGGAAATGCATACTTCCATACATAAAAGAGCATTATGCAGTATCAAACTTATAATTCTATTCTGCTCTCAAATTTCTGTAGTGTAGCTCGTTCTTATTTTTGCTTCCTGAACAGGCCTTGCAAGGTTGGTAATGTTTGTATATGAAAGGATTGTGAACGGCATACCAGTATTCACTTTTGTGGTCACCATGGTAATGTAGTATTATTATTATATAGAGAGAGAGAGAGGAAGGTTTATTAATGAAGCTCCTATGTAGCCAGTATTTGACTTTTGTTATTGCAGGCAAAATAGGATAGCGGGTGTTCTCAAAATCCATGAAGTGTGGTGAAATTATAATCTGATTCAAGTATAAACACTCTACTTTTTTGCTTCAGAGTTGAGGTACCAATACAGTAGTTTCCCATTGTTCCTGCTGCCAAAGTAGTCTTGGTCACCCCTGTAGACACTGATGGTCCCCTAGTAATAAACCATGCAGAATTATGCATAGCTTATTGTCCTCCTATAGCCAAGCTGCAGCCACTGCTGTCTCCCACTGCACAGGAGTTTTAATAATACACTAACCAGTCTGTTCATGGAAAACCAACCTAACCTTTCAGACAGAGCATTTCTCCTAAGGGCATTTGTGTATTGGAATTTTGAGGTGACACAAGGTCAGATTATTTTAAAAGTTTTAGCTACCTGTTGGTAATTATGTATGTATCTTTTTCGGCACTATTTCAATTATGCATCAGTTTTTTGAATTGGTATTGCTTACAAAGTGCCACCTGGAGTGTCACACTTTTGTGGTTTCTAAAGGGTTTGTAAATGTTATGCTAAACAATTTCAAGTACAGTATTGCTTCTTTGAAGGCATGCTTTACATGAGCCAGAAGTAACCCTCGAATCAGGCTTGGTCTACACTGGTTCGTTGCAGATCGGATCTGTTTTGCACAGATCTGTTTTTCAAAACTTATTTTTTTTTCCTGTTTTTTCCTAAAGGTGGCCAAACACTCATAGATTTGCAGCAGATTCGCCCATCAGTATTCTATTAGATGCCTATCAGGTCGAATCTGACAGGAATGAATCTGATGTGTGCCACAGAGTAGAAATCGAATTTCAATAGATTTCAGAATGAAATCTATTGAAATTCGATCAAAATGCAGTGTAGCACCATTTGATCCAATGCAACCCTATGGGCCATCGATCGGCTGCCAGCAGACGATCGACCCAGATTTTTCGTCCGGGCTGATCGCTCAAAATCGGCCGGAAAACGACCGATATGCCGATCGTTCATGCATTCTGCTGCATCGATTTCTAGCCGATTCGATCAAAACGTTCGAAACGGCCGTCGATCGATGGCTAAAATCGACCAGTGTATGGGCCCCTGTAAAGTGATATTTTTGCAGCATACGTTTCCAGTCCGTGGAAATAACCCATATGCCCAGCCATAGGGGAGAGGCAGCTGCCATGCTGGAGGGGTAATGCAGGCAGGACGGGGGTGGTAGCGGTCACCTTGGTCCCCGTTCCTGCTACCCCTCCAGCTAGTTTCGGAAAATTTGTTACAATAGCAGGTAGCCGGGAGCTTACCTACTCCTCCGGTTCACGATCTGGTTCTTTTTAATGAATCGATTCGAATGAATAGATTCATTGAAAAGAGCCAAACTTCCCATTACTATGCATCACGGCCTGCAATGCCGCCCTCTATGCTTCAGAGGGCGGCATTGCAGGCAGTGGCTCCTAGTGATGGGAAGTTTGGCTCTTTTCAATGAATCGATTCATTAAAAATAACCGGATCGTGAACCGAAGAAGTAGGTAAGCTTCCGGCTTCCTGCTATTGTAACAATTTTTCCAAAACTAGCTGTGGCACAGGAACAGATCTGTTTGTGTCAAAATTTGCCTGTGTAGAGGGAAATCGGTTTCCCCATTGCCTGCCACTACCCCTGCATGTATCAGGGTCCAGATCCCTTGTGGGAAAATGCAGCAGATCCGGACCTTCGAAAATTGGTCCCTGCAAACTCAGACCCGCTTATTTTTTTTTTTTTTTTTTTTTTTTTTTAATTTCTTGGGTGAAGACTGCTGCCATTTTAAACATTTTGCTATCCGTGGCTCCTTTAATCAGGGCTGACAAATGGAGCCACGGATATGTTTTCAGACCTAGTTTGAACCAGCTCTAACTCAATTCAGGTCAGTGAGTGAATCGTACCTATTATGTCCCTGAAAAGCTGGTCATACTTCAGAACTGCTGGTTTGTAGGACACTTGTAGCCTGTTTTACAGAGAAGTGATTTCACATTTAAACCTCTGCAATAGGGACAACTGAAGTGAGAGGAATATGGAGACTGCCATCTTCATTCCCTTTTAAACAATAATAGTTGCCTGGCTGTCATGCCGAGTTAATTGAAGTTGTTTTGAGTTGCACACCTGCAAAAAGCATACAGCCAATGGATTCATAGCATCTGATTTACATGCATATTCCTCATGTCAGGTTCTCTTTAATGCCTTGTTAACTTTTTTTTTTTTTATATGATTGTTTTTCTTCCTTGCAGTTAAATTATCCCTTGCTCAGTGTTCCCAACAGGGAATTTTACTCTCCTTTCCTGTTCCCCTTGCCCCAACAGGGATAAAGACAACCATAAACAGATTATCACCCTTCCATATGCTACTTGGTGGTGGTGGGGTTTGGGGGGGGGGGTGTGTCAATGGCCCATACTCACGGGCTACAATTGTCACCACAACACGCGGCGTGCGCGTGTTGCGGCGACAGGTCACCCGTGAGTATGGGCCGTCGCACGAGCGTGCACCCCGAACTGTCGCCCGTCGCTGATGTCGCCAGGCGATTGAAAGTTTCAATCGCCTGGCGACAGTCGCCGCCGCAACTGTCGCTAGTCCGCGTGAGTACGTGGACTAGCGACAGCAACCTCCATTGAGGTATATGGAGCCTCCGGCGGGGGGAGGAGGAACGTCGACGACAGCTTCCGTCGCACCGCTGGTCCCTCTTCCGCGTGTGTACGCGGAGGGACCTGGCAAGGAGCTGTTGCCGGCCTGTCGCCCACACGCTCACGTGTGCTGGCGACAGGCCACTTTTGCTGCCCGTGAGTATGGGCCATAATGGTTTCAACCTAAATAGCATATGGAAGGGTGATAATCTGTATTATCTGTATCCCTGGTAGGGAATTTTACTACTCCTTTTCTGTTCCCCAGAGTGTGGGGATGTTTAGTTTTTAGCATTATAGAACAGTGTGTGGTGTATGAGCATTTTGCTCTTTGTTGGTCAGGCAGAAACGTCAGTGTGATGAAATTTCCATGGTCAGTGCAGAGTACATTGTAGAGGCCTGTTGCTGACCCCACTGTTCAGCCAAACCTTCTATCTCACTAAATTGAGCTTTGAGTCAAGAAAATTTGTGATAACACAAGGTCTTCCTATTAGGTCGTACATGTCAAACTCTGGCCCGTGGGCCAAATTTGGCCCTTAGAACCATTAAACTTGGCCCTCAAGTGGTTTCCCCACTTTGCATTATGTTTGGCCCACTCTAAACCACCAGGGAAGTGATAATGGAGGTGAAGCCCCAGAACACCAGGGAAGCCATATGGGGGAGGTAGGGGGAAAGCAATAAACACTAGGGAACTTTTATAGGGGGTGGTGGAAGTCTCTAGACACCAGGGAACTGTATAGGGGAGGAAGAACCACTAGACACCAGAGACCTGTATAGGGGAGGAAGAACCACTAGACACCAGAGACCTTTATAAGGGAGGAAGGTGGCCAGTAGAGATGGAGGTTGGCCCGTGACTAGGTCCCAGTGTACAATTTCGGCCCACTTTGTATTTGAGTTTGACACCCCTGTATTAGGTCAACGTATAGCTGTCATTTCAGCCTCTGAAAGCAAGGGGGGGGGGGGGGGGGTGTGCATTTACGGTACACACACCTCCTCCTGACTATTTTGTGGCATTCAGAAGTCTGATGATTTTTTGTTTCTCTGTAATTCCAAAAACCTACTGGTAGGTTTTGATTATACCCCAAACACTGAACCTAGACTGGTGGGGAAGTAGATTGCAAGTGCTGTGGAAAAAATGTCAGTGCAGTATTGACCAAGAGCCTGAATGGGACAGACTTGTGGAAACGGCCTTTGTTGATCGCAGGGACACCTTAGAAGTGCCAGCAATAATGGCAGATTGCAATGACAGTCAGTGGAATCAGGCCTTGACTGTAGTATCTGGTGATGGAAAGCTTGCATTTTTCTGTCGGTGTCTTTGCTGTAGTCTGTCACCTGTTTTTCTTCGCACTCTTGCCTTCCCTGCCTTGGATTGGGTATCTGAAAATATTGCAGCTCAGCTTGTGTTGTGTTAATATGTGGTACATACTTGGATACCCATTGCCATAGTTACGTAAATACAGGTTTTGTTCAGAATAACATGCTACAGAAATTCTGGACACACTGCATATCATCTGCATATTCATATCATTCCCCATGCTGAAAACTAAACTGCATTTGATAACACTTGCTTTCACTGTAAACTGTACTCTGTTGGGTTTTGTATTTCTCACCAACCTTCTGCATACATCTAATGGATCTCTACCCACGCTTCTTGTAGATATAATTATGGAGATGAGAGCTTGAGGATTTTCTCTGCAAAATGTTTAAGGCGGCAGAGGAAAGTTTAGAATCCCTATGCTTTTCCTTCAGCTAGAAATCACGGCTCATCATGTTAGAGCTCTTTTCAGTCCTTTTTCTTTATTTATCTTTTTGTAAAGCTATGTTGAGGACTATACTGTTATGTGCCCCCCTCCTCTCCCCCCCCCCCCCCACCAGTTTATTGCTGTGGTATCTGAAAACCTCTAAAATCTTTTTATTGAACTATGATGCAATGTTTCTTAAAGCACACTTGAAGTGAGGGGGATATGAAGATTGACATGTTTCTTTTTAAACAATGCAAATTGCCTGGCTGCCTTGCTGACTTTCTGCCCTAACGAGCAAGAAGGTATTCATTTTTTTTTTTTCTGATGGAAGTCTGACTGGATTAGCCGCTTGCTTGTTTTAGGTGTGTGATGCACACTACTTCTACTTCTACTACTACTACTACTACTACTACTACTACTACTACTACTACTACTACTACTACTACTACTACCAGAAGGATCTGCAGGACTGCCAGGCAACTGGTAGGGCTCAGACACAAATCGCTTTTCTGAGCGGTTTTTCGCCATCCAAGCTTTCTGAGAGCTTTTTATAAAAAAATGCTATTAAAATTGTGGTCAAATCATGCAATTTTACTGCGAGTCAATGGGAGAGGTGTTTTTTTTTTTTTTTTTTTTTTTTTTTTTAAAGCTCTCAGAGCTCTGATGGCCAAAAAGCACTCAGAAAAGCGCTTAGTGTCTGAGTCCATATTGTTTAAAAAGAAAGCAATATGGTAGCCTCCACATGCCTTTTATTTCAGGTAAATTTTAAAGCTTGAATGTCTGTCACAATTAGCGCTAGGTAATCAACCTCCTAAGCTGCATGTTATATGAGGGAATCCCTCCACCCTCAAATTTGTAAATTGTAAATCATAAAAATCAATAACATGCGCTAGTTTAAACACTTTGAATCCCTTGCTACGCTTATCTACTCCCCACAAAACTTCACCTGAAGCTCAGGGGAGTAGATAGGCGTACTTGTGGTTAACAGTGTGCTGTATGCCCAATAAGCATGCGCAGTACAGCCCGGAGGACGTCCGATGACGACAGCGCGCCCGCGTGGGACGCAGAAGAGCCCGTCCTTGGAGCGCAGAAGAGCCCGACCTGGCAGCCGGCCTGGCCAGGTCGGGTCGGCCACCGAAGACGACCGGAAGCCTCTGGAGCGGCGGCGAGGGCACCTCCTGCCTGCCACGGGCTGGAGGAAGCCCCAGGTAAGTGGATAGGGATTTTTATTTTTTTTACAAGTTTCCCTGAACCTTCCCTTTAAGATTTTAAGGCTTTTTTAACGTTGAATAAATAGTGAAATGTTTTTTGCTCTTAAATTTTAAAGCTTAACTACATTGGCCACATCATTTGTGTCAATATGACACAAAAGGAAAATATATTATCTACCTCTGTTTCTCTCTGCTCTTCTTTCACTTGAGCCACAACCCACTGAATTATATACAAGTACAGCCCTGATAGAAACTGATATTAAGCATGCAGTATGAAATGGCAGCGGTTGTTCTTCTAAATGATACATTTGGTATCTATGTACCAAAACGTTACATTTTATTCAGAGACTCCATAACACGCATGCTCCTTCCACAAAAAAGCCATAGTGGCTGACTCTTCAGCGCATACATGTTGTATATGTCAGAATCTCATGCACATGTGCTCACATGACTAGGCATTCTTTATGCCAGAATGAGGTTTGTTCAGGTCTGTGACATCCCTGCTTAGTTGCTGTGTCCATACACTGTTTTTTTTGTTTTCTTGCCTGGCTTTGGCATGCCAATTGCCTAATCACGTAAGCATATGTGCATGAGGTTTTGGCACGTATGGCGACTTGTGTGTATTTTTGTGGAGGGTGCATTTTGTAATTTGATCTTTCATAAGATTCGTAGTATTGGGCATAAAGATGCCAGATTTGGTTAAAAAATATATTATTTACATGGGAGTAGAAGAGAAAAAAATTTATCAACCTGCTGAGTTAGATCCTATCTGGTTGGTTGTTCACTGTGATCAATGGAATTCTCTGTGCTCCATTTAAAAAAATGGCAATGGCCCATTACATTTAAAAATGTGGCATTTATGGCTCTCATAGCCAGAAAGGTTCCTGACCCCTGACAGCTTCTCACCCACTTGAGCCATAGGGAAACATGGACATTACTTTGCTCACCAGTTGTCCTTTCAGTTATAACTGACAGCAACTGATATTTCAGTTCTGACAAAATCTTGGCAGAACTGGAAAGGATCTTTGTTAAAAGAAAATGGCGAGCTTCTGAGAGGAACAGACTGTGAGGTGAGTATGTAAAAATAATTTGCAGATGCATCATGTTTGTTTTAAATTTACTCAGTTCAAGTTCCCTTTAACTGAGTGTATGGGAAAACTGTACAAGCAAGATGGCTTTCTAAAAATTCATAAAATGTAAAAACTCTCTACTTCACATTTGTCCTGTTCTGAAAACATTCTGGATATACTTATTGCAAGTTGGTGCACTCTGCCCACCTGTCTTGACAAATTAAGTGGGCAGTATGGCTCTGTCTAGACCCCTCACCCTCTCATTACCAAAAACTATGACTATTTACCATTGTGCGTTCAGGACGCCTTAGCAGAGAGAGATTGGGCCAAATACTGCAGGGCCAGGTAATTCTGTGGACAAGGCAATAAACCAGGTGATTGATTGCTAAATTACCAGCCAAAATGATCTTTTCTACCAGCAATTTCATACTGAATCCACCCCCTACAAAATTCCACTGTTGGATGACAGGCAGGTGACTAGCTGAACCCCTGTGCATGTAACATTTTGATCCTTTTCCCAGCATAGAGCACAGCAGTGGATCTCTAGCATGTTTTCTGCAGCATTGAGTAGGTAGAGCCTGTATCTGTGGCATAACCTACAAGTCCAGTTCGCTGAAGAACACCTGTTCATTGTACATCTCTTCAAGTCAGAACAGCCAGCAAACTGTCACCAGTTGTGTTTTTTTTTTTTATTTATTTTTTTTATTGTATAGCATTAACAGTCAGGCTTAACAATCCTTCTAAATGTTTCCTCATGGAATACTTTATCTTTTGAACACAACCGGTTGCTTTCAGAACGTCTACAAAGTGCACCACTTGTACAGTGTCAAATACTGCTGTGTGTTCAAGTGTAGTGTTCTTTTGTCATGTTCACAGAAGAGCTGCAGTTATGTCCTGATACTGTATAGGTCTCCATTACTGATTAAGCATGTGGGAAAGCAAGTCTGCTGAAAATATTTATCTGCCTCTTCACATGTTCTACACGTGTATTAGTGTTCTGTGTCTTGTAGATGAGTCCTTATTTCCAAAGCACATTTTGATAGGTACTGCAGTAAATTGGATTGAGTGGCATATAATTTGACATATTTTTGTGTTTACATGATAGTGCCCTAACTTCAGTCTGGTAGCAAATGACTGCATGAAAATGCTGGTTTTGATAAGTTACCTAGTAGAAATGAATGAGGACTGCAGTCCAAATGGATAGAAACACTGATGTTTATTTACTCTTGGATTCTCTTCAGCTTGCATTGGTAATATCTCTGGGTGGAAGATTATGGCTGATCAGTATCCCTTCTTATTGTAGATGTTTGACAGGCCGCATTAAGAAAATCAAACAAATTCTTAAATACTAGTTTGTCATCTTCTCTACTTGAAAATTTCCTTTTTATTTGTGACCCAGTATAATAGTCTGTATCACTTTGCATTTCTTCCCTGGAGGAGTGTGACTCATCCATCCTCTTCTGTTCTTCTGTAGTGCATTTCCCAGCATGCAGTCCTTCAGTTGCTGTATGAGGCTGTCTCTGCATATTATTGAGCATTCGCTTTTGCAGATTGCTATTAGTAGATTCCAGTTCTCTGTATCCTGAAAATAGTGCCCATTCTGCAGCGTTTTCCCAACTGGTAGGAGCTGCAGTCTCACGATTTTGTCAAAAATCTGGATGTTGATAATAGAATTTAATTTATTGAGATTTGTTAGGATGTGAGTTACGAATTGGAGTACATAAAATTACACGTGCGCACAGAAACTATTTGTTCTCTATACAGCACCCCTAATGCTCAAACTTGCATTGGACTCCCATGTATGCTTTCAAAATGTAACAATGTACTTGAATTTTGGGTTTCGGTAAGTGAATTGAAAATAATGGCATGCGACACCTCATTTCTAAGCATTGCATGAATGCTGTTAGAGCAAAACAAAACACAAACCATTCAGATGTCAAAAATGCTACCTGATACATTTCTAAAGATGCAAGAAAAGTTAAAGGGAACATAAAGCAAGAGGTATCTGGAGGCTGCCATATTTTCTTTTTAGTAGTACCAGTTCGGTTTATCCCTGACCAAGCATGCAGCAGATCAGGCGTTTCTGACATTGTCAGATCCGGCAAGATTACCTGCATGCTCGTTTCTGGTGTTATTCAGACGCACCTGCAACCAAACAGACTAAGAGGACTGCCATGCAGCTGGTATTGTTTAAAAGGAAATAAATGTTAGCCTCCATATTCTTCTCACTTCAAGTTCCCTTTAAATAAATATGGTCAATTGCTTTAGGCCCGTTCACACTTGCGTTTTGGCAAGTAAATGGACCGGATCCTGATTGGATCAGGACCTGATCAAAACCGTACGGTTCCGATCCGGATCCGGTCCGTTTGTATCAGGCATGCATCAGGCTGCCATCCGGATCCGTGGGCACAAAATAGTTAAATTTAAATAAAAAAATGTTGGGGTCAGCAGAAGGTGCACCTGGTGCACCTGTAGAATCGGGTTCCTCCGCTGTAGGCCTCACCTCCACCTCCGACATTCTGCCAAACAGCTCCAGCATGTCTGTCACTGCTGCTCCACTCCAGATATGCTGGGCCCATGTGTCTCCATCCGAAATGGCCGCTTGGATACGCATAGGAAGTGGGGTAGAACGTCAGGTTTTTGTAGGCAGTGTGTTCTGTGCCTTCCGTTTCCCATTGGTTTCTGTGTTCCGAATGGTGCTGTCAGGCTCAGGTCCGGCTCCGGTCTGGGTGCGTGGGCCGGAGATCCGGACCCAAAAAATAGCGCATGTTGGAAAAGTGTCCGGATCCGGTCCGGCTCCGTACTGTACGGAACGGACACGTGTGAACGTCCGCATATACTTTGCATTGCTATGCGGAACGTACGTTCCGTTTGTACAGTATACGGTCCGGATCAGATCAGGAAAATCCGGACAGGGAACGCTAATGTGAACCAGGCCTTACCCATTGGAAACACGTTCTCTATGAAAAGTTGAGTGGGTTACATATTTGTACCAATTCATTACAGTTCCTTAGACATATTTTCTTTCTGGTTATGCAACTATCATAGTAAAAAATATAATCTGGATAAATGAGCATTCATTTTGCGTGGGTGGAAGCAAGTATTGTCAACAAATGGTAAACTGCAAAACTGCTGTTAATTCTCAGACACACTGATTAGTAACACCATATTGAATTAACTGCTCTGTGGGTTATTAGACCCACGTTTTAGAGTTTTAGGTAGAAATGCATTTGTCCTTGTACAGGTATCTGCAGTTCTGTTTTGACATGAAAATTAAGCTATAGATATTGAAAGACCTCTGCACGAGTGAAGGCTTAGGAGTTAATTTAGCGTTCAGTCATCTTGCTGGATTCTCAAAGGAAAAAGCATTAACACGTTGGAAATGAACAGTATCAGCTAGGCAGATGGTAGCAAATGCTTACTTTTGCCAGCAGCAAACACCGCTTGAGTCATCCTCACACATACTACTAGAGCAGATGGAGTTGTTGGGTAGAAAAGGCGTTTATCAAATCTAGCTATTGCAATGATTTTTAATTCTTGTATGTTATAATGGTTTAAAGCTGTTTTTTATAGATCTATTACATGCATTCCTGTATATTTCTTTAGTCTACATCAGGGGTCCCCAAACGTTTTGGGGCGAGGGCCGGGTCAACATACTTAAGACTGCTGGGGGGCCGGAGTATACATAAAATGATGTAGAAGTCTCTGCGAGCCAGACAGTGAAGCATACCCAGGTGACAACTTGCAGTCCAATTGGATAACAGTGCCACCTTATGTGGAATTGGATTGGAAACCAGCGAATTACTGCTTTCTGGTTTCATTCTGTATGCGGACCACCAATATTTAAAGATGTAGCTGACTGCATCTTTAATACATTTTGTGTGTGGGTGCCGGTAAAGCCTCAGGGGGCCACATTTGGCCCGCGGCCTTAGTTTGAGGAGCACTGGTCTACATATCGTTGGCTCTATAGATGAGGGAATTATTTGAAACCTGACCATGATTGCATTTTACATTGCACCTTACAGAAGAAAAGTAGGTTGAATATATGGCTCCACTTTATGCATATAAACTGAAAACCACACTTTCATTCTTTGATTTAGGAATTGTGATAGTGTTGCTAAATACATACATCTTTAACCACTTCACCACTGAGGGGTTTTACCCCCTGAGCACCAGAGCAATTTTCACCTTTCAGCGCTCCTTCCATTCATTCGTCTATAACTTTATCATTACTTATCGCAATGAAATGAACTATATCTTGTTTTTTCCGCCACCAATTAGGCTTTCTTTAGGTGGGACATTATGCCAAGAATTATTTTTTTCTAAATGTGTTTTAATGGGAAAATAGGAAAAATGTGGGGAAAAAAATAATTATTTTTCAGTTTTCGGCCATTATAGTTTTTAAATAATGCATGCTACTGTAATTAAAACCCATGAAATGTATTTGCCCTTTTGTCCCGGTTATAAAACCATTTAAATTATGTCCCTATCACAATGTTTGGCGCCAATATTTTATTTGGAAATAAAGGTGCATTTTTTTCATTTTTGCGTCCATCCCTAATTACAAGCCCATAGTTTATAAAGTAACAGTGTTATACCCTCTTGACATAAATATTTAAAAAGTTCAGTCCCTAAGGTAACTATTTATGTATTTTTTTTAATTGTAAATTTTTTAATTTTTTTTTTTTAATTACAAAAAAAAAAAAAAAATGGTGTGTGTGAGGTAATGAGTTAATTTTATGTGTAAAAGTCATTTATTTGTATGTGAAAAATGTGTAGGGTGTAGTTTACTATTTGGCCACAAGATGGCCACAGTAACTTTTTGTTTTAATGCGACCTCCAAGCTTCCTTCCGGAAGCTTGGAGGAAGTATGAGGCTGGACGCGTGAGTTTTTTCTCACAATGATCGCGCTGCCCATAGGAGAGCAGCGGATCATTGCGGGGCTTAGATCAACGAACGGGAATGGATTTTCCCGTTCATTGATCTCTGGGCGAGCGGGCGGCGGCGTGTTTACTAGCGGCGGGCGGCGTGTTTACGAGCGGGAGCGCGGACAGCGTCGGGAACGCGGAAAGTACGTATTTCTCCGTCCCTGGTTGTTAAAGGATGGAAAAAGGGGCGGAGAAATACGTACGCGCGGGGGTAAAGTGGTTAAAGGAAACCTATCCCCCTAACATTTAAAATCCGTTTACACATACTTATACCATTAAGTACGTTTCCCAGCTTAAAATGCACTATACATTTTCCAATGTGTCTGTTGCTTACAGTTGGTAGTAACAATTGAATTTTAGGCTAGTCCAACTCCTCTTGGGGGATTCTCGGTTTTTCCAATTTATTTTATTTTCTTACAGAAGACCTCCCTGGAAATGACCTCTATATAAAGATGTCAGCCAGCCTCTCTACACTTGCTCACTATTCTGGCAGTTGAGCTGAGCAAGTGCCGTTCAATGCGTGCCTTTAGAAGGAAAAATAACCCCCGCGCACGCGCGCGCATACGTTACCTGCTCCTGCCGGCGTGAGTCCCCGCTGTCACCGATGTCTTCTTCTCCGCTGGGTTCCAGTTCGGCTGACTTCACTTCTTTCTGTCCGGGGAAGTTTAAACAGTAGAGTGCACTCTACTGTTTAAACTTCCTGCCGGGACAGGAAGTGAAGCCATCTGGACCGTAACGTGGAACCCAGCGGAGAAGAAGAGATCGATGACAGCAGGGACTTGCGCCGGCCGGAGCAAGTAATGTATTGCGTCTGGCATTTGAATGCCGCCATCGCACTCCCAACCCGCCGGCGATCGAGAAAAATCTTCCGCACGGCCGGCTTGACGGGAATCGACTGATTTTGGACAGAAATCAATCGTTTGCGCAACGATTTCACAGCAGATTCAATCACAGTGATCGCATCTGCTGTATATAGGCGGGAAAATCGTTAGGTGTATGGGCCCCTTAATATGGTTTCCAGTACAGGAAGAGTTAAGACCTCTAGTTGGCTATACAAAAGGAGCCATTCAGCTCCAAGAGCTCTGTTATCTGAAGTTTATTATCTCAGCTGTCAGGCTTTTTCTTCTGCAGAGAACAGTTCAGGACAGGTCAAAAGTTCACAGCCTGCTCTGTAAAAAATCATTTAGGGCTCTTTTCCACTATGAAATGCGATTGCGATCGCAATCACGTTTCAATTTCCACCATGCAATTGAGCTACTATACTTGTGATTGAGCTACTAGCTCAATCGCATACAAAACGCGGCAGGGTAAAGATTGCATTTTGACCAAAATCGGATCGCACTAATGGAAATTGCTGCTGCAGTTTCCATTAGTTTAATGTACCTTGCGATCAGAATAAAATCGCAGGGTAGTGGAAAAAGGCTCTTAAGGTGGCCATACACTGGTCGATTTGCCATCAGATTCGATCAACAGATCCCTCTCTGATCGAATCTGATCAGAGAGGGATCGTATTGGCTGCCTTTACTGTAAACAGATTGTGAATCGATTTCAGCATGAAACCGATCACAATCTGTAGTGGTGCCGCTGCGGCCCACCCCCCACGCATATATTACCTGCTCTGGCTGGCGTGACTCCCCCTGGTCACTGCTGTTTCTTCATTTCTTCGCTCCGGACCGGTAGGCTCCACTTCTTTTTGTCCGGGGAAGTTTAAACAGTAGAGGGCGCTGTACTGTTTAAACTTCCTGCCAGGACAGGAAGTTCAGTGAAACTGGAGCCCAGCGGAGAAGAGACAGCGGGGACCGGGAGGTCTCGCGCCGGCCGAAGCAGGCAATTTATTGCCGCTGTATTGCGTCGGACATTCGAACGCCACTATCGACGCACTTCCGACCCGCTGGCGATTGAGAAAAATCTTCCACACGGACGGCTCGTCGGGAATCGACGGAAACTATTGATTACAGACGGAAATCAATTGTTTGCGCAACAATTTCACCGCAGAATCTGCTCTATATCGGCCGGAAAATTGGTAGGTGTATGGGCCCCTTTAGAATGTTGAGTAGTGGGGAAACTGCAGATATTAGACAATGATGCAATGTTATATAAAAAAAAAAAAAAAAAAAAAAAAGGCTGAAAATAAAAATGAGGATATTTTCTTTGCTTCTAATATTCTAGTAATTATCTGTACTACACAACCAATTATATCATCATTTTTTTTTCCGCTTAAGTATCTCTTTAAAACCTACTGTAAGTTACAGCAGCCTAGGAAAAAGTAATTTATAGTGCATTTTACAGACCTATTCACATCCTGTGTTAACAAATTAGCTGCTCTACCGTGGCAGTTAGCAGACAGCTGTGAGATCAAATTACTACTTGTGCTTAGTCACAGATAAGGGGGCATTAGACAGGCTAAACTCTCTAAAAACATACAGGGTGCATTTCGTTGTTTCCTTCTGTCCTGTGCAAGAGTTCATGTCCATTTTAAAATTGAAATGTAAACTTGTAAAAAACAGTTTCACTTACCTGGGGCTTCCCCGGCATCTGTTCTGACCCGCACCGGTCCTGCACGATCCTCTGTTCTCCCGCCGTGGCTAAGTTTTGTTGCTGTCGACTTGTAAGTCGACGGCAACTCTGCCTGCGCGTCCCGGGCTATGCGAAGCTTTCTTCACGTTCCAGCCCGCAATAGCATCCTAATGGCTAATAGCCGGACTCTATTGTGGTCTGGAACGCGGAGAAAGCTTTGCGTAGCCCCGGGGTGCTCAGGTGCCGTAGACTTACAAGTCGACTGTAAACAAAACTTGGCCATGGTGGGAGAACGGAGGATCGTGCAGGATAGGACTGCTGCTGGGGGCTTGGAAGCACCGGGTAAGTAAATTTTTTTTTTTTTTTTTTTTAACTAATTTACAGTTCCGCTTTAAAGACCTGGCATTTTGGTTCTTTAAAGGACATCTGAGGTGAAACTAAACTATTGCATCTATCCTCCTTCTCCTAGAAATGACTTCTTTAGATATACCAGTTTTATATGTAAATCTACTTTTAAGTACTGTTGCATTGTTTCAGCACAGAAACATTCATTGAAGTATCCCAGAGCTTAAAATCTGACTATTGGCCCCTTTATCTCTTTCCTGGTCTCAGAAGCCATTTTCTGCCAGGAAAATGTTTTATGGGTTTAATTCCTAATCAGTGAGGGTTACACTGTAGTCTGTCTTGACCTAGACAAACTGTCACTTACATACCTAATGTTTAACCCTTTCAGGAAAAGAGGGAAAAAAAGCAACATAGCATTGATATTAGTGTGCTTGGCACTGTACATACAGAGGTCTATCTCATGTCATATGTCACCTCTGATATCTTGTAAGCAACAGGGATTGGCCTCGGCCAGTTATGTAATGTGTGTGCAGGAGGTCCAACACACTGGATCTCTTAAAGATGGCAACATCTGAGTGCATTATTGCTCTCTTTATCCTGCCTGCTGAAAGCAACTCCTCCTTTATGTGCTACACTTTCAACCCTCTTCCCCATAGCATCTGAATGCGCTGCCCAACTGAAGCTGAGGCAAAAGATAGTGGCACTTACTAATAAGAGGGATAGGGTGCCAAAGCCTCAAAGGTTCCCCGCACTATGGGATCCAACTGCAGCAGACAAAACAGTAGATGGAGGCTGGCACTTCCAAAAATAAGGCTCTTTTATTGAAAGATTAAAAGCATGTGGCTATACGGCGACAGCCCGCTGTTTCAAGACTCAGCCCTTTCTCAAGCCGAAGTATCCACAATACTGGATACTTCGGCTTGAGAAAGGGCTGAGTCTTGAAACAGCGGGCTGTCGCCGTATAGCCACATGCTTTTAATCTTTCAATAAAAGAGCCTTTATTTTTGGAAGTGCCAGCCTCCATCTACTTTTTTGTCAACTGAAGCTGAGGGATACATCTGTATGTGCTTGTTCCCCTGCGGTCTACTGCAGAATCGAGCTCTGTCCTGATGGCAGATTGTGTTCCCTGGTGTCTAGAGGACCCTCCCTCTCTCATATCATGTTGCCTGGTGTCTAGAGGAGTACCCACTCTCCCTGTGTCCCCTTGCAGAGTACAGGCAGCAAAAGCGGAAACGCATCTTACCTGATCCACAAGACCTCCAGGGAAGTTGTATTGGGCTAGGGGCCACTAGACAACCACAAAAAGCAATATAGGAATGTTTAAAGTAGCAGTCTGGATTTCTGCATATGTGAATTCTTGCCACCCGGTCACTTTGGCGCAGGGTGAGCCGAATGTCGGTTCACCCCGCTGCCGCACATATTACGGGTGGTGAGAACTGCGATTTCCCTTTCCAAGTGGTAACCGCTCGGAGGGAGAATTAATTCGGGATCTGGCGATCGCTGGCACCCGAATTACACTGCTGAGAGCTCATAGATATATAATAGTGGTGCACAGATCAGGCATAGCATGGGAAAGCGCACACCGAAATGACCGGCTTCGAGATTTCTACCCTAGATTTGTAGTAGTGTCAATTTTTTTTCTTTTGTCTGAAGGAAAAAAAACGAAGGTTTATATTTGAGTGCAGTGTATGTTTTGCAGGGTCAATCCCCTTTATACTTTCTAATGATCAGTTAACATGTAGGCTTGTTATGCATGAGTAGATCTATTGGAGGATTGCTGAATCTAGGCAAAAGCACCTTGGCACTCAGTGGAATGACTGGATCCAGAGAGAGAGAAGCTGGGTGCATAGCAGTACATTACAGAAAAGGGTTGGATTGACCGGTAGGGTGTTAGATGTTCTGTAATTAATCACAATACATCAAAAATTGTTTGCCTGAGGGTAGGTTCACAGTACCACATTAAAGTCGCGCGTTATAGCCCTTTGTAACGTGTACAAACGCACTGCAATGCAAAGTCAATGCTACATTCACAGTGCATGTGTTGCGTTATAGTGTAACGCAGCATGTCCTGTGAAAGTAGTTCTTGCAGTGCGTTTGGCACGTTATGGGCTACGTTACTGTGTTTGCACATGCTCGGTGGACTTTGTTTTTTTTTTTTATTTAAAAAAAAAAAACCCTAACTCTTGCGCCGTTTTGGGTGCATCAGGATGCCACGATAACGGCGCATTTGATGCGATGTTAAGGTCGCATTGAAATGACAGCTAAACGCAACGCAATATAGCATAACGTGTACTACCACATTATGCTTTTGCGTTGCGTTACTATCTGCGGTGCGACCTTGACGGCGCACCAAAAATGCAACGTCAACTGAACTTAGCCTGAGATGTTCTTAAACTCCTCAGCTCAGCTCGTCCATTACCGCCGGAGGGCGCCACTCAGGCCCCACTGAGCCGATTTACTTACTTTTTTTTTCAAACACTCAGCAAGCCCTTCGCTTGCGTGTCTATGCTGATCGCCACCGCGCGCCGCAATAGAGGCCTCAGAGCGGGATTTCCTTACGTGGCAACGCGCCGGCGGCAATCGGATGTACCCGCTGGACGCCGCCACCCTGGCGCATGTAATAGAACGCCAGGGTGGTTAATAATCTTCAGAGTCAAAACTTGTGAATTATCTTGCTCCATTTGTGGATTTGTAAATTTTTGTTTTTCTTTAAATCGATGAGGCTTTTTTGTGTCCTTGTTGCATATCAACAAGATGGCTCTCACTTCACGGACAAAGTACCATTTTCCAGCTCATCAGACAAGAGGTTCTTAGTGACGCAGCCAGCATAGTTACTTTCCAAACCTCTGAGACTGATTATAATAAGAGATGTCATTGGGGACAATGTTGGATGCTTTGCAGTAGTAAAGAAATGCACATAGTAAAATAAAAAAAATCAAGTTTTATTTTAAACTGTTTTATTAATTTGACAATAGGTTTAATTTTACTATTGTGAATTTTTAAACTATGGAACATTTCTTGAACATTTCTGAAGCTCGTGCAAAAATATCCATTTGATACCAAATATCAGAAGCCTTGTTTCAACCTCAGACCTTTTACACAATTTAGCAATATGAAGCCGTGTTTGTAACACTGGGCGGCAGAAACTGCTGCATGTTGCAACTGAGCACGGATATGTGGGCGGCTGGTTCCTGGGCGTGTTGATGCAAAAAAGCCTTAAAGGGACTCCTCTCATGAGCATGCCTTTAAGACTCCGACCAGTACTGCAAAGATGCATACCTTTCTGTAACTTGCGCTTTCCTCTTTCACTCGATGCTGGAATTGCCGCTCTACACCAAATAGTTTTCTTTTGATTTCAATTTAAAAATCGCGGCTGCCATCTTGGCAATGTTATAACTTCCGAGTGACCCTCGTCTCCTCTGTTAGAGGTGCATCACTTAATTAAGCAGGAAGAGGAAGTGACACGCATGGCCATTGCAAGAGGCTCCTCCAGAGGGGTCATAACATCTTTGTTGGAAGTTGTCTGTCTTAAAGGCATGCCAATGAGGTGCTCTGAGTCCCTTTAAATTAAGAGATTAGCTGACCCAGTTTACCTTCTCCTGAGTAGAGATGGTCCGTGAGATGCAAATTATGGCTTGCATGCAAATTGTGTGTGGAAGTTGACCAATTGAATCCAGCAATTTACATTTAATTTGAAAGCAAAAAATAATTGTCCATTTGTACTGCTGAGATTGTGGCCAATGCATCTGTAAATTAGATCCTCACTGTGTATGTAATAATTTAACTTGCACCCCCACCCTTTTTTTTATTTTATTTTTCAAATCTAATTTCATTGTCCTGTCTGCAATAAAACATTTTTAATTTTTTTACTTGCAAACTGTGCAGTATTTGGGCGCACACACGACTGAAGCGGCTAAAAACGACCGCCTCTGCCAAGAATCTAGCATGTGTACTATGGCCTTCAATGCTCTCCTGGTACCTCAGCCAGGGATCAGCCTGGTTGATCGATCTCCGGCTGAGAGCATGGTTTTCCCTACTCACCGCTTCGTCCGCCCTCACTACCCCACAAAACAGAAATGTTGCTAGCCTGTAGGCAATCAACACATCTATACAGAGTCGTTGCTATAATGTTGTGATGTCTCATGAATATATGAGGTTTTAGTCTCCCAGTTGTGTGTGGGTGGACATTATGTTACATATAGCTTTGTTACATCAGACATTGTCGTCCTATGATTAGCAGTGATTTTTTTTAGAGAATCATTTCCTTACACCGTTCTTATTTAGTTATGAGTTTATAATGCTGCGCAAACTGCTTTTAGAGGCTGCATTTTGATTTAAATATTAGTCACCCTATAATGGGTCACTCCCTCCTATCTGGCAGTCAGACTGTATAATCTACAGACTTACTACCTCTGCTGCACTTTCAGCAGTAACAAATGGGGCTTTCTTGAACCCTAGCAAGTCCATACAGGCCTTGTATTCACTGCCTGTTTCAGTATTGGTGCAGAGCTCAGGCAGGCAGGTCACCTGCTAGGTGTCTGGGAGAGGGGATGACATCACCACAAGGTGAACAGTGTATGATAACCTGAGTTAAAGGGAATCAGAGATGAACTATATATGAAAAAATGAAGTTATACATACCTGGGGCTTCCTCCAGCCCCATATACACGGATCGATCCCACGCCGCCGTCCGCTGCCCGCATCTACGAGGAAGGGCTCTCGTCGCTGACGTCATCTGAGCAGGCTACGCAGGAAAAGTGCGCCCTCTACGTATCTCTCTAGTGTTCTCCCCAGGCTCTTTTAGCTGGGTGCTGTGCCCGGCTAGTTTTGGTGAGCACCTGGCTTTCATCAGCTCACCTCCTCCTCTGCTGTAAGCATAATTGTGCAGAGAAATGCCGGCCCTGCATTTTTCTCAGCTCGCCCTACCGGCTACTTTTTCATGCCACCCGGCTGCAAAATAAATTCTGGGGGAACACTGCTCTCTATACACTCCTACAGAGATACGCAAAGAGAGCACCACTGCTACGCCAAGACTGGCTCCGACTGGCGGCTCAGGGCGGAGCCGGTTCTCGTAGCTGCGGGCAGAGGAGGATTGCGGCGTGAGATCAATCAGCGCATATGGGGCTGGAGGAAGCCCTAGGTATGTATAACTTCTTTGTGTTCAGCTCTGGTTCCCTTTAAAACCTAGATTTTCTTTCCCCATATAGTCACATGGTATTAAAGTGAACCTCCAGACTAAAAATCAACTCAGCAGCACTGAAAAGTCCTGGTGTTTCTTTAACAGTTTCACAGCATTAGAACTTTGTTTCTTTTATACAAGCCTCATTTTTAGCTGTACAGAAGAAAACTGCCCGGGCATTTTCCCCCTGATGCTGTGCAAAGCATGATGGAATTTCTTATGATCTCGTTCTGCTGTTTTGGTGCAATTGTTTTTTCTTACGTTTTGAATTTGACATTTCAGGCCTAGGGTGCACAGCTTTACGGGGTGATCAGGACACCGGACAGTTGGAAGTGTCTCGTGCTCCCTGTCACCTCCTTTCAACCAAAAAGATGGCTGCCCCATAAAATCACAAACATTTGCCTGTTCTTTTAAAACAGGGTTGGTAAGAGATTATATTACCGTACCTATCTATTTTAATTAACATAACTAATGTAACTTAATGAGTTTTTGTTTAGGCTGAAGTTCCCCTTTAAGCTCTGTGCCAAATCTGAGCAGTAGAAAACAAATGCTCAAAAGTAGAACATAAAGTAAATGGAGCAGATTTTAGATAAAAAAGTGAAACTCTTTTTAAATTTTTTTTTTTTTAATTTCATGTGACCCAAATGCAAAAGTCAGAAAATTGTATGGAAAATACATGGTAGGAAAAAAGTCAATGCTGTCCTAAACTGTCAGGCTAGGTTCACAGTGGCTTGTTGCATAATGCACACGTTATAATGCGTTTTAATGACTGAACATAGACATGGAGGCTGGACATAGACTTTAATGCAAAGCCTGCATGCAGAGAGTTAGAATAACACGATCAGTTAGTACTGTGACCAGCCCCATAGAATTGTATGGGCAGTAAGTTGACATGCAGAATTATTCCACAACACAGCTGACCACAGTGAACAGGGCCTCATTTTGTTTAAATCTGCTTCAGGCCTCTTGCACACTGCAAGCGATTCAGATTCCGCTTTTTAATCAGCTTTTACTTCCGATTCCGATTTGCAGTTTGCTCTCTGCACACTGCAAATCGTAATCTGAATCTGATGTAAAAACTGATTAAAAAGCGGAATCTGAATCTCTGAATCGCTTGCAGTGTGCAAGAGGCCTCAAGCTGTCATGTAGTCAACCTGCTGGTTTAGCCTTGGTTTCGATGCCTAAATCAGCTGTCCGCAGCAGCCCAGCGTCCGGTTGCAAATGCTTCTGCTTTTCTTATGGCTGTGCTGCATTGCATGCCACTTTTTTTCATCCCTGCAGGAGGAAACCCCAGGTAAGTAATCTGTTTAGGCCCTTGGATTCTGTTCGGTGCTCTCTGTTGCTGAGCTATGAGGCCATATGTGATCCCGGCCATGCACACTATCCCATTGCCCCTCCATGGCCCAGAACATTCTGTGCAAGTACAGTTAGTCTTTATGAACTGTGCATACACAGGACAACCTCGGTCAGGGGAGCACATTCAGGTTGCAAGTGGCTGGGACTGCTGGGCCAGCTGGGGAATTTATCATGCCAGAGTGCACGATAATGGAGTGGACCAGTATGATACACAATGAGATTGTACTAGTTGTATTGAATTATGTGGATATAAACTTAATTTAGTTGACCATGAAAAGCTGTCTGGACTAGCAGTAGGAATTATAAAAGGCTGAAAAGTAGAGCTAGGCTCAAGTCTGAGTGAAACTGGCCAAAAGGAAATAAGTCTCTCTTGTTATATAACTAGTGAATTGAGATTTTCGGGGGGAAACCTTTTAAGATATTTGTCATGTATTCGCCCCCTCCATTTTTCCCCTTTTAAATTTTAAGTGGTTGTCTAGATCATGGACGTATTGAAGTCTTTTTTTGTTTACATTTTGGTAAATACCACAGTGATGACAAACAGCTGGGCTGTGTGTGTTTTTGAACTGGTATTTCCTACTGGATAATACTGGTTTCTGAAATTGTGTGCATGTTTGTGTGTGTATAATATATACATGACAGATGGTTCGCTAGCTAATCATGAACTGAGAAATGTGGAAGCCACAGGGATGAGATGATGGTTGAAGCCTGCCTAGACATGGCCATGGAATCAAGTGCACATTTAATACATGAAGTAATTGATTCCAAAGGGTATGGAGTGTGAAACTTGCAGGACTAAGCTCAACATGGCTGACTATGTGAAGCACTGTATTTAAAGAGAAACCGTAACCAAGAATTGAACTACATCCCAATCAGTAGCTGATGCCCCCTTTCCCATGAGAAATCTATTCCTTTTTCTCAAACTGATCAACGGGGTTCTGTATGGCTGATATTGTGGTGAAACCCCTCCCACAATGTGGTGTCAGTGCCTCACAGCTCTGAGGTCCTGACATCACACTGTGGGAGCCTTGTTGCATTGTGGGAAATGACAGCTTTTTCCAACTGCCAAAAAGCAATCATCTCCTTCCAGTGACATCACCTGCCAGCAGTAAAAATGTCACCATGTGATAAATGTCTGAATGTAAATTGGGGAAAGGAAAGATTTTACAATGCGCAAACACTGACTAAACCATTTAAACATAATGTAATAATTATGCACTTTTTTATTACATTTTCACCGGAGGTCCTCTTTTTTTTTTTTTTTTTTTTTTGTAACACTGTTTTTTATTGCTTCAATCAACAAAAGAGTTACATGGCAATATAAACATATAAAAGTGAACAAAGAAACAGGTACTGATATATGCATATCAATTTTGTTTTTGATTTTCCTTTCCCTTAGAAACCGTCAGAAATGAACTTTTATAAGTTTATCTTCTGGCCGACGTGGGTCACCCCCCAAATTGGTAAAAGTATCTTGGGGAAAGTGTAGTCAGCGTCACCAAGCTGTAGGGATAAGATTCGTGGTCAGGGTGAAACCTTCATAGGGAGAAGGAGTTGAAGTTCCAATCATAGGGCGTGGCCACATATATCAGATGATTATTTCAGTGAGTAAAAAACATACAGAATAGAAAACATATATTCATAATGAGGGGGGGTTGGTGGTGAGTCACGATGTTCAGGTAGTTTGTTTATTCTTATTTCAGTTAAGGTGTAGTGGAAGTAAGAGGGTCTCATACCATCTTATATCCTACTTATTGGGGTCATCAGGCCGTTGAAGCCATTGTGCCTCCTTACAAATATAGGTTGGTTCAGTTCCTCCGGGTACACTCCATTATTAAGTAGCTTTTGCAAGTCAGGGGGGCAAGTTATCTGGGGAAAAGTGCTCCCAAGGGTCCCATATTCTGTGGAAGTTAGTTTCTGTGTTCCTTAGGGAGGCAGTTAGCTGCTCCATGGATTTAGTCCAATTTATTTTTAGTTTAATATCTGGGATGGTGGGTGGAGCTATTTTTTTCCAAGCAGATGTAATTGAGAGCCTAGTAGCGGTTAGAATGTGAGTGATTAAACGCATAGTGGATTTGGGAGTATTTGGTATAGTTTTTCCCAGGAGAATATGGAGTGGATCCAAAGGAACCGAGACCCCTGTAACCTGTGATATCAAGTTCTGTACCCCTATCCACAGGGATGTAATCGAGGGGCAGGACCAAAGGATGTGTTCCAAAGAACCCTTATATCCACACCCCCTCCAACAGCAATCTGGAGTGTTGGGGTATATTCGAGATAAAACCTCTGGGGTTAGATACCAGTGGAATAAGATCTTATAAATATTTTCTTTTATTTGGGTACACATGGAGGTGTGTCGGGCATTTTCCCATATATCAGTCCAGTCTTCAGTATCTATATTCCTAGAGAGAGCTGTCTCCCATTTTTCCATGTATAAGTGAGATGGAGAGAGAGTTCCTGATTTGGTCTGGAGGAGGTTATATATTTGTGAGATGAGGCCTCTCTGGTATCCTATGTGAAGGCAAATACGTTCAAATGGGGTGGAGGAGGAAAGTGAAGGGGCTCTTTTAGTGTACTGTTGTAGGAAATGAGCTATTTGATTATAATCCATAATAGTCTGAGGGGTGAGGGTTTTTTTTTCTTCTATTTTGGACCTAGAGATCAATTTCCCGCTCACATAATCAGTCCAATTGTTCAGGTTGAAGTATCCGTAATTAAACCATCTGGCCATAAAGGGTTGAGAGTCCCGGGGGAAAGGAAGGGTTGCCTAATATAGGGAACAGTGGGGATGGCGAGGATCTCAGGTTGGCTAGAGACATGACCGATTTCCATAATCGGATGGTGAATGATATAGTTGGTAGAAGATTGGCCTGGGGAACTTTCGGGGGGGTATCTGACCATATGAAGGAGGCTAGGGATAGTGGTAGAACACTAGTAGCTTCTATAAGGCCCCATTTAGAAAATACCCTAAAAGAGGACCACTCTGTCAACTGTCTGAGGTGAGAAGCCTGATAGTATGCTTTTAAATTTGGGAGACCTAGGCCTCCTTGTTCTCTCAGAGAGATGAGGACAGTTTTAGAGACTCTGGGCTTTTTGTGATTCCATACAAATTTTGAAAATTCAGACTGTAGCCTAGATAATTGAGATGAGGGAACCTGAACTGGGAGGGTCTCGAAAAGGTACAGCAAGCGGGGTAATACATTCATTTTTAGTGCGTATATCCTTCCAATCCAAGATATCTTATATGCGGTCCATTTGTGGAGATCTTGAAGGATTTTTTGAATGAGTGATGGGAAATTATGTTTGTAAATTGTGGAGTAGGATGGGGTAAGGTTGATTCCTAAGTATTTTAGAGTATGGGTCTTCCATTTGTAGGGAAAGGCTGATTTTAAGGATTCAAGGAGGTGGAGCGGGAAATTAATTGGGAGTGCTTCTGTTTTGTCTTAAGTTTAAAACCGGAGAGCAGTTCATATTCGTTTAATGTGTCATGGAGGGCAGGGAGTGAGAGAAGAGGATTCGTAATGGAGAGCAATATGTCATCTGCAAAGAGTGATATTTTGTATTCAGACTTACCTAGGGATATTCCTTTAGGCTAGAAACCCACTAGGAGAGCTTTTCTGAGCGCTTTGTGATTTGAAAAGCTCTAGCTAATGTAATGCTATGGGTGTGATCCCACTTGAGTGATGTGATTTTATAAAAATCCCCCATAGCATTGCATTACCAAGAACTTTTTCAAATCACTCACGCTTACAAAGCGCTCCCAGTGGGTTTCTGGCCTTAATGTCTGCATTACATCTTATAGCTGATGCTAAGGGTTCTATGCTAATGGCAAACAGGAGGGGAGATAAGGGGCACCCTTGCCTGGTGCCATTTTGTATCTTTAATGGTTGAGGAGAGTTTGAGGGGAGTTTTACCGTCGAGGAAGGGGAGGAGTATAGAAATTGGAGCATTGTGATGAATGGGCCTTCAAAGCCTTGGTGTTTGAGGATCTGAAATAAGAATGGCCAGGATAATCTATCAAAGGCCTTCTCTGCATCCAAACTAAGGAGCAGAGAAGGCCTCTGGTTTTTGTTCATAATGGAGATGAGATCTATTGCTCTCCTAGTATTATCACCAGCTTGTCTTCCTAATATGAACCCTACTTGATCGTTATTGATCAATTGTGGTAAGATGGGATTTAGGCGGTTGGAGAGGGTTTTCGTGATAATTTTAAGGTCTGAGTTTAGGAGGGAGATAGGTCTGTAACTCTGGGGGAGTTGGGGGTCTTTGCCTTCCTTAGGGATTACTGTGAGGAGGGAGTTTAGCATAGAGGTGGGAGGAGTCTCTCCTTCCATGATTTTATTAGCTAAGGTACATAGATGGGGTAGTAGGATATTTTTAAATGTTTTGTAGTAAGAGTATGGG
The DNA here is from genome assembly GCF_040937935.1 of Hyperolius riggenbachi. Lineage (NCBI taxonomy): Eukaryota > Metazoa > Chordata > Amphibia > Anura > Hyperoliidae > Hyperolius > Hyperolius riggenbachi. The sequence continues at coordinate 324,691,250 of NC_090648.1, forward strand.
AGCCCATCTGGTCCAGGAGATATAGAGGATGGTAGTTTTTTAAGAACTTCTGCAAGTTCTGCTATGGTGATAGGGGAATTAAGTAATGTACGATGAGCTTCTGTGAGTTTTGGTAGATTTAGGGGTGATAGGAAGGCTTCTACTTTATCCGAGTATGCAGGATTGTTAGATTGGTCAGGGAGATTGTATAATTCTTCATAAAAAGTGGTAAAAATTTTGGATATTTTTTGTGGGTCATAGTGCGTGGTGCCGTCCCTATCTTTCATCGAGTAAATTATTCGTTGGGAGCTTTTAGGGTTGAGTTTCCGGGCTAAGATGGTGTGGGGTTTGTTGCCCCTTTCAAAAAAGAGCTGCCTAGTCCATCTGAGACTTTTTTCAAGGTGGATAGTCTGAAGAGAGCGTATGTCTTGCTTAAGCTGTTGCATATTATGGTAGTGTTCTTGTGAGGGGTTACTTTTATATTTTGCTTGAGATAAGGCTGCTTGAAGGGATAGCAATTTCTGGGATGAGGACTTTTTACGCCTAGAGCCTTCTGCTATGAACTGTCCCCTGATGAAAGCTTTATGAGCTTCCCATAGGATACCATATGATGAGACCGAGCCTTGATTTTGCTGAAAAAATGATCGCAACTCCTCAGTAATCCCAGGTAGTAGATTTTTGTCTCTTAGTAATGTTTCGTTTAGTCTCCAGTTCATGGGTTTATGTGGTGTGTGCAACCAGTTTAGATTTAGAGTGACGTTCTGATGGTCGGACCAAGCTGTTGGTGTAATCTCTGAATTCAGAAGAGAGGGGAGTAAATTAGAGTTAGAGAAAAAATAGTCTAGACGGGAATGTGAGGCGTGTGGTGGAGAAAAAAAACGTGTATTCTTTCTGTGTGGGGTTACAGACCCTCCAGAGATCTATTAACCTGTATTTTCTCATCAGTGCCCTGAAGTTACGGGAGTTGCGGTCATGAGTGGAATTTATAGTAGCGTTTTTGGAGACACTCCTATCCATAGTGGAGGAGAAAGCTAAGTTAAAGTCTTCTCCAATAAGGAGGGTACCTATTAATGCTTTGTGCAGTTTGGTAAAAAAGGACAAAAAGGTTATTTGTTGCGTATTGGGTACATATACATTTGCCAGAGTGATGGGTTTTCCCGCTAAAGTTCCTATTAGTATAATATAATGACCTTTAGGATCATAGATTGTTTTTTGTACCTGGAAGGGGAGATTGCTTTTGCACAGGGTAGCCACTCCCGCTCGTTTGGTAGTACTTGAGGCTAGATAAATTTCCGAGTAAAGCTTATCTCCTAATCGGATTGTATCAGACGAGCGGAAATGAGTCTCCTGTAGCATGGCAATGTCTATATCCAGCCTTTTAAGGTCCTTCAGCAGGGAAAACCTTTTCTGGGGGGAGTTGAGACCCTTTGTATTTAAAGTAATGAGTTTAACCATAATCCAGCATGTAGAGACTTGTGAGGAATAAGACTAAAGCTGAGTACACACGTACGATAACGATCGTTCGAAAACAAACGATAACGACAATCGGACCGATAATCGTGCGTTCCAAATTTTCCAACGATCGTTTTTTTGGACGATAACGACCGTTATCGTTCAATCCGACCGATCCAACCCGGCGGATTTTTTCGAAAGATAATCGTTCAATCGTTGCAGTGTGTACAAAGATCGTCCGATAATTATCTGTGGAGTAGTACGCATGTTCTTATTGCCTGTCATAACGTCACTTCCATTTGCGCACGCATTTTTTTATCGTTCGTCGTTCAGTACTTTATACTTATATCGTTCATGTGTGTACACAATCGTTCATTAAGAACGATCTTTTCGGTCTAATTTGAATATCGTGTAAACGTCACGAATCGTTCGTAACGAACGATCTTTATCGGACGTGTATACGAACCTTAACTCTGAACACCGTGACTTAAGTAGGGGAAAACCATTAAACCTAAACAAAAGAAAGTTAGTTAACAGAAACATAAACATTACCATCCATAACCTTAAACAGCCACTGCAGATCATGTGGCCGCAAGTAGGGACAACCCAAAATGGTTGTCTGGGTGAGGGTACCCCGGAAATACCTGGGACCTCAGGGGACCCGGTAGGTCCGGGAGTGAGCCTCCGAGGGCGGATGCTGGAGCACCGAGACCGTTGTCTCGAGTCCCATAGCCCATGTTAAGCATATCAGTCTAGTACCGGTGATAGCGAGAGTATTTCCAGATTAGTGGTAAGCAAGAAGCGCCTCAATAGGTGTTCCCCATAGGTGAACTGAAAGTTAAGTGAGTGTTCCTTTTTTTTTTTTCTTCCGCTTAAGGTTTTGTGTTATAAAGCATAATTTTTGCGAACAGTTTATGTCCCAGGTTATGCCAAAGACATCAGGGAGTTAGCTAGGGTGTGCTTCCATAGAATCCGAGTCCTGTGTGTAGGTGAGGCTGCGGATCGGGGCCTTGGTCCATTCTGATATATGGCGGACCTTCCTAGGGGGAGAGAGCGCCAAAGGAGAGCGGAGACGTTGGGAGGGATCCGGTGGTGGTGGTCTTAGGCCCATCTGCTTGAGGAAGAGAGGGGCATCATCTGGGTCCGTGAGCGAGAAAGTCATACCATTTCTGATAACAATAAGACGGAAGGGAAAACCCCATTTGTAGGGGATGTTAGACTCCCTCAGAAGTTGTGTGATGGGTTTAAGAGCCCTGCGTTTAGCTAACGTTATAAGTGAGAGATCATTGAAAACTTGTATGTCATCTCCTTTGAAAGAAGTTGAGGGTGATTTGCGTAAAGCCCCCAAGATGATCTCTTTAGCCTCATAGTAATGCAGTCTTATGATAATGTCCTTTGGCCCCCTTGAAGTAGCTTGTTTATCACTTAGGGATCTATGAGCCCTATCCATTCGCCAAAGTTCATCTGGTATGTCTGGAGCTAATGTTTTGAAGAGATCAGTGAGATGAGCTTTAATTTGGTCTGGGGTTACAGATTTAGAAATCCCTTTTATTCTGAGGTTTTGTCTCCTCTCTCTATTTTCCAGATCCTCATGAGCAGTACGCAGGGATTTGCAGTCAGATTGGGAGAGCTGTTGCTCTTCTTCTAAGTCTGCTTGTTTCTGTGCTAAGGCATCATATTTGTCTTCCAGAGTGTTTACTCTATTTCCCAGGCCTAAAATGTCTGCTTTGAGCTCTTTTACTGCTGAGAGCATAAGCTGTTGGAAGGATTCCTGCAGGGAATGATAGTGTCTGTCCAGCGCAGCTTCTAAGGCTGCGTTTGTGACTGGAGCTGTGTCAGGATTTGTGTGGGCCTGTATGCCTGGCGGATCAATGTGCTCTGCGTGGTCGGCGCCATCTTAGTTACCTGGGGGGCGGACAAACCGATCCATCGTGCCCTTCTGTGTTGCCGTTTTGGGTGGCGGTTTTGAGGGCATCTGCCGCAGGAGAGTCTCCGCTATCGATCCCGGTAAGAGCCGCGCTCAGGAAGCTTTGTGTGGCTGTGTGCGGCTAAGCGGACAGTGGTACGGGCTGGAGCTCCGAGATCAAGCGGCCATTCCGGAAGCGCCGCGCTTGCGCCCTCCACCGGAGGTCCTCTTTAAGTTGAAATGCAGCAACATGCACATTTGAACAAAGTTGACCGGTTAAAGAAAGTGGCAGCGCACGTCCAGTAAAAGTCTAACTGCACTTCCCGCAGAGTTGTGAATCCACTGAGAATGTTGTGCATATTGAACACCAAGGTGTTGTCGATCACCTGTAAACCTGGTTCAGATTGTGCATGAAGAATGTGTAATACGGGAAGAATCCCCTCATTCTCCTGTAGTGTACCTGCACATCATTCTTCTGGTACCCATACATGGTACAATAAAAACGTAGAAAAGAATCCTTTTTTTCGATCAAGAGAAACAAACTATTATTTATATATATATATATATATATATATATATATATATATATATATATATATATATATATATATATATATATATATATATATATATATATATATATATATATATATATATATATATATATATATATATATATATATATATATATATATATATATATATATATATATATATATATATATATATATATCTCTATCTCTCCTTCTCTCCTTCTCTCCGATCCGACATGTTGGAAAAATCTTTATTCGATCTAACGGAATAATTGAACTAAATTATCTGATCGAGAATTTTTTTTAAAAAAAAGTACATGTATGGGCACCTTTAGTTGTACCCAGTTAGATTGCCTTGGGTCTGATCAATGTTCTTAGTTCCAGTCTGCACCCACTACATATTGTCTTACCAACCACTAGTTTTGATTTTTATTTAACAGCGACTTTACAACTATATCCTACGTTTTTTTTAAGTTAAAGTGTATCTCTGGTTTAACATACATACAGTGAAATGCCACGTTAGACTGAACACTTTGTGTGTTTTAATAAGATGCACTGTAACCTCCGTATCAGCTGGGTTCCAGTATATAGATCTGCCCCCTTGTAGAAAATGGCCCTGGCCTTTTCTCTATAAGATATAGAAAAGGTAAAGGCCTTTTTCAACAAGGTGGCAGGGATACAAGCTGGAGCCCAGCAGATATGGGGCTCCGGTGAGTTTTATTATACAGACATGCTGGGGCATTCACGTTGGCAATGACAGGCCATGATGGTGCAGTGTCAGCTTCCTAGCCAGGAGCTTTCTGTTCCCAAAAGGAAATGCCATCTTAACATAGCTTTAAAATTCCTAAGCTTTGGCAGTGATTAAATGCCTTTGTTACACTAGTTGACCTAAGCCCGTTTAAAAACTGGCTTTAGGTCTATCACTGCCACATGTATGCGCGACCGGCGCACGCACACCCCCTGGCCCGCCCTCATCCTGTCCCAACGGCTGTCAGTGCCGCACGCAGGGACATGGGACACAGGCACAGAGATTATTGTATAGGATACCTTATATCAACAAGAAATTATATGCAAATTAGGAGTCTGAGTTGAGGAATTATAAAGTTGGATTTGGAGGATTTTTGTAGCGACTCCACAGCTCTGGTAATGTGGTGTTTCAATATTTTTTTTTTTTTTTTTTCTTCCTGGAAACTTCTATCAGATGACAATAAGATTGTCCTGCAAGAATAAGTCACAGTATTTTTGAAAGTGTATTCAGCAATTGGAAATCAATTTGCTTAAAGCCTTCTAAAATTGCCCAATGTGTGGTCCGTATTATATTATGTATGTTTACACCTGCGGTGCATCTGCAGAAGCTGACTTATGGTGGTGACTTTTTTTTTTTTTTTTTTTGCATTGGTTCTGTGTTGCACTTCTGGGCTTTTCATGGAATGTTCTTATTCTGCATCTTGTACTTCAATCCCTTTTTATAAGTATATTGTTTTTATGTATACAGTTGGGGTTTGGTATAATTTTTGCTGTGTTCTGTAACCCCACACTACATGGGCTTGTCAGGCCTCCGATGAACTAATTAGATTAACCAAGAAGCTTTCCTTAGATAATCATTTAGGGAGCCATTTCTTATGCTGGAGCTCACTGCTGATAATGTGCAGTTGAAGGTCAAATGCTTAGCAGAGAATAGCAGCAGCAGAAGCTTAATCTCAGTCAGTCAGTGGTTTAAAATTACTTAACCGTTGGCTTTTTAAACATCCATCAAAGCTTTTATTCAAGCCTGATCTGCTTCCTAAAACAATAACTAGTATGTAGTGAGAAATGTGCATCTCCCCAGCGTGTTTTTATAGGACTCTCCCATGTAATGTTTGTTGTAAAGACAAATGAGAGCTGTAGTATGATGCGGGTTACATAAGAATCTCTTGTCTTTCTGCTCCTTCATTGCAGGGCTACAAGCTAAGCTGAAGATGTTTGGTGTTTGTCATCCTCTGCCCAAAATAGTTCAACTTTAGGCTTGTGTTCGTAAAAGTTTGTCACTGGGTGTTTTCCGCACTAAGATGGAGGTCATTTTTTCCTTAAACCTACTTGGATTTAATTGTAGCTTTTGCTTGGAAAGGCTTGCCAGCGTGTGCTTCGTTTAAAGTAGATTCACAATTTTTAACTTCTGTATGTTTTATACTTAGTAGGCACTTGAACAAACATTCGTAACGCAATGTCCAAGTGTCTTCCCATTGCCTCTATAGTAACTTATGTATGTTAGTACACCTGCCTCCAAGTTTGCTTTACTTTTTTTTGCTGTGTATTATGATTATACTATATTGCTATGTATGCAGGTTGTTATGCTGCTCTGTCTGCATATATTAAAGATCATGTCCTTGGAGCAATAACTGTATAATTTTGTTATACTAATGCCTATTTTAGCAGTGGAGATATGCCAGTTTTCACTCGGTTAGCACTAATGCTCAGTAGCACTGCACACAGTAGATTAAGATTAGTAAATCTTCAGATTTAGGAGAAATGTGGTGGGTGCGGCTCTTCCCACTTATTGCCAAACTCTGTGTGAGACAGGTTTTTTTCTAAGTTAATATAGTACAGACTTGTCCTTACTAGTATGGGTGTGTTTAGGCTGTATTAGCAGTGTGTGTTAGAATGTTCTTATTAATTTCCATAAGTTAGGCTGTATAGGAGTTGTCACTGTGCTTCGCTTATCAGTGTTTTTGTATTTCCTTGTAATGCATTCTGATCTGCCATTTAGGATGATCTCAGTGCATATACATTTTCCATATTGGAAGGGGGAGAGTCGATGGAAAGTAATGAAATGTGTAGGAATGTTGTCAAAATTGCATGCATTTTTGTATGTTCTTTTAATACGTACCATGTTTGCATAACTTGTTTCTTCTAAGTATTTGTTGACTGTAAAAATAATTTTTTTTTTTTTCTTCATCTTCAGAGTATTCTGGATGCAGTTTCCTGAAATAATGCCGCCGTTTACGATGGATCAGTATTCAAGACATATCTGTGGGATTCCCCTTCAAGCTTTTTGAATATTCATAAACATGCTTTTAATATAGTCATCCACTAGGATTGTTTCGTTACTTGTGAAGAAGAACCCTTCCCCGCTGGATTGCCTGACCTTCTCTGCCCATCTGCCTGCCCAAAGGGATTGTGGCAAACATGGCGAACAATTCGGTTGCGTACAGTGGTGTTAAGAACTCTATAAACGAAGCAAACCATGGGGGAGATTTTGGGATCACTGTGGAAGAACTCCGGGCCCTTATGGAATTACGATCCACAGATGCATTAAATAAGATTCAGGAATGCTATGGAGATGTTTATGGTATATGTAGTAGATTGAAAACCTCACCACATGAAGGTAACCATACTCTCATTTCACTTCTTACTTTCATACGGTTTATGTGTTTTCCCATAAATCAGTAAAACATCAACACTGCTTGTTCACTCTGTCTGACCGGGTTTTCAAATTTCATCGTCTGCAATTACTATTTGGATAGTCCAGTCCTGGCATGGATTTATGATGTATGACTGAATGTTAGAAAAGGCTCCTATCTAATACTATAGATGTGTATTTCCACAAAGAAAGCCTTTTGAATTGCAGGATTTCATGTGTTAAAGGACCACTATCACAGAAAATTGGAAAATGTAAAATATCTATGCAAAACGCATTTTGTTACAGAAAAAAAACTTTTTTTTTTATAAATTTGTCGCCATCACAGTAGGTTGTAAAAATGTGACTTGTTTTAGTCAAGTACATCCTCTCATGGAGTCTCACGGTTTCCTTAATTTAAGGTTACTGAGGTGCTTGATCCAACTGCTAAAATGGGGTACAAACCTGTTCGGAAGGTAGCTGACTTTTGTATAGGTCTTTTCCAGGGAGTGCTTTTGTAAAGGAGATTGAGCTTCTCCTATGAGGACATGAACTAGTTCAAAACCTGTCAGATCTGTCATTTTTTACAACTTATTGTGACAGCAACACTGGAGAAAAGTACTTTGAGAAATGTATGTGTACAAATGTATTATATATTTTACAGATTGACAAACTATACAGTTTTCGTAATAGTGGTCCTTTAACCACTTGGGGACCGCGGTGTTAAACTTATCTAATCTACTGCAATCCCTGCCTGCAGCCATTCACGCCAATAGGCGTGGAGTGGTCCTGGGGGTGCCGCGCTGCTCACTCCAATCTGCGTGGAGCAGTAGTTAGGCAGTTAAAGTAATCCTGAGCCGAGGCTCAGTTTAAAAAATCTCATAAATACCCTGAGGGCCCATTCACACTAGAAGTGCTTTTCTGAACGTTTGCGATTGATTAGCGGTTTTTAAAATCGCTCCCATTCACTTTCATTTAAATCGCGGCAAAAATCACCGACCGCATACACGAAAATGTCACGATTTTTCTGCAATTTTAAAGAAAGTAAATGGGAGAGATTTTAAAAAATGCTAATAGCAAAACGCTCAGAAAAGCGCTTCTAGTGTGAATGAGCCCTAAGAGGGAAGCCTCAGGCTCCTACTGAGGCTTCCTCACTGATCTACAGCCCACTGTGGTTGAGCGCTGCCCATCTCCACGTCTGTTGTCTTTTAGGGCCCGTTCACACTTGTAATCGCAGAACGCCGGCGTTTTGCGGGAGTGATTTTCCCACGATTAGCGCGGAAAAATCACTGGACACTGCGGCGGTTTTGGAGCAATCTCGATTAGCGTGCTCTGCACGCTAATCACGATCGCTAATTGCGGAACGCTCGTCGCCGTCAAACCGCTGCATGCAGCGCGGTTGCGGTTATCGCTAACCGCGGCAGTGGGAACACTAGAGATGGCTACAATGTGTAGCGGTGTTGACAAAACCGCTAGCGGTTTGCCCTGGACGGGAATCGCGCGATTCCCGCTCAGGTGAGAACGGGCCCTAAAGGTGAATTCCATGTTCTCCCCATGCTCTTTTTTTTTTTTTTTTTTTTTTTTTTTTTTTTTTTTTTTTTTTTTTTAGCCAGGTGCTCCACTCAGCTAATTTTAAAGAGCACCTGGCTGTCATCTGCCTCCTTATCCTACTCTTATGCTGTAAGCAGCGTTGTCGGCCCTTCATCAGGCTACTTTTTCATGCTACCCGGCTGGAAAAAAATTCTAAGAACACTGTAATTGGTTAATATGATGCAAAAGTGCAAAACAGGCAGTGCACTTCTTTTTAGCATGAGTGAAGTTAGAAATAGTCTGTAGGAGTCCTACATATTTAAGATCGGTAAAGCCTTACTCTAATACCTTTCATGTACATGTATATCCACAGTAGCAAGCTGTTTATCTCTGCTAGAGAGAATGCAAGTTGAGAACAGATGAATTGATTTTAACAGTCAAAACCAGACAGTTTAATTTGGGTGTCGGGGATTGTTCTTTCAGTATAAAATGTTCAAAATAATAGCCAGCTTTTTTTTTTTGTTTGTTTGTTTTTTTTTTGTTAGCTCTAGTTTACTGGCTGATGGAATTTTACCCAGTCCTAATCTAAATATGTGGGCTGCTTGCTTATGTCCTAAATGTGTGAAATCTTGTTAAAGTACATCTTTTACTTTTTTGTGCAGTAGGAAATGCATGATTGGTTGTGTTCAGTGAACACTGCATGTCAGAATGATCAGTAGTTGAGGAATGCAAGCTGCTGAAGTAATATACAAATATTGAATATTCTTGTAAAGGTGAAGGCTGCCCACTTTTTTTTTTTTTTTTTTAATCCTAGAACCTTTGTTAGTTTGTCAGAGAATTCACTTACCAAAGAATGATTCTGTACATTTCACTTTAACGTAGAAATTCTGTTAATTTTAGAGCTCATGTACACTTGGTGGGGTGGCTTTGCTCTAAATGTGCAGCTACATTATAGGGAACATCATATGTTTGCTCCCTTCTCAATAACTATAACCATAGCCTTTGATTGTGCAGGTTTAGGGCAATTTCACTCTCTAAGTGGGCTTCCACCCATCAGACATTTTGAACCTGATTGAATTTTGACTGGGTAACCGTATATATGTGGAGTTAGTGTGTCAGAAAATAGAATGTGATTTTATAAGGGCATGCTTTACTTGTTTACCAGTGTTTTCTTGGCTATGCATAGTAGTTTCAAATTTGCCAGTGTCATAGTATATGCCTTGTTTGTAATACATACTACACGACAAAGGGGGAAAACATCTAGGCATGTTCTGTTGCAGAAAGCACACCATGGACAAGGAAATGGCAGTTGAGAAAATTGTTTCCATGGAAACTGAGTAGTCATTGAAAATGAGCCTCAGATGCAGACACTCTGTACATTGTTTATGCATGATGGTGTTTTATGTTTCAGTTTTCAGTGACTGTTTCGATTTTTTTTTTCCCCTCCTTGCTAGGAGAGCTCTTAGATTTCCCCCCTGCATGGTGTAAGAATTATTTCAGTTAAATTTACTGTCATTCATTGATCTGGTGTTGCACAGAATAGTGTATCTGAGGGATTCAGCAGGTTATTTTGAGGTTATCCTAATGCTGATCATTGCATCTATTGTAGCTGAAAATAAGTCGGCAAATGCAATTTAAATACTGTCCTTTCAGGAGGCCCTCCAGTTTTTTCCTCCTCCTAAATGGATGAATATTGTCAGCGTTTAAGTTTTTTTCTTTGGATATCACTGTAGGACTACTAGTTGCCACGCTTCACAGCTTTTGCGGTGCAGGTCCTAATAACTGGGCAGGGACTCCTTGTTCAGTTTTGAGTATTGCCTTTGTTGTTGGGTTATAATATTTAGGAACAGCTGGTGTACTGTGGTATGAGTGAATATTTTTATATTGAGGTTGCTTCAGTCCTTTCATTACCCCATATGACCTTTACTTCTCTCTATTTGCCTCTGTTGGAGCAGTTGTAGTGTGTACAGAGGTGATTTTTAGTTGCATTGTGATTCTGCTAAATACTGATGCATTTAATTGGAATAAGGCCTGGTACACATTTGTTGATCTGCAGCCAACCTTTCAAGCCGTCAATTGCTTCAATTTTGGTGATCAGTGTGGAACACCAAATCAACTTACAGATGTATAACAGGACTCATTACAGTGAAAGGAAAAAAGACAGGGAGCCACTGGTAGTGAAGTATGTAGTTGGTTGAAAGGTTAAAAGTATATAAATTAATCATAAAAGTGTGTGTGTGTGTGTGTGTGTGTGTGTGTGGGGGGGGGGGGGGGGGTAGGGGTTCAGGAAGAGCCGAAATTCAAACCCTGGTCTTCGGTTTCAGAGGCAGAGCCCTTAAAGGGAACCTAAACTGAGAGGGATATGGATGTTTCCTTTTACACAATACCAGTTGTCTGGCATCCTGGCTCTTGTGGCTGAATCACAGACCTGAAACAAGCATGCAGCTAATCCAGTCTGATTTCAGTCAGAGCACCTGATCTGCCTGCTTGTACAGGGGCTGTGGCTGAAGGTATTAGACACAGGATAAGCATGAGAGTCAGGCACATGCAGAAAGGACCACATGCCTTGAGAAAGCATCGACCTGCTCACACATCTCTCCACTTTGCCGGGTTGTCAATTGGTTTTCCACTGCACACAAACCCAACCTGCATGATTTTTTTCTTTCTTAGAGCATGCATGCTATTCATGCTATAGCATGGCACTTCTCCCAGTGGACACTGCCACAGAACCCTGATTAGAACAGTGTGTGTCCAATATCTCTGTAGTTTGTTTAAGATGCTTTGCCAAGTACATGCTACTTTACATACCTGCTACCAGTTTACTGATCATCTGACTACTTGCATGGATGATCAATAACACTACAAAATGCAATTACAAATTGCCCACAGACTTGACATCCCATATTTGTGAACTGAATTATTTAGTGATATATCTGGAGCTCACAAGAATGGTGCTCATTTGCTGTACAGTTCAGTAGATGTGCATTTTGTTGTGGATGTAGTAGGCCTGAATGATTTTAGGAAAAGATTGAATCGCACGATTTCTGTCAGAAATTGCGATTTCGGTTCGATTCACGATTTTCTTTAAATCAAGATTCAGCACTAAATTCACAATGTAAATCACTAGGAAAAGGGAGGGCGAGTTGCATTGTTGATCAAGCATGTCTTTGCCAGCGCCGATTGTCATCCAATTCAATATTATCGAATTAGATGGTCGATTGGCTGCTTAATCTGCAGATGTATGGCCACCTTAAACCTCCCTCAGCAATGGTTGCAAGTACAATCAGGAGGAATAAACTAACAAAATATTGCACAAAGTAATGAGAAAGGTTTACCTGCTTGCTGTAATCTGTGGACATCTTGTGATTACATTCCCCCCCATGGTTCCTAAAAAGTCCCGCTGCCCGTGATTGGCTATTTTGAGGGAGGGGGCAGGACTGTACAATTCCAAATTGCATGGCCACATACATGGCCGTGCACACTAGCGACAAGCTGATGAAGATGGAGGGGGCGGGCCGTGCATAATTGGCAAGCTACAGCCGATGGAATGAGCAGCAATGGAGGGGGTGTTCTGTCCATGATTGACAAGCTGAAAAGAGAGGATGGGGCGGGACGTGCACATGACGCAGCTGATGCAGGAGCTGTGATGGAGGGGGCGGGACTGGAGGCTTTCCGGCCGAAGTTTAAATTACATTATAGCCGCGGCTGCACACTGCAGTGAAGAGGCAGGGGATGTAGCTGTGGCCTGGTGCAACTTGTCCTGTGGCCCAATAGTGGGCCGGGGGCTGGGGACCAGTGGTGATAAGGTACTAAGAGGAGACAGCCGCCGCTAGTGTGAGAGCCCGTGGGCGGAGTTTGCCATCCGTTCTGCTGATTGGCTGCACACTAGTAGGCGGAAGTTGTAGGAGAGACTGAGCTGCTTCCGTCACGGCGACTGAAAGTACTGGCTCTGAGCCGCCCCAAACCGCTGCTGCACCGAGCGTTAGCGGGGAATGCTGACAGGAGAGGGGGATAAAAATTGCCGCTATGGCGATCACGGAATCGTCATTTCCGTGATCGCGATTTCGATTCAAAAACGATTTATCGTTCAGGCCTAGGATGTAGCACTGTGTATTTTGTAATACAGTAAAACCTTGAATTGAGTAACTAGGTTTAAGAGCACTTTGCGATATAAACAAAAATGTTTGTGAAATTTTGACTCGATATACAAGCAACATCTTTATATGAAAGCAAAAAAAGTATACATGTATCACAACTGAGCCGATAGTTCTTCTCCCTTTGGTACTGCAGGATTGTACTTAATAGTACTTAAAGAGAACCAGATATGAAATGAAGGAAAGGTTTTATACATACCTGGGGCTTCCTCCAGCCCCATACGCACGGATCGCTCCCACGCCGCCGACCTCCCCTGCCAGGATCCGCCGGCACAGGGTCCCATCATTACCGCGAGTCGGCCGGCGGACACTGCCAATTGTCCGCATCACAGGGGCTCCCTCCATATACTTACGCGTGCAGCTGCATACTGCGCAGCCGCATGCGTAAGGGTATGGAGCCCCTGTGCATGCGGACAATTGGCTGTGTCTGCCGGAAGTGACGGGACCTGGTACCGCCGATACAGGAAGTGGAGGATGGCGGCGTGGGAGCGATCCAGGCTTATGGGGCTGGAAGAAGCCCCAGGTATGTATAAATCCTTTTCCTATTTTAGCTGGTCATTCGTCTCTGGTTCCCTTTAATCTGAGTGTAGAGACTGAAAAGTCACATTTCCATGAAATACTCAAAAGTAACTGTCCTTCAAGCCACACAAGTAAAAAAATAAAAATAAAAAAGATTAGGGCGAGCCAAAAGATGGCAATGATTCTGTTAGTTATAGTGAACTTCTTGTTTGCATTTTTATTTTATACTATTTTACTATAACTGTTTTTGGTTTGTGGAACAAATCAACTGGGTTTTCGTTAATTCTTATGTGGAAATTCACTTTGATATAAGAGTGCTTTGGATTACAAGCATGTTTCCTGGAGTGAAATATGCTTGCAAACCAAGGCTCCACTGTACTTCCTGTGACCCTGTAAGTTGCTGTTGCTTGGCTCCTTGCTTCCTTCTCGCTTTTATGTGCAGCAGACATTACACTGCAGACACTGAGACAAGTATGAAGGGTTCAGCTGCTCTGTGCACCTGTCAGAAAGTAGCATCCTGCACATATGAACTGTCAGTTCCCACATATTTCTGGATTGTGGTCCTGCTAAGTGCTTTACTTTGCTCTAGTCAGCCACATGCCAAGAAAGTGAGTGTACTGTTAGGGCAGGTTCACACAGAGCGTTTTTCCAGTAAGTCTGCTTTTGTGATTCTGCAGCAGGTGACAGCTGTACAATAATGTCTATTGCCAATTAAATGCATTCTTATGGACGTGGTTAAGAAAGCAGCTTGATCAGCGGTTGCACAGACCAGTTGCAGCTCTCTTGATGCATAGTCTGTCACACAGAAGTGTTGCTGAACTGCTGTGATAGAGCTGCATTGGAATGTTGTACAGTTGGTAACCAAACTTTGTACAAACGCAAAGAAACGTGATAGTGATGCTGTCAGTGGGCATTTATGTGACGGGGAAAAGTCTTTCGTCACCCAACCCCCACAGAAGTCTAGTCAGTGTCTTGACAAAAGCCTGCTTAACAGCCTGTCATCAGATTTGCACAGTCATATGTGGTTGCATTCATCCTCTGTTGTTGGCAGCTGATCTGATGCAGTTATGAAGAGGTGACTATACCAGTACCCAGCAGTCTGTATGAAGTAGGTCTTGCAGCTTAGGTCACCTGAAATTGTCGTTAGTCGTCATTTTATGGTCTCTTTCCAATAGTAACACACCTCTTGGCTTTCTGCCCAGCAGCATATTGTACTTTATGGAGATTGTGAGCTTCTGCTGTCTACGGCAGTTTATAAACATGCACTGTCACATTTTTCTATGATGTCCAGGCCTTAGGAATCTGGCATAATGGTGCCTGAAAGTATCACAATCAATCATTTTCAACAGCTGAGGTTATGAGTGTGTACTGTCCTTTGCTCCTGACCTACTTTATCCATCGCTAGGGGTGGTAAATGAGATGTGCATAATTGTACACATTTTTGTGCACATTTTTGCAGCTTGAAAATAAAACCATTGAATCCCACACCTCTTTATTTGATTGGTATAATTTCAAGCTGCATGCATCTGTATAATTCTGAATTCATGAATGTATTTGCATGTCTTTATCTGACCCTAATTATTATTGTGGTGTAACTGCTGTTATGCGGTCTGCTTATATTTTTTTTTTTTTAATAAAGGTAATCTGGGAATATAGACAACTAGCTTTATTGCTAGACAGTAATTTTAAAGCATTTAACAGACCTTTAGGGACTGTTCACATGGACTTCAGCTTGTTTACCACAGTGTTTCTGGCGGCGAAAGCGATGTTTAAAGGGGAACTGAAGAGAGAGGTATATGGAGGCTGTCATGTTTATTTCCTTTTAGACAATACCAGTTGCCTGGCAGCCCTGCTGATCCTCTGCCTCTAATACTATTAGCCATAGCCCCTGAACAAGCATGCAGCAGATCAGGTGTTTCAGTGGTTCAGACTTATAAGTCTGATCTGACAAGACTAGCTGCATGCTTGTTTCTGGTTTTAATCAGATACTACTGCAGAGAAATAGACCAGCAGGGCTGCCAGGCAACTGGTATTGATTAAAAGGAAATAAACATGACCGCCTCCATATACCTCTCTCTTCAGTTCCCCTTTAAAGGGATCAACAGCCACTTCTATTCATATGAATGGAATGGGTCGTTTACACTGATGGGAATAGCTACAACCGTTTTTTAAATACCACAGATTCGGTCATCTGTCCTGGTGGATCTGTTACACTCAGTTCCATGTCTTCCATGGGCTCAAGATGTGACTAAACCGCCAGCAAAGGTTCCCAAGTGCTTTTATACTCGGTAGCAGGAAAGCGTTTGACAGCCGCTGCCATTAATGCTCTAGATGCTTGTGTGAACCGGCCCTAAGGGCCCGTTCATACTATGCGCGTTCCTAGGCGTTTTCAGGGAACGCGTACGGGTAGCAAATACGCATAGAAACGGCTCGTAAGGGTTTTGGATGGGCTAGTTCACATGTATGCGTATGAGACGCATACGTTTCTCATCCGCATTGCTGCACGCAGTTCTGTGCGTCACGCATAGAAACGGATGCAATGAAAGTCTATGGACGCGTATCAAAAATGCGTACTATTGCGTTTTAGCGTCCGTCTTCCTCTGCGGTTCCCATAATTCTTTTTTTTCCCCTGGGTCACGTGTGTGTGCAAAACGCAATAGAATACGCATTAGAACGCAAGAAAAACGCATGCGTTTTCAACTTGCGTTTCTTTGATTTTAAACGCATTCTTCATACGCAGATAGTCTGAACAGGCCCTAAGGGTTGATGTCCTTATTCCTTCCATGAGCAAAATCTGTACTGGTATACACCTAGTAGTGTAAGCTGCATTGGTATGGTAGAATTTATCAAGCATAAGAGGGTTGTCCAAACGGTTTAGACCAAAGGCCATATGGCCGTTCTTGAGTGCTAGGAGGCAGCACTGGTGAAATTAAACACTATTTTTGCTGTTTGCCGTTTGGAACACTATGCCTCTGACATTTTGTCAAAATAAAAGATTTCCAAGGGAAATGACTCCTATACTGTGTGCAGTGGGAGCTGCTTTTGTGATACTTTAACACTGAAATGGAATCTCTCCAAACAATGCTGCATGCACCAAGTTTGTGATTTCAGCAAATGGCTAATCACTGGTGATCACTACAGTGTGAACACTACCATTGGTTTGCATTATAACTGCTTTTTCAAGCTCTAGCGATTTACAGACAAGCTGAAATCGCCAGTAAAACACTCCGGTGTGAATGGGCACTTACTGCTGCTGGCATAATGGTCACTGTTAATCAGTGGCTGGTAACCTACAGGCGAACAAAAGAGAAGGCAACCCTGCATGCGGTACTGCAGCTCCAGACTGCGGGCTGCATGGAATTGACTGTAAAGAGCTTTTGGAGCCATCAGAAAAGGCTATTGGTGTGCTGCATTTGGCCCCGGGCTGGATTTAGGACATGCTGGGGGTAGAACTACAGTAAAAATTGTTTTCCCACAATGCGCATGATTCACAAAGCTTTTTCACCTGTTTTCCTCTTTTTTTTAACCTAATCTGTTACATGTTTAAGCTTCCAAATGGCAAAAAGATAATATAATTAAAAGTAATATTGAAATGACGTTAATCAAGAACTTACTGTGAATGATTTTTTTTTTCTCGAATATGTGCTGAAAGGTGTTTTTTTTTTTTTTTTTTTATCAGGTGATGCATTATTCACAGAACATCTCATCCTATCCATCCTATCTGCCTTTGTGCATGTATACTGGGTTTTATGGGAAAAGATAAATGCTTCCTTGTTGCTGATACATGCTACAAATTGTAGATTGTGTTTTGCCTTTGCAAATAGTACAAATGTTTACTGATAGTCACCATGTTATTACTTCAAGTCTGGGACCTTCCTTTTGAAAAAGTAGACCGTATTGTTAATAGTTAGTGTTTAAATGTATGTGTGTAACTATTTATAAGGTATCCTTCCTTTATTTGCAAATGCAGTTAAGGTGGCCATACACTGGTGTATCTAGCCAGTAGGTAGATCCCTCTCCGATCATTATCTGATCAGAGAGGGATCTGCTTGATTGAATCTCTCCACACACTACATACAGATTTTTAATAGATTTCAGCTTTGTGGTCTGTCCCATTCTCTGCCTCTCTCTGGTGGTTGATCAGTCTTCTTCACCAGGGCTGTGGAGTTGGTACAAAAATCCTCTGACTCCAACTCAGACACTGACTCTTCATTTAATGAAAGCACCGACTCCAGGTACCCAAAATAGCTCCGACTTGGCTCCTTAGTCTAAAACTTACCAGAGCTCTGGATTTGGTACAAAAATCATCCAACTCACTCTTCAGTTTATGAAACCTCTGATTTCAACTCTGACTCCAGGTACCTAAAATTTCTCCAACTCCGACTCCACAGCCCTAGTCTTCACTTCCATGTCAGAGAGCCTGTGTGATGTAACGTCTCCATGGCAGCAAGGCATTGCATGACACTCCATCAGGACATGCCAGTGTATTACACACTGGCACATCCTGACGGCGTGTAATGTGTCGCCATGGAGACCGACACAGGAAGCAGCGAGTAGGTGAGTGTTAACCTTCAGTTTATTCTGCTCATGACTCTGCAGGGAGGTAGGAGGGGAGGAATTTAAGGTAATCAGCCCCGTAGCATGTGGTCCGGGCTATGCAGTCTGCTCTGCTTTGATCGTGTGTGTGTGTGTGTGTATATATATATACACACACACACAAGGCTTTAGACCAGGCTTGGATATGACCAGCGCTGATCTAGTGTGTGTGTGTGTGTGTGTGTGTGTGTGTGTGTGTGTGTGTGTGTGTGTACACACAAGGCTTTATGCTGGGCATACACGGATCGACCCCTGCCGCGTCCCCAGTCGTCCGCGCTGGATCGATTCCCGCTCATCCCTACCGGGGCTTCTTATCACCCGCTTCATTCGCCGCTATTGTCCACCTGCGGGGATCGAGCGCGGAATCGGTCCCCGTGGTGATAGAACACGTCGGATATTGTCAATCGAGCTATCAGGCTCGATTGATAATCCTCCCCTCGACGCCGTGTATGCCAGCATTAGACCAGGCTTGGATATGACCAGTAGTGTAACATGTCCGCTTTCTAACCAGTTCTGTGGTTTGTTCCCAAAACCAGGAGAGCGATGAGCAGGGCACACAGAGGCATGTCCTGCAGATGGGAACATGCATCTGTGCCCCCTTTTTTTAAGATTTAGAAACTGCCTTGGGTACTCTTTAACCCCTTACATTCGCTTTTTTTTTTTTTTTTATGTCCTTTTGTGATTTGCTCTTACCAGTACCATCATGTCTACTAGGCCTGAACGATTATAGAAAAAGATTGAATCGCACGATTTGTCAGAAATTGAGATTTTGATTTGATGATTTTTTTCAAATCAAGCCAGCCTGCCACTTGCCCGGCTTATGATGTGAAGGTGCTGGAAATATTGAGCTGCTTGGACAGTGCGAGAGCCTGTGAGGTGGGCGGGGTCTGCTATTCCTAACTCCGTGATTGACAGCTGTGTGGGCGGAGTCTGCCGCCCACCCAGCTAATGTTGGGAGATGTTGCGAGGAGGAGTATGCCTCACGAGTGTGAGAGCCTGTGGCGTGGGTGGAGCGTGCCATTCGCAACACTCTGTGATTGACAGCCGTGTGGGCGGAGTCTGCTGCCCGCCCAGCTAAT
This sequence comes from Hyperolius riggenbachi, assembly GCF_040937935.1. NCBI lineage: Eukaryota > Metazoa > Chordata > Amphibia > Anura > Hyperoliidae > Hyperolius > Hyperolius riggenbachi. The sequence continues at coordinate 324,710,374 of NC_090648.1, forward strand.
GTTAAAAGATGTTGGGAGGAGTATGCCACAGGAGTGTGAGAGTGGGCGGGGAATGTGTGAAGTCTGCCGCCCGCTCCGCTGATTGACTGTACAGTAGGAGGAAGTTGGGGAAGAAAGTGAGCCAGCTCCAACCCAGAGAACAAGTGTGGGTAATGGCGCTGAGCCACCGCAAACTACTGCTGCACAGAGCGGCAGAGGGGACTGCTGGACTGGCTTGCAGAGGGGGGTAAAAATTGTGGCTATGGCGATCACGGAATCATCATTTCCGTGATCGCGATTTCGATCAAACAACGATTTATCGTTCAGGCCTAATGTCTACCTTTTTAAGGTGCCCACTTATGCAAAATTACATAGCGCCCAGTGATTGGGACCCGCTCCCTTGGGCACTGTTCAAGACTGAAAGCCATATAAAATGCGTTGCTAACCTATAGACTTGTCTGTGGAGGTGGGAGGAGAGATGACGGTGAGGCTAGGGTTGTAATGGTATAAACTCACAGCATAACTGTCTAAAAAAAAAAACAAAAAAAAAAAAAAAAACCACGGTATGAAGGTTTCACGGTATAGGACATTACGCTATTTATTTGGACCCGGACCTCCCCCTTAAATTTAAATAGGAGCTGTTGGGTATAGGGTCTCAGAGAAAAAAACCACATATAGCAGTAGCTAAATATTGGCTGTACTTACATTACATATGCATTTCCCTGTCCACGTTTTGGATTTCACAGAATTTTTATATAGTTTTTGCAGAGAATGATGCTCCTGAGAGCTCATGGCAGGTTCCATGTTTGTCTGTCTCCTATGAAGCCAATTGTGATGTAATATCCGCCCTGCTTCCTGATGATTCAAAGATCCTAATAGACAACACTACTGTGCAGTGAATATTAATTAGCCATGTGGCTAGGAACAATAGCGACTCATGCAGTATACTCTAACGGAACATGTGCCCTGTAATTTTTTTTTTTTCAGTGCTGTGCGGTTACAAGCTGCTGTAACATGAGCAACTTCCCACTGTGAAAGCAGCCTTAGGGCGTGATAGGGAAATGAAGGGGGAGGACCCAAGGTAGTGCAGAGTGGGGAGAAGAAGCAGCCCCAGAATGCTTTGCAGTATGTTATGCGGCCTCCTTAGGGGCTTGGGAATAACCAGCCTTGCTGTTCAGCAAGGATCAGAGTAAGAGAGATTATTTTTTTTTTTTTTTTTTTTTTTAACTTCAGTATTACCTTTTTGGCTTCCTTCTAAGTTGTTTAACACAGGAGAATAGAGGTTTAAATTGGCTTTTGCAGCCTGACAGTTACTCTTTAATAATAATACCCCAGCAACACGATTTACCACTTTTATATAATAGGAGGGACTACCTAAAGTATCAAAGTATATTCACTTGGTTTTCCCAACTACTACGTAAATTTGGTAAGATTTTACAATTAAGATTGTATCATTGATGTGGCTGACCCTTTCTGACAGTCTCACCTGCTGCCCTCTCCTATGGAGGTTTCCACTTTAGCCACACTCCTAGAAGTGGGAATAAATGTGGTGGTGTGGGCTTTCTCCTCTCAGATAAATGCTCCTTCAAGCCTCTCACTCCTATTCCCTCTCTCCACCTGCCGTCCTTTGAAGTCCATGCAGTCCCACTATACTCTCCCTCGAACCCCCAAATTGCATTTACCGCCCTCCAGGCCCTGCTTCTGTTTTCTTAGATAATTTCTCTGCCCAGCTTCTCCAGTTCCTATCCTCTGACATCCCTACCATCATCATGGGTGATTTTAACATTCCTATTGACGCCGATAACACAGTCTCCAAAAAACTTCTATCACTCACTTCCTCCTATGGCTTGTCTCAGTGGTCCTCTACCTCAACCCACACTGATGGCCATAAGCTTGACCTCGTATTCACTTGTCTATGTTCTGTCACTGACTTTACTAATGATCCACTATCACTCTCTGACCATAACCTACTTAGCTTCTCTCTCTCCCTCTTTTCCTACCACCCTGGAACAAGCACGCTCACATATTCGCAGAAACTATCGCAATCTAGACATTCAAACTGTCTCTGATGCCCTGGCACCTCTCCTCACACAATCCTTCACTGACCCAGACTCGGCTGCTATACACTACAACAGCTCCATTACAATAGTCATAGATGACTTTGCCCCCCTCGTCAATGCCCGCACTCGCTGTGTCTGTCGCTAACTCTGGATGACCAAAACCACTAAACAGTTAAAAAGATGTTCTAGAGCAGCTGAACGGCGCTGGCGGAAAAGTAACACAAGTGAGGACTTCATCTCATATAAAATTGCCTTGAACAACTTCAGAAATGCAGTCTCTGTGGCAAAAAAGTCCTATTTTTCTTCCCTAATATCCGCCCATTTACACAATCCAAAACGCTTGTTCAGCACCTTCAACTCCGTTCTCCATCCCCCTCCTCCATCTTGCTTATCAGCTGAAGAATTTGCAACATACTTCACTGATAAAATTGACAAAAATCAAGTTATTTCTCCACGCAGCCCTCAAATCCCACCCCCACACCCCCCATTGACTGCTCTCTACCTGCCTTCTCTCCACTCTCAAACTCTCTCTCTCCTCTAATTGCCAAAGCTAATCTAACCACCTGTTCTTTGGATCCTATTCCCTCCTATTCCATTCCGCAGCTATCCTCATCTCTCTTGCCTGCACTAACAACGCTATTTAACATGTCCCTCTCTACTGGCATCTTTCCGTCCCCACTCAAAAAAGCTGTTGTGACACCACTACTTAAAAAAACCTTCTTTAGATCCTACCACACATGCCAACTACTGCCCAGTGTCACTTCTCCATTTGCATCCAAACTACTTGAACGCCATATACATGCAGAATTAAGCCATTATTTAACTAACTCCCTACTTGATCAGTTCCAGTCTGGCTTTCGCTCTAACCACTCCACGGAAACAGCCCTTACCCAAAGTGGCCAATGACCTTCTTACAGCCAAATCCAAAGGTCAATTTTCCATACTCCTCCTTCTTGACCTGTCATCGGCATTTGATACTGTCGACCACACCTTACTCCTACAAATTCTTTCAAATGTTGGAATAAAGGGCCTTGCTCTCACATGGTTATCTTCCTACCTCTCTGGAAGGTCCTTCAGTCTCCTACTCAGATCAGATCTCTTCTCCTCATGCTTTATCTGTCGAGGTTCCTCAAGGCTCTGTCCTTGGTCCCCTCCTCTTTTTTTCTATCTACATGCACGGTCTTGGTGATCAACTCATTCGGGTTTCAATACCACCTCTATGCAGACGATACACAACTGTTCCTCTCTGCCCCAGACCCCCCAGACCTTAACCCTCTCCTTAAACGTGTTCCTGACTGCTTGTCTGCTATATCCTCCATGTCCTCTCGCTTCCTAAAACTTAATGAGTAAAACAGAACTAATAATTTTTCCACAGTCTCTGGCCACCTCTTTGCCTGAAGTAACAATAAATGTTAACACTCCCATAACTTCAGTTCCCAAAGCTCGGTGCTTGGGGGTGATATTCGACTCATCTCTTTTATTCCTCATGTTCACTCCATAACCAGCTCCTGCCATCTCCAACTCAAAAACATATCTCGCATCCGTCCTTTTCTCACTCAAGACACAACTAAAATGTTAATACATGCTCTTATAATTTCTCGTCTGGACTACTGCAACATACTACTCTGTGGACTACCTTCTAACAAACTGGCCCCGCTCCAGTCGGTACTGAACTCAGCTGCTCATCTCATTCATCTTTCTTCTCGATCTTCCTCGGCTGACCCTCTCTGTCAAGCTCTTCACTGGCTGCCAATTAACCAGAGGATTCAGTTCAAACTCCTAAACCTAACCTACAAAGCTCTCCACATTCTCTCTCCCCGGTACATATCCTCACTAATTTCCAGATACAAACCCAATCGCAATCTCAGATCGGCACATGATCTTCTGTTGTCCTACTCTAGAATCAAATCCTCACATTCACAAGACTTTGCACGCGCTTCACCCCTCCTCTGGAATGCCCTCCTTCAATAATCCGTCACTCGCCAACCTTTGTTGCCTTTGAACGCTCTCTAAAAACACTTGTTCCGACAAGCATATGTGCTACCTTAGGCCACTTCCCTTTTGTCCTAAGACCAAATTGCACTCCTACTCGGTATCCTAAAACACACAGCCTCTATATATTTGCTGCATACTACCCCTCCTCCTGTTTCCCCCCCATTCCCTTTAGATTGTAAGCTCGCAAGGGCAGGGTTCTCTCCCCCTTTTGTTTCTTGATAACCATTATACATTTTATTCATCATGTTAATTTTATCACTGTCATTACCAATTCTATAATTCGTTTTTGTATCATTCTTTGTATTTTGTCACTAATTATGTATCTTGTATTTTGGTGTACACCATTGTCTGTATTATAATGTACCCCATGTTTGTTCCTTACTTTGTACAGCGCCACGGAATATGGTGGCGCTTTATAAAATAATAATAATAATAATGTGCTCCTTAGTGCTTTCAGCGGGAACATTCATATTTTAATTTTCCACCTGTCCGAATAGCCATCAAAATCAAAGTTGTTTGCTAGTAAGCTGAATAAGATAATTTTTTTTGTTACATAGATGGAGCATTAATATATCACAATTTCAACAGAATGTGCTGACACCATTGTATTCCATAGTATAGAGTGGAGCATTCCTTTAGTAGAGATCATGACTTGGGCCAAGTTTACACTTAATCAGTTGGTACGCGTGTTTTTTTTTCTTCTCCATAGCAGTGCATTGTGGAAAAGAGTTCAGGTAAAACGCGTTGTGTGAACTGAGCCATAGGAAAACATGAGCATTACTTTTAAAATCAGTTATCCTTTCAGTTATAACTTTGAGCAACTGATTAAGTGTAAATGGGGCCTTAGCAGTTGCTAATGAACGCATTGCTTGTTATGTGCCGGCTTTCATGAGTTGCCTCATGTTGTGATGTTGGGAGAAAGGCGTGGAGTGAACCTCTCCAGTTGTCATTGTGACTGCACCTGGGATGTGCTCCTGGCCAAATCAAGAATCTGGTTACTTTTGAGAATTACTGATGCCTAAGCTTTCTTTGTGTGTGAATACGTATTGCTCCTGACAGCCAATCAAGAGAGCATTTGCTGAGACTTAAAAGACATAACTACAAATCATGGGGCCCCCTCCAATGTTCACACACCTTTGTTTGCCCCCCTTTGGTGACCCTCACAGCCTGGGTGTGTGGGGCCATCATAAACTTCCTACCCATAACTAGTGTAGACATAACACCTGATTTAGTCTGGACCCTTGTATTAGAGGGAGGGATGGTTAGTAGTTGTGGGGGGCTGCTCCCTTATACTTGCGCCCCAATTGAAAAAATTTTTTTCAAAATTTGACACAAAATAGAACAGATGCCTAGAGATATTAGTCAAATTTCAACTGATAAGTGGAAATTTACTCTCCATTTTTTTTTTAAGAACCTACAGTGATGTGAAAAACTATTTGCCCCTTCCTGATTTTATTCTTTTGCATGTTTGTCACACTTCAATGTTTCTGCTCATCAAAAACCGTTAACTATTAGTCAAAGATAACCTAATTGAACACAAAATGCAAAAATGTTTATTTAGTGAGAAAAAAAACCCCTCAATCTACATGGCCCTGTGTGAAAGTGATTGGCCTCCCTTGTTAAAAAAATAACTTACGGTAACTGTGGTTTATCACACCTGAGTTCAATTTCTGTAGTCACCCTCAGGCCTGATTACTGCCACACCTGTTTCAATCAAGAAATCACTTAAATAGGAGCTATCTGACAGAGAAGTAGACCAAAAGTACCTCAAAAGCTAGACATCATGCCAAGATGCACAGAAATTCAGGAACAAATGAGAACAAAAGTAATTGAGATCGATCAGTCTGGTAAAGGTTATAAAGCCATTTCTAAAGCTTTGGGACTCTAGCCAACCACAGTGAGAGCCATTATCCACAAATGGCAAAAACATGGAACAGTGATGAACCTTCCCAGGAGTGGCCGGCCGACCAAAATTACCCCAAGAGCGCAGAGAAAACTCATCCGAGAGGCCACAAAAGACCCAGGACAACATCTAAAGAACTGCAGGCCTCACTTGCCTCAATTAAGGTCAGTGTTCACGACTCCACCATAAGAAAGAGACTGGGCAAAAACGGTCTGCATGGCAGATATCCAAGGCGCAAACCACTTTTAACCACCCTGGCGTTCTATTAAGATCGCCAGGGCAGCTGCGGGAGGGGTTTTTTTTAAATAAAAAAAAAAACACTTTCATGCAGCCAACTGAAAGCCCACTAGAGGGCGCTCCGGAGGCGTTCTTCCGATCGCCTCCGGCGCCCAGAATAAACAAGGAAGGCCGCAATGAGCGGCCTTCTTTGTTTTGCTTACATCGTCGCCATAGCGACGAGCGGAGTGACGTCATGGACGTCAGCCGACGTCCTGACGTCAGCCGCCTCCGATCCAGCCCTTAGCGCTGGCCGGAACTTTTTGTTCCGGCTACGCTGGGCTCAGGCGGCTGGGGGGACCCTCTTTCGCCGCTACTCGCGGCGGATCGCCGCAGAGCGGCGGCGATCAGGCAGCACACGCGGCTGGCAAAGTGCCGGCTGCGTGTGCTGCTTTTTATTTCACTAAAATCGGCCTAGCAGGGCCTGAGCGGCAGCCTCCGGCGGTGATGGACGAGCTGAGCTCGTCCATACCGCCCGGCTGGTTAAGCAAAAAGAACATTAAGGCTCGTCTCAATTTTGCTAAAAAACATTGCCAAGACTTTTGGGAAAATACCTTGTGGACCGACGAGACAAAAGTTGAACTTTTTGGAAGGTGCGTGTCCCGTTACATCTGGCGTAGAAGTAACACAGCATTTCAGCAAAAGATCATACCAACAGTAAAATATAGTGGTGGTAGTGTGATGGTCTGGGGTTGTTTTTGCTGCTTCAGGACCTGGAAGGCATGCTGTGATAGATGGAACCATTAATTCTACTGTCTACCAAAAAATCCTGAAGGAGAATGTCCGGCCATCTGTTCGTCAACTCAAGTAGAAGCGATCTTGGGTGCTGCAGCAGGACAATGACCCAAAACACACCAGCAAATCCACCTCTGAATGGCTGAAGAAAAACAATGAAGACTTTGGAGTGGCCTAGTCAAAGTCCTTACCTAAATCCTATTGAGATGTTGTGGCATGACCTTAAAGAGAACCCGAGGTGTGTTTAAAGAATGTTATCTGCATACAGAGGCTGGATCTGCCTATACAGCCCAGCCTCTGTTGCTATACCAAACCCCACTAAGGTCCCCCTGCACTCTGCAATCCCTCATAAATCACAGTCGTGCTCTGAGGCTGTGTTTACATCTGTAGTGTCAGTCTCAGCTGCTCCCCCTCCTCCTGCATAGCTCTGGTCCCTGCCCCCGTCCCTTCCCTCCAATCAGCAGGGAGGGAAGGGATGCAGGTGGGGACTGGAGTTCTGCAGGAGGCGGGGAGGGCAGCAGACTGACACTATAGAGATAAACACAGCCAGCTCTGACAAGCTGTTTGTCAGCAGCGTGGCTGTGATTTATGAGGGATTGCAGAGTGCAGGGAGACCTTAGGGGGGTTTGGGATAGAAACAGAGACTGGGCTGTATAGGCAGATCCAGCCTCTGTATGCAGATAATATTCTTCAAATCCACCTCGGGTTCTCTTTAAAAAGGCGGTTCATGCTAGAAAACCCTCAAAGCTGAATTACAACAATTCTGCAAAGATGAGTGGGCCAAAATTCCTCTAGAGCGCTGTAAAAGACTTTTTGCAAGTTATCGCAAACGCTTGATCGCAGTTATTGCAAGTAAGGGGGGCCCAATCATTTATTAGGTTGGGGCAATTTCTTTTTCACACAGGGCCATGTAGGTTTTGTTTTTTTTTTTTTTTCCTCACTAAATAATAAAAACCATTTTAAAACTGCATTTTGTGTTCAATTATGTTATCTTTGACTAATAGTTAACGGTTTTTGATGAGCAGAAACATTTAAGTGTGACAAACATGCAAAAGAATAAGAAATCAGGAAGGGGGCAAATAGTTTTTCACATCACTGTACCTTTTACAAAATTGACTTTAGAAGCATAGCTTGCATGCACTTCAGAAGATAATGTAATGGAAAACAAGCACTTACAAATCTGAACGTCCTTTCCAAAAGCTACAAAGCAGCTTTAACTGACCAGTGCTTTCCTTGCAGCACTAGAGCTCATATTACATCAACTAGTACAGAATGCTGCAGCCAAACTCCTAGCCAATGCCTCCCACAGCTCACACATTACCCCAGTACTGCAAACCCTTCACTGGTTGCCAGTAAAATGGGGAATCCATTTTAAGATCTGCCTGCTGACATTCAAGGCTCTAAACCACATGGGACCCAAATACATAGTGGATCTATTGTAACTTTATACCCTTCCGTGCACCCTTCACTCTGCCAACAAGATGAATCTGGTTATTCCCAGGATACACGTAACATTTGATGCTCAGGCCTTTTCCTATGCAGCCCCTACTCTATGGAACTCACTTCCACAATCAGTGCAAGATGTTCCTTCTCTGGACAGCTTTTAAAAAAAAAGGCTAAAAATGTACCTCTTTTCCTGAGCCTTTGAGACTGCATAATGCAGGGTCACAGCGCTTTGAGACCCCAGGGAGAAAAGCGCTATAAAATTGTTAGTCTCAGATCAGATGCTAACTGCATGGCGCTCATATGTTCTCCATGTGTTAGCATGGACACTTCAGCTTCCTCACAGCCCAAAAACCTAATCCCTCAATAGGGGCAGTAGACTTTGGCAATAAGATCATGAGCATCATAGCAACATTATATTGCTACCTCCTCCAGGGGACAGTGACTTGAATTGTTCGCTGTAAACCTTTGTGGAAAATGTCAGCTCTGTATTACTGCATTGTAATTATACAGTAATAATAGTCACTCTTACTGAACAACTTCTTCAGTTTTAATTAAGTTGCTCAGTGAGCATGATGAAATGTATTCTGCAAAACAAATGGTGTCCAGTTAAAGCTGTTTTTTGTTCTAACTTGACCTGAATAAATTAGAAGCATCAGAGAAATGTTGCTAAGCTGTCAGTTTTATACCAGAGATGAGCAAACATTTCTAACCTTTAAAATTCCACTGACTGAGAATTGAGCCATTTAAATCCATCAGATGCAGATCAAGCAGCTACTTGTGAGACTTTTGTGCTTGTACTTAGTTTGCACTGAGCTAATCGGTCATAGGGGAGGTCAGTATTAGAGCTCACACTTGTCAAATCGCATGCCTTTTCACGCATACAAATTCATATTTTTATTTAAAGGGAACCGGAAGTGAGATATAAGGTGGCTGCCATATTTATTTCCTTTTAAGAAATACCAGTTGCCTGGCTTCCCTGCTGATCTTTGGCTGCAGTGGTGTCTGAATCACACATCTGAAAACTGCATGCAGCTAATCTTTTCAGAAACCTCTGATCTACATGCTTGTTCAGGGTCTATGGCTAAAAGAATTAGAAGCAGAGGATCAGCCGGACTGCTAGGCAACTCATGTTTAAAAGAAAATAAATCTTGCAGCCTCCATATCCCTCTCACTTCGGGATCTTTTTAAATGCAAATTTCACATGTGGGGAAAAAAATCACAGCGGTGCAGCATACTTTTGCACATACTGTGCTAATTCTCATTGACCATAATTGCACAGAAAACCCAAAAGTCTTTTGTGCGCAAACTAGGGTGAACTATGAGACGTTAAGCTTTAGCAGTGTGTTTTTTTAAGCCTCAGTTCCTATTCACATCAGGGTCACAGCTTTTCGAATACTAACATCTAATGGAAAGTATATTGGAAGTGTATATTATATAAACAAATTTGAATAAAACCAGTGACAGTGCATATGTGGGGGTTGCAGTTTTATCTGCCAATCATCCACTACTCGTACCTTACTTCCACCTTCCCAGGGGAATTTGCAACCAAGTTCATAGCTATCTGAAAGAGTTCTTGGGCTACTCGTCCATCCATGCAATACTGACCTGCTTAGATGGACTTTCCTACAGTGTTCTCAGGACTTGTGGCAAGTGAAGTTACAGATCACAGAAGGTAAGCAGGGAAAAAGCGATCCCGGCACTGACCCTGCTAATAATCCCCCCCCCCCCCCCCCTCAATTTGAACTTTATTCAAACTGAGGACGGAGAAGAATATGGTTATTGTGTTTGTGATTTCCGGATGTTGAGGCTGCACCTCCAAACTTAATTGGCAAACTTTCCTCTCCTTGGAAGATGAATCACTGTTCCTTATCGTCTCCGTTTTTACACAATAGGTCTGATTTTACTAAGGATTTCCTGCAAATTTAGCTGGGATTTATTAAAAATTGTATGAAGGTACAACCTTGCAAATTTTGGCTGAATCAAACCGGACTGTAGAGAGGGGTTTTGAATTGAAATGTGAGTAAATTGATTGCTGCTTGGCTTAGGAAAAACGTGATGCTGGATGTGTGCAGGTGACTGCGTGGAGGGGGAGTGGTGGTATCTATTTAAAGTGACACTGAAGAGAAAATAAACTTGAGTGACTTGTATGTGTAGCAGGGCTGTGGAGTCGGTCCAAAAATCCAGACTCCGACTCCTCAGTTTAGGATTCCACCGACTCAGACTCCACGACTCCGACTCCTCTAATTTGCATATTACAATTTTGTTGATTAAAAGTATGTAACATGAAATTTGTCTCTTAACTGCCAACGCTTAGGAATTTTACAAGACAACTGAAGTGAGAAGGATATGTAGACTACTATATTTATTCCCTTTAGACTAAAACTAGTCCTTGGTAAGAGTACTTGTAAAAGATACAAACCGGAACAAAGAACATCTATCAGGCCCTAGGCAATGTAAGTGTGGGTACATGTAAGAATGATGTGCAGGTACTCTGCAGGGGAATGAGGAGATTGTAAACAGACAACACCTCTGTGTTCAATGTGCACAGCATTCTCAGTGGATTCCCTGCAGCTCTGTGGGGAGTGCATATGTAGAGTATAGTACTACTGTGTAACAAAGTAAACCTGAGACAGATGAAATTAAAGTTTTATACATACCTGGGGCTTCCTCCAGCCGCCTTCAGGATAATCAGTCCCTTGTTGTTCTCCTCCACCACCTGGATCTTCTGCTATGAGTCCAGGTACTTGAGTCAGTCAGGCGTAGTGCGCATGCACGCACTCCGCCGCCAGGAGCATACTACACCTGTGCAGCACTATTGCGCAGGTGCAGAATGTTCCTGGCTGTGGGAGCGGCATGCGGCCGGACAGCGCTGACTGGCTGAATTACCAGGACTCATAGCAGAAGATCCGGGTGGTAGAGGACAGCGAGGGACTGATTAGCTTTAAGGGGGCTGGAGGAAGCCCCAGGTATGTATAAAACTTTACTTTTCATCCGTCTCAGTTACCCTTTAATTTTGTAGTCAACAAACCAAATTTTAATAACATATCAAATTATTTGATTTCATCAGCAAAGGGAGTGCATACATTTGCATAAATCAGCATCAATGCAGAATTATTTCCATCTCATTGACCATCTCTATTAGTGACACAGCTACACATCAGGCTTTATTCTTACAGCATAGATGTTATTTAGTATATATAAGAGATTCCTGTGTACAAATCATATATACAGTCACAATCAGATGTGTATATCTGACTTTAAAAATACGGGACTGCTTTATTGAAGCAGCACAAGTAACTAATTTTGATTGGTTTATTTTATTTTTGTGGACTAAGCACAGCTATTACTGTATATATATACTGTATATATACATTATTTTTAATGACTATTATCTGAGAAATAGAACATTTTATCATATTTTCTATTTTAATTAGTTACAAATTCATTAGGAGTCTGAGTCGGTGCATTTTTTCCCGACTCTGACTCCAGGCACCCAAAATTGCCCGACTCCGACTCCACAGCCCTGATGTGTAGTACCAATAATTAATAGAACATTAGTTGCAAAGCAAAAGTCATTGTTTTCGCTTCAGATTTGCTTTAATACTTGCCAACCTCCTGTACAGTCACAATTTCCAGATGTACCTGTCACATTGCTCTTACGACGCAGGGGGCCATGTGTTAGTAGATCAACACACTGCATCCCCTTTACTTTCCATGATGATGCAGCTCCCATTATGTTTAAGTGAATAGGACATTGCTGCAGTGGAGGTGAAATGCCTGCAGCATGGTACTTAATGCGCAGTGCATAAGTGCGAATTTGTCACAGTAAATCTATGCACTTCTGATGTCCTTGTATAGTGCACACTGCATGCATTGCTGAAATGTGCACAACAACACGCAAGTGGAAATGAGGACCACTCTGAATGTGACTGCAGTAGAATTCAATAGGGTTTTGTAGTAATTGCATGTCTGCTGTATGGCTGGACACTAGCTTCACAGCTCTTTCTACAGAGTACCTAATTAAGTTAATTTCTAATTGTACTTGGAGACTATTAAAGCGGACCTGAACTCTTGCACAGGACAGCAAGAAAACAGAGAAATGCACCCTGTATGTAGAGTTTAACCTTTTATAAATTCCTCCTCATTTGTCTAATCACAAGTTGTAATTTTATCTCTTCCCTGTTATATTACTGCCATGGCAGATAAGCTCATTTGAAAGTACATAATGTTAGAGGATCGCCATCCTAAAAGAAAAAATCCTGCTGCGCTGCTGTAATGAAAAGTAATATTTACCTGCAGTGTCTTGTCCCACAAAGCGGTCCCAAAGACCCTGCATCAACTTCCAGCGCCTGGCTCTGCCTCCCCTCGCTTCCAGTAGAAAAATTCCCAGCTATGCAGTAAATATTTTAGGCTGGAGATCCTCTTTAACCATGTCTGCTTCCATGAATCAGGAAGAATAAACAGTAAGGATTTGTATCAGCTGTGACAAAGATGTTTTTGTTTGAGGGCATATTCACAATCGGACGTTGCGGTTTAATGCAACGTTAAAGTTTCAACGTGTCTGCGTTAAGAGGCAATGCACTGCAATAGTAAGTTACGACAACACAACATTTTCAACATCGCACTGTTAACAGCCCATATGATTATCATTGCAGTGCGATAAGCTGCGTTATAAGACTTTATAATGCAGCTCTGCAACATGGCACTGTGAATGCGACCTAAACGTTATTATGCATATCTTTTAGAGCAGGGAGGACGTTCTGAGTTCAGGTCCACTTTAAACACATTGTGGAGTACCAATGCAGGTTGTTCTGGCTATATTCAAATCAGGACTGGACAGAATCCAGGCGTCTGGTAGTCTATTCTTGAAAATTACTTCTGATGTCCATTTTACTGTGTGTGTGTGTTTTCAAAAATTCATATATATCGGATATGTTGGCAATATATCTGGCAGGTAAATCTGCCAGAAAATTGTATGGTGTGTACCTAGAATAAGCCATAGACTCTGAACAATGTTTTAGATCAGGTGGTCTGACTTAAGTTTGACTGGATTAGCCACATTGCTTGTTTCAGAGTTGTGACTCGCACTACTGCAGCTAGAAGATCAATGGGACTGCCTGGCAACTGGTATGGTCTTAAAAGGAAATTATGGCAGCCTCCAAATCGCTCTCACCTCAGGTTCCATTTAAAACAACGTTCCCACTGTTAGTGTGTATGAATGCATACGCACTAACAGGATCACAATGGAAGGGAAAATCTCCTGTTATGCGTTTGGTGCTACATATAGTGCACACCAATTATGCTTCACTGCAACTGTTAATGCGCATGTTATACAGCACTGCATGCATTGGTTTATGCCTTTTTGATCTGTCGCACTGCTAATGCGCCCATGTGAGCGTACAATATAATCAGTGTTAGTAATGTGATTGTCTCTTACACAACACACCAGTGTGGAAGTAGCCTAATGCTGGATACACACGGTGCGTTCCTGCACTCGATGCGCCGCTCTATTTCCGGCCGCTCGATTATTTCCTAGTGCATTTCGATGTTTGTTAGGTCGATTCACATGCAAAGTATGCCAAATCGACCAAATGATCCATCGAACCGCGAATCGGGCATGCCGGAAATAGTCGACTGGAATCGAGCGGCGCAATGGGGGGGGGGGGGAGACCCACAGTTTATCCAGCATAAGAAAGGACTTTGAAACTCTTAAGATACATTTTATTAACTTTTGTCCTTCTCTATTGTGTAATTTCTTTTGCCTCTAGCATGGTTTGTGTGGAAACTGTGGTAAATATTTCAGCCTCATGGAAAAGTAATATATTGAGATTTTGAAAAGTTAGGATTTGCTGAAGTTGAGCTTGAACTTGTTCAATCTGTTGAATGTAATTTATCAGTTTATATCTGATCAATTGTATTTGTTTTATTCATTGTATTTGTAAGGTGCCAGCATATTGCACAGCATTAGTCATTAGCTAAGGTTACAGTCAATATTTAGGGGTGGCATACAGCAATAAGACGATGCAGGGATACATGCAAACCAGATCATGCAGCACAGTATGAGTACAAGGTAATGCTTGGTCACTGGATGTGAGCATGGAGATTAGGCCAGTTAAATTCCCACGAGTTTATTCAATTGTCTGCTCAACTACTTTACGCCCACCTGTATGTAAATTGTCATGAAATGTTTGGCTCTTTTATACTGGAAAACGAATGGAAATCCGCACTACCTCTCAGGATAAATCTTGTTTTATTAGTTACAAAATAACCTACATATTAAAAAGAACCGCAGGGCAAAACAGTCCACTGTTTCGGGCTCCTGCCCATCTTCATGTTACCTGGTTCTGATGACGTGCAAGGTTTCAAGCGGTAGGAGCACCAATGAACCTGAAGGTGTGCCTAGACCCCTGCCCCAGTGCCTCTTGGGGCCCTCTGTAGTCAACAATGCAATCGGGTCGGCACCACCAAAATAGTATAAAGCTCTTTTATTCCATGAAGCAGTGACAGACGCTGTTTCGGGCTATGTAGCCCTTTCTCAAACTGCTAGTAACTATTTTGGTGGTGCCGACCCGATTGCATTGTTGACCTGGTTCTGATGACACATTCACAAAAACTTCCATATATACACACAAGCAGCCAATCAGATTCCGTATACAATAGAGGACCTGATTGGAAACTGCTAATCTAAATATTGGACCAATCCCACTTATGTAAATTTGAGTACTCCTACCAAACTAATGAATATAAAGTAGCTAAGTGTCACTCAAAAATTTCACAGGTCCTGGTCTAATATACTTACAGAAAACATCCATGCTGCGTATAATGACCCTTAGATCTTAGATAGTCGGAAAACGAAGTTTTATAACACACGTTGGCTGTAAATAAAGCCACTGGAGCCACTCTCCAATCTGTGTACAGTAAACGATGACATGACAGCAAATGTACCACCCACCAAGTGGGGGCACCAGGGTTTTCGTATCAGGTTCACATAGATAAAAACGCTGACCAATAGCACCGCAGCAGAAGCAAAGCATTGCGATATAAACAGACACCGACCAATGGCTCGGCAGCAGAGGCTGAGCGCCGCATAAGAACAAGGCTCAACCAAAAACTGCATAAGCCGCCGACCAATGGTAAAATATAAACAAACGCCGACCAATAGGAGCAGCATACGTTCGTAAGAATATATTAACCCATAAGGGTGCCCAATGAATACCAAAGGGATATACCGTACACAGCATGTATAAAATTCAGTAGCTACTCTAATAAAGACCAAATGATACTAAGACATCCTAGTGAACTACAAATTAAACAAGTTATATTACATTAGCAGATTAACTACCAGTCAAGGCGTAGATCATAATCTCTATTCAAACCAGTATTCACTGTATCTAATTCCCTGATCCATCTGGATTCAATCTTCAGCAATTTGGATAGTCAATCACCTTCTCTCTTATCCTGGGGTACACTATCAATAACACATACTTTTAGTTGACTCACATTGTGTCTAAACAAAGGAAAATGTTCAGAAACTGCTTGATCCTTATTAAAATTACGTATTGCAGATTTATGCGAAGCCAGTCGGTCTTTTAATCTCTGTGTTTTGACCAATATAGCATTTGCCACAAGGGCATTTAAGCATATATACTACCCAACTGGAGTCGCATGAATACCTGACACATATTTTATAACTCTTACCACTATTTGGGTGTTTAAAGGTGACCACTAACCGTCCAATTTCTAGCAAAAAATTGTTCGAGTGATCAGAAATTTTGATCGGTTTGGTTGTAAATCTCCATTGATGGGCACAATCTATTATGAACAATTATAAAAATAATCGTCTGATTGGATTTTCATCAAACCAAAATTTAGATTTTCTTGTTAGTTGTGATAGATAGGAAGCAAAGATTAGTTAGTTGATGGTGTAGTGAACGATTTCACCTTCGATCAGAATTATGTTTAATAAATCTTTCAACTTGATGACTAATCGTATTATAGGTAGAGATTAACCTAACCCTATCGGTTTTAGTATTTTTTTTTTTTTTTTTTTTTTTATTTAATTGTACCTTCAAAATCCTATCTGGATAGCCCCTGTGTATAAAACGTCCTATCATTTCTGTCAATCTCTCATCTTGTTTGTCCTCCTCACTGACAATTTTGTTAATCCTTTGAAACTGTCCCCCTGGAATGTTGTTGATCATATGTCTGGGATGAAAGCTGCTAAAGTGCAAAATTGCATTGCGATCGGTTTCTTTCCTATAGAGGTCAGTAATCAACCTTCCTCTTTTCTTATTAACCATAGTGTCTAAATATGAGATGCCCAAGAGGTCAAAATTGATTGTCAATCTAATCTCCCTACATTTCTCGTGCAGTGAACTGACAAAATCCAAAAGGGTTGTGTGGCCCCGCCCATAAACAAAAACCGTCATTGATATAGCGAAACCAAAATTTTGCATATCTAGAAAAGAAAGGAAGTGTATACAAAGGCCTCTTCAGAGGCCCATGAATAGATTGGCATACACTGGCCACACTCGACCCTATGGCTGTCCCCCTGCACTGTAGGTAAAAATCACCATTAAAAAGAAAATAATTCTCTCAATGTTCAACATTTTCACCAAAAAAGATCTCTGGGCCTCATCATAATCAGAGTAGGCAAACAAATAATGTTTGATCGCCTCTACACCCCCATCATGGGGGATGGAGGTATAGAGGCTCTCAACATCAAGTGTTATGAGCAACCAATCATGCCCAACATCAATTTTTTGAATTTCACTCAGTGTCCTGTCTCTAATTTAGGACGGTAAGCAACTTGCAAAAGGCTGAAGTATACGATCCAAAAATCTAGCCATAGATGAAAAAACTGAATTTGTTGCGGCCACAATGGGCCTACTAGGGGGAACAGTGGATTTTTTATGAATTTTGGGTAAGGTGTACAGTAAAGGAGTGGATGGATGCCGGTTAGTCAAGTATCGAGAGACCTCACCAATGAGGCCATTATTCAAGGCTCCATTCACCACCAACCTCTCAACCTTCTCCATAATATAATCTGGTTACCATCCAACTTCCTGTAGACCTCTTCATTAGCTAGTTGATTATAGATTTCTTGTATGTAGTGTGTCTTATCCATAGCAACCACTGCTCCCCCCATTATCAGCTGGACAAACTACCGTATATCAAGATTGTTCTCCAAGGTTCTAAGGACCCTTCTTTCATCAATACTTAAGTTATGGTTCACAATATATTTCCCCATCTTAGCTGATCTTTCTACCTTCTTAAGATCATTGGTCACCCGCTTAATAAACCAATCAATAGCAGGGTGACTATTTGGAGTGAATGCGCTTTTATCATGAAGGCCAACATCTTCCAAAGATAGGCAATTATCAACAGGTGCTGTGAACCTAAGAATAGTTTCAGGTCGAGGAGTGAGTGGGCATATTTTTTTTTGGGGGGGGGGATTTGAAATAGGGGCCTGAGCCTACTAACGCATTTGTGTTCTTGCAGGATAATGGGCTGTAATCCCCCCCCCCCAAATTATTTCCAGCCGGGTGGCATGAAAAAGTAGCCGGGTGGGGCGCGATGAGAATGCAGGGCTGGTGCTTCTCTGCACAACTCTAACAGCATAGGAGGAGATGAGCTGATAACAGCTAGGGTACTCACCAAAACTAGCTGGGTAGGGCACTGATATGCTAAAATGCTTGCGCACATGCACTATATACTGTAGTAATTGCTCATGCTATGAAAATGTGTGCATTGCTTAATGCCCATGCTACACCACAGGCAGAACACAACGCATAGTTATGCAGACTCCTGGAAAACAGCATATAACCACTTTCCAGGCATGTGCAGGGTCAGCTGCCGGTGATGAAGTGGCTAAGCCAGGTATTTAACCTCCTTGCCGGTTTTCCTGACCTGAGCTCGGGGTAGAAAAAAAGAAGCTGTTAGCGGTGATCCCGAGCTCAGGTCGGGGTAGGGAGTGCAGCGCTGTACCTGTAGTTGTGGAGTCCCGCGTGCGATCGCGCTGTGCAGCGGGACTCCAGCCTCTCTACCCGGCAGTGTGGGGTCTTTCCCTGGCCGCCGGGATCCCCATGTCCCCGCTATTCTTCCGGGGACCCTGCGGCCAATCGGAGCAGCAGAGCAGCGGTGGCGGGGTGACGTCATCGGGGGCGGGGCTAATATTTAAAACAAACGTCTCTATATTAGAGAAATATAGAGGTTTGTTTATATGTATATTAGCGCCATCTTGTGGGCAAAGAGAAAACTGCAGTGCAGGAGCCCAGGAAGGTAATTTTTTTATTCTGCTGCAGATCTCCCTACCGGAATGATTTTTTTCAGGTTTTAGGGTCAGAAAGAGTGGAAAAAAAATTGCACCTCTTTTGGAAAGCATCAGAACGGCAAGGAGGTTAAAAGGTCACTATGGCGAAATATTTAAAATATGTGCAAACATAGACAAATGAGTACCTTTTTTTTTTTTTTTTTTTTTTTTTTTTTTCCCAGAGTAAAATGAGCCATAAATTACTTTTCTCCTATGTTGCTGTCACTTACAGTAGGTAGTAGAAATCTGACAGAAGTGTCAGGTTTTGGACTAGTCCATCTCTTCATAGGGGATTCTCAGCAAGGCTTTTATTCTTTATGAAGTGATTCCCTAAAAAGGATTTAAACCATGATGCTGGCCAGCTTCCCTGCTCACTACAGTTTTTGGACAGAGCAACTGGCATTCACAAAGTGCTTTTGAAAATAAATAAATCCCTGAGAATCCCTTATGAAGAGATTGGACCAGTCCAAAACCTGTCACTTCTACCTACATAGGAGAAAATTAATTTATGGATCATTTTACTCTGGAAAAAACTTACTACTTATTTGTATATGTTTGGACAAAGTTTAAATGTTATAATTTTGCGCCATAGTGCCCCTTTAACTGCTGTCCTAGCAGCACACTTAATGGGTCAATGAAACGTGCCACTGGGGGCCTGTACCCATGTACCAGATTGAGTGGTTGCCACAACCCATACACTGCGATGTGGTTTACTGTAAACCACACCACCCCTTATCCTGGGAACATGTATAGAGCTTAGCACACTATAGGATTTAGAGGGCAGTAGAACCTTTGTTTCAAAACAGTCTGTATAAATTTTGCTGGAGTGATGTAAAGCTGAATCACCTGGCAACTGTTACCTCCTGTAGAAGATAATTTACAGCTGAAAATAGCTGGGCATAAACAATTTGTGACTGTAATTTATAGCTTTTTTGGCTTATGTGATCCTGGACTATAGCTGTGCCCCAGAAATGATCATAATAGTTTCAGCGATGGACTGTCTTCTGCATTGCATAGACTCTTTATCTAAACTGTCATAAGTGAGGAAAAGTTGTTTCTCAATCCATCTGCCCAGCATCTACTTCCTGTTTGTAGGCAAAACCAGAATAGGAAAGATATATATATTTTTTTTAAGTTACATTTCAAGCATACAAATGTGGATTGA
This sequence comes from Hyperolius riggenbachi, assembly GCF_040937935.1. Classification (NCBI taxonomy): domain Eukaryota; kingdom Metazoa; phylum Chordata; class Amphibia; order Anura; family Hyperoliidae; genus Hyperolius; species Hyperolius riggenbachi. The sequence goes on from NC_090648.1 coordinate 324,730,245, forward strand.
ATCGTACTACAGGCCGTCCAGCCAAAGCAGAGCTATTGCCAATGGCCGAGTTACTGTACCTCATTTTATTGTAGTTTGAGCTCCGGCTATCAGCTGCGCCCAAATTAGTCAGAGCACCACTATAGCCGTAATTCTCATTTGGCCTATGACTGCACCCAAACGGTCAGTGTGGCGCTGCGCTTGTGTATGCTAGCATTCTCACTACAGTTTGTGTACACTAGCCCTTAGAGATGTTCACTAGTAAACACAGCAACATCTAATTGCAACAGTGTTAGCGGTTTATTATTTAATATATTATCCTTTAACCTTTTTTGGACAAGCTTACTTGAAATCTACGTCCTGTTTGTCTGCCTAAGCCTGCCAGGGCGTGGACTTAAACTACTGCAAGTCGCACGAACCCACCGATCGCGCCGCTTTACCACCACTGTAGCTCACTCGCCCTGCTGTTGGTATGACAGCAGAGCTCCGTGAGCCGGTCAGGGGCTAATTTAATTGGCTCACATTGATCACAGGGTCAAGAGTGAATTAAATCCGCTCCTGACTGACAAACCGAACTCTGCTGTTATTGCGATGGCAGAGCAAGTGAGCTTCAGCGATGGTAGAGTGGCACGATCGGCAGTAGCAGCATGTCTGTAAGCCCAGTTTTTGTACCCGTAGTCTCTGGTTCTTAAGGTTTTGATAAGGGTTAGGCATCAGTGGAGGGTTCTGTGTGGGAGTAGCTGGTTTGGGCCATACTTGACTGATATTTACTACTGTATCAAAATTAAGTAATTGAATATCTGTGATTTAACCGATTTTTATTCCAATAGCTGCAATATTTTTTATACATGCCTCTGCTACGTGCATGCCTTTATGATGGGGATTGATCGCATGACCTCAAGCCATTAAAACCACACTCCTCTGGTACCCTGTGTAGTGAAAGGAGATTTCACTTTGACATCCATGCTTCCCATACCCTCACAAGTGAGGCTAGGAGGCGAGTGCTGTGAGGGTAAGTTCTCGGTTTTTACCTTGGGACGAGCCCCATGGTAAAATTACATTTTAACGTTAAAATGAAAACTTTAAATCTTAAACTTTTTAAAGAAAAAATGCCTCCAGAATTATCTGAGCTGTTTGAGCACATGAACAGTGTAATAACTAGGTGTCTTACATATCTTACAGTATCTGAAGAGTTTCACATGTGCTGCTCACCAGACTGTGTACTGCTATTATGGCATGTTTTGCATCCTCCTCATGTCTGTAAAATTATTGATGGTTTCAGACTAAAATATTAAGGTTGTTTTTATTGGCATTTGTTGGGTTGTCCAATACAATTACCATCCCATTGTAGCATTGCTATCTTCCTTTTAAAGTGACCATGTAGTGAAAGGGGTATGGAGGCGGCTGTGGTGGTGTGTAAAGCCTAAAGGTGCTTATTGAATTTGGGCTTCTTTGCGCAGCTTGGCAGCAAAAAAGTGTCACACGTAGTATCTCCTTACTGAGTAGTATGAGTTTTGGGGTGTCTTCACACATACTCATGCTGTGTGTAATAACTATCTCTGTAAATAACTTTTTGGATTTTTTTTTAAATGCCAGGGCAGTATAGGAACCCCACAAGTGACCCCATTTTGGAAATAAGACACCCCAATGTATTCTGTGAGGGGCATAGTGAGTTCATAGATTTTAATTTTTTTATCACAAGTTAGCGGAGAATGAATTTTGTGAGGAAGAGAGAGAAATTCAATTTCTGCTAACTTGCGGCAAAAAAAGAAAAATCCCCCAAATGCCTAAAAATGTCCAAAAATGTCCTGTGAAATACTAAAGGTACTCATAGGACTTTGGGCCCCTTAGCGCGCCTAGACTGCAAAAAAGCATCACACGCTGGTACCGCTGTACTCGGGAGAAGTAGTATAATGTGTTTTGGGGTGTCTTTTCACACTTACCCATGCTGGGTGGGAGGACTATCTCTGTAAAATTAACTTTTTCAATTTTTTTTTTTTTTTTTTATACAGAGACATTTCTCCCACCCAGAATGGGTATATGTAAAAATACACCCCAAAACACACATTGCGCTACTTCTGCAGAGTACAAGGATACCACGTGTTTTTTTTTTTTTTTTTTGCGCAGTCTAGCTGCGTAAAGGGGCTCAAAGTCCAATTGGCACCACAATGAGCACCTTTAGGCTTTACAGGGGTGCTCACAATTTAGACCCCCACTAAAATGCCAGGACAGTAAACATACCCCACAAATTATCCCATTTTGAAAAGTAAACACCCCAAGGTGTATTCACTGAGGGGCATGGTGAGTCCGTGGGAATTTTATTTAGTTAGAATTTTTTTTTAGTTAGCAGAAATTTTTTTTTTTCTTCCTCAGTGTCATTTTTCACTGTGACAAAAAATAAAATATTCTATGAACTCATTATGCCCCTCAGTGAATACTTTGCAAGAAGTTGAAAGTGAATACTTTGGGGATGTCTTCTTTCCAAAATGGGATCATTTGTGTGGGGTTTGTTCAGTCCTGGCATTTTAGGGTCTCCGCAATCATTACATGTATGGCCAGCATTAGGAGCAGCAGTGCTGGTACTAGGTCTAGGATGTGCTGCGTGTATCTCACCATGTAATCCAAGATCAGCGCTAGCACCACTCTGCTGCAATTGAGGCTGATCATGCACGACCTGTGGTCCAAATAATGTGGTTGGGTACGCCTGATCATAGCAGGTACCACAACCTCGTCATCGGAGAAATTGGTCAGAGTGCCACTGCTGTCTACAGGTCGGTATTCGGAGCCGCTAGATTCTGCAGATGAGGCATCCCCATCGCTTTCATCCGTCAGTGGCAGAATTGGCCTCTTCAGCAGAGTACATCCCCCCCCCCCCCCCTTTTTTTTTTTTTTGTGCCATTTTGGTCAGACTAAATTTAGAGGGTAAGAGCACCTGTCTAGCAAAAGGGAGTATTTGGAAAGGGGAAAAAAAGCTGTTATTGCTAATAAAGATCAAAACTGATCTTTATAATGCCGATTTGTACTTTGTTTTTGCAGTGAACAGAAAAAAGTCACTGCCGTGGGGCGGGCTGAATGCGATTGTGGGTGAACGATCAGGCTTGATTGGGCGAACACTTCGTTTTTTTTTTTTGTGTGGAGCCTACGCTAAGATGATCCTAATATATTGATATAGCTCTGACTGCAATCGGTACTGATCACTTACAGATACTACCGTATTTTCCGCCATATAAGACACACTTTTTCTCCCTAAAAAATGGGGAGAAAAAGTCCCTGCGTCTTATATGACAAAGGCAGGGAATCCCCGACTTATGAACGCCCGCTGTTACGCACCGCCGACCCGCCGTCATCGGGGATTCCCTCCCTGCTCTCTCCTGTGCTTCTGCTTCCCTTCTCTGTGTCCCCGCTACTTTAACTGTGACCCCGCTACAGTTAACCTGTGTCCCCGCTGCCTGTTTAAGTGTATATAGGCAGGCTTTGCCTCCCCCATGTCGCCGCTTCCTGTCCCCATGTCCCCGCTGCCTGTGTATAGCGGCAGGCTTTGCCTCCCCCCATGTCGCCGCTGCCCGTGTATAGCGGCATGCTTTGTCTCCCCATGTCCCCGCTTCCTGTCCCCATGTCCCTGCTGCCCTTGTATAGCGGCAGGCTTTGCCTCCCCCATGTCGCGCTTCCTGTCCCCGCTGCCCGTGTATAGCGGCAGGCTTTGCCTCCCCCATGTCGCCGCATGCTGTCCCCATGTCCCCGCTGCACATTTAAATGTATAGAGGCAGTCTCTTACCTCTCCAGCAGCGCCCGCGGGGACAGCCAACCTCTTCACCGCCGCACTTCTCGCTCTAGTGACCGTGGCTTGTACTGACGCGTCATCAGTACAAGCCAACACTAGAGCGAGAAGTGCGGTGGTGAAGAGGTCGACTGTCCCCGCGGGCGCTGCTGGAGAGGTAAGAGACTGCCTCTATACATTTAAATGGGCAGCGGGGACATGGGGACAGCATGCGGCGACATGGGGGAAGCAAAGCCTGCCGCTATACACGGGCAGCGGGGACATGGGGACAGGAAGTGGGGACCTGGGGGAGGCAAAGCCTGCCGCTATACACGGGCAGCAGGGACACTGGGACAGGAAGCGGGGACATGGGGAGGCAAAGCCAGCCGCTATACACTATTGAAAAAGAGAGCAGGGACACACGCGAACTGTAGCGGAGACACAGAAGAGAGAAATGGCAACACGGGAGGTGGAAAGAGACACCTGGGAACAGAGTGGGGACTCCTGGGGGAACAGGACACCTGGGAACAGAGTGGGGACACCTGGGGGTACAGGACACCTGGGGGAACAGAACGGGACACCTGGGAACAAAGTGGGCACTCCTGGGAGGACAGAAGGGGGCACCTGGGGGGACAGGAGGACACATATGGGGGGCACAGAAGGGCACCTTTTGGGGGAGAACAAAGTACGGATGCACCAGGTTTAGTAAATATATTTTTTTTCCCCTGGTTTTTGCCCTCTAAACCTGGGTGCGTCCGGTATATTCCGGAGCGTCTTATACGGTGCAAAATACGGTATATAGTACCAAAGCTGATTAGCAACAGTGATGCCGCTAATCGGCAACTAATTGGTGACGGCGGTGGGCTGGGCGCTAATTATCTAACAAAGGGGCCTAGCTAACTGACCTAACTGTTAATACTAGTGATAAAACAGTGACCGTTTTTTTTTACTGATTACTGTTTTTAGATCACTAGGCTAGTGACAGGGGGTTGATCAGGGGCCTACAGGGGGTTTGATCAGGGGCCTACAGGGAGTTTGATCAGAGGGCGATCAGGGGTCAATTGTGGTGGTACTCACAGGGCTGCCTGTCCCCTCTGGTGGTCGATCCGAGCAAAAGAGACCACCAGCACAGCAGGCAGCCAGTATAATGCACACTGTTTACTAAACAGTGTGTATTATACATCTGTTGTTGGATTTTTTTTGAAAAATCAACAGTCTACCAGCGCTGGTCATTGGCTGGCAGGCTGACACATCGCCGCTAAGTGCACTGCAGGGAACACTCGCTCGTGCAAATCTCTCCTCTCGTGAGAGGATTCCATATGGCGTACAGGAGGAACAGGGCCACTCTGCGGCTGCTAATTTGAATTAGGCGGTCGCAGAGTGTTAAAAGAACTAAAGTTAACTAAAATTCTAAATGCCACATATATTTCCAGTAATTACTAGCAAGTAGCAATACAAAGGCTTTTTTTTCTATTTATGTGAAGACCATTACATTTACAGAGAACAGTTTTCGCTGTGGGCATTACTATGGAGGACTGTCCAGCACATCCAGCATACAGAAACAGCACTTACTGGCTGTAATCCCGTGACTGGTATCTCTTCAGAATATTAGAAAGCAGACATAGCATCAATAGTGTGTTCAAAAAACAAAAAAAAACCCTCATCAGCTGTTACTGTGTCTCTCTGTGCTTCACACAGTTCTAAAGTAAACAGAATAGCTTATTCTAAATGGGGCGTGTAAGCATGCAAGTACAGGAATAAAGTACAAGTCCTTCTCTACAGATGCGTTCTCTGTAGCTAAAAAATATCTCAGCTGTTCGCATATTATCGGTGAGAAATTTAGGCAGGACAGAAACAAACAGTAAATCATTCCTCTGCGAACAGTGACAGAGAAGTGGCACCTATCTACATGGTACAGCTCTGCCCTCGACACCGACTGTAATGTTGGATACACACCATGCGTTTCCACGTCGATACGTTTCGATTAGATTATTTCCGAGCATTTCTGAACGGATTTCGATGATTTTTAGGTCGATTGCCATGTACAGTATGGCAAATCGACCGAACGATCCATCGAAGCTTGAATTGGACATGTCGTAAATAATCGAATCAATGCGTATCGACTGATGCATTGAACGCAGGAACGCATGGTGTGTATCCAGCATTACAGAGCGCGCATACACAAGGTATTCCCTCAACTCACTCTGTGATCAGGGACTTCTGAAAATCTTTCTATTGTTACTGGCTAAAAGCTCTGTAGGCATGTTGGGTTTACAGAAAGACTGTTTCTTTGATAGTTTTTTTTTTTTTTCTTTAATGAATGGTTTCATCAATATAACATGTATTGTAAATAGTGACGTATGAAGGACTGGGAGGCTAATTCATTTGTTAGGGGTGTTTTTTTTTTTTTTTTTTACTTTCTTTTACAACCATAACTGTTGCCTACATAGTTTTCAGTGGTATAACCCACTTCTAGCAGGAATCCCTGTTAACCCTAACTGCTGAGCTGCTGAATATGTGTTTACATTGTTGCTAGGCAACCAGACTCCATGCAGAGACTCCTTTTGTGAAAAGTCATAAGCTGCAGGGAGAATCAGTCCCATCTACAACATATGATTCTTTGTCAGTTACGATTCAATTTGATTCGACTCATTGATATGATTTGATTCAATCTGACATGTCCGATTCATGATTCGATTCAATTTGAATTGAGTTGAATCGGACATGTCAGATTTAATCAAATCATATCAATGAGTCAAATCAAATTGAATTGAATCTGACAAAGAATCATATGGTGTAGATGGGACTGATTCTCCCTGCAGCTTATGACTCTTCACAAACGAATCTCTGCACCCGGGGTGTGGTTGCCTAGCAACAATGTAAACTCATATTCATTAGCTCAGTGGAGCTCAGCTATTAGGGTTATAAGGGCGATTCCTGCTAGAAGTGGGTTATACCACTGAAAACTATGTAGGCAGCAGTTATGGTTGTAAAAAAGTAAAAACACCCCTAACAAATGGATTAGCCTCCCAGCCGTCATCCGTCACTATTTACAATACATGTTATATTGATGAAGCCATTCATTATTTTTTTTAAACTTTACACTATTTTACAAGATGGTTTAATAGTTTATGCATAAACCACTTTTTATTTTTTCCCTCATTCGTGAAAAAAACCCTTTAAGTCTGTAGATGGTATGCAGTGTGCTAATTCGGTAATGAATGGAATTTCTCCATCCACTAATAGTGAATTGCTATGGATACACCACTGTCTAATTTTCAGCTGGAAAATACCCACCATGGCAGGTGAGATTTTATGCCTGAATCAATTGTTCAGCAACCAGTACGAACTGGTTAGCAGACACCAACAACCAGTTCCTGGTTAAAATGCTATGTTTATGTGTACTTCTAGTTGGCGCCTCCCCTCCTCCACAATTCTTTTCTCATCCAATTTTTTTTTTTGTTGTGGGCTTGTTAGTGGTACTGACTGAGGCATTTAAATGTAAATATTCACCTCTAGTAACTATCATTGCTCAGTTTAGCTACTAATGGTATTTTTTTTTTAAATGTGCCCTAATATTGGATATAAAGGGCATGTACATGCCTTGAAGCGCATCACAATTGCTAAGTGAGAAAGGATCACGGTTTTCCTTTTACGGACTTAACATTGCTACAATGTATTTCTGTTGCCAGTGAAGAAGTAATGACAGAGTGCAGGATCCTGTGCTGTCATTAGTCACTCCATTGTGTGATCTCTGTTTTTACATGATGCTGGACTTTCCTGCCCCGTCATTTTAAAAGGCTGTAACATGGGAGCCATGCAGACTGACTGGAAGTCACCTGAAAGTGGGATGAACTTCGATTGGCATTTACAGTCATTTTTTGTGTGCAGTTAAGGAATTTCTTAGCAGTTTTTCAATATGACGATAGATTTATAAATATGAAATCTTGTCTTTTCTATTCAACATTGTGGCTTTAATATTACTGGCTATAGAGCTGCAGAATTTGTCATGTCCGTTTAAAATGACTGAGGAAGTTATGCCCTGAAATTCTTTGGAATAAAGGCTCTCATCAGACAATCTTGTAAGCTGCAGCTGTTGCACTTGCAGTCTTAAATGTCTTTATTTATGGTACTGAAAGAAATGAAATTGTGGCTAAACACTGGACTGTCATGCAATGCCTCTGCCTAGCTTTATTTGCAAAAACCTATTTACAGGAACAAAATATCTACTGTAAAGGTCCGTACACACGCCGGACTGGAAGCAACGACTGGTCCGTCGTCACCTCCTGCTGGGTGGGCGTTCCAACGACAGTCCGGCGTGTGTACGCACTGTCGGCGGACTGATACGGCTGTTTCTGAACGATCCGTACACACGCCGGACTGTTGTTGGAACGCCCACCCAGCAGGAGGTGACGACGGACCCGTCGTTGCCTCCAGTCCGGCGTGTGTACGGACCTTAAGAGTCGTGCTAGGTACACACTTTTCAATTTCAGGTCCAATTCATGGGAATTGTTTACTTCCGACCTGTTTGATCTGTTTCTGATCAACAAAGGGGGCTATTTTTGCAAAGTTATCATTGAAAAATCAACCCCATTATTGATCGGGAGCAGTTTAGACATTCACACGGTAAAATTCCTGTGGATTACTCGATCGGACGGGAAATCTGTGGCTGGATAGTGTAATGGTTAAGGGCTCTGCCTCTGACACAGGAGACCTGGGTTCGAATCTCGGCTCTGCCTGCTAAGTAAGCCAGCACCTATTCAGTAGGAGACCTTGGGCAAGTCTCCCTAACACTGCTACTGCCTATAGAGCGCGTCCTAGTGGCTGCTGCTCTGGCGCTTTGAGTCCGCCAGGAGAAAAGCGCGATATAAATGTTCTGTTCTGTTTGTTTGAATAGTGTGCACCTAGCATAACATGGTAGCATGGCTCTTGCATATCCACTCACATGGTATTCTGTACTTTCTAATTGTTGAAGTACAGTATTTTAGTTGAAACAGACATTGTTGTAATGTGGAAATGTACGTAACGTCCTGACCAGGGCTATGAAGTCGGTAAAAAAAAAAATCAGACTCCTCAGTTTATGAAATCTGACTCCAGGTACCCAAAATTGCTCCGACTCCTCTACTCTGACTACTTAGTCTAATTTTTACAAAGGCTATGGATTTGATTCAAAAATCATCCAACTTCAACTCCTTAGTTTATTGAAACCACCCACTCCAGGTACCCAAAATTGCTCAGACTCCACAGCCCTGGTGCTGACTGTGGTCCCATATGTGGGTTGTCGAGATGCTGATAATTCTGAACTCCTGCCGATTTTATGTTAATTTTATTATAAATCTTTGTAGTTGGGGTAAAAATTACTTTTCAATATCCCACAGTTTTGTTACTTCCGTTTCTGTGTCTCAAATATATTAACTTTTTTTATCTATCCTCTCCTGGCAGAGAACTGGGCTTCCTAGAGCAAGTATTTTATGGCTGGAATTCCTTATCAGTAGGGGTCCTGACTGGAGAAAAGTTGCATAGCTGATTAAAGGTGCCCATACATCTAGTGATGTAGGGGCAGATTCGACCAAGAAAAAAATCTCGCTTATCGAATCTAATGGGAGAGATCTGTCAGCTGTCCATGCACCACAGGTCGATATCCGATCAATTGCATACTGAAATCGATCCGGAATCGTCCTTGTGTGCTGCCCCAACGCTGTGCCTTGCCTCCCTAATTATGTTGTCCGCTGTGCCCTGTGTAAATGTATACTTTGCCTCTCCACGGCCTCCACTTGTCCTCCGTTGGCTTCCGGGATTCAGTCTATGCATACACGCGCCCCACGTAGTTTCCTAGTAAGGGCGCACGTGCATGACGTCACACGCCAGCCCTTACTAGGAAACCATGTGGGCCGTTCGTGTATGCAGAGACTAAATCCCAGAAGCCAGCGGGGGACAAGCGGAGGCCGCGGAGAGGTAATGTGTACATTTACATTGGGCACGGGGGTGGGTGGGGGGGGGGGGGGGGGGGGCGGGGGGACAGTGTCGGGAGTTTCATTGCACTGGTCGATCATCGTGAAATTGCACAATGTACCTCCGGGCACCCGATCGAGTAACCTCTAGCAGCAGGGGTGATGGAGAATGCGACCAATTTTCGGCCCAAAATTGGTCGCATTGTCTGACAAGTACTTGGCGGCACATATTTTCATCCAGTCTGATAATCGAATTGGATGGTCGATTGGCTACCAAGTCGTCTGGTGTATGGCCACCTTAACTATCAGGCAGAGAAAGAAAAGCATCACATTTATTTGTATGCTTGGCACTGTTCATACACGTCTTTCATTATGTCACATGACTTTGTTACCATTCTATAGTCCTATACTCTACCTGCTGGCCACTGAGTGCCTCTTGGCAACCTAATGTTAAGGTTTGTATTCCCAGGTATGTCACGTAGTGCTATTTGCCAGCAAAAAAGGGATGGATGTGTTTGAGCATGCCCACAATCAGTGCGGTGACCACCTCTCCACTGTCCTTGCTGAGCACCTTCAGCCTCCCATGTACCTGAGATGATGGTACACTGGACCTTATTTGGTTACCCGGGGCTTCCTTCAGCCCCATGATGAGCACCATGGCTTCCCTCGCCATCCTCTCAGCCCCCTCCATTGAGGCGTTACGCCTCTCGGTAATCCAGCCAGACGCCGCTAGTCGTGGACTTCGGCGCATGCATGGTTTGGCCATGCATCCCTGCCATGGTCCAGTCCCCTGGAGAATTCTGTGCAGGTGCAGAACGCTCCAGGAGACTGCTGAGCTGCGCATGTGCAAAAGACTGCAACTGCCAGGATTATCGTGAGTCATAGCGGCAGAAGGGAGGGGCTGAAAAGGACAGTGAAAGAGGCCACGGTGCTCATGGGGTTGGAGGAAGCCCCAGGTAAGTAGAAATAGGGAAACACTAGTGCACATGACAGGCCGGGGCCCCGAGCACTACCACTGCTTTTCACCAGGAACCTGCCCCCACCACTCCTTCAACTTACAGTATAAATAGGGGCTAGTGAACCATCTCAAGTTCACTTTAAAGAGGAACTTCAGCGAATAGAGGGGAAAAAATACATTGCAAAGTGAGACGTATAAAAAAGAGATCAAGAAATGATTTGCCATATATTTTTTTTTCATATTGTTTGATCCACAATCCGCCTGCACATAATCATCTTTACTATAAGCAAAAAAAACTACACCAACTGCCATTATCTATAACCACAGACACTCCCTTACAATGATAGGCTAAAAGGTTGTTGTTTTTTATAGATCTACATATGCACAGAGGGATTTACTGGCTGCTTGGCAGTTTGGAAGCAGCTGTTATTTCCCACAATGCAACAAAGCTCACACATGCCGGACATCAGACTGTGGGATGGGTACCCCACAATATAAGCCCTACAGACTTCCCTGATGATCTGTTTGAGAAAAGTTAAACATTTCTCATGGGAAAAAGGGTATCCTCTACTGATTGGGAAGTTTAATCCTTGGTTGCTGTTCCTGTTTAAGGTGTAATGTCTTTAAACCTTTCTTGGCTGTATAAAAAAAATACAAATGATATACTACAATACAATCAAGGAGTCATCAGGCAATTTAAATTGCAGCCGATTTACTTACCTGGGGCTTCCTACAGTCCCTTGCAGCTGACTGTCCCACGCTGACAGCTTAGTTTGCAGCCGCTGGCCTGGGGTTATATATGACAGTCATGTCAGAACACTGAATGACTATTGCTCAGATCCCCATTGACTGGTGCTGTCTTCTTACCACCATCTTTTAAACTTTGTTTGCAGCATCGTTATCATAGTAGTAGGGCCAGGGAACGTTTGCTGGGCGACACTGTTCTGGTTCACCATGAGCTTGCTGGGCAATCTGTAACGCTGTAAAACAGAGCAGAGCTAATGTCCCTCTGAACTTTTTCTGCTGTAAATCCTTATTTCAAGCCGTCTGTTTCCTGGCTGTTTAAAGCTAAATGTCTTAATGACGCAGGAAGATGGATGACAGCGACATCACCCGATGAGCGTTGCAGATCCATCTGCCTGCCCATGGTAACACGAGATGGGCGCAGACAAAAGTTCAAACCATCGCGGCAGTAATCGGTGAGCTTAAAGATCCGACCTGACTTGCTGGCCGTTATCACCGTGCGTTGCAAAGTGTTCACCTTATCACACACTCGTGCCCTTGTAGTGAGATTGCGCTCAAGAATCGCAGACAGAATTGCAAGATAGGTACGAGCCTTAAGCTATTCAGAAAACTGGACTGAGATTGACGAAGTTGGTCTAAAGCCTCGTACACATGCCTGACTTAAGTCTGCTGAGTCGGCCAATAATGACCGTCTCAGGTGACATTCAGGAATGTGTAGGGCAATCCCAACCCGATTCGTGATCCGCTAAGCGGATCTACTCAACCCCGGTGGTGCTGATCTCATTGTTCGGTCCAATCCCCTACCCGCTGCGTATGTGACGTCACGCACACTCCGCTCTCTGCCCCCCAGCATGGCAACAGTGTGTGTGCTGCCCGGCCTAGCGATATCGCCCAAGGGGATCTGGTTCTGATCCCCGACGGGCAACATACGTTGGAAGTGTGTACCCGGCCTAATAGCTCAGAGAAACTCTCTTGCATAATGACAAACTCTAGTGTGTTTCTCTTCCTGTACTGGAAAACATGAGACTTTATTTGCTACTAATGTACTATTTGTTATCTGTACTACACATTTCATTATCTCGTAAGTTTAATTTTGCTTCAGATTTTCTATAAAATGTACCTGAGGGGGTACACTGGCCTTTATTTATACTTACCTGGGGCTTCCTCCAGCCCCATGAGCAGCGTGGCTTTCCTCGCCATCCTCTTTGGCTAGCACTAGGACTCCTGGTAATCTGGTCAATCGCCACAAGTCTTCAGCTTCTGCCTGGCCATGCACTCCTGCCCCCTGGAGTGTTCTGTGATTGTGCAGTACTACTGGCAGGTGCATAACTATCCTGGGTGCGGGAGCGCAACGAGGGATGTGCGGCCGGACCGCGCATGTGCAGAAGCCCGCAACTGCCCGGCAGTATGGAGGGGCCAAAGGAGGATGGCGAGGGAAGCCATGGTGCTCATGGGACTTGAGGAAGCCCCAGATAAGTATAAATGGGGGGATAGTGCACAATCTCAAGCTCACTTTAACCACTTAACATCTCAGTCGTTTTCAGCTTATGCATCCGAGCAATGTTCACCTCCCATTCATTAGCCTATAACTGTATCACTACTTATCACAATGAACTGATCTATATCTTGTTTTTTCCGCCACCAATTAAGCTTTCTTTGGGGGGTACATTTTGCTAAGAGCCACTTTACTGTAAATGCATTTTAACAGGAAGAATAAGAAAAAAATGAAAAAATTCATTTGTCAGTTTTTGGCCATTATAGTTTTAAAATAATACATGCCTCCAGAATTAAAACCCACGTATTGTTATTGCCCATTTATCACGGTTATTTCACCATTTAAATTATGTCCCTATCACAATGTATCGCGACAATATTTTATTTGGAAATAAAAGAGCATTTTTTCCGTTTTGCATACATCACTATTTACAAGCTTATAAAAAAAAAGAGAGAAATATTTCATCTTTACATAGATATTTAAAAAGTTTAGACCCTTAGGTAAATATTTTTTTTTTTTTTTTTATAGTAAGGTTTTTTTTTTTTTTTTTTTATTAAACATTTTATGTGGGCATTTTTGGGAGGGTGGGATATAAAAGTGTTTTATTTGGGGAAATATTGGTGTATTGTAATGTTTTTGGGCATTTACTTGTAGGTTTACTGTTTGGCCACAAGATGGCAATCTCGATTTTTTTTTTTTTTTACATGACGTCACTCTAAGCGTACAATGTACGCTTAGAGGGACACAGCTTCAGAAAGAGCGGAGCTTCCGAGAGAAGCTGTCGCTTTTTCAGCGGGGGAGAGGAATCAATGATCGGGCTCCATAGCCCGATAAATTGATTCCGTGGCTACCGACTCCGTGGCCGGGAGTGCGCGTGCACGCGCGCGATCGGCCGCGGGAGCGCGCCTGTCCTCGACGTTTTTATACGTCAAGGAGGACAAAGTGGTTAAAGAGAAACCATAACCAAGAATTGAACTTCATCCGAATCAGAAGCTGATACCCTCTTTCCCATGGGAAATCTATTCCTTTTCACAAACAGATCATCAGGGGCTCTGTATGGCTGATATTGTGGTGAAACTCCTCCCACAATGTGATGTCTGCGCCTCACAGCACTGAGGTCCTGACATCACACTGTAGGGGCCTTCTTGCATTGTGGGAAATAACAGCTGTATCCAACTGCCAAAAAAGCAAGCAGCATCTCCTTCCAGTGACCTCACCTGCCAGCACAAAAAATGTCACCATGATAAATGTCAGAACTTAAATCAGGGACTGGAAAGATTTTACAATGAGCAAACACTGACTAAATCATTTATACATAATTATAGTAAAAATTAAGCACTTTTTTTTTATTACATTCTGTTCACTGGAGTTCCTCCTTTTAGTAATGGTGAACTTGCTGGTTTGAATAGGGACATATCTAAAATGTCAAAGCTGCTCTGGTCCATATCCCTCATTACAGGACAACTATGAGGGATATGGAGGCTGCCATATTTCCTTTTAAGCAATACCCATTGCCTGGCTATCCTGCTGATCCTCTAATTCTTTTAGCCATAGACCCTGAACAAGCATGCAGCAGATTTGGGGTTTCTGACATTATGAGATCTGCCAAGATTAGCTGCCTGCTTGTTTCTGGCGTGATTCAGACACTTCTGCAGCCAAATAGATCAGCAAGGCTGCCAGGCAACTGGTATTGCTTAAAGGAAACTTGATATGGGGGGACATCAAAAATGTATACATAACTGGGCTTCCTCTAGCCCACTCCAGCCAGATTGCTCCCACGTTGCCATCCTCTGCTGCCCATAGCCTCCGCAGATTGCGTTAGAAAGTCCTCCAGACCGGGGCGTACTGTACAGGCGCTTCATCACGCTCCGTGGCCGTGAACATTCTGCGCCTGCGGAGGACTAGAGCAAGATGGGGGAGCGCGCACAGCCCGACTGCCTGTGCCGGCTGGACGACTTAGGGCCTGTACACACTGCTGCGCTTGCGTTGCGTTTTTAAAAACGCATGCGTTTTTAAAAACGCAAGGTCTTTTGAAAAAGAATGAAAATCGTGATGACTTGTACACACTGGTGCGATGCGTTTTAAAAAAACGCAAACGCAGTGCCTGCTACGCTTTTTTAAGCGCAGCGCATGAAAAACGCATTAAAAACGCATGCGCTTGCGTTTTTGCCTGCGTTTTTCAGAAGTCAGTATCCCAGAAGACTCTGCAATCTCCTGATTCCTGTTGAAATGTAAACTAGAAAAAAAACAAAGGATTCTTTAGCCAATCAGCAATTACAAGAAAAACGCAAACGCACAAAAAACGCAGGCAAAAGCGCATGCGTTTTTAAAACTACAGGCACTTTAAAAACGCATGCGCTTGCGATTTTGCTTGCGTTTTTCAGTGTGTACAGGCCCTTACCGGGGCCAGTTGCAGAGGCTGCAGGCAGCAGTGTGGGAACGATCTGGCCGGAGGAAGCCCCCAGGTATGTATACATTTTTGACATTTGAGGACAGTGGGCAGTTGTGCACAAGGTAGAGGAAACTCAGTCGACAAGTTTGTTACCATGCTAGATTGTCACCAGAGATGGCATTATACAACTGTCCCATGTGGTTGTTCTACGGTCCGCTGCAGTGGATCACAAAGCCATGTGTGAGTCCTTTGGGCTTGTACCCACCCAGATGAGAATCTAGCAAGTGTGTGTTAAATTTCTCCTTACATCAATATGTACCAATGCTATTTATTTACTAGGAAACAATGTTTGGTGTTATTTGTAAACTAGATCCTTGAAGCGGAACAATTATCTCACATTATTTATGCCAAGGACCCCAAAGCTCACAAATGTAGTCATTAAGTGGCTTTGTCAAGGTTGAGAAAAATATGGATGGACCCAACGACCACCAAATGCATACCTGAGCAATGCCTGGATCTTCAGCTAGTAATTATATTTATGAAGTAGTATACAATGAATATTTGTGTAAAAGTGGACAGAAGTCCAAACTATTTCAGCTTACTTTAGGCAATAGCTCCGCTTTTTGTCAAGTTTTCTTTGCATCCCTCTATACAAATCCGTCCCATAGCCACAGAATTCTTCTGTTGGCCTAGTACAGCTTGTCCAAAGTTAGTAAATTGGGAAGTAGGTTGCCATAAGCACCATTTCTTTTTTCAGGACACTTAATATAAACTCTAATTATTTCAAGAAGTTTTAAATCAGGATGATACCATTTATTGGCTAACTAAAAATGAATAAAATAAGCAAGCTTTCGGCCTTGCAGCCTTCGTCTGGCTTATATCCTGTTAGTTTGCAAACTGGTGGTACAGACAGCTTATATACATGCAGGCAGAGTTAAGTTTATTTGCTTTTTTATATAAGAAAGCATAGAACTTTCAAGAAAGCATAGATTCACTGGAACAAATCTTCCAGTAGGAAATTTGCCAACCTTTTTTTTTTTTTTTTCAGAGGCAACACCCACTGCCTCATTTGCTGCCTGACTCATGCTGATAAGATGCTGCCTCCTGGCATCTGATGATGTGACATGCATAACTGTTTCAAGTAACCTTCATTCATAACATATTGCCCAGTCGGTTTCACTAAGGATTGGTGCAGAAATTGGCTTTAGAATCTTGTTTTGAAGTACTGTAGATCATGTCTTTTGAACAGCTTGGCTCTTTTTTTTTTTTTTTTTTTTTTAGGGCATTTTACTGTTTTTATCACAACAAATATCAGGACAACCATACGTACCTTCATGCACACAAGCAAAACCAAACCTTATTTAGACCCTGTGGCTGTATTCAATTAACTTTTTTTTTTTTTTTCTAATGCTAGGTGCACACCATACAGTTGTGTTAGATAGATGGTTCGATAATTTCCGTCATGTCTGATATTTTCAATCGTTTTTCTGGTCGATTTCTCATAGAAGTGAATGGAAATTGATAAAAGATAAGATAATGTAGTGGAAAACACATCGAAAATCGATTAAACATAAAATCAAATGAAAAAACTCATTGTGTGTACCTACCACAAGTCCTCTGCCAGGAGATCCTTTTTTTTTAAATCTCATTTACAAATCACTTTTCAGAACCTAGCAATTTATATTTTTCCCCTACTTTAATTCTTTAAACTTACTTTGAGTGGTTACTTTGCTTTAAGCTTTAAAGGGGAACTGAAGTAAGAGGTGTATACGGAGGCTGCCATATTTATTTCCTTTTAATCAATACCAGTTGCCTGGCAGCCCTGCTGATCCTCTGCCTCTAATACTATTAGCCATAGCCCCTGAACAAGCATGCAGCAGATCAAGTGTTTCAGACTTTAAAGTCTGATCTCACAAGACTAGCTGCATGCTTGTTTCTGGTGGTATTCGGATACTACTGCAGAGAAATAGATCAGCAGGGCTGCCAGGCAACTGGTATTGATTAAAAGGAAATAAATATGGCAGCCTCCGCATACCTCTTACTTTAGTTCCCCTTTAAAGGTATTTGTAAGGTTTAAAAATCTCCTTGGAGAAAACACAGGAGAAAAGTTAATAGAATATGGGCGTGTCTATTTCCTCTGAAGTAAAACAAACCTGTGAACACCTTATATAAATTGCTTTCTCATTATTGCTATGTGTTCGAATTCAGTGTAATTTGTCTTTGATCTTAAAAAAAAACCTGTACTGAAAATTAAGTCAAAATAACCATACACAAGTCATACTTACCTGCTGTGTAGTCTACTCCTCAATCTCATTCTCCTCTCCTGTATCCCATTTGTCCACTGTGATCAATGGAATTCTCAGTTCTCCATTTTGAAAATGGCCATTACCCCATAACAGCTTCCTGGTCAGCACACAGTTAAACTGTAATATCGCCCACTTGAGCCATAGGGAAACATGGACACATCAGTTCTCCTCTCAGCTGTAACTGACAGCAACTGATATATTTCAGTTCTGACAAAATGTTGTCAGAACTAGAAGGGATCATTGTCAGAAGAAAATGGTGAGCTTCTGAGAGGAACTGATCAGTTGCTGTCAGTAAAATATCAGTTGCTGTCAGTTATAGCTGAGAGGAAAACTGATGTACCAGGTAATGCCCATGTTTCCCTATGGCTCAAGTGGGCGATGTTACAGTTTTAACTGTGTGCTGATCAGAAAGCGGTTATGGGTAATGGCCATTTTCAAAAAGGAGGACGGAAAATTCCTTTGATCACAGTGAACAAACAGGACGCGGGACAGGAGAAAGACACTGAGTAGTAGACTACATGGAAGGTAAGTATGGCAGGTATATGCTTATTTTGACTTTTTAATTTTCAGTTCAGGTTTTCTTTAAAGGACAACTGAAGCAAGAGGGATATGGAGGCTGCCATATTTCTTTCCTTTTAAGCAATACCAGTTGCCTAGCTATCCTGCTGATCCTCTACCTCTATTACTTTTAGCCATTTCAGCATATCAGGCAGCATATCAGGTGTTTCAGACATGGTCAGATCTGACAAGATTAGCTGCATGCTTGTTTCTGGTGTGATTCAGGGCTCGTTCCCACTATTGCGAATCCGCATGCGTCCAATGCATGCGGATTCGCACATGTAATGCAAGTGGATGGGCCTGTTTCCACTGTAGCGTTGTTGAGGTGCGTTTTTTTCAGCGGTAAAAAAACGCACAAAAGAGCCAACGAATTCGCCTGCGAGTGGAATGCATGTGAATCGCCGCTAATGTATTTAATAGTAAAAACGCATGCGTTTGTTACATGCGTTTTTACCCGCGATTTTGCGTGCGATTTCGCACCTTTTTCAATTTTATTTTGCCCTGGCAGTGTCATGGTTAATTTCGCATGGCACCCTGCCATGCGAAATCGCAAGCGAAATCGCGGGTAAAAACGCATGTGGAAACGCATCCGCATGCGTTTTTACAAGCGTCGGAATGCCGTCGAAATCGCGTCGCAACAGTGGAAACAAGCCCTTAGCCATTACTGTAGCTAAATATATCAGCAGGGCTGTCAGGCAACTGGCATTGTTTAAAAGGAGATAAATATGGCAGCTTCCATATTCTTCTCACTACAGTTGTCCTTTAAGTGCAGAATGATACCAGTTGTACATTGTTCCCACCCCTTCTTGCCTCACTAAACTGCCATCATTGGCCCTCTGTCATCACCTCTGCTGAATTAGATACTTTTCCCAAACATAGTGCATGCTGCATTTTTCCTGCTTTTTCGCTTGAGTTGTCAATGGGAGCGCAAGAAAATTGCATAACAAACGTGGTACTATGCAATATTCATGTGATTTCCCTTAGTAACATCCATCCCTCTTGCCAGAGAATCAGATTTACAGCATGACCTTAGATGAAAGAGTGAAAAATTGATTGTAGCATGTTTAATTTCGTAATAGCAATAAGCAGTGGAAAACAGCCCTTGAGCACATTTTTCATGATTTGGGGCACCTTTTCAAAGGGTTCTTTCGTGTTTTTTTCCCAAACTCTGTTACAGATTGCCCAGCAAACTCATGGTGAACCAGAACTCTTAGGGCCCTTTTCCACTAGCAATCACAAATCACAAACGCCAGCGATTGCGATTTTTCATTAATTCTGTTATGCGATTGCGATTTGTGATCATTTGCATTGCATTATCATTGTAAAAATCGCTCCAGCAAGCGATTGCGATTTGCGATTAGCGATTTCCAAATCGAATCACTGTAGTGGAAAATACTTCTTGTGATTTCTATGATAAAGTAACAACTCTAGCGATTTAAAAATCACTAGCGATTTGCGATTTTGTGATTCAGCAATCACAATCTCTTTAGTGGAAAAGAGCCCTTAGGAGTGTGAAAGGGGCTAAAAAGGGCTAAAAAGCCCTCTTACTAAAATGCTTTGCATAAGAGGAATTTACCTTCTTAATACAAGGTATTTGCAATTATTCAGATTGGAGGGAGCATATGAGGTTTACCACAATGCAATACTGCTAAATATTAGTGTGGTTCTGTACAATAAACAAGATGACACATTAGGGCTGCACGGTTTTTCGGTTTAAAACCGGAACCGCGGTTCGTGGCAAGACGATCTGCTGATCGTCAGTAACCTCGGTTTTTCAGTCCGCTGTCTGTACCTTGTGTCTGGCCCCGTTGTGCGCGGATTGGCCAGAAGCAGTGAATATGTATGAGTGTTAATGGGCGGGGGGGGGGCGGATCCACTTGAGCGAGCGGCAGGGCACATACAGCTTTACCAATCGCTGGATAGCGATGGAATGACGGCAGCGGTAGGCGGAGCTGTACAGAGCGTACAGCTCCGCCTACCGCTGCCGTCATTCCATTACTATCCAGTGATTGGTAAAGCTGCATGTGCCCGGCCGCTCGCTAAAGTGGATCTGCCCCCCCCTCTCATTAACACTCATACATATTCACTGCTTCTGGCCAATCCGCGCACAGCGGGGCCAGACACAAGGCAGTGTTCTCCCTAGGCTCAAACAGGTGGCCGGGCCGCCCAGGTAAGATCGATTACCGCCCGGCTGCTTTCCTGGCTGTTATCACCCACCTGTCAGGGTGCACAGGGCTTGCTTGAAAAAAAAGCAAGCAGCGCTGTTCTGAAGCCAGTCCCTGTACTGCTCCGCTCTGTGCATGAGATCTCGCGCTTCCCGGCGAGCTCGTGCCTTCATTGGCTCAGCCTCTTACTGCCGCTGAGCCAATGAAGGCACGAGCTCGCCGGGAAGCGCGAGATCTCATGCACAGAGCGGAGTAGTACAGGGACTGGCTTCAGAACAGCGCTACTTGCTTTTTTTTTTTTTTTTTTTTTTTTTTTTTTTCAAGCGAGCCCGGTGCACCCTGATAATCGGGCAGGGGGGTGATGACAGCCACGATAGTGCGACTGTGCGAGGCTCAGCCGTCAGTCTGCACTCTGCAGAGGCGCGCGATACAGGCTGCCTCTGCGTGCACGGACACTGACTGTCCGTACAAGCTTGAAAGTGTGCGCGGTTTCGTACGGCGGCTGTCGGCTGAACATTAATGTTGTCTCACACATACATCACCAGATCCCAGATCGTCTTAACATGAAACGCCCCTCCCCCCCCCCCCCCCCCCCCCCCAAAAAAAAAAAGTGCAAAAGCTTGTTTAGAGGGGAAAAATCGAAATTGCAATTTCTGAGAGAAAAATCGCAATTTCGGTTTTTCCCTAAAATCGTGCAGCTCTATGACACATTGCATTCCAGCGGTTCTGGAGGTGTGTTTAGCGTTCAGGGACGACAAAGGGATTACTTTCATATTCAGCAGTCATGCTTTGTGGGAGATCCCAAATGCTCACTTCAACCTGAATATCGCAAATGCCTTCTGTTTAAGAACAAATCTACTGCTCCAGAACATGCTGCTTGGCAGATAGCTAAGCTATGTTTTTATATGGGGAAGAACTGAAAGTATCAAACTCAAGTCACCTTAGCTGCAAACTTGTTACCGGTCTACTAATCTTTAACCACTTGCCGACCGCACGCTTATACCGTGTGTCGGCAAAGTGGCAGCTGCAGGACCAGCGACGCAGTACTGCGTCGCCAGCTGCAGGCTGATTAATCAGGAAGCAGCCGCTCGCGCGAGGGGGGGCTCCGTGAATAGCCTGCGGGCCGCCGATCGCGGCTCGCAGGCTAAATGTAAACACAAGCGGGAATAATCCGCTTTGTTTACATTGTACGCCGCTGCTGCGCAGCAGTGCCGTAAGGCAGATCGGCGATCCCCGGCCAATCAGCGGCCGGGGATCGCCGCCATGTGACAGGGGACAGCCTGTCACTGGCTGCACAGGACGGATCGCGTCCTGTGCAGCGCGGATCACCAGGGGTGGACAGGTAGGAGAGGGAGGGGAGGAATCTCGCCGCGGAGGGGGGGCTTTGAGGTGCCCCCCCGCAACACCCAGCAGGCAGGAGCGATCAGACCCCGCCCCAGCACATCATCCCCCTAATGTGGAAAAAAGGGGGGCGATCTGGTCGCTCTGCCTGCACCCTGATCTGTGCTGGGGGCTGCACAGCCCACCCAGCACAGATCAGCTAAAACGGCGCTGGTCCTTAAGGGGGGGTAAAGGGTGGGTCCTCAAGTGGTTAAACCATTTGAATCGGATACTCTGCTAAATGTTAGTAGTTTTTTGTTGCTGTTTTTTTTTTTTGTTGGTTTTTGTGCTTAAATTTAAATTGTAACGGAGTCTTGTGTCTCCCTGTGGCCTTGGGTTTCCCTAGTCTTTTTTTGGGACTTCCTCTTCATTGATTTAGCGGTGTCAGCTGTGGACATCTTTATGTATCCATCTCCAAGGTTGCTGTCACATTTCAGACAGGGACACTATGGGAATTGTAAGGGAAGCTGCTGTTACAGACTTCTCAATTACCAGTCATGTATCCAGTAACTGCAGGGCAGACTGACCTGGGGCCACTGAGGCAGGTATGATCCGACTGAGCAAAAACATTCAACTCAATTTGAGAAAATATTTACAAAAACTTGATTAATCATAACAATAAAATCCCATTAAAAATGTGTGCCTCCCGGACCTCCCCAGCCAATCACCAATCCCACCTGACGGACCTCTCCTCAGCAACCCTCAGCCACCCAGGCCAACCCACTGCCCCTGATGAACCTAATCAATAATAGCAGTGAAGCATATGCATCTGCCCCACTGCAAAAAACAAAAACTGTAGAGACTGTCTGAGCTCAAACACTTAATGTCCAATGGAAATCAAGTAGTCACACTCGATCCGCACATTTGATATTTGACCAGCACCAGCAATAGATATAATATGCAGGAGAAGCAGAGCAAAGGGCCAGAACAGTTGAAAAAAAGCTCCAAATATTCAGCAGGTAAATAGTTCATAGCCTAGCAGTGTCTTCCAACCACAGCAGAGGGCTGCTGATACATTCAAAGTGTACAGTTCATAAGCAAGGATATTAAGCCGGCAGATGCAGCAAGCCAAGACAGTGTTAGCCTCTGATTTGCATAGCAGCAGAAAACGTCCATACATTCAATCATGTGGTGTAGCACACTGTAGAATTCCCATCACAGGGATAATGCATCCACAAAGATAACATGGCACATAGCCTCAGCACAGCTCAGCAGGATCAGTAGTAGCACAAGCAGTATGTAGCAATCAAGCCTTCCGTGCAATAGCAATGTATATTAATACAGTGATTCCCATCCGGTGCACCATGCACAAGTCCTAGCCAGTTGGCCCACTCCATTGCGCATGACAATTGCATAGAATGCAGTCCCTCTCTGAGGTCAGAGAGTAGATGCCCGCTGGGCTGCTTACGTTTCCTGTAGCTGAGTAGCCGATGCAAGCTGGCCTCTGGCTGGAGCTAGTAGGCTGGATGTTGGGCGAAGCTGCTGGGTGAGCGAGGTGCCTCGATGGACGGCCAGTGGCCAGGCAAATCCAAGGTGCGGTGGTGCGGGGAGGTCGGGACGCAGCACATGCGTCCTCAAATGCGCTTTTGCAAGGGGTTTCTGATTAATGAGGCCTCGTGTTTTTTTTTTTTTTTTTTCTTCCCCCCCCCCCTCCTGCTATATCTCTGGGTCTGTAAGGCAATCTGTCTCTGCTCTGATTAGCCAGAATGCACAGTAGAAACAGAACCTGTAAAATATTCAAAAGGTTTTAATAGCAGTCTGCTAAATTTTATATAAAATGTTTAGAAGCAAATAGTGTTGGTGTTCAAAGTCAGCAATGCGTGGTTCGGAACCCGAAAACGCACACTCAGCACAGATCAGCAAGACTGGTGCGTTTCATCATTTAACTCTGATACAGCTTCCATCTAGCTTGGAAGGATGAAGTATCAGAGTTAAATGAAACACGCCCATCCTGCTGTTGTGTGCTCAATGCATGTGCTGTATTCCATACTATGCATTCACAAATTCAAACACCAACACTAGAAACATGATGGACTTAATACCTTTCTCAGAAAATCGAATGTGTGAAGTATGCTATAGCTAGATTCCTGCCCTCTGTAAATTTAACTTGTAAGTAAAAATAACACTAGTTGGGCTATATTTCCCAGAATTACAATAAAAAAATTGTGGCTAAAAGGTATGGTGATACGAGTACGCTGGAACTAGTTTGCTTAATATTGTAGCTGCACAATTTAAGGCAAACATCCTTCATATTCAGTTTGATACACAAAGAATGGGTGAAGGCTTGAGTCAGCCACCATACGAGCACAGCATGCTGTAGACTACAGAAGTGGTAGATCCTTGATGGTTACCTGTAACCTCCAAGTATCTGAGATGAGAGAGAGAGAGAGAGAGAGAGAGAGAGAACAGGAGACCAATGGTGCAGTATCGTCTGACAAGGAGCTAATAAGCATGCGTATGCAAGAAATATGCTCACAAAGGTAGGTTGCAATAACTTAAAACCATTGTAAGAGCCTGCGGGAAAATGTCTGTCCCCGCTCGGTGTGCCAGGTCTTGTTGCTGCAGATGCTAGTAGGTCGCACTCCTGAAAAAAGTACTGAGAACAAAGGTCCTTGTTACTTAAAACCCCAAAGGGTATAGACTACTGTAGATAAACAGACTGGTGGAGGCGCCTTGACGATATAAGCTGGTTGCAATAATGTTAATGAGGCGTGTAACGTCTTACCTTCTCGGAAGAACAAACCATAGAAAGGTAAGTTTTTCGAGGGCACCCATGATTGTGACTGCACTATTACAGGCAGACAGTCTTGTAATTTATCTGAGGAAGCTGGTATCAATACATTTTCCTTTTCCATTATCCATGTTTTTTTCTTCTGAGTAGGTAAGACATTAAGGTTATTGCAACAAGCTTATATTGTCAAGGGCGCCTCCACCAGTCTTTGATTATCTGCTGTAGACTAGAGATGTTAGATGAGATGCTAAACATTCTAGGTTGCATGACAAGTTAACGTAACTGGTATATGGCTTTCTGTTGGGCCGGTCCAAATGAAAGAATCTGAAGTGAAAATACACTTATGAGATAATGAATTATATGTGTAGTACAGCTAAGAAATAGAACATTAGTAGCACAGATATGAGTCTCATATTGTTTCCAGTACAGGAAGAGTTGAACTTAACTTATCTGTGCAAAAAGGCTTCTCTGAGTTCTTCGACCCAATAGGTCTGAAACGGTCCTATTTCCCGAAGCACTTATACATCAAAGAAACAGTGAGGCACGGCTTCAGATGAGGTTTTACTGCAGGGGAGTTCAAAAGGTCATTAGCTCTGTTCTGTTTTACAGTATAAAATACAGTGTGGTTTATAAATTGCAAATATGATAGAATAATGCAATGTTATAAAAAAGCTATATAACTGACAATAAAAATGACTTTTCTTTGCTACTAATGGTCTATTATCTGTACTACATATACAATTCATTACATAATCCTCTTCATTTTTTTTTTTTTTTTTTTTTGCTTCAGTGTCACTTTAAATGCATTAGTGGGACATAGGGATGATTAATGGTATGCAAATTCTTCCGAGTTGATGCACATTTTATGCAAATGTATGCATTTTGAAAATGGACCGATTGGTCAATTTTTAAGCTGCATATATTTGCATAAAAATTGCATAATTTTGGAATTTGCATCTCATTAATCAGGCATTCCAAACTATATTAATTACTGTCTGTGACATCTCTACAGTAGGTTTGTTTACTGGAAAGGGGATTTCAAGTCAATACTTGCTGAACAGAAAGTGGCAAGCTGCAGGTGTCTTGCCTGTTCTTGGGTGTGTATAGCCCGCATGCAAGCTCAGCTGAAAGAGTAGGTTAACTTAATTTACTCTGTGAGGGTTCATTATTTAAAGAGACTTTGTAACAAAAATTTCATCCCGTTTTCTACCATCCTACAAGTTCCTAAACCTATTCTAATGTGCTCTGGCTTACTGCAGCACTTTCTACTATCACAGTCTCTGTAATAAATCAATGTATCTTTCACCTGTCGGACTTGTCGCCCTGTGTCTGGAAGGCTGCCAACTCTTCAGTGTGATCTGCTATGCACGCCCCCCTCCAGACCCCTCTTTGCACACTCCCGTGTGTGTGTTATTTACATAAGCCAGCAGCGTCTCTGCTCTCTATCAGTGAGAGAAGAGACCTGGATAAAAATCCTCCTGTTATGCTGGTAATACACGGGTCGATCCGGCGGCCGATTAGCCGCTGGATCAACCCCAGCCGCGTCACCGCTTGTCCGCGCGGATAGATTGCCGCTCATCCCCGCCGGTGCTTCCTAATCAGCTGCTCGATTTCCTGCCATTTTCCGCCGGCGGGGATCGAGCGAGCGGCATGATCGGGCCAGCTGAATATTATCAGCTGGCCAGATCAGCTGGTCGATACACGGTACAGAAACGTACCGTGTATCCCCAGCATTAGCTGTGAAAGGAGCTGGCTAATGCATACTGAGGAATTACAGACACAGGCAGAGCTGTCTGCAGGAAGAAACAATCAGCCTCACAGCCTGTCGCTATTCAGTACATGAGAGCTGCAGGGGACAGAAAGTAAACACACAAATAATCTTTTGAGATTCAAAAGGAAGGCTGTATACAGCCTGCCTGAGTATGGATGTATTTTCTATGTGTGGACATACTGTACATCAACCTACTTCCTGTTTTGGTGGCCATTTTGTTTTGTTTATAAACAAACTTTTTAAAACGGTTTTTGACTACTTTTAATGTGGTGAGGAGCGGCGAAATTGTGACAGAGGGTAATAGATGTTCCCTAATGTGCTGGTATGTTTACTTTGTGCGATTTTAACAATACAGATTCTCTAAACAACTTCATGGTTTGGTTATGTTTTTAAAGGCATTTTTGCCTTTCTCTGAACCAGCTGGGGTGTTTGACAATGTATTTGACAAAGGCAAAGAATGTTGTGTACTTTCATAGTGCTGATAATTTGTGCATTGCTTTAAGAATTTTTAATGATTATGTAATTCATCATTTTCTTTCTTTTTTTGTTTTTTTTTTTGCAATATTTATAAATTCCTTGTAAAATCCTTTCCTCACCCTGATTTACATTCTGAAATTTCACAGGTGGTGACATTTTTTACTGCTGTCATGTGCATCACTGTGAATTGTTTGTGTGCTTTGTGTTCTGAAGCCAGCAAAAATAACACCTGGTCTCCAAGAATGTGCTGGGATTAGAATTCTGCATAATAAACCGTGTAGGCTAAACGTCATTCAGCGGGCAGGGTTACGTATAAGCGTTCCTGATGCTGAAACCAGGATGCTCCATGTAAAAGTGGGTATCCTGAATAAGTTCATATGCAAACACAGAAGGTTAACCCCTTGTGTGCTCAGCAATGCAGGAAGTAACTACACTGTACATCTATGTAAGAGCTCTAAAAGCTGTGACAAGGAAAGGTTATTATGCTGTTGCTTATCTTTTAGGGTAGAGAGGAGTTTCTGAATTCAGGTCCGCTTTAAAGAAGTCATTACTTTGATGTAAAATCTGCTTTCATTCAGTTGAACAAGACTGTCATAGCTGCTGTTTAGAATTTAATCTTACAAATGAAGCCCTGAAAGGAAATCTGAGACCTGACAGTGCAGCATTACTTACTTACCTGCAGCATTAAAGGGGTACTATGGCGAAAAATTATAAAATGTAAAATATGTGCAAACATATACAAATAAGAAGTACATGTTTTCCAAAGTAAAATGAGCCATAAATTACTTTTCTCCTATGTTGCTGTCACTTACAGTAGGTAGTAGAAATCTGACAGAAGTGACAGGTTTTGGGCTAGCTCATCTATTCATAGGGGATTCTCAGCAAGGCTTTTAAGCTGAGTACACACGTACGATAACGATCGTTCAAAAACGAACGATAACGACAATTGGACCGATAATCGTGCGCTCCAAATTTTCCAACGATCGTTTTTTGGGACGATAACGACCGTTATCGTTCAATCCGACCGATCCAACCCGGCGGATTTTTTCGAAAGATAATCGTTCAATCGTTGCAGTGTGTACAAAGATCGTCCGATAACGCATGTTCTTATTGCCTGTCATAACGTCACTTCCGTTTGCGCACGCATTTTTTAATCGTTCATCGTTCAGTACTTTATACTTATATCGTTCACGTGTGTACACAATCGTTCATTACGAACGATCTTTTCCGTCTAATTTGAATATCGTGTAAACGTCACGAATCGTTCGTAACGAACAATCTTTATCGGACGTGTATACGAACCTTTAGTCTTTATAAAGATATTCACTAAAAAGGATTTAAACCATGATGCTGGCCAGCTTCCCTGCTCACTACACAGGTTTTTGGCAGTTGGACAGAGCAACTGCCATTCACTAAGTGATTTTGAAAATAAATAAATCCCTGAGAATCCCCTATGAAGAGATGAACTAGTCCAAAACCTGTCACTTCTGTCAGATTTCTACTACCTACTGTAATTGACAGCAACATAGGAGAAAAGTAATTTATGGCTCATTTTACTCTGGAAAAAATGTACTTATTATTTGTAGGTTTGCACATATTTTACATTTTACAATTTTTCTCCATAGTGCCCCTTTAAGTATAAATGCTGCACTGTCAGGTACGTACATGTTTCAGATCAGGTATGCTTTAACCAATTCATTCCTTTTTGTAACTGTCCAATTTACACCAATGGTGCACACATAGGATGTTTATAAGTATATATTCTGCAGGAAGTGGATATGATCCATTAATTTGTCATTTTTACACAACCTCAAGGTTTGAAGATGGTTTACTGCTAAGTGCCTGGCAAGATCTTGCAATGCTGCTGCCCTGACACCCTCACCAGTATGCAAACTGTGACATTCAGCATCTGCATGAAGCACACACTGCATCCTACCTGTGTGTCTTTGTGTTCAGTTTAGAGTACTGTCATTTGTTTTATGTTTGGATTTGCTTCATACTGAAAGGGGTAGCGCAGACAGCCATTTGACTTTAGTTCACTGTCCTTTTTAACAATCTCCTTGAATGCAGATCAGCTGCAGGTCATCTACAGTTTAAGGGCCTTTTTCCACTAGCCTGCGATTTGCGATTTGCTTCTGATAGCAAATCGCAAGGTACATTAAACTAATGAAAACTGCAGCAGCAATTTCCATTAGTGCGATCCGATTGCAAAACGATTTTGGTCAAAGCGCAATCGTCGTCCTGCCGCGTTTTGTATGCGATTGAGCTGTACTATGAGTATAGTAGCTCAATCGCAATCGCATAGTGGAAATTGAAATGCGATTGCGACCGTGATCGGAATCGCGATCGCATTTCATAGTGGAAAAGAGCCCTAAGGTATGTTTGCTGACTTTTGTACCCCAGGTGTACACAAACTTTGTCTTTCAGACAAAAACAAGAAGTTTAAGTCAGTGCCCTGACCTCAGAACTGTGTAAAGAGGCCCTAAAGCTTAAAATGACACTGAAGCAAAAAAAAAAAAAAAAAAAAAACTTGTAGTATAATGAATTGTATGTGTAGTACAGATAATTGATAGAACATTAATAGCAAAGAAGAGTATAACATTTTTATTTTCAGTTATATAGCTTTTTTTCATAGCATTGCATCATTCTCTAATATTTGCAGTTTACAAATTACTCTGTATTTTAAATGATGAAACAGAGCAGAGCTAATGACCCTTTGAACTTCCTGGCAGTAAATCCTTTAAACAAGAAACAGGGAGACAGGCTGAGGTAAATGCTTCAGAAAACAGGACTGTAGCCGACCAAGCTTGTTCGGAGAGCTCAGAGAAGCTCTTTTGCATAGATAAGTGAACTGGAAACAATATGAGACTCATATCTGTGCTACTAATGTTCTATTTCTTAGCTGTACTACACATACAAATCCTATAAGTTTTTCACTTCAGATTCCTTTTAATACAGCTCTGGAGAGCTTTGCTTGTAGGACAGTAGTGTGTTCGGGCACCTCTTTGAGAAACTGATCTTACATTTGTTACATGTGCTGCAAGTCAGAACTACTTCAAATTTTAAGCTACCTTATGAATGCTAATTCTTACTTGCCAGTGGGAATATTTAAGTCTACTTGTGTTTTTTTTTTTTTTTTTTTTTTTTTTATCTGTCTTATCTTAATGTTATCAGAATTATGTAAATTAGTGACATGTTAAGTGTTCTAATTTTATTTTTTTTCCAATTCAGGTTTAAGCGGAAATCTGGCAGATCTTGAAAGGAGGCAAGAAGTATTTGGAAAGAATGTTATACCTCCTAAGAAGCCAA
The DNA here is from genome assembly GCF_040937935.1 of Hyperolius riggenbachi. Lineage (NCBI taxonomy): Eukaryota > Metazoa > Chordata > Amphibia > Anura > Hyperoliidae > Hyperolius > Hyperolius riggenbachi. Next base: position 324,760,218 of record NC_090648.1, read on the forward strand.
AAACGTTTCTTCAGTTAGTATGGGAAGCATTACAGGATGTAACATTAATTATATTAGAAATAGCAGCCATAATATCTTTAGGCCTTTCTTTTTACCGACCACCTGGTGGAGATAATGAACGTAAGTCGCAAACATTTGTGAAACCATTTTTGTTAAAGTAATTTCTGTACTTTTCATAGGATGCACATTTAGTTTTGGAAACCTTTCTTATGATTCAAAATAATCAAAGCTGCACATCTCTAGTGACAAGGAGTTAATTTTGTAGCTACTATAGACAATCTGACTTTATTGTATGCAAACCTTTTTCCTTAAATTGCCACTAGCAGGAAAAAATTAAAATGCATGTAAACATACGGTAATTTAAAAAAAAAAATTCAGATAAAAATGAGCTATAAGTTGCTTTTCTCCTATGTTGCTGTCACTACTGTAAGTAGTGCATATCCGACTGAACTGACAGGTTTTGGACTAGACCATTTCCTCATAAGGGATTCTCGTGGCTTTGTTTATTTATAAAAGCACTTAGTGAATGGCAATTGCTTAATCCAACTGGCAAAATAGTGTGCAAATAGATGAGAAGGCCGGCCTGCATCTTTATATAGACCCCTTACAGCGAGTGCTTTTGTAAGAATAAACTAAATACTAAAAATCCCCCATGAAGAGATGACTAGACTTTTACTACCTACTGTAAGTGACTGCAACATAGGAGAAAAGTAATTTATGGCTAATTTTTTTTACCCTGGAAGAAGCATACTAATTATATCTGTGTACTTGTATTTTACATTTTTCCGCTATAGTTGCCCTTTAACCATTTACCGCCATCCTAACGTATTAAAACGTCATGCTTACCGCTATTAACAGCAACATGACGTTTTAATACGTCGCGCATTCCCGCCGCTGCTACCGCCGTGTGTCCGCCGCTACCGCCGCCATTACCGTCGGGATCCCGTGCTGGGCGATTGGGGAAGAGGACTGAACAGTCCTCTACCCAATCGCAGTGCCTGGAGTGAATGGACGTGACCGCGAACAGCGGCTACGTCCATTCACATAAACAGGAAATGTAACAGTTTAATAAAGTGTGTAAAAAAAAAAAAAAAAAAAAAAAAAAAAAGTGAACACGTCCTATGAGTGTTCACCAGCGCCATCTTGTGGCCAAAAAGTATATTACACCTACAAAATACATACATTTTCAAGTATATACACATCATTAATAAAATTACACTTCCAACCCTCCCCCCCCAAAAAAACACTTGTAAAAAAAAAAAATCAGCTTAAAAAAAAAAAAAATAGTTGCCTTAGGGACTCAGCTTTTTTTATTCTATATTTTATGGGGGAAAATTAATTTTAATTTATTACATAGGGGCTTGTAATTATGGCCAGAACAAACAGAAAAATAACCACTTATATTTCAAAATAATATACTGTCGCCATACATTGTGGTAGGGACATAATCTAAACGGTTTAATTATCGGGACCACTGGGCAAATAAAACGTGTTTGTTTTATCCACAGGAGAATGTTTAATTTTAAAACTATAAAGGCTGAACACTGAGAAATAATGATTTTTTTTCTTTTTTTTTCTGTTTTTCTCATTAAAATGCATTTAGAATAAAAAAATTCTTAGCAAAATGTACTATCCACAGAAAGCCTAATTGGTGGCGAAAAAAACAAGGTATAGATCATTTTCTTGTGATAAGTAGTAATAAAGTTATTAGGGAATAAAAGGGAGGAGCGCTGACAACTGAAAATTGCTCCGGTCCGTTAGGATAAAAACCCTTGGGGGTGAACTGGTTAATATTATGAAGCTGGTTAACCTCCTGAGCGTTATGCTGCTCAGGAGGTTTTGCTAGCCCGAGTCCCGATTGGTTAATTAGATCTAATGGGGAGGATCGTACATGACGACGTCTCCGACGTCCTGCACAGTCACGATTCTCCCCATAGAGCAGACAGGAGCTGTGCGGGAAGGCTGCGGCGATCGCTGGAACCAGGCTGGTTAATGTATAAGCGGCTGGATGGCACGATTGCGGGCGATCAGAGGCTGCTGGCCACCTATACTAGCTAGCCTAGTGCTAGCTAAAGCTTTTGCAGCCATTTGATCTAATAAATGAATCATGGGGGAGTCCTGAGGCTAGCGAGCGGTATGCCCGACAGTGTTTATACACCTCTGTTAACAGAGGTGCCAAGCAACTCATCGAGTACATGTTGTGTATTGCTCCTGTCTTTTATTGCCTGAAGAAGCGGGTTCTCGCCCGTGAAACGCGTTGCGACTGTCATTAGGAGCAAACGAATAAATTGTATATTATTTGTATTATTACAAGTACATGTGTCTGTCTTTGGTTGGCTGGTCCACCACCACAACCGAAACAATTTTAAACCTTTTATTGACTTTTATCCTACCGGCGCCTCTGTACACCTCCGCGCAATTACAGCCTGAAGTCTGGAACGCATAGACATGAGCACACGCTGGGTTTCACACCTGGTGATGTTCTGTCATCCCTCTACTGCAACTATCTTCAGTTCCTGCTTGTTCTTGGGGCATTCTCCCTTACGTTTTGTCTTTTTCAGTTCCAGTAGAGGCCTGGCAGAGCATCACCAGGGATGAAACCCAGCATCTGGTGATGTCTTATGCGTTCCAGACTCCAGGCTGTAATTGACTGCAAAGGATGTGCAACGAAGTGTTAAAAAGTGAAAGTTTGATTTATGATTATTATTCTGCCCCCTTACTTCTGGTCCATTAACAAGTAGGTATTAGCAGCTCCCTTGCAGGATTCGTTATATGCACTATCTGTCCCAGGGAGGACAGTAAGGATATATGCTCTCCTATTCCTTAGATTGGTTTTGATGCGCTAAATGCGTGCATGTTTCTGCTATGCATGTTACAGGGCCAGTGTTAGGACACATACGACACTGGGCTACCTCTACACCAGGGATGTCAAACCGGTCCTACAAGGGCCGAGGTCCTCACACATTTTTGATACAGCACAAATGAATTAATGGGTCAGAATCAGGAAAGGTGTGGTCCATCAGGTAGAACACATTCATCTCTTTCTCAGTCCATCCTAAACACTGGCATGGATCTGGCCCTCCAGGCCTGGAGTTCGACACATGTGCTCTACACGGTGTATGTGACTACACAAGAGACTATTTTAGTAATGAAGATCCCAGCTCTTAACTTAAAAGGGAATTTCAGCCTAAACAAACATACTGTCATTAAGTTACATAAGTTATGTTAATTAGAATAGGTAATCTCTTATCCACCCTGTTTTAAAAGAACAGGCAAATGTTTGTGATTCATGCGGGCTGCCATCTTTGCCATGGGGGGCAGCCATCTTTTTGGTTGAAAGGAGGTGACAAGGAGCAGGAGACAGTTCCAACTGTCCTGTGTCCTGATTACCCCTCCCAGCTGCACACGCTAGTCTTCAAATGTCAAATTCAAAATGTAAAAAAAAAACAATTTGCACCAAAACAGCAGAACGATAACCTCAGAAATCCCATCATGCTTTGCACAGCATAAGGGGAAAACTGCCCGGGCAGTTTTCTTCTGTGCAGCTAAAAATGAGGCTTGTAGAAGAGAAACAAAGTTCTGATGCTGTGAAACTGTTAAAGAAACACCAAGCCTTTTCAGTGCTGCTGAGTCGATTTTTAGTCTGGAGGTTCACTTTAAGGGGCCCATACACCTAACGATTTTCCTGCCGATATACAGCCGTTTCGACCAGTGATCAAAACTGCTGTGAAATCGCAGCGCACACCGCTGACAGAACGGTCAATTTCCTTCCGAAATCTATCGTTCCCGTCGATTCCCGTCAACCCATCCGTGTGGAAGATTTTTCTCGGTCGCCGGTGGGTCGGGAGTGCATCGTTAGCGGCATTTGAATGCCTGACAACCGACGCAATACAGCGGGTATACATTACCTGTTCCGGCCGGCGCGAATCCCCGCTCACTGCTGTCTTCTCTGCTCTGGTCTTCGGCATGCTTCACTTCTTCCTGCCCGGCAGGAAGTTTAAACAGTACAGGCCGCTCTACAGTTTAAACTTCCTGCCGGGCAGGAAGAAGTGAAGCATGCCGGAGACCAGACCAGAGCGGAGAAGACAGCAGTGACGGCGGGGATTCGCGCCGGCGGAGCAGGTAATGTATGCGGGGGGAGCGGCGGCAGCACCACCACCACAGATTGTGAACGGTTTCAGGCTGAAATCGGTTCACAATCTGTTTGCAGTAAAGGTGGCCATACGATCCCTCTCTGATCAGATTCGATCAGAGAGGGATCTATCTGTTGGTCAAATCTGATGCCAAATCGACCAGTTTATGGCCAATTTTAGCTGTAGGGACAGCATTGATTGCTGCATGATTTTTGTGAATTGATTCACATGAGGATTTACATGAGTGTACGGGAGTTCATTTTGACTTTGCAGTTTTGCTTGCCACACCCCTTCCAGCACCTCCCTATTACGTCTGCAAATGTTTAAATGTCCTAGCTCGAGGTGAGGAGCCTGTATTTTTTTTTTATTTTTTTTTTGTGGGAGGCACATATGCAAACTGTTGTAGTTCCTACACCGTTCACCTGATTTGGATGTAAATACCCTCAAATTTAAAGCTGACAGTCTGCAGTTAAAGCACATCATGTTTCATTTCAAATCTATTGTGGTTGTGTATAGAGCCAAAAATGCTAGAATTGTGTTGATGTCCAAATATTTATGGACCTGACTGCATACTCTGGTCATAAAACTTAGTGTCTCGTGGTTCTGGTGGCTCTGTGCCCAGCATTGTATCAGGTGAGATGCTCTAAAAGTACTCTGTAATTAAGGGATGTAGGACAGCTACTAGTCCACTAGGGAAAAAAACCCCACTGTAAGCAGTTTGATGGCTTTCTCCATATTTCCCTGACTACAATGCATTGCTGCTGCTTCAGCAATCACTTACTTATCTACCTAGGGCTTCAGCCGTCCTGTGCCCACACAGTGATTCTGTGGTGCTCCAGTCACCAGCAGTGCCCCTCTTTCAGCCAGGGGAGTCTGTGGCCATTGTGCACGTGTGGCGTAGTCCTCGTGCGTCCTCTATGGTGCTCCCGCTGCTGGGAGTGCTCTGTGCATGTCCAGTAGATATTTTTATGTACTGTCATGTGCAGAGCACTCCTGTCCACAAGGGCGCAGTCAGGAGGTGCTCGCACTGGGGCTGCGCATCCAGCTGAAAGAGGCGCACTGCATGTGACAGGAGCAGCGTAGCACAGGATGGCTGCAGGGGACTAGTAGAGGCCCCAGGTAAGCTTAAACTTTTTTTTTTTTTTTTAGATTTCCTTTAACCACTTAAGTACCAGAGACCGCTGGTACCTTTAAATGGTGGAATACGACAATTCACTGCACATACTCTGTCCACGCCGCACATCGGGAACTTCAGGCCACCCACTCTGTCGTCTGATAGAGTTCCTGTGAGGCGGTCAAGAGCCGCTTTCTTTGGCTCCTGACACTGCCTATCAATGGGAGTTGCTTACATGGGTCAAGAGCCAATGAAATCTGCTCCTGACCGATTAACAGGGCTCTGCCATCATAGAGATGGCAGGGCAAGTGAGTTGAGATGACGAGATCTGCGAGCACAACAAAAGGGTGGTGAGCTGAAAACTGGCAGGCACAACAGCATCAAAATAGAGCGTAAAGTTCAGCTAGAGCCATCCTTAACTGGTTAATGTGGAGCTAGGTTTGTCCATAACCATTATAAAATTGGCAAAAATGCTACATAGTGGGAAACGCATGGCATTTGCTTGAGTGACATCTTGTTCAAGGCGAATATATTCCTATTGCCTGTACCTAATAACACAAGGATACCAGAATCACCAGTTGTTTACTTGTCTTTATTGGATGCTTTGCAGAACAAAGAAATCCTGTGTTCCATTACATAACATTTGCCCAAACTGGATGAAAACAAGTTAATGGTGTTAATGGCAAGAGTTATGACACCATTCCAAAGCCAAGAGGGACTGCCCTTCTCAATGTCCTAAAAAAGGCCTCATTCATTCCCACTAAAAATAGCACAGAAAAGCATGCATTTTTGTTCATTTCTCATGTTTTCTACTGACACCAGAAGATCAACAGGACTGCCTGACAACTAGTCTTTTTTTAAAAATAAGTAAATATGGCAGATTCCATATCGCTCTCACCTCATATTCCCTTTAGGCTGCTTTCACATTAAGACGTTACAGGCGCACGTTAGTGCAGCCTGTAACGCAGCCCCACCGCACAGTAATGAAAAATCAATGGGCTGTTCACAGTGCCCAAGTTGCGTTACATTGTTGAGAGTGCTGCATGCTGTACGTTATGCGCGGCTAAGCCACGTTAGACTGTGCGCACATGCTCAGTAGTGTTGGGGAGGAGTGTAGAGCGGCCAGGCACATGGCGTGACTTGCAGTGTTTTTTTCGTCCTGGAGCGGCCGGTCACTGCGGTGATTGGCCGGGCGGGACCACGTGATGCCGCATGCGTCCAAGAGTACGCATCACGGACGCCAGAGTGAGCTGCACAACGCGGCTCACTCTGACGTCCACATCAGAGAGCACCAGGCGTTGCGTTACGGGCACGTTATGTGCCCTATAACGTCCCCTAAACGCAACGTCCTGGTGTGTAAGTAGCCTTAAAGAAGCTCTATACACTCTATACAGTCCACTTTCCCTGCAGTTTTATTTTGTGACAGGTATATTCTTTTATAAAACACCCCAGCTGTATGTAATCCTTTTCTACCCTGCACTGAGAATGTGGCAGAAATTCATGTGCCCTGTAAAAGCAAACCTTAGCATTTTGTGCACAGCTCTATCAGCATCCAGCTCATTAAAATTAATATTAAACTCCTTCTGGTTGATCAGTTTTGGTAATTATTACCCACAGTCTTTTGCTGTACAATCACACATTTTACTTTACAGATAAGTATAACTGTTGATTGCATTGCATTCTGCAATAACCATGTAAAGTTGAATATGAAAACAAATGAGTTTCTCTGAATGCGTAATATGGGTTCTAAGAAGTTTTTTATTTTTATGTTGAGCACAATTATCGTGAAAAATTGTCATTTAAAAAGCATGTGTATAAAAAGTACATTTGTCTCAGAGTGAAGTGCATTATAAGTTTCTACCTATATAGCGGTCACTTTCAATAGGTTGTAAAAATCTGACAGATCTGATAGATTTTGGACTAGTTTATCTCCTTGTCATGGATTCCCAAGGGTGTCTCTTCTCTCCCCCTATCACTTCCTGAATGGCATTTGCTCAGTCCAGCTACCAAAATAGAGCGCAAGAGAGTTAGCATACACCTTGAGTGCAGATCTTTCTTTGGTTTCAAGTGAATAGGGAGGCTGGCTGACATCTTTGTCTACTAGAAATAATTTCCACGTAGTGCTTAACCATTTCGGTTTTTAGCCTTTAACCACATAACGACCGCCTAACGCCGATAGGTGGCGGCTGGTTGTTTGTGGGTTTCCATGGAAACTGCCGCTCGTTCGAGCGCCCGTTCCATGTCCGTTCACGGAGGGTGTCTCCGTGAACAGCCTGCGAGCCTCCGATCGCGGCTCGCAGGCGAAATGTAAACACACGGGGAAGAAATCCCTTGTGTTTACATCCTACGGCGCTGCTGTTGCAGCAGCACCGTAAAGGAGATCGGCGATCCCCGGCCTCTGATTGGCCAGGGATCGCCGGCATCTGATAGGCTGAAGCCTATCGGAGGCGGTACAGGACGGATTGCCGTCCTGTGCTGCCCATGGAGCGAAGGGGAGGCAGGGAAGGAGAGCAAGGAATAGCACTGCGGAGGGGAGCTTTGAGGAGCAGGAAGTCTGATCGCCCTGCCTCAAATCTGATCTGTGCTGTGGGCTGGAGAGCCCACGCAGCACAGATCAGTGAAAAATGCCCTGGTCCTTAAGTGGTTAAGGTTCCTGACAATTTGGGCATTTCAGTTGTTGCTATTGATAGTTATTGCTGTAATACTTACCGTATATACTTGAGTATAAGCAGACCTGAGTATAAGCCGAACCGCCAACTTTTTAAATTTTTAAAAAAAAAAACAGACAAAAATGATTGACACGAGTATAAGCCGGGGGAGGAAATGCAGTGTACCTTGCATCCCCACCCCACCACCACCAGAGTGAAAGAAGCATGTGTTGGGGATGACTGTGCCACTTTTATAAAATAAGGAAACAAAGAAACAGTAATAGTTTTAGGTATTACCATTACTATAGTAAAACCTCCCCCCATCAGAGCATTGTATTGTATTCATAATTACCGGTGCACACTGCCAGTAGCAGAAGTCAATTTGCAGACTGCCATCAGACTGGTAAGATTTGCAGCTCTGAAGTTTCAGAAGTCCTCCCATGAGTGTGGCTGTTGGGATCTCGCCTTGCAGTGTCTATATTGATTCAGGTATCCAGTGCGCCGCTAGACCTGAATGTGTTGCAGCTTTGAGGTGTCCAAAGTGTGCTCTGTGTCTCCTCCCCCCGCCGGCTCCCTCAAGTGTGGTAGTTGGGATCTCACCTGCAATGTCTATATAGTTTCAGGCATATTCGGCCCATGAAGTGCGCTGCCAGACCGGAATGTGTTGTGGCTTTGAGGTGTCTTGAGTCTCTCGTGTCCCCGTCTGGATCTGCAGAGTGATGTTAGCTTCCATTCCCTCCTGGTGCACAATTCCTTTACCGCAGACAGGAAACCTCTGCAGCCGAAGTTAGTAGCCGTCCCATCTCTAGTGCAGTTGTGAAGCACCATAGAAACGAGAATGCTGCAGAGATCTCCTGGCGGCGGACCGGGAGGGAAAGTAAGCAGGCACCGCTCTGCAAATCCAGACGGGGACACCTTAAAGCCTCAGCACATTCTGGTCTGGCAGCACACTTGATGGACTAAATATGCCTGAAACAATACAGACATTGCAGGTAAGATCCCAACTGCCACACTCGAGGGAGGAGGCGGGGGGGAGGAAATGCAGAGCGCACTTCAGACAATTCAAAGCTGCAAATCTTCCCTGTCTGAAGGCAGTTACACCGCGTGCAGTATAAATCATAGCGCTTGTTTTTGTAATGTGCAGGGCTGCTGCAGAAGTGGTTGGATTTTTTTCAGAATTTTAGAGTATAAAAGTGAATTAGAAAAAAACCTCTTGTAGACCCTAAAATCTAGAAAGAATCATACCACCAGAATCATTTATTTTGCCAAGCATGACCGGATCATGCCTGGAATTTGTTTTGGCACATACAGCGCTCAGCATCTACAAGGACATGAAAATAATGCAATATACAAGAGACCTACATGACAAGCATTTAACTAGATACTACAGATAGTGATGACAGACTGAGGACTGAGCCCATGAGGGCAGCCAGTGCCATAAGTTCTAAGCAGACAGAATGAGACAGGACCAAGTCTGTGAACCTAAGGAGGAGGTGGAACATGGAGTTCAGGAGGTTGACTACAGAAGGGAAAAAGAGTTCCTGTGCCTCGTGGTCCTGGTGGGGATGACCCGAAATCTACGCCCTGAACGTAGGCGACTGAAGTGGCAATGGCCAGGATGAGAGGGGTCCTTGGCTGTCTTCAGCGCTCTAGTGCGCAGTCTCGAGTTGTAGAGTAGGTCAAGTGGAGGGATGGGTTTCCCAATGATTCTCTCCGCTGATCTAATGACCCTCTGGAGTTGTCTGTTGCTGACGGAGTAACAAGTGTACCAGATCAGGATAGGAGAGCAGAGGATAGATTCTGTGATGGCAGAGTAGAATCTTGTGAGAACCTGATGGAGTATGCTAAACCTTTTTCAGCTGGCGGAGGAAGAACAGCCTTAACCTCCCTGGCGGTCTATTAAAACCGCCAGGGGGCAGCGCAGCACTTTAAAAAATTTTTTTAAATCAGGTAGCTAGCCTAGCGCTAGCTACATGATACCCGATGTGCAGCGGCATCCCCCCCCACACCTTCCGATCGCCTCCGGCGATCAGCGCAAATGGGAAATCCCGTTCTGAACGGGATTTCCTGTTTGGCTTCCCCCGTCGCCATGGCGACGATCATCGACGTCGTGACGTCATCGGGAGTCCCGATCCACCCCTCAGCACTGATGGGCCAGGCTGCGTAAGTGTTCTGGGGGGGTGGGGCGCGGCAGGTAACTGCAAATCGACGTCGATCAGGAAGTACACACAGCTAGCAAAATGCTAGCTGCGTGTACCCAAAAAAATATTATGCAAATCGGCCCAGCAGGGCCTGAGAAATCCACCTGCGCGGCATAGCCCGACCTGAGGTCGGGCTTGCCGCCAGGGAGGTTAAAAGACCAGTGTCACAAATCATTTTTTCAAATAGCTACCTTAAGTGCTGGTGTAATAAGATAGCAGCAGTTATTTTTTTTATAATGTGCAGTATGAAAATATATTCATTCTGTCCCCCCTACTGTATTGGCGACGTGGGACAAACTAACCTGAATAGGGGTGTACAAATGGCAGTTTCAAAGTATGTAAACTGCTCTGACCCCTACCTAGATCAGCCGCTCGTACACTCAGCGGGAACGCCTGTCATATTGACAGGTGACGTCACCGCGCAGTAAGTGCGTAATGCACTTGAAGCCTCTGGAGGGGACCTTCAGAATCCTGTCTGCGCAGGCACTGCTGGGGTCACCTATTGAGGCAGAGACTCACGCACATTAAGCCGATCACTGCGCTGAAGTGTGCAGTGATATTGCTGAATAAGACTGTGCATGTGCGTGAGTCTGTCAATAGGTGACCCCAGCAGTGTCTGCGCAGACGGGACTCTGAAGATCCCCTCCGCAGGCTTCCAGTGCGTAATGTGATGACGTCGCCTGTCAATATGACAGGCGCTCCCGCTGTGTACTAGCGGCAATGTCAGCGCTCGTGTGGCGCGGCCGATCAAGGCAGGGGTCAGAGCAGTTTACATACTTTGAAACTGCCATTTGTACACCCCTATTCAGGTTAGTTTGTCCCACGTCGCCAATACAGTAGGGGGGACAGAATGAATAATGTAAGTTTTTATTACTCATACTGTACATTATAAAAAATACTGCTGGCACTTAAGGGAGCCATTAGAAAAAAAAAGATTCGTGACACTGATCCTTTAAGGGAAATACTGAAAATCCTCCCCAAGGACTAGGCCAAAACCTGTCAGATATGTCAGATTTTTTTTTTTATTTCCTACTGTACTAGCATCAGCAACATAGGAAAAAGTAGTAATTTTCGGTTTACATGTGAATTCTATGCAGCTTAAAAGGGAAACAGTCCAATTCTTTTTTTTTTTTTTTTTTTTTTTTTTTTTTTCTTTTCTTCCATTGGCCCAATTCCAAGCTGCATAAAATTTACATGCAAGTCAGACTTGTTAGCATCACATTGATTCTCGAATCACCATCCTTATAGACTGTAGACACTAGACTGTACAGGGTGTAGTGGATTTTTCAGCTGGCAAAGGTCAATGACTGTAATGGCCAAAATTTTCTTTTTTTTTTTTTCTCCCGTGGTTTCTTTTGTGTATGAGAAAAATAATTTATTGGATGCACCAGAGATGTTTCTTGACCTGAGTACAATGCATATGTCTGTTTCCCTTAGAACAAAAAAAAATGTACGCTACTCAAAGTACAGAGTTAAGTAGTTTTAGTAAACCTATTAAAACCTAGCCCAAATTTTTGTATTTCTGATTAAATGCAGTAGTGATTGTTCCTTGTCATTGGCATTTTCCATTGTTCCAAATTATGGTTCTGATTAAATGTGCCTTTTCCAATAACATGCGGCTTGATTTTAAGACATCAGTTGACATTGGGTAGTGTGTGGCCCTTATCAGACCATTTTGTTCAAACTAGGGCTGTGGAGTCTATACAAAAATCATCTGACTCCTCAGTTTAGTAAACCGGCTCAGACTCCAGGTACCCAAAATTGCTCAGTCCTCGACTCCGACTCTCCACAGCCCTGGTTCAAACCAGTGTCCTTTAAAGATAGGCAATGAATAATTGTCTGATCTGGCCTCATAGTTGTCAGAAGCAATTAGCTGTATTTTTTTTCTTATGAATACTATTGCATTCCTCTACAGCAAGGTCTTTTATATATTTGTCAGGGCTTGTCACCAGGCGTGTATTGTGCGAGTATTTTACTATGGCTAAATTCATTTGAACTAAATTATGACCTACAGTGTATTCATAGTAAATAAGTTCAAGAAAATGCATATACCTTAAACAATAAGACACCAAAGTGACATACACATTTTGTGATATATGCAGGCTATATGTTGTGCATTCAAGCAACTCAGACATAATAATCCGAACATTTGTATAGCGCTTTTCTCCTGTTGGACTCAAAGCGCTCAAGAGCTGCAGCCACTGGGACGCGCTCAAGAGGCCACCCTGCAGTGTTAGGGAGTCTTGCCTTGAACTCCTTACTGAATAGGTACTTGACCTAGCCAGGATTCGAACCCTGGTCTCCCATGTCAAAGGCAGAGCCCTTAACCAGTACTCTATTCAGCCACATGAGGGTCAGACAGTTGAATGCCTATGGGCTTTTCATGTCTAAGCCAGTACAACATTTGAACTGAGATCATAACTTGTCTATTTTCTTGCTACATCAAGCGATCTACACATCCTAGATTTTAGGTAATTGAAACAAACGTTTGTGATAGTGTTGTCAATAGCCTCACCTTCATCGAATGTACAATGCAGACAATCCTGGCCCTCTTTCCCCACAGAGGTGAATGTCCTGTTTTCCTTTTCCCTCCCTCCAAAGAATAAAATATGGTGTCTGTAACAATTGAGAAATACGTTGTCATAAAATGTGTACAGTTTTAGACTGGAAGGTTATACAAGGACATTAGAATCCATTTAAAACTTAATATTTTCGGAAACCTGTCATAATTTACCATATGAATGCATTTTCAGGTTAATTGTGTGTTTTGTGTTGCAGTGTGTGGAGCAGCTAGTGGTGCTGCAGAAGAGGAAGAAGGGGAGGCGGGCTGGATTGAAGGAGTTGCTATCCTTTTGTCTGTCGTATGTGTGGTATTAGTAACAGCTTTCAATGACTGGAGTAAAGAAAAACAGTTCAGAGGATTGCAGAGCCGAATTGAACAAGAACAGAAATTTACAGTTGTTCGTGGAAGCCAAGTTATCCAAATTCCAGTAGCAGACATTGTTGTTGGAGACATTGCACAAATAAAATACGGTAATTTTAATATTAAAGCAGTGGAATACCCTTTCTCTTGTTTGTCCTGCTCTTGACAAATGGTCTGTGTTTTAGGTGATCTCTTGCCTGCCGATGGAGTACTTATTCAGGGAAATGATCTAAAAATTGATGAAAGTTCATTAACTGGAGAATCTGACCAAGTTAAGAAGAATCAGGAAAAAGACCCTCTCTTGCTTTCTGGTTGGTATCCTGTTTCCTCAGTATCTGTAACTGAACTTTGTGAGGAGAGCGAAGACATAGCTTTCACATACAACAAGCAGTTTCACTTATAGCTACAAGTGCTTTCACTAGGTGTATTTCACTATTTGGTCTATGAAGTCAATTCCATATAGCACTGCTTGGCATACTACAGGTAGGGGAATTTGAGTTGAAAATACCATAACCCCTTTGTGTCTGCAGCACATGAGAATTCTCAAATTAACTTCCTTCCTAATACCAAGCTGCATTAAAGCAAGCCTAAGGTGACAGTGTTATGGATAACTCTTTATGCATTGTTGTCAGACACTTGATTACCCCTTATTGTGGCCAGCCTTCCTTCTTTGCTGTTACTGTAGCCACTGTTCTGACTTTAGTGTGCACTTTCACACAGTTGTGTGTAGCCACCACTAGTGTACTGGGCATGGTTGTCTATGAATGTTTCCAAACTACTCAGAACACACTCAGCCATATCTGCTTTCCACAGCTGTCTAGGAGCCTAAACCTCGAAGAGCGGTGTGGCCTGTGCATGCACCACACTTACTGGAACCAGAGCTGTGAACCGGGTTTACAGTGATGGCACGGAAGTGTTGCCCTTGTATTCAAGGCTTAAAGGACTTCCGAGGCCAAAATCTGCCCCCAAAACGTAAAAAAAGTTAACTACCTGCATGACTTTGTAAGGCACGGAGGACGCCGTCCGCGCCCGCCGTGCCGTTCCGCCTGGTCCCCTCTGCTCAATAGCCCCCGAAAGGCTATGACCCCACGGTCCGGGTCGGTATCTGCAGCCTGCATAAAGATGGCCGCCGGAGCTGGCCATGGCTGCGCAGTCCGCATAGCCGCTACTGCGGCTGCGCAGCTCTAGGGCCAACCCCCCGATTCACGTAACAGGCAGCGTGGATCGGAGAGTTGGCCCTAGAGCTGCGAAGCCGCAGTACCGGCTATGCGGACTGCGCAGCCGTGGCCAGCTCTGGCGGCCATCTTTATGCAAGCTGCAGATACCGACCCGGACCGTGGGGTCGTAGCCTTTCGGGGGGCTATTGAGCAGAGGGGACCAGGCGGAACGGCACGGAGGCCGCGGACGGCGTCTGTGTCTTACAAAGTAATGCAGGTAGTTAACTTTTTTTTTTACGTTTTGGGGGCATATTTTGGCCTCGGAAGTACTTTAAAATGTATCTTCTATCATAGCAATTAAACTGTACCGTTTTCAGTTTGGCCAGACTTCCAGTACGTTCAAGATCTGAACATACAGTGTGTTGCAAAAGTATTCGCCCCCTTGAAGTTTTCCACATTTTGTCACATTACTGCCACAAACATGCATCAATTTTATTGGAATTCCACGTGAAAGACCAATACAAAGTGGTGTACATGTGAGAAGTGGATCAAAAACCATACATCATTCCAAACATTTTTTTACAAATAAATAACTGCAAAGTAGGGTGTCCGTAATCATTCGGCCCCCTGAGTCAATACTTTGTAGAACTACCTTTTGCTGCATTTACAGCTGCCAGTCTTTTAGGGTATGTCTCTACCAGCTTTGCACATCTAGAGACTAAAATCCTTGCCAATTCTTTGCAAAACAGCCCCAGCTCAGTCAGATTAGATGGACAGTATTTGTAAACTGCAGTTTTCAGATCTTGCCACAGATTCTCGATTGGATTTAGATCTGGACTTTGACTGGGCCTTTCTAACACATAGATATGTTTTGTTTTAAACCATGCCATTGTTGCCCTGGCTTTATGTTTAGGGTCATTGTCCTGCTGGAAGGTGAACCTCCGCCCCAGTCTCAAGTCTTTTGCAGTCTCCAAGAGGTTTTTTTCCAAGTTTGCCCTGTATTTGGCTCCATCCATCTTCACATCAACTCTGACCAGCTTCCCTGTCCCTGCTGAAGAAATGCACTCTGGATTGTTTTAGTAGTTGTGGGCAGAGTAGATCTTGGTACTGGGCGAGGTACCATCAAGTAGTTTGACAGGTTTGTCGGAGTACAGCGGCACAAGATTTCTTAACCTTCCTGGCGGTAAGCCCGAGCTGAGCTCGGGCTATGTCGCACAGGAGGCTATCTCAGCTTCTGGTGGGGCGATTTTTGCCCCATTAAAGTGCTGTGCGCGCAGCTAGCACTTTGCTAGCCGCGCACACAGCTTGATCGCCGCCGCTTTGCGGCGATCGCACGCAGCGGCGGAACATGCCCCCCCCCCTCCAGACCCTTGCGCTGCCCGGACCAATGAGTTCCAGGCAGCGCTATGGGCTGGATCGGAGGTGTCTGACGTCCATGACTCCATTCCGATCGTCGCCATGGCGACAGGAGAAGCCAAACAGGGGGGACGCGTTATATACGCGTTCCCCTGTTTGCTATTGATGCCGGCGATGATCGCACTAGAGGGACACATGCGCCCTCTAGTGTTACCATTCTGGTAGCTTTACATGAAACAAAGGAAAACAAAACGGATTTCTGCCTATTTGGCAGAAAAAAATCAGCCGCCAGGAAGGTTAACCTCCCTGGCGGTAAGCTCGGGCTATGCCGCGCAGGGGGAGATCTAAGCCCCTGGTGGGGCGATTTTTATGCTGTAAAGTGCTGTGCGCGCAGCCAGCACTTTGCTAGCCGCGCGCACAGCTTGATCGCCGCAGCTCTGCGGCGATCGGCCGCACGCAGCGGCGAAAGAGGGCCCCCGCCAGAGCCCTGCGCTGCCCGGACCAATGAGTTCCGTGCAGCGCTATGGGCTGGATTGGAGGTGTCTGACGTCAGGACGTCGGCTGACGTCCATGACGTCATCCCGATCGTCGCCATGGCGACAGGAGAAGCCAAACAGGGGAACGCGTTATATACGCGTTCCCCTGTTTGCTATAGATGCCGGCGACGATCGCACTAGAGGGACACATGCGCCCTCTAGTGGTGTTTCATGTAGCTACCACTCTGGTAGCTTTACATGAAACGAAAACAAAAAAATTAAAAAAAAGATTTTTGCCAATTTGGCAAAAAAAAATAACCGCCAGGGAGGTTAATCCTTAGGCTGCTGCTGGCTTCTAGGCATTTCTGTGTTACCATATCCATACGTCACTGACGTTTGAAGGCATTTTAGTACTAAATGACTTCTGTAGGCATTTATTTTTTTATTTTTCCATATTTCCTTACCATATACTTCTACTGGTAATTAGTGCAAAGTTTTGGCTCAATGCCTTCCACTTTTCTTGAAATACCTTTCAGGTATCTGCCTGTAAGGGCAGTTTCAAAATGAAACTCTTGTTTTTTTTGTTTTTTTTTTTTGGGGGGGGGGGGGGTGATCACATACTTGCCGCCATCCATTCAGTTCCTCTGTCTTGATTTGAATTTTAGCAGCCATGCTTAATGTGGTTTGCCTTCTTAAAACAGAAGGTATTTGCAATATTTCAAATTTAGCAGTGGTGCATTGTGGGTAAACACAGTTGCACTCTTAAATCTAAAATATCGCAAATACCTTCTGTTTTAAAGGACCACTATCTCGAAAAAAGTAGGCAGTTAAAATGTGACAGATGACAGGTTTTGGGCCAGTCCATCTTTTTAAGGGGGATTCTCAGGGCTTTCTTTGTTTTTCAACAGCATTTCCTGAACAACAGTTTCTACAAACAAATCTAACTGACATAACAGTGTGCAAGTGATTAGGAAGGCCGGCTGGTATCTTGCTATTTTGGCAGTTAACCACTTGCCGACCGCCCCCAGCCGATGGGCGGCGGCAAAGACTGGGCCTAAACGACCGCAATACGCCCATCGGCGGCGGCAGGCGTGGTTATGCAGCGATCGCGTCATTCGTGACGCAATCAGCCGCGGGCGGCTGGCTCCGCCCCCTCGCGCTGTAACCCGCCGGCCGTTCGGAAGCGTCGGCGGGTTACTAGCACCCGGATCGCCGCATGTAATATGTATAATAGGCTTTGTAATGTATACAAAGCCTATTATACTGGCTGCCTCCTGCTCTGGTGGTCCCAGTGTCCGAGGGACCACCATGGGCAGGCTGCAGCCACCCTAGTCTGCACCCAAGCACACTGATTCCCCCCCCCCCCCTGCCCCCTGATCGCCCACAGCAACCCTCAGCCCCCCCCCCCCCCTGCCCACCCCCCCAGACCACTGTTAGCACCTAATCACCCATCAATCACTCCCTGTCACTTTCTGTCAACACTATTTTTTTTTTAACCCTAAACTGCCCCTGCTCCCTCCTGATCACCCCCCACCCCTCATATTCTCCCCAGACCCCACCCCCACCCTGTGTACTGTGTGCATCTATTCCCCCCTGATCACCCATCAATCACCCCCTGTCACTGCCACCCATCAATCAGCCCCTAACCTGCCCTTTGCAGGCAATCTGATCACCCACCCACACCAATAGATCGCCCGCAGATCCGACATCAGATCACCTCCCAAGTGCAGTGTTTACATCTGTTCTCTACGCTAAGCACCCACTAATGACCCATCAATCACCCCCTATCACCACCTGTCACCCATCAGATTAGACCCTAATCTGCCCCTTGCGGGCACCCAATCACCCGCCCACACGCTCAGATTGCCCTCAGACCCCCCCCCCATTATCAATTCGCCAGTGCATTATTTACATCTGTTCTTCCCTGTAATAACCCACTGATCACCTGTCAATCACCTGTCAATCACCCCCTTTCACTGCCACCCATCAATCACCCCCCTTCACTGCCACCCATCAATCAGCCGCTAACCTGCCCCTTGCGGGCAATCTGATCACCCACCCACACCATCAGATTGCCCCAGACCTACCCTCAGATCACCTCCAAAGTGCATTGTTTACATCTGTTCTGCCATCTAATCACCCACTGATCACCCATCAATCAGCCCCTGTCACTGATACCCATCAGATTAGACCCCTATCTGCCCCTAGGGCACCCAATCACCCGCCCACGCCCTCAGACCCCAGCCCTGATCACCTCGCCAGTGCATTGCTTGCATCTATTTCCCGCCTCTAATCACACCTTGAGACACCCATCAATCACCTCCTGTCACCACCTGTCACCCCCTAGCACACCTACCCATCAGATCAGGCCCTAATTTGCCCCGTGTGGGCTCTTGATCACTCGGCCAAACCCTCAGACCCCCTTCCGATCACCTCCCCAGTGCATTGATTGCATCTATTTTCCCCTCTAACCACCCCCCTGAGACACCCATCAATCACCTCCTGTAACCCCCTCCCCCCCCCCCCCCCCCAGCACTCCTATCCATCATATCAGACCCAATACAACCTGTCATCTAAGAGGCCACCCTGCTTATGACCGGTTCCACAAAATTTGCCCCCCTCATAGACCACCTGTCATCAAAAATTTGCAGACGCTTATACCCCTGAACAGTCATTTTGAGAAGTTTGGTTTCCAGACTACTCACTGGTTTTGGGCCCGTAAAATGCCAGGGCAGTATAGGAACCCCACAAGTGACCCCATTTTAGAAAGCAGACGCCCCAAGGTTATTCTGTTAGGTGTATGACGAGTTCATAGAAGATTTTATTTTTTGTCAACAGTTAGCGGAAATTGATTTTTGTTTTTTTCACAAAGTGTCATTTTTCACTAACTTGTGACAAAAAATAAAATCTTCTATGAACTCACCATACACCTAACGGAATACCTTGGGGTGTCTTCTTTCTAAAATGGGGTCACTTGTGGGGTTCCTATACTGCCCTGGCATTTTAGGGGCCCTAAACCGTGAGGAGTAGTCTAAAAAACAAATGCCTCAAAATGACCTGTGAATAGGACGTTGGGCCGCTTAGCGCACTTTAGGCTGCAAAAAAGTGTCACACGTGGTATCGCCGTACTCAGAAGTAGTCTAATGTGTTTTAGTGGTGTATTATTACACATACCCATGCTGGGTGGGAGAAATCTCTCTGTAAATGGACAATTTGGGTGTAAAAAAAAATCAAAAATGTGTCATTTACAGAGATTTCTCCCACCCAGCATGGTTATATGTAAAAATACACCACAAAACACATACTACTTCTCCTGAGTACGGCGATATCACATGTGTGACACTTTTTTTTGCACCCTAACTGCGCTAAGGGGCCCAAAGTCCAATGAGTACCTTTAGGATTTCAAGGGTCATTTTGAGGAATTTGGATTCTAGACTACTCCTCACGGTTTAGGGCCCCTAAAATGCCATGGCAGTATAGGAACCCCACAAGTGACCCCATTTTAGAAAGAAGACACCCCAAGGTATTCTGTTAGGTGTATAATGAGTTCATAGAAGATTTTTTTTTTGTCACAAGTTAGCGGAAATTGATTTGTATTGTTTTTTTTTTCCACAAAGTGTCATTTTCCGCTAACTTGTGACAAAAAAAAAAATCTTCTATGAACTCACCATACTCCTAACAGAATACCTTGGGGTGTCTTCTTTCTAAAATGGGGTCACTTGTAGGGTTCCTATACTGCCCTGGCATTTTAGGGGCCCTAAACCGTGAGGAGTAGTCTAGAATCCAAATGCCTCAAAATGACCTGTGAATAGGACGTTAGGCCCCTTAGCGCACCTAGGTTGCAAAAAGTGTCACACGTGGTATCGCCGTACTCAGAAGAATTAGTATAATGAGTTTTGGGGTATATTTTTATAGGTACCCATGCTGGGTGGGAGAAATCTCTCTGTAAATGGACAATTGTGTGTAAAAAAAAAAAAAAAAAAAAATCATTGTCATTTACGGAGATATTTCTCCCACCCAGCATGGGTATGTGTAACACATTATACTACTTCTCCTGAGTACGGCGATACCACGTGTGGCACTTTTTTGCACCCTAACTGCGCTAAGGGGCCCAAAGTCCAATGAGTACCTTTAGGATTTCACCGGTCATTTTGCGTCATTTGGTTTCAAGACTACTCCTCACGGTTTAGGGCCCCTAAAATGCCAGGGCAGTATAGGAACCCCACAAATGACCCCATTTTAGAAAAGACACCCCAAGGTATTCCGTTAGGAGTATGGTGAGTTCATAGAAGATTTTATTTTTTTGTCACAAGTTAGCGGAAATTGATTTTAATTGTGTTTTTTCACAAACTTGTGACAAAAAAATAAAATCTTCTATGAACTCACCATGCCTCTCACTGAATATTTTGGGATGTCTTCTTTCCAAAATGGGGTCATTTGGGGGTTATTTATACTATCCTGGCATTTTAGCACCTCATGAAACATGACAGGTGGTTAGAAAAGGCAGAGATGCTTCAAAATGGGAAAATTCACTTTTGGCACCATAGTTTGTAAACGCTATAACTTTTACCCAATCCAATAAATACACTGAATGTTTTTTTTTTTTTTTTATCAGACATGTAGCAGAATAACTTTTGCGCTCAAATGTATAGGAAATTCAATTTTATTTGAAAAATGTCAGCACAGAAAGTTTTTTTTTTGTTTTTTTTTTGTTTGTTTTTTTACACAAATCTAATGTATTTTTTGATGAATATAATAAAAAGTAAAACTCGCAGCAGCAATCAAATAGCACCAAAAGAAAGCTGTATTAGTGAAAAGAAAAGGAGGTAAAATTCATGTAGGTGGTAGGTTGTATGACCAAGCAATAAACCGTGAAAGCTGCAGTGGTCTGAATGGGAAAAAACTGCTCTGGTCCTTAACCTCCTTGCCGGTTTTCCCGACCTGAGCTCGGGGTAGAAAAAAGCAGCTGCTATCGGTGATCCCGAGCTCAGGTCGGGGTAGGCATTGCAGAGCTTTACCTGTAGTTGTGGAGTCCCGCGCGCGATCTCGCTGCGCAGCGGGACTCCAGCCTCTCTCCCTGGCAGTGTGGGGTCTTTCCCTGGCCGCCGGGATCCCCCATGTCCCCGCTATTCTTCCGGGGACCCGGCAGCCAGTTGGAGCAGCGCAGCCGTGGTGGTGGCAGCAGAGCGGTGGTGGCAGTGTGACGTCATCGGGGGCGGGGCTAACATTGAAAACGAACTTCTCTATATTAGAGAAATATAGAGGTTTGTTTATGTATATTAGCG
Source organism: Hyperolius riggenbachi (assembly GCF_040937935.1). Classification (NCBI taxonomy): domain Eukaryota; kingdom Metazoa; phylum Chordata; class Amphibia; order Anura; family Hyperoliidae; genus Hyperolius; species Hyperolius riggenbachi. The sequence continues at coordinate 324,781,511 of NC_090648.1, forward strand.
CCATCTTGTGGGCAAAGAGAAAACTGCAGCCCAGGAAGGTAAATTTTTTTATTTTTTATTTTGCTGCAGATCTCCCTGCCAGAATGATTTTTTTCAGGTTTTAGGGTCTGAAAGAGTGAAAAAAATTGCACCGCTTTAAGACCCTAAAATCTGGAAAGAATCAGACCGCCAAGGAGGTTAAGAGGTGAAAAGACTGTGGTCCTCAAGTGGTTAAACTGCTGTTCAGGAAATGCTGTTGAAAACAAAGCAAACCCTTGAAATACCCTATGAGGAGATGGATTGTCCCAAAACCTGTCGGTTCTGTCAGATTTTAAATGCCTACTTTTTTTCGCGATAGTGGTCCTTTAAAAAGGCAAACCACACTAAGCATTGCTTTTTATTTTTTTTTTATATGATATAGTTCCCTATAGTTTGCTAGTGGTTTTGGGTCATCCTGGACTGCTTGGGTAGTCTTTTACAGCCACACGATCTGGGCATCTTGTAAAACCAAATTGTCCAGCGTTTAATAAACTCTTAGGGCCTAAGCACCCATTCTCACTTTGATGCTTTTTGCCCGTAATTCACACTATGGGATTACTCACTGCAGCGATTGTGGTGCATTTGTTTTCAGGGCTGTGAAGTCAGAGTTGGAGTCAGTCGAGGAGTCGGGGCAATTTTGGGCACCTGGAGTTGGAGTCTGAGTCGTGGTTTCAGAAACTGAGGAGTCGCATGATTTTTGTACAAAATCCAAAGCCCTGTTAAGTATTAGACCAAGGAGTCGGAGTCGGAGTCTGAGCAATTTTGGGTACCCGGAGTCGTGGTTTCAGAAACTGAGTCTGAGTTGGAGTCGGAAGATTTTTGTACCGACTCCACAGCCCTGTTTGTATTATCGCTGATTGCAAACTTGCTGCGTGCAGCATTTTACCAGGGATTGTCATGATTCTCATTCACTAGAATGAGAATCGTGAAACGTTACCTGTACACTGACTAAGGTTTGTATGTTATGCAGAACAATCAGAAAAGATTAGACTGCCTTCATCCCAGGTGTGTACATATCTTAAAAGCTTTGTACAGATGCTATCGATATCAGTAAAAAAAAAAACTCGCTCCCCAACGGTTATGCAATAAAGCTCTGGCGGCAATATAGCACGTTTAAATCCTATGGCGATACGTCGACAGTCTACCAATCGATATGAGGCTTAAAATATCAGACTCTGGGTTCCTCTCACAAACTGCGACTAATATCTGATCCACCTAATCCTAACGTCTATTTATACATGCCATATTTGTTTTCTTTGTGGCATGTAGTAATCTTAAACGAGGCTTATAGCGGTTTGTTCTATGACATTTCATATATGTAATGGAAATAAATCCATGCATGGTTAAAGGAGTACTATCGATTGAAACGACTTTTTTTTTGTAATACTCTATATTAGTGTACACATTACCACTAGTGCTAGGGGCACTTTATTTATTCACCCAGGTCTCTCTCTCACTATCCCTGCTTAAAAATTCATTTCTCACACAGCTCATAGTAGTTTGGGTCACCCTGAGCTGCTTGGTTACTCTATCACACAGCTCACAAATCTATGTCACTGTGTCACTCACAGCATGCAGCAGACATGAGGAGAAATAGGCTGATCTGAGGTGGTAACAGGTAACTAAATGAGCTAGAATATTGCTGGAATATAACTAGCTGTAACAATAGTCTGTGTTTACACTCAGACTGGCTGCCTGCTTGAGGCGATTCACTCCAGGCTGCATCCACTTTACAAGCTGCTGAGAGGGGCAGACCACTGTCTACAATTAGCATTATTAGTATCTTTATCAGTAAAGAGAAGCAAAGATAATAAACACACATTGCTAGAATCTTTAACCCCTTACCACCATATCAACAAGATTCTTTCAGCAAGGTGATAATTAAACTATAAACTGAGGAGTTGATAGCATCTCCCCTTTGCAGAGATATGGTCTAGCCCTCTGGGAGCCCTCAGCATTAGATACATTTGTATCCAACACTGACGCCAAAACTGACGGAGGATTTTACAGCTGAGAGGAACAGCTGTGTGAGGAATCAAATGGCTCCTAGTACTTGCCCTAATGTGTGCTACAACATACAGCATTTAAAAATAAATGCATACATCGATAGTATTCCTTTAATGTAGTATTAACATAATTTACATCCCCACGGAAGATGATGGCGAAATAGTAACAATATATCTTTACAGGCACGCATGTTATGGAGGGGTCTGGAAAAATGATTGTCACTGCAATTGGGGTGAATTCTCAAACTGGAATAATATTCACGTTACTTGGAGCTGGGGAAAACGAAGAAGAGAAAGAGAAAGAAAAAAAGGAAAAGAAAAGTAAGTTTTCATTGAATGTCTTTTGCATACGTTTGTGTTGAAACCTAAACCTAGGAACAAATGTTTACTGGTTCTGTGCAGGCACTTCAGTGTTTTCATGCGTGTAAACATACGATGGAAGCACATAAATACCCTTTAAATAAGTGGGCGGCAGCCCTTACCGATTAAGGTTTGCTGCAGCATGGTTGTTCCCCCACTTGGGACAAAAAAGTACTGTGCAGTCTGTCTCTTTAACATTGTTTTACATTAGGGTTGTGTAGGGGCCATTTGTTACACAGTAGTTATGGTACTTGTTTTACACCAAATGGAGCGGTGCTGTGCTACACACAAAGTGTTCTGTTTTGGCACATCGCATTGCATATGACAATCCTTGTAGCTCATGCACTGTGCAGTGACTTTGTGGACCCTGTAGATAATGTTTGTGGATGCCAAGCTGCATGTATTATACAGTGCATATTTGTGAAATGCAATATGAAATAAAGATTTCTCTTTTTCGGGGAAATAACTTTTGTATCACTCTGCAGCATATACTGGAAGGTTTTGGCTGGAGGTTAGTTTTAAGTTTTTTTCTATCCTGATGTCAAATTTTTACATGTCTGAAATGGATGATGCTTGTAATGACAGGACTGGACAGTGTGTATTTTCTAGGTGTGTAAATGTGCGATTTAGTGAAAGAATCTGTCCTTTTTAAAATGGCGTAATCAGGTGCCTGGTAGACCCTATCATCCTCCTCTGTTTTGACTGTGTTTGGAGCATTTTCCATGACCAGTCTCCTGTCTCCAGCATATGAGGAACGTTGACATTCTATTTTAAGTCCTACTGAGTGTCCTTTCGGTAGTGGAATGTTGCCATGGTGATAAGTGACTTAAAATTGAGAGCATTAGATGACAGATGCCTGCTCTGCATTCAGTTTTTGACTGTAGATCATGTTAGGGATGATTCTGATTTAAAGAGACTCTGTAACATGAAAAACCTCCCCTGGGGGGTACTCACCTCGGGTGGGGGAAGCCTCCGGATCCTAATGAGGCTTCCCATGCCGTCCTCTGTCCCACGGGGGTCTCGCTGCAGCCCTCCGAACAGCCGGCGACAGGCCAGACTGTGACTTCAATATTTACCTTTGCTGGCTCCAGCGGGGCGCTGTGGCTGCTTTCGGCACGGAAATAGACGGAAATACCCGATCTCCGTCGGGTCCGCTCTACTGCGCAGGCGCCGGAAACTTGCGCCTGCGCAGTAGAGCTGACCCGACGGCGATCGGGTATTTCCGCCTACTTCGGAGCCGACAGCCGTCAGAGCGCCTGCGCAGGAGCCGGGAAGGTAAATATTGACGTCACCGCTGCACGGAGGGCTGCAGCGAGACCCCTGAGGGACGGAGGACGGCGTGGGAAGCCTCATTAGGATCCGGAGGCTTCCCCCACCCGAGGTGAGTACCCCACAGGGGACGTTTTGTCGTTACAGTTCCTCTTTAAGGTGTGTTCTATGAAAAAAACACATTTTGGGAACGGTTACAATATATTCAAGGGCAACAATATATCTTATTTTATGGATGGTGCTTTTTAGGTATAGAAGTTGCTTCAGATTTGCCTGTATGAGACCTTGGCACATTTTAGGATCATGAAGCCTGGACGCCCGGGAAAAAAAATTTAAATACAGGGTGACGCCCAGCTGCCTGTCATGATCTGTACACCTTTTACCAGATGCCTGCTTTGTGTAGTGTTGTCAGTGCTAAGCAAGGGGTAACTGGTTGGTTGTGAAGTTGTATGCAAGGCTTCATAGCTAACATTGTTGGCCTGCTTGTTGAGAATCAGGGGCTTGCGTGCAGATTTTTTTTTTTTTTTTTTTTTTTTTTATCCTTCAGTATAGAGAACTTTTAGACAAAGCTATTTTAGATATTTTTATTTTTTTTTTGTTAATTTGTTTAAATATTAAGTTCATAGTTAAAAGGGTATCTTACTGATTGAGGTGGATAACACATTTGTTTGTTTTCAGGCAAAAAGCAAGATGGTGCAGTTGAAAATCGCAACAAAGGTAATTATCCTTGTTTAAGTTTCTGATGGCTGTGTTCAGTGCTTTGGCTCAAATACCCCATCACTGGTTTTAAAGTAGAACTATAGTCAAGACTAACCACTCAGACAACCACAGAGACTGTAGGGAGCTTATCAGATCCCATACTGAACAGTTCATACTACACACTATAATTGGCTTTGTGGTTAAGTCTTGACTGCAGAGGGTTTTTTTTTTTCTGCAAACCTCAGTACCTGAACAGCTCTGCAGAGCCACAGAAGTGGCTCTGCAGAGACACAGAAGCCCCCCCAACAAAATAAAAAAAATTGCAAATGAGTTTGTGTACTATTTCCATGCCATGACAACTCCTAGCAGTGCTTTTATGAGCTGGCAGGCTTGTTTTGGTCTGCAAGTAATGTCATCTGTGTAGAAGTGACCAAGAGCAATAAAGAAGCATAGCATTTTTTGTTATGGCATATTGCAGTGCCTCTTTAAATTTGCAAGGATGTGTAAGGTGAAAGAAAAATGCTTTGCTGGCCCCTTTTGTTCCCACACTGAGCTCTCACAGCACTCTATCCTGAGTCAGCCTAATCTAATGAGTTCAAAGGAGCAAATTTTCCTGAGCCAACACAGATACCGACAGGATCCTGCAGTGGCTACATGTAGCAGCAGATTAAAGTGTTAGTTGGCTAGTAAAGCTTTCTCAGACATACTAGAATATTGGTAACTTTACTGATAATCTACGATCTCTAATCCTAACTCCTTGTTACCCCACCCCTGCACACACCTTCTCCCATAATTCCTACTAAATGGATTTCGGCTACATAGTTGATGCACTCAGTAACACATCCCATCCACAAAACAATGCTGCTGCTGTTAATTGTGGAAGCTGCAGTTCAGCTATTCTGTAGCAGAACTCCGGCCCCCAAATTATCTTTGTGGCATTGCCATAGCTGCATTTTCCACAACGACCTATGGCGGTGCTCAAATTAGGTGCAATATTTGCCTAAATTAACTGAACCCCAGATAAGATTTATAAAGTCTTTGTATTGGAACCAGAATATCAGCCAAAGAAAAAAAAGTTTTCTTTTTAGTACAACAAGCAAGCCTCTTCAACTATCTGATGACCCGTAACTCTGGTAATATTAAAGATGCCCATTTTAGGCAGGTCCTTAACTGCATTGCAAATAATCATCTGAAAAAGTTTTTAAAATTGTCTCAACCCAAAGTTATACTAGGTTGACCCCTCCCCCCAACCTGCCCTTGTTTTACTTCGGGTTGAGGCACAATTTTAAAAACTTTGGAATCAAATTTTCAAATGACGACCATTGGATGTATAAAGAATCTTGTAAATGTTGCACTGACAGCCTAAGTGAGTTGAACATGTCTGCTGTGTTCTGTACACTCTATATTAACCTGATTTATCTCTACTTTTTGCAGCTAAAGCTCAGGATGGTGCAGCCATGGAAATGCAGCCCCTTAAAAGTGAAGATGGTGGGGATGGAGAGGACAAAAAGAAAACCAATTTGCCAAAGAAAGAAAAATCTGTTCTTCAAGGGAAACTTACAAAATTGGCAGTACAAATTGGCAAAGCGGGTATGTCAATTGTATTATTTTCACTAAGATTTTGTCTGTTTTGTCATTCAGTAAGGTCTATCAGCTTTGCTCGTCATTCTAGTTTTTTAAAGTGGATCCGAGATAAACTTTTACTCATTGCATAATTGTGTTCCTTTCATATAGTTTATAGGGCATTCCTCAAGCCAAATACTTTTTTGTTTTTGTTTTAATACTCCAATTCCCTATAAACTAAACAAGCCTCGCCCACAGCTTTTCAGAGCGCCTTTGCATTTTCAGACAGTAGCAAGTGCTTATGGGAGCTCAGTCTGGGCAGGAGGAGGGGGGGGGGGTGTTACTAGCCAGAGATTTCAGAGGGAGGAGGAGGAATTAGGTTTTCACAGACTGAGGGCTGGAGATGCAGATCAGCTTGCCTATGTGTAATGTTTACAAACAGAACATGGCAACTGTCTGTATCACAGGAAGGAATGATCATATTCTGTTGAAGCTGTTTGCAGCTAGATTTGCTGTGAAAACTATCTAAACTTTAGATACAAAAAAATGTATGTGCTTTTAAGGGGTTTAATGTAAAATCAATATTTGTTTTATTAGAAAAGCTCAAATTACATTGTAGTTTTAATGCTATATTGTAGTCCTTTTTGCTATATAATATAGTAAGTACAATTTCGAGCCGTAGTCCTTTACCTGACTTCACCTTCTCACAGATTTTGTTTAGCTGCCTGCTGATGCTGCCTGTGTATTAAGATGTACTTTTATGAGTCTTGTCCAGGCGCAGGAGTTAAGGAATTAAGTTAAGGAATTTAGCATTCACAGCTGCTTGCTATGGGCAACTTTTCTTGTATTTGAGATAATGGCCTCAATTCACTAAGCTTATCTCCTGTCTTTAATAACTCTTCTAGAGTTGTTACCATGGTGATGAGGCATGTAGTATTCAGGAAACATTTTACCTCAGGCAAGCCTAAAGTTAACTCTTCTGTCTTTAAATTAACTCTCCAATCCTTAAAATAACTCCAGAGTTAGACAGGCTGTTAATTAACTGCGTGTGAAAATAACTACAGAGGAGGTAAATTAACTACAGAGGAGGTGTAATTTAAGGAATGAAGAGGTAAGATAACTCTCTCACGTGTGGAGGTGAGTTTTCTCTTGCTTTATTATCTCAAGCATGATCTTAGTGAATTGAGGCCAATGTCTTCCTGAAACTTAGTACTTTCTGTTGTAACTGTGGCACAACTATATAAGCAAGTGGTAGTTAGTGTTGATGTGTTTAAGGGGTCTTTTCCACTGTGCAACGCAATAGCAATCGCGCTGCAATCTTGTTTCAAACTAATTTCCACTAATACAATTGCGATTGAGCTACTATACTCCGTATAGAGAGCTCAGTCGCATTCATAATGCGGCAGGACAACTTATGGACTCGGGACAAAATCACAATGCAATCAGAACGCACTAATTAGTGTTACTGTATCCTGCGTTTTGTGATTTGTTAGTGATTGGAATCAGATCGCAAAATGCAGGGTAGTGGAAAAGGGTCCTCGGTACTTCGACTTCCACTGTGGCAGGGGGTGCTAACTCAGACTTGTTGCTGCCTCTGCTTGCTGCGCTACTTCATAACTAAAGAAGTGTAATTTACCATGCCTACAGTACTTGTGAATGAATTCAGTTTGCCCATTTCCCAACGATTGAGACCTGTCTAAATGTAAAGAAAAGTGTTGTCATGATTTGGAAATCATGTAAAACTTTATTAAACTGAAAATACAAAGACAACTGGGCAAATGTTAAAACTTGGAAATGTTTAGACTTTGACACCAGTAACATGTTTCCCAAAAAAATAGTACATGAGCATTAAGGATTGGTAATTAGATGCAAATAATTGTAACTGATACAGGATTATGCAAAGTTTGCATGCAAATTTGTGCAGCTTAAAAATAGACCAGTCAAATGCCTACTTTGGCGGGATTGCATTGCTTCATTTTAAAGCTGAATACATTTGCATATTTCTGCATCAACTTGGAATTTATGAAGGAAAAATATAGTCAAACCTACCTGTAGGAAAAATTGTCAAAGCAATAAATCGTTCCCCAGATGCTGGTTATGGTATGTAAATGGTATGTCAATGTTTAATGCTTATTAAATGTTGATACTGGCCTTACCCCTTTCACCTACCAGGCTCTTCCCTGTTTCTTTGGCATTGATTAACCTATTTTAGTTCCTGGACGTAGAAACTACGTCCAGGAACCATGCACGCTCCCGCGGCCGATCGCGCGCGTGCACACCCGCTCCCGGCCCGCGGTTCTTTAGCCAGGCAATCAGTGAATCGGGCTATGGTGCCCGATCACTGATTCCTCTCCCCCGCTGAAAAAGCGACAGCTTCTCTCGAAAGCTTAGCTTTTTCTGCCTGTTGCCTCCCCCATGCGTCTCTCTAAGAGTATGTTACGCTTAGAGACGTCATGTAAACACACTCATGGCCGCCATCTTGTGGCCAAAAAGTAAAACTACAACTAAAAGTGAAAAAAAAAAACCTCAAGACACATTTACATTATAAAACTATTGTTTACATCCCACCCTCCCAAAAATACCTAAATAAAATGTTTAACCACTTCACCACTGAGGGGTTTTACCCCTTGAGCACCAGAGCAATTTTCACCTTTCAGCACTCCTTCCATTCATTTGTCTATAACTTTATCATTACTTATCACAATTAAATGAACTGTATCTTGCTTTTTCCGCCACCAATTAGGCTTTCTTTAGGTGGGACATTATGCCAAGAATTATTTTATTCTAAATATGTTTTAATGGGAAAATAGGAAAAATGTGGGAAAAAAAAATCATTATTTTTCAGTTTTCGGCCATTATAGTTTTTAAATAATGCATGCTACTGTAATTAAAACCCATGATATGTATTTGCCCATTTGTCCGGGTTATAAAACCGTTTAAATTATGTCCCTATCACGTTTGGCGCCAATATTTTATTTGGAAATAAAGGTGCATTTTTTTCAGTTTTGCGTCCATCCCTAATTACAAGCCTATAGTTTATAAAGTAACAGTGTTGTACCCTCCTGACATAAAAATTTAAAAGTTCAGTCCCTAAGGTAACGGTTTATGTATTTTTTTAATTGTACATTTTTTATAATTTTTTTTTAATTACAAAAAAAAAATGGAGTGTGGGAGGTAATGAGTTAATTTTTTGTGTATAAGTAATGATTTATATGTGAAAAATGCTTTAGGGTGTAGTTTTACTATTTGGCCAGAAGATGGCAACAGTAACTTTTTGTTTAATGCGATCTCCAAGCGTTGGAGGAAGTACTAGGAGGCTGGGTAAGGTGTGTTTTTTTTTTTTTTTGTTTTTTTTTTCCACAATGATCGCGCTGCTTAGCGGAAAAGCAGCGGATCATTGCGGGGCTCAGATCAACGAACGGGAATGGATTTTCCCGTTCATTGATCTCCGGACGGGCGGCATGTTTACGAGCGGGAGTGCGCGCTCGAGCGAGCGGGATCGCGGGCAGCGGCGGGAGCGCGGAAAGTACGGATTTCTCCGTCCCTGGGGGTGAAAGGATGGAAAAAGGGACGGAGAAATTCGTACGAGCGGGGGTAAAGTGGTTAATATAAAAAAAAAAATTACAATAAAAAAATGTAAATATTTACTGAAGGGTCTAAACTTTTTAAATATCAATGTAAAGATGAAATATTTATATATTTTTTTATTTTAAACTTGTAAATAGTGATAGATGCAAAACTGAAAAAATGCACCTTTATTTCCAAATAAAATATTGTCGCCATACATTGATAGGGACATAATTTTAACGGTGTAATAACCGGGACATATGGGCAAATACAATACGTGAGTTTTAATTATGGAGGCATGTATTATTTTAAAACTATAATGGCTGAAAACTGAGAAATGAATTTTTTCCGTTTTTTTTTCTTCTTCTTCCTGTTAAAATGCATTTACAGTAAAGTGGCTCTTAGCAAAATGTACCCCCCAAAGAAAGCCTAAGTGGTGGCGGAAACAACAAGATATAGATCAGTTCATTGTGATAAGTAGTGATAAAGTTATAGGCTAATCAATGGGAGGTGAACATTGCTCAAGTGAAGACGGAACGCGAATGGGTTAATAATGGGGAAAGTATTGAGTTAGTTTTCACTTTGGGCAGACTAAATCTCTGGAACACAGTACAGCATTTTACCTATTGTGTAATCACTTTCTGCTAAGCAGGCTTGTGACAGATTTACTTAGTCTTTTAGCTGGAGTTCACAGGATGCCACACCAGGTGTAGCAAGAGCAGGTGGCTCCCACCCTTCCTTTAATTTTAATTTATTTTAATAGTTTATGGATAATCTGAGAAATGAAAACTCCCAATATTTAGCTGGAATGACTCTGGCATATAAATGTCAGTTGTGCACACCTAACATAAAGCAAACGTATCACTCCTGAATGAATTGATGCTTGGATTACAAGAAGCACATGGAACACATGCCAAAGATTTCATTTCCTGCTCTTTTATTTTGGATATTAAGGAAAAGGGATTAGGTAAAGTAAATTGTGGTTTTACTTTTTTCTGTAGTGTAGGAATGATCAATGAGATACAAATATTTGAGTTCATGCAGGATTATGTACATTTTTATGCAAATATGTGCAGCTTGAAAATGGACCAATCTATTTAATCTATGGGACTTGATTGGTCAATTTTCATGCCACATAAATTTGCACAAACAATGTCCATTACATTCCGTAGGAATGACAGAAGATGAAAGCAGATCTTCCCTATCGTCTTGAAGTGTACACAAGTGACTTTATTCATGGAACATGGGGCAAAAACATGCTTTTCAGAAATCCTATGAGCAGGGTTTCTATTTTCATAGTTTTATGCTTCAGTTTTTAGTGTGGCTACCTTTGTTATATTCATCCAGATTCTTAGTATTCATGTTTTATCTTTAGAAAACCTAAATGACTTATGTCAATGTAATCCATGCTTTTTTTTTTTTTTTTGCTTTTTTCAGGTTTGGTCATGTCTGCAATCACAGTCATAATCCTCGTTATTTATTTTGTCATTAACACTTTTTGGGTACAGCAACGTCCATGGTTGGCAGAGTGTACACCTATTTATGTCCAATATTTTGTCAAGTTCTTCATTATTGGAGTTACAGTGTTGGTAGTAGCAGTTCCAGAAGGTCTTCCACTTGCAGTTACCATTTCACTGGCATACTCTGTTAAGGTATGTTCCTTATATTTATCATTACTTTCAATGACTGAACATCCTAATGTAATTCTGGTAGAACACTTGTGTGCTGGTTGCAGTGAAGAGAAAGTATCAGTACTTATCAAGAACATAATTGTTTGCTAATAGTTCAGATATCTGGTGGTTATTTGTGCAGCAAACAATCTAGTTTGTGTACACTGTGAGCAGAATTTACTTTGTACACAAATGCTTTGGTATGGCTTCCACTTGTGTGCACCCAATCTAATATCTGGTAGTTTACTGAAGGATTTTAAATTTCTTAATGTGAACCTTAAGGTAGCCATACACTGTTCGATTTGCCATTAGATCGACCAGCTGACAGATCCCTATCTGATCGAATCTGATCAGAGAGGGATCATATGGCTGCCTTTACTGCAAACAGATTGTGAGTCGATTTCAGCCTGAAACCGATCACAATCTGTTGAGCTACTCCTGCCGCCTGTCCCCCCTCCCCCCTATACATTACCTGATGCTGGCTCCCGGGCATCTTCTCCGCGCTGCACGGCTCTGTTCCGGCTCCATCCCAGCGCTTCCTGTGTCACTCCGTGACCAGGAAGTTTAAATAGAGCGCCCTCTATTTGAACTTCCTGGTCACGGAGTGACACAGGAAGCGCTGGGATGGAAGCAGGAACAGAGCCGTGCAGCGCGGAGAAGATGCCCGGGAGCCAGCTTCAGGTAATGTATACCTGATCGGATCGGTCGCCGCTAGAGACGCGCTCCCTACCCGCGGACGATCGAGGGTCCTATCCGATTTCGGGAGGAAATCGGATCGGCGGGTGCGTTTACCGCAAACGATTGGCAGCAGATTCGATTCCAGGATCGAATCTGCTGTCGAAACGGCTGCCAATCGGGCCAGTGTATGGCCACCTTTAGTGTGATTGTGAAATTACCTGTAATTTGCTTTGAGCAGGTGCCCTTTGCTGCACTTTTCTGTTATTCCTTTGTCATGCAGTAATATCTAATAACCAAAACTTGGTAACCAGAACTCTAGAGCAAATGGGGGAAAAAAACAATCCTTGCCTTGCAGTGTGAATCCAAAAACAAAAAAATGATCTATTTATTTTTTATACTTTTGTTGCGATTGTCATTTTATTCCTGTTATGGTTGCTCCTACAAAATTGGCACTTTGTGTGTTTACAGCTGTCCCTGGGTGAACATAATGATTCAATTCAGATTATACTTTGCATGACTGATTTCATTCTGTCTGTGTTGGACTTCTGTACGTGTGTAGTACCATATAGCTGTGGCTTTTTTGTTTTGGTCTTGTAAGTCTAGTGGAGCTGTATATTATTAATAATAATATGGAGTAGGGAAATGGGTCAGTCATACACTACCTCGTTAATAGGTCCTTTTATGCATGACCTTCAACAGAGGTAGGCAGCAGCTTATACTCTAAGTAACTAGCCAACTTGTTATCAAAATAACTAAGGCAGTCATTTCTCTTAAATAACATAATTGTGCAGAATGCCCCAGTACTAAAGGCACCTCATGACTTGACACTGTAGAGAGTGAGAGGAAATTTCTGACTTGCAAATTTGTGTGCAGTCTTGACTTGGGACCAAGAGAAATCGATAGGCTGTACTTCTGACTAGCCCAATTCCAAGCTACCTACAGTTTGCATTAAATTTGCATGCTAGCCAGAATTATTTACATCTCATTGGCCATCTCTAACACACTGTGACAGCACTGTGGTGAGACCCTATTGCTTTGTACACTCCTGCCAGCAGTCACTATGACTGCGGTGGGATGTCAGTCTATTGCCCCAATACTCTTCAGCCTATTCTGCATTAATCTGGACTGCACAAGGTCTCCTGGACTCAATACCACACCCATGTCCTCAGCAATTGGTCACTATGTGGGAGGAGGAAGCTGGGAGATGCAGTGTGGCTATGGTGAATGTTGGCTAGGCTAAATGTAACAGGAAATCTGAGTGCAGTCTTCCTTACCCCAGCCATAGTAACCGTGAACACCAAAGAGGATTGTACAGAAGCAAGAGAAAGCAACCCTGCAAAAGGCATGCTGGAGTTCATACTCGCAGTGGCTGCTCCGAGGAGGCTTTGTCCTTTGTTCCTTTTGATGGTCATTGGACATGACCTTTCCTGCTCCACTGTCAGATGACTTTGGCGATCGCCGATTTGAATGACTTTTTCCAAGTGTGTAGAGGCCTTATGAACGGGAGGGAGAAGGAAGTGCTGGGAGCTGGCTTTTATTGCTGACTGAGGGAATGCACAAGACAGGAAGTAAGGATATCCGAGGGAAGGAGCATCCAACACAAATTATTAAATATAGGTACTGTATATAATGCTGTCTGAAGAGAAGATAGGAATGGCTTTTATGTATTTAAAAAAAAATGCATTTGAAAGTGCCCCAATGTTGGCTTTTAGTTAGATATTATAATCAATTCATGATTCTTTGCAATATAAAGTTGAAAACAAGAATGGAATGATAACTGACAAGTGATTATGATGCCACAGCAAACCATAAAGCGACTTCTCTGTATTTGACTCTCGGCTTGGTACCTCCATCTGCAAATGGTAAACCGGAAATATCCATAAGTGAATTGTTAATAAAAAAAATAATGCATATTGTCAATGGTGGTTTCTCTATGCAACTAAATACCTGTAGTTGTTGGTTCATTGTTGTGCTAACTACTTTTCACTCCAATTCTAGAAAATGATGAAAGACAATAACCTTGTTCGGCATCTGGATGCTTGTGAAACCATGGGAAATGCCACTGCAATCTGCTCCGATAAAACTGGAACATTAACTATGAACAGAATGACTGTTGTCCAGGCTTTCATCAATGATAAACATTATCGGAAGATCCCCGATGCAGAGTCCATACCTGAAGATATGCTAAATCTTCTCATAACGGGGATTTCTATTAACTGTGCTTACACGTCAAAAATTTTGGTAATTTATTTTTTGTTCTTTCCTGCAATGCTATATAATTGGTCTATTGTGGATTGTTTGGTCTTTTGCTAATACAGTAATGTCTTTCCTTTTAGGCAGCACAGGTGGCTTCATGTTGTACATTGACACAGAAGCCCATGTGACTGCATCACACTGTAAATGGGTTGTTTTGTGGACTAAAGCGTATGCAGCAGTGTGTTCACAGAACACACCTTCTCATTCAAAGAGTTTTCCTTATTTTCATGACTATGAACATTGTAGATTCACACTGAAGGCATCCAAACTATGAATGAACACATGTGGAAGTATAGTACATAACCAAAAAGTGTGAAACTGAAAATCATATTCTAGGTTCTTCAAAGTAGCCACCTTTTGCTTTGATTACTGCTTTGCACACTCTTGGCATTCTCTTGATAAGCTTCAAGAGGTAGTCTTGAAGCTAATCAAGAGTAATAATTTTTTTTCCCCTTAACCTCCCTAGCGTTCTGATTATGCGCAGTTGCACGGCTACGCATGGTTTTTTAAACCTAAATTATTTTTTTTACTCATGTAGCTAGCCTAGCGCTAGCTACATGATACCCCCCTCCCAACCGAATCCCACCCACACTAACGGGATTTCCTGCAGGGCTTCCCCCGTCGCCATGGCGGCGAACGGAATGACGTAATCGACGTCGTGGCGTCATAGGGCGTCCCGATCCACCCCTCAGCGCTGCCTGGCACTGATTGGCCCGGGGGGGGCCTCTACTACGCGGCGGGTAGCGGCGCATCGGCAGCGAGCGGAGCAAACATGCAGCTAGCAAAGTGCTAGCTGCGTGTTTGAAAGAAACAATTATCAAAATCGGCCCAGCAGGGCCTGAGTGGTGCCCTCTAGCGTCTCTGGATGAGCTCAGCTCGTCCAGAACGCTAGGGAGGTTAATGAACCAAAATGTCTGGGGCCCACACAGCCTGTATTGAATGTTCACACACTCATGGGATGGGCTCCTGAGGTTGAGACGGCTCAGGGAAATCTGGCCACACCATGTGCCACCATAGGCCATAATGTGAATAGCAGCTATAGCGGTACTCCGACAATAATTTGGGCACCCTCAAAAGACTGAGCCTAAACTACTATAATAGTGGTGTAATTCGGCTGCCAGCAATAGCAATTGTCTTTTTCCGAGTCCTTGATGGCCTGGAGAGAGAATAGTAATTAACGCTGCCTGGACTTTTGCAGGAGCAGGTTGAGCTGTTTTTCGGCTTTGCCCTGCTCTCAAATTTCCTGGCACGGTTTTTGAATATATGCCATGAGGTAAAAAGTCTATTATACATGAGTTGTAGCATGTCAAGTTTATCTGGTGATGCTGCTAGCTGTTTTAACATTTATTGTAAACAAGTGCACTTTGTGAAGTACCGATTTTCTTATGTGCCATAACTGCAGCATTAACTGTTATAAACGTATTGTAGGTTAAGAGATTGAATAAATAAAACTGCATGGACTTGTGTTTTCACTTCTGTTTTTTACTGTTGCAGAAATGTATTTTTACAGCAGTGTAACATTTCAACAGTTTTTTTTTTTTTTTTTTTTTTTTGTTAAAAATTTACATCAGCAAAACTTTAAAAAGCCTGTACAGGCAGGTTTGCATAGTAGACTAGGGTTTCTTCAACCGTTATGTGGGGGGAAAAACAAAAAGATTGCAATTAAAGGGAACCTCAAATTAGAGGAATATGGAGGCTGCCATCTAAGTTCTCTAATAAACAATGCCTGACTTCTGTGCTGATGTTCTGCTTCTAAAACCGCTATTTTGATTCTAATAAACATCCAGAGCTGCTGGTTTTTAATGAGCATATATAGCCTATAAATTTTACAGAGCCATGTCAATTGGTGTGGCTTTTTAAGATTTGTAGCCTTAAGACTCCCTATACACCAGCGGTTCTGGATGTGGACCTGGATTTAAGAGGCATAAAGATATGTGCACGTTCGGGAGTAATGCCTCCCCTGTTACGAGTGCGGCCGTGCATGCGCAGTAGCACGGAGGTGCTTGTAGACAAGCACCTCCGGCTTACTGCATGGGTGGGCTCGCGCGGCATCGCTGCAAAAAGAGGAGCGGCGTGGCCCTGGTATGATTTGCGACAGTGCCTTGTTACTAATCTTCCAGGGGGGCTGTGCTTAGAGACGAGGAGCATCAGAGCACTGGGGGAAGCCTCAATAGGATCCTGAGGTTTTCCTCTCTTTAGGTAAGTATCTCAATTTGGCTCGGGCACACTTTAAAGCTGATTTATTGCACATACCTCCTGTTTTTAAAAGGTAAAATTATATTCAGCCTTCATAGGTATACTGAGTAAGTATTACTAGAGATGGTAGTTGTAATGCATATGATTTGTGCTTCCATGCAAATTGTAGGTGGTGTAAAAGGAGGGGCTCTGATAAATCTATGGATACCCCTCCTGTGAGCAGTGCAGGACAGAGGACCACCAAGCCTGGAATGCTGAACAATAGAGTCTGTACAATGCCCAAATCCATGCAAAAGACTTTATTTTATATCCACTAAGGCTGGTTTCACAGTGGGACGTTAAAGTCCCACGTTACAGCAGCCAGTAACGCAGCCTAACTCACAGCACTGTAAAAGCAATGTTGCTGTTCACAGTAACACGTTGTGTTACATTGTAATGCAGCACGTTAAAAACAAATTGCTGCATGCTGTACGTTACACTGGGCTAAGCCACGTTAGACTGTTTGCACATGCTCAGTAATGTTGGAGGAGGAGGTCTCCCCTCCTCCTCTACGGCCAGCCACATGGCTAATTTTCACTGCACTGCAGAGACTGGTGGTGGGACTGTAGTGTTGTCCGGATCATGAACGAATCGTTCATGTGATCCGGATCTTTTTTTATGAGTCAAATCATCCGGATCAGCACAATGAAAGATTCGGTTCACAGTGGATGTCTGTCTGGAAGAAACAGGAACATACAGAATGCACAGTGCAGGGAAAGTCCTGTCCTGAAAATCAGTTCACCCAGTCTGCTTCCCTAGTAAAATGATTCAAATGATTCGGTTCAAAGATCCGGATCTTTTCAATGATCCGATTCAAATGATCCGAATTCTTAAAAAGACCTATGACTAACCTGGAGCGGCTGCTTTGAGAGCTGCATAACGCAGCTCAATCTGACGTCCAACTTCAACGCCACCATACGTTGCGTTAGGGGCACGTTATGCGACCAGAACGTCCCCTAAAACGCAACGTCTTAGTGTGTAAGTAGCCTAAATGTGCACATGCTACCAGTACATTGCATAGAAGATATTACCTAAACTCCATTGGACTAGACCCCCCCCCCCCCCAAAAAAAAAAAAAAATCAGCCAGAGTCTTACCTAAGGAGAGGGAAGGCTCTGGGTCCTATCAGAGCAGAGTTCCCTAACCCTGTCCTCAAGGCCCACCAACAGTACATGTTTTGCAGGAAACCACAAACATGCACAGGTGGGGTTATCAGTGTTGCAGCAGAGCTGATTAATTACCTGTGTGGATTTCCACAAAACATGCACTGTTGGTGGGCCCTGAGGACAGGGTTGGGGAACATAGTATAGAGCCTTCCCACTCCTCTCACGATCCCCACGTTCCAGCGCTGGCTCCTGGTAGCCGTTTTCAACCAATTTGGTAAAATACTGCTCTCTCTCTCTCTGCCACTGCACGAACACACTCACACAGGCGCAGTAGAGAGCCGCCTGTCTTCGGGAGGACTCTGCTCCCGAAGCCTCCTCCAGCGGCGGATAAGAGCAGGGAAGCTGGCGCTGCAAAGAGGGGACTGAGAGAAGAGTGGGAAGGCTCTGTACGCAGTGTTCCCCAACCCTGTCCTCAAGGCCCACCAACAGTGCATGTTTTGTGGAAATCCACAGAGCTAGTTAATCAGATCTGCTGAGACACTAATTACCCCACCTGTGAAAGTTTGTGGTTTTCTGCAAAACATCCATCCTCGCCCCAACCTTATTTCCATCCATCCCACCCACAAACCCATGCTCCCCCTACCCTGTGGTCTCTGGAATGCCAGATCCGTCCAATCAACTTTCAGTGGTCCACAACCTCTTCCTCTCAAAATCCTTCACCATCCTCGCACTCACTGAGACATGGCTCACCCCCTTTGACTCTGCCGCAGAGGCTGCCCTCTCCTACGGTTGGCTTCACCTCACTCACACCCCCAGACCAGACAACAGGACTCGGGGAGGGGTGGGTCTGCTCCTCTCCCCATCCTGCACATTCCGTGTCCTCACTCCACTTCCCTCCCTACAATTCACATCATTAAAGCCCACACTATCCGCCTCTACAATCCCCTCCCAGCCATTAGTGCGGTCTTATACAGCCCTCCGGGCTCCACACCACACTATCTCGACAACCTTGCTTCCTGGCTCCCACACATCTTCTCCTCTGACCTCCCCACCATCATCCTCGGGGATTTCAATATTCCCATCGATTACCTCCGACTCTGTCGCGACCCGGCTACTCTCCATAGCCAACTCACTTGGCCTAGTACAACACACCAATGCCCCCCCCCCCCCCCCTCACACTGCAGGTCACACTCTCGACCTTATATTCACTAAATCCACCACCATTGAAGACCTCGACATCGCACCATTTCCACCCTCAGACCATCACCTTATCGCCTTCAACCTCCTCACGGAAGGCACCTCCAACCTACCCGCCCACCCACCTGATCGATGGCAGCGTGACCTACGCAAGCTCAACCCTAACATCGTTGCTGACCCCCTCCATGCCATCTCCTCCACTCTCCTCACCCTAACCTGTCCTAATCTTGCTGCAGCTCAGTATCGCCAAACTCTCATCAGCCCTAGAGAAAGCTGCTCCACCAATATTCCGCCGCAACCGCCCCCTAACACCCAGCCCTGGCGCACTACCCATACTCGCAACCTCCAGAGGGAAACACGTGCCACTGAACGGAAATGGAGGAAAGCTCGACTTAACCAGGATTTCCTACAGTACGAGACTAACCTGCTGCAGTTCCACACTGCCCTTGCTCATGTGAAGCAGGAATACTTTACCAAGCTCATCGGAGCACAATCTTACAATCCCCGACGTCTTTTTGCCACTTTCAACTCCCTGCTTAAACCCACCCTCACCCTCCATTTCCTCCCTCTCTGCCACAGATTTATCCATCCACTTCACCAACAAAATAGTCTCCATCCATCAGGAAATATCCAATCTTCACCTCCCAACCAACTCCTCCTCCACCCTATCCTCCCCCTCACCTCCTTCACTCCTACTACCACTGAGGAAGTCAAGCACCTACTGCAGACTTCCCATATCACTACCCCCCTTGACCCCATCCCTTCTGATTTACTTCAGCCTCACTTCATGGATTTGGCTCCAGTCCTCACTACCCTGTTTAACCTCTCCGTATCCACAGGCAACTTCCCCTCAGACTTCAAGCAGGCCACAGTATTGCCCCTGCTCAAGAAACCCTCCCTCGACCCCTCGCTGCCCTCCAACTACCGCTCTATCGCCCTCCTTCCCTTTGCCTCAAAACTCCTTGAGTGTCTGGTTCACAAACACCTGACCCAGTACCTCAATGCCAACTCACTGCTAGACCCACTGCAATCTGGATTTTGGCCTGCCCACTCAACCGAAACTGCTCTCACCAAAGTAGTCAATGACCTTGCCTTAGCTAAAGCTGAAGGTAAATACTCCATTCTCCTCTTCCTCCTCCTCCTTGACCTTTCAGCAGCTTTTGACACAGTAGATCATCCCCTACTCCTCTAGTCCCTACAGTCCATGGGCATTCCCGATCTTGCCCTGACCAGGTTTTCATCCTACCTCTCCAACTGCTCCTTCACGACCTCCTTCAATGAGTCCTCGTCCACCCCCAACCACCTCTCTGTGGGAGTCCCTCAAGGCTCGGTCCTTGGCCCCCTACTGTTCTCCTTATACACATCCTCCATTGGCAAGGTTATCTCCTCCATGGGTTTTAACTATCATCTGTATGCGGATGACACCCAAATCTACCTCCACACCCCTGACATCTCGACCACTACCATGGACAAGGTATCCTCCTGCCTATCAGCCATCTCCTCCTGGATGTCCGCTAGGTTCCTGAAACTGAATCTAGACAAAACTGAACTTCCACGTTCGTAACATCTGTAAGATTTGCCCTTTCCTGACCAAACTCCTCATCCATGCCCTCATAATTTCCTGCCTCTACTACGGTAATGCCCTTCTGTCTGGTCTCCCCATGACCCGAATAGCCCCACTACAGTCCTTCATGAATGCGGCAGCCAGAATTTTCCACTCCTCCCATCGCTCCTCCAGGGCGGCTCCCCTCCGTGAATCCCTCCACTGGCTTCCTATCTAGTCCAGAATCCGATTCAAGATATTGTCTGACCTATAAATCTGTCCACAAAACCTGTCCAACCTACATTTCTGATCTTACTCAGAGGTACACACCTAGCCGCTCACTCCGTTCCTCCAATGAACTTTGCCTGACCACCCCCCGCATCACACAGTCCCATGCACGCCTCCAGGACTTCCCAAGAGCTGCTCCAACACTTTGGAACTCTCTACCTCCACCCATTAGGGCAGCCCCCGCCTTCAACATCTTCAAGAAGGCCCTCAAAACTCACCTTTTCACTCTGGCCTACCACCCCTCACAATTGCTCTAAACCCACAACGGAACTCTGGTCCCTACTTTTCGTGTCTCTACCTCTCCTACTAGATTGTAAGCCTTTGGGCAGGGTCCTCCTCCTTTTGTGTTCTACCTGATCATGCACCTCCATTACTGTGAACCCATGCTATGCACTTGAGTGAACCTAACTTGCCTTATCTCCATTCTCCATCCAGTGACTAAGCATTACCTTATGCTCATACTGTGCTGTGATCTGGTTTTCTTGTATTCCTGTATTGTCATATTGCTGTATGTCACCCCTAAATATTGTCTGTAATCTAAATTAATGTTCAGCGCTGCGTAATATGTTGGCACTTTATAAATACAATAAATAATAATAATAATATGCACTGTTGATGGGCCTTGACAGGGTTGGAGAACTCTGCTCTATAGGGCCCAGGGCCTTCCCTCTCCTTAGGTAAGTAGTTTTATTTTCTTACAGGTTTCCTTTAGGTGTTAAATCAAACATGAGGAAAGGCTATAGAAACATTAATGCTGGCCACACATTTGCAGTTTTTTAATTTATCCTTCAAATATCAATTGTAAAACTGTTGCAGAAGAATTTTGTAATGATTTGTATTTTAAAAGGATCTATTCAAATTCAGTTAGAGCTAAATTTTCCTGCTCTTCTATTTGATAAAATGACCACATTTAATTGAAAACCATTGAAATCAATCACACTGAACTCATCTGTTTTGTTTTGCATAGTTGCAATATTTTTCTTGAATTTAAGATTACTGGGAGAACTTGGAGATTAGTTCTTAAATGTGTGGCCGGTATTTACCTTTCAGTTCTAATGCGTATGCAGCTTAAAAGTCCTTCCCAAATACCAGCTTCTTATTTTTGTAAAAGGAGTTGCTGCTTTTTAGATATTTTTAAATTTGGGCTAAGTGTTAGAAGAATTACCAGTAGAAAAACCAAGGCATTTCTGACTGAAAGTACAACTCTAGACAAACTTACAACTGCATTTTTTCTGGGTTACAATAATTTTCTACAGTATCTGGTCCTTCTCCTCTGTTCAAACCATTTATATAAAAGACAAAAGTAGGAAGTTCAACTTCAAATCTGACTCTTCCTTTTTCCTTTTCTTTAGCCTCCTGAAAAGGAAGGTGGCTTGCCACGCCATGTTGGTAACAAAACTGAATGTGCCTTGCTGGGATTTCTTTTGGATCTGAAACGGGATTATCAAGATGTACGGAATGAGATCCCTGAAGAAACCCTCTTTAAAGTGTACACTTTTAATTCTACCAGAAAATCTATGAGCACCGTGTTGAAAAACAATGATGGCAGTTATCGAATGTATAGTAAGGGTGCGTCTGAGATCATCCTTAAAAAGTGAGTACTGTTGTCTTCTAGTCAGTTACATGGATATCTTTTTAGCTGATCAATTATTCACTTACAAAACACTGACTTTATCTGAGGTAGTTAACAAATTTGATTACAGCAATGAATGCTGCATCTAAAGGTCTGTACACGCTCAGGTAAAACACCTGATTGTCATCTGACTTTGGTGTGTTGCATGATACTCAGGTGTAAAAAAAATTGTAGCCGAGCGACTGATATTGGGCACTCTGCACAATCCATCCGGCGGATCAAACCATGCGATTGTTGGGCTGATATTGTGCAGTTAGCCATGTATACAGTGTTGCTTAAACAACATTGTTAAATGGGGCCAAGTCTTGCAAACGGTCTTTTCGCTTGCGCGCAGTATGTAAATGACTTGGTTTAGTTGGTCAGTGTGCAGAAAAGACATGTTGCGTTGTGCATTTTGGTCTGTGTGCCAGCCTTAAACCCAAACCTCTGTGCTTAGGAGCTGCTTATGAAGAAATCAATCTGTTCTGCTACCATAGACTATCCTTGCTTTGCACTGCATCCACCCCTTCCTTCTCTGTCCTATTGCCTGCAAGACTGAGGCGGAGATGCAGAAAGACACCTCTTGTGGCTGCACTTGGTTTATGTAAAAAGTTCTCTTCAATGTTTGTAGCTGTAATAGTGTCATTTTCCTGCTGTATTGCATCATGCAACATGTACAATTGGAGGATTTGATGGTGTGACCCTTCTGTTGCAGAGCTGAAATTAGACATCTGGCAGTATAGTAGTGCCACCCCATTTCTTATGGCCTGCTGTCTTTATAACTAGTCGGTTCCAATGGATAGATAAAAAACATGAATAAAAACTACTTGGTCAATAATGTCAATAAATCTAGTAGCAATGGAATTGGGAAATGAAATTTGCCAGGAAGTGCAATTATTCGGGCCAATTCCAAGCTGCATACAGTTTGCATTAAATTTGCATGCAAGCCGGTGTTAGCATCTTATTAACACTTGTCTGTTTTTCCATGACATGGACACTTTCTACTGCTCAGGTTTACTTGTGTATATCACACAGGAAATAAGACATTGTGATGTCTGTCAGTGTAATTGGCATTTTCAGACTTCTCCATGCTAAATGGCTTTATAGCACTTAAAGACTACTGTAGCCATCTAGTATTTATGTGTAATTAAAGAATTGTTACATTGTGGAATGACTGGTCCTGTGTGATTGTCATGGCTATTTACTGCTGGAGAAAATAAACCATCTCTGACACTTGTGTGACAGCTTTTGGCTATTTGCAGAATAGACTAAGGTGTGTTATGTGGATTAAATTAGTCATGTTATAAATGTGTGTAATTTAAGTGAAATAGTTTTCACCTTTTATGAACAATGTAAAATCTGCTTAGGTGAACAAAAGCTTTGAAAAATGTACAGGTGAGTAGACAGAATGTTTGACTATACAGGTTGTCCCCAATTATAAATATCCGACCTGGCAGGGATGTGGAGTCGGGACAAAAATCACCAGACTCCTCAGTTTATGAAACCACCGACTCCAGGTACCCAAAATTTCTCCGACTCCTCGACTCTGACTCCTTAGTCTAATTTTTACAAAGGCTATGGATTTGGTTCAAAAATTGCTCCAACCCGTCGACTCAGACAATGGCCCCAAAATGGAAAAGTCTAACATTTTTTTTCAAATTTTTCTTAAAGAAAGTAGTTTTTAAAAATTAAAAGAAAAAATGTTTTTTTTTAACTTGGTAAAATTACATTTTGCTGTCTTACACTATACTATATGGTGAGTTATGCATACACATTTTAAAGCAAATATTTGTTCCAGCTTGGACCCTTCGGAAGTTTGCGTGGATTAAATAAAACCCATTTAATCTCAGAATCGTAATTGCGTATAATGGTAATTGCAAACTTTTACGTGGTATTTTGCATAAGCAAAAATTAACGCATTACAATCACTAGGAAAGGAGGCAGAAAGTGGGACAGAAGTGGTACAGAGAGGGATGCTGAGGGAACAGGGGGACGGACGGACGGACGGGGGGGGCGCACTGGAGGTACAGGGGACAGATGGCACAGTGTTCGGACTTGAGAATGGATTCCGGTTAAAGTGAACCTCCAGACTAAAAATTGACTCGGCAGCACTGGAAAGACCTGGTGTTTAACTATTTCACAGCATCAGAACTTTTTTCTCTTATACAAGCCTCATTTTTAGCTGCACAGAAAAACACTGCCCGGGCATTTTTCCCCTAATGCCATGCAAAGCATGATGGGATTTCTGATGTTCTCGTTCTGCTGTTTTGGTGCAATTTTTTTTTTATTACATTTTGAATTTGACATTTGAAGCCTAGCACGTGCAGCTGGGAAGGGTGATCGGGACACAGGACAGTTGGAACTGTCTCTCCTGCTCCCTGTCACCTCCTTTCAACCAATAAGATGGCTGCCCCCATGACAAAGATGGCAGCCCCCATGAATCACAAACATTTGCCTGTTCTTTTAAAACTGGGTGGGTAAGAGATTATATTACCTATCTATTCTAATTAACATAACTAATGTAACTTAACCCTCCTGGCGGTATGAAAAATTCCGCCAGGAGGCAGCGCAGCAGTTTTTTTTTTTTTTTTTTTAAATCCTGTTGCGAGCCCAGGGCTCGCTACATGATAGCCGCTCAGCGGCATTCCCCCGCCCGCTTCGATCAGGAAATCCCGTTCAAAGAACGGGATTTCCTGGAGGGCTTCCCTGTCGCCATGGCGACGGGGCGGGATGATGTCACCGACGTCGGGACGTCATTGGGAGTCCCGATCCACCCCTCGGCGCTGCCTGGCACTGATTGACCAGGCAGCGCACGGAGGGGGCGCAGTGACGGATAGCGGCGATCGGTCGCGGGGCGGCGGCCATCAGTGTGCTAGCTGCGTCCAGCAAAAAAAATTAAGTAAATCGGCCGAGCAGGGCCTGAGAAAACCTCCTGCACGGCTTACCCCGAACTACGTTCGGGGTTACCGCCAGGAAGGTTAATGACAGTATGTTTAGGCTGAAGTTCCCCTTTAAGAACAAATTTACTTGTCCCTAACTCGTTCATTAACTGGGGACAACCTGTAATTAGGGAATTTGGGAGCTAGAATATATATAGTCCTTCATACTGTATAGTTGCCTAAACATTGCCATCCTCAAATACGGCATCCTGCAGTGTGTGGACTCCAGGTGTAAGGTCTAAAGTATGTCTTTTGCACAAAGACGAATATGACATCCGTGTATCTTGTACGGTATTATAAACGGACTGTGTTTGTCATAACTATCGCCAAGTGGCCTTTTGTACTGCAGAGCAGTCTGGTTGTACGTGTCTTTTTGTACGTTGCTGTAGTTAGGCAGTATGAGGTATATGCAAGTTTTGTTCATCTGTGTGCCGCTGACACCAGACTCTTCTTTCAATGTCGAGGCCATATGCTCCTTTACATGTAACCTTTATTTCTTGTATCACTTGTGTGGATGCTCGGTGTTGCAGCTGTTGAATCTTGTAGGGAAGTGTATGTGTGTGTCCCTGAAATGCCATCTCTGTTCTTCCTTTGTCATTTCGTGGGGGTAGCTGATTGTAACTCATGCTGCAGGCAGATAGTGTGTCTTTAAGCATGTGAGATGCTCCCTCCTTGCTTATTAACTGATCATATGACAGATGATAGCGGATCCCTCTGTATTTACATCTCCCGCAGTCCTTTCTTCCCCCTTCATGTTCTCTTCCTGCCATTATCTTTCCAATGTCATCCATCAGTCTGGAATGCCCAGGCAGTAAAAAGATCTAGGACTTTCCTGGAAGGCCAAATAACAAAGCGGTTCAGTGTAATAGACTGATAGCAATATAAACTACCCAAATCTCCTGATATGGTTCTTTATTACAAGTGCTTCTCTGTAAATCTGCTTGTTGCTAGGCTGACAGTAGAGCAAGTATTTGGCTGTTAATTAAACCTTTTCTTAAAGTTCTACATCAGCTGAGATTTACTTTGTGATGGATATACACTGTCTTGATTCATTAGGTTTTCCCATCTCTTTATATGCTCTGATACTCTCCTATTATCTCATGTTGTTGTACCATAGTGGCACATTTAAAGAGAACCCAAGGTGGCTTCCGAAGAATGAAATCCGCACAGAGGCTGTGTCTGCCTATACTGCCCAGCCTCTGTTGCCATCTCAATCCCCCCCTAAGTTTCCCCTGCGCTTTGATATCCCCCATAAATCACAGCCGCGCTGTCGACACGCAGCGTCTCGCAACAGGCTGTGTTTACCTCTGTAGTGTCACTCTGCGTGCTCCCCCGCCTCCTGCATAGCTCCGGGCCCCGCCCGTGTCCCTTCCTTCCCCGCTGATTGGAGGGAAGGGACGCGGGCGGGGACCGAAGCTATGCAGGAGGCTGGGGGAGCGGCGAGAGTGACATTACAGAGATAAACACAGCCCCCTGCGTGTCGACAGCGCGGCTGTGATTTATGGGGCATAGCAGAGCGCAGGGGGAACTTGGGTGGGATTAACATAGCAACAGAGGCTGGGCAGTATAGGCAGACCCAGCCTCTGTGTGCGGATTTCATTCTTGGGAAGCCATATCATAGTTACATAGTTACATACTTATTTTGGTTGAAAAAAGACATACGTCCATCGAGTTCAACCAGTATAAAGTACAACACCAGCCTGCTCCCTCACATATCCCTGTTGATCCAGAGGAAGGCGAAAAAACCCTTACAAGGCATGGTCCAATTATCCCCTAAAGGGAAAAATTCCTTCCCGACTCCAGATGGCAATCAGATAAAATCCCTGGATCAACATCATTAGGCATTACCTAGTAATTGTAGCCATGGATGTCTTTCAACTCAAGGAAAGCATCTAAGCCCCCTTTAAATGCAGGTATAGAGTTTGCCATAACGACTTCCTGTGGCAATGCATTCCACATCTTAATCACTCTTACTGTAAAGAACCCTTTCCTAAATAAATGGCTAAAACGTTTTTCCTCCATGCGCAGATCATGTCCTCTAGTCCTTTGAGAAGGCCTAGGGACAAAAAGCTCATCCGCCAAGGTATTATATTGCCCTCTGATGTATTTATACATGTTAATTAGATCCCCTCTAAGGCGTCTTTTCTCTAGACTAAATAAACCCAGTTTATCTAACCTTTCTCGATAAGTGAGACCTTCCATCCCACGCATAAGTTTTGTTGCTCGTCTCTGCACCTGCTCTAAAACTGCAATATCTTTTTTGTAATGTGGTGCCCAGAACTGAATTCCATATTCCAGATGTGGCCTTACTAGAGAGTTAAACAGGGGCAATATTATGCTAGCATCTCGAGTTTTTATTTCCCTTTTAATGCATCCCAAAATTTTGTTAGCTTTAGCTGCAGCTGCTTGGCATTGAGTACGATTATTTAACTTGTTGTCAATGAGTACTCCTAAGTCCTTCTCCAAGTTTGATGTCCCCAACTGTATCCCATTTATTTTGTATGGTGCTAGACCAGGGGTCTGCAACCTTTAAGACATAAAGAGCCACTTGGACCCGTTTCCGAAAAGAGAAAAAAAACTGGGAGCCGCAAAACCATTATAAAACAAATCGTTATCAGATATGACCCCCATATGCACAAATCGTTATCAGATATGACCCCCATATGCACAAATCGTTATCAGATATGACCCCCATATGCACAAATCGTTAGCAGCTATGACCCCCATATGCACAAATCGTTAGCAGCTATGACCCCCATATGCACAAATCGTTAGCAGATATGACCCCCATATGCACAAATCGTTATCAGATATGACCCCCATATGCACAAATCGTTATCAGATATGACCCCCATATGCAAAAATCGTTATCAGATATGACCCCCACACGCACAAATCGTTAGCAGATATGACCCCCATATGCACAAATCGTTAGCAGATATGACCCCCATATGCACAATCCTTCAGCAGATATGACCCCCATATGCACAAATCGTTAGCAGATATGACCTCCATATGCACAATCCTTCAGCAGATATGACCCCCATATGCACAAATCGTTAGCAGATATGACCCCCATATGCACAATCCTTCAGCAGATATGACCCCCATATGCACAAATCGTTATCAGATATGACCTCCATATGCACAATCCTTCAGCAGATATGACCCCCATATGCACAAATCGTTAGCAGATCTGACCCCAATATGCACAATCCTTCAGCAGATCTGAAAAGAAAAACCCATTTACTCACCTAGTCAGAAGACCTCCTGTCACGATCTCCTCCTGTCCCGACCTCCGGTCCCGACCTTGTGGCACGCAACTCCCACGATCCTCTTCCTACGTCACGTCCTGCCTGCATTACACTGCAGGGCTACGGGAAAATGGCCGCCCGAAGCCCTGCACTGCACTGGTCCGGTGTTGTGTCTGATTACGCTGCCTGTGGATTTGCGCTGCCCCGCATGCGCAGTAGGAGACTGTGCGGCACATTTCCTATAGAATGATGCTGCTGGAGGTAAAATACTAAATATCTCCGCTCCCACAACTCTTACACTCCCCAAATTCTCAGGGTAGAGAGGGGACCCCCCAAACTACCTCTATACCAAATTGCAGCCCCCGAGACCCGCTGGTTTCCGAGATAGATTTCTCTAATCTATCTCCTGAACAAGCGGGTCCCGGGGGCTGCAATTTGGCATAGAGGTCGTTCGGGGGGTCCCCTCCCTACCCTGAAAATTTGGGGAGTGTAAGAGGTGTGGGAGCGGAGATATTTCGTATTTTATCTCCAGCAGCATCATTACCTTCACACTGAGCATGTGTGCTACTCAGTGTGGAAAGGAGCTTCCGGGCAGCGCAATCAGACATTACACCGGCGGCCTCTCTGATAGGCTGCCGGTGCTCCCCCTTCCCCTCCCCTCCCCCAACCCTAACCCTCCTGCTATACGTTTGATAGTGGATGTAGGCAAATTCAACGTGTAGGTTATCACGTCGGAACACCGGCCAGCGACAGCACACGTCACACGCGCGCCGCAGCCACTGACACTGGAGCCGCGGCGAAGGTGAAAAAGAGCCGCATGCGGCTCCGGAGCCGCGGGTTGCAGACCCCTGTGCTAGACCATTAGTACGTCCAAAATGCATGACCTTACATTTGTCAACATTGAATTTCATCTGCCATGTATGTGCCCATATAGCCATCCTATCCAGATCCTGTTGCAATATGACACTATCTTCCTGAGAGTTAATGATTCTGCACAATTTTGTATCATCTGCAAAAATAGCAACATTGCTCACTACTGTATATCAGGTTCTCTTTAACACTTACCAGCCCTCTGTAAGTTATAACTCTGTAACCTATCTGCCTCATTGCATTCTAGAGGCGGGACCATAGCCAGGAATCTGAATCTGAAGGAGTTCTGTTGAATGATAAACTACATATCACATGCTATCTTGTAAATTTCAATGAGCTTTTCATCAGAGGCGAAGGATCACTGCAGTAAACCATAAAGACCGCTCAAGGGATGCCTGGTATTTTGCCTCAAGCTTTGTGGAAACTGCCTGGAAGAGCAAAGAGGGGGGAGATGGGAATTCTGGCAAGTCTTGAGCATAAACGGCAAAAATCCGTAACCCTTTGCACACTCTCATGCAACTGTTCAAACAAATGCATTCACAGATTCATTCATCCAGGCACCACTGTTACCCCTACAGCTAAGTTAAAAGTTTGGGTCTTAGTTTACAAAGGAATGCATTCTCTTCCTTGGTCAC
Organism: Hyperolius riggenbachi; assembly: GCF_040937935.1. Classification (NCBI taxonomy): domain Eukaryota; kingdom Metazoa; phylum Chordata; class Amphibia; order Anura; family Hyperoliidae; genus Hyperolius; species Hyperolius riggenbachi. The sequence goes on from NC_090648.1 coordinate 324,811,275, forward strand.
CTACACTGCGCAGAAGTACCCAGGTAAACGTAGGTGTCCTAACTCTGGCCCTGTAACATGCATAGTGCAAACATGCAAACATTCATCCACTGGCTGATTATATCCTGTGCAAGCTGTATCAAATGTTCCAGACCTGAGATATGGTTGCCTTGGAAATTAGTGTGCTGCATGTGATGCAGAACGTAGCTAATTCTGTGGAACAGAGGTTTCTCTAACATCTGTAGTATGAGTGAAAGTGGCAGTGTGAACTGTGATTACTGCTGTTGCAGAAGGATAATGACCATTGCGGATCATTGTAAAATGCATTTAATAGCTGCTGAATGTGCATTAAAGTGACTCTCTAACAAAAATTACGTTTTTTTTCTACCATCCTACAAGTTCCTAAACCTATTCTTATGTGTTCTGGCTTACTGTAGCTCTTTCTACTATAACCATCTCTGTAATAAATCAATGTATCTTTCCCCTGTCAGACTTGTCGGCCTGTGTCTGGAAGGCTGCCAACTCTTCTGTGCTGGTCTGTTCCTCTATGCACACTCCAGTGTGTGTTTTATTTACATAAGCCAGCAGCTTCTCTGCTATCTTATCAGTGATAGAAGAGAGCTGGATAAAAATCCTCCTCTGGAGGCTGTGAAAGGAGCTGGTCTGTCACATACTGAGGAATTAACGACATAGGCAGAGCTGTCTGCAGGAAGCCTGTAATGTTCAGTGCATGAGAGAAGCTGGGGACAGAAGGTAAACACACACAAGTGATCTCTTGAGATTCAGAAGTAAAGGTGCCCATACACTCGTCAGATTGGCAGCAGATAGATAAGAAATGCATCTGATGGTCTATCTGATGCGTTTTTAGAACATTTTTTACCAGGATAGAATTCCAACAGATTTCAGTTTGAAATCTATTGAAATTCGATCTGATGGCATTTTTTTGCCATCAGATTTCCATTAAGGCCAATGCAAACTGATAAGCAATCTCTTCAGATCGACCTAAATTTTCCACCCTGCAAGTTCGATGGAAATCCATCGAAATCGATCGAAATCGGCCATCGATCGGTCGATTGGCCAACCGATTTGCAATCGATCGATCGATCGGGATCGATCGGTCGGCCAGAAAATCGGCTGAGTGTATGGGCTGCTTAAGGCTGTATACAGCCTGCTTGTGTATGAATGTATTTTCTATGTGTGGACATGCTGTACATCAACCTACTTCCTGTTTTGGTGGCCATTTTGTTTGTTTATAAACAAACTTTTTAAAACTGTTTTTAACCACTTTTAATGCGACGGGGAGCGGTGAAATTGTGACAGAGGGTAATAGGAGATGTCCCCTAACGCACTGGTATGTTTACTTTTGTGCGATTTTAACAATACAGATTCTCTTTAAAGCAGAAATCCTGCTGAAAGTTGAGGTTTGGACAGGGTGTGGAAGCCTTCGGACCTCTTAGTCTTATATCCTGTCAGTGTCCTTGTTGGGGAGATTATTCGGTTTTTGTGGGGTCTCGCATAACCGGAAGTGAATAGATCACCTATATTAACACAGCCAGAAATTAAACCCAAGTTATATCTTCCTTTAATTTCTTAAGGCGCACACATATTCACGATTTGTGTCACCTGTCTGAAGTGTGTAGAAATAGAGGTAATCCGCACTCCAATTCTTAAGTTGTGGGACGTGCCAGGATAAGGAATTGACAGCTATCGATTCCAAACTTCAGTAAATAGAGTTGAGTCCGGCACCATCCACTTTTTGCTCTTTATAATTTATTAAAAGATTGCTGACATATCATACGACGTTTCGGAGGATGCAACCTCCTTTATCAAGTTGTATCAGCATCTGACATATAACACACATATCACACTTTTTATAGTTACGCTTTACACAATGGTTAGCCTGTTGCTACATATGATGCCTTTAAGGGGAGGAGACTGCTTCTCTTAGTGATGAGAACTTTATTTAACATGTACTGTTATTTGCTTACATCGTTTCAGGCTTTATTGAGAGCGGGGCGAGCTGGAGTGATGCGTCCGCTTGGTTGCCTGGGGGGCGGGCGGATGATGACACGTCCGCTCTACCTCCCCGTGGCATGATACCGCCAGCAGGCGGAGTTATCTCCGCCTTTGGGGTTTGCGGTCTCCCCTCAGGTCCGCGTACGGGGTGGGAGGGGCCTGAAGTTATGTCATCTGGAGGCAGCTCGCCCATAGGTCGGCGCCATGCAGGGCGGCTTGGCGAGATAGCACACATTCCGTGCACGTTAGCCGCTCCCATTGTTTCAATGCTTGGAGACACAGCAGATATGCATATGTATGAGAAGTTCCCCATCAGGTCCGCATGGCGGATGCAAGGGGATTGGTCGCCATAGCGCGATAGCTAATGCTGATTGGTCAATTGTGTAAAGAGTAACTATAAAAAGTGTGATGTGTGTTATATGTCAGATGCTGATACAACTTGATAAAGGAGGTTGCATCCTCCGAAACGTCGTATGATATGTCAGCAATCTTTTAATAAATTATAAAGAGCAAAAAGTGGATGGTGCCGGACTCAACTCTATTTACCTGTCTGAAGTGTGATCTTACTAGTGACACAGCAGGGAATGAGCACTGTACAGGCACATGACTCTGGTATACCAAGTGACCTGTACTGTTGCTATGGGGAGGGTAGGAGGAACAATAGTGGGGCGCAATAGAGCAGATTTCAGCAGGCAATGGGAGCAATGTGCATGGCCATCGATGTGATGTGCTGGATGTTTATGCAACCTAAGGGGACTTCTGTTCTTGCTCTGGATTCATGGCTGGGATGGCCCAAACAGCTGCCTTGGCAGACTTCCATCTAGTATTTGTCGTAGCTTCAGGGACAGAAAAGTTGGAAAATGTTGCTACAGAAGAGACTTGTAGACTTAGGGCCCTTTTCCACTAGCGCGATTGCGTTTGCTGAATCGCAAAAGCGCAAATCACTAGCAATTTTAAAATCACTATGGTTTGCTAAATAACATAGGAATCGCGGTAGGTTATTTCCACTACCGCAATTCGATTTTTACACAAACGCAATCACATGGCGGAGCGATGCCGCAATTTTGCTATGCTCTGCAGTGCATAGCAAAATCGCAAACGCTATCGCCGGGAAAAAAGGATTTTTCTGAATCGCTAGTGCTTAGCGCGAACGCTGGCGATTGCAAGTGGAAAAGGGCCCTTAATGCGTCTTCCACCTTTCCATTGTGGAAACAGACTGCTTAGAATCTCCTTTAAGGGCCAGCTCCAAAGGAAAAAAAAAATCTACTTACCTGGGTCTTTCTCCAGCCCCTGACAGTCTATCTGTCCCTCACCTTGCCAGGTCAGCATCTTCTGTGCCTGCACGAGTGCACGGCCGCGCTGATTGCGCTCACGTGGCCTGAAGCGTAATGTCAATAGGGATAAATATAATGTGCATAAGATCAACAATTCAAAGATTCCATATTTAGTTAGGTAATTCAGATAATTGAATAGCAGGTACCCTAGTGGCGTTATCAGGTGAGTGACATGACTGCAAGACTGGAGTGGTTGCCTCATGTGACTAGTTGGGTTGGGGGGAGTGTGCCATTGTTACTGCAGGCAGGCCGCTGCTGCTGATAGGTCTGGATGTGGGGACAGAGCAGTGGTTGCAGAGACCTGGAACAGAGCCATGGTTACTGAATTCCACAGCATCTCCTGGTGAATGCCTTCCCCACTGTGTTATATGATGGAGATACAGACCAGGAAATATGATGTGTAGATGCTGAGAGCAGTGTAGTAATATGGGTGTGACAGGCATATCTCATTCCAAGTGCACGCACAGCCACCCCATCGTGTCTAAACCGATCATCAACAGGTGGCCCTCGGCAGCCTGCTGTTTTGCAGTCATAGCAACATCTCCCAATATATATATATATATATATATATATATATATATATATATATATATATATATATATATATATATATATATATATATATATATATATATATATATATATATATATATATATACTGTAATACCAGGTGGCTGGGCTTGGACAAAGTCTACAAACACCTAATGAAGCATCAAGAGTATTAAGTTACTGGAAAATAGCTTTCTTAGCATTAGGATTTGGGGAACTTTAAAGCTTACCTGAAGTGAGAGGAATACAGAGGCTGACATATTTTTATTTTTTTTAAACTATATATTTTCTGATTGTCCTGCTGATCATCTCACTATTTAGTCATAGACCCTAAAAAAACATGCAGATCTGATGTTTGACTGAAGTCTGACTGGATTAGCTGCATGCTCGTTTCAGGTGTGTGACTCAGACACTGCAGATTAGGACTTGGGGAATGTGTTGGACTGGTTTAGGGGTAGGGATAGATTACTATATGGGTTACGAATTATTAAAAGGGTCTGAGTGTGACCTATATTAACCACTACCCTAACGCAGATTATTTTCCCTTAAAAACCACAGCAATTTTCACATCACTCCTCCCGTTTATTTGCCAATAACTTTCACTACATATCACACTGGAATGATCTATATATTGTTTTTTTGTTTTTGATTTTTTACTGTAAATTAGACTTTCTCTTGGTGGTACTCTTTGCTAAAAATTTAAATTCCTATGCATTTTGAAGGGAATATGAAGAATATAAATTGAAAAAGTAATTAAATGCTTAGGCCAAAGGGGAATGGCCTAAGGTAGAGGAAGAGCACATGCTTGTCGGAAAAAGTGAGTTTTGAGGGAGGGCTTAAAGATATCAAAGGTTAAGAGTGTCAAATGTGTTGTGGAATGGCATTCCAGTGGAGGGGTGAAGCATGTGCAAAATCTTGTATATCTGCCAAGCTGCCGGTTTTATTTTATGGCAATGAAGGTGTGGAGGATGAGTAGAAGGCATCATGCTTTTGGGAGAACATAAGGAACAGTAGTCATTTTTTTTATTATTATTATTCATCCTTAAAGATGCATCACTAATCCAAGAACAAGAAAAATCATTTTAGAAATATTTTTTTCCTGTTGCAACTTTTGTAGTTTTACAGTATTTCATCACATTTTTATTTTTCAGATTTTTGTTACCCTGAATTGACTTCGAAGTGCTTGTCTTGGCAGGGTGGTTTGGAATGACTCGTCTCCCATGAATTATAACTAATAGTTCCAATTAAATATTTAAGAACCACTAAACATAAAGCCATACCTAAAAGCTTCCAGTAGCATGCACTTTTTAAATCCAAATGTAGCGTTTCCTCAAGCTGCCACCCATTTGTGCTTCTGCTTTCCAGTTTTGTGTTTCAGAGCTGGCTGACAATATGTATAGTTCCCAAAATAAAATCGTAGAAAACCTTGAGACTTTTATTGTGGTAAACAATCAGTCTGAAAAGCACAGTAAGTAGTTAGCTATGACCGGAGACAGAATTTTTTTTTCATTACAAATCCTCCTTTCTTTTATTTCTAGAACAAGGCAATAGCCGTAGCAGCCATACCTTCCCCAATGTGTCCCACCGCTTGTGGTTTTTTTGGGAGGTGGTAATTTTTTACCACTTTGTGACCTCCAGGTACTTGTTCCTTTCTGAGCAGTTAGTTTCAGGAAGGATTTGTAAGGCATGCAGACTGGAGAAATCAGATGGTCTGCAGGGAAGTTGAGCTTACTGCATTAGTAACTCCAACTGATTTAATTCTACTGGACAGGAGAATTATTGCCTTGTAGGAGGTGACATCACTGGTCACAAGGCACTATAGAAGATGTATTTGTATTCATACTTGGGAGACATGACTCCATTTGTTTTCTGGCAGCATGGCCTACAGTAACCCTTGTCGCCGCCTAAAGCCGATGTGTTCCACCATGATCCATCTCTCCAATGCTTCCTCCTTCAAACCCGGGGAAGAAGAGAGTATTGGAGTCATGTGGAATGCATGCAGGCTCGGCAAAATTCAGCAGCATGTTTTACTTACTGCTATTGACATTTGTTTCATTTTTAAAATTAACATTCTAAGTTTGTGAATGTGTACCTATGGTGCGAATATAATTTTATTCACTTCTCCTATTTTAATATTGTATATTGGAAACTCCCCTTGACTGCTGAGGTTTTTCCCCCTTTAGGACCAGAGCAATTTTCACCTCTCAGCTCTCCTTCCTTTCATTTGCCAATAACTTAATCGCTACTAATCACAACAAAATGATCTAGATCTTGTTTTTTTAGCTGCCAATTAGGCTTTCTTGAGTTGATACATTATCCTAAAAATTATTTTATAAATACATTTTAAAGAGAATCTGTATTGTTAAAATCGCACAAAAGTAAACATACCAGTGCGTTAGGGGACATCTCCTATTACCCTCTGTCACAATTTCACCGCTCCCCGCCGCATTAAAAGTAGTCAAAAACTGTTTTTAAAAGTTTGTTTATAAACAAACAAAATGGCCACCAAAACAGGAAGTAGGTTGATGTACAGCATGTCCACACATAGAAAATACATCCATACACAAGCAGGCTGTATACAGCCTTACTTCTGAATCTCAAGAGATCACTTGTGTGTGTTTACCTTCTGTCCCCAGCTTCTCTCATGCACTGAACATTACAGGCTTCCTGCAGACAGCTCTGCCTATGTCGTTAATTCCTTAGTATGTGACAGACCAGCTCCTTTCACAGCCTCCAGAGGAGGATTTTTATCCAGCTCTCTTCTATCACTGATAAGATAGCAGAGAAGCTGCTGGCTTATGTAAATAAAACACACACTGGAGTGTGCATAGAGGAACAGACCAGCACAGAAGAGTTGGCAGCCTTCCAGACACAGGCCGACAAGTCTGACAGGGGAAAGATACATTGATTTATTACAGAGATGGTTATAGTAGAAAGAGCTGCAGCAAGCCAGATCACATTAGAAAAGGTTTAGGAACTTGTAGGATGGTAGAAAAAACGTTGTAATTTTTGTTAGTCACTTTAATGGGAATAGGAAAAAAATGAGAATTTTCTCAATTTTCGGCCATTATAGTTTTAAAATAAAATGTTCTACTGTGGATAAAAGGATAAAAGCCACACATTTTATTTGTCCATTTGTTCTGGTTATTGCAAAGTTTAAAATATTTCCCTAGTATTATGTATGGCACCAATATTTTATTTGGAAATAAGTTTTTTTCAGTTTTGCGTTTATCACTTAATTACAAGCCCAGGATTTAACCACTTAAGTCTATCTCGACAGATATATCCGTCCAGATAGACTGTGCTGCTGCCACCGAGTGAGGTGCGCGCTCCCGCTACCTGCCGTTAATCAGTGAATGGGAATATAATTCCCATTCACCGATCTAAGTCCCCCACAGAACTGCCGCTTTCTAATCGGAGAGCACAGTATTTCTGCATTTTGGCGAATGAATGGGAGGTGAACGTTGCTCGGATGCATAAGGTTTTCGACGCTGTAGGCTGAAGTGGTTAAAAATTAACAGTAATATAACCTCTTGACATACATATTAAAGTTCAGTCCCTAAGGTAACTATTTATATTTTTGACTTTTTTTTTTAATGCAAAACATTTTTTGGGGTACTATGGGAAAGTATAGGAGGTAGGGAGTTAATTATAAATGTAAGTGTCTGTATTTTTATTAAAATGTAATTGTGTATAATTTTACTATTTGGCCACACACTACAAGTACGTGAATAATAATAGTAATGCGTGGAGGTGTTACTCTGGAAGATACAATGACGCAGGCATCTCCTTGATGCCAGCGATCATTGACACGGGGACTTAGATAAATGAATGGGAACGTAGTGAATGAATGGGAACTACGTTCCCATTCATTTATCTGCCTGCTAATGGGCAGTGGCGAGTACCACGCGGGATGGAGCAGTGGCCGTCCACAGCTGAAGACAACTATTTGTTCCTTGGACTTCAAATGAAGTTTCCCAGGACGTACTTATACTGCACCTGGTGCAGTAAGTAGTAGTTAGTTTGAAGGTTGTGTAAGAATTTAGCAATTTATATCAATCCCTTTTTTTTTCTTCTTTCTGGATGTTGTCCTAGCTTCATGCATGCAATTTTTGTGCTTTTTGTTGACTGGGAAGCATATTCTTTCCAAGTGTGTTCTTGGGTCTGTTTGTTGTACACCCACACACAGCAGAGCTTGCAGGATGTGTTTTAACATGTTCGTTTTCAGATTCAGATGTGACACAGTACACCATTCATTCTAGAGATAGAAGCAAGACTTTAACTGAGAACTTGAAATTATTTTTCAAAGAATTGTGTACTCTATCATTGGGTGCATGCTTTTAAATATTTAGCCATTGACCTGGCTTTTTTAGGGTTCACCGTATCAGGCACACACCATGAAGCATGAAAACTAGGAACACCAAGAGCCCCAATAGTGTAATATGTGCTGGTAAATGGTTACTAGATAGAGTAAATATTAATACTCATGAACCAGGGTTACCATTAGGCAACCACTGTAAAGGCAGGTGGGGAGATTTTCCTGACCCCTCTCAGGAATAAGAAGTCGCTCTCTGTCGATGAGAAAAAGGGGGTTCAACCCTCCACACAGGGTGGACTCAATATTATGCAGGAGAGCAGAGGCGCCAAAAGGATAAATTAGCTTAAAAACCGAATTCTTGGTAAATAGAGGCAGCACTGGTGGACTTACCTCCTCCAAGTAGACACCAGGGCTGTGGAGTCGGTACAAAAATCTTCCGACTCAGACTCCTCAGTTTATAAAACCTCCGACTCCGGGTACCCAAAATGGTAATGGCTCAGACTCCGACTCCTCGACTCCGACTCCTTAGTCTAATACTTACTAGGGCTGTGGATTTTGTGCAAAATCATCCGACTCCCGACTCCGACTCCTCAGTTTATAAAATCACTGACTCAGACTCCGGGTACCCAAAATTGCTCCGACTCAACAGCCCTGGTAGACACACGACTGTAGTAAAGACAGTCAATATAATTTATGAACTCGTTATTGCCTGATGAAGCGGGATCAAACCTGCGAAACACGTTGCATATTTAGAGTTCATAAATAAAATATATTGACTGTCTTTACTACAGTCGTTGTTGTGTGTCTACTTGGAGGAGGTAACTCCACCACTGCCACCTCTATTTACCAAGAATTTTGGTTTTTAAGCTCATTTAGCTTCCTTTTATCCTTTTGGTGCCTCTGTTCTCCTGCATAACACCATGAAGCGTGTGTTTATGGCACAGGCTCTGGAGAATTCCGGTAGAAGCTTTGGCATGATTTTTCACATGGAATAGATATTTGTGGATTTGTTTCTTGTTTAAAAGGTAGGGGAAACAGTAGTGAAAGGTTAGATTTATCAGCAGTTTATGGCTAGGTCACAATTAAGGATAATAATTCCATTCCTGTATGATAAAACGGTAGGATAGCTGTGTCCTGCATCTAGGCAGGAGGGAGCAGGACTTGGTGTCTCTCTGCAGTGACTGGGCAAAGAATGCGGCGCAGGTCCCCCAAAAGGTTGGTGTCTGTGGTTCACCAGTTATTGCAATAATGGACGTAATGTCTAAAAATGTCAAATACTAAACTGAAGCCCTATTCATAAAATACCTCACACTTAAAAACTGCAAATGCCAACTGAGTTGCTGTCCTATGTTGCAACACTGGAGTTGTGAGTTTTGAGACCCTGTCAATGAAACCTTTATGGGTGCTCCAGTTCCCCTTGTATGTCTTATAAATATACAGATTAAACTGGCCGTATAGCATGGTAAGAACTGTGCAAGACCCTAGACTCCTACAGGGGACAGCAAATGATGCACTTGATGCAATGTTATCTATAAAATACTGCATAAAATTGGTTTGCACTATATAAAAGTATAGTACTATCCTGCTTGCATTTGTTGTAGAAAACTTTGAACATAAGCACAAAACTGCTAACACAAGCCTGTTTGGTGACCTTTCATACACAGTGTGTCTGATTATTCAGCTGAAATTCACAAACATTCACTGGCAATTTGTGTCAGCTTTTGTGAATTGCTGTTGTGTATGCATTCAGTGTTGTATAAGCATGAGCTTATTACTATACTGTGACTTGACATTGTAGAAATGTTTATGGCTGTTTTTATAGCAACAGAATGTGGATACAGAAAGTATCTCTATGGCTATGCACGCTCTACACTGAAAAGTAGCAATTATCAGTGTAAAGTTTTGTTTTTTACCTATGAGAGAATTTGTGTTGAGCAGGTGAGTGTTCATTTGGGAATGTCTGCCACATGTACAAATTGAGTTTATGAAAGTTTTCAATCTTTTATTCGAGAATACAATGCTGGAAAGAAAACCTCAAAAAGGGCTGCTACAAAGCTGGTGCTTTTGAGGCAACAAGCTAATCTGATGTTCATTTTAACATCCGCCTGTGCGAGGGATCATCTAGTATGAATGACATCAATTCTGTGCAAAGATCAGTGTGTGAAAGACTGTTTGATAAATTGTCCTTCTAGGACAGCATTTGTTAGCAATGTGTGATCACTGAGTGACAACTATGCTTGGGAAGAGACCCGTTGTTCTGCTTATGCATGGCTATGAAAATGAAATACCTCATATACCTGATATTTGTCTGCTATTGAACAGTAAAAACTGACTATGCATGTACTTTTGGGATTTAACATTGAGATCCCTGGAGTGGTTAATTACATTTATATGTTGATGTTCATCCCATATAGGTGCTTCAAAATCATTAGTGCAAATGGCGAAGACAAAATCTTCAGACCAAGGGACAGAGACGATATGGTGAAGACAGTGATTGAGCCAATGGCATCTGAGGGGCTGAGGACCATATGTTTGGCATACAGAGACTTCCCTGCTGGGGAACTTGAGCCTGAGTGGGAAAATGAAAACGAAATTCTTTCTGGGCTCACCTGTCTGGCCGTTGTAGGAATTGAAGACCCAGTCAGGCCGGAGGTTAGTATATGCAAAAAAGCGTGGAAGTTGATGAATGAGTCCAGAGTGTCCAGACCACTCTTTGACACATTTGACTTTGATTACATCACACACTATACTATTTAAAGGAGTAATTCAGACATGCTACAGTGTACTTGCTTTCATTTACACTCAAGCTCTCTGGTTAGCAGAAGTACCTGGCTTGTTCTTGTCATTGGCGGGAAAGACACCAGGCTGCAAGTGAATCAGAATAAATTTTATTTCGCCAAGTAAGTTTGCACCTACAAGGAATTTGTCTTGGCAGTTGCTTAACAAACACAAACAATACAAGGGCAGACAATGTGTATATTACAAGTCAAGGACATAAGTATAGTGGCAGTAAGCAATGTGAGAATTGTTCATTTACAGTTCTGTGCTGATTACTATCAAGTCCTAACAGCTCTAACGTGGTTCAGCATTAAGTATGGCTACCGCTTGAGGAAAAAAGCTGTTCCTGTGTCTGGAGGTTTTGGTAGCGATTGACCGGAATCTTACTCCTGAAGGCATGCGCTGGAAGATGGAGTGAGCTGGGTGAGAGGGGTCAGAGGCAATTTTGGTTGCTCTTTTTCTGCACCTGCTAGCGTAAAGATCCTGCAGGGAAGGTAAGCTACAGCCAATTATCCTTTCCGCTGTTCGGATGATGCGCTGCAGCCTCCCCTTTTCTAATGCTGAGCAGGAGCTGAACCATACAGTCATAGATGTTATGGTGGATTCAATAATTGCAGTGTAGAACTGCACCATTAAATTTTGAGGTAGGCCAAACTTTCAGCTGCCGTAGATGGTACATCCTCTGTTGCGCTTTCTTGACAATAGTGACCGTATTGTTATCCCATTTTAGGTTGTGTGAGATCGTGGACCCAAGAAACTTGAATGACTCTACCTGGGTTATTGTGGATCCATTTATGGTTAAGGGGAGGTGCTGGGGGGGAGATCTCCTAAAGTCTATTATCATCTCCATGGTTTTGAGAGCGTTTAGTTCCAAGTTGTTGCTGCTGCACCAGGAGGAAAGCTGTCCCACCACATGCCTGTATGCAGATTAATCCCCGTTTTGTATGAGACCAACTACTGTTGTGTCATCTGCAAACTTCAGAACCTTAACAGATGGATCTGTAGAGATGCAGTCATTGGTGTACAGTGAGTAGAGCAGTGGGGAAAGCACACAGCCCTGGGGTGCACCAGTACTGACGGTCAGAGAGCTTGATGTGTGTTTACCAAGTCTAACACGCTGTCTCCTATCGGTTAGGAAATCGGTTATCCATTTGCAGATGGATTCAGGTATGTGTAGCTGGGAAAGCTTGCTGTGTAGCAGAGATGGCATTATGGTATTAAAGGCAGAGCTGTAATCTATAAATAAAATCCTGGTGTAGGTTCCTGGGGTGTCTAGATGCTGTAGTACATAATGCAGTGTTGTGGTAACTGAATTCTGTTAGTGTTCATTGAAAACTGAATAATCTGTTTTGGCTTAACATAAGGTAGACATAAATTTGGGTCTTAAGTGTTCAGGTGGCAGGCTGCCAAGAGCGTACAGCTGCCCTCTCATCTTCAGACTAGCGCATGAAATGGGGACAGAAGTATTTTGATGCTGTGCTAAAGAGAATATTTTCCCAAATCTGATAGTGAGCTAAGAAAAATCTTGCTCTGATCATGAAAGGTGCAGACGGTCACTGGAAATGGCAATAGCAGTTTACGCTTGGAAAAACAACTTTAGGTTATGACAGTGCTCATGAGAATGCTTGAGTTGGCCATACGTGGATCAGCAGCAGCCAAAATAAACATGTGGTTTATCACACCATGCACAGAAATTGATTTGGGAAGTGGCAATTGTCAATGAGATGCAAATGTTTGCGTGCACAATTATGCACCTTGACAATGGACCAATGATAACTTGGCCAGGTGAAATCAGATTGGTCCATTTTCAAGCTGCATACATTTGCAGAAACCTGCTTCAAATCTGAATTGCTAACAGTGCAGTGACCATCCCTAGAAGCAATAGATTTACCACCTCACAGTTCCAAAGAAATGTGGTAAAGGATTGATCAAACCTCTGCCTATGTGAACAAAGCTATCATAAATCCCAAGCCCTAAACAAATCTGCAAAAAAGAAAAACAGATCTTTTGTGTGGCCACTGATATATAACTGTGGTTGTCAGACTGTGCTGATCTGGCCCCTTAAAGTGGATCAGGGATGAACTTTTACTCATTGCATAATTGTTCCTTTCCTATTGTTTAAAAGGTATTCCTCAAGCCAAATACTTTTTTGTTTTTGTTTTAATACTCGAATTCCCTATAAACTAAACAAGCCATGCCCACAGGTTTTCAGAGAGCCAAGGTATTTTCAGACAGTAGCAAGGGCTCATGGGAGCTCAGTCTGAGCAGGAGGAGGGGGAGGTATTACTAGCCAGAGATTTCAGAGGCAGAGGGGAGGAGGAGGGGGGATTAGTTTTTTTTTTTTCCCCCACAGGCTGGGTGCTCACGATACAGATAAGCCTGCCTCTGTGTAATGTTTACAAACAACATGGCTGCTGTCATTGTATCACAGGAAGAAATAGTCATTTTCTATTGAAGCTGTTTCCAGCTAGATTTCCTGTGTAAACTATCTAAACTTTATATAAGATATATAAACAAGTTACTTGTTAGTTTTTCATCTCGGATCCGCTTAAAGGACCAGAGCCTTTTTTTCATTCTTAGGTTTGTGATCACTGTGGTTGGCTCGCAGTGATCACCTGGTAAGGAGCCAATGAAACTGGCTCCTTATTTATTTATTGTATTTATAAAGCGCCAACATATTACGCAGTGCTGGACATTTAAGTTTACAGACCACATTAGGGGTGGCATACAGCAATAAGACAATACAGGAATACATGCAAACTAGATCACAAACAGTAGGAGTACAAGGTAATGCTTAGTCAGACACTGGATGGGAACATGGAGATTAGGCATGTAGAGTTCACTCAGATCCATAGGATGGGTGTACGGTAATGGAGGTGCATGAACAGGTAGGAGACATGACGACGCTGCCCGAAGGCTTACATTCTAGAGGAAAAGGTAGGGGACCAGAATTCAGCTGCGGGTTTAGAGCTCCAGTGAGGCGGGTAACAATAAAAGGAAGCTGAGCTGTCACATGACAGCCAAATTAGCGGCTGCAGCATCTTCATCTTGGGTCCTTCCCGTCTGGCAAAATAAAATGTAAATTTTTTTACCTACCATACCTGTGTATACCTGTTCTGTCTCGCTCCTTCAGGTTCCTGAAGCAATAAGAAAATGCCAGCGTGCTGGCATTACAGTCCGAATGGTAACTGGAGACAATATTAATACAGCCCGTGCTATTGCCTCAAAATGTGGAATTCTTCATCCTGGGGAAGACTTCCTGTGTGTAGAAGGCAAAGAATTCAACAGGCGAATACGAAATGAAAAAGGAGAAGTAAATATACATAATTTGTTTCCACCACATTTTTACTTGTTGCCAACGGTATCCTAATACTGTTTCCATTTGGCAGATCGAACAAGAACGAATAGATAAAATTTGGCCTAAGCTTCGTGTTCTTGCTAGATCCTCTCCAACAGATAAACACACGTTGGTAAAAGGTAAGAATATTTTTTACTGTTGTAAAATTCTTCAGTTTTACCATTAAACAAATTCCTGGCCATTTAAATTTTTAGTGTTTTTATGTCAAAAGAAATGATCTATTGGGTTGTAAGAAAATGCAGATTTTGTGAAAAATCAGTGTCACCTCCTCCTTCCACCTGATTCTCTCTAATCTCCTTGTACCCCTTTAGTCTTCAAGTATACTTATTCAACACAAGATCACTGCGCTTACTGAACCCTGTAAGAGAGATCAAAGATTGCACATAGTGCCCAGCACTGTTTTCAACTCGTAATAATGAGCACCCCGTGCCGCACTCCAGGGGGTAGTGCCACCACCAGGATAGGACTAAAAGGCTCGGCTCCCCCTTTGTGGGTACACTCACCAAAAGCGCGTCTTGTTACACTGCGTATAACATCCACCTCCGTTGATCCGGCCAGCCAAGGAGTAGCAGAGTCACCGGATAACCATAAAATCCATTTATTAAAAAGATCACATAAAACTGATACAGGCTTACAAGCTTTTCCGTAACCGCTCACCGCGGATATTACTAAGCAGCACGGACAGCTCTGCCTGCACTTCCTCTTTCTGACGTCAGCGCGCCTCCGACTCCGCCCAGGGCGGAGTCGGAGGCGCGCTGACGTCAGAAAGAGGAAGTGCAGGCAGAGCTGTCCGTGCTGCTTAGTAATATCCGCGGTGAGCGGTTACGGAAAAGCTTGTAAGCCTGTATCAGTTTTATGTGATCTTTTTAATAAATGGATTTTATGGTTATCCGGTGACTCTGCTACTCCTTGGCTGGCCGGATCAACGGAGGTGGATGTTATACGCAGTGTAACAAGACGCGCTTTTGGTGAGTGTACCCACAAAGGGGGAGCCGAGCCTTTTAGTCCTATCCTGGTGGTGGCACTACCCCCTGGAGTGCGGCACGGGGTGCTCATTATTACGAGTTGAAAACAGTGCTGGGCACTATGTGCAATCTTTGATCTCTCTTACAGGGTTCAGTAAGCGCAGTGATCTTGTGTTGAATAAGTGTATTGTGGGGTGGAGTGACCCTTTTCATTGCTGCGATCCCCTGAATATTTTGATATTTTTCCAGTGGAGCGCAGTATCTTCGATATTGTTAGTCTTCAAGTATATTTATTCACCTATATTAAATCTGTTCCTAATTGCTCTGCCGGCATTGGTTTTCTTATTTTTCTTTAAAGAGTAAGGATCCCATGGCTGCCTCCTGTTTACAGGCACTACTCCATAGGAACTTATATTCTGTGTATGCCAGCTCCAATATCTTTGTGCTCTGCCAACTCCCTGCACCTCTCCCAGCAATCATCACACTGCTGCCCACTTTTAAATAACCGTTCTCTCATATATGGCAATGTGTGGGAAGCTTTCTGTCAGTTATGAAAAAAACAGAACTGGGGTACCCACTATACTGGTTGCCATGGATGAGACATTTGTAAACTGCCAACCGCACGGGTACCCTATCTTATAGTGACAAAATGTGGTAGTGCAGCATTACTGAGTAATTTTATGGAGGAATTGGGGCTTCTTCTAGAAGTACACTTATAAAATACCTGCAGTGATTGAAGAGTATTTGTACATACATGGGTGACAAAACTACTATAGATGTGGAATATATTAAGCATGCATGCTTGGCTCAACTGAGAGTGCATGTTCTTCCCTGTAGAGGGAGGAGTGAAGGTGAGCAGATATACCCCACCAGTTCACTTTTAAATAGGATTCTGTGGTGTTTCTTGGGGAAATTGGGTCTGATCAATTTGTTTTCCTTTTGATCAGTTTACAGTGAAGAGGTTGTGCTCATGCAAAAGTAACTGCTGTACAGTTTAAATGGAACAGCAACACATGCACTTTATAGTAAGAAAAGAATGCATGCAGCAGTACATTGTGTACGATAATTGATGTGCTACAGTTTCTTTCAGTGGTACATCTGGGTGGCAACCAGCCTTATCCCCTCCAAGCAAGGTCAGGGATGAGAAAGTTCCATGTTAATAATAGGGCTGTGGAGTCGGAGTTAAGGAGTCGGAGTAATTTTTGGGTACCTGGAATTTGAATCGGAGGTTTCACAAACTGAGGAGTCGGGAGTTGGATTTGGATGATTTTTGTACTGACTCCACAGCCCTAGTTAATGTAACCTTTCACAGCATTACAGTTATCAGTCAAATCAATTGGCCATAGATCTGTTGTTAGAAAAATGTTTGGCTAATAAGAAAAAAACTAAAACACCCAACTTCAGTTCTGTGGAATAAAACAAGTATGGCAGAGATTTGCAATCACGTAGAACTTCCAGATTTCCTAGCTTAGGGCATTCCCTCAGGAACTGATGTCAAGTAGCTTGAGGACCTTATATAGGACACAGAATACTGTAGTTGGAAAGTTCTGCACATGGCTAATGGTACTATGGCTAACAAGGTATGAAAGGAGTTGGAAGCTCTTTGGATGCCCACATTCCATTTATAATGGTTTGTAGTGATGATACCACTAAGCAAGGCCAACATTTTCGGACCACCATAGGGTCACTTTATCTGGGCAACAAAAGAAAAGTTAGAGGAAGTTACTAAAATAGAACTTTACTGAACATTAACCACTTGCCGACCGCCTTAAGCCGATGGGCGGCGGCAAGGGCTGGGTCCAAACGACCACAGTACGCCCATCGGTGGCGGCGGGCGTGGTTATGCGGCGATCGCGTAATTTGTGACGCGATCAGCCGCTGGCGACTGGCTCTGCCCCCCTCGCGCTGTAACCCGCCGGCCGTTCGGAAGCGCCGGCGGGTTACTAGCACCCGGATCGCCGCACGCAATATGTATAATAGGCTTTGTAATGTATACAAAGCCTATTATACAGGCTGCCTCCTGCTCTGGTGGTCCCAGTGTCCGAGGGACCACCAGGGCAGGCTGCAGCCACCCTAGTCTGCACCCAAGCACACTGATTTCCCTGCCCCCTGATCGCCCACAGCACCCCTCAGACCCCCCCTGCCCACCCCCCAGACCACTGTTTGCACCCAGTCACCCCCCTAATCACCCATCAATCACTCCCTGTCACTATCTGTCAACGCTATTTTTTTTTAAACCTAAACTGCCCCCTGCTCCCTCCTGGTCACCCCCACCCCTCAGATTCTCCCCAGACCCCCCCCCCAGACCCCCTCCCCTGTGTACTGTATGCCTCTATCCCCCCTGTAATAACCCCCTGTCACTGCCACCCATCAATCAGCCCCTAACCTGCCCCTTGCGGGCAATCTGATCACCCACACCAATAGATCGCCCGCAGATCCGACATCCGATCACCTCCCAAGCGCATTGTTTACATCTGTTCTCTCCTCTAAACACCCACTCATTACCCATCAATCACCTCCTGTCACTGCTACCCATCAGATTAGACCCCTATCTGCCCCTAGGGCACCTAATCACCCACCCACACCCTCAGAACGACCTCAGACCCCCCTCTGTGTACCGTATACATCTATTCTCACCCGTCATTCCCCCGTCATTCACCCGTCATTCACCACCTGTCACTGCCACTTGTCAGATCAGACCCTAACCCGCCTCTTACGGGCATCTGATCACCCTCCCACACCATCAGATTGCCCCAGACCTACCCTCAGATCACCTCCAAAGTGCATTGTTTACATCTGTTCTGCCATCTAATCACCCACTGATTACCCATCAAGCACCCATCAATCAGCCCCTATCACTGATGCCCATCAGATTAGACCCCTATCTGCCCCTAGGGCACCCAATCACCCGCCCACACCCTCAGAACGCCCTCAGACCCCAGCCCTGATCACTTCACCAGTGCATTGCTTGCATCTATTTCCCCCCTCTAATCACTCTTGAGACACCCATCAATCACCTCCTGTCACCACCTGTCACCCCCTAGCACACCTACCCATCAGATCAGGCCCTAATTTGCCCCGTGTGGGCTCCTGATCACTTGGCCAAACCCTCAGATCCCCCTCAGACCCCCTTCTGATCACCTCCCCAGTGCATTGATTGCATCTATTTCCCCTCTAACCACCCCCTGAGACACCCATCAATCACCTCCTGTCACCCCCCTAGCACTCCTATCCATCAGATCAGGCCCAATACAACCTGTCATCTAAGAGGCCACCCTGCTTATGGCCGGTTCCACAAAATGTGCCCCCTCATAGACCACCTGTCCTCAAAATTTGCAGATGCTTATACCCCTGAACAGTCATTTTGAGAAATTTGGTTTCCAGACTACTCCGTTTTGGGCCATTTCGCAAGTTAGAAGAAATGGAAACTTTTTTTTTTTTTTTCTTTTTTGTCACAGTGTCATTTTCCGCTAACTTGTGACAAAAATAAAGTCTTCTATGAACTCACCATGCCTCTTACTGAATACTTTGGGATGTCTTCTTTCCAAAATGGGGTCATTTGTGGGGCATTTATACTATCCTGGAATTTTAGCACCTCATGAAACATGACAGGTGGTCAGAAAAGTCAGTGATGCTTCAAAATGGGAAAATTTACTTTTGGCACCATAGCTTGTAAACGCTATAACTTTTACCCAATCCAATAAATATACACTGAATGTTTTTTTTTTTTTTTATCAGACATGTAGCAGAATAACTTTCGCGCTCAAATGTATAGGACATTTTTCTGTATTTGAAAAATGTCAGCACAGAAAGTTAGTCATTTTTTTGACAAAATTCATGTCTTTTGATGAATATAATAAAAACTAAAACTCGCAGCAGCAATCAAATAGCACCAAAAGAAAGCTGTATTAGTGACAAGAAAAGGAGGTAAAATTAATTTAGGTGGTAGGTTGTATGACCGAGCAATAAACCGTGAAAGCTGCAGTGGTCTGAATGGAAAAAAGGCTCTGGCCCTTAACCTATTTTGGTTCCTGGACGTAGAAACTACGTCCAGGAACCATGCGCGCTACCGCGCGCCCCCGCGGCCGATCGTGCACGCGCACTCCCGGCCGCGGATTCGGTAGCCAGGGAATCATTGTATCGGGCTATGGTGCCCGATCACTGATTCCTCTCTCCTGCTGAAAAAGCGACAGCTTCTCTCGGAAGCTGCGCCTTTTCTGGCCGTTCCCTCCCCGATGCGCCACTCTAAGCGTGTGTTACACTTAGAGTGACGTCATGTAAACAAACTCATGGCCGCCATCTTGTGGCCAAAAAGTAATACTACAACTGAAAAAAAAAAAAAATGAACACACATTTACATTATAAATCTATCGTTTACCCCCCACCCTCCCAAAACTACCCAAATAAAATGTTTACTATAAAAAAAAAACATTACAATAAAAAAAAATGTAAATATTTACCTAAGGGTCTAAACTTTTTAAATATCAATGTAAAGATGAAATATTTCTATTTTTTTTATTTTAAACTTGTTAATAGTGATAGATGCAAAATGGAAAAAATGCACCTTTATTTCCAAATAAAATATTGTCGCCATACATTGTGATAGGGACATAATTTTAACGGTGTAATAACCGGGACATATGGGCAAATACAATACGTGAGTTTTAATTATGGAGGCATGTATTATTTTAAAACTATAATGGCTGAAAACTGAGAAATAATGAATTTTTCCATTTTTTTCTTATTCTTCCTGTTAAAATGTGTTTACAGTAAAGTGGCTCTTAGCAAAATGTACCCCTCACAGAAAGCCTAATTGGTGGCGGAAAAAACAAGATATAGATCAGTTCATTGTGATTAGTGATAAAGTTATAGGCTAATGAATGGGAGGTGAACATTTCTCACGTGAAAACCACGGAACCTGAATGGGTTAAAGCGGAATATAACCCTGCATTTCAACTTTGCTCTAAAACATTATTTACAGTATATTATATGCAACCAGCATTTTTTTTTTTTTTACTAGACCAGCATTGGAAGGGTTACACAGGGCTTTAAAGTTCCTGGAGATTTCTGCAGGCGCATCCGAAGCTGACATAGATACATTTTGTTTACATAAATGTATCCAGTGTTCTCCCCAGAATTTTTTTCCAGCCGGGTGGCATGAAAAAGTAGCCGGGTGGGTAGGCATGGGGAAATTTGGTGGCGTGCACAAGTTACCAGAGCACGCTATGCTGCACTACCGCAGCCTAGCGTACGCTCATCTCTCTATTTCTGTCCACTTTTACTATTTAGTTTCCAGTTGCATTGGTCGTGGGGTATTGCAGATAGTGTGCAGGGGCCACATATTATGGGGGCATCGTGTGTGTGTGCGTTAGCGCTGGCCGCCGACTGCAGAGCCATGTGTCTGTGAGCTGTACAGAGATGTGTATGGAGACAGAGGTATGCGCACAGTTCACTGATGGCTGAAGGAATCAAATTCTATATGCAGGCTGTGAATTATTAATATATATATATATATATATATATATATATATATATATATTTATATTTCACAGCCTGCATATAGAATCTGATTCCTTCAGCCATCAGTGAACACTGCCAATACCTCTGTCTCCATACACGTCTCTGTACAGCTCACAGACACATGGCTCTGCAGTCGGCGGCCAGCGCTAATGGTCACGCCTCTAATGCGCTGAGCCAATCAAAGCACGAGCTCGCCGGGCAGCGCGAGATCTCATGCACAGAGAAGCAGTGCATCCTGATGCGGCTTGCGGTGACAGGGACGCAACGTCAGCCGGGCAATACTTTATTCTACTTGGGCACAGTGACAGCGGGGCATGCAATCACACCAGGCGGGCGATAATTAAATTTACCCGGGCGCTCTGCCACGGCTGATTGATCCTGGGGAGAACAATTGTGGGAAGAAAAATGGGGAGGAGAAAAAGAGGAGAGAGAGAGAGAGGTGGGGAGGGAGATGGAGATAAGTGGATGAAGAGTGAGAGAGAGGAAGAGAAAGCGCTAGGGGGGGAGATAAGGTGAAAAGAGAGAAAGTGAAAGGGGGGGGGGGGGAAGAGACACAGCAAAAGGGAGAGAAGGAGAGAGACAACAAGAAAGAGAGAGAGGGAGACAGCGAGAAAGAGGGAGACCGCGAGAGAGGGATAGAGACAGCGAGAGAGAGGGACCGTGTGAAAGAGAGACAGCTTGAAAGAGAGGGAGAGACAGCGAGAAAAAGAGCGGGAAAGAGAGAGCGGGAGAGACAGCGTGAAAGAGACAGAGAGAGACAGCGTGAGAGAGGGAGAGACAGCAAGAAAGGGAGGGACAGAGAGAGCGCGAAAGAGAGAGGGAGAGACAGCGAAAAAGAGACAGTGTGAGACAGCGTGAAAGAGAGACAGCGTGAAAGAGAGAGAGAGACCGCGTGAAAGACAGGTGAAAGAGGAAGAGAGACAGCGTGAAAGAGGAAGAGAGACAGCGTGAAAGAGGAAGAGAGACAGCGTGAAAGAGGAAGAGAGACAGCGTGAGAGAGGAAGAGAGACAGCGTGAGAGAGGAAGAGAGACAGCGTGAGAGAGGAAGAGAGACAGCGTGAGAGAGGAAGAGAGACAGCGTGAGAGAGGAAGAGAGACAGCGTGAGAGAGGAAGAGAGACAGCGTGAGAGAGGAAGAGAGACAGCGTGAGAGAGGAAGAGAGACAGCGTGAGAGAGGAAGAGAGACAGCGTGAGAGAGGGAGAGAGACAGCGTGAGAGAGGGAGAGAGACAGCGTGAGAGAGGGAGAGAGACAGCGTGAGAGAGGGAGAGACAGCGTGAGAGAGGGAGAGACAGCGTGAGAGAGGGAGAGAGACAGCGTGAGAGAGGGAGAGAGACAGCGTGAGAGAGGGAGAGAGACAGCGTGAGAGAGGGAGAGAGACAGCGTGAGAGAGGGAGAGAGACAGCGTGAGAGAGGGAGAGAGACAGCGTGAGAGAGGGAGAGAGACAGCGTGAGAGAGGGAGAGAGACAGCGTGAGAGAGGGAGAGAGACAGCGTGAGAGAGGGAGAGAGACAGCGTGAGAGAGGGAGAGAGACAGCGTGAGAGAGGGAGAGAGACAGCGTGAGAGAGGGAGAGAGACAGCGTGAGAGAGGGAGAGAGACAGCGTGAGAGAGGGAGAGAGACAGCGTGAGAGAGGGAGAGAGACAGCGTGCGAGAGGGAGAGAGACAGCGTGCGAGAGGGAGAGAGACAGCGTGCGAGAGGGAGAGAGACAGCGTGCGAGAGACAGCGTGAGAGACAGCGTGCGAGAGACAGCGTGAGAGACAGCGTGCGAGAGACAGCGTGAGAGAGGGAGAGAGACAGCGTGAGAGAGGGAGAGAGACAGCGTGAGAGAGGGAGAGAGACAGCGTGAGAGAGGGAGAGAGACAGCGTGAGAGAGGGAGAGAGACAGCGTGAGAGAGGGAGAGAGACAGCGTGAGAGAGGGAGAGAGACAGCGTGAGAGAGGGAGAGAGACAGCGTGAGAGAGGGAGAGAGACAGCGTGAGAGAGGGAGAGAGACAGCGTGAGAGAGGGAGAGAGACAGCGTGAGAGAGGGAGAGAGACAGCGTGAGAGAGGGAGAGAGACAGCGTGAGAGAGGGAGAGAGACAGCGTGAGAGAGGGAGAGAGACAGCGTGAGAGAGGGAGAGAGACAGCGTGAGAGAGGGAGAGACAGCGTGAGAGAGGGAGACAGCGTGAGAGAGGGAGACAGCGTGAGAGAGGGAGACAGCGTGAGAGAGAGAGACAGCGTGAGAGAGAGAGACAGCGTGAGAGAGAGAGACAGCGTGAGAGAGGGAGAGAGACAGCGTGAGAGAGGGAGAGAGACAGCGTGAGAGAGGGAGAGAGACAGCGTGAGAGAGGGAGAGACAGCGTGAGAGAGGGAGACAGCGTGAGAGAGGGAGACAGCGTGAGAGAGAGAGACAGCGTGAGAGAGAGAGACAGCGTGAGAGAGAGAGACAGCGTGAGAGAGGGAGAGAGACAGCGTGAGAGAGGGAGAGACAGCGTGAGAGAGGGAGAGACAGCGTGAGAGAGAGAGAGACAGCGTGAGTGAGAGAGAGAGAGACAGCGTGAGTGAGAGAGAGAGAGACAGCGTGAGTGAGAGAGAGAGAGAGACAGCGTGAGTGAGAGAGAGAGAGAGACAGCGTGAGTGAGAGAGAGAGAGACAGCGTGAGTGAGAGAGAGAGAGACAGCGTGAGTGAGAGAGAGAGACAGCGTGAGTGAGAGAGAGAGAGACAGCGTGAGTGAGAGAGAGAGAGACAGCGTGAGTGAGAGAGAGAGAGACAGCGTGAGTGAGAGAGAGAGAGACAGCGTGAGTGAGAGAGAGAGAGACAGCGTGAGTGAGAGAGAGAGAGACAGCGTGAGTGAGAGAGACAGCGTGAGTGAGTGAGAGAGAGAGAGAGACAGCGTGAGTGAGTGAGAGAGAGAGAGAGACAGCGTGAGTGAGAGAGAGAGAGAGACAGCGTGAGTGAGAGAGAGAGAGAGACAGCGTGAGTGAGAGAGAGAGAGAGACAGCGTGAGTGAGAGAGAGAGAGAGACAGCGTGAGTGAGAGAGAGAGAGAGACAGCGTGAGTGAGAGAGAGAGAGAGACAGCGTGAGTGAGAGAGAGAGAGAGACAGCGTGAGTGAGAGAGAGAGACAGCGTGAGTGAGAGAGAGAGAGAGACAGCGTGAGTGAGAGAGAGAGAGAGACAGCCAGCGTGAGTGAGAGAGACCTAGTGTGAGAGAGCGAGACCCAGCGAGAGCGAGACCCAGCGAGAGCGAGACCCAGCGAGAGCGAGACCCAGCGAGAGAGAGAGGGCGTGAAAGAAAAAGGGAGAGACTGAGTGAGAGACAGCAAAAAAAAGTGTGAAAGGGACAGTGAGAAAGAGAGAAAGGTAGAGAGACAGCAAGAAAGTGAGTGTCTGTGTAAGGGGTGGAAAGGAGGATTGGCGATGGTGCATGTGCACAAGTTACCTTTTCTGTCAGGGAGGGGCTTTGACTCTTGCATCCACAGACCACCCACAATCTCATTCACCTCTCCTGCCGAGTCCCGACCACTGTATACTGTGCGATCTAACAGTGGGTCAGGCTCAGGCAGGAAACACACTCTGCACGCTGCTTAGAGGTCTGTGGGCGGGGCTGCTGTAACGGAGCCTGGTGTGTGTTGCACAGAGCCTGGCCACCCACGTGGTTTCTCCGAGGAGTCCCAGCCCAGCAGGCAGCAAACTTTCAAAAGCGCGCAGATCCGATCCCCAGCCCCCTCCTCCTTCCTCCCCTCGATGCCTATGCTCGCAACTGCTGCTGACTTGCAAGATGCAGCGCTGCGTGTAGGCACAAATGACAGGCACGCAACGTCAGCCGGACAATAATTTATTCTACTTGGGCACGGTGAATGTGGGGCATGCAATCACACCAGGCGGGCAGTAATTAAATTTACCCGGGCGCTCCGCCCGGCTGATTGATCCTGGGGAGAACACTGCGTATCTAAGTGTTGAATGTGACTCATCTCTCTCACTGAGGAGTTGGAGGACAGCCAAAGAGTGTGTAACATTTCTCAATAGATACATATAACTAAATACAATGCAACAATCTGAACTTCTGCATATCTCTCCACGGAACTTTAAACCTCTGTGTTTAACCCTTCCAATGCTGGTCTAGTAAAAAAAAAATATTTTTGCATATAATATGCTGTAAATAATGTTTTAGAGCAAAGTTGAAATGCAAGGTTATATTCCGCTTTAAAGTGGAATATAACCCTGCATTTCAACTTTGCTCTAAAACATTATTTACAGCATATTGTAACAAGTGATAAATGTTACTCTTTGGCTGTCCTCCAGCTCCTTCTCAGTCAAGAGAGAGTGAGTCACATGCCACACTTAGATACATTTATGTAAACAAAATGTATCTGTCAGCTTCTGATGCATCTGCAGTTCTGTCCAGGAACTTTAAAGCTCTGTGTAACCCTTCCAATGCTGGTCTAGTAAAAAAAAAAAAACCCGCTGGTTGCATATAATATACTGTAAATAATGTTTTAGAGCAAAGTTGAAATGCAGGGTTATATTCCGCTTTAAGGGGCGAAAAGACTGTGGTCCTCAAATGGTTAATACATTTGCTTATTTTAGAACATTCATTTAGAAGTGTAATCAATGTTTGCCAATTGTAAAATCTTTCTTCTTGATTTACATGCTGATGGCGACATCTTTACTTGTGGCAAGGTGCATCACTGTGGAATATATGTTTGTTGTAAAGTGAGCTGAAGCATCTGTTCTTCCTAGCTAAATCTCACTAGTTGCAGATAATTTACTGAATATAACTTTATGAAAAATTGCTAACTTATGCAATAACTTATTTAGTCAATGCTTAAACTCTTCTCACCCTGATTTACATTCCTATATTTTTCACAAATTGCTGCATCTTTACTGCTGGTAAGGTGCGTCACTGTAGAATGTATGTTGTGTGTTCCAATAAGAGCAAAAGCATCTGGTCTCCCAGAGGGCTCTGGTATAGAGAAGGCTTTGTGGCATCATGGCCTAGGCTAAGCATAGCTGGGGGAGCGAGTTTACCGTTCTGTACTGTTTACGTGCGTCATCCCATGACCCGGCGCACGTGCGCTGCAGGTCATGAGAGGGCGCCAGTAAACAGTACAGTACGGAAGCCTTTGGAGATTTTGCCACTATAGCGGCTGAATTGCTTGTCTCCTGGGATCGCACTGATGCTGGATGAGATCAAAGGACCCAGCATTGTGGATCTCGGCCGCATAAAAACATTATGGATCGCGCTGCGGGCCACTTAAATAGATTAAGATTAAAGCCTCATCTACACACGTAGATGAGGCGGCGATGTTCCTTATCAATCGAGCCGCTGATGCGGCTTGATTGAGAAGTTCCGACAGGTCCGATCTGTGAGCCGCCGATTCCCTGCTCGATCCCCACGAGGGGACAATGGCAGGTAATCGAGCGGAAGATGAGCGGGGAATCGAAAATACGACGCACGCGGGTACGCGCGGGGATGCGGAAGCGGCGATCCGGCGGCTAATCGAGCCGCCGGATCGCCTCCACATCTCCCCGTGTAGACGGGGCTTAAAGGACCAACCTTGAGGATATCGGCCTCATAGAAACAATATATGGATCAAGCTGCTGCAGGGCATGCTAACAAGATTAAGATCAAAGGACCAGCAATTTGCATAATTACTGCAGGTGCTGCTAAGCCACTTAGAAACATTGTGGAACATGTTGGTGCTGCTGCTGCCTCTCCACTGTGCATCTCATTAGGATCATTTACAGAGCATAGACACCCCAGGCTGGTGAGATGTCCTTTAATGTAATTGTATTGGTTAGTAAGTGTAGCTGGGGAAAGGGGGGAGGGGGGTTGTGCATTGTAGTGCAGTGTAGCTGGGAGGGGGAGGTGGGGGGAAGCAGGGGTTTGTGTAGTGCAGTGTAGCTTGGAGGAGGGGGGGGGGGGGGGCAACAGGGGTCAGTGAAGTGTAGTTAGTATAGTTTGTGGGGGCAGCAGTGGTTAGTGTAGCTTGGCAGTGTAACAGACAGAGACCTCTTGGGGGATGGAAAGGTCCATAAGACACTCCTGGACCATGGATGCACCAGCTTTAGTATGCATTTTTCCCCCTGGTTTTTACCCTCTAAACCTATGTGTGTCTTATAGTCCGGAGCATCTTACGCTGGGCGTACACTGTAGGATTCTTGCTTATCAATCGAGCCGCTGATGGCTCGATTGATAATTTCCGACAGGTCCGATGACCCGCCGGATCGATTCCCCGCTCGAACCCCACGGGCAGACAATAGCGGGGAATCGAGCGGAAGATGAGGAGCGCCTGTGGGGACGAACAGGAATCGATCCGGACGGCAGCAGGGATGCGGCGGGAGTTGATTCGGCGGCTAATGGAGCTGCCAGGTTGACTCGTGTATGCCCAGCATAATAGTCTGAAAAATACGGTAAATGAAGGGCCAACAAGAGGGCTGCCTTCTTATTCCACCTAGAATCAAATGTACATTTTGGTGACACAGTGGCCGGTAAGTTGGGCGAGGAACTCGATAGATTTTTTTTTTTTTAATTTTTTGCAGTTTAAAATTGTGAAAAATGTTGACACAGATACTATATTCTATTCGTATGCATGTTAAAAAGTATTTAACACAATTACACAAATAAATTAGCTGCAAAAGATTCCATTTTAACTACTTTTTCATTCCAGGTATTATTGACAGCACAGTATGTGAGCAGAGGCAAGTGGTAGCAGTGACAGGGGATGGGACCAATGATGGACCGGCACTCAAGAAAGCAGATGTTGGTTTTGCTATGGTAAGATCAGTTTTACATTGAGTAAAATGGTGGTTTGAGAGTCGCGCAGAAAGCCAGTGGAGTGGCGCAGACATGGCGGCAAGAACAAAGCTATCAGCTGTTGCTTGGAAGTAGATTGGTCTGGTGGATCACTTGTCATGCGGAGTCAGGTGCTGCTGTACACTTGCCAGATTATCGGCAGAGGCGGCTGTTATGGCCCCCTCAGCTGACTGTAATCTAGCGTGTGTATGGACCTCAAGTTCTCCTGATATTTCACCTGTCGTGTCTATAATCTGATATAATGCAGGGGAAAGTTGCAAGCTTTTGTCACAATGACAGCTTATTTTTTTAAAATCATGTTCCAGTAAGCTGGAGCACTTGTTCTCACACATTAATAATATCCATCTTTTCATTTCCCTGACTTATGATGTATAGTTATGATACATGGCTTGTATCTGGATACTTATGTAAACCTGTTTAAATAATAGTTTAATATGGATATTTTTTCTTTATGATCTCATCAGCCTAGTTTACCTTTTTAGTTTATTATGTACAGTATATGGGTTTGCCATACCGCCACATTATCTATGCATGGAGTGCTTTGTATGGTGGACACAAAGCACAGTGGTTGTGCTTGAATGCCCTTACCTCTGTAAATGAATATGCAGGGCTACATCCTTACAATTTCTCCTGAATGCAGTCACGGAGCACAAGCAAAGCTTTGCAAGCTCAGATTACGCACAGTTTTGTTTTGGACCTGATGTGCTCAGTGCATTAGTTGAGCAATGATGCTGTTTGCAGTAGCTGATATTGCGATAGACCCTTATTGGGTACCATTATACATATACAGCATTATGTTATAGATAGACTTAAACTGTCATTATTTTGCCACATTAAAGCGGACCTGAACTCTTGCACATGATAGAACACAGAGAAATCCACCCTGTGTGTGTTAATAGTGTGTGTGTATTAGAATAGGGTGTCTAATAATCTCTTCTCGGAAAGTAATGAGCTAGCGTAATTTGAGCTTTCAGCTGTTTGCCCAATTCTGAGCTAACATGTAAACCTAGGTTAACCCTTTCTGTGCTCCCGGGATACCAGGAAGTAACTACGCAGAATCTCACTACTGTAAGCTGTAACAAGGAAATGTTTTTCTTTAAAGGTTATGCTGCTGTTTATCTTTTAGAGCAGAAAGGAAGTTCTAGGTTCATGTTCGCTTTAACCACTTGAGGACCACAGTGGTTAACACCCCCGCCCTAAAGACCAGGGCCGCACAACACAGCACACGAGTGATTTCCCCCCCCCCCTTTTCTCCCCACCAACAGAGCTCTCTGTTGGTGGGGTCTGATCGTCCCCCCAGTGTTTATTTTGTTTGAATAACTATTTGTCATTTTTATAAAAAATTTTTACAATTTCCCTTTTTTTTTTCTTAATCCCCTCCCTCCCCCCAGGCCGGCCAATCACGGCGAACGGCTGTCATAGGCTTCTGCCTATGAGAGCTGATCGCTCTCTTGTCCCCCAGGGGGACAGCTGTGTCACACTGCTGATCGCAGCGCTGCAATTATGTAAATAGACGGCGATTACGCCGTCTAACAGTCTCCCGCTCGGAGACTGAAGACGGGGCGGAGCTCCGCCTCCGAGGAGATGCGTGCGCACCATGCACGCGATCTCCTTCAGTAGCCGGCTCCAGGACCTGACGACAAGTGGCGTTAGGCGGTCCTGGGGTTGCTGCCGCGGCCCGTCTTAGGGTAGTTAAGGAAAACCTGCTTCTCCTAAACTAAAACTACATACATTACATTTTCCCTGGTTAATAAAAAAAGTGTCCTAAAGCCCGGAAATCTTAAGCATGTGGGTATCCCTTGACATCGCAGTTCCTGCAGGAACAAAATGAATCTGGGACTAGTGATGGTCAAGTAGATGCACATAACTTTGAGTTGATGCAAATTTATGCACATTTTTATGCACATTTATGCAGCTTTAAAGTGAACCAATAAAATTTTACCCAGCAGGATTAGATTGGTTCATTTTCAAACATAAATTTGCCTATACATGTGCATCAACTCAGTTATTTGCATCTACTCGACCATCACTATCTGGGACTGCATAGGCAGTTCCTGCAGCAAGTGGTGTACAGTTGCAGCACAGTATAACTAAAATCAAAGAAAACATGCAGCCTAATGTGAAATCAAGGTCTAAGGGTTTAAAGTAAATGGACAGTATTCCTGAATTCTGCATTTGTTTCCCTTCTCTGCTACAGAAAGCAAATTGTTTGTTTGTTTGTTTAACATAACCACACACATGCCTTCTGCAAAATGTACCGTATTTTTCGGACTATAAGACGCACTTTTTCTCCCCCAAAAGTGGAGGGAAAAAGTCAGTGCGTCTTATAGTCCAAATGTACATAGCAGTGCCTTTGTTTTTTCTAGTCCCCGTGTCTGGTGTCCCCCTGTTTGCGTTGTCTGCATGTCCCATTAACGTTATTGAATGAGGAGACCATCAGATATTAATATACTGCAGTAATCAAAATAAATTAAAAGCACATGTGTGAGGAAAGATGGCAGATCGCTGCATTAGCTTACCGAAGAGGAAGGAATGGAAGAAATACAGCGCAAACGCCACCGCTACCATGTGGCTTTCACTAGGTTAGATGACAACAAAGCCATTGACCAATCAGGTGGGGGAGCGCAGCCCGAGTCAGCCAATCCCAGCGCATACGGCTACTGCCGGTTTGTTACACCGCCCGATAGTCCCGAGGGCGGGAATCATGTTCGTCATTGCGGCCAATCACTGCACGCCCTCAGTAGCTGGGAGTGCAGTGATTGGCCGCAATGACAAGCATGATCCCGCCCACGGGACTATCGGGCGGTGTAACAAACCGGCAGTAGCCGTATGCGCTGGGATAGGCTGACTGAGGCAGCGCTCCCCCACCTGATTGGTCAATGGCTTTGCTGTCATCTAACCTAGTTAAAGCCGCATGGTAGCGGTGGCATTTGCGCTGTATTCCTTCCCCTCCTTCCTCTTCGGTAAGCTAATGCAGCGATCTGCCATCTTTCCTCACACACGTGCGTTGTTCTCTCACTCGGCGCTGGTTCAGCGCCCTGATTACTGCACCATATTAATATCTGGTGGTCTCCTCATTCACTAATGTTAATGGCAAACACAGACACCGCACACAGGGGGACACAAGGACCCGGGGGGGGGGGGGGGCAGTGCATGACATAGAGGGACACCAGAGAACACGGGGGACAGAGAATGACACAGGGGGGACAGCAGAGGACACAGGGGGACAGAGAATAACACAGGAGGACATAGAGGGACACCAGAGGACACAGGGGGACAAAGAATGACACGGGGGGGCAGCAGAGGACACAGGGGGACAGAGAATAACACAGGAGGACATAGAGGGACACCAGAGAACACATGGGGACAGAGAATGACACAGGGGGGACAGTAGAGGACACAGGGGGACAGAGAATGACACGGGGGCAGCAGAGGACACAGGGGGACAGAGAATAACACAGGAGGACATAGAGGGACACGGGGACAGAGAATGACAGAGTGGGAACACCAGAGGACACGGGGACAGAGAATGACACAGGAGGACATAGAGGGACACAGGGGGACAGAGAATGACAGAGTGGGAACACCAGAGGACACGGGGACAGAGAATGACACAGGAGGACATAGAGGGACACAGGGGGACAGAGAATGACACCAGAGGACACAGGGGGACAGAGAAGGACACAGGAGGACACAGGGGGACAGGGAATGACACACGAGGACACAGGGGGACAGGGAATGACACACGAGGACACAGGGGGACAGGGAATGACACAGGGGGACAGGGAATGACACAGGGGGACAGGGAATGACACAGGGGGACAGGGAATGACACAGGGGGACAGGGAATGACACAGGGGGACAGGGAATGACACAGGGGGACAGGGAATGACACAGGGGGACAGGGAATGACACAGGGGGACAGGGAATGACACAGGGGGACAGGGAATGACACAGGGGGACAGGGAATGACACAGGGGGACAGGGAATGACACAGGGGGACAGGGAATGACACAGGGGGACAGGGAATGACACAGGGGGACAGGGAATGACACAGGGGGACAGGGAATGACACCGGGGGACACGGGGACAGAGAAAGAATGACACGGAGACACCAGAGGACACGGGGACAGAGAAAGAATGACACAGGGAGACACCAGAGGACACGGGGACAGAAAGAATGACACAGGGAGACACCAGAGGACACGGGGACAGAGAAAGAATGACACAGGGAGACACCAGAGGACACGGGGACAGAGAAAGAATGACACAGGGAGACACCAGAGGACACGGGGACAGAGAAAGAATGACACAGGGAGACACCAGAGGACACATAAGGCGAGGGGGGAAGGGCCATAAGATGTCCTTGCACTACAGATGCACCAGGTTTAGTATATATATTTTTTTCCCTGGATTTTGTCCTCTAAAAACAGGTGCGTCTTATAGTCCGGAGTGTCTTATAGTTCGAAAAATACGGTAATTGCTTGATCTTAAAGTTCACAAACCATTTGTGAGGGAGTGTGCTTTTCTCTTCTCCCAACACTTTGCTGTCATTTCTTCCTGGCTTTTTTTTATTACTGTAACACCCAGTTCATATGGGTTTTTCTTAACTCCTCTTATCAAACAAGTGAGATGTCATTTCAGCTCCAGACTTGTATTGCACTGTATCTCTTTCAAGGTGATCTCTAAACAGCAAAGTAACAGTACCTTCTGGACATATAAATGTTTCTTGCTTTCTGCTTCGCTCAGTTTTGCATTACGGTTACTCAATTTTTCATTATGTAATTGCCTGTTGCCCACTTAAAAGCTTCATTTTTTTTTTTTTTACTTTATCGTGTCCAAGAAGGAAGAGGCGTTAACTGTATATGCAGCTGCTTCAAGATGCAGTTTATTTTTAGGCTAGTCAGCAGAATATTTATCTGAACTCTTAACCCTTGTTCAAGAGTGTTACTACTGTATACTCTAGGGGACTATGCTAACAACGTGAGTGTTGTTTTTTTTAAGTGACCTACATCCTACTAGACTATTATTTGTGAATACATTAGCTTTTATGTGTGTGGTTTTGTTTTCTTCTTCGTGGGCTACAATATTAGTCTTGATTAGTCAACATTTATGGTGTGCACCACCTCTTGTGAAGTGAATTTAATAGGTATTTCTTGTTTCTCTTAAGGGCCTAAAACGAATTGCTCTTTGAACTTTAGAAAGACAAGTGAATTGAGAGGGATATGGAGACTACCATCTTTATTTCCTTATAAACCAATACTGGTTGCTTGGCTGTCCTGCTGATCCTCTGCCTCTGATCCCTTTAGCCATAGATCCTCACCAAGCATGCAGATTAGAGGTTTGACAAGATTGACTACATGCTTGTTTCGGGTGTGTGATTTAAACACTACTGATACAGGACTGCCATGCAGAGATATTTGGGTGTATGGCCTGAATTACAGCTACACTCAGTATCCCTGCCTCAGTTCCCCTTGTGAATTGTTGCAGTGAGTTAAAGTGGACCCAAATTAAAAATACAAGATTTCAGAAATAAAATCTATTTTCTAAATTATAATAGCAGCCTTTTTTTCAGCTGCATGATGACAAATGTAAAATATTTTACATTTATTGGAGGAACTCCTCCCTTCCTTTCATATTACCGGGACAGAATCCGGCAAAATGCTGGAGTAGGTGGTGTCCGGCAAATGTCTGCCACCTGTATAACCCTGGTTATGAAAAGAGAAAGGTGAAAAGCATGCACTGAAATGCTCATAGGCTTTAAGGAGTGTATTTTTTTGTATGTGTCAGAGTTGTGCAACTAAATATTTTGAATTAAAAACATTTTTTGGTTTGGGTCCGCTTTAATGACTTAACTTCAGATTCTTCCTGGTTACTTGGTCATACATAGCTGGAACAAAACCACAGTGGACTAATCATTTGCGTTAGGCTCAGTTCCCACTTGTAACTGTTAGTTTTGCTCAGTGGAGCAGACCAGTTCAATCTCTGCTCAGTTACCTTGTCACGCCCAGGGCGGATGTGTTTATACCATAGGATTCTACGGGAAATGTATCTGCTGGTCATGGAAAATGCAGCAGGTTAAGACTTCCATTTGCTACAACGCAACAGAATGATCCATTTTTAAATGCAAGTGTAAGCAATCTGTTTTCTCAGTGTTGCTGTGCTGTGGAAAATTGTATGTTTTTCCTTTCAAGTGTGAACTGAGCTCTGCCCAGTGCAAAAACATGCTTGTAGGCTAATTGGTTCTTCCCAACATAAATTTGCCCTAAAATGTGGTTGGGCGATTATTTAGGCATTATGTCACAGCAGCAGTCATTGTTTTTAAAGGAATACTGTAGAGGGGTTGGGGGAAAATGAGTTTAACTAACTTGGGGCTTCTACTGGTCCCCCGCAGACATCCTGTGCCCGTGCAGCCAATCACTGATGCTCCGGCCCCACCTCCAGTTCACTTCTGGAATTTCAGACATTAAAGTCTGAAAACCACTGCGCCTGCGTTGCCGTGCCCTTTCTCCCGCTGATGTCAC
This sequence comes from Hyperolius riggenbachi, assembly GCF_040937935.1. NCBI lineage: Eukaryota > Metazoa > Chordata > Amphibia > Anura > Hyperoliidae > Hyperolius > Hyperolius riggenbachi. Next base: position 324,845,419 of record NC_090648.1, read on the forward strand.
CAGGTGTGTACTGCGCAGGCACAGACCATACTGTGTGTGTGCAATACACTTCTGGTGACATCAGCGGGAGCGAGGACACGGCAACGAAGGCGCAGTGGTTTTCAGATTTTAATGTCTGAAATTCCAGAAGTGAGGCGGGGCCGGAGCATTGAGTGGCTGTTCGGGCACAGGATGCAGGGACGGATCTAGACCAAGTTGCGCCTGGGGCAAGGTCAGGTTTTGGCGCCTAAACTGCCATTCCCCATCCAAATTTTGACGCCTTTTTAACAATTCAACAAACTGCGCCTGGGGCAAGAGACCCGTCTGACCCCCCCCCCCCCCCCCCCCCCGATCCGTCCCTGACAGGATGCCTGTGGGGGACCATTAGAAGCTGCGGGTAAGTTCAGCTCATTTTCCCCCAACCCCCTACAGCATTCCTTTAAGATGTAGTGCTGTGGAAAATGTCACCACTGTATAAATGTGAAATCTACATGTGCTTGCATGTGTTCAGATATTGTAGCCTAGTAAATGAAGCTTAGTTCAGTAAAGGTTGTTAACCTGTGAAATGAGTGCCTTGATGAGCATCTGAGAAAAAAATGCATAGTTACAAACGGTGCAAGTGTGCAGCCTGCTGGTTGGATGGTGATATTGTACAAATGATCTATGAAACTCTATGGATGGCTTGCCAGGTCAGCAATCATAAGGGGGTGATCAGATGCATTAGTGGCTTCAGCTGTTGCCTTCTGCTACTACTGGACTCTGGTGACTTGTGCTTTTTTTCTTTCCTTTTTATTTTTTACAATTGAGCTGCACAGACATAAGGTGGAAGCTTCCTATAATGACACAATGCTTTTGAGAACTGAGTCTCATCTCCTCCCTACCCACCCTGCTGATTCCAGCTCTTACTGGATTTCTCATTTTAAATATTTGTAGAGGCTTTTAGAGCCATAACAATGTGTAAGGATTCCCCCCACCTTTTCCATTTCTGTTAGTAATTAGCCTGAAACCTAAAAGTAAATTGACCTTGCCATACACAGGTCATTTATGACGCGACTATCCCAAGCCAATCCATGTCTTATTGTAATCTGCTTGGATAATTATCAGTTCCCTCCCTACTTGACAGACTTCAATTTAATGGATTTTAACAGAAATCTATAATAGCATTGTTCGAACCACAAACCCGCTGCTCCATGATGCAATGCAATACTGTTGGCTGTTGAACCTCCACCGATCCTGCCCCTTCACTGCATAGATCTTTTGTCCGATCAGATGTTTGTTTGATAAACTACACAAAATCAAGCAAAATGACTGGAAAGTGTGCCTGTTTCAGGTCAGTCAGAAAAAAAGATGTCTGTATGGCCAATGTTACCTTCATAATGGTTGCTTTTCTGAAGTTTTAAAGGTTGAAAGTAAATCCCCCTCCTCCCTTCCCAGCCTGTTCTGAGTAATATGCCATCTACATATTACTTTATATTTACATACATTTCATTTGGCTGCTAATACAGTACCCAGGGCTCCATTTTGGCACAATCCATACTTGATAAGATTGTAGCTTTATTCCAGTATGGCCGGCATCCTTATCATATAGGGATATTTCTGCTAAGAGCTCAGCTTTTCAGTCGAACTGATTCAATGAAAAAGCATATATCATTTTGGTTTGCTTTGGTTTTAAGTCTTGTGTTTAAGCTAGCATGCTAATGAGCTCTGGCAGTTTTATAATACATATCCAGGGCCGGAGATACCGTACAGCACTGTAGGCGTGTGCCTACAGGCACCTTATAGGACAAAGGTGGCTCCCCTCCCTTCCTGAATGTCCCCTCTCAGCAGACCCAGAGGGTGATGTCACTCACCCCACAGCTCCAGGCCAGCAGCTACAGGCACGTAGTTAGGGGTGGAGATCCAAGACTTATAATCAGTGCTCCCTGTAAAAGTAGCATGGTGGGCAGTGTGGTTATTGCTTCATCCTTCCTCTGTCCCTGCAGCGCAGATCAGCTGTGCACTTTGGCAACACTCTTACCATTTGCCACCTGCTCTTCTCATCTTGGAGGGGAGTGGGCTTAAGGCAATGTAAGGTGGTGTGTGTAGCCCCTGTTCGTGTAGCCCTGCCCCTCGATTGTGTGGGGCCTGTTTCATAGGGTAACTAGTGCCATATATATAATTATATATTTTTATGATTAAAGTAGAGGGGCCTTATCAGGGATTTTGCTTGGCAGACCCACTCTTTGAATTGCACTGCTGCTAGGTTCATGTTCATTTAGTTCTTTTTTGTGATATAAGAAAATAAAGACTGGGGTTGTGGGTGTGGTCTGTGTTGAGGAGAGGAGTTAAGGTGCTAGAATCTCTGTGCCTAAAAGCTCCTGAAATGTAAATTTGGCCCTGTGCATCCCATAGAATGCTCTAATGCAGACATGGGCAAACTTGGCCCTCCAGCTGTTAGGGAACTACAAGTCCCACAATGCATTACAGGAGTCTGACAGCCAGTCATGACTCATAAAGGCAAATGCATTGTGGGACTTGTAGTTCCAGAACAGCTGGAGGGCCGAGTTTGCCCATGCCTGTTCTCAAGTGTGTATATTGGGCATTGAAAACAGATCTCACTAAAAAAAATTTCTGAGATCTTCATCTGCCTGCCTACTCCCAGATTGGTATCCTGGACATGCAGAACGGAAGGTGCTTGGTCAGCTGAATTCTTGCCATTCTGCCGCTTCATAGCCTGGCAGGCAGTTTAGCTAAAAACTGACTGGAATCGGTGAGCAGGTAGTTGGAGGTTTTCTAAGACTCTAGGAACCGGTATATTTTCCTATTGGACAATGAACTGCAAAGTGTTGTGCATTGTTAACTTAAAATGTTCTCCTAAATGCACATAATCTGTGCCTGAACATGGACTTTACCTTTTCATTTTCCAAAATACCACTTCCTGTCTGCAGCTAGTCTTAAAGAACAAGTGACGCCCATGCTAACCTAGAAATGAAAAGCACATATATAAGTAGATAAATACTAGTTCTACTTACATAACAGATGTATTGTGCTATCCACTTAATCATTCCTGTGAATTTTATAAAGGAAAAGCAGAAAATCCTATCCTAGGCAGTGGCCATCTTGCAAAGCTAACACTGACCTCATATCCTCCCTGACTCCTTGTTTCCCCCCCTCCCTTCTCTTGCTCATTGTGTATTCGTTAGCTGCCCTCCTCCGAGTCTTCAGACACTCCCACTTAGTCTTAGTCACCTCAGCCTTGCTTGTTAACACAAGTGAGCAGAGGATCATGTTTCAGATAGGCTAGGCAGGGAAATAAATGGAAGAGGAGGAATATATTCTAGATAAAAAGAACCTGAGCATTCAACTGTTTGGCACTGACTACTAAAGGTCCAGTGCTCCTAAAGTATGTGATAACTCCAAACCATTACAGCAGAAAGAGTTTTTTGCAAGTTTTGAATGCAGGATTAGCATCTTTATCACTTAACCTCCTTAGCGGTAACCCCGTGTGTTGACCCGGGGTAAGCCGCCGGAGGGTGCCGCTCAGGCCCTGCTGGGCCGATTTAAATACTTTTTTTTTTTTTGCTGGACGCAGCTAGCACTTTGCTAGCTGCGCCAGCACCCCGATCGCCACCGCCGCGCGCCCGATCGCCGCTATCCGGTGCGGCGCGCGCCCCCCCCCCCCCAGACCCCGTGCGCTGCCTGGCCAATCAGTGCCAGGCAGCGCCAAGGGGTGGATCGGGTCTCCCAATGACGTCCCGGAGGAAGCCCTCCCAATGACGTCCCGGGGAAGCCCTCCAGGAAATCCCGTTCTCTGAACGGGATTTCCTGTTCGGAGATCGCCGAAGGTGATCGAAGCGGGGGGATGCCGCTGAGCAGCGGCTATCATGTAGCGAGCCCTGGGCTCGCTACATGATTTAAAAAATGTTTTAAAAAAAACTGCTGCGCTGCCCCCTGGCGGTATTTTTCATACCGCCAAGGGGGTTAATACACTCAGACCAGTTGCTGTTGAAATTTTATTTTTATGGTGACAATAGTGCTTTAAGAGTAACTAGGCAAACCTTTCAGTCAAGGACTTCTGCATGGAGTTTGGGTTGTCCAACCAAAAGCCTAGCTGATTTGACCACGATCTAGTCAGCATTAATGTTAATGTTTGTCTACATTTATACCAGAGGAGCACTCCATACACAACTGTTATTTTACATATGACAAATATCAGACTAAGGGCCCGTTTCCACTAGGGCGGTGTCGCCGGCGATTCTGCAGAGTTTTCCCGCACATGATTCGCACAGGGAAACTCTGCCATAGGGGATGACGGCGCTGCGGCGGAATCGCTTGCGGGAACGATTCGCCCGGAACCCCCCGCAGAATTCACTGCGGAGGCTGCGAATCCCATAGCCGTGCATGGCACGGCTCATGGGATTCGCCTGCGAATCCCGCTCAGTGCGGCGTGCGTCTGCGAGATGCACGCCGCACTAGTGGAGACGAGCCCTAACTATTTAAAGACAAATGCAGTGTATGTACAAACTCTGCAGAACACAGATTTCATCTGTAATCTATTTTTAGCGTCACCTCCTGTCTGTTTAAAAACTGAATAGAAACCAATGATAAGCTGAGGCTAATGCTGGGGATACACGGTACGTTTCTGTACCGTGTATCGACCAGCTGATAATAATCAGCTGGCCCGATCAAGCCTCTCGACCCCCGCCCGCTCGATTCCCGCCTGCGGACAATGGCAGGGAATCGAGCGCTGATAAGGAAGCGGGGGCGAGCGGTAACTGGGTCGGTCGATCCGGCGGCTAATCGAGACGCCGGTCGACCCGTCTATGCCCGGCATAACAGAACAAACGGATCCCTTTGTAATGGAGAACAGATTGGCTTTACAGAATCAGTTTTTATTTTCATGTACAGTATGAACCCAGCTTAATCTGGTACACAGAACTAATTTTTATTGGCCAATGGTTTGCCAATTTTACCACTTCCATCTAGTAGAGGGCCATCATATTTTGAATACTATGAACAGATTGTGTAGGTAAGCTCTCATAATGCATGTAGGTGGTAAAATTGGTCAGTGACTGGCCAATCAAAATTAAAGGTTTGTACCAGACTTAAAGTGGTATAAAACTTTGACACAATATTCAATAAAAACGTGTTTTCCTACTTTTTATATCCTATACAGTTATCATATTTGCTTTTGTGCATAAGTATTATTCATTTAGAAATTACAAGTTCTCAAAGTACAATTTTTTTTGCTCTGAGAGCTGACATTGCATTTTATTCATAACTAGTATATTCATATTGCAATGTACCCAGAAATGCTTTCTGAGTATCTGTCTGTGTTGTGGAGTGTCTGAATTGCCAGAGAATGTTTACATTCCTTACTTGATGCAATTGAGTAAACACAAGATAATATCTCCAGTTCGTATGCATCCAGCTTTCCCTGCAGGGAGCGTTTAAGTCCTGTGTTTAACTAGTTGAATGCTGATCTAGTAAAAAAAAAAAAAAAAAAAGTGGTGGTAGTATATAATATGCTGTAAATCTTTTAGAGCAAAGAAAAAAATCTGGGTTTCATACCACTTAAAGAGAATCTGTATTGTTAAAATTGCACAAAAGTAAACATACCAGTGCGTTAGGGGACATCTCCTATTACCCTCTGTCACAATTTCGCCGCTCCTCGCCGCATTAAAGTGGTTAAAACAGTTTTTAAAAGTTTGTTTATAAACAAACAAAATGGCCACCAAAACAGGAAGTAGGTTGATGTACTGTATGTCCACACATAGAAAATACAACCATACACAAGCAGGCTGTATACACCCTTCCTTTTGAATCTCAAGAGATCATTTGTGTGTTTTTCTCCCTGCAGTTCTCATGCACTGAAGTTTCAGGCTGCTCTTTTTTTTCCTGCAAACAGCTTTGCCCTTGTCTGTAATTCTTCAGTATGTAAAAGCCCAGCCAGCTCAGAGGACCATTTATCCAGCTTGTAAAAGATAAGAGAGAAGCTGCTCTAATCTAAATAATACACAGGCAGTGTGCAGAGAGGGGCCTGGAAGGGGGAATTCATAGCAGAACCACAACACTGAAGAACTTGGCAGCCTTCCAGACACAGGCTGACAAGTCTGACAAGAGAAAGATACATTGATTTATTACAGAGACTCTGATAGCAGAAAGTGCTGCAGTAAGCCAGAACACATTAGAATAGCTTTTGGAACTTGTAGGATGATAAAAAACAGGATGCAATTTTTGTTACGGAGTCTCTTTAAGGAACGCTGGATTTTTTTTACTGATCTGATTGGCAAACCAGGGCAGCACGGTGGCGTAGTGGTTAGCTCTCTCGCCTTTCAGCGCTGGGTCCCTGGTTCGAATCCCAGCCAGTGCACTATCTGCAAAGAGTTTGTATGTTCTCTCCGTGTCTGCATGGGTTTCCTCCGGGCACTCCAGTTTCCTCCCACATTCCAAAAACATACGGATAAGTTAATTGGCTCCCCCTAAAAAAAAATTGGCCCTAGGCTACAGTACTTACACTACATAATATAGACATATGGCAATGGTAGGGATTAGATTAGATTGTGAGCTCCTTTGAGGGACAGTTAGTGACAAGATATATATATATATATATATATATATATATATATATATATATATATATATATATATATATATATATATATATATATATATATATATATATATATACTGTACAGCGCTGCGTAATATGTCGGCGCTATATAAATACTAAATAATAATATTCATCTGTGCTGCATGGGCTCTCCAGCCCGCAGCGCAGATCAGGATTGCTGCAGGGCGATCAGACTTCACTCGACACCCCCCCCCCCCCCCCCCCCGGTTTTTCCCACTGGGGGTCTGAGTGCCGCCGCTCTGTGGGGGGGGGGGGGATGGGTCCTCACAGCCCCCCTCCGCAGCGATTTTCCTCCCTCCCTCTCCTTTCCTCCCTCTGGCTATGGGCGGCACAGGACGGAGATCCGTCCTGTACCGCCTTTAATAGGTTTTAGCCTATCAGACGACGGCGATCCCTGATCTGCAATTACAGGGGATTTCTTTCCCGCGTGTTTACATTTCGCCTGTGAGACGCGATCGGAGGCTCGCAGGCTGTTCAGAGACACCTTCCGTGAACTGACATGGCCGTTTCCATGTAAAACCATGTAAAACGCCGGCTTTAGGCGGTCGTTATGTGGTTAACTCATAAACTACTGCAATTTGGTAGCGCCAAGCCTGAAGCGTGGTAGCTGCCGTGAGTTATGGAGAGACAGAGCAGCATGGTGGCATTTTATGTTGCCTCCCCAGGATCCAAATGCTGGCAGCCATTCTTCCGGCCCTTGGAGGCTCTTGATCCCTCTGAAGTATGCCGTGAAGACAGACAGCACTCTCACCAATCTTGCTAAAGGGTAGAGTGTCACCCAGGGGACAAAGGGAGAACTGCTGGATCCAGGGGAGATGAGTAATGTGCTGGGCTCCTACAGATCTCACTTCAGTGTGATTTTTTTTTTCCCCCTACTTCACCCCCCCCCCCTCCCCCCCTTCCCTTTTTTACCCTAGAAGATTCCTTTAAGTCTTAGTGAAATGGCTATGTTTACTATTAGTCGCTTGTATGTCACGGCCTGGTGCAATTGTTTAGAAGAGCTGGGTAAATTAAATGAGACTTTTCATGTTCTTTTAAGATGTGCCATCATTTTGGGACATTCTTGTCGCAAATGTAGTAGATGCTTTGTGTTGAAGTTGCATTTATGAAGGCACTTGAGGGTAGGCAAGTGTTTCTATATATTGCATAAATAATTGTTTAATGTAGTGGTGTTGCTTGGAGAATGCATGTGGTGTTTACGCGTTCTTCTCTTTGCCTCTCCTCACAGGGTATTGCTGGAACAGATGTTGCAAAAGAAGCTTCTGATATTATTCTTACAGATGACAACTTCAGCAGCATTGTAAAAGCAGTGATGTGGGGAAGAAATGTGTATGACAGTATCTCCAAATTTCTACAATTCCAGCTTACTGTCAATGTGGTTGCTGTCATTGTAGCTTTTACAGGAGCTTGTATCACACAAGTAAGTTTTGCGGTTTTCCCATATATTAAATATGCATCACTTGACAGATGACAATGCACACTCTAGCGGTGTGACCTAGATGTATGTGAGAAGACTTGGGTTACTTGTCCTCTTCTTTTCATGGAGAACTGCTAAGTGCTACTAACTGAAAAAATGTCAAATCCATTTTGTGTAATGTTTTATATTGTGATATTTACCGAAAATAAAACTGGCAACTTCCAATTTCCTTTCTTCAATTCATTTGTACTTATTAAAATGGTCCTTTTTTTGCATTTTGTCTATGCTGAAAGGTGAAAACAGGCAAAATACCTCTACGTACGGTATTGAACATGCATAATACTGGCTCTTCCTGCGTGTAGCTACTGTAATTACTGGTGCAGAAAGATGTGGGTTGAAAGGCAATCTGTTCTTCACAGTACTGTTACTATGGTTGCCTAGAACTGCAGTTTGATCTTACTATCCGTTCTTATAATTCTTAGCAGTGTAAATCTGTATTGGGTCTCCTTGATGCTATGCACATTGCATAACATGCGTGTAACACACTGTATGCATTAAAATGAGTGCTATTTCATAGCCTGCTCAATAGGGATGATCAATGAGATGAAAATAATTTATCCTTGCATTCCAATTTCATGTAAATGTCATGGAGCTTGACCTTGGACCAATAAAAATTGACAGGAAGTTATGGTCCAATTTCCAGCTGCATATAATTTACATGAAACGGAAGGAAACATTTGTATCTTATTGACCATCCCTACTGCTCAACTCTTATGACACATGGTATTTTACTGAAATAACTTTTTATTTTCCTTCTTAGGACTCGCCTCTTAAGGCTGTCCAGATGTTATGGGTAAATCTTATTATGGACACTTTTGCTTCACTCGCTCTTGCAACAGAGCCTCCAACAGAATCTCTATTATTGAGAAAACCTTATGGCAGAAATAAACCGCTCATATCTCGCACCATGATGAAAAATATTTTAGGCCATGCAGTCTACCAGTTAGTAGTGGTCTTCACGCTGTTATTTGTAGGTGAGTGTGTTTACATTGGTTCTGTACCTGAAAAAATGTAGCTAATTGTGTGTGGTGGGTTTTTTTTTTTTTGTTTTTTTTTACCATAGTAGTATTTACTTCAGTTTTGGCAGTTTAAGTGTTAAAAATACAATTCCTTATATCAGTGTGCAGTCGTTTACATACATTATCTGTTGTCAGCAGACTGATAAGACAGTCTGCCGACAACGTGTACACAGGTCCTACTGTCGGCAGAATGTCCGCCCAGCGGGAAGGTCTGACGGACCCGTCGTTTGCTAAAGTATGGCGTGTGTACGCGCCTTAAGGACCCAGAAATAAAATCTGAATAGGATGACATGTATGTTGTGGGATGTGGATTACTGAGTGTCTGTAGATACCGGACTGGTCATTAGTGTTTTGTGAAGGAGCTCAGTTCAGCAGTTAAGGTGGCCATACATCAACGTGGTGACCGATTGACCATCCAATTCCATAATTATCAAATTGGATAACTTAATTGGATGCAACTCTGTACCACCAAGTGCATGCCTGATCGACTGGCTAATTTGGGACAAAATTGGTTAAATGTATTGATTGGACATGCTGGGAAATCTCTGGCCTACGTTGTCGATGGGATGCGCAATCGATGATCATCCCCTGGCTGCTGTCTTTCCCATGTCTATGTTCTCCCTATGCCCATACATTTATACTTTACCTGTTATGCTGTCTGCTGCTGTGTCCTCCATACTTCGCGTTCTTGTCCCACATGACTAGCGGCATGCACGAGGGTTGTGTGATGTCACACGCACACCACATTCTAAAATGCTGCCAGCCATTTGGGGCACCGATGCAAAAGTAAGGTGGACAGCGTGACAGGTAAAGTGTAAATACAATGGGATGGGTGGCAAGGTAGCACCATGAGGCCAATTCCCGGAAAGTTTTCATGCCGATATTAATCGGGAATCTGCCGGTGGTTTATGGGAAGCCAACAGATCTCTCTGAGACATGTCTCCAGGTCGAATCTGTCAATCATTGCCAGACCTTCAGGGTTTTTATGATTGTGATATTGGGATCTGGTGTCCCTGACTATTTGTATTAGCACGGTTTATCAGTCAATGATTACATCAATAAAGATGGTTATACTACATTGAGCGCCTTCTAAGACAGTCTTGTGTTTTTATACTGAGGAAGATGGTTGGGCTTTGAAGTTTTTCCAGCCACATGACATCTGTGTATGCATTTAGGGAATACTGCAGATCACAGCTGTGAATGGTCCTTGCATGCAGTGATGACTCTAAAGAGTACTGGTAGCGTGATAGGGAATTGCAGATGTCTGAAAAGTTAGCCGCTGTTCACTTCTAAAACGATCTGAAGACCATGGAATTGCCAATTTGTGTAACAAGGGCCATGTTGTTTTTTTTTTGTTTTTTTTTTTGCAGGAGAGAAACTTTTTGACATCGACAGTGGAAGAAATGCCCCCCTCCATGCTCCTCCATCACAGCACTACACAATTGTGTTCAACACGTTTGTCATGATGCAGCTTTTCAATGAAATCAATGCCAGAAAGATCCATGGTGAAAGGAATGTGTTTGAAGGCATTTTTAACAATGTCATCTTCTGCAGCATTGTATTAGGTACTTTCATAATACAGGTAAGCATGCAGTGGTTTTATCTGCAACATTCAATAATGTATCCATGCAATGACAGATACTGTTGTATTGTAAACTGATTTATTCCTGAATCCTATGCATTAAAATGCTTATCTCAAAGTGTTTGTGAGCAGAACCTCTTAATTCTGTAAGGAACTTTATCCAGCAGGCCAAAGGTGGTGTCTTCTGATTTTTCTAAAGTCACCTTGCTGACCTGCTGTTTTATATGCCTACACAAAGACTTTTAGAGGTGACCGGAGGAATTGCAGTAATGTCCTCCAGGGCTGAGCAAATCCAGGACACAGGTAGCCAAATCACCTGAAATGTACGCAGCTGGTGACTGTCGCTGGAGTCTCAGCAGAAATTTGTTCCGTGACGTCTGAATTTTGCTTGACTTGTATCCATTTTTCACCCTACTTTGAACTGCATCAGTCGTTCTATGAATTTGTGTTGCTTTCTTGGCAGTTTTACATGTTAATTGGTGTTATTTGATAAACAGGTTTTTTTTTTTTTTACCTAGTTTGCTTATAGAATATGCATATGTGTAATTGTTACTTTTTAAAGTATTCATCTTTTTTTTTTTTTTTGTATCCTTTTTTTTTTAGATCGTAATTGTTCAGTTTGGTGGAAAGCCTTTTAGTTGTACAGAATTGACAGTAGATCAATGGCTTTGGTCCGTTTTCCTGGGTATGGGAACATTACTTTGGGGCCAGGTAAATGTTTCATTCTATCTCATTATTCTAATGACGTCTATGGGAGACTTGTGATCTCCTATATTAATACATGTACTTCTTAGTCTTCCTACCTTATATGTTATGATTGTATTTTACATTTGTAACCTGATTTATAATTTTGATTTATCTACGTCTTCAAAGCCTTGTGTTACTTTAGCAAATGTACGTTGTTCTTTGATTTATATTACCAAAAGTGTACTTGTACTTATTTGGGCACAGGAGGGATCCTGAAGATGACAGTTTGGTGTGTGGTGAGTTGGAGTGCTGAGAGCAGACATTGTAAGGGTGTATTATGTCCAACAATGTGCATTTACACTGGGTATATCAATCAGCTGTGGTAATTGTGGTTCAGGGAATCTTCTCATGGGTACTAACAGAACTCTGTTTTTAGTGTGTTTACCATCCTATATTGTATTAAACACCTTTTGCCTTTATTTAGCTGGTAACCTCAATACCAACCAGTCGTTTGAAGTTCCTGAAAGAGGCAGGACATGGGACACACAAGGATGAAATTCCTGAAGAGGAGCTTGCTGAAGATGCTGAGGAGATTGATCATGCAGAGAGGGAGTTACGTCGGGGTCAGATCTTGTGGTTTAGGGGACTAAACAGAATTCAGACTCAGGTATGGTCTTGAGTGATGCACTAACTGTAAATGGGTTATGGGAACGTTATTTTATTTTTTCATTTATTTTTAAGGCCCATGGCTCATTTGTTAACGCTAACTAGGCTCAGTTGTGACTGGTGTGCGTGAGCTCTCTACCTTCTCTGTATTTTCCCTCAATACGCTTGAAAGAATCTTTAGTTTCTTTGTCTTCCTTAAGCTTTCTTCAATTTGCTTTTATTAGCTGCTCTATAAAAGTGCCTTTCTCTTTTTTTTTTTTTTTTTTCTTTTTTTCTTTTTTTTGCTTTTATTTGTTGTAGATGGGATGGTCCTTTCTCTTGTTCTCTCTCTCTCTTGCTGAGCAAGCTGTCACAATCTCTGATTCCTTGCAGATGGATGTAGTGAATGCTTTCCAAAGTGGAACTTCCATTCAGGGGGCTTTAAGGCGGCAACCCTCCATCGCCAGCCAGCATCATGATGTAACAAATATTTCTACCCCTACACATGTAGTGTTTTCCTCCTCTACCGCTTCTACTACTGTGGGGTGTGAGTGTGTGTTCCTAAGTGCATGAAATTAACACATCCTAATCCACACACCTAACGTTTCTCATTTTCTCCTCAGTAATCTCATTTGTTCAGGCTGCTCATAAAGCTTTCCCTTCACAAGGATAATACACCCCATGTGTTTATTTTTAGAGGGCTAATGGACTGGTTTGATTATTAGCAACTGCAAGCTTAAAGTCTGATATCCTGCACGTTTAATTTGTAGATCTTGCTTCATCAGTCTTATTTATTTATTTTTTATAATCTATATTGATGTTCTTGTATCTATGGAAGGTGATGATGTGAAGGTAAATTTTCGAGTATATGCCTGGATTCATTCTTTAGTTGTCTGAAACTTCCCACAGATTGCATCTTATACCATAGGCTCTCTTCAGAACTAGGGATAGTCCTTGAAATGCAAGTAATTCAGAGTTAATGCAGATGTATGCAGCAAGAAAATGAAGCTTACAGATGCTGTTGCAGCTTCATTTGATTGGTCCATTTTCAAGCTGCTTAAAATTAGCATAAACATTTGCATCAGCTGAATTAACATCTCATTTATTAGCCCTATTCAGAACCGCAAACTTGGTGGAGCTTGTATATCAAGATTTATGCAAAGGAAAGTGGAGCAGTTGGCCAGCACTACTAATCAAATCTCAGGTGTTACAGGGGCACTTTGATGAAAACTGTAGATTTTAAAATGCATGGTTTACATGTATTTAAGATGTGCATGTATTCCAGAATAAAATGCATGGTAAATGACTACCTCTATGTAGCTGTCACAGTGGTTTTAATTGGGCTCTTACCAACAGGTTTTGGACCAGTCCTGCTTCCTCATGGAGGATTCTCAGGGTTTTCTTTTTTTAAAAAAACCTTTTCCTGTATAATAGTTGCTCCATCCGACTAAAAGAAACTAACTACTGTAAATGACAGCTATATAGAAAGTAATTTACAGTGAATTTTTCTCTGGAACAAACATTGAACATAGGTGTACACATCAATTAAAATTTTAGTTTTTGTTTTTTTTATAGTGCCCCTTTTAACAATATAAGCATTTGATTGGTTGATTTGAATACCTGCTTCGCAGATTTCCTTGCGCATGCCTTGATATTTCTTAAATATTCTTGTTTATCAACTTGTGGTATAGCCAAAGGAAAATCTGGTTGCTCCCATTAATCCGTTCACTTCAAACACGGCAACATTCAGAGGTAAGAACTTGTACATCTTAAGGCCTGGTACAAACAATGGCATTTGTGGCCAACTTTTTAGGTTTCCACCTCTACAAGAGTTTTCTCTTGACCATTGGTCAATCCAGTTTTGTTTGCATCATTATTTGATCAGGAATAAGTATCACCTGTGAATCAGTCCTAAAGGTCCAACACCTAAACACAAGCGAAGCAGAACGGTATATGCAGTTCAGGTAACTGAGTAGAGCTGGTCAATGAGATGTCAGGAATTCTGGTTTGCATTTAATAATGTTGCAAACTGTAGTCTGGAACTAGACCATTCATAATCAGCAGGAAGCACATTTAATTGGACAGACAAGAACGGCAATTGTAGCTCAACCAACTGAAGGATTCATCATTTTAATTAAGTATATAGTGAGAACCAGCATGACGTTTTGGGCGGTGGCCCTTTCACAGCAAGGCTGATTCAGCATCTGAAATGTCATGTTGCTTCTCACTATGTACTCCATTTAATAAAGGAAGAATCCTTCACAGTTGGTTATAATTGAGTCACCATGCTTTTGTGTTGTAGATGGGGTGGTAAATACGCTGAACAACTGCTCTCACTGTAGCCTGCAGGACTGTTGTATTCGAAGTGCATTTAATAGGCCCAGTTCCAAGCTGCATACAGTGTGCATGAAATTTGCACGCAATCTTAAATTATTAGCATCTCATTGACCATCTCTGAGGAGAACAAAGATTTGTGCATTAGGGAGGACAAACAACTGCTGGGTAAGCACATGGCCCAGCATAGGTCATCTATATACGCAGTTTGCATACACCTAAACTAGAAAATACACTTTTGAGGATGACACCTTTTGGACAGTAAGGAAAACTAACACAGATAGGCTTATTTTACCTCTCGTGAACCAGTCCACTCAACACTATCCCTGATCAGGAGAGTGGGCCATTAACACCTCCTGTCATCAATATATAATGCTTTATCATGTTTGTGTACACATTGTAGAAGCAGCACACATCAGCATACTACTATTTATCCAGAATGTTGACCGGTTCATTTGTACTTCTCAAATTTTGAGAACCTTAGGATTTTTAGAATTGGCTTATGTGTAAACATGAAATGTCTTATAGAATAGCAAAATGTATCTAGCTGAAGCCATCGTATTTTTCTTTGGCTATACCTGTCTTAAGTCCACCCCAGTATCTTTTCCTTGGAGAATTACATTGAACAGTCTGAAGATAGATGGTGCAAAATTATTGGAAGATACGTGTCTTAACACCAAGGGGTCTGTTCACATTAGAAAAGTGTTGCAGAGTGCACTGCTCTACACTGCATTACACCACTGCTGCACAGGCTTCTCCATCACTTCAATGCACCCAACAATGAGAAAGGCATGGCAACAAAATGTCCAGCCTGCAACAGTGGCCTCAATTCACCAAGGGCAGTTTTGTTAAATAATTTAGGTCAGTAAAATGGCGCATTCGGTATTTTACCAAATTTACTAAGATTTTCCACATATGGTAGAAGTTTGGTAATAAGCCTAAAAACATGCTTCAATTCACTAAGCCTTGCTCGGTAAGTCTCACCAGCTGTGGAGGAGGTTAGGCAGGAAGCTGTCAGTCTTCTCTTACAAGTGGTGTGCACCTTTCAATTTTCTGTTCAGTACATCCTCTGCATCCCTTTAGATGCACATCTATGCTAACTACAGGGAGCTCTTCTGTGTATCAGTATACAGCTATGCACATCTAAAGGGATACAGAAGAGCTTTTTTAAATGTCTTCTCCTGCTCTGCCATTCTCCTGCCAGAGTATCTGTTCAGAGGCTGTGTGGATCGCTCTATTGGCTGTCTGGTTTATCTGTCAACTTTTACCACATTGAGATTGAGTTACCAGCTGGTCAAAGCTGGGGATAAATACAGCAAAGTCCCCGTTATCCGGAATTCAGGCAATCGGAAATCTTAACTGGCATGCCTGTAGGATAACTGGGACCTCTTTTGGGGCGCTTTCTGAGGGGGCCGGCATGCCTAACCACACTGGCATTCTATTAAGATCGCCAGGGTGGTGGCGCAGCAGTATTTTTTTTTTTTTCTTAATCGTGTAGCTAGCCTAGCGCTAGCTACACGATTCCCCCCTCCTTGCCGAATCCCTCCCACCCTTCCGATCGCCGCCGGTGATCAAACACATCAGGAAATCCCGTTCTGAACGGGATTTCTGTTAGGGCTTCCCCCGTCGCCATGGCGATGAACGGAATGACTTCATTGGCCCACCAGGGCCTGAGCAGTCCACCGCGGCGTTAATGGACGAGCTGAGCTAGTCATTGCCGCCAAGGTGGTTAAAACTTACCAAGGCACCAGGGATGGCTGTAAGTCTCCCTGAACCTCCTTGCAGGCTCCTAGCGCTTTCCGGCATCCGTGTACAGAAGCCGGTGTCACATGACCCGATGCGGGTTAGCTGACGTTCCGATTCCCGTGCAGTGGGGAAGCCGTAAAGCTGCTCAGAGCCCCGGCAAGTCATTTAGGGAGAAGGTTTGTGCTATTGCGGGAAGCACATGTATCCAGCAGCAGGCGATCCCCACCAGGATACCGGGGGCTTTTCTGTACCAAGCACTGAATTACCGAATGCTTTAATTTTGTGAATTTCTTGAGGTATTTACGGCACAAGTCAGTAATTTACCTCACTAGTTGGTAATTTTACTTTGTGTGAAGTAATGGCTTTAGTGAATTGGCATTTTCTCAAGGTGATCGAATGTGGTATTGCTTAGTGAATTCAGGCCATTTTGATGCACTGGAGGTGTTGCTCTGCTCACAAGTATTGAATGAAACTGCACCGCACGCTATCACAACCAACTTGGTTCCTTTCAGCACTGATGTTTAATATGAACTGGCCCTAAAAGTGTTAAGACTGTCATACATTTATGAAATGGAACAGCTAGAGGCAAATTTGATTATTTTGACAAGTTTCCAGTAAATGGTTCAGTTTAAACTGACCTGTTTTCACAGTTGCAATAGCTAAACATGTGTAGAATAGTGCAAAATCACGCAGCACCATTGCTTTCTATTATCTTAGACTTTGAAGCCTCCCAAAAAACGTTTATTTTAAAGACCTCTCTTAACATTAATGCTCTAGCTGAAACTCTGCATCCCCACGGCTGAACACTCAATTACTCACCCCAAACTCCCGGGGCAAAAATCCACAACTTTTCAGGTCGTGGTATTTGCTGCCCGGGAGAGGCAGAGATTTGGGCTGTAGCCCTGCCTCTATTCGCGTCAATCTGCGCCGATCGCTGCCTCTCCCCGCCCCTCTCAGTGAAAAGACAGAGGGGCGGGAGGAGGCGGAGATCCGTGCAGATTGACGCGAGTAGAGGCAGAGCTACTGCACAAAGCTCTGCCTCTACCTGGAAGGAGCCCCAAAATTTTCCCCTGTGAGTATGGGGCGATTGTGTTCAGCCGCGGGGATGTGGCACTTCAGCTAGGACATTAATGTTAGAGGTCTTTAAAAACATGTTTTTTGGGAGGCTTCAGACTCTTTAAGTTGAATGCTTTTATTACAGATATGTCGATAACATTAGGACAGTTGTTTATAATGTGTGCTGTACACTGAAGACCTAGCCTCCAATGATCAGAACACAAGATTGTTCACGAGTAGCTGAGAGATGGCATAGTAAATGGGTCCCAATAAGGACAGTGACCACAGTGCACCTAATTATATGTCACAGAAAGTGACAGGTAGCTTAACCACTTTGCCCTATCTGGACGGATATATCCGTCCAGATGGGCACTGCTGCTGCAGCCGTGTGGTGCGCGCGATCGGGCGTGCTCCCGCTGCCCCCCCCGATCAGTGAATGGGAATATAATTCCCATTCACCGATCTAAGTCTCCGGCAGAAATGCCAACGCTTTCTCATCAGAGAGCGCGGTATTTCTGCCCCCAGGAAACATCACCTTCTTCTTATAGTTCCTAGATGCGAGATCGTTCGCATCTAGGAATTTTTTGAATGTGGCCATCTTGTGGCCAAATAGTAAACTGCACCCACATACCTAAATTAAATAAAAGAATACATTATATTACATCTAAAATTAGCTATTTACCTCCCAAACTAAAATTACCCAAATACATTTTTGTATTTAAAAAAAAAAAAAAAATTACAATAAAAAAAAAATACATAAATAGTTACCTAAGGGTCTGAACTTGTTAAATATACATGTCGAGAGTATCTTATTAATTTTTTTTAAATTACAAGCTTATAAATAGTGATGGACGCAAATTGAAAAAATGCACCTTTATTTCTAAATAAAATATCGGCGCCATAAATTGTGATAGGGACGTAATTTAAACGGTGTAATAAGCGGGACAAATGGGCACATAAAATGCATGGGTTTTAATTACTGTAGCATGTATTAATTTTAAACTATAATGGCCAAAAACTGAGGAATAATGATTTTTTTCCATTTCTATCTTAATCTTCCTGTTAAAATGCATTTACAGTAAAGTGGCTCTTAGCAAAATGTACTACCCAAAGAAAGCCTAATTAGTGGCGGAAAAAACAAGCTATAGATCAATTAATTGTGATAAGTAACGATAAAGTTATTGGCGAATGAATGGGAGGTGAACATTGCTCGGATGCTTAAAGAGAACCCGAGGTGGGTTTGAAGAATATTATCTGCATACAGAGGCTGGATCTGCCTATACAGCCCAGCCTCTGTTGCTATCCCAAACCCCCCTAAGGTCCCCCTGCACTCTGCAATCCCTCATAAATCACAGCCGCGCTGCTGACAAACAGCTTGTCAGAGCTGGCTGTGTTTATCTCTATAGTGTCAGTCTGCTGCTCTCCCCGCCTCCTGCAGAACTCCAGTCCCCGCCTGCATCCCTTTCCTCCCTGCTGATTGGAGGGAGGGGACAGGGACCGGAGCTATGCAGGAGGCGGGGGAGCAGCCGAGACTGACACTACAGATGTAAACACAGCCTCACAGCACGGCTGTGATTTATGAGGGATTGCAGAGTGCAGGGGGACCTTAGTGGGGTTTGGGATAGCAACAGAGGCTAGGCTGTATAGGCAGATCCAGCCTCTGTATGCAGATAACATTCTTTAAACACACCTCGGGTTCTCTTTAAGATTTTCGACGCTGTAGGCTGAAGTGGTTAAGTAATACCTTTAATGGGTTATGCCTTTTAAAAAAACAAGGCTAGCACCACTTTCATTCTAGTTGCGGCAAGACTCTTTCCACAGTATTTCACTGGTTCTACAGTTCTAGAATTTGCCTCAGTTTAATTACCTTACATATTTATTTTGTTGTGCTTCATTCTAGCAAGGACAGTCAATCAGAAGTAGCCATATTGTAAAATTAGAAAAGGAGTACACATTGGTATCTTGGCATATGGCATCTTCAAATCATTGGGTGCATACTTTTAGGACTTATTCACTGAAAGCATTAAAGTGCTTACATTGTTTGGTGCTTATACAGGACTTGGGCTAGTTCACGCCAAAAGTAATTCCTGGCATTTAGCAGTAAAGCCTTGTACATGTGCCAGGTGGAACTTGGCCAAGGGAGCCATTCAGAGCTGTCTAGGCCAGGAATCTAGCATGTATACAGCTGTCCCATAAGGTCGCTTAAAGGTCTGTTATGCTGTTGCTTGGCTCGAGTCATGCAACATGTTTAAAGAGAACCAGAGATGAAGCACCCTCATGTATTTTATTACATTTATCAGTGGGAACATGACAGTAAACACCTACCCTGCTTTTAGTTTCATTGTTATCTGCTTAATAAGTCTATTAGCAACTGTGATAAGAATCCACCGACTATTCAGTCGAGGTTTGACCTGGAATCATTATAGCTGAGTCACTCTTCTGTGTAGTATTTTTAAGCCCAAGCCTTCCCCTCTCCTGGCTTAGATTTCCTGCTTTGCATACTGAGAGCTGTGATGATATGGGAGAGGCTGCTGCTCCTGAGAGAGAAGCTCTGTGGCTGTAATATGATCCCTGTGTGCTCTGTGTGCACTAGATACTGATAATAACGGCAGTTTCATTCCTATGAGAGACACTTCCTACAAGCAGCTGTACATCATACCAAAATGAAAGCACATAGATGAAAGGCTGCATTTAGCCTAGATAGCAGCATAGTCTCATATGGCCTAGACAGCACATCCAGAACAACTCATAACCCGTAAGGAGAAGGGATATGAGCCGCCGGCCATATTTGATTTTTCCTGGAGCAATAATGGATAAAAAACACTCAAAAAGGCACACCAGAGCGGCAAAATTATCAGGTAGAGCATTTATTCTTTACAAGCTATCAACTGATATGTTTATTTTGTGTGAATCGTTCATCTCTGGTTCCCTTTAAGCACTCATGCATGGAACGGTCACCCTAGATATTAGGTTTTGATAGCTGTGTGCTACTGCAGTTGTGTGAGTGTGCTATATTAAACTTCCCCGGCCAAGGATCAAATGTGTGCAGTTGCTCACTTAAAAGAGAACTTTACCCAGGATTGAACTGCATCCCTATCAGTAGCCAATAACCCCTTTACCACACAAAATCTTGACCTTTTCTCAAAAACATGTCTGTGTGGCTGATATTGTGGTGAAAACCCTCCCACAGTGTGTCATGACGGTGTGTGTTCTGTGATCCTTATTACATTGTGGGAAATAATGGCTATTTCCAACTGCCAAGCATCTCCCTCTGTGCATATATCTGTATATGTATAAAGAAAAACCCTTTTAGCCTATTGCATTTTTAGTGTGTGTGGTTATAGATAATGGCAGTTGGTGTGGTCCAGTTTTTCTTGTCTGCCAGTAGTAAAGATGATTAGCAGGCTCATTATGGATCAATGAAATCAATGAATTACATGGTGAATATCAATAATTTAGATTTTTTTTGTCTGTAAAGTTCCTCTTTAAAGAGACACTGAAGCGGAAAAAAAAATATTATGATTTGTATGTGTAGCACAGCTAAGAAATAAAACATTAAGATCAGATACATCAGCGTAATTGTTTCCAGTACAGGAAGAGTTGAGAAACTCCAGTTATCTCTATGCAAACAAGCCATTAAGCTCTCCGACTAAGTTAGTCGTGGAGAGGGCTGTTATCTGACTTTTATTATCTCAACTGTTCCTGGACTATTTACTTTTCCTCTGCTAGAGGAGAGGTCATTACTTCAGACTGCTCTGAAAGACTCATTTTGAATGCTGAGTGTTGTGTAATGTGCACATATTATAGAATGATGCAATGTTAGAAAAAACACTATATACCTGAAAATAAAAGTATGAGAATATTTTCTTTGCTGCTAATCTTCTAGTAATTATTCATAGTACACAACCAATTCACTATATCATATTTTTTTTTTCGCTTCAGTGTCTCTTTAAAGCTGCATGTATGCAGGTGTCCCCAACCTTGTTTAAAGATTAAAGGAATACTGTAGGGGGGTCGGGGGAAAAATTAGTTGGACTTACCAGGGGCTTCTAATGGTCCCCCGCAGACATTCTGTGCCTGCGCAGCCTCTTACCGATGCTCTGGCACCGCCTCCGTTTCACTTCTGGAATTTCAGACTGTAAAGTCTGAAAACCACTGCGCCTGCGTTGCCGTGTCCTCCCTCTTGCTGGCGTCACCAGGAGTGTACTGCGCAGGTACTAAGGTCCTCCCGGCGTCCCGCTCGCCTTCCCCCGGAGTGCGTCCCGATATTTACGGATAGCGTAGCAGCAATTATTGAAAGCCCTTATTAATTACTATGTCAAGGCTTTCCAATAATACAATTTATTATGCAAAATGTGTCAGTAATGAAATAATTCTGTATAAAGTATGAATTGCTTGTTTGAATTGGAGAGCATTATAAAACATTGAGTATTTTAAAGGGATGGAAAGGTCAATGGGAGAAAATAAAAACCTTTAAAAATACTAAAACACAAAAACTTAAAAACTGGCAAAATGTAATCGGAAGCATTTTGAAATGACTGCTTGTAAAAGTCCTTAAACTCCCTGACATTTTGTAATGCTTCTCTTTAAGCCTGGCTAAGGCCACAAAATTTAGGATTGTACAGAGTGGGAAGGGATAGATTCTGTATACTTTTTACGGCTTTCTTTCCCAACTGGGAAGAATGTACTATATCCTATCTATCTATCTATCTATCTATCTATATATATATATATATATATATATATATATATATATATATATATATATATGTGTGTGTGTGCATATAAGCTGACCCGCATGTAAGCCGAGGTTCCTACTATTCCTTTGGAAAAATGTACTCCTGTATAAGCCCACTCCCCAGTATAGTCCCCTCCACAGTAGCCAGATGTGCCCCCAAGTACACGTCATTCCCTCTTCCCATAGCCAGATGTGCCCCAGGGATAATACAGCTGTCTCCAGATGTCACTAGTCATAGTTATGAGACAAAGTGATTACCACACCGGAAGAATTCCCTCGATCGTTGCACCGCTGACACATTGCTTGCGCACTCCGTTTCCAATGACATGAGACACAGGTAGTCTTGACCAGAGCACTCTGCACACCATGTTGCAGGGGATGGGGGGCACGGACACAGCAGGGAGCCAGGTGGCAAGAGCAGGATCACTAGTGCAAGATCCTTAAGCACCTCTGCCAATAAGAAAACCTGTTCCACCATCCATTCTGCTCCACTGACTTGCATATAAGCCAAGGGGGTAATTTTTCAGCACATTTTTTTGTGCTGAAAAATTAGGCTTATACATGAATATATAAGGTATCTTATTACCTGTACTAACGATGCACACAGCTTTGAAGAGACAGATGCAGCAAACAAAATCCTAATTTAAATTCTACAGAATTAAGGTTGAAGTGAGAGATGTAGCCCATCTTAATATTACGTTGATTACAGCAGAAGAATGTTTCCAGTAGCTTAGCAATGTTTTATAGCCTTGAGGTTGCACAGGTGCATTAATAAAAGGGCAACTTAATCAAAAACTGATATTTCAGTTTTGCATAAGCATTGATGGCTGGGAATAAAGATATTCAATTCTAGTTATACAATATATACAGAGATAGTGTGTGCTTGTGTAATAGAGCATTGACACATTTGCATTCTGAATGCTCTAGAATTTTACATTTGAAAATGAGAGAAAAAGTTAACACGCGGTTTCGATGTTTGGATGGAATGTGTTTCATGCTTTGGCCTGGTTTGTGGCTGGGTAAATCTGTGTAATTGTGCGATATCTATTGAGCAGTCTGCCCTGCTGGAGTTATATTCAGAAATTAGGAAAAATACACCAAATAGGAGAACAGGCATTAGTTTTAGCATATTAACATGTATTTTCAGTGTAAGGTTAATGTTAGGGAGGGGAGGCCAGTTAATAGAAGGTTAAGATTCGGTAGGGGAGAGAACCCTGGTACCCGAGATGGTACTATTGGTAATGGAAAAGCCATAGTTAATAGGTAAAACTTGGTGTCAGGCATTGGGTACAGGGAATATTAGTACCCGAGATGGTCTGTTGGGTGGTTGCAGTCATATAGTATATTTCATATATAGTTTTGATATTCCACATCAAAATGATCTTGCTCTGTGATTTAATCTCAGAACGTCCCATTGACCAGTCCTTGCCTTGGACCTTAGGGGACCAAAACTGCGACAAACAACCCTTTTTGTGTGACTACTGTTATATGAATAGTCCAACTAACTATTTATAGGGTTTACTTGGGCTTTGTGCTTAAGTGCATTTGAAGCTTTGGTCCTGTTATGAATTGAGGGCAATTACCATATATACTCGCAAGCAAGCCGAATTTTTGACCCCCCATAAAGGGGTCAAAAGTTGGGGGGTCTGCTTGCGAGTCACCTGTGGTCCGCGCCCCCCGCTCCCCCGCCCCGCGGTCGCCGCTATTACCTGAGCTGGCACCGCATCTTCTATTTTTCCCCTCTCCGCTTGTATAGTAATTCACAGCAGTGCGCCCCACGGCGGCTGCTGTGATGATGAAGCAGGAAGCCATAGAGAGAGAGAGGCTTCCTGTAGCTATGGGACCCGCTCTCTCTCTATGGCTTCCTGCCTCGTCATCACAGCAGCCGCCGTGGGGCGCGCTGTGGTGAATTACTTTACGAGCGGAGAGGGGAATAATAGAAGATGCTGCGCCAGCTCAGGTAATAGCGGCGACCGCGGGGCGGGGGAGAGGAGGGGCACCTATACTGGGCACTGTACTAGCTATACTGGGGCACTATACTGGGCACTACCTACATATACTGGGCACTATACTAGCTATACTGGGCGCTATACTGGGCACTATCTACCTATACTGGACACTATACTGGCTATACAGGGCACTATACTAGCTAAACTGGGGCACTACCTACCCATACTGGGCACTATACTGGCGAGCTACCTACCCATACTGGGCACTATACTAGCTAAACTGGGGCACTACCTACCCATACTGGGCACTATACTAGTTATACTCGGGAGCTACCTACCCATACTGGGCACTATACTACCCATAATGGGCACTATACTAGCTATACTGGGCACTATATTAGCTATACTGGGGCACTATACTGGCTATACTGGGGCACTATACTGGCTATACTGGGGCACTATACTGGCTATACTGGGGCACTATACTGGCTATACTGGGGCACTATACTGGCTATACTGGGGCACTATACTGGCTATACTGGGGCACTATACTAGCTATACTGGGGCACTATACTAGCTATACTGGGGCACTATACTAGCTATACTGGGGCACTATACTAGCTATACTGGGGCACTATACTAGCTATACTGGGGCACTATACTAGCTATACTGGGGCACTATACTAGCTATACTGGGGCACTATACTAGCTATACTGGGCACTATACTAGCTATACTGGGACACACTGGGGGGATCACACAGCCAGCATTTCCTACCCCCGGCTTATAAGGGTCAATCATTTTTCCGTTTTTTTTTTTCAGGTAAAAGTTGGGGGGTCGGCTTATATGCGGGTCGGCTTGCTTGCGAGTATATATGGTACTATTGCTTATAAAACTGAGGTCTTTAAGTTTTTGGTGGACCTCCTCTTGTTGTTGCCAACTACAGTGGTTTGCAAAAGTATTCGGCCCCCTTGAAGTTTTCCACATTTTGTCATATTACTGCCACAAACATGAATCAATTTTATTGGAATTCCATGTGAAAGACCAATACAAAGTGGTGTACACGTGAGAAGTGGAACAAAGATCATACATGATTCCAAACATAAAAAAAACAAAAAAAAACTGCAAATTGGGGTGTGCGGAATTATTCAGCTCCCTAAATCAATACTTTGTAGAACCACCTTTTACTGCAATTACAGCTGCCAGTCTTTTAGGGTATGTCTCTACCAGCTTTGCACATCTAGAGACTGAAATCCTTGCCCATTCTTCTTTGCAAAACAACTCCAGCTCAGTCAGATTAGATGAACAGCGTTTGTGAACAGCAGTTTTCAGATCTTGCCACAGATTCTCGATTGGATTTAGATCTGAACTTTGACTGGGCCATTCTAACACAGATATGTTTTGTTTTAAACCATTCCATTGTTGCCCTGGCTTTGTTTATGGTTCGTTGTCCTGCTGGAAGGTGGACCTCCGCCCCAGTCTCAAGTCTTTTGCAGACTCCAAGAGGTTTTCTTCCAAGATTGCCCTGTATTTGGCTCCATCCATCTTCCCATCAACTCTGACCAGCTTCCCTGTCCCTGCTGAAGAGAAGTACCCCCAGAGCATGATGCTGCCACCACCATATTTGACAGTGGGGATGCTGTGTTCAGAGTGATGTGCAGTGTTAGTTTTCCACCACACATAGCGTTTTGCATTTTGGCCAAAAGTTCCATTTTGGTCTCATCTGACCAGAGCACCTTCTTCCACATGGTTGCTGTGTCCCCCCACATGGCTTGTGGCAAAATGCAATCGGGACTTCTTATGCTTTTCTGTTAACAATGGCTTTCTTCTTGCCACTCTTCCATAAAGGCTAACTTTGTGCAGTGCACGACTAATAGTTGTCCTATGGACAGAGTCTCCCACCTGAGCTGTAGATCTCTGCAGCTCGTCCAGAGTCACCATGGGCCTCTTGACTGCATTTCTGATCAGCACTTTCCTTGTCCGGCCTGTGAGTTTAGGTGGATGGCCTTGTCTTGGTAGGTTAACAGTTGTGCCATACTCCTTCCATTTCTGAATGATCGCTTGAACAGTGCTCAGTGGGATGTTCAAGGCTTTGGAAATCTTTTTGTAGCCTAAGCCAGCTAGAAATATCTCAATAACTTTATCCCTTACCTGTCTGGTATGTTCTTTGGACTTCATGGTGTTGTTGCTCCCAATATTCTTAGACAACCTCTGAGGCTGTAACAGATAGACAAAACCGAGAGCCCGATATGGTGTAGTAAGTTTTGAACATGGAATAAATGAGAAGTAAGTATTATACTTACAAACATGGGTTACCGCTCAGGCAACCACTGTAAAGGCAGGTGGGGAGATTAGACCTGTCCCCACTCAGGATTAAGATGTCGCTCTCTGTGATAGAAGAAAAGGAGGGTGTATCACCCTTCCACCAAGGGTGGAAAACTGGATATATCAATGTACAGAGGTGCCAACAGGATAAAATGCAATACAAATGCAATAAAAAGTTTAAAATATTCAGGTGGTGGACCAACCGACCTAAAACTGACTATATTCAAAAACAATTTATTCACATACTCCAAGATACACTGCAACGCGTTTCACGGGCAAGATCCCGCTTCCTCAGACATTATAAACAGGAGTATCACACAGCTATAGGTCCAGATCAGGCTTGGCACCTCTGTGACCGCACGCCTGATCTGGACCTATAGCTGTGTGATACTCCTGTTTAATGTCTGAGGAAGCGGGATC
Source organism: Hyperolius riggenbachi (assembly GCF_040937935.1). Lineage (NCBI taxonomy): Eukaryota > Metazoa > Chordata > Amphibia > Anura > Hyperoliidae > Hyperolius > Hyperolius riggenbachi. The sequence goes on from NC_090648.1 coordinate 324,871,988, forward strand.
TTGCCCGTGAAACGCGTTGCAGTGTATCTTGGAATATGTGAATAAATTGTTTTTGAATTTAGTCAGTTTTAGGTCGGTTGGTCCACCACCACCTGAATATTTTAAAAATTTTATTGCATTTTATCCTGTTGGCGCCTCTGTACATTGATATATCTGAGGCTGTAACAGAGCAGCTGTATTTGTACTGACCAGGGATGCTCTTCGAATTCGGATGAAATTCAAATAGGGTTATTCGAATTTCATCCTACTAATTACAGCAGCTGTGCGGGGGGGGGGGGGTGTTTAATCTTACCCATCAGGCGTCTTCTTCGCTCGTCCCCTCCCACGCTGCGTTCCAATCCGGCATCACGTGACTATACACTTCCTCCTTCAAACCGGAAGGAGGAAGTGTATGTGATCACGTGACGCACACCCCACTATGCACACCCCACTTTGCAGTTATTTATTTGTAAAAAAAAAAAAAAGTTTGGAATCTTATGATTTTCGTTCCACTTCTCACGTGTACACCACTTTGTATCGGTCTTTCACGTGGTATTCCAATAAAATGTATTCAGGTTTGTAGCAGTAATATGACAAAATGTGGAAAACTTCAAGGGGGCCAAATACTTTTGCAAACCACTGTATATTTTACATTTGAGAAGTGACAATAAATAATGTTCTCTGAATGCTGATTTTAAGCCGGCCATACTCTTTCTATCAGAATCCATTCCCGTTTGTTATTTCACTTTCCTTATGACATTCATTCAGTAGATAATGTAAGATGGAAGAGCCCTTTAGGGCCTGTTTCCACTACAAGCAGATTGGATGCAGAATGGCTGCAGAAAAACTCCAATGAATGCCTACGGGAAAATCTGCATCAGAAAAATAGTGTTAAGTAAAAACAGGCCCATAGGCATTCATTGGAGTCAGCTTTTCTGCATACATTCTGCATGTAGTGGAAACAGGCCCTTCGTGTCCAGTTGCATTTTTGCTGCTGTTAAATTTTTTAAATTTAAGTTAAAGTTTTCTACACAATATGAACGCACGCAACAAATGCTAGTGAAATCAGTAGCAAAGTTAATTTATGCCACCTCTGTTTACTCTGGTTTTAATTCACCTGCCATAATTTGCCTCTAAGAGCTAGTGTGTACTCTGGTTTGATTTTGGTTCAGCATTCATTCAAATTTAGTTGGACCTTGATCAAGTTCAGGTTGATCTTGCACCTCCTAGTTTAACCATGTGCTAGTATAGCTGGGATGTGAACAGATGTCAAACTGAACGTAAACTAAAAGCAAACTGTTAAGTTTATGCCTAAATTGTGCAAATTATGCCAGCTGAATTGTGCATACAGTGCAGGGCTGTGGAGTCTGTCCAAAAATCCACCGACTCAGACTCCCGACTCCTCAGTTTAGGATTCCACCGACTCCTCGACTCTGACTCCTCTAATTTGTATATTACAATTTTGTTGATTAAAAGTACTGTATGTAACGTGACATTCGCCTCTAACTGCCAACGCTTAGGAATTTTACAAGACAACTGAAGTGAGAAGAATATGTAGACTACTATATTTATTCCCTTTAGACTAAAACTAGTCCTTGGTAAGAGTACTTGTCAAAGGTACAAACCGGAACAAAGAACATCTATCAGGCCCTAGGCAATATAAGTGTGGGTACATGTAAGAATGATGTGCAGGTACTCTGCAGGGGAATGAGGAGATTCTTCCTCTATTACACATTCTTCATGCACAATCTGAACAAGGTTTATGGGTGACAGACAACACCTCTGTGTTCAATGTGCACAACATTCTCAGTGGATTACATATGCACTCCCCACAGAGCTGCAGGGAGAGTATAGTACTACTGTGTAACAAAGTAAACCTGAGACAGATGAAATTAAAGTTTTATACATACCTGGGGCTTCCTCCAGCCCCCTTCAGGCTAATCAGTCCCTCGTTGTCCTCCTCCACCACCTGGATCTTCTGCTATGAGTCCAGGTACTTGAGCCAGTCAGGCGTAGTGCGCAACTGCGCATGCACACACTCCACCGCCAGGAGCATACTACACCTGTGCAGCACTATTGCGCAGGTGCAGAATGTTCCTGGCTGTGGGAGCGGCATGTGGCTGGACTGCGCTGATTGGCTGAATTACCAGGACTCCTAGCAGAAGATCCAGGTGGTGGAGGACAGCGAGGGACTAATTGGCCTGAAGGGGGCTGGAGAAAGCCTCAGGTATGTATAAAACTTTACTTTTAATCCGTCTCAGGTACCCTTTAATTTGTAGTCACCAAACCAAATTTTAACATATCAAATTATTTGATTTCATGAGCAAAGGGAGTGCATACATTTGCATAAATCAGCATCAATGCAGAATTATTTCCATCTCATTGACCATCTCTATTAGTGACACAGCTCCACATCAGGCTTTATTCTTACAGCATAGACGTTATTTAGTATATATGAGATTACTGTGTACACATCATATATACAGTCTCAATCAGATATGTATATCTGACCTTAAAAATACGGGGACTGCTTTATTAAAGCAGCACAAGTAACTAATTTTGATTGGTTTGTTTAATTTTTGTGGACTAAGCATAGCTATTACTGTATATATACATTATTTTTAATGACTATTATCTGAGAAATAGAACATTTTATCATATTTTCTATTTTAATTACAGTTACAAATTAATTAGGAGTTGGAGTTGGTGCATTTTTTTCCGACTCCAGGCACCCAAAATTGCCCGACTCAGACTCCACGACTCCGACTCCACAGCCCTGATGCAGTGTGTTGAATATTTTGACGACTAAGGGCTCGTTTCCACTATCGCGAATCTGCATGCGTCCAACGCATGCAGATCCGCACATGTAATACAAGTGGATGGGCCTGTTTCCACTGTAGCGTTGTTGAGGTGCGTTTTTTCCAGCGTGAAAAAAACGCACAAAAGAGCCAACGATTTCGCCTGCGTCGGGAATCCGTGCGAATCGCCGCTAATGTATTTAATAGTAAAAACGCATGCGTTTGTTACATGCGTTTTTACCCGCGATTTCGCGTGCGATTTCGCACCTTTTTCAATTTTATTTAGCCCTGGCAGTGTCATGGTTAATTTCGCATGGCACCCTGCCATGCGAAATCGCATGCGAAATCGCGGGTAAAAACGCATGTGGAAACGCATCCGCATGCGTTTTTACAAGCGTCGGAATGCGGCCGAAATCGCGTCGCAACAGTGGGAACGAGCCCTGTGTCACTTCTTTAAGGCCCTGTAGTTACAAATCTTGCTGTAGTTCTTGCTCATTACTAAAGCGAAGTACACACATGAGATAAGATCAAGTGCCAATTTTACCACCTTCCATGTAGTATGAGAGCATACCTACACAATATTCTATTAAGCTGATTACACCCATCAAATAAAAATCTTTGCAAACTGAGGAATTTATCTGTCACATAGGTTTGTCAGGGAGGTTTGAAAGACTGCTCTTTCTAAAGGCCCGTACACACGCTCAACAATACTGCCTGATTGTCGTTGTGTGCAAACGACTTGACGAGCAACTGTTAACAGGCGTGTTGCGCCCGATCCAGCTGTCAGATCTATGTTGGCCTACGGTCGTCTAATATTGTGCAGATGGCCTGTGTGTACAAGTCGTTTGAACGACTGTTAAACAACTTGTACTTAATTTCAATGCGTAGGCCATTGTTCTGCTATCGTACACAGTATGTAAATGAGTTGGTAGTTTATCCATCCGGACGTGAACATACGGGCCGTCCGGTACAGCAGGCTGTGCGGTTTGCTGTGTCGTGCGGGTGGTCGTTTGCATATGTACAGCATATTTAAGCTACATACACACGTTCAACAAGCGCACAACTTGCAAACGATCAGTTCCTGCAAAATGCTTTCATAGTCTATATCTGGAGGTCTAATACACACCTTGTTTAAAGCGGACCCAAATCAAACATTTTAAAAAAAAATATTTAGTTGCACCACTCTGACACATACAAAGATAAACACTCCTTCAAGCCTGAGCATTTCAGTGCATGCTTTTCACCTTTCTCTTTTCATAACCAGGGTTATACAGGTGGCAGCCATTAGCAATTCCTCTTTTGCCGGACACCATCTACTTCACCAGTCTACTTCACCAGTTTGCCGGATTTTGTCACGGCAATATGAAAGGAAGGGGAGGGGTTCCTCCAAATGTAAAATATTTTATATTTGTCATCATGCAACTGAAAAAAGGCTGCTATTTATTATAATTTAGAAAATAGATTTTATTTCTGAAATCTTGTATTTTTAATTTGGGTCCACTTTAACAGTCATCTGCAGATCAAATCCACCAAGCTGGATCTGAAAGATTGAGAAGAGAAATATTTTGTTGCGGTCTTTTGCAACCTTTTATTCATATTTTTTTTTTTTTTTTTTTTTTTTTTTTTACAAAGATTATCTGCAGATGTGTGTTTTCACTTTTCAAAGATTTATCTTATGTGTACCCAGCTTTAGTATTCAAAATCTGTTCACCCTCATACTACATGGTGGTGATAAAATTGGTCTTTGATCTTTCATTTTCCAAAGTGTGTGTGTGTGTGTGTGTGTGTGTGTGTGTGTGTGTGTGTGTGTGTGTGTGTGTGTGTGTGTGTGTGTGTACGTACTTGGCTTTACAATTGGCTGGATTTTCTTTCTCTGAGGAAATTGTAGTTTGTGATAGTGATTTGGTATATACTCGAATATTTACACTTGTGAGGTACTTTACAGAAATGTGGTTTTGTGGCTTTTACTGCATGATTCTCTGCAGCTCCAAGTTCATTGTGCCATTCAGCTTACGTAATGCTTGGCTTCATAGTTGGTATCCTGATTCCTGGCATGAGCATTGGTTTACCTGTTGTGCCAATTTTTTTTTTCTTTAAAGTGGTTATGAAGAATTTGATTGTTTTGAACACTTAATATATTTTTTTTTCTGCTTTTATTTTTATATTTTTTTTTATCTTAATAGTTTGTCACTATATGCAGTATGAAAGTAATGATTTCATGTTATCCACCCCCTCAACACATCCGTGTTATTCTATTGACTAAAACGTCTGTTTATTTTTACAGTGTTTGCAAGTCCACTGCATTTTGCACAGTTTTGACTCATTGTTTTAGTACTTGTGAATTCAAACTCGCATACAAACCAGTTTCAACCACATGTATTCTTGCGCTAATTTTCTCTTTCTTTCTTTTGCTTTGTGACTTTTTAAAACAGATTCGAGTGGTGAATGCATTTCGTAGTTCTCTCTATGAAGGATTGGAAAAGCCTGAATCACGAAGTTCTATCCACAATTTCATGACACACCCAGAGTTTAGAATAGAAGATTCTGAGCCTCATATTCCGCTCATTGATGACACAGATGCTGAAGATGATGCTCCCACAAAACGTCACTCTACTCCACCACCCTCTCCCAATAAAAATAATAACGCTGTCGACAGTGGAATACATCTTACAATAGAACCGAACAAGTCAGCTACCTCTTCATCCCCAGGCAGTCCACTACATAGTCTGGAGACTTCCCTCTGATTGTAAGATGAATGTTACCATCCTAGCTGATTTGAAAAGAAAACTGGGTCCTTTACACACATTGCAGCAGGCAGACAGAGTGCCTGCTCCTTGGACTTCAAACGAAGACTCACTTGTATGAATGTAGATTTATTTTTTTAAAAAATGCTTTCTGCCAGACTGAGGGTGCTTTTCTTGGGAAGGAAAAGGGATGGGATAATTGGGATGAACTCTGTCAAGATACATCGTAACCCAGCAAAAGCAACCTGTCGAACATCAGTTACACTAAATGGTGATTGGCCTGGACAGTGTGTTAGCAATGTTCTAGTTTATATTGATCCACATTATTATTTTTTTGGGAGCCCGGGGTCGTTCATTTGATTATTTATGTTATAAATGATACAGATCTGTTTACAAGGTTTATAGATATTTTTTTCCTGTTCATAGAAGGGAAGTTTCCTTATTTACAATGAAAGAGAAAAATGTCCTTTAAACACTGCTGTATTTTCAAGAAAAAAGGGGTGTTTCTATTGAAACTGTCAAATTGCCTACAATTCATTTGTTCAATATTGTAGATAAACTAGCAGCCAAAAAGAAAAAAAAAAGAAAAAAACACTAATGCTTCAGAAAAGTTATGAGAAGCAGTGTTATAATAAAAATGGCCTCTGTCCTAAGTCTCTCTGAGAAAAAAAATTAAAAAAAGGAAAACTCATATTTACTACTTAATGGTTTTCAGATGATTTTTTTTTTTTTTTATGTTGAAAAATGATACAGAACTTTTTTTTTTTTTTTTTTTCAAAATCTCAAATGGAATTTTGTGAAATGCAGGGCATCGGTGTGTGACGGATCTTGCTTGAAATCCTTTTGCTATCTCCGTCAAAATATATAAAATCAAAATACATCAAAAAATTTAGTCTTCTTAATTTTTTTTTTTTTTTTGTTTGTCTAAACATGTTAGTTTTAGATCTGTCTTGGTGAACTGTGAGTGGAACCGTGTTGATTTTTCTAATAAATCTTTAGCTGACCTTCATACAGCATGAGGGCCTGTTGGCATTTTGGGGGAAAAAAATACCACAAAAAGTTACTACTAGAAAGTAGTACAGTCATACTTGTTCTCCTTTTTGTTTTTGAAACTTGTTTGTAAACACAATAAACATGCCCTTTTACTAAATCCGAATGCAGCAATGTTTTATTGCATATGATGCCACTGTGGATTTAGGTGGCTGTATATATTTCAAGATTATGACACAGAGGGACTTGTTTATAAAGGGACAAACTGACAGTTTTTTTCCAGAAACAATGGAAGTATTTCATCAAGATGGCATATCGCAAGATTTGTAAACGTGGCAGTCACCTTAATGATCACCACTTTTATGCTGTATCACCACTTAACTGTGATTTAACGGCACTTGTTTTACATATAAAGCGACAATAAGAATGGTCGCCAGACGATAGTCCATTGCTGCAAATGCAGTGGAGGTCAGAGATGTTTCAGCCATAGATTGCGCCTTTAAAATATAGCCATATGTGGGTGCAGTATAAGGCAATGTACCACATGCTTTTAATCTTCCTGGCGAGAGCAAAACTGTTTTGAGGCAATAATTTACTTCTTTATAGATGGGCACCTAAACGTTATATTTTGAAATATGTACTTTGCAAATTTTCTGAATTTAATTGAGTCTGTTCTTAGGTCAACCATAAACAAGCCTTTTGTTTGGGGGAAAAAAAACAAACTTGGTGTATATACAAAGATAAGTGAATGGGGCTGCCATGACTTCATTTATTCTAAGTCAGGGCTGTCATTTTGCTCCTGACTGCACTATGATTAGTTGGAGCTCTGTGACAAGCATACAGTCACCTCATTCTTAAAGGGGTTCTGTGGAGTCCTGCAATAAACGAAAACGCACTTACCTGGGGCTTCTATCAGCCTCCTGTAGCTGTAATGTCCCGCGCCGTCCTCCTCCGACCCTGCCGGGTCCCGGTCTAATTACATGTCATGCGGCCGTGTGCGCTCGCGCCTCCGGGAGTTTACGGCGCAGTACAAGAAAACCTTGTACTGCGCCTGTGCAGTAAGCTCCCGGAGACTCTAACGGGAGCGCGCATTATTCGTCTTGTTAGACGAATAATTGACCGGTGCCGGCAGCAGGGAATGGGTGATCGGAAGACGGCGTGGGACATTACAGCTATAGGGGACTGATAGAAGCCCCAGCTAAGTGTCTGTTTTTGCTTATTGCAGAACTTCACAGAACCCTTGTAAGATCCATGCACACGCTAGATTTTTGTCACCAAAGATGATCATTGGTGGTCATCTAAGATAAAAATCTAGCATCAGGTATGCCAAAGCATTCTTCAGTTATCCACTATGAAGAAATTTTAAATGACAAATATGCAGCAGGGTAACTTTGGCTTGTGCTCTGTTTAGGTTTTACCCAGAACCGTCACACGATTGTTTTTATCAACAATTATTGGGCAGATACAGAGATTCCTGTTAGACTACCTATGAATAAAATATTAACACCATCTGCAATAGATGCATCTTTACATACTAATCTTTTGGACCGTCTATAAAATAAAACTATGCTAAGCCCTTGCGGAACCCATTAACATCCAGCCTGGGTGGTGTAAGTGCAAGCATGGCCGCTCTGTAACCTCCACACTAAGGCAGGAGGAGCACAGCTACATGACTAAGGCCTGGTGCACACCAAAAACCGCTAGCAGATCCGCAAAATGCTAGCAGATTTTGAAACGCTTTTTCTTTTTCTGTAGCGTTTCAGCTAGCGTTTTGCGGTTTTGTGAAGCGTTTTTGGTGTAGTAGATTTCATGTATTGTTACAGTAAAGCTGTTACTGAACAGCTACTGTAACAAAAACCGCCTGCAAAACCGCTCTGAAGTGCCGTTTTTCAGAGCGGTTTGCGTTTTTCCTATACTTAACATTGAGGCAGAAACGCATCCGCAATCCAAAATCTGCAGCAGCCCGGGAGTATGCGTTTCTGCAAAACGCCTCCCGCTCTGGTGTGCACCAGCCCATTGAAGAACATTACCCTAGCGGATCGCAAACCGCAGCAGAACCGCTCTGGTGTGCATTAGGCCTCAAAGCACAGTCCTACTTACAATACATACTTACATAGACTCTCATATACATGGCAATTGCATACTTAAGCATTCATTCACATTTCACCAACCGATGGAGTGGCAAACAAACACTCTTTTTGCCTGTGCCTCTGCTACTAGAAATGTAATATAACATCCAAGTAGAGAATTGGACACCTGGTAAAATAGTAAATTGTGTGGTTTGATATTACCACAAAGGATGCCAGAACAGTGATAGAGAATGGCATCTCTGGTCTGACAGTTTTGTTACACACGTGCCACTATGCTAGTTGGATGAAACCTTTTTGCATGTAGGAGCAACTACACCAACCCAAAGCCAACTGGTAAGATATAGCAATGAGAAGCATCAGATGTGGCCCCCATCCATTCTAAATTCAGGACTGTAAACAGTAATGATGTAGCTTTACCATGGAGGCACAATGCCATGTGTCTCTGGAAGGAACCCAGGACATCCACTCCCCATTGTGGCCAACTGGGGAAGAGTGTCCAGTTGTGGGTATGGGGGAAGAACTAAATGGGAAGGAGAGAGAGATGGGTCCTAGCCACCCCAATAAGGAAATAGGCTGGAGTTGAGCCTGATGTCCTCCAACTTGTGGATGTTGTAGCGAATGCCATTAGCTCTGGATTAATGGTTCTTGCTTGCATGTCAACAGGGTAAAGTGTATGTATACTGGAACTGGACCAATCAAACTTGCCAGAAAGTGCATTTGATTGGTTCAGTTTCAAGCTTTATACAATTTGAATACAAGGCAGACCATGTCTACCATCTCTGCACACGTACCAGAGATAACGGCGCTGGAGACTTGGGCGCAGGATTCAGCCAGTATATGGCTGGTCCTGCTACCGCATAAGTCCTGGCTCTATTAAATACTTTTCCCCCTCCAGGCCGCCATGGATAGTGGGGAATGAAATTATTCGGCTTCCAGCAATTGCTTATATGGATACAGCATAAACATACCTCTGTGCTACCCTTAGGTAGCTTTGCCTTGGGTCATGCATGCTTTAAAGAGAACCTGTAACAAAAAAAGAGCCCCTGGGGTACTTACTTACCTCAGGAGGGGGAAGCCCCAGGATCCTAAATAGGCTTCCCCCTTCCTCCATAGTACAAGGGGACTCAGTGCCGGGAACCCCCAAGGATCTCCTTGTCAACGTGCCCACATGTGCAGTAGTGGCTCAGGCTCTGGCAGAAATGGCCAAGCCCGATCGAATCTGCTCTACTGCACAATGCGCCTGCGCAGAAAAACAGACCCTTTAAGGCTCGTCTATTTCCGCTGGAGCCCGAGTAGAGAGCTGCAACTGTGCATGTGCGCAGTGGGAGCTGTTAACCGGGATGGGCTTCCGAGTAACAAGCTACTCGGAATTGAAATAGTAATGAGTTGCTGATTACTCAGCTGTGATCATGGGTGACGGGGGTTCAATTACCCAGATGTGTACGCAATAGTCTGCGGTCCATTCTGTGTCATAGGTGTACAGTGAGCTGCATTCCACGACTCCCTACCGCACTTCCTCCTTCCGGATTGGAGGAAGCGCAGCAGTGAGTCATGCAATGTGGCTCACTGTCCCCAAAAGCCCCCCACACACACACACACACACGCACACACACACACTTACACTTTACCTGCTATCAGGGCTGGAACCCACAGGAGCGCTTTTGGCAGCACTGCGATACGCTAGCAGTTTGCCAAAACGCTGGGCTAATGTTAATGGATGGGGCAACTTCCACAGGAGCGTTTGCGTTTCCCAGAAACGCAAACGCAGGACCTGCAGCATTTTGGGAGCGTTAGCGCTTCAATGTAAAGTATTGAAACGCTAGCAGAAACGCTCAGCAAAACCTAAACTGAGCGGTTTTGCTAGCGTTTTGCGGTTCAGCACACTGTAAACAAAATGAAAAATAATTCACAGGACCAATCAGGATAAAAACGCAAAACGCTAGGCACCCGCTGGGGAAAAAAATACAATGTTGCAAAACATGACCAAAAGCGCGCATGAATCCGCTTGCAAACCGCTCAGACAAAACGCTAGCGGTTGCGTTTTGCGGTTTTCAGTGGGTTCCAGGCCTCACAGCTGAGTAATCAGCAACTCATTACCATTTGAATTCAGAGTAGTTTGCTACTCGGAAGCCCATCCCTGGCTGTTAATATCATTGCTGCCCTGTGTTACAGATTCTCTTTAAACTTTGCTTGGTGTTGCCTATTTAAAATCTGTTAAAAGGGTAGGAGAATCCTTTACACCAGAAAAGTAGAACAAGTGACCTACATTTCTGTTGTATGCATTTAAGGATACTTTTACAACTGCTTACTGCCTATACGCTGACACACTCCTACATCCACACATACGAGCAGCACACAAATGAAACCTGCTCCACCTCACCTGCCACAATGTTTCCTCTAACATGCTGTAGCTGTGCTCAGACTTCAGTCTCCTAAAAGCTGCCAGTAGCTTTACTAGCTGGGAAGGAAGCGTCTTATGCTCTCTTCTCTGCCAGAATACTTCTCCCTCCTATATCCTGCACAAGCAGCAGGATTAATTGTGCACCCTGATCACTAAATGATGCCCTACGCTTGTTATGATGCTATATGCAGATTCAACTTTTCCTGTAAGGGTCCTTTCACACTGTGATACCATGACAAAGCAACGATTCTAAAAAGCTGCAATGCACGTCAGACAATGCGGTGCAACCTACAGTACAGTGAAAGCATGCTTCACTGCCTCTGTAAACGCTCAGAATGCGGGTGTTTCTTCGACGGGACCCGCTGCAATGTGTGAACACACTATAGAAATATCATTACATTGCCTTTGGGTATGGTGATATTGTCTGTTACAAGGTAATTCATGTAAGTGGATAAAGGACCCTAAAAATCCCACTTGGTCACATTTATTTAATCTCCCAAGTTTGATTTTTTTTTTATGCTTTTTGCTTCTGTTATCTTTAGCTCTGAAATTACAAATAATTTTTAACTAATGGTAACCTTTAATTACTGTATATGTGCCGATATTTCAATCTCAAAATTTCACCCTCTAAGCATTATACTGGAGTCTTTAAAAATCTAGCTTTAGACCTTAGTCTAAGGTCTAAAGCTAGATTTTTAAAGACTCCAGTACAATTATGCCAAGGAAAGTTAATGGCTGCAAGTGGGAATTATGAGGGGTACTGGCTTTACACTTTGGGGATAGGAGGGGTTAATGGCTGTACTGCATAAAGTACAGCAGCAATTAGGGCCCTTACACATCGAATAGGTCAAGTAGTGTGAAAGGACAACTGAAGTGAGAAGAATATGGAGGCTGCCATATTTATTTCCTTTTAAACAATACCTGTTGCCTGGCAGCCCTGCTGATCTGTTTGGCTGCAGTAGTGGCTGAAACGCACCAGAAACAAGCATTCAGCTAATCTTGTCAGATCTGACTGTCAAAAACACCTGATCTGCTGCATGCTTGTTCAGGGGCTATGGCTAAAAGTTTTAAAGGCAGAGGATCAGCAGGATAGCCAGGCAACTGGTATTGCTTAAAAGGAAATAAATATGGCAGCCTCCATCGCTCTCTCACTTCCTTTAAATTGCATTCAAACTAATGCAACTTTTTTTTGCCATAGTGATGTGACTTTTCTCTGTTTGCAGCCCACACCTAATGCATTGCAATGTGAATAAATGGTGTCATGTGTTGGCTTGCGTTATGTATAAGTGTCATGATGCACTAATGTTAAATAGCAACGCAAGTTTGCCTGAAAGTGATGCGACTATAAATTGGGTTGCACATGCACCTTTGGTGAAGCTTGCACTTTGTAAGGGGCACGTTTCTCCCTCCCCGTCCCCAAGTGCAGACAGTAACCCCTCCAGTGGGAATGGCTCCAAACTGTACTTTTGGCTAACTTGGGCTGCTTTTCCACTAGGAAGCGCAATTACATGCAAAATCGCACTGTGATGCAATTGCACAACCTACATCAACCACTTGCTGCAATTGTGCCATGAACCATCGCACCAAAAATTGTGCAGCATGAAGGGTGTGATTCGAAAAATCTAAATATGGTAACTGAGAATGAGCACTGCGATTTACATGTAAGCTGTTGCCTTACCTACTAGCTCCTTAAAGGACAACTGAAGTGATGTACCAGCATATGGAGGCTGCCATATTTATTTCCTTTTCAACAATACCAACTGTCTGGCAGCCCTGCTGATCAGTTTGGCTGCAGCAGTGCCTAAATCGCACCAGAAACAAGCATGCAGCTAATCAGATCTGACAATGTCAGAAACACCTGATCTGCTGCATGCTTGTTCAGGGTCTATGGCTGAAAATATTAGAGGCAGAGGATTAACAGGACTGCCAGGTAACTGGTATTGCTTTTAAAGGGAATAAATATGGCCGTCTCCATATCCCTCTTGCTTCAGTTGTCCTTACTTGCCCACCTCCCATCTGTAACTCGTAGATAAGGCAACCCTAATACTTTGCTTTAGTGAATCGGACTTAATCGGCGCCTTATTTGTGGCTATAAGCACTATCAGGCACTGCTATTTGGCCTGAGGAAGTGGGTATGCACTAACGAACCATGTTGCCAGTGCAATAAAATTCTATTAATACGTGAATTTGTCTTCATTGAGGTAAGCCACCTCACTTTTTTCATTTTATTTGTTTTTAACGTATTTTATCTGCTCCGGGCGCCTCTTCCCCCTTCACCTCGGACTTAAATTTGTCAACTTCTAGTCAAGGGTATATGGTATTTTTTCACAGTGTGCAGCATTTATTGGCTAGACCAGGAATGGCCCACAGGCAGGTTGAATCCATCCCGTTTCCCTTCTGGCCCACCGCTGCAGGGCTGAATTCAGTCTCCTCTCTTCTGTCCTGCAGAGTGCGCGTGGAGAGTAAATGACATGCGCACCTGACATGTTCAAGCAGCGATCTCCGTGATCACGGCATCATTATGTGACCTGCTGTCAGAATGTGCCAGTGGGTCACATGCGTGACATACTATGGCCATGGAGATTGGTGTTGGAAGCTGCCGGGTGAGCCTGTCATGTACCCTCCGCTCTCACTCTGCAGGGAGAGAGGATGTGCTGCATCCCAGCCCTGCATTGGAGAATAAGGCTGCTCTACTGGGGAAACGCCTGGCTAATACATTTAGGAGGGGCTAATATATTAGGAGCAGCACCCGACTAATAAACTGGAGGAAGCTGTTATATTGGGGGCATACCTGGTTAATAAACTGGGGAGGGGGCTGCTATATTGGGGGGCACACCTGGCTAATAAACTGGGGAGGGGACTACTATATTGGGGGCACACCTAATAACCTGGGAAGGTGGGTGCTATATTGGGGACACACCTGGCTAAAAAACTGGGAAGGGGCTGCTAATACTTAGGCATGCCTGGCTTGTTTAACTGGTGAGGAATACTGATGGACATCTGGCAACTTATCGTATTTTTCAGACTATAAGATGCTCCTGACCATAAGACGCACCTTGGTTTAGAGGACAAAAACGAGGGAAACCTATATATGCTAAACTTGGTGCATCCATGGTGAAGGGGCATCTAGTGAATTATGCCCCTTGTACCTCTTGTGTCACCGTGTCCTCTGCATGGGAACAGTACAGGGAGTCCCCGACATTGCAGCGGGCTGGAGGTTTGTATTGGCAGCTGTTCACAAGTCAGGAACTCCCTGCATTTGGATTACAAGCCCCAGTGACTTTTTTCCCCCCCCCACTTTCGGGAGAGAAAAAGTGAGTCTTATAGTCAAAAAAAATACAGTATACTGAGGGGGCTGCTATTACTGGGGCACACCTGGCTACCTTTTCTGAGGGGGTCGCTAATATTGCCTACCCACACTGGTCTGGCCCCACTGACAAATTTAAAATTACTTTGTGGCCTGTGACTTAATGCATTTTCCTACCACTGTTCTAGACTCGTTATACCCTTTAAGGAAGCTAGGAACACACTTGACAGAAACTTTAGCATATTTGCCGATAATGGAAGTCTATGGGCCGCATGTAAAAAAAAAAAAAGTCCATATTTGAAAACTCACAACTTGCTGCATAATTTTCAAAAACGTAAAATGCACTTAATGTATCTCAATGGAGACTCAGAGAAGTGTTTTTACATGCATTTTTTTAATATATCATTGTATTTCACTCCATTGATAAATGGAAAATATTCAAAAAAAAAACGCACTGAAAAATTAAAAGCCACACAGTGTAGAAAACACATGGTTTTCTACACTGCCTAATGTGCTCCCAGCTTGTAGAATTGGGCGTTCTGTTTCTTTTGTTATCAAACAAAACAAAGTTCATTGGGTGCCTTGTGCAGATCTGTTGGGTTTAAGTATAGAGGTGTGTTTTGTTAAATTAAAAAGCATTTATCTATGCCCAGAAAACTTTGCAATTTGGTAATATTTAAAGCATATTGACCACCACTACTTAGTTATTTAGAGGTAAAAATTAACTGCTCAGAAAAAAAAGTGTCAGATGCAGGAAATGTCATTTTCAGAAAACAAGATGGCAGCTCCAGTGATGAAAAAGATTCTGTAGCTTTGGCCAGCAATGTTCGAGGACTATGTGCACTAGCTATAATGTTCAGGTATGTATAGCGTAGCAGAGAAGTGTACTTCAGGTTTGCTCTAGGTCAATAACGTGGAGCAAGCACGTATTGAGTAACGTCAGCATACCTGATCTGCAAAGTCATTCAAAACCAGGGATGCTGCGAGTATTAAATGTAGAGAATCCTGCTTGCAGCCAGGGACTACCATTTTTATACAGAAGATGGCAACGTCCACTTACAGATTTTTGTGTTTCCTTATCCTCTTCCAGAAGGCTGTAGTTGAAATATACTGTTTGTGTCTGCTTATCCCTGCTAGGGAAGTACATATGAATCGGCCGCCGGGAGATTTGGGGGGCAAAGTAAAGCCGGTAAATGGCTGACTCTGCTCCTGCACAAGTCCTGGCGGCGTTAAAGGGAAGGTTCAGGGAGGGGGGTTAAAAAATAAAAATCAATTTCCACTTACCTGGGGCTTCCTCCAGCCCGTGGCAGGCAGGAGGTGCCCTCGCCGCCGCTCCGCGGGCTCCCGGTGGCCGACCCGACCTGGCCGGCTGCCAGGTCGGGCTCTTCTGCGCTCCAAGGCCCGGCACTTCTGCGTCCCACGCCGGTGCGCTAACGTCATCGGACGTCCTCCGGGCTGTACTGCGCAGGCGCAGTAGTTCTGCGCCTGCGCAGTACAGCCCGGAGGACGTCCGATGACGTCAGCGCGCCGGCGTGGGACGCAGAAGTGCCGGGCCTTGGAGCGCAGAAGAGCCCGACCTGGCAGCCGGCCAGGTCGGGTCGACCACCGGGAGCCCGCGGAGCGGCGGCGAGGGCACCTCCTGCCTGCCACGGGCTGGAGGAAGCCCCAGGTAAGTGGAAATTGATTTTTATTTTTTAACCACCCTCCCTGAACCTTCCCTTTAATTACAATTTCCCCTCCAGGCAGCCATGGATAGTCGGGGTAAGGTGTAAGTCGGCTTGCAGCTATTTTTGTTTTTATAGCAATTTGGGGTCAGTCTTCTGACGGTGCCCAAATCATTCAATGAGCGTTGCTATAGCCGTAATTCCTATTACGGCCTACGGTGGCGCCGGCTGTGCCCAAATCTCCTGCCTTGTTTATACTGTGCTCGCTGCCAGGGTCTAGATTTTAACTTCTGTGTTGCGTGCTCTCACCAATCTGACGCTGCAGCCTGCTCGCTCTGCTTTCACAGTGACAGCAGAGCTCCTGTATCTCTGTCAAGAGCCAATTTCATTGGCTCCTGACCCTGTGACTACTGTCTCCCTGCCCACAAAGTCTTACTCGTCATCTGAAAACCTATTGCTGCATTCCCTTTGATATAAAATAACTGCATGCTTCCTTAAATTGTGATTCACTGCCCTGGCCACCTAGATTAAGAGCTTTCACTGCCATTATTCCAGAGCTTTAAAATACAGGTGGGTGGTTTAACCCACCCAAATGTGAAATGACTATTTTATTTTTATACGGTTCTTGTGTGTGTATGCATGTGCTATAAAGTTGTAAGTGTTCCTTCTCACGCGTTATGTTTCATATAGTTGTGTTTTATGCTAAAATAGAAGTATTAATATTTTTAAATACTTAAGGGGCTATAGCATAATTGATGAACTTCATTTGTTGACATTGTTGAATTATGGAACTGTATATTAACATTGTAAATTTAAAGGACGTATCTACGACCTTGTATGCTTCCAATAAACTTCTAAGGTACATACACACCTGTGCAGTCTACACATAAACTAACAGAGAGTTCCATTTGAACATGGGCCATGTACTTATACCTAATGCTGTATGTATTATCCCTAATGCTTTAGAATGCTGTAGTTAAACTAGTTATACCTAAATCCGGATGGTTTTAAAGTGAAAGAAAAACTATTCTCCCCTAGGTCATGTACATTGTAAAGATTTTTTTCCCCCAGACTTTGGGCATGATTCACAAAACTTTTTCACCTGTGTTCACCTTATCTGTTACATTCTAACTAAGGTAAGAAAAGTAATACTGAAACAAAGTTAGTCAGGAACGCCTTATTTTGAGTGATTACTTTGCTTGTAAATGTGCTGAAAGGTTATTTTTATTAATTAGGAGAAAAATAAGTCATTGATGAGTTTTGTGAATTTACACCATTGTCACCTTGCACTTTGTTGTGTAAGTACTAACCAAGCCATATGATAGATTAGGGATACTAAAATTTTACTTCCTCTTTTACATGCAACTACAGATAAAAAAAAAGATTTCTGTGGCCACTGGTGTGCCAGGGTATTGTAGCTGTGGTTGCATAGAAGTAAAATTAGAACTTCTTGACCGTTTTACAAAATTAACATTTTGCCTCAAATAGTAATGGAAAAGTAATTATCAGTGTAAAGCGGAATTGGTCTAAATTTCTCCTCTGCTTCAGTAGATTGGCCGTGAAAATATAACTTCCAAGAACAAACAATTATTCTTAAAGGATATCCAAGGTGAATGTTGGCAGCATTCAACTCAGATATCCTAAAAAAAACAACTATTTTTTCCCTGGGAGGGCCTGAGTTACTGAGGGTACTTACCACAGGAGGCGAAGCCTCTGGACCCTAATGAGGCTTCCCCCATCCTCCTCATCCCTCCATTTCAGCGCTGTCAGTTGCTGAATATCTGCCAGGGCTTCAGGATCATAACAATCCTGTGTGAGTCTCGCGCAGGAGCAGTAGACAATTTCCTTTGGGCTCAGGCAGAAATAGCTGAGTCCAATCGTATCCACTGTACTGCGCAGCTGCAGACACCAGGCGTCTGCACAATAGAGTGGATTCAATCGGGCTCGGCTATTTCCACCTGAGCCTCAAGGAAAATCGCTACTGTGCCTGCGCGAGACTCACACAACTGTTATGATCCTGAAGCCCTAGTCGAGGAGGAGGAAGGGGGAAGCCTCTTTAGGATCAAGAGACTTCTCCTCCCAAAGTAAGAAACCCATTGGGGCACTTTTTTTTTCTTACAGATCCTCTTTCAAGGAAACATAAGGTGAAAAAAAGATGAGATAAACAATTGTATGTATTCTCTTGCTCCTAAAAATGAGGGTTTTTTTTAGATATCCCATAGTTTTGTTTTATTTTTAAATCTACTTTTTAAAGAGACACTGTAACATCAAAAAGTTCCCCTGGGGGGCACTCACCACGGGAGGGGGAAGCCTCAGGGTCCCAAATGAGGCTTCCCACGCCATCCTATGTCCCACGGGGGTCTCGCTGCAGCCCTCCGAACAGCGGCCTGACAGATCTGACAGCCTGTTCAATATTTACCTTTCCAGGCTCCAACGGGGGAGCTTTCGGCTCCGAAGTAGATGGAAATACCTGATCTCAGTCGGGTCCGCTCTGCTGCGCAGGCGCCGGAGACTTGCGCCTGCGCAGTAGAGCGGACCTGACGGCGATCGGGTATTTCCGCCTATTTTGAGCCGAGAGCCGCCACAGCGCCTGCGCAGGAGCCGGGAAGGTAAATATTTATATCACAGCTGTTCGGAGGGCTGCAGCGAGACCCCCGAGGGACGGAGGACGGCATGGGAAGCCTCATTGGGACTCTGAGGTTTCCCCCTCCCGAGGTGAGTACCCCCCAGGGGAACTTTTTGATACAGGTTTTCTTTAAGTTTTTACCATTTCATTGTCTCTGCAGATTGACACACCCATTGAAGTATACCAGAACTTAACTATGAACTATTGACTCTTTATCTCTTCCCTGCTCTTAGAAGCCATTTTGTGCCAGGAAAGTGTTCTATGGCTGTAATTTCTTTTCAGTGAAGGTCACGCTATAGTCAGACCCAGTTCCGGCCCAGATGATAACTGTCACTTGCATACCTGATTTTTAACTCTTTCAGGCAGAGCAAGAAAAAGAACACAATAGTTGTGTTTTGCGCTGTACATACACACGTCTCTCGTGTCATATGTCACCTCGTGTATCCTTTAAGCTAGTTATACACTTGCAGATTTGAGGGTTCTGGTCAACCTTCATATTCAATTCTTGAATAAAGGTTGATAGTAGCAAAAAAGTTTCTGTACCGTGTTAGCCAAACAAATTATATAGGTAGAAAAAAAACGTTTTGTAAGAAATAATACCTTTTAATGGCTAACTGGAGCTAGTCTACTTTAGGGGACCCACCGCAAATCCCCATAGACACTTTCAGCTGGTCTGCAGAAACGGAACAAATGTCCGCTTTCACCTTGTTTAAACCCCCACAAGCCTTATACCCACGGATAGGTAAGCATATCCTGTAACGAACTGTGAGGTTTTCGGTCCAAAAAAAGTTGAAATGGGCTGTGTAGGAGCCGCCGAACGGCCTTCATCTCGGTTCCGTCGGCCATCTTCCTTCTGCTGTGCAGGTCCTTTCTTTCTCCTCATTGGAGGGTTCGTTAGCTGCCGACAGAAGCTGGCACGCCCCCACCTAACAATTCCCTCCAATGAGGAGGAAGAAACGACCTGCAGAGCAGAACAAAGATGGCTGACGGACCCGAAATTGCGGCCGTTCGGCGGCTCCTGTACAGTCAGTTCCAACTTTTTTTTTGACCGAAACCGCAAAATTCGTTAGAGGACCTGCTTAGCTACCCAGGGATATAAGGCTTGTGGAGGTTTAAACAAGCAAACGGAAGACATTTGTTCCGTTTTGCAGCCCAGGTGAAAGTGTCTATGGGGATTTGCGGTGGGTCCCCTAAAGTAGACTAGCTCCGGCTAACTAATAGAGTTAAATGATGCAAGCTTTCTGGGATCTAGTCCCCTTCTTCAGGCATATTTCCAGATGTAAGCTGAAGTAAAACACTGATGCAGATAAATGGTAAACACGAACATGACAGTTGTGTTGGTTACTGTTTATCCGTTAGGTGTCAGGTGATCAGCAGGCTGGAGCCAGTGAGTTAGTGCAACCATACATGAAATCCAGCAGGTTTCTGAAGATCATGATTTGGCTTCATGATCTTCAGAAACCTGCTGGATTTCATGTATGGTTGCACTAACTCACTGGCTCCAGCCTGCTGATCACCTGACACCTAACGGATAAACAGTAACCAACACAACTGTCATCTTCGTGTTTACCATTTATCTGCATCAGTGTTTTACTTCAGCTTACATCTGGAAATATGCCTGAAGAAGGGGACTAGATCCCAGAAAGCTTGCATCATTTAACTCTATTAGTTAGCCATTAAAAGCTATTATTTCTTACAAAACGTTGTTTTTTTTCTACCTATTGAATAAAGGTTGAATTGTATATACTTTTTACTGTTGAATCAATGAAAAGTGATCAATATCAGGCTGAAAAGCTAAATTCTGTCAACTAAATAGGATGGATAGTACGTTGCAGAGGAATCTGCTGTGATTTCGGCTTTCTATTCTCTGTAGATCAATTTACTGTTTTTGATAATGTGCTTTGAAGTCAGTGTCATTACATCTTTGAGAGATTGCAACACACACTCAATCGATATGTGGGAGAATTCTACCTAATATCGCTACCAATTTTGGGGTATTGGTTGTTTTTGATAAAGAAAATGATAATCAAGAAGAAAAAAAATAACTCTACCAATTGATCATAACTCGATAAATTAATGGCTAGCTTTAGAGCATTCTGGGCATGCAGAAGATGAGGCTGGATTTAGGCAGCTTTCACAAGGGGGAGTTATGTTGTGTTCCCTGGAAAAACAAGATCGCAATGGGGAAAAAGTGGCATTGCCTATTATACATGCAGTGCGACACATACAAAGTACGCTTCACTGCCACTGTTAATGCATGCGTTATGCCTGACGAATGCATCACACCACACACTGCTGATGTGCCGGTGTAAACGGTACCATTACAAAATAATTGCATCATGTAACCAATACAATCATACTTTCCGACGCAATGCAGCACTGTGAAAATGGCAAGAGGAGGAGAAAGTTCCGCACATTGTCTGTAGCAAAACGTAACTCCAACTTTATTGAATCAGCCAGGTAGCCGATAGCTATGACTAAGGATTATTGTGTGTCTGAAACATGTCAGCTACCTGGCTGTGTGATTTTAGCCTGATTCAATAAAGTTGGAGTTATTTTTTTGCTACAGATAATGTGCAGAACCTTCTTCTCTCGCTATTTTGGGTTCAAGGCACCTGATTCCAACTCTGTCTTAGCAGCGAGGGTTGAGCGGACTTAATCCTATGGAAAATAGCCTTACAGCAAGCAGTTTCTGTGTTTGGGGCCCTTTCCCACTAGCTAACGCGTGCATGAACCCAATTTTGTGCACGTGTTACTGTACACGGCATGGCGGGAAGTTGCGCTTCAATGCGTATCAGCGGTGCTAGTTCTAATTCACCCAATGGGCGTTCCATTATAACGCTCTGGAACACTTTAATGTGAACAGTAACATGAAAGTCAGACTTTCATGTTACCTGTCACATCCTATGTGCGGTCCGTCAGAACGGACGGCAGAGCACTTAGTGGGAAAGGAGCCTTAGGGTACAGTGATGGAGCACACTGCTCTTTCCTACAGTTCAAATTATCTGCATATTGCCGTATATCACCTGACTTTTTAACACACATTTTGGGCAGGCCCTCTTATCTGAGGGTGATATAGAACAGAGTCGCTGTTTGAGTCGGTGTTGCATTACCGTATATCACCTGACTTTTTAACACCCACATTTTGGGCAGGTCGTATTATCTGATGGTGATATAGAACAAAACCCCTGTATGCAGAGTTGGTGTTGCATCCCTGCATCTACCTGCCAATTTCTGAACTGGCCACTAGAACTCCAGGCTGACATGACATTCAGAAATTGCCAGGGATAGGGGACCGGAGGTATCCCGTCCACGGAAACCGCTGTCCCATCTTCACCCCTTCATAGAAACCTATTGGTAGGTGAACAGAGGCGCCAGAAGGATAAGTACATAAAAGTTTAAAAAAATTGCTGGGAGGAAGTGGTGGACTCGCCTCCGTTAAAGCAGACACCAAGGACTGTAAATATATAGATATATATAATTGCATACATGTATATAGATATACACATTTATTGAAAATACCCCAAAGATGCAACGCGTTTCGTGGGCACAGTCACTTCTTCAGGCAATAAGCAGGGGATAAACAACAGTAATTCAGTTATAGCAAGCAGAGCACCTCTGCTTATTGCCTGAAGAAGTGGGCTGTGCCCGGGAAACGCGTTGCATCTTTGGGGTGTTTTCAATAAATGTGTATATCTATATATTTACAGTCTGCTTTAACGGAGGCGAGTCCACCACTTCCTCCCAGCAATGTTTTAAACATTTTATGTACTTTTATCCTTCTGGCGCCTCTGTTCACCTACCAATATATTTGAGTCCACCCCAGGTGGAGGGGTGATCTACCCCCTTTCTTCCTATCTACAGAGAGCGACTTCTTAATCCTGAGTGAGGACAGGTCTAATCTCCTCACCTGCCTAATGAGTGGTTACCTAGGTGGTAACCTGTGTTTGTGAGTATTACCATCTCACCGTTTCATTTATCCAATCAATTTTGACATACTACACCATATTGGGCTCTCGATTTCTCTTCAACTTTACCTTCATAGAAACCGTACACGCCAATTGGGTATACCCGAGCAATGTGTCTGCAAAGCGCTAGCGCTTCCAGACAGTGTCGTCTTAATGGCAACCTGAAGTGAGAGGGATATGGAGCCTGACATAGTTATTAACTTTTAAACAATACCAGGCAACTGGTTTAGAGGCTGTTCTGCTGATTATTTTGGCTACAGTAGTTTGACTCACACGTCTGAAACAAGCATGCAGCTAATCCAGTCAGATTTTAGCAGAGACTTCTAACCTGCATGCTTGTTGAGGGTCCATGGCTTAAAGTATAAGAGGCAGAGGATCAGCAGGATAGCCCGGCTATGTGTATTGTTTAAATGGAAATAAATATGGCAGCCTCCATATCCTTCTCTCTTCGGGTTCCCTTTAAAGATTGAGTTGAATCATTGTGTTAAATGCCCTTGATATTTCGGAACAGGTAGTTAATTGTGTGTTATGCCAGAATGATTCCGCTTTAAATTTGGCTAGCATTGCACCAACGTGGCAAACAATTTTCTTTGGTTAAAAGCAGGGCTGTGGAGTCGGAGTCGTGGAGTCGGGCAATTTTGGGTGCCTGGAGTCGGAGCCGGGAAAAAATGCACCGACTCCGACTCCTAATGAATTTGTAACTGTAATTAAAATAGAAAATATGATAAAATGTTCTATTTCTCAGATAATAGTCATTAAAAATAATGTATATATACAGTATATATACAGTAATAGCTGTGCTTAGTCCACAAAAATGAAATAAACCAATCAAAATTAGTTACTTGTGCTACTTCAAAAAAAGCAGTCCTCGTATTTTTAAGGACAGATATACATATCTGATTGTGACTGTATATATGATGTGTACACAGGAATCTCTTATATATGTTACGGCCAGAACCCGAAGTGTGGCCACTTCGGGTTCTGGCCGGCCAATGTGCGAAGTGGCCGCAGCGCAGCGGCCACTGTTAGAAATGGCATGATGACACATAAGTTACAATGTATTTTATGGCCGTCTCGCTGCGGCCAAATGTATTAGAAGTCTCGCACTGCCTCCTCTCCTCCTCCCCCCGCCTCTCTCTTCTCCCTGCCTCCTATACCACATACGGAGCAGCCGGCGGGGACACACGCGGAAGTTGGTCAATTTCCTCTCTCCTCTCCCTGCCTCCTATACCACATACGGAGCAGCCAGCGGGGACACGCGTGTCCCGGAGAGTCGTTCGTTGCAGCAGGGCAGCAGAGCGGGGAGGCTGCAGACATTGCTTCTGCCAGCACCCGCTCTGCAGGAACGGCAGGATTCCCCTGCCGCGACGAACGACTCTCCGGCTGCATGTCCCCGCCGGCTGCTACGTATATTGTATAGAGGCAGGGAGATGAGAGAGGCGGGGGGAGGAGGAGAGGAGGCAGTGCGAGACTTCTAATACATTTGGCCGCAGCGTGACGGCCATAAAATACATTGTAACTTATGTGTCATCATGCCATTTCTAACATTGGCCGCTGCGCTGCGGCCACTTCGCACATTGGCCGGCCAGAACCCGAAGTGGCTGGCCAGAACGCGAAGTGGCCACACTTCGGGTTCTGACCGTAACATATATACTAAATAACATCTATGCTGTAAGAATAAAGCCTGATGTGTAGCTGTGTCACTAATAGAGATGGTCAACGAGATGGAAATAATTCTGCATTGATGCTGATTTATGCAAATGTATGCACTCCCTTTGCTGATCAAATCAAATAATTTGATATGTTGTTAAAATTTGGTTTGGTGACTACAAATTAAAGGGTAACTGAGACGGATGAAAAGTAAAGTTTTATACATACCTGGGGCTTCCTCCAGCCCCCTTCAGGCTAATCAGTCCCTCACTGTCCTCCACCACCCGGATCTTCTGCTATGAGTCCTGGTAATTCAGCCAGTCAGCGCTGTCCGGCCGCATGACGCTCCCACAGCCAGGAACATTCTGCACCTGCGCAATAGTGCTGCACAGGTGTGGCGGCGGAGTGTGTGCATGCGCACTACGCCTGACTGGCTCAAGTACCTGGACTCATAGCAGAAGATCCAGGTGGTGGAGGAGGACAACGAGGGACTGATTATCCTGAAGGCGGCTGGAGGAAGCCCCAGGTATGTATAAAACTTTAATTTCATCTGTCTCAGGTTTACTTTGTTACACAGTAGTAGTATACTCTACATATGCACTCCCCACAGAGCTTCAGGGAATCCACTGAGAATGCTGTGCACATTGAACACAGAGGTGTTGTCTGTTTACAATCTCCTCATTTCCCTGTAGAGTACCTGCACATCATGCTTACATGTACCCACACTTACATTGCCTAGGGCCTGATAGATGTTCTTTGTTCCGGTTTGTACCTTTTACAAGTACTCTTACCAAGGACTAGTTTTAGTCTAAAGGGAATAAATATAGTAGTCTACATATCCTTCTCACTTCAGTTGTCTTGTAAAATTCCTAAGCGTTGGCAGTTAAGAGACGAATTTCATGTTACATACTTTTAATCAACAAAATTGTAATATGCAAATTAGAGGAGTCGGAGTCGGTGGAATCCTAAACTGAGGAGTCGGAGTCGGTGGATTTTTGGACCGACTCCACAGCCCTGGTTAAAAGTTTAATGTGGTGCTCCCTAAAACCCACCAAAAACTTCCATTTACATGTTCTTGAACTTGGCATCAACTAAACTAAACAGGGTCTATTTTTATTAAAAGATACCTTTTGCTATTTTTTTTCTTTAAAGTGAACATGAGATGGTTCACTATTGCTAATTTATACTTACCCCCTGGCTTTTCTCACCATCCTCTTAGACCCCTGCGTTCAGCCACTTCGACTCTCGGTAATCTGGGCAGTCGCGGGCTTCTGCGCATGTGCGGCTGGGCCATGCATGCACCCATCGCTTTACCGTCCCCCGGAGCGTTGTGCGCTCGCAGAACGCTCCAGGGGATGGGAGAGCTCCAGGGGCCCACATGTGGCCGAGCTGCGCAGGTGCAGAAGCCCTCGACTGGCAGCAACTGACCACATAATCGGGAGTCATACTGCCAGAACGGAGGGGCTGAAGAGGATGGCGAGGACAGCCACAGTACTTATGGGGCTGGAGGAAGCCCCGGGTAAGTATAAATTAGTGATAGTGAACTATCTCAGGTACACTTTAAATGCTTCTGTATCCATACACCAACCAGTTTATCAAAATTCTCATGCTGGTTGGTTTTCATATATTTCCTTCTGGAGCATACATATAAAAAAAAGGACCCAGTTAATTTTGGCATGGAATCAACTGTTCAAGTGGTGATAGATAGCATATTAGTTATGTTACAGGTAGTGTAGTCTATCTACTTCCTTATCCTATACCTCACACTTATGCTGGGAATACACGGTTCGTTTTTGCCTTCGTTTCGATTGTGCCTTTTGTCCTTTTCGATCCCGAAATAATCGGTCATACGGTTAATATCACCACCCACAGTTTCGTTTTTTTTTTTCGATTCTGATGGTTTCGTTTTTCCAATGATCGAAGGCTGCAAAGAAACAAAACGAAAATCCCTTTTTACAGGGACGGACTAGCATAAACGAATATATAATCGATCTGAACAGCCATCAAGCCTACCAATGGCTCGATTAGATGGATAAAGAGAGATAATATCAAACATGTTCGATCACTAGTCGTTCGTTTTTGGGGTCTATTAATCAAAACTATAATGAGATTATGACTATTTTCACATACGTTTTCAACACTCGATTCGTTTACCGAACGAATCGAAGGTTTAAACGAAGGCAAAAACGAACCGTGTATTCCCAGCATAACCCTCGCCTACCTACACCTAACACAACCCCCCTTCCCCATCTACAGCTAACACCATCCCCCTTTACCTACACCTAACACCTCCCCAGCACTGTTCTACAGCTGATCTGGCGTGTAGGTACTCGCCCGATTTCTCACATTAGCGACTTTGCAAATTGCCTGTGATTTCAACAAGTGTGACTCCTGCCTGAAAGTTTGTACTCATGGTAAACATGGGACTGTATTCCTCCTAGAAGTGGTTCATTGTTCTACAAGGGAGAATAGTAAGGCTTTGCTTCCCCACAAGCTGACCTGTAATCACACCTTAATAAATGTTTGACTTTCTACATGCCCTTGTGTAGCTTTATCCTTTAACATAGAGTTCTTCAGTTTTTTCCTCAGCATTACTCTGATCCATAATTCTATCAAACAAGCTTACTACGAATACAAAGTAACACAAATAACTAGTGACAATTATAGGGAAATATCCTGTTTTCTTATATTGCATTAAGTACATCTGCTACTGTATCACAAAGTATACATGTGTAGTGTAATCATTCACAAAACCATTTGTTACAGGCATTTTATCAAGCGTATGGATTTGTTACAATTCTGCTGCTCTTACCCCTCAGCATCTTTTGTAGTGAAACTATAACCCTAGCTCCTTTCTATCTGGTGCTGTGGTGGGTGTGATGGCACTAAGCAGTGTTCTTTTCCCTTCTGTAATGGATATGCTGCCTATACACAGCATGCCAGGAAACAGTCCCCATGTATTAAAAGCAGAGGACATGAGTGCATGATTTCCATGGCTCCCACCCTGTCCTGAAGTGATGACAAACATAACATCCACCCCAGACAGACTCTAGTAAGGAGTTTTATGGTGTTGGTGCACTTCTAAATAAGCACTAACTTAAAATGAGACTGAACAAATATGCAACGTTTTTGTATTTTTTTTTTATTTTTTTTGGGTTTCAACCTTTGAAATCCAGAGTTACCAGACCCAATATGTATGGTACATACTGTTATAATCTCATTAAGCCTGTGCTGAATCCTGCTTTAATAATGCCGTGCTAAGCTGTTCCTAATGCTTCTACAGGGTTAAATTGACTTTTTAAAGCCATTGGCATTCAATTCACATTTTCTCCTAGGTGATATTTTTACACCTAATCAATACAATATTGTCTTTTAAGCCACCAGCAAGCAAGACAATACTCATAATAATTATGACAATATTTTTTTAACCTACTTTTTCAATTGCAGTGCTGAAAAGTTATTTTAATCAGTAAGTAAAAAAATAATGATCTTCTAGAAGAAAATTTAGGAGTGAATTAAATAAGGGCCATTATCTCTGCTACACTGGTCACAAGCACAGATTATGATGAATCATTTAGGCCCCTTTTATTCTTGCATTTTTTGTGTTGCAGCAAGAGCATTGCATTCTCACTGCAACGCAACAATTAAAGGGACTCCGAGCACCTCTCATGGGCATGCTTTTAAAGAGACTCCGTAACAAAAATTGCATCCTGTTTTTTATCATCCTACAAGTTCCAAAAGCTATTCTAATGTGTTCTGGCTTACTGCAGCACTTTCTGCTATCACAGTCTCTGTAATAAATCAATGTATCTTTCCCCTGTCAGACTTGTCAGGCCTGTGTCTGGAAGGCTGCCAAGTTCTTCAGTGTTGTGGTTCTGCTATGAATTCCCCCTTCCAGGCCCCTCTCTGCACACTGCCTGTGTATTATTTAGATTAGGGCAGCTTCTCTCTTCTCTCTTATCTTTTACAAGCTGGATAAATCGTCCTCTGAGCTGGCTGGGCTTTCACATACTGAGGAATTACAGACAAGGGCAAAGCTGTTTGCAGGAAGAAAAGAGCAGCCTGAAACTTCAGTGCATGAGAACTGCATTGGGAAAGAAACACACAATGATCTCTTGAGATTCAAAAGGAAGGGTGTATACAGCCTGATTGTGTATGGATGTATTTTCTATGTGTGGACATACTGTACATCAACCTACTTCCTGTTTTGGTGGCCATTTTGTTTGTTTATAAACAAACTTTTTAAAACTGTTTTTAACCACTTTTAATGCGGCGGGGAGCGGCGAAATTGTGACAGAGGGTAATAGGAGATGTCCCCTAACGCACTGGTATGTTTACTTTTGTGCGATTTTAACAATACAGATTCTCTTTAAGCCAGACGACTTCCAACAAAGTTGTGCTATGACCTCTCTGGAGGAGCCTCTTGCATTGGCCATGCGTGTCACTTCCTCTTCCTGCTTCATTCAGTGATGCATTTCTCTTAGAGAAGACAGGGGTGACCCGGAAGTTATAGCATAGCCAAGATGGCAGCCGCAATTTTTAAATTGAACGAAAACTATTTGGTGTAGAACGGCATCAGATGAAAGAGGAGAGCACAAGCTACAGAAAGGTATGCATCTTTAAGAACTGGTCGGAGTCTTAAGGCTCATAAACACCTACCAACTATCTGTCCAACTATCTGCCAAACATGTCCGTTAGGCCACATTCACACGCTCAACAGCGGTCTTTATGCAGCACAATTGTCAAACAGTTTTTTAGGAACGATAGGAGGCGTCCGGTAAAAAGGTACCAGTATAATTAGCTCTATGTGGTAGGTACAACATTAGATGGTAAAATGGTGTGGTCCTACCTTCTGGGTGTCCCCTTACGGGAAGTATACAAATCGAGGTATATACTTAGAAAATCAGGTTTTATTGAAGCACAAGACAACGCGTTTCACGGCTAGAGCCGCTTCCTCAGGTCAATAGAAGTGCCTTAAAAATTACAAAGAAAACACACAGCACTCAGATACAATTGGTATGGAAAATGAAAAATAAATATGAAATATAAAACATATATAAAATAAAGTATATAATACAGAAAAGCCTATGGGCTCAATGCTATGGGGACCGCGACGGCCATCTTTAATGTTGGAAATGCCCTAGAAGGTTACGGTGAGCTGTTAGGCTCATCGTAGGAGTATGGGTGAGAGCGTCAGCCATCTTAGTTGTGGCAGACCTCTCCCAAGTGCATTTTGGGTTGTGGCCATGTTGTTGGAGTCGCATTAAGCCCGATGGAGTTCTGAAGTCAAGAGAAATGTACTGGATTTTCCAATTGAATACCCTCCAACCGGAAGGTCTAAATATATGTCTAGAACATAATTTGTAATCAATCTTAATCGGTGAGACAAGCCAGGAGTCGGGGCAGGCAGATAGCAGACGTGGTCAGTAACAAGCCGAGGGTCAGGATACCAGAGATCAGGAGTAGTCAGTAGCAAGCCGAGTCAGGGAACCAGAGATCAATCAGAAATAAGCACACCAGGAACGCTGGCTACACAGGAACTAGCTAAAATGAACTGTCAGCAATAGAGATGGCCCGAACGGTTCCAGGCGAACTTTAGGTGGTTCGCGTTCGCCAGCGAAGGCGAACTTTTGCGGAAGTTCGGTTCGCAACCATAATCCTCCATTAGGGTCAACTTTGACCCTCTACCCTCTACATCACAGTCAGCAGGCACATTGTCACCAATCAGACTACACCCACTCCTGGAGCCCCCCCCCCCCCCCCTTAAAAATGCAAGGTTCTCCGGATGTTTTACTCACTTGTCTGCCTGCAGTAATTAGTGAAGGGACAGCTGCTGGCAGACTCTGCTAGGGAAAGCTTAGTTAGGCTTTTGTAGGCTTGTTCCTGGCTGATTGTAATTCCTTATATAGCACCCCACAACAGCTCTCCTCCGGAGGAGGAGGATTTTGTCTTTCAGGGATTTGTAGGATGATGGCCAGCTAGGCTGGCTTCAGCCTGTAGTGTTGGTAGTATAGTGGTGAGCATAGCTGCCCTCCAAGCATTTGACCTGGGTTCGATTCCTGGCCAATGTATGTGAGCGTGCTTTTGACATCCTACAAATCCCTGGAAGACAAGATTCTCCTCCTCCTCCGGAGGAGGAGGAGGAGGGAGAATTACACTCCCTGATTGATGTATACACATGCACTAGTGTAGGCCTGCAATTTAGCATTGAATGTGATTTCTGCCCTTAAAACACTGGTTTGTGTAAAAACTAAAAAAATGTCCAGGACTTTTGACGTCTATCCCAGTCAACCATGTCTCCCTCCAGGTGTTAGATGCCTTGAAACATCTTTTCCATCACATTTCTGCCCAGCATATTTTTTTCAAATTTTTCAAGTTCACCTCCCCATTGAAGTCTATGGCGGTTCGCAAGTTCACAAACGTTTGCGGAGGTTCGCGAACCTAAAATCGGAGGTTCGGGCCATCTCTAGTCAGCACTTACTACAGGGCGGAAGAGGCTTTTATAGGGGAAATCCCCTGACGCGTATAGACGTCCGCAATGGGAACGCGGACGCGGCAAACACTAGGTAACTAGGTACACGTGCATGCGTACGTCCGGACGCAAGAGCCCGCCGGGACCAACCAGGCAGTAAACAACAGACCCTGCGTGCACTACGGAATACCGGACACCACGGCACAGCATGGTGAGTGTAACATTGCCCTCCCCCATGGGCAGCCTCCGGATGCCCCTTGGCCCCGGCTTTTCAGGGTGTAGCCGATGGAAGTCCCTGATCAGTCTGGGAGAATGTACATTGGTTGCAGGTTCTTGGCAAGCTCCTTCCAAAACTTATGCTGGGAATACACGTTTCGTTTTTGCCTTCGTTTTAGCCTTCGATTCGTTCAGTAAACGAATCGAGTGTTGAAAACGTATGTGAAAATAGTCATAATCTCATTATAGTTTCGATTAATAGACCCCAAAAACTAACGACTAGTGATCGAACATGTTTGATATTATCTCTCTTTATCCATCTAATCGAGCCATTGGTAGGCTTGATGGCTGTTCAGATCGATTATATGTTCGTTTATGTTAGTCCGTCCCTGTAAAAAGGGATTTTCGTTTCGTTTCTTTGCAGCCTTCGATTATTGGAAAAACGAAACCATCAGAATCGAAAAAAAAACGAAACCGTGGGTGGTGATATTAACCGTACGTTCGATTATTTCGGGAACGAAAAGGACAAAAGGCACAATCGAAACGAAGGCAAAAACGAAACGTGTATTCCCAGCATTAGAGGTAAACTGAACTCCACGGTCTGATACGTCAGAAGGTAGTCCATGAAGACAAACAACTTCTTTTAAGAAATGGTCAGCAGTGGTACTGGCATTAGGAATTCCTTTCAAGGGGATAAAGTGTGCCATTGTAGTAAACAGATCTACTACTACGAAGATTGTTGTAAATCCATTGGAGGGAGGCATCTCTGTAATAAAGTCCATAGTAATTATTTCCCAAGGACGGGTAGGTATTGGTAAAGGTGTAAGAAGCCACCATGGAAGCTGTTGTGGTCTTTTAGAACGGGCACAGATGATACAAGAGCTGACAAAGTCACTACAGTCCTTTTTTAGTTCTTCCCACCAAAAGTTCAGCTGAAGCAACTCTAAAGTCTTATTTACTCCAAAATGACCAGCTAAGGGGTTATCATGACAAAAGTATAACACAGTAACTCGAAAGTCTTTGGGGACCACAATCTTTTCAGAGTTGAATAGTAGACCATCCTTAAGTTGGAAAGTGTCCGAGATTGGGTCAGAGCTTTTAGAGATTGCTTCCTTTATCTGCCCAAGTAAATCAGGCTGGATCATCAAGAAATGGGCAGCACGGTGGAATAGTGGTTAGCGCTCTTGCCTTGCAGCGCTGGGTCCCAGGTTCGAATCCCAGCCAGGGTACTATCTGCAAGGAGTTTGTATGTTCTCCCCGTGTCTGTGTGGGTTTTCTCCGGGCACTCCAGTTTCCTCCCACATCCCAAAAACATACAGATAAGTTAATTGGCTTCCCCCCTAAATTGGCCTTAGACTACGATACATACATACACATATAACTATAGTAGGGATTCGATTGTGAGCTCCTTTAAGGGACAGTTAGTGACAAGACAATATACTCTGTACAGCGCTGCGTAAGATGTTGGCGCTATATAAATAATAATAATAATAATAAAATGCTGATGTGAAAGGATGGTATCGTTATTGACTGAAGACAATTGTTCCTCAGGATACATTTGAGATAGGGCATCTGCCTTGGTATTCTTGATACCTGGTCTAAAGGTTAAATGAAAATGAAAACGAGCAAAGAACAGTGCCCAACGAGCTTGACGAGGTAGCAGACGTTTTGCAGTTCTTAGATACTCAAGGTTCTTATGGTCTGTAAAGATGATGAAAGGCTCTGACACTCCTTCCAACAGATAATGCCACTCTTCTAATAGTGAATACACACCATGAGTTTCTGCGTCGCACGCATCCGTCGATACGCGTCGATTTGATTATTTCCGAGCATTTCCGAGCGCATTTCGATTATTTTTAGGTCGAATGTCATGTAAAGTATGTCAAATCGACCTAACGATCCATCGAACCGCGAATCGGACATGTCGGAAATAAAATCGCTGCGTATCGACGGGCGCATCGAACGCGGAAACGCATGGTGCGTATCCAGCATAAGGCTGCTTTAATGGCCAATAACTCTCTATCAGCCACATCGTAACTTCTTTCTGATAGACTCAGCGTCCTGGAAAAGAAAGCTACTGGATAAAGCAGATCTTTAGGGCCGAAACGTGAAAGAACAGCTCCAATTGCATTCTCAGATGCGTCTACTTCAAGAATAAACTGATGTGAACGATCTGGATGTTTCAAAATAGATGCAGAAGTGAATAAATGTTT
The DNA here is from genome assembly GCF_040937935.1 of Hyperolius riggenbachi. NCBI lineage: Eukaryota > Metazoa > Chordata > Amphibia > Anura > Hyperoliidae > Hyperolius > Hyperolius riggenbachi. The sequence continues at coordinate 324,905,106 of NC_090648.1, forward strand.
CAGCTTTTCAAAGGCTGTCTGTGCTTCGGACAACCACTGGAACTTAAACTTGGTGCTGGTTAATTTAGTAATGGGTGCCACTACTGCAGAAAAGTTCTTAATGAATCCTCCGTAAAAATTGGCGAAGCCGATGAAACGTTGCACTGGCTTTCTATCCTGCGGGACAGGCCAGTCTAAGATGGCTGAGACTTTACTATTATCCATCTCAATTCCTGCTGAAGAGATTTGGAAACCCAGAAATTGTATATTCTTCTTCTCAAATTCACATTTCTCTAGTTTAGCGTAGAGGTTATGTGTTCTCAGACAACTCAATACTTTCTTTACATGCTTTCTGTGCTCTTCTAGGTTGGCAGAGAATATTAATATATCATCCAAGTAAACTGCCATAAAAGAATCAAGATAGTCTCTGAATATGTCGTTGACAAAATGCTGAAAAGTACAGGGGCATTGCAGAGTCCAAACAGCATGACTAGATACTCAAAATGGCTGTAGCGTGATCGGAAAGCGGTTTTCCATTCGTCTCCTTGCCTTATGCGGATAAGGTTGTAAGCTCCCCGGAGATCTAATTTTGTGAGAATCTTAGCACTTCTCAATCTTTGAAATAAATCTGGTAACAGAGGTAGAGGGTATCTGTTTTTCACGGTTATTTTATTCATCTCTCTGTAGTCCACACAGGGTCTTAATGAACCATCTTTCTTCTCTACAAAGAAAATGCCTGCACCAGCGGGAGAAGTAGAGGGATGGATAAACCACTTGGCTAAGTTTTCTTCAATATACTGTTTAAGTGTCTGAGATTCAAGCTCGGATAACGGAAAAGTCCTCCCAAACGAATTTCAGCTCCTGGGTAAAGTTCAATTGGGCAGTCATAGATTCTGTGAGGTGGTAGAGTGTCAGCAGATTTCTTGTCAAAAACATCTCCAAAATCTCGATATTATGATGGAAGCAGAGTCTCCTTTTCAGAGCTGAGACAGAACAGGCGACCCACTTCAGGAAGACAGAAACATTGACAATATGGTGAGGAAAAAATAACAGTCTTTGAACACCAGTTGATGAGTGCGTTATGGGCCTGAAGCCAAGGGATACCTAAGATGATGGAAAACAGAGGCGAAGGTAGCAGATCAAAGGTCAGGAACTCCTGATGACCCCCAGGGGCGGTCACCAATAAAGGATAGGTTTCCTGGGTGACTGGACCAGAAAGGATTGAGGATCCATCCGCTAATTGAATGGGTACTGGTTTGGTCTTTTTACGAGCAGGAAGATTAAACTGTTGAGCCAGGTGTAGATCCAGAAAACATGAACATGCTCCAGAGTCAAGGATAGCTTCTACTTTAGTTGTTCCTCCTGGAACTTGTAGTAAAAGAGATAAAGATACATGAGCTGAGGAAGGCTGAGTAATTTCCAGAGGATGATCAATTGAGCTCTCAGATCTACCTTTAGGTCTAGATGGGCAGTTCTGGCGATAATGTCCGGAAAGTCCACAGTACATGCACAGATTCAGTGAACGTCGCCGTTGTCGTTCATCCTCAGAGAGAGGACCTCTAGCCAAGCCAAGCTGCATGGGTTCTGGTTCCTCAGCACTGTTATCATTAGAAGCAGCAGGGGTAGTTGAAGAGGTTACAGCAGATGAAGAGACTGGTAACCATGAGGAGCGTACAGATCCAGCTCGTTCCTGCCTTCGCTCACGAAGACGTCGGTCAATTTGAATTGATAACTGAATGAGATCTTTCAATGTCTCTGGAACACCAACCCAAGCTAGCTCATCCTTGAGTTGGTCACAAAGTCCAAGACGGAATTGAAATCTCAAGGCAGAGTCATTCCAAGATGTATCCCTACTCCATTTGCGAAACTCAGACACGTAGTCCTCGACAGGTCGACGACCCTGACGGAGATTTTGTAATGCAGTTTCAGCAGAGGCTGTACGACCTGGATCGTTGTATATTTCCGCTAAAGCCTTAAACAGGGAAGAGTCCAAGATCGGATCACGTTTCTCACGAAGACTGTAAGGCCCATGACTGTGGTTCTCCCTGGAGTAAGGAGATGATAGTTGATAGTTCCAACCTTGGCTAATTCAATAGCATAAGTACGAGGTTGAAGTTCAAACACCATTAAACAAGCCTCCTTGAAGGTTCTAAACTTGCTCCTATCAACGGAAAAGCGATCAGGCAAAGGTATTCTTGGTTCTGAGCAGGGGCATTAATTATATAACGAGTTTGATATCCTAAATAGAGGACTAAAATATAACTTTTAATAGTAATTAAAATTTGAACAAGTCTACTACTATATACAAATAAGCTGAATTACTGCAAAAGCTGTCGATACTAAGGTAAGTATATGTAAGGGGGTGAGGTGTTAGCCCCACCAAGCTGTCAGCTTTGCAAAATTAATCAGAAGAACTGAGCTAATGCATTAGCTGTGGATGCTGAGTTAAGCATAGGTAAACAGGTGAGATACTAGTCCCACCACACCAACAGCTATGCAAAATACAGCATATAATTTACACTACCCCCACCAACAACCCAACATGTTTCACTTCCTTAGTGGAAGCTTTATCAAGGGAAAGTGCTGCGTGCAAAAGTGCCAAAGTAACAAAGTGATAAGGTGCATAATTATAGCATAAAAACTATAATCAGTTCATAATGACAGCAAAAGTGGCTGTATAGTAGTGGCTGCTATACTCTATTAAAAGTATTTTCTCTCCAACTACCTCTACAATTGTCAAACAGCTTTTGTTGTGAAACAAGTTGAAACAACTAAAAAAAAGTATTTTGCTATTGTTCAAAAAGCTGATAAGAAATCAATACAACTGTTGGATTGACTTCTTATCAGTCTTATCAGCTGGTTTTTTTTCAGTTGTTTCAACTTGTTTCACAACAAAAGTTGTATGGGGCTTAACAGACGAGTTTGGTAGATAATTGGAGAGATAGTTGGTAGGTGTGTATGAACCTTTAAAGAGAATCTGTACTGTCTGATTTGTACAATAAAAAACATACCAATTGAGCCACTGTGATCTCCTGGATCCCTCTTTGCTGTTTCCGTCGCTCCCCGCTGCAATCCTAGCTTTTAATCGCCAGTTTTAGGCAGTGTTTACAAACAAAAAACATGGCCGCTAACCAGGAAGTGATATATGTGTGTGTATATATATATATATATATATATATATATATATATATATATATATATATATATATATGTTACAGGATACTACAAGTTTTTATCAAAAAATGAATTATCTGCACTCCTGTCAGGGATCCACACAGTTTCTCAGCATGACAAGCTGAAACTGAGAGCAGAGACCTGTCTGTGGGAGATAAACAAAGCACACACACACAGAGCCTGCAGGGGGCGTGCAGAGGGCATGCATAACTTCTCCCTATCACAGCAGAGCAGTGCATTCCTCTCTATGTCGACAAAGCCTAACAAAGGAAAGAAGATAAGATATATTACAGAAATACCGTGTAATGCTGGGTCTAACATACACACAGAAAATACAATAAATCAAGGTCAGGTTGAAGCTCGGGCCATACACGAAAAGTCAGAAATGCGCGGTACAGAAGGACTAATGTAGAGCTAGGTCAAAAACAGGCTAAAATCGTTACACAGGTAATCAGATGACTACAGTACAAGGGATAGAGACAGGTGCTAGGTCAATATTCAGGTAGACGTCATACACATAGGATCAGATATACGAGGCACAGACAAGGATGAGACAGAGACAAAGTCATTAAGCTAGCCGAGGTCTATAACGGGTATCAGATTAATGAGGTACAAAGGGATGAGACTTTAATCAGAGTGGTGTACTTGCCGGATCATACACAGAAATACAATGATTACTATATATATTACTATATATATATATATTACACAGTTCTAAACTGACTGGAGTACATATATATCGGGCTGATGTGCAATATATGAAATGTAGCTCACAAACAACTACTGTATCTCACTAGGATAAGGACCAAGAACCAGCGTACTGATTAGTATCAAGGCCAACGAGCATGTGAATACTCTGGCCTTAAATACCCAAGAGGCAGAGCAAAAGCCCAGCCCCCAGAATTGACAGCACCCCCTGCAATAAGGTGTCAGCTGATGACATCACAGCTGACACCCCATCAGACACGCCTCCTCAGCTTATAAAGGCAGCTCTGAGCTGTGTGTGTCCTGCCAGAAACAACACGCCGACCCACATCTACAGGGGAGCCAGGGATGCGAACATTCTGATTCACGTCTACAGAGGAGCCGGTGATGCCATTGACCAAAGTTGCAAGAGGAAGCTTCCTCCAGCTGCTCCACACTATCAGAGCAGCCTGCAGGGACCACACCAGGTAAGTTTGTACACAGTGCAACTAGAAAAAGGCTGCAGTAATCCAGACCACATTAGAACAGGTATAGGAACTTATAGAAGAAATAAGGCTCAACATTTTGTTACAGAGTCTCTTTAAAGGCATGCATGGTGCAGTTTTTACAGTTTGCTTTTTTTACTAGTTTTTTTTTACAAATTTTAAATTTATTTTTTAATATATTTTTATTTAAATTTTTGGCCACAAGATGGCACTACACACTATCCTAGGTTACTAGAAAGTGTTTGATTTTTTTTATTTTTACTTTCATTATGAATGAACATAGCTCCTGATTGGAGTCATGTTCATTCATATACAGGCACTTTAAGTGGCTCAGGGAACACATGTTCACCAATCTCCGAAGTGTAAGTCCTGCTGTGAATGAGCGTTCAGAGCACCTGCGCACTTGCCGCTGATTGACAGGCTACCAGTACGTCCTGATTGTGTTAGAGAAACTCAAACGAAAGGGATGAGTTAGCAACATTGACATTTATTGTAATATCTGTCCCTGAAGGAGGTATGTCGCTGGAAATATCTAAAGCCTGGTACACACTTTCACTCATGATTTTACCACCTCCATGTAGTATGAGGGTTCAGGTCCGGTTCTCTCATGAGGCAAGGTGAAACATTTGCATCAGGGGCAGCATTTTTGTACTGTGTTTACACTAACAGCATGCAGTCAGAGTAGGAAGAGAACCAGACTCACAGCCAGCCAGTATGCTATTGTGTTGAACTGCAGCATGGTGTGTATGTGTGTGTGTGTGCGTGCGTGCGTGCGTGCGTGCGTGCGTGTGTGTAATCCTCGCAAATTTGGTGATTCTTGTAAGAGCCAAGAATAACTAGGTGAGAAGTAGGGAGAGAACGGGAGCCCAATGGTGCAGTATCATCAGGTATAGGGAGGATAAACTTATATAAATATAACCATTGTTTAGGCCTGCAGGGAATTAACTGTCCCTGCTCGGTGCTCCAGGTCCTGCTGGATACTGGATGGTCACTCTCCTGTAGTACCATAGACTTTCCAAAAAAACTGCAAAGGTCTGACTGGTAATGGGTAGGATGGAGGTACCCAATGTGTGTTCTATTTTAGTATTTTTAAATAAAAATTATATAATAAAAAGAGAGGCAATTGCTTACCTCTCCAGATGATATAGACACCAGTTCAACCAGAATATAGACACCAGTTTCACAGGTCATGGCCCATTTTCTCAGGTCAATACAAAATGCCTTGATAGCATAGGGGATAGAGTGTAGGCACCTCTAATACCGATTGTAGACGCCTACACTCTATCCCCTATGCTGTCAGATTGCTTTTTGAGTAAAAACTTTTTCCCAGTTGAACTGGTGTCTATATCTTCTGGAGATGTAAGCAATTACCTCTCTTTTTATTATATAATTTTTTTTATTTAAAAATACTAAAATAGAACACACATTAGGCGCCTCCATCCTACCCATTACCGTGAGGGTTCAGTATCTGTTGACCCTTATACTACATGAAGGTGGTAAGATTGGCCAATTCTAACTAAATTGGCCAATGAATGGCCAATTCTATCTCTTCCATGTAGTATGCAAGCTTACCTACACAATCTTTTTATAGTATTCAAAATTTGTTGGCCCTCATGCTACATGGTAAATTGGACTGTCATTGGCCAATAAAAGTTGAAGGTGTGTACCAGGCTTAAAGAAATCCCATCAAAATAACACCCTGAATAGAGGGAAGCCTCAGGATCCTATTAAGGCTTCCCTAGGTGGTCTGACGCCCCCAATTGCTGAGCATGGCCCCACGAGCCCAACAGCCCATGCGCAGTAGCACGGAGCCCACGGCTAGGATATGATTCGCGACAATGCCTTGCGCTCGGGTACACTTTAATGCCTCTTTTCCACAGGCAGCTGCTTCCCATCCACCCGCCTGACGCTTGCTGGGGGTGTGGTGCAGTACCAGATAATGTGCATGTTTACAGTTGCTGTGAAAGCATGCTTTTTATGCACTGTATGCATCACGTCGCACTACATGACTTTTCCCCTCCGCTGCAATGCAACACCCCTGTGTAAACAAGCCTTATGAGTTCCAGCTCAGTAAAAAGGAACAGCTTGCAGATCTGTACAGAAATAGTAGAAGCCAACTATACTGGTCAGCTTCTCTTAATTTTTCCAAAATGATGAACCAAAACAAAATAAATATGCAATGCACCTTTTCCATGTATGGTAAAACAAGTATTCACTTATTTAAAAAATAATACTACTAATAACAAAAACCTTAGTGTTGCAAGCCTAGTAGGGCTCTAATTATTATTTGTAATGTTACAGTGACACAGTGTGGCCTGATATGATATTGCACTTATTATGCCTGTTTTCAGCATTGCTTTGCTGGCTTAAAGGACAACTGTATTGAGAAGAATATGGAAGCAGCCATATATATTTCCTTTTAAACAATACCAGTTGCCTGGCAGCCCTGCTGGCCTATTTGGCTGCAGTAGTGTCTGAATCACATCAGAAACAAGCATGTGGCTAATCTAGTCAGATCTGACAATAATGGGCTTGATTCACAAAGCGGTGCTAACTGTTAGCACGCCTGTGAAAACCCCCTTAGCACGTCTAAACAAGCTTTTCGCACAAAACTTTATGCGCGTAAAACTTTACGCGCGTACTGCACAGAGCGCAGGGCGCTCCGCGCGAAGTGCCCATTAAAGCCTATGGGATTTAGTGTGCGTAAAACTTTGCGCGTGCAAAGTTAGCGCGCGATCTGATTGAGAAATCCGGTGCTGACCTACTTAGCACGTCTAAAGACTTTAGACGTGCTAAGTAGGTTAGCACCGCTTTGTGAATCAAGCCCAATGTCAGACACACCATTCTGCATATGCTTGTTCAGGGTCTATGGCTAAAAGCATTAGAGGCAGTGGATCAGCAGGATAGCCAGGAAACTGGTATTGTGAAAAAGGAAATAAATATGGCAGCCTCCATATCCCTCTTGTTACAGTCGTCCTTTAAAGGATATCTGAGGCAACATCTCTTAATAAAACTATGGACCCACTCTGGTGTGTAAAGCCGCTGGGATGCAGATGCAAGATCTTTTTTTTTTTAGCACTCGTGATTTGAAAAGCTCTTGCTAATGCAATGCTATGTGGGATTTTTATAAATTCACATTGCTCAAGTGATTACAAACTCATAGTATTATATTAGCAAGAGCTTTTAAAATCACAAGCCCTTAGAAAAAGCTCTTGCCGTGTGAACCAGCCCTTAGGGTCCATTCACACTTGAGCGGGAACTGCGCAATTCCCCCTCACCGCTAGCGTTTTTTAAAAATCGCGGAAAAATCACTCCCGCAAAACGCTAGCGGCAATTGCTAGCGTTTTGCGATTTTAGATGTGAACGGAGCCTTAAAGATTTCCCAGCAAGCTCATAGTGAACCAGAACTCTTAGGCGTGTGTAAGGGCCTCTGGTGAATATAAAGCCTGGTACACACATGCAATTTATGTTGGAAAGTGATTGGCCAATTTTACCACCACCATGTAGTATTGAGTGCTTACCTGAACAATCTGAATTCAGAATCAATTGGCTCTCACGCTTCATGGAGGTGGTAAAATTGGCCAATCACTGGCCAACATAAATTGCATGTGTGTACTAGGCTTTCCCTGTAACATAATAGTGCAAATAAGAATGGACCTAGAAAAAGTAATGTTCAAGAGATTGAATATTGATATACTATAATTATTATTAACAGCTCCTAAATAGAACTGAATGTTTGCATGAAACAGATGCATTACTAACTTGTATGGGTATATTTAAACTGAAGGTGTTCAGGAGTAGCCTAGCAAGCTGTGGCGATCAGGTTTCCATTACAATAAAAATGGCCTAGGAATGGGAGAAGCCCTCTCTGTAGCACCCAGCTGCCTGGTGACTGTGAGATCAGGTTCCTGACATTGACATGTTGTGCTGTGAGATCAGCCGGAGACACATCCTCTGCTGTGGGAAATCCTTGGCAGTACTTCAGAGCATATCGCCACGTTGCAAGCAAGTCACAGCATGTTCCAGCACTGTACATGTGTTCACTAAATACTGCTGGGGAAATGTCTGCTCATTTCCCTGCATCATGGCTGTTCCTATCTAGGCTCTAGCATGCATCTAACAAATGTATTTTGTTTTTTAGCATGCAGTTATCCTTATTAACCCCTTGCGTACCAGCAGTCTCTGGCCCCTTAACCACTTGCCGACCACACGCTTATACCGTGCGTCGGCAAAGTGGCAGCTGCAGGACCAGCGACGCAGTACTGCGTCGCCAGCTGCAGGCTGATTAATTAGGAAGCAGCCACTCGCGCGAGCGGCTGCGTCCTGTCAAATCACGGCGGGGGGCTCCGTGAATAGCCTGCGGGCCGCCGATGGCGGCTCGCAGGCTAAATGTAAACACAAGCGGAAATAATCCGCTTTGTTTACATTGTACGGCGCTGCTGCGCAGCAGCGCCGTAAAGAAGATCGGCGATCCCCGGCCAATCAGCGGCCGGGGATCGCTTCCATGTGACAGGGGACGTCCTGTCACTGGCTGCACAGGACGGATAGCGTCCTGTGCAGCCCGGATCACCGGGAGGGAGAGGTAGGAGAGGGAGGGGGGTGAATGTCGCCGCGGAGGGGGGCTTTGAGGTGCCCCCCCCCCGCAACTAGCCTGCACGCAGGAGCGATCAGACCCCCCCTGCACATCATCCCCATAGGGGGGAAAAAAGGGGGGCGATCTGATCGCTCTGCGTGCCCTCTGATCTGTGCTGGGGGCTGCAGAGCCCACCCAGCACAGATCCCTTCAAACAGCGCTGGTCCTTAAGGGGGGGGTAAAGGGTGGGTCCTCAAGTGGTTAAAGAGGATCTGTAACATGAAAAGATCCCCTGGGGGGAACTCACCTCGGGTGGGGGAAGCCTCCGGATCCTAATGAGGCTTCCCACGCCGTCCTCCATCCGTCAGGGGTCTCGCTGCAGCCCTCCGTGGAGTCCGTGCAGCGGTGACGTCAATATTTACCTTCCTGGCTCCTGCGCAGGCGCTCTGACGGCTGTCGGCTCCGAACTACACGGAAATACCCGATCGCTGTCGGATCTGCTCTACTGCGCAGGCGCAAGTTTCCTGCGCCTGCGCAGTAGAGCGGACCCGAATGAGATCGGGTATTTCCGTGTAGTTCGGAACGGAAAGCCGCCACAGCGCCCCCGCTGGAGCCAGCAAAGGTAAATATTGAACTGACAGTCGGCACAGTCGCCGGCTGTTCGGAGGGCTGCGGCGAGACCCCCGTGGGACAGAGGACGGCGTGGGAAGCCTCATTAGGATCCGGAGGCTTCCCCCACCCGAGGTGAGTACCCCCCAGGGGATCTTTTTAATGTTACAGAGTCTCTTTAAGGACCAGAGACTGCTGGTACCACAAAACGGCATTTACCGACAATTTGATGCACATACATGCCGCTCTAGCCAGTCACGCCGCTCTCCCACCACCGCAGGCCGCTCTCTATGCTGTCAGAGCTCTGTGCACCAGTCAGAAGCCATTTTCATTGGCTCCTGACCCTGTCCATCAATGTAAGCCAACAGGATTGGCTCACAGTGGACACATGTTAAGGAGCCAATGAAATCATCTCCCGACCAGCTCACAGAGCTCTGCTGTCATAAAGACGGTAGGCCAAGTGAACTGCGGCAGGGAGAAAGCGACATGATCAGCGGTAGCGCATGGTGGGGAAGTTGAAATCTACGTCCTGTCAGAGCCGCGCAGCCATCTGCAGGATGTAAATTTTACCCAACGCAGTCTGGAAGCAGTTAAAATCTTGAACATATGCATAGAGCGCTGCGTAATATGTTGGCGCTTTATAAATACAATAAATAAATAAATAATAAATAAATAGAGATTGTTGCCTGAATTGACTGTTGGTGATCTTTTTGCATGACAAATTGAGTAGCGACTACTGCACAGACATTAGGCAATCACCATCAGTCCCTGCAAGAATTGGTGTTTTGCTGTGGGTTGACATTGGCTGTGTGGAGCTTCTAGGTTACATGTCTTTGAATATGTATATGTACTAAGAGTTTCCCCATCAGGAATTGATGGCTGGCTGATTTGAAATCACAATAAGCTTGTGGTTAGTTTGCTTGCCATCTTGCTGTATGAGATGAAAACGTGTGTTTGTGTGTATTACTCAGCTGATATAAAGAAAGTCAGGGGTTTCTGTACATTTCAGCCGCTCGCTGCCCGGACAAATTGCTTCCTGCTTGGTGACCGTGGCTATTGAGGAGGGATCACACTTGCATCTGCAAGAATCACAGTCTTCCTACGCTGCCTGGATCTTCCACTAGGCAGCCCGGTATTTTGGCTAGTCGGCGCACTCCCCCACGTCCTCTGCAGTAGTACTGTGCAGGCGCAGAGCTCTTCCAGTAAGGGGAGTGCAGCCAAGCCACGCATGCGCAGTACGCCCCGACTGGTGGCATTACCAAGCCACCTAGCGGAACTTTCAGGTGGCGTAGGAAGATGGCAAGGGACCGATCAGCCTGAAGGGGGCTGGAGGATGCCCCAGGTATGTATATTTTTATTTTTGCTGGTCTCAGGTACACTTTAACCACTTGCCGACCGCACACTCATAACGTGCGTCGGCAAAGTGGTAGCTGCAGGACCAGCGACGCAGATCTGCGTCGCCGGCTGCAGGCTAATTAATCAGGAAACAGCCGCTCGCGTGAGCGGCTGCTTCCTGTCAATTCACAGTGGGGGGCTCCGTGAATAGCCTGCGGGCCGCCGATCGCGGCTCGCAGGCTAAATGTAAACACAAGCGGAAATAATCCGCTTTGTTTACATTTTTACAACGCTGCTAACAGTAACAGCGTTGTACTAGATCAGCGATCCCCGGCCAATCAGCGGCTGGGGATCGCTGTCACATGACAGGCAGGAGCCTGTTAAGAGGCTGCACAGGACAGATCTGTTCCTGTGCAGCCTCCGATCTCTGGGGCAGGGAGGGAGAAGAGGGAGAGGGGGAATCCTGCGGCGGAGGGGGCTTTGAGGTGCCCCCTCCCCCCCCCCCCCCCCGCACGCATGCAGGAGCGATCAGACCCCCCCAGCACATCATTCCCCTAGTGGGGAAAAAAGGGGGGCGATCTGGTCGCTCTGCCTGTTGTATGATCTGTGCTGGGGGCTGTAGAGCCCACCCAGCACAGATCTTCTAAATCAGCGCTGGTCCTTAAGGGGGGGGGGGGGTAAAGGCTGAGTCCTGAAGTGGTTAAGGCTGGTTTTACACCTGTGCGGTGCAATGCTCCCAAGGCAGGAGAGGCTGCCACAGCTGCGCACCTAAGCCCCTTTCATATTACATGATGAAAGGAAGGAGGGAGAGACAATCGGCACTGCTGCTAATGCTTTTTATTCTAGAGTGCAGTAAGGTTCATTATTCATAATACATGATGGTGAATCTTCAAAGTGATACATCACATACTTCAATCAATAAAACTTATACTGATGAATGACAGCGCTCCTCTTGTGTGTTTCTTGATATCTGCAAAATGTAAACACACTACACATAGTGCATTACTGTGATATAGACAATTGAAGAACTTCCCCAGTGAAAAAGTGATGCACACGTGATTCAGTGTCAGCAAAGCAGCCAGCTCTCCCACAATAAGGCCTGGTGCACACCAAAAACCGCTAGCAGATCCGCAAAATGCTAGCAGATTTTGAAACGCTTTTTCTTTTTTTTCTGTAGCGTTTCAGCTAGCATTTTGCGGTTTTGGGAAGCGTTTTTGGTGTAGTAGATTTCATGTATTGTTACAGTAAAGCTGTTACTGAACAGCTACTGTAACAAAAAACGCCTGGCAAACCGCTCTGAAGTGCCGTTTTTCAGAGCGGTTTGCGTTTTTCCTATACTTAACATTGAGGCAGAAACGCCTCCGCAATCCAAAATCTGCAGCAGCCCGGGAAGATGCGTTTCTGCAAAATGCCTCCCGCTCTGGTGTGCACCAGCCCATTGAAATACATTACCCAAGTGGATCCGCACCCGCAAGCGGATCGCAAACCGCAGCCGAACCGCTCTGGTGTGCACTAGGCCTCATAGCCGCTCACCAGATAATCTCCACCTCATATCCAGGTGGGTCTAGCATATGTATGTCAATCAATGATCAGGCTCCAGCCACTTGGTTCACAAACAGTAAAAATTTAATCCAAAATCCTTTTAAAACAAACAATAAAAATCGCTCATAGCGCAACAACATGTAAGTAAATGTAGTCAGCCTGCGCCATCCAGCGCACTTACAAGATTTCAGTTGATATGGCGCCTATCGGGCTAACCAGCCCAGCGGTATCACCCCCTCTGGTGGCGTCGGTGTCCCGTTCCTCCACCGATCCTGGATTAAATTTTTACTGTTCGTGATCCAAGTGGCTGGAGCCTGATCATTGATTGACATACATATGCTAGACCCACCTGGATATGAGGTGGAGATTATCTGGTGAGCGGCTATTATTGTGGGAGAGCTGGCTGCTTTGCTGACACTGTTTGAATCACGTGTCCATCACTTTTTCACTGGGGAAGTTGTTCAATAGTCTATATTACAGTAATGCGTTATGTGTAGTGTGTTTACATTTTGCAGATATCAAGAAACACACAAGAGGAGTGCTGTCATTCATCAGTATATGTGATTCTTTATGGACTATTGATACCACACCACCTCTGAACATGGTATGTCTACACAAGTTTTATTGATTGAAGTATGTGATGTATCACTTTGAAGATTCACCATCATTACTAGCTCTTGAAAACAAAAAATATATCATTATTATTTATTCAGGACCGACATTTTAGGCAGCGCTGTACATAGTATATAGTCTTGTCACTAGCTGTCCCTCAGAGGGGCTCACAATCTAATCCCTACCATAGTCATATGTCTATGTATGTATTGCGTAGTGTATTAATTGCAGTCTAGGGCCAATTTAGGGGGAAGCCAATTAACTTATCTGTATGTTTTTCGGGATGTGGGAGTAAACCGGAGTGCCAGGAGGAAACCGACACAGGCACAGGGAAAATATACAAACTCGCTGCAGATGTTGACCTGGCTAGGATTCGAACCAAGCGCTGCAAGGCGAGAGTGCTAACCACTACACCACCAAGCGATATTTATAAACGGCGCGCGGCTGTCAGTTGTCAGCCGCAGTACCATTTATAAACAGCGCTCGGTAATTGCTGCGGTCCGCCCTCCCCGCCGCTAATAAAGGCCCTTACCCACTATGTGATTTTCCTGATGATTTTTCCGACAACTGGCGATTTTTTGGAGCGGCATTAGATCATGTTGGTTATCTTGCAAAGTGGGTAAAGACCCGTGATCACACGAAGGACGTTTAGCAACTCGCGGCAATATCGGATCTTTGAGATCCTCGACAAGTCTACGCAATCACATGACTTCCTATCTGGGCCCATCGTGTGACGTTGCGTGTACCCGCTGGCCGGAAGATGGATCACAGAACGCTTGTCTTCAGGGGGACGGCGCTGGATCCATCTTCCTCCATCAGGTGGTGAGTATTTAGCTTTAAAGGTGTAGAGTGTAGTTTAGCATATAGGTATATAGTGTAGCGTGATAATATCTAGAATTTATGAAATATATAGTATGGCATATAGGTCCATAATTAATGTATATAGTGTATAGGTATATAGTTAGTATATACTGTAGCGTGATTATACATAGTATTTAGGTAGTATACAGTGTAGCTTTTATATAGTATATGGGTAGTATAAAGTTATTATATACCTTAATTAAATTCCTTGCAAATTACACTGGTAGCTACTAGTTTTGTAGCTGGGGTCATTTTTGGAGATATCCAGGTCTTGGTCTTTCTGCACCTCCATAAATGAAGCATGGTGCAAAAAAATCTGCACACAGTTGATTCTGGCCACCCCATTTCTCTTATAATGCGATTGGTATTTGGTATCCCCATGCACGGGTAGAAGTTGACAAATATGTTTTAGGATGTATTTTGGGGCTTGTAAACAGCATGTGGGCATTATGTGCTTTCAAATTAGCATGTTCGCAGAAAAAAATGAATTTTTAAATTTTACCCCATTCTTCCAATCAAAATCGAAAAAAGACCAGAGGGTCAAATCCCTAATTATACTCCTTGTTGAATACGTTGGGGGGTCTAGTTTTTTAGATGGGGATATTTTTGGTGATATTCAGGGTTCTTGGTCTTTTTGCACTGCTATGAATGAAGTATGAATGAAAAAACTTGCTTTACATTTTAGTCTTCTGAAACCCAAATAAATACAATTTTTCCAGTGACATCCAGTAATTCCAAATTTAAAATAAATACACAAATTTGGTGTCTCTACACTTAAAAGACATTGACAGAATAGGTTTAGAGAAAAGATGCATGTTGACTCCCCTTTTAACATGTTTTTTGTTGAGACAAAGTGAAAAAAACTTGTTTTTTTCAAAATTTTGCTTTGTTTTTAAGCATTTATTGTTTTTTGTCATGTGTGAGATTAAGTGTTTAACATTGGAATAAAGTCCTATCCTTCTTGAAAAAAATAATACCAAGATTGTCTATGTCCGACAAAGTAGAGAAGAAATATAAGCTGGTGAAGTGCAACACTCCCAAAGGCAAAAAAGCTGCATTCACTGACGGTAGTGAAGTGGTCAACACAACTGCAAACTACCGCAATGCCATAGCGTGAAAGGGCCCTGAAGTGTACCTGAAGGTAAAAAAGTGCCCATACAGGGTACTTACCTCGGTAGGGGGAAGACACTGGATCCTAGAGGCTATATCCCATCCTCCTCACCAGAGGGGATCAAGCACTAGGACCCCCCAAAGATCTGTCCACAAGGGATTGTCAGCAGTGCACACAAGCGCAGTAGAGGCGGAAATAGCCGAGCCTGATCAGGTCCACTCTACTGTGCAGGCGCAGATGGTTCACCCTGCATAGTAAAGCGGACACAATAGGGATCAGCTATTTACACCAGAGCCCGAGTGGGAAGCTGCAAGTGCACCTGCATGCACCGCCAAAGATAAATATTGTGGTCTGTGTTGCTGCGGGGGAGACAGCGCTGGAACGAGCTGAGGACGGGGAAGCCTCATTAAGATCTAGAGGCTTCCCCCTCCCGAGGTACGTACCACCCAGGGGTGTTTTTTTCACTACAGGTTTACTTTGAAGATCGTATACACTTTACATTAAACGTGGACGAGGCAGCCGTTACAGACCGCCTGCTGTGAAAATCTAATATGTGTATGGAGGCCCTGATACATTGGCAAGAGATCACCTCGCCGAGCACAGCCCGGAGGTATTGTTCTCTCACGCAATCCGCACCCTTTGTCATGTACTGAGAACTGGCTGAGAAATTGTTCTCTCCTTCAACTTGCCCGCTATTGGCCCACCACCCCGCTTCATACCAACAGAACTCGGTCTGAACTGTTACTCAAAGGATCCAGTCCTGGTTCCCACTGGGCAGCAATCATCACTTGTGTATCCATCTAATGCTAGGTACACACGATGCGTTTTTTCGATCGATTGTCGATTCGTTTTTTCCACTCGATTCTCTAAACTATTCTTATGAATTTCCATTCACTTCTATGAGAAATCGAGCGGTAAAATGATCGAAGCTAATACATGACGGACATTATCTATCGAACGCAAAAATGTATCGTGTGCACCTAGCATTAAGTCACTATCCCTGAATGAGTATGCAGGACAGCTGTTTTGCTCCAAATCCCACTCCAATTACCCATACATCAAATAAGGGTATGCACTGTTGGGCTCTGGGTAATGCTGATAGTAGAATATTGGTAACATTACTCATATTCTACAATCACTTTACCTAGCCTTCCTGTCACTCTAACCACAGCCCCACACCACCACCTACAGCTATCACCAGTACTGCTTTACCTAACCTTCCTCTCACACTAACCCTTCACTACCCATGCCTGACACTAACCACAGCTCCACACCACCACCTACGGCTATCATCAGTACTGCTTTACCTAACCTTCCTCTCACACCAACCCTTCACTACCCATGCCTGACACTAACCACAGCCCACACCACCACCTTCAGCTATCACTAGTACTGCTTTACCTAACGTTCCTCTCACACCAACCCTTCACTACCCATGCCTGACACTAACCACAGGCCCACAACCTACAACTCTCACCAGTACTGTTTTACCTAACGTTCCTCTCACACTAACCCTTTACTACCCATGCCTGACACTAACCACAGCCCAACACTACCACCTACAGCTATCACCAGTACTGTTTTACCTAACGTTCCTCTCACACCAACCCTTCACTACCCATGCCTAACACTAACCACAGCCCCACACCACCACCTATGGCTATCACCAGTACTGCTTTACCTAACCTTCCTCTCACACTAACCATGCCTAACACTAACCACACCCCCAAACCACCACCTACTGCTATTACCAGTACTGCTTTTCCTAACCTTCCTCTCACACTAACCCTCCACTACCCATGCCTAACACTAACCACAGCCCACACCACCACCTACAGCTATCACCAGTACTGCTGATGTGGGGTCCAGTTACATAATAGCCAATAACTTACACCCACTGTCCCTCTGCCACTATCTGCACTGTTTTTTTCGCTCTGCCACTATCTTCGCCGTGATTTATGTTGCGCCCAGTGGGTTGTCTCTATTAACATTGCGGTGCCAAACTTTGCTGTTTTACACCTGTGACTCAATTAAAACTGAAGTCTGCATGGCAGCCAGCAAGTTGGCAAGGCTAGTTACACACTCAGGCACATCCTAATCGCAACATATAGGAGGCAAAAACGTCACATTGTACATTACGTATCCAATGCAACATAACAGCACATTAAGGCTACTTACACACTAAGACGTTACGTTAGGTGCTACGTTAAGGTCGCATAACGTGCACCTAACACAACGTATGGTGGTGCAGGAGAGGACGGTAGAGTGAGCAGCGTTAGGCAGCTCTATCCGCATAAGGTCTCCCAGAGTGGCGCTGATTGGCCGGCGGGACCACGTGATGCGGAGCGAGACACTCCGCATCACGTGGTCCCGCCGGCCAATCAGCGGCCACCAGTGCAGTGCATATTAAGTAGCCATGTGCGCGGCTACTGTAGCGGCATCTCCCCGCCTCCTCTCCGCCCCCCACTGAGCATGTGCAAACAGTCTAACGCGGCTAAAGCCGCTAGAACGCACAGCATGCTGCACTTTCACTACAACGTGCAGCGTTACATGTAATGCAACATGGGCAGTGTGAACAGCCCACTTGTGTTACATTGCTGTGCGTTGGGGGAGCGTTACAGGCTGCACTAACGTGCGCCTGTAACGTCCCTGTGTGGAAGCAGCCTTAAAGAGAACCTGTACTGAGTAAAAATATTTAAAATCAACATATGAGGTAACTTCAAATGAACATTACATAGTTACCTTGCCATCAGTTCCTCTCAGAAGCTCACCATTTTCTTCTGACAATAATCCCTTCCAGTTCTGACAATATTTTGTCAGATCTGAAATATATCAGTTGCTGTCACTAAAATATCAGTTGCTGTCAGTTATAGCTGAGAGGAAAACTGATGTACCAGGTAATGTCCATGTAAGTGGGCGATGTTACAGTTTAACTGTGTGCTGACCAGAAAGCTGTTATGGGTAATGGCCATTTTCAAAATGGAGGACGGAAAATTCCCTTGATCACAGTGAACAAACAGGACGCGGGACAGGAGAAAGACACTGAGGAGTAGACTACATGGAAGGTAAGTATGACTTGTATATACTTATTGTGAAGGATTGCGGAGAAGCCGTACTTCTTGTGCTGACAGTGAGGCGGCGGTTTCCGCGCACAGAGCGGTGGTTTCCTCACAGCAACATGCGTCTGGGTTATCTGGACCTAGTAGTGCACACAGATGGAGAGCTACGCACGCGCGCGCCGCAAGACAGGCTCTTTATGCCAATAGGAGAAGGGTCAGCTGATCGGGACGGTCAGCTGACCCCAGCTCAGCTGATGATTGGTTGATGGGAGCTGGGCGGCGCTGAGGAGCGCTTCACTATATATATCTCTTGCTGTTCAGTTGCTGGTTGTCTGGCGTTGTGAATACCTATGTGTTAGCACTCAGACCTTAGTCAGATCCTTCAGTGTGGTGGAACCAGGAGGACCTGGGAATCCACACTTAGCCAGTGTATCATCTGTGTTATTCATTAGACCAGTTCCAGGGTGTAGAGATCACGGACCTCACACCCCAGACTAGGAATACTGTGTATCATCTGTGCTATTCATTAGACGAGTTCCAGGGTGTAGACCACGGACCTCACACCCAGACTAGGGAACTTGTGTTATCATTCTGTTATACTTCAGACTAGTTCCAGGGTGTAGAGACCACGGACCTCACACCCAGACTGGGGAACTTATGTTATCATTCTGTTATACTTCAGACTAGTTCCAGGGTGTAGAGACCACGGACCTCACACCCAGACTAGGGAACTTGTTATCATTCTGTTATACTTCAGACTAGTTCCAGGATGTAGAGACCACGGACCTCACACCCAGACTAGGGAACTTGTGTTATCATTCTGTTATATGTCAGACTAGTTCCAGGGTGTAGAGACCACGGACCTCACACCCAGACTAGGCATTGTTTGATATCTGTTATGACTTTGCTTTCCTGACTATTCTTTTGATCTCTGATTCGGTACCTTGCACTTCTAATATTCCGTTGCCAAACCCTGCTTGCCTTGGATACCGAATCAGCCTTCTGTCTTTGTACTTTATCTGTCTGTGTGTTGTCGACTCGGCCTGCCTGACCTATCTGACTGTCACCCACCCCTTGGGTGCTCAGTCCTCCTGCAGGGGTCCCCTGCTTCTCAGAGGGGGCACTGCTGCATACCAGTCAAAGTCTGCTCACTCCTGGAGTCCCTGACTGCAGTAGAGTCTGTTTCTACTTATTGGACCACCTGCTACCCCGGTGGTCCGATCCATACTGTTACACTAAACACTTACACGCTTCAGGTGCCCAGAGGTTAGCAATATATCTGTATTATCGGTGATTCTGCAGATCATCAATAACCAGGTATATATATCTGTATTCTTGGTGATACTGCAGATCGCCAATAATCAGATTCTCTCTGTGTGCTGACACCCATCCTTACACTTATTTTGACTTTTAATTTTCAGTTCAGGTTTTCTTTAAAGAGAATCTGTATTGTTAAAATCGCACAAAAGTAAACATACCAGTGCGTTAGGGGACATCTCCTATTCCCCTCTGTCACAATTTCGCCGCTCCCCGCCGCATTAACCACTTAGCAACCTCTGCCACGCTTATCTACGCCCCTTTAAAATTCACCTGAGTCACAGGGGCGTAGATAGGCAACTCCTGTTTATTTTCCTGCTGTGTGCGATCGCATCCGTGTTTGCGTGCAC
Organism: Hyperolius riggenbachi; assembly: GCF_040937935.1. Lineage (NCBI taxonomy): Eukaryota > Metazoa > Chordata > Amphibia > Anura > Hyperoliidae > Hyperolius > Hyperolius riggenbachi. Next base: position 324,924,818 of record NC_090648.1, read on the forward strand.
GCGGATGCGCGTACGCGTCGGGCACCCGCTGGTCCGTGATTGGCTGATGTGAACATGTGTTCACAAAGCCAATAAAAGTGCTTGCAAGTTTGAATAAGCACTGCGAAAGCCAATGACAGTGCTCATTCATTCAGAATGTGTGTAAACATTGCAACAGTCACTATGCTGTTACAGTTACTGAGATCTTGTGAGAGGATCTCATAACTAACACAGCATTAGTGAGTGATCAGCATCAGTGAGGTTTTTTTTTAATAAATTATACCCCCATTAAGCCCATTAACCTTTGCCTCCCTGAAATGTTAAAATTGCTGTGGTTTTTAGGTGAAAAACCCTGCGGTTGAGAAGTGGTTAAAAGTGGTTAAAAACAGTTTTAAAAAGTTTGTTTATAAACAAACAAAATGGCCACCAAAACAGGAAGTAGGTTGATGTACAGTATGTCCACACATAGAAAATACATCCATACACAAGCAGGCTGTATACAGCCTTCCTTTTGAATCTCAAGAGATCATTTGTGTGTTTCTTTCCCCCCTGAGGGGGGAGTGCATAGCAGAACCACAACACTGAAGAACTTGGCAGCCTTCCAGACACAGGCTGACAAGTCTGACAAGGGAAAGATACATTGATTTATTACAGAGACTGTGATAGTACAAAGTGCTGCAGTAAGCCAGAACACATTAGAATAGCTTTTGGAACTTGTAGGATGATAAAAAACAGGATGCAATTTTTGTTACGGAGTCTCTTTAAGGTAGGCTTTATTGCAAGTGTAAACATGCACATTGTCTGGTGCTGCACAACATAACTTACATTACCAGCACAATATAATAGCATTACGTTTCTGATGCAATCATATTGTCCGATGCAACGTGTCCGTGTGAAAGTATCCTAAAACAGGACATAGATGGCCGACTCCTCTCGCCGCAGCCATATCCTACTACCATGGTTACTTCCAGCAGCACCTCTGACGTAATAAGAGGCGGTGAGAGGAATCTGCGCTGGAACGCGTTATGTATGTAACAGCGCCCCTTTGCCACAGACGCTGCCCGACACTTTTCCTGGGGGTGGGTGGCGAGATCTACCATTTTGTCTGCTGCCCCTGGGGCACCCCCTGACAGGTGCTGATGTACCCACTAGGGGTCCGCAGAAACCAGGTTGAGAACCACTACTCCTGATTCAAAACCTCCAGTTTCCTTGCAAATGCAGTATCAAAAAAATATGCTGACAGCCCAAGTCCTCCTCCCTGTAAGAAAAAAAATGACCCCAGATTATGGCAGCTTTTGGCATGATCTGCAACTTAGCTTTCCAGCTGTTAAGGAACTACAAGTCCCACTATGAATTGCCGAAGTCTGACAGCCACAGTCATGATTCATAAAAGCAAATGCATTGTGGGACTTGTAGTTCCTTAACATTTGGAGAGCCGAGTTTGCAGATCACTGATTTACTACTTTGCTATGCGTGCTTCGAATGGCTGCAGTTCTGCTTCCCTCACAGCAGCCCTACACTCGCTGCCCTGCAATCACTGTACTGTCTGAAGCATTTTGGTCTTGTTTTTCGGATAGTTTGACATTAAATCACAGCCTGCAATCATCATCTTATTACTACTGATGTGGGATAAGGAGGTCCCGTTGCACCGCAGCCAGTCTAGTCTAGAATATCACACTACTGTCTGTGTGGCCGACTGGCCGTATACAACCTCCAAAGCCCGCCTCCATTTTCAGTCGCATGGTGCATGACGTCACCCAGCCCCAGTCATGTGACTAGGAAGGAAGGCTGTCGTGTAATGGTTTGAAAGTGCCGCTTCCCGGTTCCATGGCTTCTGTTCTGGTGAGGTCACTGCATAACAACTGCGGGTTCCCCGGCCCTCCTTCCCTCACGTGTTATGCGGCTGTGCTGCGCTGCCGCTATAGGGCTCGGTGGGCAGGAGGACACATATGTTTGCTTGTGACAGCTCTGTGCAGGAAGATCTGCATTTTACTTCACAGTGTTGTCTTTCTGCATAATAACCCAGTGATCTTTAACTGAAAATGAAAGCAAGCGTTTCACTTAATCGGGGGTTGGGCCTAAGCCCCCCAGCCATCCTGTGCCCACACACCTATCGGCTTACTTTTGGTCCACTGTGCCTGCACAGCACTTGCCATGTGTATCCTTGTTATGCTGGATACACACTTTGCGTTCCCGCACTCGATGTGCCCGTCGATTCGCGTCACCTCGATTATTTCCGATCGCATTTTGATGATTGTTAGGTCGATTTACATGTAAAGTATGCCAAATCGACCTAATGATCCATCGAAATGCGAATCGGACATGCCGGAAATAATTGAGTTGATGGGCGCATCAAGTGCGTAAACGCACCGTGTGTATCCAGCATAAGGGTTCACATCATCGAAAGTGTCCTGTGCAGGCGCAGTAAGGCCTCTTGCACAGTACATGTGATTCCAATTTTTTTCTGATCCAATGTTGTTTGATTCAGATTAAACAATGTACTGCATGCTGCTATGTTTTTTAATCGGAATGCAAAAACGAAATCCCATGTAGTGTGCAAGAGCCCTAAAATGTTCTCTTTTTACTGCGCAGGATGCTTACAAGAATACGGGTGGCAAGGACGCAGTGGACCGCCGACTGATTAGTCGGCAGAGCCAAAAGTAAGCCGTGGCGGGGAAATGGAGGGTCTGTGGGGGAGGGGGGCTGGTCCAAGCCCCGGGTAAGTGAAACTCTTGCTTTTATTTTCAGTTAAGGATCACTTTAAGAAAAACATTTCTTTGTTACAGCTGAAACACATGCTGCAATAATTCTGCTGTGTGTGCACTTCCTGATACCATGAAAGCAGACTTAGGCCTCGTTCACATCAGGGCCGTTTCTGTGCGCTTTCCACAGCGCACTGCCCTGTGCGTTCAGCAAGGTATTCATTTGTCCATGTAACTAAATGTAGCTGGTTCACATCTATGCGCTGCGCTGAGCAGCGTTACAGAAACGTAGGGCTGCATGCATTTCTGTGCGCTGAGCTGTAAAGCGCACAGCAATGCAAGTGAATGGGTCCGCTTTTTTAGCGCATAGAAGCGCGTACAAGCGCATAGAAGCGCATGCGTTTTTTACCCCTAATTGGAGAAAAAAATACATTTACATACAAAAACAAAGTTTTATTGACAACTGCTGCTGCTACAGTAAGCAAAACGTGCTTTAAAGAAGCGCAGCGCAACGCACAGAAACGCGGACTAAAGCGCGCACAAGCGCATGCGTTTTTTACCATGCGCTTTAACACGTTTTTCAGCGCAGCAGATGTGAACGAGGCCATAGGGTATGGCAGAGGAGAGTCCTAAGCTGACACAGCTGAGAGATAAAATTACAGTTAGATTAATAATAGATGAGGGGGAATTAGGCTAAATTCTCTAAATACATGCAGGGTGCATTTGTCTGTTTTCTTTCTGTTCTGTGTAAAAGTTCAGGTCTACTTCTCATTCACATCATATGCGCTGCCGTGCAACACGCAAGAAATGCATAGACAGCACTTTTGCTGTTCCCATCACATGCGCTGCACAGCAGTGCAATGCACCATCGCACCGCTGCATGCATTTTTTGGGAAACAGTGCTGACCTATTCACTGTAGTAAATGGGATCAGCAGTGCAGATGGAGTGTGACCGTACGCGTTGCATTATTATTATTTAGTATTTATATAGCGCCAACATCTTCCGCAGCGATGTACAGAGTTTATCGTCTTGTCACTAACTGTCCCTCAGAGGAGGTCACAATCTAATTCCCTACCATAGTCCTATGTCTATGTATGTATTGTGCAGTGTATGTGTTGCAGTCTAGTGCCAATTTTTAGGGGGGATCTAATTAACCTATCCGTATGTTTTTGGGATGTGGGAGGAAACCGGAGTGCCTTGAGGAAACCCACACAGACACAGGGAGAACATACAAACTCCTTGCAGATGTTGATCTGGCTGGGATTCGAACCAGGGACCCAGCGCTGCAAGGCGGGAGCGCTAACCACTACGCCACTGTGCTGCCCTGATCGCATGGCCATCTGTGCTAAATCATGTGAACGAGCCCTTAAAGGAAATAAATGTCAACCTATGTACGTCTCTCACCTCACGTTCTGCCTGCATTTTTTGTACATGGCCTCTCCATTTTTTTATGCAATTTCTGTCGCTAGTCACTCTAGAGGACCCAGCAGGAAACCTTATATGGAAATCTCACTAACATGATTTGGGTGGACAGCACCCTCTGGAGCTGCTGGATTTCAGACAGGTTGTAATAAACTACGCTCATACTATTTGGCCAATCACAACCCTTCGTGCTGTAAGAGGGTTTCCTGCTGGGTCCCCTAAACTAGACTTTTAATTTTCATTGTACGTTTGCGTTTGGTTTTGATCTGTTTGTGCTCCCATTGACAAATGCAAACACACCAAGAATGCAGCAGGCACACCATTTATGGAGAAATTGCATCACAGTAGTGGACATATCAGACAATAATTTACATTTCGAAAGTCCTTGCAATTGCAAAATCACTGGAAAGATTGTGCATTGCGTTTCAATGTAATAAAATGTGCACAAATGGGTGCTAGTCTGTTTTAGGGGACCAAGCAGGTAACCTCATAAAGAGCAGTTCTCAAATCACAGCACCCTGTTACAGCACAAAGCATTGTGATTTGCAAATAATGTGGGGATAGTTTGCTACAACCTTTTGGAAACCTAGGAGTTTGAAAGTATGCTGTCCACCCAATCACATTAGCTGAAGTTCCCTATGAGGTTTCCTGCTGGGTCCCCTAAAGTAGACTAGCTCACACAAATGTAGTTTGAAATGGAACTTGGAGACTGTTTTGTACTACTACTATAGGAACTGGGATTGACATGGACCAATCTGAAATTTTTGCATGGCTAATCCAATTCAGAAAGCCAATAATGAGTTGTTAGCTTTCATAATCTTGTGGCACTGTACAGCCTTGCTAATTCCAGTAAAGACAGTCCCCTACTTACAAACAACTCGAGGTACAATGTTTCAGAGATACAAAGTTGTCTACGTGTACAAATGTGCTTTTAAAGTGTTTTAAACTACCAAAAAACATAGTTTACTCTATATGTCCAAATCCAGAGTTGTCCAAAAGTAAGGCTAGGTTCACAGTGGTCAGTTGCATAATGCATGTGTTATGAGTGTGAATTGCAATGGAGACTGGACGGAGTTGTCCAAAAGTAAGTCTAGGTTCACAGTGGTCAGTTGCATAATGCATGTGTTATGAGTGTGAATTGCAATGGAGACTGGACAGAGTTGTCCAAAAGTAAGGCTAGGTTCACAGTGGTCAGTTGCATAATGCATGTGTTATGAGTGTGAATTGCAATGGAGACTGGACATGCAGCGAGTTAGAATAATGCGATCGGTTACAACACAGTACTGTGAACAGGCCCATAGAATTTGTATGGGCAGGGAACTGTCATGCAGAATTATTCTGAGCATGAAATTTGTGCGCCTGCAGCTGATGGATGATTTGGGCTCCCCATAGGAGCTAATGAAAGTATCAGTTATAAGGTGCCCAAAGCAGAAAATGGCGCACGATAATTATTGTTTTGAAAATTACATTATATTTTTTAAAATGTGTTATTGTTTAAAAAATTAGAACATTAGGCATCAAGAGGGGGTTAGGGCTAGGGGTCAGGAAAGGGGGTTTTAGGGTTAGCCATCAAGAGGGGTTTAGGGTTAGGGGTCAGGAAGGGGGGGGGGGGTTTAGGGTTAGGCGTCAGGAAGGGGAGGATCTGTGCGAGAGTAGATTGTGCTTTTTTTTTTTTTTTTTTTTCAAATGAATTTTCACAATACAAATACTCTAGTATGCTAATATTAATGTGTTTTATATTTATTTCCTTATTTCCAGGAAGATCCAGCGTTACAACATCATTTCAAAGGGCATAAAGATGCGGTCACATCCATCGACTTTAGTCCAGATAGCAAGCAACTTGGTATTTTCCTTGAGATAATATAGCTTCTTATATGCATGCCAATTCTCTTTTTTTAACTATGTTTCTTGACTGAATTAAAGTTGTTTATAAATAGCATCTCATGATGATAAATACATTACATCCACATTAGTGCCACAAGTCATGGTATTGTATAACACTCTTTCTGGATATAATGCTGGAATAGACAGATGACACAAAAAAACAGTGCCCCAAATTGTTTCTGAGCACTTAAAGGGAACCCGAGGTGAGCATATCAGCTTTCAGTGACCCCCTAGGGTCACAATGCTACAAGCTCTGCGTGTCTCATCACAGAGCAGAGTGCAGGGTGTTGAACCTTGTGGTTTTATTGCAATTGCCATGTGGAATTTTTGAATAAAGAACATCAGCGTGTTTCAACCAGTGCTTGGTTTGCGGATCCTTCTGTGTTCACTTGTGGATTGGCTTGGCTTTCCTGATCCTGCACCTACCGGCTTGAATTGCGGGGGTAGAGTGTTTTGAACTTTCCATTTGCAGAGTGCAGGGAGGTGGCGGAGAGGCAGAGCTTATCCAATGACAGCTGGGGTCAGGAAAGTCCCCAGTGGGTGTTTTTCAGGGTTGCCTCCCATGCAAGGGATGCCCCTTCCCCTCAAGATTGCAGACAAGCTGCATGTCGGAATTTTTGGGGGGTTGGGGGAGGCAGAAAGCGACTCATAGGGGGGGACAGAGGGATGTCATTGACCAGGGAACATGCCTCTTTGTCCCATCTGCTTGACGGGTTGTAGGGTTTTGAGTGACCAAGCCCTGTAGAAACATGATGGGAGCGGGTTAACCAGCAAGAACAAGGTGCAGCAGAATAATAAGTATCATTTTTCAGCACGTTTGATCACCGGCCAGCGGTTTTCCAGCATCAGAGACACCTGTACACACTCTGAATGGTTATCTAAAATGATTAAAAAAAGAACCTTCCCACAACTGTGTGTGTATGGGCCTTCTGGTGAAGCTCTTAACATGCCATTCAAATATACAGCTGCTAAGGCAAAGCTCTGAATGATGTTTTCAGTAATGGTCGTTACTGTCATGCTGACAAATGTTTCTGTCACAGCCTGAGACCACAGACATGTTTGTGACGAGCAGTTAGTCAAGTGAGGGAAATAGCTGTATTGTACCAAAGACTGGCAGGGAAAAATATATAGTCAGAAGTTAGAACATTATAAGCTTCACTTGATTGTTGAGAAATATCTGCCTGTGTTGACCATAGGTAGCATTAATGCTAATTATACACACTATAAATTACACCGTGTTTTCGGATTTGAGTAGATGTTTGAATCCCTAAACATTTCAAAATAAACAAAGCTGACTAAAAATTAGGGCAATAATAATACAGGAGAAGCTTGGATTGCAATTAACTTGTTTTAAGAGCGCTTTGCAAGACGAGCAACAATGTTTATGAAATTTTGACATAAGGAAGCAACGTTCTGATATACAAGCACAGAACGTATGCCACAACTGAGCCAATGGTTCTTCCTTTGACACTGCATGATTGTGCTTTATCTGAATGTAGTGACTGTATAATGTCACATTTCTGTGAAATCTTTGTAAGTAGGCAAAAGCAGCTGTCATTCGATAATTTCCTTGTTAAAGGGAAACCGAGACGGCAAATTATATTTAAAAAGAACACACTACCTGATCCGGGGGGCTGGCCAGATCAGGTGGCTACAATCCCTGCCGCTCCTGTGGCCAGCAATCATTAATTATAATTTTTGTGATCCCTGCATAGAGGCGGGGGAGCAGCCGGGGGAGACAGTGCTGGCCAATGGCAGTTGGAGAAGGGAATTAGGAACGCTACCCCTACCTCTCGAGATTGGCGACAAGCTGAATGTCACCAATTTTGGAGGGTCGTCGGGGGAGGGGGGGAACAGAAAGCAGAGCATAAGGGACACAGAGGCATGTCATGGACCAGGGAACATGCCTCTGTATCACATTTGCCCTCGATAGCGGCGAATCGGCGCGAGGTGGCGGCGATCGGTGTGCTGACGCAGCTAGCAAAGTGCTAGCTGCGTTCAGCAAAAAAAAAATTACGCAGATCGGCCCAGCAGGGCCTGAGAGAACCTCCTGCGCGGCTTACCCCGAACTACATTCGGGGTTACCGCTAGGAAGGTTAAAAGCCACACAAAAGAAAGGAAAACGTTGAGATGAGCCAACAGATAGCAATGGTTCTGTTAAAGTGAGTCTTTTCTTTCTTTTTTTTTTACATGTTTCATGTCAGCTCATGGAGGGTGTCTCCGTGAACACCCTGCGAGCTGATCGGCGGCTCGCAGGGTAAATGTAAACACACGGGGAAGACCTTCCCCGGTGTTTACATGTATACGGCGCTGCTGCGCAGCAGCGCCGTAGAGGAGATCGGTGATCCCCGGCCTCTGATTGGCCGGGGATCGCCGGCATCTGATAGGCTAAAGCCTATCCCATCAGGCGCAGGACGGAAATCCGTCCTGCGCCGCTCACAGGGGGAGGGAGAGGGAGGGAAGGGGGCCAGGAAGCGCTGCGGAGGGGGGCTTTGAAGAGCCCCCCCCCGCAAGCGCAAGCAGCCGGCGGCGATGATCGGCCTGGCTGCTATCTGATCTGTGCTGTGGGCTGGAGAGCCCACGCAGCACAGATCAGCACACAATTTCATGGTATGGAAGTGGTTAAATATTTTCTATACATTTTTTGGGGGATTGTGAAACGAATCGTCAGTTTCCATTAATCCTTATAGGGGAATCGCTTTGCTGTAAGAGCGCTTTGGATTACAAGCATGTTTCCGGGAAAAAATTATTCTTGTGAACTAAGGTTCTATTGTAATCAGTTTTGCTCAGGGAGGAGCAGTGGTTGATCAATGGCTGCATAGATCAGTATACAACTAGCAATAGCAGCAGTTCAATTAGTTCTTATATGGATTTCTACTTAAAGAGAAACTCCGACCAAGAATTGAACTTTATCCCAATCAGTAGCTGATACCCACTTTTACATGAAAAATATGATTTTCACAAACAGACCATCAGGGGGCGCTGTATGACTGCTTTTGTGCTGAAACCCCTCCCACAAGAGGCTCTGGTACCGGCATACGGTACTCTGGGCAAACTGCCACAATGTAACAATGACACACACAGGAAATGGCTGTTTATAGCTGTCTGTTAAAGCCAGAACAGCTACATAATCTGCCCACAGTAACAATGTCACCATGTAATACATGTCAGAATGTGAATCTGGGAGAGGAAAGATTTTACAACGAGCAAACTCTGACTAAATCATGTATACATAATTATTGTAAAAATTAAGCACCTTTTTATATTAAATTATTTTCACTGGAGTTCCTCTTTAAAGAACACCTGAAGTGTCCTTTTAAACCAGGGCTGTGGAGTCGGAGTCGGGGCAATTTTGGGTGCCTGGAGTCGGAGTCGGGAAAAAATGCACCGACTCCTAATAAATTTAAACTGTAATTAAAATATAAAATATGATAAAATATTCTATTTCTCAGATAATAGTTATCATAAATAATTTATATATACAGTAATAGCCGTGCTTAGTCCACAAAAATGAAATAAACCAATCAAAATTAGTTACTTGTGCTGTCCCCGTATTTTTAAAGTCAGATATACATATCTGATTGTGACTGTACAGTATATATGATGTGTACACAGGAATCTCTTATATATACTAAATAACATTTATGCTGTAAGAATAAAGCCTGATGTGTAGCCATGTCACTAATAGAGATGGTCCATGAGATGGAAATAATTCTGCGTTGATGCTGATTTATGCAAATGCATGCACTCTTTTTGCTCATAAAATAGTGCTGCACAGGTGTAGTATGCTCCTGGCGGCGGAGTGTGTGCATGCGCACTACGCCAGACTGGCTCAAGTACCTGGATTCATAGCAGAAAATCCAGGTGGCGGAGGAGGACAGCAAGGGACTGATTAGCCTGAAGGGGGCTGGAGGAAGCCCCAGGTATGTATAAAACTTTAATTTTATCTGTCTCAGGTTTACTTTGTTACACAGTAGTACTATACTCTACATATGCACTCCCCACAGAGCTGCAGGGAATCCACTGAAATGTTGTGCACATTGAACACAGAGGTGTTGTCTATCACCCATAAACCTTGTTCAGATTGTGCATGAAGAATGCATAATAGAGGAAGAATCTCCTTATTCACCTGCAGAGTACCTGTACATCACTCTTACATGTACCCACAGTTACATTGCCTAGGGCCTGATAGATGTTCTTTGTTCTGGTCTGTACCTTTTACAAGTACTTGTAGTACACTGCAGCAACACACACCACTCGGCACTCAGTACTGTTTCTTGAGGGGGACAGAAAAGCAGCCTGCATGAATCCTTTTAAAAAACAAAAATCTTCACCTCAACACTCTATGTGGCAACAGATACACAAAAGCAAAGGGACGTGCAACCGGTACAATCACTTTGGAAAAAAGTCTAAATGCATATGGTACAACAAAGCAAGCCGGGCAACTGTAACCTTGATCCGCTTCCTTGTTTATTTTGTCTTCATGCCAAACATGATGCATGCATACATACAGTCTTGGTTGTGTCAAACCTGGTGCAGGTATCAGCGCTGAGGTGTGTCAGGGTGTGGGTGACCAGCTCCCCACAGAGCTCCCCACAGAGCTGCAGGGAATCCACTGAAATGTTGTGCACATTGAACACAGAGGTGTTGTCTATCACCCATAAACCTGGTTCCGATTGTGCATGAAGAATGCGTAATAGAGGAAGAATCTCCTTATTCCCCTGCAGAGTACCTGCACATCACTCTTACATGTACCCACAGTTACATTGCCTAGGGCCTGATAGATGTTCTTTGTTCGGTACCTTTTACAAGTACTCTTACCAAGGACTAGTTTTAGTCTATGACTAAAGGGAATAAATATGGCAGTCTCCATATCCTTCTCACTTCAGTTGTCTTTTAAAATTCCTAAGCGTTGGCAGTTAAGATACGAATTTCATGTTACATACTTTCAATCAACAAGATTGTAATTAGAGGATTCGGAATCGGTGGATTTTTGTACCGACTCCACAGCCCTGTTTTAAACAATACCAGTTGCCTGGCTGTCCTGCTGATTAAGGCCTCATTCACATCATACATGTTGCCGTGCGCATTTTGGGAGCCCGTATGATCTGCAACATGCAAGAACCGCAGAAGTGCATAGACAGCACTTCTTCCGTTCCCATCGTATGCACAGTGCAGCAGTGCAATGCGCTATCGCACTGCTGCATGCATTTTTCTGGAAAATGCATTCACTGTAGTGAAAGGGATCAGCAGCACGGCGCATATGACGTGTGATCGTACGTGTGATATTCCGATCACACGGCCATTCTGTGCTGGTGATGTGAACGAGGCCTAAGGGCTGGTTCACACTGGGCCCTTTTGCAGCGCTTTACTGATCGCCGGGGATAAGCAAAGCGCTGCTGCTAATGTATCCCTATAAATGCATTCTCACTACAGCGTTTGCGATTGCAATCTGAAGAAAGGGTAAAGGAACATGCCCCTGCCACGGTCTGCAAGTTTTACTCGGAATTCAGAAACCGAGTGGCAGACCTCTGAGGAACTTATGCCTACTGATGATCTTACTAGCATCAGCAGTGTTTGAATCACACACCCGAAACAACCATGCAGCTGATTCAGTCAGACTTCAGTCAGAAACATCAGATCTGCATGCTTGTTCAGGGTCTATGGCTAAATGTATTAGAGGCAGAGGCTCGGCAGGACAGCCAGGCTATTTGCATTGTTTGCCTTGGCTCTTCCACTTTCCTGGACCATCCCCCCAACACCAAAAGGGCAGTGCAGGTGGACCCCAGTGCTCCCACCAACTGGGGCAACCACCCACGGCTGCCACATAAACTAAATGCCAAACACAGGAAACAAATGCACACTCCAAGACAGCACTTGTTTTTTTTAAATGGGTCCACAGACAGCCTGTCAGCTAATAAAAAGATGCAAATACATGCATTTGTGTCTGCAGTATAATTCCAGCAAGAGCTGAAACAGGCGGCCTTAGACAGTCACAGGAGAGAGACCTCAGTCACACACACAATCATTGATCATGTGACCTGCAGGGGGCACTGCGTGCAGGTATCCCTCTCCGGGCCCCCTCCCTACACTGACCTGTCACTAGGAGCTGCATAAGTAAGAGTTTAAATAACAAAAGACACTAAGGCACATGAGAAACAGGGGCCCAGGGCTCTGCCACTGTCCGGGACCTCCACTCCACATGCAACACCAAAATGGCAGTTCAGGTGGACCTTAGTTCTGGGAGCGATGGGGACCACCTACACTGAACTTTGGGTGTTGCATGTAGAGTAGGGGTTCCGGCGCAGTGGCAGAGCCCCGGGGCCCCTGCTTCTCCTGCCCTAGTTTTTTTTTTTTTTTTTTTTAATTTGCATTGTTTAAAAGGAAATAAATATGTCCTCCTCCATATCCGAAGAGAAGAGAAAGGGTGCGCTCTAAAATACTATTGCTGGAAGAGTACAGGTCTCATCCGTTCAAGATGTGGCTGACAACAAGTGCCTAGCCAAGAAGCGCTTGCGTCCCTCTTAGCCAGCTGGGTACCAAGATCCCGCTGTAGGTCACGTGGGAAATCCAGTGTCACGTAGGGAACGTCATTAGCATCTACTGGCTGTCATGGAAACCAGAGCGCCAGCACGCTACTGTAAAAAGTAAGCGTGCGGCATCTGGACGTCACGGTGGTTCTGGGTGAAAGGACACGCCACTGATATATTGCGACTTAAAGGGGAACTGAAGTAAGAGGCATACGGAGGCTGCCATATTTATTTCCTATTAATCAATACCAGTTGCCTGGCAGCTCTGTTGGTCTATTTCTCTGCAGTAGTATCTGAATAACACCAGAAACAAGCATGCAGCTAGTCTTGTCAGATCTGACTTGAAAGTCTGAAACACCTGATCTGCTGCATGCTTGTTCAGGGGCTATGGCTAATAGTATTAAAGGCAGAGGATCAGCAGGGCTGCCAGGCAACTGGTATTGATTAAAAAGAAATAAATATGGCAGCCTCCGTATACCTCTTACTTCAGTTCCCCTTTAAAGGGACTCCGAGCAGTGCAGAAACTTTGGAAAGATGCACATCATTTTAAAGCTCTCTTTCTCCTCTTTCCAATGATATATAAACCGCCACCCTACGCCTTTTAGTTTTTGCTATTTTCGCGATTGAATTTGCCGTGGCCGCGATTTTGATCGCGAAAATAGAGAAAACTAAATGGTGTAGGGCAACGATTTAGGTGTCGTCAGAAAGAGGAGAAAGAGAGCTTTAAAATGATATCCATCAAGCCAGGAAATAGGGCAATGGGTTTAAAAAAGTAAAAATATATTTATCAAAAGGAGACAGTGTTTCACGGAGGTACGTCCTCCGTTTTATTAAAGAGAACCCGAGGTGGCTTTGTATAACGTTAGTGGGGCACAGAGGCTGGTTGGGCACACTAACACCAGCCTCTGTTGCCCCATGGTGTGTGTCAAAGACCCCCCTGCTCGCCGCTATCCTTCCCGCAGTGCTGGCGACACGCAGCGCGTCGCCAGCACAATGTTTACCCTAGCGCTGTCTGTCAGCGCCGCTCCCCCGCCTCCTCCGCATCGCCGCTACCCGCCCTCGTCCCTTCCCTCCAATCAGCGTGAGGGAAGGGACGAGGGCGGGGTAGCGGCGATGCGGAGGAGGCGGCGGAGCGGCGCTGACAGACAGCGCTAGGGTAAACATTGTGCTGGCGACACGCTGCGTGTCGCCAGCATTGCGGGGGTATAGCGGCGAGCAGGGGGGTCTTTGACACACACCATGGGGCAACAGAGGCTGGTGTTAGTGTGCCCAACCAGCCTCTGTGCCCCACTAACGTTATACAAAGCCACCTCGGGTTCTCTTTAAGTCAAATACACCATACACATATCCTCCATATCCTTCTCACTTCAGGTGTCCTTTAAATCTGATCAAAGATTAAGTGTTGCCTAACTGGTTTTCAATTGCGAAGATATTGATTGCTCTCTGGACTGGGCCGCTGTCACATGGTGCATGGCCCTCTTCGGATTATTTCCAGGTGACCACCATGTTTTTTCCAGTAACTGGAGTAAGGTTATTTTAGCTTTGTTCCACACAATCTCCATAAGGAACTCGACCCTCTGCGGATTCTTATCCAACGATGATGTTTATTGAAGTGTTACAGCAAGTATACACAGCATGTCACTACCAGCACAACGTTTCGGGCAAGGTGCCCTTTCTCAAGTGCAAGGAGCACTTGAGAAAGGGCACCTTGCCCGAAACGTTGTGCTGGTAGTGACATGCTGTGTATACTTGCTGTAACACTTCAATAAACCTCATCGTTGGATAAGAATCCGCAGAGGGTCGAGTTCCTTATGGAGATTGTGTGGAATGACTGGATTTGAGGAGGATTGGTGACCCTCCTTGCCATAGGAACTCCCCGTGATATTACCATTGCCTGAGGCCCGCAGACACCCCTGTGCATACTGTTATTTTAGCTTTGTGCCAGAAGAATGCAATGCCCTGTTACGCTTATTACTGTAGTTTGTCAGAGTTGTGTTCCAAGAGAGGCTAGTGTAAATCAAATTTTGATCAGGAAAAGTTATTCTTTTTATTGATGCAGCATGGAGAGTAGCAGCAGGTGAGAGACGGCCATGTAGCTTTGTACTGCACCGATTAGTATAAAGCATAATATGCCAGAAGGGCACATACAGTAGGAAGGGGCTGCAGATGCTCTTCATTATGGAAAATAGCAACAGGGAATAGTAAGGTATGCTGGGCAGTGCTGAATTATATAGCACCACATTACCCTCTTCACTTCCTTATAAGTAATTACTTGGGCTTTAAGTGTTAAGTATGGACTATTTGTGAGGCATAGCTAGTAGACTGGGAACAAGATAGAGGACAAGCTATTAAAAATAAGCTGACAAAAACATAATTCTAAGTAAAGTATTTGTCATTTCCTAACCTTGAATTCTGGCATCCCGATGGCCAAGCTAAAGATCCAGCACACCCCCTTCCCAGAAGACTTCTTTGTATCTACCAAGGGAAACTGTATTCCATTGCAGACAAATCCTCTCCTATACCACACTGGGTCAATGGATGTGTACAAAATGTTTTGTGACATTTGACAAACTGATCCTCTCCAGCTTCCTAGCATTATAATAATGTTCAGTGACTGCTGTGTGATTGAACAGCTATAGCTATTGACAAAAGAACAAACCTTTGATTTAAACTTATGAAAATCACATTGTCTTCAGGTCTTAACTCCACATTGAACCTTGACATTGTAAATACCTGGGAGTAGGGATGGTCAATACAATGCAAATATTATAGAGTTTATGCACATTTTTATGCAAATCGCAGCTTCAAAATAGACCAATTTAAACCTAGGTTTAAGTTGACTGGTCCATTTTCTAACTGCATATATTTACATAAACATTTGCAAACATTTGCGTATACTCAGAAATATTTGCATCTCATCGATCATCCCTACCCAGGAGGCTGTTTACCTATGTAGTCTTGAAAATAAACGTGATGGCTGGCTTCACTGGTTTAGTGACATTGGCTAGTAGGTTGCCATGTGTATATATATATATAATATATATATATATATATATATATATATATATATATATATATATATATATATATATATTAGACAGAAGTGTCTTTATGCAGTAGTGTTAATAATTTTAGTAATTTTGATTCTATAGGTGTTCACAAAAGTTTGTGCAGGGTAGTGAAAGTTCCTATCCCCTGTAGATAAAGTTTTCTCATTAAGATAAGTTGAAATTTGGGAAACTCCTACGAGTCGTACCTGTGGTCCAAACTTTTTAGCATTGGGCTGTTAACAAAGTCCTTTTAATGGTGCAGTTGCAGACATTTTTTCCAGGGCTGTAGAGTTGGAGTCGAGGAGTCGGAGCAATTTTTGGGTACTCGGGAAAAAATGCACAGACTCCTAATAAATTTAAACTGTAATTAGAATAGAAAATATGATAAAATGTTCTATTTCTCAGATAATAGTAATCATAAATTATATATACAGTAATAGCTGTGCTTAGCCCACAAAAATGAAATAAACCAATCAAAAAAAGTTACTTGTGCTGCTTCAATAAAGCAGTCCCCGTATTTTTAAAGTCAGATATACATATCTGATTGTGACTGTATATATGATGTGTACACAGGAATCTTTTATATATACTAATTAACATTTATGCTGTAAGAATAAAGCCTGATGTGTAGCTGTGTCACTGATAGAGATGGTCAATGAGATGGAAATAATTCTGCGTTGATGCTAGTTTATGCAAATTCATGCACTTCTTTCACATTTGCTGTATTGGGAGCAAGTATACACTACATGTTACAGATATTACATCCTTCTTCAGGTGTCAAAAAAGGATGTAATATCCGTAACATGTAGTGTATACTTGCTCCCAATACAGCAAATGTGTTTGCAGCCAGTGGTGTGCCGTCTCCTTTGTATGTGTGGACATTTCCTGAAGCCGTAGGAGCAATCCGGCTGAGACAAGGCACCGGCAAAGTCACAGGCCTAGTTACCTGTTACACGTGTTCTCCAGGCATCTAGTGTTTGTGGTCATGCACTCCTTTTGCTCATGAAATCAAATAATTTGATATGTTAAAATTTGGTTTGGTGACTCCGATTTAAAGGGTACCTGAAACAGATGAAAGTAAAACTTTTATACATACCTGGGGCCTCCCCCAGCCCCCTTCAGGCTAATCAGTCCCTCTCTGTCCTCCTCCACCACCTGCATCTTCTGCTATGAGTCCCAGTAATTTAGCCAGTCAGCGCAGTCTGGCCGCGTGCCGCTTCCACAGCCAGGAGCATTTTGTATCTGCGCAATAGTGCTGCGCAGGTGTAGTACGTTTCTGGCGGTGGAGTGTGTGCATGCGCACTGCGCCCGACTGGTTCAAGTACCTGCACCCATAGCAGAGTGTCCAGGTGGCGGATCAGGACAACGAGGGACGGATAAGCCAGAAGGGGGCTGAAGGAAGCCCCAGGTATGTATAAAACTTTCATCTGGTCCTACCTAACCAGCCCATATTGCATGATCATGTATTTTGTACAATTTGCATGTATAACTTTGTTCTATGTGCATAACCCTATGTCTGTCATCCTTGTATATATTTATTGTCCAGCGCTGCGTAATATGTTGGCGCTTTATAAATACAATAAATAATAATAATAATCTGTCTCAGGTTTACTGTAAGTTACACAGTAGTACTATACATATGCACTCCCCACAGAGCTGCAGGGATTCCACTGAGAATGCTGTGCACATTGAACACAGAGGTGTTGTCTGTCACCCATAAACCTGGTTCAGATTGTACATAAAGAATGTGTGATAGAGGAAGAATCTCCTTATTCCCCTGCAGAGTACCTGCACATCACTCTTACATGTACCCACAGTTACATTGCCTAGGGCCTGATAGATGTTCTTTGGTCCTGTCTGTACCTTCTACAAATACTCTTACCAAGGACTGGTTTTAGGCCTCATTCACATCTATGCAGCACAGATGGCCATGTGATCAGAACGCAACGTGTACGATCGCACGCCATCTGCGCTGCTACCCGCTGCACTGCTGATCCCATCCATTGGCGGTGAATGGGTCAGCTCTGCGCTAGCGGGCAGAATGCATGCAGCAGTACGCAAGCACATCACAGCGCATCGTACTGCTGCGCAACGCATTTGAAGTGAACGGCAGAAGGTCTGTCTATACCCTTCTGCCGTTCTGGCATGTTGCCACGTCATACGCACTTCCAAATGCGCACAGAAGCGCGTATGTCAACAAGGCCTAAGTCTATGACTAAAAGTATTAGAGGCAGAAGATCAGCTGAATAGTAACTGGTTTTGTTTAAAAGGGAATAAATATGGCAGCCTCCATATCCCTCTCAGTTCAGTTGTCAGTTAAGAGATGCATTTTATGTTACGTACTTTCAATCAACAAGATTGCAATATGCAAATTAGAAGAGTCGGTGGAATACTAACCTGAGGAGTCAGAGGATTTTTGTACCGACTCCCCAGCCCATTTTTTAAACTTTAAACTCTACTTTGATAAAACAGACAATTTGTGCAGTCATCCCCGGCTATGCACCTGTCAAAACATGTGAGAAGCAATCAGCCACAGCAGAACTTTTCAGTTGATTGCTATGTCTCTGGGGCACTGCAGGGAGCTTTCAGTCTCTCTTCCCTCTTAACAGGAAACTACATGCCGCTCAGCAGGGCCAAACTTATACTTTCACTGCTTGGTCTGTACACTGTCATTTGCAGTTGTTTAAGGTGGTAACGTTTTGCATCTATACTAGGCTTAGCTGTAAAGAGTATAGTCTCTTTCTCCACCTCACAGGAATGTTGTCTTAGGGTTTCCATAACTCTGTCTCCTTCACTCCCACATCCCAAACATCTCTAGGTTTTGCCACTTACAATTGTGCACCATATCCAGGGCTGTGGAGTTGGAATCAGAGCAATTTTGGGTACCTGGAGTTAAAGTCAGGAAAAAATGCACCGACTCCGACTCCTAATGAATTTAAACTGTAATTAAAATAGAAAATATTATAAAATGTTCTATTTCTCAGATAATAGTCATCATAAATAATTTATATACACAGTAATAGCTGTGCTTAGTCCACAAAAATGAAATAAACCAATCAAAAATTAGTTACTTGTGCTGCTTCAATAAAGCAGTCCCCGTATTTGTAAAGTCAGATATACATATCTGATTGTGACTGTACAGATGATGTGTACACAGGAATCTTTTATAAATACTAAATAACATCTATGCTGTAAGAATAAAGCCTGATGTGTAGCAGTGTCACTAATAGAGATAGTCAACGAGATGGCAATAATTCTGCATTGATGCTGATTTTATGCAAATGTATGAAGTCTGTTTGCTGATGAAATCAAATAATTTGATATCTTGTTAAAATTTGGTTTGGGGACTACCAATTGAAGAGTTCCTGAGACGGATGAAAAGAAAAGTTTTATACACACCTGGTAGGGCTGCACGTTTTTTCGGTTTAAAACCGAAACCACGGTTCGTGGCAAGACGATCTGCTGATCGTCAGTACCTTCGGTTTTTCGGCCCGCTGATTGTGACTGTATATATGATGTGTACACAGGAATCTCTTATATATGTTACGGCCAGAACCCGAAGTTTGGCCACTTCTAGTTCTGGCCGGCCACTTCGGGTTCTGGCCGGCCAATGCGCGAAGTGGCCGCTGCGCTGCGGCCAATGTTGAAAATGGAATGATTCCTCTGACATTAATGTATCTTCTGGCCGCAGCGCAGCGGCCAAACGTAGAACAACTTAGTTCATTTAATGCAATTCAGCCGGCGGCAATGTAACAATTCAAGCCGCCGGCTTTTTCTCTGCCTCTCTCTCCTCCTCTTATGGGCAGCAGGCGGTCGTTCGTCGCACCAGGAAAGCAGAGCGGGGAGGCTGCAGACATCGCTTCTGCCAGCACCCGCTCTGCAAGAACGGCAGGATTCCCCTGCCGCGACGAACGACTCCGGGGGGGGACACTCGTGTCCCCGCCCGGCTGCCCATAGGAGAGAGCGAGAGAGGAGGGGGGGGGGGAGAAGGAGAGAGATGCAGAGAAAAAGCCGGCGGCTTGAATTGTTACATTGCCGCCGGCTGAATTGCATTAAATGAACTAAGTTGTTCTACGTTTGGCCGCTGCGCTGCGGCCAGAAGATACATTAATGTCAGAGGAATCGTTCCATTTCTAACATTGGCCGCAGCGCAGCGGCCACTTCGCGCATTGGCCGGCCAGAACCCGCAGTGGCCGGCCAGAACTAGAAGTGGCCAAACTTCGGGTTCTGGCCGTAACATATATACTAAATAACATCTATGCTGTAAGAATAAAGCCTGATGTGTAGCTGTGTCACTAATAGAGATGGTCAACGAGATGGAAATAATTCTGCATTGATGCTGATTTATGCAAATGTATGCACTCCCTTTGCTGATGAAAACAAATAATTTGATATGTTGTTAAAATTTGATTTGATGACTACAAATTAAAGGGTAACTGAGACGGATGAAAAGTAAGTTTTATACATACCTGGGTCTTCCTCCAGCCCCCTTCAGGCTAATCAGTCCCTCGCTGTCCTCCACCACCTGGATCTTCTGCTATGAGTCCTGGTAATTCAGCCAGTCAGCGCTGTCCGGCCGCATACCGCTCCCACAGCCAGGAACATTCTGCACCTGCGCAATAGTGCTGCACAGGTGTAGTATGCACCTGGCGGCGGAGTGTGTGCATGCGCACTACGCCCGACTGGCTCAAGTACCTGGACTCCTAGCAGAAGATCCAGGTGGTGGAGGAGGACAACGAGGGACTGATTATCCTGAAGGCGGCTGGAGGAAGCCCCAGGTATGTATAAAACTTTAATTTCATCTGTCTCAGGTTTACTTTGTTACACAGTAGTACTATACTCTACAAATGCACTCCCCACAGAGCTGCAGGGAACCCACTGAGAATGCTGTGCACATTGAACACAGAGGTGTTGTCTGTTTACAATCTCCTCATTCCCCTGCAGAGTACCTGCACATCATTCTTACATGTACCCACACTTACATTGCCTAGGGCCTGATAGATGTTCTTTGTTCCGGTCTGTACCTTTTACAAGTACTCTTACCAAGGACTAGTTTTAGTCTAAAGGGAATAAATATAGTAGTCTACATATCCTTCTCACTTCAGTTGTCTTGTAAAATTCCTAAGCGTTGGCAGTTAAGAGACGAATTTCATGTTACATACTTTTAATCAACAAAATTGTAATATGCAAATTAGAGGAGTCGGAGTCGAGGAGTCGGAGTCGGTGGAATCCTAAACTTCGGAGTCGGTGGATTTTTGGACCGACTCCACAGCCCTGTTTCAAACGACCCGTCCATGGAAATCCGACGTGTGTATGGGCCTTTAAGCTGCTAGTACAGGCTCATTATCTATTGTCTTGTAAATTACAACTTGGTATTGCATGCCTGACATAATAACTTCTCAAGGGCTACCCCAGCTCTGGAATTTAGTCCCTTGTACTATTAGGCTTGCTCCTACATTTAATAACATTAATGCAGTATTGTTAGTCGTAAAATCAAATTCCGTTTACCCACTGATCTGTGTTTATTATGCAGTCAACAGCCTGACCCTGCATTGCAAGCATTCCAATTGAATCATAAATGTTTCTACTGTAATACATCTTATCTCTGTCAGCCTGGCTGTATTTGGTACATTGTTGAGGAGAAGGAAGCTTGTTCTCTCCCCTCCCATATGCCTGCACCTCACTGATTGGCTCAGGGCAGTTTAGTGTGGCACGAGGCTAAGAAAGGAAATCTACCTCACCCCTGCAGTGCGCACATGTTTACAAAGCGAGCTAGATATGACAGTTCAGTTTGTAGGAGAAAAAAATAAGAGTAAGAGAGGAAATTACATCAGGATTGGCTTCAGTCAGAGGCAGTAAAGATGTTAAATGCCTGAAACAGTTTTCTCTTTATTTACTGTATAAAATTCACTGAAATCAAAACATGAACAGTACAATACATATGTTGTGTAAGGAGAACAAGTATTTATCTACCTATATATGTGTTTATTTTTTCCTGGGATAGTATGGCCATCCCTGCTGCTTTAAGCTTCATTCATAGGTTTTTCATTTGCAACCCCTATTTATTGCACAATATTTAATACCATTAAAGTGAACCGAGCACCATTTTTAGCACCCAGGGCATCTCAATAGCACATTAAAAATGCATGCCAACAATATGTCTCATTATTTAAAAAAAACACTTTCATTTAACCTTTTATCTTTACATTTAAGGGACATCAGAGGTGAAAATAAAATGAGAAAAACAATTGTATCTGTCCTCCTTTTCCTAAAAATGACTTTTTTTTTTTTTTTTTTAGATATCCTGCAGTTTTATTTTATATTTAAATCTAGTTTTTAAGTGTTTACTGTTTCATTGTCTCTGCTCAATGACACCTTCATTGAAGTATGCTAGAGCTGAAATCTATAAATTATTGACCCTTTTTATCTCTTTCCTGCTCTCAGAAGCCATTTACTGACAGGAAAGTGTTTTATGACTATGCGCTATAGTCTGACTCAGTCTGACCCGGACAGAAACTCTCACTTGCATACCTGATGTTTAAAGAGAACCAGAGGCTGATTTATTAAAAGTTTAATAGGACACAGAGGCATGTTCTGTGCACAGTGACATGCCTCTGTGTCTTGCTGCTGCCGTCGACATCCCCCCCCCCCCCCTCCAGGCTCTGCTGTCCCCCTAATAAATAGCACCAGCGCTAGGGACAATCTGCTTGTCGCTAGCCTTCTGTTTACCTGCAAATATCAATCAGTGCCCGCCGCCTCCCCCATTACATGCTGCTCTCCCCACCTCCGCCAGCTTCCTCCAATCAGAAGCTAAGCTGCGACCCAGGAAGTACTCCTGGATCATGGCTTAGGTTCCTATTGGAGGAAGCTAGCCGAGAGCGGCATGTAATGGGGGAGGTGGAGGACGACACTGATTAACATTTGCAGGTAAACAGCAGGCTAATGACAATCAGATTGTCCCTAGCCCGGCGCTATTTATCAGGGCAGACAGCAGAACCTGGAGGGGGGGGGGACTGGCGGCAGCAGCAGCAAGACACAGAGGCATGTCATTGTGCACAGAACTTGCCTCTGTGTCCTATTAAGATTTAAAAAATCTGCCTCGTCTTCTCTTTAACTATTTCAGGCATAGAATGAAAAAAAGGAATACAGCCTAGTTATTTGTGTGTTTGGCACTGTACATACACATGTCTATCTCATCATTTCACATGTCACCTCGGGTATCCTTTAAAGTTTAGCAGAGGTTTTATTAGCCTACTTCGGCATGCCTGCCCATCCGACCCGTCCACAGAGATTTTAGCCATCTAATAATTTAAGTAATTGTTTTATTGCACTCATTAGCAAGAAGTAAACAATACCTTTTCATCAACGGAGGGGTGTGGGTAATTAGGACAAATGCTTCAAAAAGGTTAGCACAAGCGAATGTGTGAAGATGGCATCTGTGACTGCTGTAAATAAGGACTGCGAGAAGAGGAGGGGGGAACATGGCAGCTCCTATTGCTATTACAAATTCCAGGGAAAGAAAGGGTGCTTAGTTCCCTTTAAAGCGGTTTTAACCTCTGACAAAATACTCAATAAAAATGTGTTTTCCTACTTTTTATAACACATACAATTATCATATTTGCTTTTGTGCACAAGTATTCTAATTCATTTCGAAATTATAAGTTCCCAAAGTTCAGTTTATTGACTTTGAAAGCTGCTGGTGCATCTTATTCATAACTGTTGTATTTCTAGTGTAAATGCACCCAGCAATGATTTCTGAACAGTGTTTCAGTTCAGGACTTTAGCAGAAGTTTCTGCACAGTCAGAGAATGTTTGCTTAATTGTATCAAGTGAAGAATGTAAACACAAGACAAGGTGATCACCAGTTTGGATGCGGCTGCCCCTGCAGGAGGGGGTCAGTCCTGTGATTTAACCCTTTGAATGCTGTTTTACTTTTTTTAAAAAAAATTGTGTGGCCTCTTTCACAGTGGGACGTTAAAGTCGCACGTTATAAAAAATGATAACTCAGACTAACGCACAGTGATAAAAAGTCTGTGCGCCATTTATACAGTGCACACGTTGCGTTGTGTGTAACGTGTAGCAATATTTAGTGGGTGCTGCATGCTGTGCGTTTAGCAATACATTTGCTGCGTTATGTGTGTTGCACATGCTCAGTAAGGTGTTTTCGTTCCATCAGTATGCAATGAAAACGGCGCACCAAGAGACACAGAGCAGTGCAAAATAACGTCCAGTTTCATAACCTACATGCTCTGCGTTAGGGGCACGTTGTGCGACTTTAATGTCCCACTGTGAAAAAGGCCTTAGAGCAAAGAAGAAATGCTGGGTTTCATTCCACTTTAAGCTCCATACATGGGTTTTCTATTTGCACCCCCTATTTATTGCACTACTCTGCATGCTATGTTGGTGCTTTATCAAAATGTCTCTGAGCAACTGCTTTGTCTTTTGTATCCATTTTGTTGCACTGTCTTCATAAATCAGCTAAATCAGATTGTCAGAATAAGAGACCTTTTACAAAGCGAAACCAGTCTCTCATCCCTAATGTATGTTGATTTGACAAACTACTGAAGACAATTTCTTTAGTTATCTGACACTACATAATGGGTTTGTTGGCACAGACCGAGCTAAGCAAAATGACTTGCTCTAAAAAGAGATGTTCATGTCTCTATTCAAAGTCAATGCAGAGCAAGCCATAATGACTTGAAATATAAATAGCCTTCTCTTTAATGTTCTGTTTAAACAATGTAAAGATGATTCAGTGAACAACACCTGAAGGATAAAAGCTTGAATTTTTTGGCAGTCTCAACCAGTGCATTATAAGCGCTGCTGATTTTTAGTATCAGTGTAATGATAATGCAGCACTTTTCTCTTCTGGGGGTTTATTTTTGTGCCAGGCATTTGTCTATTGCATTTGATACTCGTGCAGTGTAGTCTAGGTATAGTCTGTAGGTAGACTGGGTATACGGTACCCATTTTAAAGTTAAAGACACTTGAGTAGTATAGAAAGGTAAGCATCAGCATCCATAAGTTTATATAAACACTATATATGTGTATACAAATAATGCTAACATTTGTAAATGCTATGTGCATACATCCCTAAGCTGATTACATTGGCCATCTACCACCATCTATAGTCATGTGATATAGGGAACAGGATTAGTGGGCACTGGTCTTCAATTATCTTGGTATAGCACTTGCAGCAGATCCTCATGTATGGTAAAAATGCTGCCATTCAACTGCATTATCAGTGGGATTTCACCCGTTGTCCAGTAGGTCAGCTCGCCTTTTATTCGCTCCAAGCTCTGCACCTTGGCTACCCAGACACTGCTTTATTTGATCTGAGGAAGCAGACTGTGCTCCGCAAAACGTGTTATCTTTTTTGTGTCTGATTATTAAAATTTCTTTCCTATATTGGCATTGCCCCTTCTTCTTAGAGGTAAGCCATTTTATATTTATTACATCCATGGTTATTTTTTGAGGTGCCTTCTCCCTCCCAGTGATGGGTTAGCATTGCACTACCGCATGGCACACTGCAGAGGGTGGTGGGAATGAGCCTTTCATTTAAGTTAACATGCCATCCAACATTTTTTTACTTCCTTTTGTAGCTTCGTCTGCAGCGGATGCATTTGTTATGGTATGGAACTTTAAACCGCAGTCACGGGCCTTCAGGTTTATTGGACACAAAGAGCCTGTACTGAGTGTTCAGTTTTCTCCTGCTGGAAACCTGCTTGCATCAGCTGCTAAGGACAGGACAGTGAGACTCTGGACCCCCAATATGTAAGTGTAATAAATTATGTAAGAATGTTGATACTCTTATACATGCTTTTATACAGCTTTGGCCTTCTTATAAGAGGGGGATCCCTGGCTCACTTGCATAAAGGGTCATTGTGGTGTAGCCACTGTTTGGCATTAGGGCCACAGGTTACAGGTTTTTTTGTAGCCACTGACAGTTTTATGTATAAATATAAACAGGCACCTGATATTTACGGCTACAGATAACAGCCCGGCATTGGGCTGTATTTACAAAACTTCTCTTATAAGACTTATTTATCACCTAATTGATAACAATAACCTTTCAGCACATTCACAAAAGCACATTCACAAAAGTAACCTAGATTAGGTGAAAACAGAGCAAAACGCTGGTGAAAAAGCTTTGTGAATCATTCCCAATTGGGTGGGTGACCCAGAAATCCTTTTATATTGTAACTGATTGCCTCACCCCAGGTGTCCCTCACATGCAAGTTATTTCCACATACGGTAGTTATTATTTATTAATTTATCTAGCACCAACATGTTTTCCCTAGTGATTTACAGATTGCATTTAACAGGCCACATGACTAGCTCTCCTAAATGGGATTCACAAAATAATGTCCCTTTCCGAGTCTGGGGGAAGCCAAACCAGAGCACCCATAGGTGGGTACATATGAACCTGACGCCAGTGGATTCTCTGAAATATCAAGATTAGGATTCCCAATACATTCCTTCCCCCGTAAGTGTGACAGTGTTCCCTGTTACGCCTCCCAATACTTTCCTCCCACATAAGTGTGACAGGGTCGCTGTCCCCCCTCCTAATACACTCCTTCCCCATAAGTGTGACAGTGTCCCCATCCTGTCCTCTCTCCCCGCCCACCCCCCACCCAAAAAAAAAAAAAAAAAAAAAAGATCTATTGTATTGAACCATCCTAATGCCCCTCCCCTACAGCTGACTCATGAAATGTAACCATGGACCCCGCAACCTTAACTTTTTTTTTTTTTTCCTGGCATCTAACATTCCCTCTCCAAGCCCCTCAAACCTCGTAAAAGATGCCTTTCCATCCATTCTGGTTCTGACCTTTTGTCATTTAAATTCTCAGCACTGAATTGGAGCTGCCTCATCTGGAAAAACCCTGCCAGTAAAGAGCCTGGGTTCCACAATTGAATATTGCCATTACTGCCTAAACCTTACACAGCCCCACCATAAACTTTTAACTTTGTGGTGGCATTCAAACCAAACAATCTCTGCCTATTATCTGTTATGGGGCAATGGTACTCAAACTATATGGGCTGAACGGACACAAACATAGGCAAAGATGCAACCTTCATTTAATCAGCATCATAACTGCGATTTAAACCTGAAACTTTAGGCTGGATTCTCAGGGGTCCATTGCGTAATGCACACATTAACTTGTGTGAACTGCAATGGAGACTGGACATAGACATTTATGCAAAGCCTGCATGCAGCGAGTTAGAGTAACGTGATCAGTTACAATGCAGAGATGTGAACAGGCCCATAGAATTGTATGGGCAGTGAGTTGACTAGCACTGTGAACTAGCCCGAAGCCAATTCCACAGCCCTGGAACTATATGCTTGGTAAAGCGCTGCATAATGTGTTGGCACTCTGACAATACACTTTTCAGAATACACTTCCGACAGCATTGCTGTGTTTTCAGCTTGGCAGTTGTGTTGCCTTTTGTAAATATCGCCCATGAGAAGGAAGTCTGAGAACACAGTGTGCTGAAAGGTGTTCTGGGAACCCTTCCAAACATTTGATGTAGCTTCACTTATATTTTTACAGAACTCCCTCAGAGGAAATTGGATAGGCCAAGCTTTACTCTAAATGGAAGTCTAGATTTAAACATTTGACAAAACAGACCATAACGGAGATGAAAAAGAAAGAAAAAAAAAACCTGTCTATATGATATTTGAATTTGTTGCAGGGACAGGATATTTATTTAGTTCTGTTCTATTTATAATCCTTTATCTGAAATGAGTTTTATTTCGTTCAGCAAAGGCGAATCTACCATATTAAAGGCCCACACAGCCGCGGTGCGCAGCGTGGACTTCTCAAGGGATGGCCAGTCTATTATCACTGCTTCCGATGACAAGTCAATCAAAGCGTGGAGTGTTCATCATCAGCGTTTCCTCTATTCCCTCAGCCAGCATACAAACTGGGTGAGGTGTGCCAAGTACGTATTGTTCAGTGTTGCCTTGCAGAGTGCAGCTCTGCTAAAGCAGGCGGAGTGTGTTTACCTTTGTATTTGCTTATGGTAGATTTGAATGAGAGCCCATTTCCACTAGTGCAGTGCGATTTCTTTGCGGAAAACACAAACGAATTTGCATGCAGATGCGAATTCATATGCGTTTGTATGCAAATTTTCATGCGAATCGCATGCGTTTTCAGGTATTTTTGTAAGTATGCGATTTTAACCATGTCAGTGCCTGTGTGCTTTTACATTGATTTTACACAAAAATGTATGCGAATTCGCATGGAAAATTCGCATAGCGAAACCGCATGTACATTTCCTATTAAATACATTACAAAAGAGTCGCATACTAGCCTTGCGGTGTGCAAATTCTGATGGCTCTGCTGTGCAGATTTTTTTTTGCACAGTCCACCACACAGATTTCCTGACAAGTGGAAACAGGCCCATTGACTATTATTGGTTATGTGAATCTGCATGCAGATTCGCTCGAGTGGAAACGGGAAAGTAAGCTAGCCATGTGTCACAATTCACATTCCATGCTGCAGTACTTTAATTCCTGTGTGCATACAGATATAATGCAAATCTTATGCAACTTGGGATTGAGCTAATCAAATGCACTTCCTGCCTATTTTGTTGGACCAGTTCCAAGCCGAGCTGCATACAGTTTGCATAATAGCTTAATGGAAATCAGAGTTTTTAGCAGCATTGATCATTGATCATCTCTAGGGCCTCATTACCCCCAATATTACATTTTTGCGCATTTGTATTTTAATGTGCAGCTTTCCCAGACACAGTGCACATTTGTTCACAAAGATAATTTGCATCTTCCCCAGCTGCACAGCGTAATTAATAGGACAAATGTGTCCCTGAAAAAGCAACATGCTGTAAGTTTGTTGCTTTGTTTGGGTTTTTTTTCTAATGGATGAAAAAATGTGAGATAAAGGCTGCCTATAGATTTTACATGGGCTGTCTTATATGACGTGTTTGTTTTTTTGTTTGTTTTTTCCATTCAGAAAATGCAGACAGCTGCATATAGTGGGCACGGGGCCATTAGGAATCTAGGGAGGACTAGGGATGGCAATGCTTAACTCGACACTATCGCTTAACATGTTTTTTTCAATTGAGATAGGAAATGTATTGGTGTATACATCTGAATCCTTATCTCTCTGTTTACTGTTGTCTAATCCCTTTCACACTTTTCTGAGGGCAGTCTGCTGAAATTCTGACAGCAGACTCAGCCATGAGAGGAGGGGGATTCCCTTCACAGTGCATCATTAACTCTGTGTGCAGAGAGCTCAGTCAGAGACAGGCAGAGCTTTCTCTCACAGAGAGCAGAGGAAATGTATCTTATGTGCAACATAAACATCTGTAATTGTGTGTGTGAAACCTGATATATGAAAACAAAAGCCTGTCAGGTAATCTGCTTCAATATTACACTGTTCTTAGCATGTCAAGTTGCAGAGATTCTTACAGATTCATACCTCTGCAAATGAGACATTCCAAATGTAGCTAAAATCTACACACAATGAATTACAGCTTTTGCCTCTGATATTTAACATGAAAAGTAGGAAAATGTTAACACAACTATTTAGACATTATTTGTACATTGTCATTTTAGAACTCATGGTTTGATAAGAGTTCCTTTAAGAGAACTCATGGAGAAGCATGTGATCAGCTGATAGATTTGTAAGCCTCTGATTTGCTGCGATGACTTCCTGGCTTAACACATGATCATGACCAGCAAATCAGAGCCTTACAAATATTTCAGCTGATCACACACTTCTCCATGAACTCTCCTAAGTATGCCATGCCTAGAAAAGATGACAGCACAGAACAAAGAACAGGAGTTCCCTCAAAGAACTGCACCACTCAAAACATCAATATGTACAATTCAACTTTATTCAAAATAAGGATAAAAACACTTAAGAACAAGAATGGTGGATAGCCATGACAAAGACATGTATAATCAATATTGTTCCATAATTAATGACATGGATACATAAATAAATATCTGCTGGGAATCAAACAAAGTAGAAAGGTCCCTGCAGGTAGCTCTGCCAAGCCAGCTACAGTGCTCAGAACTAAGCTGCATTAACCACTTTACCCCCGCGCGTACGTATTTCTCCGCCCCTTTTTCCATCCTTTAACAACCAGGGACGGAGAAATACGTACTTTCCGCGTTCCCGACGCTGTCCGCGCTCCCGCTCGTAAACACGCCGCCCGCCGCTAGTAAACACGCCGCCGCCCGCTCGCCCAGAGATCAATGAACGGGAAAATCCATTCCCGTTCGTTGATCTAAGCCCTGCAATGATCCGCTGCTCTCCTATGGGCAGCGCGATCATTGTGAGAAAAAACTCACGTGTCCAGCCTCCTTATACTTCCTCCAAGCTTCCGGAAGGAAGCTTGGAGGTTGCATTAAAACAAAAAGTTACTGTGGCCATCTTGTGGCCAAATAGTAAACTACACCCTACACATTTTTCACATACAAATAAATGACTTTTACACATAAAATTAACTCATTACCTCCCACACTCCCCATTTTTATTTTTTTTTGTAATTAAAAAAAAAATTAAAAAATTTACAATTAAAAATACATAAATAGTTACCTTAGGGACTGAACTTTTTAAATATTTATGTCAAGAGGGTATAACACTGTTACTTTATAAACTATGGGCTTGTAATTAGGGATGGACGCAAAAATGAAAAAAATGCACCTTTATTTCCAAATAAAATATTAGCGCCAAACATTGTGATAGGGACATAATTTAAATGGTTTTATAACCGGGACAAAAGGGCAAATACATTTCATGGGTTTTAATTACAGTAGCATGCATTATTTAAAAACTATAATGGCCGAAAACTAAAAAATATTTTTTTCCCCACATTTTTCCTATTTTCCCATTAAAACACATTTAGAAAAAAATAATTCTTGGCATAATGTCCCACCTAAAGAAAGCCTAATTGGTGGCGTAAAAAACAAGATATAGTTCATTTCATTGCGATAAGTAATGATAAAGTTATAGACGAATGAATGGAAGGAGCGCTGAAAGGTGAAAATTGCTCTGGTGCTCAGGGGGTAAAACCCCTCAGTGGTGAAGTGGTTAAACATGGTTCAAATACATATTAAGTAATATAAAAACACACAGTTGATAAAGGAGGAATCCAAAGCGGATAATAAAGTGACAGGTGCTAAGGCAGTGAGAAACCAAAGTGCAAAGTAGTGCCAAAGGAGTGAAAATGAAGAGAGCACCGAGAGCTTACCGTGGCAGGCAAACCAGGATTAATGTGTCATGGCTAGCAACCTAGCCAATAAATATGGCAGCCACCATATCTCTCTCATTACAGTTTCCCTTAATGTTGCCACATGTGAATTACTGACCCAGAACAAATGTGCAGATGGTGTGTTATTACACAGCTGCATGCATGTTCCAGGTGTCTCGCTCAGACCCAATGGCGCTGAAAAATCAACACGACAGCCAAGAAATTGGCATTTTTAAAAGGAAATAAAGGTTTTATTCTTCCTCTCCGCTCAGGTGGCCTTTAAAATAAAAAAATTAAATGTGGAATGTGTTTAATAGCCGTACAGCCTCCACGTACTCTTATTTTTATTTAGCAGCTCTGCTGTTTAGCAAAAACTATTTAGTCTCTTACAATTAGCTTGAATCATGCTGTCATGCAACACTGACCTCTTTAGTGATCTCATGTTAAGTTGGTATTAGCAGTAGCTCCACGCTGTTCTGTGTCTGGCCTCATACTGCTTTCCTTGTTCCTCAGGTGCTTAAACAGTCTAAGTAACTTCTTTCAGCAGCATCCTTTCTGGTGTTCTCTAATCTTCATTTACAGGTTTTCCCCAGATGGAAGACTAATCACTTCATGCAGCGATGATAAGACCGTACGAATTTGGGACACATCAAATAGAGTGTGCATTAACACCTTTATGGATTACAAAGGGTAATGATGTTCTTCACCCAATTTACTGTACAGTCAACCATGTATGAATACAAATCTGTTATCAGTTCTTGCTGTAATCACCATGGCTTTTAGGACTGATCTTCAGCATGAATTCTTCTTTTCCTGTACCAATAATTATGCCTTTTTCCCCTAGGATTTTTAATGTTTGACATTTGTTAAAAGGGATCCTGAGGTTAGAGGGATATGGAAACTGCCATATTTATTTCATTTAAACTATACCGGTGTCCTGGCAGTCCTACTAATTTTCTTTGGGTGCAGTAGTGTCTGAATTGTACACCTGAAACAAGTATGCATTTTAGCAAGTCAGACTCGGGTAAGAGCACCTGATCTGCATGCTTGTTCAGGATCTGTGGTTTAAAAGAAACCTGAGATGTGGGGATAGAAAAAAAATGATACATACCTGGGGCTTCCTCCAGCACCCCTTCCTCGCTCCCTTGCCGTCCTTCAGCGCCACCTGGATCCTCTGCTATTCGGCCTGGTAATTCTTCTAGTCGGGGCGTACTGCGCATGCACGTCCCAGTCCGAGCACGTGCCTCCATCGCACTCCCATCACCGGGAGTGTTCTGTGCCTGTGCAGTACTACTCGGCCTGCCCTAATGCGCAGTCTCAGGCTCCTGTAACATAGCCAAGGATGCTCAGGGCTCCCATGGTGCAGCTGTAGGCATTCTCTGCTCTGCTAACACAGCTGTGGTCACTCTTGGGCTTCCATGACATGTTGGTGTACAATTTTAGATATAGTTGCATACATTGTGCATCCTGGTGATCATAAAAATAAGCTGTGGCTTGTACCAGTATATACAGGTTAGCTGCAAATCAGAGCTCACTTCCCATGAGACAAGACAAATAACATTTATATCGCGCTTTTCTCCTGGTGGACTCAAAGCGCCAGAGCAGCAGCCACTAGGGCGCGCTCTATAGGCAGTAGCAGTGTTAGGGAGACTTGCCAAAGGTCTCCTACTGAATAGGTGCTGGCTTACTGAACAGGCAGAGCAGAGATTCGAACCCTGGTCTCCTGCGTCAGAGGCAGAGCCCTTAACCATTACACCATCCAGCCTCTGCATGTGTTATGTTGTTAGGTGGAGAGCACTCCCCCCCCCCCCCCCCCCCCCCCCCAAGAACAAATGTTGGATAACTCTGCTCTAGAGGATTTATGTTATTACCAGAAGCACAATAAATTCTTTCTTTGTCATTATTGTTTTGCCTCACAGGTTAGACACTAACAGGATCACGTGTGTTCTTTGATTTAGGCATTCTAATTACGTGATGTTCAACCCATCAGGAACCTGTGTGGCATGTGCTGGTGCTGACAGTACAGTGAAAGTCTGGGATATTCGAATGAACAAATTACTGCAGCATTATCAAGGTAAACTGACAGTCATGCAAATGTTTCACAAAGGGAAATGTCAAAGTACTGTAAAATGTCCGTATGTGTCAAATACAATATTATAAACTATTGTTGGGAAGTTAAAGAAGCATTTGCGTCTCAGGCTTCATCTTCTTAGTGCAAATTTGTACAAACTGTTGTGGTTTTGTAGGAAAACGGCGTAAATTGAAGTTAAAGAGGAACTTTAACCAAGGATTACATTTCATCCCAGTCAGTAGCTGATACTTCCTATCCCACGAGAAATCTTTACCTTTTCTCGAATAGATGATCAGGGGGTCTGTATGGCTGAAGATGTGGTGAAACCCCTCCCACAGTGTGATGTCAGGACAAAGGTCCTGACAGATTGCCATCTGTGAACCTTGTTGCATTGTGGGAAATAAAGCTTTCTTTTTTTCCAACTACCAAGCAAGCAATATATCTCTCTGTGTATAGAACTCTCAGTAAATAAACATTCCACACAGACCACCTGGCAGAACTAAAGAGGTCACCACCAGGGATGCATATTAGAATGTAAATAATGGAGAGGAAAGATTTTACAATAGACATGCACTGCCAAAATCTATAAATGAATATTGTAAACTATAAGCAATTTGTAAACAATAAGCAATGTTATTTTCACTGCAGTTACTCTTTTTCGGACAGGGCTAGTTGAAATCGATGTCCTGTTTATGTCTTTATATCCCTGCCAAGGCGTAGATTTCGACTTCCGCATTCGCCGGCTACACTTTGCTCCCATTGTCCACGCCGATGCTGTAACCCGCTCACTCTGCTGTCATGCTGACAGCAGAGCTCTGTATCTTGGTCAGGAGCCAATGACATTGGCTCCTGACCCTGTGATCACTCTGAGCCAATCGGTGATCACTGCTCGTATTCTTGAAAAAGAATTCAGAATTTAGGACATTTTCTACAATATTTACAAACTGTCAGAAAGTATACCATAGCATTAAAATAACTTCTTCTGTTCCCGCTGTAGTGCACAGTGCAGGTGTCAACTGTTTGTCATTCCACCCTTCTGGTAATTACCTTCTTTCTGCTTCCAATGATGGTACTATGAAGATACTGGATCTCCTGGAAGGAAGACTCCTATATACTCTTCATGGGCATCAGGTACCTTTTCTTTTATTTACTAGAAATACCTTTTTTTTTTGCTGTTTGTAAGCAGCATACTTAAAGGGAAACAGAGATGAAAATATAAAGATTTTATACATACCTGGGGGCTTCCTCCAGCCCCATACGCTCTGATCAATCCCACGCCGCCATCCTCCTCTGCCCGCAGCTACGAGAACCGGCTCCCCACTGTTCCGTCAGTTGGAGCCAGTCTAAGCGTAGCAGAAGCACGCTCTTTGCATATCTCTGCAGCAGTGTATGGAGAGATACGTAGAGGTCGCACTTCTCCTGCATAGCTGGCTCCGATGACATCAGCGACGGGAGCCGGTTCTAGTAGATGCAGACAGCGGAGCACTGCGGTGTGGGATCGATCAGAGCGTATGGGGCTGGAGGAAGCCCCAGGTATGTATAACTTCTTCTTTTTCATCTAGGGTACATCTCTGGTTCCCTTTAAAGCAGATCCATGACTTTCAAAAAAAAAAAAAAATCACCTTAATCTATTTGTTTACAGCACATCATGTGCATAAAAAACAGACTTTGTCGGCAAGATGGCCACGACCCCAGAAGAACTTGCGTGACAAAGTGGCGTGCATATACCTTGTGCACTCTTTAATACATCTGTGCACGTGGGGTCATCAGTCCTGCGCAGGTGTTGTGCACAGAGAAGTCGTAGCTGCAGTTGCTCGTCCTGATGTGCGACATGCAGGGCAAGTTTAATGAACAAAGAGTGTGCAGGGGGGGGGAGGGCTAAAGTAGTCAACTTTCTGGGTGGAAGATTATCTGGCACCATACAGGAGAAAGCAGGGAAAAAACATGAGGCTATATGCAATGTAGGGTAGTTCTTCAATAAAGGGACATACTTATTTACAGATTTTATATTGAAATAGATGACTTCAAGGATCCTTTATTAAAGGACCACTATCATGAAAAATTGTAACATTTAAAATGCATGGGTATGTGTATGTATGCACATTTGTTCCAGAGTAAAACGCACTATAAATTCCCTTTGTTTTCCTCTCTCTCTCTCTCTGTCACTTACCGTAGTCAGTAAAAGTAAGACAGATCTGACTAGTCCATCTCCTCACAGGGGATTTTCGGGGTCTTCTATATTTTCAAAAGGACAATGGAGAAAGGGCTGGCATTCACTGACTGACCAGACTGTGAGATAACATGCAGTTGCAATGCTACAGTGTAGAGTGCTCTGCACTTCAAAAGTAGACTGTCAATAGAACATTTAGAAACATAGGCGTCCGGCACTATTGAACTTGATTTATTTCCAGCATCTTCAAATACAGTGCAATTGCATTAAAGTGGGACTTTATATTAGCATTCATACAAATATTACTGCATGGTACTTATTGTAAGCTGGTGAAAATCAATTAACCCTTCGCACACTCACATGCAAATGTTCAAACAAATGCATTTATGTGTCCATGTGCACCATGCGCATACACCAGCATAAGCTGTCTGCATGCTGACAAACATACAGGGGAAGGGGGGAGTGCACCGAATTAGACCCTAGCCACAGGGGTCAATGATAAGAATAAACATACATATATCCAGGCACATCGCCTCTAGTTAGGACATTAAATACATTTTTAGGGAAAGGGAGGTGCTGAAGGGGGTGTGGCTAGAAACAGCAAAAATCAATTAACCCTTCGCACACTCACATGCAAATGTTCAAACAAATGCATTCACAGATTTACTCATCCAGGCACAACTGTTATCCCTACAGCTAAATTAAAAGCCAGGGTTTTAGTTCACAGAAGAATGCATTCTTATGCTTAGTCACCTATACTGCGCAGAAGTACCCAGGTAAACATAGGTGTCCTAACTCTGGCCCTGTAACATGCATAGTGCAGACATGCAAACACATTCATTGCATCAAACCTATCAATGGATTAGGAGCACACATCCTAACTTCCTCTCCTGGGAAAGACAGTGCATCTTACCAATCGCACAAGGGAGCTAACTTTATGTGTCCATGTGCACCATGCGCATACACCAGCATAAGCTGTCTGCATGCTGACAAACATACAGGGGAAGGGGGGAGTGCACCGAATTAGACCCTAGCCACAGGGGTCAATGATAAGAATAAACATACATATATCCAGGCACATCGCCTCTAGTTAGGACATTAAATAAATTTATTTAATGTCCTAACTAGAGGCGAAGGGGGGAGTGCACCGAATTAGACCCTAGCCACAGGGGTCAATGATAAGAATAAACATACATATATCCAGGCACATCGCCTCTAGTTAGGACATTAAATAAATTTATTTAATGTCCTAACTAGAGGCGATGTGCCTGGATATATGTATGTTTATTCTTATCATTGACCCCTGTGGCTAGGGTCTAATTCGGTGCACTCCCCCCTTCCCCTGTATGTTTGTCAGCATGCAGACAGCTTATGCTGGTGTATGCGCATGGTGCACAGGGACACATAAAGTTAGCTCCCTTGTGCGATTGGTAAGATGCACTGTCTTTCCCAGGAGAGGAAGTTAGGATGTGTGCTCCTAATCCATTGATAGGTTTGATGCAATGAATGTGTTTGCATGTCTGCACTATGCATGTTACAGGGCCAGAGTTAGGACACCCATGTTTACCTGGGTACTTCTGCGCAGTATAGGTGACTAAGCATAAGAATGCATTCTTCTGTGAACTAAAACCCTGGCTTTTAATTTAGCTGTAGGGATAACAGTTGTGCCTGGATGAGTAAATCTGTGAATGCATTTGTTTGAACATTTGCATGTGAGTGTGCGAAGGGTTAATTGATTTTTGCTGTTTCTAGCCACACCCCCTTCAGCACCTCCCTTTCCCTAAAAATGTATTTAATGTCCTAACTAGAGGCGATGTGCCTGGATATATGTATGTTTATTCTTATCATTGACCCCTGTGGCTAGGGTCTAATTCGGTGCACTCCCCCCTTCCCCTGTATGTTTGTCAGCATGCAGACAGCTTATGCTGGTGTATGCGCATGGTGCACATGGACACATAAAGTTAGCTCCCTTGTGCGAATGGTAAGATGCACTGTCTTTCCCAGGAGAGGAAGTTAGGATGTGTGCTCCTAATCCATTGATAGGTTTGATGCAATGAATGTGTTTGCATGTCTGCACTATGCATGTTACAGGGCCAGAGTTAGGACACCTATGTTTACCTGGGTACTTCTGCGCAGTATAGGTGACTAAGCATAAGAATGCATTCTTCTGTGAACTAAAACCCTGGCTTTTAATTTAGCTGTAGGGATAACAGTTGTGCCTGGATGAGTAAATCTGTGAATGCATTTGTTTGAACATTTGCATGTGAGTGTGCGCAGGGTTAATTGATTTTTGCTGTTTCTAGCCACACCCCCTTCAGCACCTCCCTTTCCCTAAACATTTATTTAATGTCCTAACTAGAGGCGATGTGCCTGGATATATGTATGTTTATTCTTATCATTGACCCCTGTGGCTAGGGTCTAATTCGGTGCACTCCCCCCTTCCCCTGTATGTTTGTCAGCATGCAGACAGCTTATGCTGGTGTATGCGCATGGTGCACATGGACACATAAAGTTAGCTCCCTTGTGCGATTGGTAAGATGCACTGTCTTTCCCAGGAGAGGAAGTTAGGATGTGTGCTCCTAATCCATTGATAGGTTTGATGCAATGAATGTGTTTGCATGTCTGCACTATGCATGTTACAGGGCCAGAGTTAGGACACCTATGTTTACCTGGGTACTTCTGCGCAGTATAGGTGACTAAGCATAAGAATGCATTCTTCTGTGAACTAAAACCCTGGCTTTTAATTTAGCTGTAGGGATAACAGTTGTGCCTGGATGAGTAAATCTGTGAATGCATTTGTTTGAACATTTGCATGTGAGTGTGCGAAGGGTTAATTGATTTTTGCTGTTTCTAGCCACACCCCCTTCAGCACCTCCCTTTCCCTAAAAATTTATTTAATGTCCTAACTAGAGGCAATGTGCCTGGATATATGTATGTTTATTGTAAGCTGGTGGTGCTGGGTGTGTGCACGGCCTAACGACCACTTTGAAGGGGCTCTCCTACCTTCTTCCGAGGCCAAAAGAGTGCATGCTATGTGAACACACACACGTACATTAGGAAAAGTGAGTGTTCTGCAGCAGCATCCATTCATCAGTATCTGATCTGTCAGCCTAGGTTAGACTAGTATTCGTCACCCAGCATCAATTTTCTGTTGCAAATGACCTTTTTACCATTGTTTTATTAATAACAAATGAATAACAGACTGTATGTGTTTGTATTTCAGGGCCCTGTCCTGTCAGTAGCTTTCTCCAGAGATGGAAGGCAGTTTGCATCTGGAGGAACCGATGCACAGGTGTGTTATGATGCACTACACTTCTAACAGCACAACCAATAAACCTTTACCCTATGGCAAGGAAACCAATTCACTAAAAAGTGATAATATATTCAGGAACGTAGTTTGGTTTTATTACTGCAGCAACACAACATATATAATACAGTTATAGAGTGTGTACTCTGCTATGAAATAGCAGAGGCTCTTTTACTACTTCATGTAAGATTTATATATTGTGACTAGAGATGATCAATGTATTCTTCTTATCAGAGACTTCCAAATCGATCACACCCCTTTCCCTTCACTCATCCTACTAACAATTTATATAAAATAAATTGATCAACTGTATTTGTGCCACCTGCAAAAAATACTGCGATTCAACTTTACTACAAAAAATTGTTTTTTTATTGCAAAATCAAATACAAAGCTGGTCAAAATTGATCACTGGGACCAAGTCATGGGTCAACCACAACGTCTAGTGGCCAATTACCTACCTTATAAAGTTTACCGATGTCTAGTGGCTCCCATTCCTCCCCTATACAGTTCTCTGGTGTGTAATGGGCCCCATCCCTCCCCTTTCCAGTTTCCTGGTGTCTAATGCCGCCTCCCTCCCCTATATAGTTCCTTGGTGTCTAATGGCCCCTCTTTTCCCTATACTGTTCCCTGGTGTCTATTCGCCCCCTTGCCTCCTCTATACAGTTCCCTGGTGTCTAATTGTCCCCTCCTTCCCCTTTACAGTTTCCTGGTGTCTAGTGCCCCCCATAAAGTTCTAGTGTTCCCCCCTTCCCCTTACAATTCCCTTGAGTCTAGTGCTTTCCCCCTTCCTCCTCCATATGGCTTCCCTGGTGATATAGGACTTTACCACCAATATAGCTTACCTGGTGGTCTAGAGTGGGCCAAACATAATGTAAAGTGGGGAAGCCACTTGTGGG
Source organism: Hyperolius riggenbachi (assembly GCF_040937935.1). NCBI lineage: Eukaryota > Metazoa > Chordata > Amphibia > Anura > Hyperoliidae > Hyperolius > Hyperolius riggenbachi. The sequence goes on from NC_090648.1 coordinate 324,964,052, forward strand.
CCAAATTTGATGGCTTTGCAAACCAGATTTGGCCTGTGGTTCAGAGTTTGACATGTATGTTCTAATTTCAGTCAGAAAGCTGCTATAGCTTTCTACAGCTGGTATAGGTAAAAGTTGTTAATAAACATGCTGGAAACCCTAAAAAAGTACATGGTTTGGTGTACAGGGCTTCCCAGAATTCTCATATCTCAGTGGAATGAATTCACTCTTAAGGTGGCCATACACTGGCCCGATTCGCGGCCGTTTCGACAGCAGATTCGATCCTGGGATCGAATCTGCTGCCAATCGTTCGCGCTAAACGCACCCGCAGATCTGATTTCCTCCCGAAATCGGATCGGTCCGTCGATCGCGCCGTGCAGGAAATTACCGTCGATTGCCCGCGGGTAGCGAGCGCGTCACTAGCGGAGGCCGATCCGATCAGGTATACATTACCTGATCGCTGCACAGAGAATTTAAATGTGTGCATTAAACACCAAGTGAACACCTGACACAACTGGCTGAGCAAATTTGGCCTGATTGGCTATTCATGAGGCAATGCTCATGCAAATATGCATTTGCTTTCGCATGCCAACTAATGCAGGGTCCATTGAACCAATGCCGCAAAGCGGTTTGCCCTGCGGGAATTAGTTCATGCTATACAGCACTATCCAGGAGCGCCTCGGGGAGGCTTCCCAATGGGAAGATCATTGGGAAGCCTCCCCGAGGCGCTCCTGGATAGTGCTGTATAGAGAAAAAAAAAAAAAAAAAAAAAAAAAAAAAACCATTGGGAAGCCTCCCCGAGGCGCTCCTGGATAGTGCTGTATAGAAAAAAAAAAAAAAAAAAACGCTTTGCGGCATTGGTTCAATGGACCCTGCATTAGTTGGCATGCGAAAGCAAATGCATATTTGCATGAGCATTGCCTCATGAATAGCCAATCAGGCCAAATTTGCTCAGCCAGTTGTGTCAGGTGTTCACTTGGTGTTTAATGCACACATTTAAATTGTCTGTGCAGCGATACATTACCTGATGCTGGCTCCCGGGCGTCTTCTCCGCATCTTCTCCGCGCTGCACCCGCTCCATCATGGCGCTTCCTGTCACTGCAGTGACCAGGAAGTTCAAATAGAGGGCGCTCTATTTGAACTTCCTGGTCACGGAGTGACACAGGAAGCGCCGGGATGGAGCGGGTGCAGCGTGGAGGAGATGCGGAGAAGATGCCCGGGAGCCAGCGTCAGGTAATGTATGCGCGGGGGGGGGGGGGGGGGGGTACAGGCGGCAGCGGCGGCTCCACAGATTGTGATCGGTTTCAGGCTGAAATCGATTCACAATCTTGTTTGCAGTAAAGGCAGCCATACGATCCCTCTCTGATCAGATTCGATCAGATAGGGATCTGTCAGCTGGTCGATCTAATGGCAAATCGACCAGTGTATGGCTACCTTTACTCTTATATTTGCACAAATAAGAACATTTTGGGCATCCTCTTATCTCCTACAGCGGCCCTGCTTTGCTAGGGTTGGAGAGTCTTGTACAATGTTCGATTGCCTAAGTGATATACAAGATACTGACTGCAATTAGGCTGCAAACGCATACAGCTCTTTCCTTAACCACTTTGCCACCACGGTACCGTATATCTATGCCCCTTTTAACTTTCTCCACCCGGTGTGTAGATATATGCACTACCGCTGCTGACCGCGCTCCCGCGCTTGTGCATGCAGCCGGCCGCTCGCCTGGAGATCAATGAACGGGAAAACTGTTCCCGTTCGTTGATCTAACTCCCCGCAGCAATGATCAGCATGCTTCCGTGAGAAGCTGCTCGATCATTGTGAAAAAAAAAAAGTTTCACAGCCTCATTACACTTCATGTAAGTGTACTTCCTACACTTACAGGACGCATTCACAAAAAATGACTGTGGCCATCTTGTGGCCAAAAAGTAAAACTACATCCAGAAGCATTTTTCATATATAAATACATAGTTTTACATTCTAAATTAACTCATTGCCTCCCACACTCCCCAATTTTTGTTGTAATTAAAAAAAAAAATTACAATAAAATACATAAATAGTTACCTTAGGGACTGAACTCTTTAAATATTTATGTCAAGAGGGTATAACACTGTTACTTTATAAACTATGGGCTTGTAATTAGGTATGAACGCAAAACTGAAAAAAATGCACCTTTATTTCCAAATAAAATATTGGCGCCAAACATTTTTGATAGGGACATAATTTAAAAGGTGTAATAACCAGGACAAATGGGCAAATACATTTCATGGATTTTAATTACAGTAGCATGCATTATTTAAAAACTATAATGGGCGAAATCTGAAAAAAAAAAATTTTCCCCACATTTTTTTTCCCTATTTTACCATTAAAACACATTTAGAATAAAATAATTCTTGGCATAATGTCCCACCTAAAGAAAGCCTAATTGGTGGCAAAAAAAACAAGATAATAGTTTATTTCATTGCGATAAGTAATGATAAAGTTATAGACGAATGAATGGAAGGAGCGCTGAAAGGTGAAAATTGCTCCGGATGCTGAAGGGGTAAAACCCCTCAGTTGAGAAGTGGTTAATGTCCATACACACAATAGAGTTGGTGCATGCAAAAATGAGCAACGTAATTCAAACGACAACACCTGGCAAAAAGAAACAACAAGTAGTTTAAACAACATTCACCCACACCAACATTTCAAGATATGTTTGAAAACTGCGCATGCAAGCAGAAGTGACATTTCACACAACATGCACACATGCTCTGCAACAATGTTTGAACGATTTGTACACACCCACCGGCTGCATGATATCTGCCCAATAGTCATCCGAATTGATCAGCCAATTGGATCAGGTAGATCGGATAGCTATATTTTTTTACAATGATTGTCTTCCGAAACGATCAAACTTCTTTTATCTAACGTGTGTACAAGGCTTAAGTCAAATCAGAACATAGTGGGAATTGCTGAGGAGTTGAGGTTGACTGCACAATCTTACCACTTTGATGTAATATGAGGGATTACCTAAAGTATCCATCCAAGTTTATTCACTCAGTATACCCTTCTACTACTTAGATTTGGTAAGATTGTACAATCAAGATTTTAGAATTAGTGGGCATCTTTAGCAAAATAGCGGTTGTCCTATTGCAGTAGCATACGCACATCTGCACTTTTGTTTTTTTGTACTAAACCTAGGATAGCCTGGATAAGAAAAAAAGCAGTATTGATGCATCCAGGAGGGTGCAGTTGCAATCACTGCAATATCCCTTATCTTTTAGCTATCCTCCCTATAATATAACTTAAGTTGGGCTTTCAAAGTTCTGCAACTTTAATAGTACAGTAGACAGCGGCCCATATGCAATTCACTTTCCTCCTGAGTTTTCTCCTAGGTAATATTTTCACACCTTGTGATAAGACGCCTTTTAAACCACCAGCAAGCAAGAAAAGCGTGAACGTTTTGTTAGAACTTTTCTCCCCACTTTTTGGTACTTTTTTCAATTGTAAAATCCTGAAAAGTTATTTTAACCATTTCAGCCTTTTGGACGTGACTGTCACGTCCAAATGGCTGCTGCGTGCTCTGGTGCCGCCCCCTGTTAGCCCGGAGATCAATGAATGGGAACATAGTTCCCATTCATTGATCGAAGTTTCTGATAGAAAGACCGACAGCTTCTTTGAGAAGCTGTGATCTTTCCTGAAGGAAAAATAAAAGTTTCCTGTTCTCCTTATACTTCCTGGAAGTGAGAATGCTCGCTTCCAGGACTAAAAAAAAATGTGACTGTGGCCAAATAGTATAACTACATCTACATACATTTTTTTTTTTTATGAAATAAACACACATTATTACCTTTAAAATTAAATGTTTACCTCCTGCACCAAAAATTACCCAAATAAATTTTTTTATAAAAAAAAAATTACAATTAAAAAAAAACATAAATAGTTGCCTAAGGGTCTGAACTTTTTTTTAATATGCATGTGAGGAGGGTATATTACGAACATTTTTTAAATTTTAAGCTTATAAATAGTGATGGACGCAAAACTGAAAAAATGCACCTTTATTTCCAAATAAAATATTGGCGCCATACATTTTGATAGGGACATAATTTAAATGGTGTAATAACCGGGACAAATGGGCAGATAAAATACATACATTTTAATTATGGTAGCATGTATTATTTTAAAGCTATAATGGCCGAAAACTGAAAAAAAATTAATTTTTTTCAATTTTTTGTTAATATTCCCGTATAAAATGCATTTAGAAAAAATAATTCTTAGCAAAATGTACCACCCAAATAAAGCCTAATTGGTTGTGGAAAAAACAAGATATAAATCAATTCATTGTGATAATTAGTGATAAAGTTATTGGTGAATGAAAGGGAGGTGAAAATTGCTCGGATGCGTAAGGTGGAAAACGACTGAAGGCTGATAGGCGTCAGCAGGTCTTAACCATGGAAATGGCCGTGAACAGCCGGAGAGCCGCCGATCGCGGCTCGCCGGCAAAATGTAAACACGCGGGGAAGAAATCCCCGCTGTTTACATCATACGGCAGCGCCATGACGTAGATCGGCGATCCCCGGCCTCTGATTGGCCGGGGATCGCCGGCATATGATAGGCTGAAGCCTATCCTTCAATGCGCAGGATGGATATCCGACCTGCGCAGCCCATGGAGGGAGAGGGAGGGACGGGAAGACAGGGAGCGCGGAAAACGCTGCGGAGGGGGGCTTTGAAGAGCCCCCACCGCAGATCACAAACAGCCGGCGGCGATCAGACCCCCCCCAGCAGGACATCCCCCTAGTGGAGAAAAAAGGGGGGAAGTCTGATCGCCAAGTCTCAATCCTGATCGGTGCTGCGGGCTGGAGAGCCCACGCAGCACCGATCACTGCAGAAAGCCCTGGTCCTTAAGTGGTTAAAGAGAAGACAAAAATGATCTCGTAGGAGATAACTCAGATGAAAAAGTGAATTGCATACGGGACAGTGGCCCATATGCAATTATTTTTTTCACCTGACTTTTCTACGAGGAGATAATTTTCATCAGCTCTTTAACCACTTAAGGACCAGGGCTTTCTGCAGTTTTCGGTGCTGCGTGGGCTCTCCAGCCCGCAGCACTGATCAGGATTGAGCCTTGGCGATCAGACTTCCCCCCCCCCTTTTTTCCCCACTAGGGGGATGTCCTGCTGGGGGGGGTCTGATCGCCGCCGGCTGTTTGTGATCTGCGGGGGGGGGGGAGCTCTTCAAAGCCCCCCTCCGCAGCGTTTTCGGCGCTCCCTCCTTCCCCTTACCTCCCTCTCCCTCCATGGGCTGCGCAGGACGGATATCCGTCCTGCGCATTGAAGGATAGGCTTCAGCCTATCATATGCCGGCGATCCCCGGCCAATCAGAGGCCGGGGATCGACGATCTACGTCACGGCGCTGCTGCGCAGCAGCGCCGTGTGATGTAAACAGTGGGGATTTCTTCCCCACCTGTTTACAGTTCGCTGGCGAGCCGCGATCGGCGACTCTCCGGCTGTTCACGGAGACAGCCTCCGTGAACTGGCATGGAAAGCCATGCTATACCACTATCGGCGTTACCACATTTTCAGCATTTTACAAATGAAAAAGTACCCAAATGTTGGTGAAAAGGTACTATCAAATTTATTTTGAGTATTTTCTTGCTGGCTGGTGACTTAAAAAGCATTTTATGACAAGTTGTGAAAATATCACCTAGGTGAAAACTCGGGAGAAAAAGTGAATATAGGCCAGTATGTTTTAAGAAATATTCTATTTAAGATTTGCTAAATCGCTTAGCTTCGTACCGCCTTCCAGACTTATTAAATAGGGGGCTAACTAATGTCTAGCTTTACTGCAGCGGCCCATTGGTTCAGAGCAGCAGAAAACACATGGAAGAAGGTGCCATATTTTTCATTTGGACTTTTCATCCCCTTTCACTACTTAGTCCCAGTGTGTGTGTGTGTGTGTGTGTGTGTCCCTTCCTGAGCTGTCCCTGCATGTAACTGTAGCCCTTTAAATAAAGTGAATTAAGGGACTGTTTCCACTACACGCAGAATGGACGCAGAAAAACTCCAGTGAATGCCTATGGGAAAATCTGCATCAGAAAAATCGTGTTTAGTGGAAACAGGCCCATAGGCATTCATTTGAGTCAGTTTTTCTGCATCCAATCTGTGTGTAGTGGAAATAGACCCTTCATGTCTACTTGAGGTGGAATAAAGGAAACTATTAGATACCTAAGAAGTATCCAAGCCTATGGATCAAGTGGGTTCGGCTTGGGGCGCTGGCACAGCTGTACTTGCACAGCCATAGTCTGGATCGAGCAGGTTCAGCTTAATGCGCAGACACAGACGTACTCGCACAGTATGGTCGTGCATGAACAGGAGCATGTACTTCAGCAGGGTCCCGGGCTGCGCCGGTGGGCTGGAGGACATGGAAAGCCTCTTGAGGATCCAGAGGCTTGCCTCTTCTTAGGCGAGTATTTATCTATTTAATCCTATACCACCTTGGATTCTCTTTTAAAGTAAAATTTTCTCGCCATACAGTGAAGCACACCGGCAATGAAAAGTATGCTTCACTGTACCTTATATGCGTACGTTTATTGGTAACGCACTGCATGCAACACTACTGACACACTGTGAATGACGCATAGGTGGTGCTGTAAGCCACATTAACAAACCGGTCATTACACTGCAACACACCTCTGTGAATGAGGCCGGTATGATGCTGCTTCAACCTCTTATCAACTTTTCCTTTCATAGTTGCAAAATGTATGTACATTATGCAGTGTGTATTTACTTATGTTCCCACAGTAAGGTAGTCAGAGGTTTTCTGCTGGTTGTAAACTTTTCATATCCATGTTTTATTTTGATGTTTTCAGGTTCTGGTTTGGAGAACAAATTTTGACAAGTTTAACAATAGGGAAATAGTGAAACTGCAGCAGAAGAGGCTGTGCCCTGAAGCACCACCTCATTTGAATGACATATTTCCCCGATCTTCACACCTCCATACAAGCACTGAACATTCTATCCAGGTAATGCTTGTGCACCTCAAAAATGTCTGCAGAGATAGAAGTACGGTAGTTCAAGAAAAATGACAAATATGTAAAGTTCCAGTACTTGCTCTGAAAGTAAAATGTTTACTGTTGTGTGAATTGGCATTGCCTTCTTTTCTCTAAACTGCGATTTTACCAAAAAAAGGAAAACAAAATTGAACTTTGAACCCCAAGGTGCATTAGCAAGCTTAATTTGACCTCCTACCTAGGATATCCGATTGCAGTACCTGCAGCATTACAAAGGGATTGATGTCTGAGACACCCATTTTTACTTTTTTTTTTTTTTTTACATGCTAAACGGTCATATGAGACAATCTGGAAAGATTGTTATGGGTGATGAATGTTTACTGTGTGTACCTAACACCCCATCAACACACTGCTCTGTGCAAAATACTTTTCTAAGGCCTCTTTTCCATGGACTGTTGATAGGCAGTGAAATGCCTCTCAAACTCTTACAACTGCTTGCTGCTGCCTGGTAACTGCTCACTTCTGCCTGGTAAGTTCAGCTGCCTGTGGAAAAGAGGCCCTAGGGCTTATTTCCAAGCAGTTATAAGAGTTTGAGAGGCATTTCACTGCTTATCAGCTGCCCATAGAAAAGAGGTCATAGGCTTCTTTTCCACTGACAGTTGAACTTGTGTGCTCAGCAAGCAGTTACCAGGCAGCAGTGCACAGTTGTTGGGCAGCTCCAAGCAGTTGTGAAAGTTTGAGAGACATTTCACTGCCTATCAACTGCCCGTGGAAAAGAGGCCTTAAAGTGTAACTGTCGTATTTATTTTTGTCTGGTAAACAAGTAATAAGGACGCTAACCAGGCAATCCAAAAGTTAAAATCACTTACTTTTCTTGTTGATAAATGATCATTCAACAGTTTTTGACTTTTATTTGGTACACACAAAGGAAGTTGCAGGGCATGCTGGGTTGTCTTTTTTTTTGCTTCTCTACTTTCCCCTCAAACGTAACTAATGCAGCCTGATTCTCTGGAGCCTCTTTCCCTCCTGTTTTCCCCTCCCACACCTCTGTTCCTCTCTGATTGGCCAATATTTCTCATGCGGAGACAATACACTTTCTATAGAGAGGGGCGGGCAATGCATACACAATCAGGCAGAGGAGAGTAAAGGAGGAAATTACATCAGGATTGGCTTCAATATAGCGACAGTTAAAATGGGAAATGCTAAGAAGGATTTTCTTTTTTTTTAACAGTATAAAAATTACTAAAATCAAAACATGGACAGTGCAATACATGTTATGTAAGTAGATCAAGTATGTATCTACTTATATATGTGGTTTTGCTTTTTTCTGAGATAGTATTGCTGACAGCTGGCCACACACTATACAATGAAAAGATCCAATTTTTCACCAATTCAATCCTTTTGATCGGTTGACCTGAGATTTTCTTTTTCTGTCAAATCCGATCGAATTTCCCATTTTTTTTTTATTTTTGGAGATAAAACATGTTGGAAATTTCAGACCAGCTTTATCAAGATTTGTATGGTGTGTGATGGATTGGCAATTACTTGATGTACAGTTCCAATCAATTTTTTTCTGACCTTTCAATTATTTTATTCATGATTGGGGAAAAATTGAACAGAGGTGTGTGGTAGATTGGTCAGGTTTTTCAGTTGTTACAATCAGTCAGAAAAATTGATTGCTATTCTTGAATTGAACAGATATTTAAAAAATGGTTGGTATGTGGCCACCTCAAGGGCTAATTTCCACGGGCAGTTAAACTTTGTGTTCAGCAAGCAGTTACCGGGCAGCAGCAAGCAGTTTTGAAAGTTTGAGAGGCATTTCACTGCCTATCAACTGCCTGTGGAAAAGAGACCTTAGGGCCCTTTCCACAAGCGGCTTTAATTTACTCATTTTTAATAGACTAGTACAGGGACTTTTAATCGACTAGTACAGGGACCTTTCAGTTTCAGTAGAAACCATTTAGAAATGAATGTGTCATAGACAGTTCAGTTAAAGCAAGCCTCTAATTGGTAATAATAATGAATTGAGGTTTGTAGAGTTTCTAATTCATGTATTCAATTGCTTATGGGTAAGAGTACAGGAAGTGTATCCTGCTGAAGTTTGCGTTCCTCTGTGTATGTGAGAACATCTGCTGGTTCCTGTGAATTGCTATTCCAGCTTCCTACTGTCATTTTTTTACAGTGCTAATTTGAATATGACTAGTTTCTATGGGTGACAGACACCCATACTTTCCCCATAGGAGCCCCTGTGCTGTAGTTTTATCTTTCACCAGGGAAACGGTTCTAGATTATCTAAAGACCTGTTACCCAATTATCACATGACAGATATGGTGACAGTTGGCAGAAGCAGATTCACGAGTCAGGAAGAGGTGGGCATGATTTATGACTCAGGCCGATGTCTTTCTCACATACAAGAAACATTTTCAGACAACTACAAATTACATTGAAGTCAGAAATGTAACAGCCCTAAGATAGCAACCTGGATAATGTTTGCACAGGTTTACTTTAGTCCTCAGGAGTCATTTCTGCTTGGTTGAAATCATTTTTTACTTTGCTTTATTGATTAAATTGTGAGATCTAGTTTCTGTAGTCAATGCATATGTCCTTATATATGTCATTAAAAATGCTTGACAACATTTAATGAATTGATCTGTATTAGCAGGATAATCTGTATGTTTTGCTTCAGGGCTGTGGAGTTTGAGTCGGGGCAATTTTGGGCACTCGGAGTTGGAGTCAGTCGTTGATTTCATAAACTAAGGAGTCGTAGTCGGGAGTTGGAGTTGGATGATTTTTGTACAAAATCCACAGCCCTGTTAAGTATTAGACTAAGGAGTCGGAGTTGAGGATTCGAGGCTATTTTGTGTACTCGGAGTCGTGGTTTCATAAACTGATGAGTCGGAGTTGGAAGATTTTTGTACCGACTCCACAGCCCTGTTTTGCTTTTATGGCTAAATGTATAAAGGTTGTTCTTTTAACATTGAACTCAATATAAGCACCTGAGGAAGAAATCTCCTAACATTTCAGAAGCATGCATTTTCAATCTCATAAGTTGGCAAAGAAGTGGTGTCACCCTTAAAGTGAACCTGAGGTGAAAATGAAATGGAGGCTGCCATATTTATTTCCTTTTAAATAATACCAGTTGCCTGGCAGCCCTGCTGATCTATTTGGCTGCAGTAGTGTCTGAATTACACTAGAAGCAGGCATGCAGCTAATCTTAGCTCTGACAATATTGTCAGAAAGAAACCAGGGCTGTGGAATTGGAGTCGGCTCAATTTTGGGTACCTGGAGTTGGGGCCGGTTGTTTCTTAAACCGAGGAGTCGGAGTCTGATGATTTTTGTAACAAATTCACAGCCCTGGTAAGTATAAGACTAAGGAGTCGGAGCCATTTTGGGGAGTTGGAGTCGGTGGTTTCAAAAACTAAGGAGTCGGAGTCGGATGATTTTTGTACCGATTCCACAGCCCTGTCAGAAACACCAGATCTGCATGCTTGTTCAGTGTCTATGGCTAAAAGTAGTGGTAAAGGATCAGCAGGATAGCCAGGAAACTGGTATTGCTTAAAAGGAAATAAATATGGCAGCCTCCATATCCCTCTCACCTTGGGTTCACTTAAAACATTAAAGTTTAAAGAGACTCAGATATGGAGTAAGTCAAAGATTTCTTACTTACCCGGGACTTCTTCCAGCCCTATAAGCACGGATCTGTCCCTCGCCGTCCTCCGTTCGTCTGCAATCATCCCCGGTAACTGGCTCAGTTTGGTCCAGTCTGGGTCTTCTGCGCATGCGTGGACATCCCGCACATGCGCAGTAGACTCGGACTCACACGACTAAGCCAGTTATAGGGGATGATTGACGCTAAACGGTGGATTGCGGGAGGACGGCGAGGGACGCATCCATGCTTATGGGGCTGGAGGAAGCCACGGGTAAGTAAAAAAATTCGACTTACTCCATCTCTGAGTCTCTTTTCTGAAGACTAGATTTATTAATACTTTTAGTCATCAGTATTGTAACACACGTAATTGAACAGTAGGTGTCACTGTTTCCTTTTTTTGTAAATTTAAATGTTACATTTTTACTTCATGAATTCTCATAGCTTTATAATTTTCTGTCTTGATTCATTACACTTAGTCATATTTCACCCTAGAATGTATTTGGCAGGAAGTCTGCTGTCTGTCCTTTTTTACATATTTTAGAAAAACTGCTGAGTTGTCTGCCTTAAAACTGTTATCCTAGACACACGTTTTCCTAGAACTGTGTAGGCACTCAGTCTGTTGCAGAACTTGCCTGTCTGTGTAGAAACTCTTTTATTGCCTAATCTCAAGTCGGATGTCTAATGTCTACTTCCTGTACTGTAGACTGTAGTCTTCTCAGACAGATTCAGGCTACAACAATATTTTCAAATCACAGACAATATAAATTTAGATTGGCTAAAATGAAAGACAAAATTATTTGGAGCAGTGCTCTTCCTTCCAGGGCTGTGGAGTCGGTACAAAAATCCACAGACTCCCCTACTCCTCAGGTTAGGATTCCACTGACTCCTCGACTCCGACTCCTTTAATTTGCATATTACAATCTTGTTGATTAAAAGTATATTGCATGAAATGCATCTCTTAACTGCCAACGCTTAGGAATTTTAAAAGACAACTGAAGTGAGAGGGATATGGAGGCTGCCATATTTATTCCCTTTTAAACAATACCAGTTACCTGGATATCCGGCGGATCTGCTGCCTCTCATAATTTTAGTCATGGACTAAAACTAGTCCTTGCAAAATTGATTGTAATAAAGGGATGAAATACAGGGTTCAAAATCTACAAAAATGATGCCACAGCACGGATAACTGCCATATAAAAAATAACTTTTATTATTCATACATATAAAACACACCTACAAACCCCCATTATAAAATGCCCTCTAATAGGGTACTACCAGTGAGAGTCCCACAGTGCGCACTGTAATATTGAAAAAAGGCGAACATACTCGCCTAAACACCTGGTCTGAGGCCTCTGATGAAAATCATCCATGCAAATATGTCCATCAAAAGAAGTGTATCAATATATATCAGTAAAATACTGGTTGAATATCAACGAAAAATGACGATGATCCAGAACTTGCAAAAGTCCATGTACTATGTGCCTATTCTGCTATAATGCACAAATCAGCATATAAACTGCCTTAGCTGGTGTAGGATTCATGAATTATTGTCCATTTGCTGCCAACTGTGCCTTTTTGTATAAAGCCATGAGTATAACAGAGCCAAAAAACAATTAGAACGGTCTCACCATATTTGCCATCCTTTCGCAGTGGAATCGCTGGATGCTTCCAGTAAATTATAAACAGACCTTGCTTAACCACTCTGGCGACGTCTCGCCTTGCGGTTATCAGAGCTCCATGTTGTACTCTTGGCTGCCTTAATAAGGTAAATGAAGTCCCAGTCGGCGTGAAAGTCAAGTCTTGAGAAAACCAGCGTGTCCGGTGAAACCGGTCGACACGTGACAGCCCCACACTGCACGGTCGACACGTGTGACAGCCCCACACTGCACGCTTTGGATGTGCTGCTACAGTGCCTGAACAGTGGGACCGTGGTGACTTTCTCTTAAGTAACTCATTAGTCCTGTTATGTGTCCCCCTCCACGTGCTAGGGACCCCATCTATAATATAAGCTTTTAATTGTGGCACATTATGATGCATCTCAGTGAAGTGTGCTGAAACCGCTTGTTTACGGTCACCATTGCGAACAGCACTCTTTTATGTGAACATATCCTGTCCCTAACTTGGTGTGGTCATACCTACATACAGTGGCTTGCAAAAGTATTCGGCCCCCTTGAAGTTTTCCACATTTTGTCACATTACTGCCAGAAATATGAATCAATTTTATTAAAATTCCATGTGAAAGACTAACACAAAGTGGTGTACACGTGAGAAGTGGAACGAAAATCATACATGATTCCAAACATTTTTTACAAATAAATAACTGCAAAGTGGGGTATGCGTAATTATTCAGACCCCTGAGTCAATATTTTGTAGAACCACCGTTTGCTGCAATTACAGCTGACTGTCTTTTAGCGTATGTCTCTACCAGCTTTGCACATCTAGAGACTGAAATCCTTGCCCATTCTTCTTTGCAAAACAGCTCCAGCTCAGTCTTAGATTAGATGGACAGCGTTTGTGAACAGCAGTTTTCAGATCTTGCCACAGATTCTCGATTGGATTTAGATCTGGACTTTGACTGGGCCATTCTAACACATGGATATGTTTTGTTTTAAACCATTCCATTGTTGCCCTGGCTTTATGTTTAGGGTCGTTGTCCTGTTGAAAGGTGAACCTCAGTCTCAAGTCTTTTGCAGACTCCAAGAGGTTTTCTTCCAAGATTGTATTTGGCTCCACCCATCTTCCCATCAGCTCTGACCAGCTTCCCTGTCCCTGCTGAAGAGAAGCACCCCCAGAGCATGATGCTGTCACCACCATATTTGACAGTGGGGATGGTGTGTTCAGAGTGATGTGCCGTGTTAGTTTTCCGCCTCACATAGCGTTTTGCATTTTGGCCAAAAAGTTACATTTTGGTCTCATCTGACCAGAGCACCTTCTTCCACATGTTTGCTGTGTCCCCCACATGGCTTGTGGCAAACTGCAAACTGGACTTCTTATGCTTTAATGGTAACAATGGCTTTCTTCTTGCCATTCTTCCATAAAGGCCAACTTTATGCAGTGCACGACTAATCGTTGTCCTATAGACAGATTCCCCCACCTGAGCTGTAGATCTCTGCAGCTCATCCAGAGTCACCATGGGCCTCTTGACTGTATTTCTGACCAGCGCTCTCCTTGTTCGCCCTGTAAGTTTAGGTGAACGGCCTTGTCTTGGTAGGTTTACAGTTGTGCCATACTCCTTCCATTTCTGAATGATCGCTTGAACAGTGCTCCGTGGGATGTTCAAGGCTTTGGAAATCTTTTTGTAGCCTAAGCTTGCTTTAAATTTCTCAATAACTTTATCCCTGACCGGTCTGGTATGTTCTTTGGACTTCATGGTGTTGTTGCTCCCAATATTCTCTAAGACAACCTCTGAGGCCGTCACAGAGCAGCTGTATTTGTACTGACATTAGATTACACACAGGTGCACTCTATTTAGTCATTAGCACTCATCAGGCAATGTCTATGGGGAACTGACTGCACTCAGACCAAAGGGGGCTAAATAATTACGCACACACCACTTTGCAGTTATTTATTTGTAAAAAATGTTTGGAATCATGTATGATTTTTCTTTCCACTTCTCACATGTACACCACTTTGTATTGGTCTTTCACGTGGAATTCCAATAAAATTGATTCATGTTTGTGGCAGTAATGTGACAACATGTGGAAAACTTCAAGGGGGCCGAATACTTTTGCAAGCCACTTTAACCTTCCCAGCGTTCAATTTCCCCAGGATTTCTGTGCAAACAGTGATAACATTTATTTTTAAAACTTTTTTTCCTGTAACTTGCCAAAATGTGTCAAGCAAGGGTCTAGTATACAGTGCAGGAGAGTATTGATGTGTATGCATGTTTATACTGTTCACAGCATGTTTTTTTGAACGGACATTTCTGTCCATACCGCTAGGGAGGTTAACCTAAGCCACAAGGGCACTTTAAGTAACCGATCACAAAACTAGACTCACAAGTATATAAGTCCCTGATCTTATATTTAGTGCCTTTGGTAGGGTGATAAAATTTAGAACTCTCAATGATATGTCCACAAAGATGACAACCCATACATAGATAAGTTCCCACTCTTCTATTGGGCATCGTAGCTTTAGGCGTGTGGTAGAATACTTTGTCCCTAACTGTGGGTGCTCTTTTGAATGACTGCAGTGGGGGGTACCTAAATTCAAGAATATTGGGAGAAGCATTACTCAAAAGATGCCAATGGCATCTAATGCTCCTTCCAATCTCAAAACTACACATGTTGTAAGTGGAGACAAAGGGAAGGCGGAATTGTTTATTAGCTAATTACAACAGAGAGAAAATGTGTGCATCAACCAAGTGAACCTAACAAATCTGGCTTTGCAAATTTGGCCTATTGGCTAATCACAAGACATTGCTCATGCAAATATGCATTTGTTTTCGCATGCCTAAATATGCAGGGTCAAAAACCAAAAACCGCAAAACAATCGCCCTGCGGGAATTAGTTCATGCTATATTAGCACTATCCAGGGGCACCACGAGGAGGCTTCCCATTGCCCCCGTACAACTGGGGGGCCGCGGGGGTCACAGGCTCTCTCACCGCCTGGAACCCACACAGCGGCACATGGGGGGTGCAGGCGATCTCCCCAGCGTGGCCAGCGCCGGGAAGAGCCGCCCGCACACACCTCCCAAGATTAAAAACAGGCACTTACCTTAACGTCCATTGCGTTCTGCTATATGCGCATGACCTGGGCGCGACACATAAGGGGAGGACAGGCGCAAATAGCCTGCTCCAGGGCTCTCACCTCCTAAAACAAGCCACTCACCACTTGCCTCCAAAGAAGGGAAAATGCAATGCTAATTACAACAGAGAGAAAATGTGTGCATGCTGCATGAGAGAAAATGGTCCCCCATGCTGCAGTGCATAGCCGCAACTTACCTAATCAATGCTCCCGCGGCGATGTCAGACCTCCACGCTACCCCCCCTAGCCTCCTCTCCCTCCCCCCCGTCTTTCCTGCCCCCCCCCCCCCCCCGTGCTGTAATATATAGCGGCAGCTTACCTTCCAAGCGCCAGCGGTTAATGCAGACATCGGTCTCCACGCCACGCTACTTCTCGCTCTTGTGTCCGGCTTGTACTGATGACGCGTCATCAGAAGTAAAAAGATTGGAGAAAGGAACAACTGGAGTGAAATGTGTAAAACGGACCACAGTCTCCCTAGTTTTCCTGAAAATATATAGTCTCTGATACAAAAATATAATATCCAGCCCTAATGTCCACAGCTTTTAGCACGGCAGGCCCAGTATACATGTATAACCGAGACAGACAGACCGCTTGGCATCCATGGATCCAATAGCAGCAGCACAATGTGGGCACAGTATGTATAACAGACCCCAGTGCCTAAGACATCCCTGGATTGGTGCTCACCTGGTTTTATAATCTGCATCCCTTCTCTTTGTTAGATGATCCGGGCCATTCTTTCTGTTTACCATTACTGCTTTCCTCCATGCCCATCTGTCTTCCTGCATCATTTATCTTACTAATACTTTTTATATAAAGGGGGAAAAGGGGGATCGGAGTGCATTTAAAGCAGTGTTCCCCAACCCTGTCCTCAAGGCCCACCAAAACTTCCTGTTTTGTGGAAATCCATAGAGGTAGTTAATCAGCTCTGCTGAGAAGCTAATTACCTCACCTGTGCATGTTTGTGGTTTTCCGCAAAGCATGTACTGCTGGTGGGCCCTGAGAACAGGGTTGGGGGAACTGTGATTTAACTGCTTGCCGACCGCTCCACGCCAATTGGCGTGAATGCGGCGGCAGCCCCAAGACCACTCCACGCCGATCGGCGTGAATGGCCTGGAATGGGGATTGCAGTCTCCCAGCGCTGATCGGAGACTGTTAGACGGCGAAACTGTCGGCTATTAACATTGTACTGTGCTGCAATCTACAGCAGCGCTGTACTGGGGACAGGCGTGTGACACAGCTGTCCCCCTGGGGGACACAAAAGCTGAAGCCTATCACAGCCGATCGCTGTGATAGCCTGACAGGGGGGGGGAGGAGGAGAGGGGGGGAAATAAACTAAAAAAATATGACATTTTATACAAAAAAAAAATTAAACATTGGGGGAGCGGTCAGACCCCACCAACAGAGAGCTCTGTTGGTCGGGAGAAAATGTGTGCAGAGTTGTGCGGCCCTGCAGCGAGGCCTTAAAGCTGCAGTGGCCCAATTTATGGAAAAAAGTCCTGGTCACTAGGGGGGTTTAACACCGCAGTCCTCAAGTGGTTAAAGGACAACTGAAGTGAGAAGTATATAGAGGCTGCCATATTTATTTCCTTTTAAACAATATCAGTTCCCTAGCAACCCTGCTGATCTGTTTGGCTGTAGTAGTGTCTGAATCACATCAGAAACAAGCATGCAGCTAATCTTGTCAGATCTGACAATAATGTCAAACACCTGATCTGCTACATGCTTGTTCAGGGTCTATGGCTAAAAGTATTAGAGGATCAACAGGATAGCCAAGCATAATGTTATTGCTTAAAAGGAAATACATATGGCAGCCTCCATATGGGGTATTATTCTGCTATGTTAGACCAGCATCAGATCCATGGTTGGTGTTGGTGGTATAATATTTTATAAGATACCATAAGTAATTGTATCTGTAGAACTTTTCCTGTGTTCCCATATGATTAATTTAGGTTTAAGGGTTAAAAAAAAGTCTGAACTCTGAGCCATTTTTATTCTCATGTATACATTACCTTTGTTCATTCTGCTCTCATTAATAGAAACGATGACCTATTGGCTTTTATTAATTATCTTGCTATAATAAGTCTTTGCACAGCCACACAAGTTTTACTGCCTTCAATTAGTTTTCAAGACAGCTGCAGTCCAACTTCTCTTGACTGCATATATAAAGCAAATATTGGTTGGTTGGGTATTCAGTTGTAATATTGATTTACATGTTTTACTCTTGAGAGAATTCTGTTACATTTGATTTTTATATTGAATCGTACATCTAATCTAATACAAATACCATGCAGTGCATGTCTACATATTGTGCTAAGTATACAGTAGTGATCTACTATGGGAGTGTCTCAGGCTGAATATTTGCTCTGCAGCCAATGGCAGGCACAGGACTTGTCAGAGGTCATGCAATTTGAAGCAAGTAAAGCAATTAACAATGAAAAATATCTCATTCAACTTTCAGTTTTTGAAATTTGTGCTTAGTCAGGATGCCCACTTTAATAACGCCCTTTCCTATTTTCTTTTTCTATGTTCCCCTCTGTAGATCAATCCAATGTTTGAAGTAGCGGATACACAAACGTTCCATCCTGCTATTGTAGACGTAAAGAACAAGCGTTCTTCCAAACAGGTACTAAAAATAGTTATGTTAGGAAGATTACAGTCATCTGTGTTCATTGCTTGCCTCTGATGGTGTGTGTCTTTTGTGTGATAAAATTGCCAAAAAAAAGAGTATCGGTTACACTAATGGTGATTTTCACCACTAGATTGAGAGAAACTATTATGGCCTAATTGGGCTGATGCACAAAACATCAGTAATACTGACGTGCACACAGCGCACAGCAATATTACCTTTACTTCTGCCTGCAGTACCACGAGTTACACTATTAGTGCGGTACTTGAGTAGCGCAACTGTTGCTACAATTGCCTCGCCAATTGCCTTGCAAGCGCTTTGAGTCCGACAGGAGAAAGGCGCTATACAAAAAAGGAATTATTATTATTACAATAACACGCACTACTGACTGTAAAGCTTGTTAGTAAGGCATGTTACTGTAGCAACTATCTCGCTACTCGAGTACCGCGAGTCACGCTAATCGTGTAACTCACAGTACTGCAGGCGGAAATAAAGTTAATATTGCTGTGCGCTATGCGTGCACGGCAGTGTTACTGATGTTTTGTGCCTCAACTCCAATGTGTTGTAAAAAAAAAAAAAAAAAAAAAAAAAAGATAACCAGGTAAGTTGGGTCTTTCTGCTTTAAAGTGGATCCGAGATAAACTTTTACTCATTGCATAGTTGTTCCTTTCATATAGTTTATAGGGCATCCCTCAAGTCAAATACTTTTTTTGTTTTGTTTTAATACTCCTATTCCCTATAAACTAAACAAGCCTCGCCCACAGCTCCTTTTGTGCCTTGACACTCTTGATTTGCTGTGCAAACTATCTAAATTTTAGATAAGATAGACAAGTTACTTGTAATAGTTCATTTTTCACCTCGGATCCGCTTTAATCAAGCTACTAATTACCTAAATTGATGCCATTATACGTTCATTAGAAAAATTCTAACCTATATTTACTTTTAAGGCCAGGGGCACACTAGAAATCAAAGCAGTATTGCTATCGCTTTGTGTCAGCATTTTGTTGGCAATTTGTGCTGCATTTTCTGGCAACTAAGGCTAACTGATATACTATGTATTTGGAGCCCAAACGCTCACAAAATGCTGCATATCCTGGGTTTGGGATTTTCTATTCACTAATTGCTTTAATGGGCACACCTCCATACACTTTCATTAG
Organism: Hyperolius riggenbachi; assembly: GCF_040937935.1. Lineage (NCBI taxonomy): Eukaryota > Metazoa > Chordata > Amphibia > Anura > Hyperoliidae > Hyperolius > Hyperolius riggenbachi. Next base: position 324,983,200 of record NC_090648.1, read on the forward strand.
CAAAGCGTTTTTAAAAGCGCTGGCGATTGTCAAAACTCCAAAATCGCTCAAAAAAGCGCTCTAGTGTGTCAAAGGCCTCAATCTGTCTTCTCCATTAACCTCCCTGGCGGTAAGCCTGACACAGTGTCGGGTTAGCCGCCGCAGGGGGTCAAATGGCCCCGGGAGGATTTTTTACAATAAAATTTGTTCTGTATTGTTAAGCTAGCACTTGGCTAGCTAAGTATGTCCCCCAAGTGCCTCCGGTCCCCACCGATCACCCTCGATCGCCGCCGTAATATGTGCCCCCCAGGGATCCCGCGATGGCGAAGCCTCCCAATCAGCTCCAGGCTTCGCTATGGGGAGGATTGGGACTGCGCATGACGTCGATGACGTCATGCCCGATCGTTGCCATAGCGATGAGTGAAGCTGCAGCTCTCGCTGGATCGCGGTGGGGTAAATAGTGCCGGCGGCGATTGGGGGATTTAGTTAGGCGGCGGGGGGCTTGTGGGGCATAGTTATAAATTTCATTTTAATACAAAAAATCCTCCCGCGGACGCAGCCTCTAAAACTGCGTACCGCCAGGGAGGTTAAGGGATTAGTACATATAGGGCTTGATTCACTAACCGGCGCTAAACCACGGCGCCTATATTAGTGCGCGGTGCAACGATATTGTCGCACCCGCACCTTGATAACGGCGCATCGGGTGCCCCGAAGCACAGGGGCACCCGATGCGCCGTTATTGTTGCACCAGGTGCGACGTTTAAGGGGCAGCGGGTGTGATGTTATTGTCGCACCGCGCACTAATATAGGCGCCCCTGCGCTGTGCGCGTAGTAAGCAGAGATGCGCGCAAAGTAGCTTTGCGCGCACTGGGGGGGGGGGAGGCTTTTCACACCGTCGCTAACACTTAGCGCCGGTTAGTGAATCAAGCCCATACTGTACTTCCCTATAGCTAGTTTCCCAGCTGCTTTAACCACTTGATCCACCTGGATCAGCCTCGGAAGAAGCACCGCCGTGCGAAACGGCTGTTAGGCTACCGTTTTTGCCCTGCACCCACCACCGCCAACTTTGATATGGTAGGACATCCTCCTCTTGCAACTATTTGAATACACAAAATGTTTGCACAAGACGATTTTTCTACAGATGATGATGTTTTGTACCTACCTTTTTGAATGTCACAATTTTTTGATATAATGATGGTGATTTTATTCACAATCGGAAACACCATTAAAACAGTCATTACTGCAGTGCCTGATTCAACTGTTTTTCTTCTTTGACGCTGATCCTTTGTGTATGTTTCACTTTTAGTCATGAGCACGCAGTATCTGTTACAATATCAAGGTGGCTTTTAGAACATCCATCCATCCTTTTTCCCAGTAACACGGCTAGGGACTCTGTAGTGCCGGCAACCCTTCACTCTTTGAGTTGCACTTTAGTCCTTGATAGTATTCTGGTTTGCGAATATTTATTATTTCATATGCATATATCACTGCAGATAGTCGAATTTTGACTTCTGAATTTTGGGAGTAAAGTTGTGGGGTCATCTGTGGATGATGCGCGGTGGGGTCCTCCGTATGTAATGTGCATTGCGCAACGTGCTGTAATGTCAAGCCAAAATGGTTCCAGTAGTTACATATTCCAATGCTGCTGATTGTATAATGATTTTAATTGCATCAGCTGTGCTCCACCTCTAATTACCGTAAGAGAACATTTGGGTCATGTAGGAAAACTTTGAAGTAACGTAACAGCCATATAAAATAAGTTTCAAAGAATTGCATTGTACACATGAGCTGAATGCATAACTGTTATGTAAACCAGCCAATTCTGACCTATATTACATGATTTTATGAAGTAAGATGAAAAAAAAGTTTAAATTTAAGTTAATTTTTGAATCCCAAGTTTCAAATAGCTTGTCTTTTTCTGAGTATTACAGCATGTTTAAGTAAAGAATGTCTGTGTCTATATGTATCTGCTGGAGCCCATACAGCTCTTCTTATAGGGCTGGTGTCATATTTTTGATATCCAGTTTGGTTTCAGCAATACTATTGAATAGCAAGAGACAAAGTAGAGGGTGAACAGTCACCCTGGAATGAAAAAACACACACACACACACACACACACACACACACACACACACACACACACACACACACACACACGATAGAAGAAACAAAAAAATAGGAACTGAGGGTACTCACAAAGAGAGATTTCAAAGGGTCAACCAACCACTGCAGGCAGGTGGAGATCAACAAACCCAACTCCACTCGGGGGTCCAGGCTAGCCGGGGATGGTCGCACTTTTTAAAGGAAAAAGACCTTAGGAGCCCATAAAGGAGATTCAAGGGTATCCCCTACCCTGAGCCGGGGCGGGGTATACAATGCACAACCGGATACAAAGGTGCCCAGAGAATGATACAATTAATTAAAAACAATAAAATAAAGCTTGAGGTGGCTTACCTCAATGGAGACAAATTCATATAAAATGAACTTTAACAGCACTGGCAATGTGTTTCATGGGTCCCTGCCCACTTCCTCAGGACAAATAAAGTACCTCACTGTGTAAAGAGCCAAAGTGATATTTGAGAAGTGAAATGAAGTTTATTGGATTTACAGAAAGCGTGCAATAATTGTTTAAAATTAGGCAGGTGCATAAATTTGGGCACCACAAAAAAGAAATGAAATCAATATTTAGTAGATCCTCCATTTGCAGAAATTACAGCCCCTTAACACTTCCTGTAGGTTCCAATGAGAGTCTGGATTCTGGTTGAAGGTATTTTGGAGCATTCCTCTTTACATAAAATCTCTAGTTCATTCAGGTTTGATGGCTTCTGAGCACGGACAGCTCTCTTTAACTCACACCACAGATTTTCAATTATATTCAGGTCTGGGGACTGAGATGGCCATTCCAGAACATTGTACTTGTTCCTCTGCATGAATACCTTAGTACATTTTTGTGTTTAGGGTCGTTTTCTTGTTGAAAGATCCAGCCCCGGCGTAGCTTCAGCTTTGTCACTGATTCTTGGACATTGGTCTCCAGAATCTGCTAATACTGAGTGGAATTCATGCGTCCCTCAACTTTGACAATATTCCCAGTCCCTGCACTGGCCACACAGCCACACAGTATGATGGAACCACCACCATATTTTACTGTAGGTAGCAGGTGGTTTTCTTCGGAGCAGTGCTTTTCAGCGCTGCTAGATTTGGGCGCAGCCGGCGCCTCCATAGACTTCAATAGGAATCATTCCTATTGAAGCGCTCAGTGAGTAACGTCGGCTCCGTCAGAAGACAGAGCCGAAGTTGCTTAAAAACATAATAATTCGGCCTCCAGCAATCGCGGGAAGCCGAATTATTTCATTCCCCCACTATCCATGTCGGCCTGGAGGGGGAATAGTAATTAAATCGGCCCGGACTTGTGCAGAAGCAGGATCAGCCATATACCGCTGTATCCTGCGCCCAAGTCTACCGGCGCCGATTTCAAATGTACGCGGTTTTCTTGGAATGCTGTGTTGTTTTTCCTCCATGCATAACACCCCTTGTTATGCTCAAATAACTCAATTTTAGTTTCATCAGTCCACAGCACCTTATTCCAAAATGAAGCTGGCTTGTCCAAATGTGCTTTAGTATACCTCAAGTGGCTCTGTTTGTGCTGTGGGTGGAGAAAAGGCTTCCTCTGCATACAGCATCTCATTTTGTAAAGTGCGCTGAATGGTTGAACGATGCACAGTGACTCCATCTGCAGCAAGATGATGTTGTAGGTCTTTGGTGCTGGTCTGTGGGTTGACTCTGACTGTTCTCACCATTCGTCGCTTCTGTTTATCCGAGCTTTTTTCTTGGTCTGCCACTTCAAGCCTTAACTTGAACTGAGCCTGTGGTCTTCCATTTCCTCAATATGTTCCTAATTGTGGAAACACACAGCTGAAAGCTCCGAGACAGCTTTCTGTATCCTTCCCCTAAACCATGATGGTGAACTTTAAAATCTCTGAAATCTTTGTCATCAGGTCATTTGAAAGTTGTTTTGAGTCCCCCATGTTGCTACTCTGCAGAGAAATTTAACAGAGGAGGGAAACTTACAATTGGCCCCCTTAACCACTTGATGACCCAGCCTTTACCCCCCCTTAAGGACCAGCGCTGATTTCGCTGATCTGTGCTGGGTGGGCTCTACAGCCCCCAGCACAGATCAAACACCAGACAGAGCGACCAGATCGCCCCCCTTTTTTCCCCACTAGGGAGATGATGTGCTGGGGGGGTCTGATCGCTCCTGCCTGCGTGTGGCTGGCGGGGGGGGGCACCTCAAAGCCCCCTCCACCACGGAATTCCCCCTCTCCCTCTCCTCCTTCCCTTCCCCGGAGATCGGAGGCTGCACAGGAACGGTTCTGTCCTGTGCAGCCTCTAACAGGCTCCTGCCTGTCATGTGACAGCGATCCCCGGCCGCTGATTGGCCGGGGTTTGCTGATCTATTACAACCCTGCTACTGTTAGCAGCATTGTACAAATGTAAACAAAGCGGATTATTTCCGCTTGTGTTTACATTTAGCCTGCGAGCCGCGATCGGCGGCCCGCAGGCTATTCACGGAGCCCCCCGCCGTGAATTGACAGGAAGCAGCCGCTCGCGCGAGTGGCTGTTTCCTGATTAATTAGCCTGCAGCCGGCAACGCAGATCTGCGTCGCTGGTCCTGCAGCTGCCACTTTGCCGACGCGCGTTATGAGTGCGCGGTCGGCAAGTGGTTAAAGAGACTCTGTAACAAAATGTTCACCCTTATTTCTCCTATCCTATAAGTTCCTATACCTGTTCTAATGTGGTCTGTCTTACTGCAGCCTTTTCTAGTTGCACAGTCACTAATATCTCTGTTATATAATCTAATCTTCTTTCCTTTGTCGGCTCAGGCAGGAATGTGCTGTTTTGCTGTGATAGGAAGAAGCTATGCACACACCCTCCACGCCCCCTGCAGACTCTGCATGCTGTGTGTATGACTCAAACAGCGCTTCTCTGGGCTTGTCACATTCTGGTTAGCAGCCATGTTTTTTGTTTGTAAACACTGCCTAAAACTGGCAATTACAAGCCAGGATCGCAGCAGGGAGTGGCAGAAACAGCAAAGAGAGGCCCAAGAGAACATAATGAATAGAATGGTATGCTTTTTAATGTAAGAATTTTAGAGTACAGATTCTCTTTAAATACTCTTTCTTATAATTTGATTCACCTTTGTATGTAGGTCAGGGGTCACCAAGCTTACCAAGCCAATTTGAGTTCCAATAATTAGTTCTACAGGTTTTGGAATCAATGAAATGACAACAGTGCCCAAATTTATGCACCTGCCTAATTTTATTTAAACAATTATTGCGCACTTTCTGTAAATGCAATAAACTTCATTTCACTTCTCAAATATCACTATGGGTGTCTCCTATATAATATATTTAACTGACATTTTTTTATCATAACAACCAACTATTTATACGGGAATATCATGATAATTAACCATTTACCGACAAGCATGCGTACTAAAACGTCATGCTTTAGCCTATTAACGGCAACATGACGTTTAATACGTCGCGCGATCCCGCCGCCGCTCCGCACGTGTGCGCGCCGCCGCCGCTCCGCACGTGTGCGCGCCGCCGCCGCTCCGCACGTGTGCGCGCCGCTACTGCCGCCGTTTCCGTCGGGATCCCGTGTTTAGTGATTGGGGAAGAGGACCGAGCAGTCCTCTACCCAATCGCAATGCCTGGAGTGAATGGACGTGACCGCGAACAGCGGCCACCTCCATTCACAAAACAGGAAACTGTTACAGTTAAATAAAGTGTAAAGAAAAAAAAAAGTGATCACTTCCTAAAACCGGAGTGTTCACTAGCGCCATCTTGTGGCCAAAAAGTATATTACACACACAAACATATACAGGTACATACACATTAATAAAATTACACTTCCAACTCTTCCCCCCCTCCAACAACAAAAAAACACTTTAAAAAAAAAATAAGCTTAAAATAAATCAATATATAGTTGCCTTAGGGACTCAGCTTTTTTAATCTATATTTTATTATGGAAAATTTATTTTAATTTATTACATAGGGGCTTGTAATTATGGCCAGAACAAAAAAAAAAACAAAACTGAAAAATAACACCTATACTTCAAAATAATATATTGTCGCCGTACATTGTGATAGGGACATAATTTAAACTGTTTAATAATCGGGACAACTGGGTAAATAAAATGTGTTGGTTTTATCCAAAGGAGAATGTTTAATTTTAAACTATAATGGCTGAAAACTGAGCAGAAATTATTTTTTTTACATTATTTTTTTTTATTTTTCCCATTAAAACGCATTTAGAATAAAACAATTCTTAGCAAAATGTATTACCCACAGAAAGCCTAATTGGTGGTGAAAAAAATGAGGTATAGATCATTTTCTTGTGATAAGTAGTAATAAAGTCATTAGGGAATAAAAGGGAGGAGCACTGACGGGTGAAAATTGCTCTGGTCCGTTAGGGTAAAAACCCTTGGGGGTGAACTGGTTAAAGAGTAACTGTTAGGCAAAAAAAAGCTCATTTAAATCTCTATTCTCCTGTTTTACAGTTTGGAAGGTAGCCAAAAAGGCAATACTGAAGTTAGAAATCTATCTTACTTGTTTTTGTGGCCGAACAGCAATCATCTTTAACCCCAGGTTGCTACGGAGGCCGCACATGAGAAGTTGCAGAGCATGCTGGGAGTTTTTTTCTCCCTACTGCCCTCCCTTTTCCTCCCCTTCATTTCCCTATCCCTCCCGCATCCAACCCCCCCCACCCCCACGGACTGACAGTGACATCACCCCCCCCCCCCCCGGACTAACAGCGACATCACCCCCCCCCCCCCTCCCTGTTCTTCCCCTTCGTTTCCCTATCCCTCCCGGTTTCCTTTCCCACCCCATCTGTGCAGACATCTGAATGACAGACCCCGCAACCCCCCCCCCCCCCACACACACACACACACTGACAGCGACATCACCCGCACCTCCCCCCCCCTTCCTGACAGTGACATCACCCGCACCTCCCCCCCCCCCCGACTGACCGTGACATCACCCGCACCCCCTCGGACTGGTAGCGACATCATCCGCAGCCCCCCCCCCCCCCCCTGGACTGACAGCGACATCACCCGCACATGGTCCAGCACCCCAGCCCCGGCAGCAGACAGAGCGACATTGCCTGCAACACACACCCCCTGCAGACTGACAGAGCAACATTACACGCAAGACACCCCAGCCCCGCAGACTCACAGAGTGACATTGCCCGCAAGACACCCCCCGCAGACTGAAAGAGCTACATCGCACTCAAACCCTCTCCCCCCCAGGCTGACAGAGCGACATTGCCCGCAACGCCCCCCGGGCTGACAGAGCGACATTGCCTGCAAGACATCCCCCCCCCCGCAGACTCACAGATCGACATTGCCCTCCAGACACCCCCCCGCAGACTGACAAGGCGACATTGCACGCAACCCCTACCCCCAGGCTGACAGAGCGACATTGCCCACATCCCCCCCGCAGGCAGAGCGACATTGCCCGCAAGACACCCCCAGAGCCCACCACCCGCAGACTGACAGAGCGACATTGCCCGCAAGACAGCCCCTCCCCCCCACCGCAGACTGGCAGAGCGACATTGCCCGCCCCCCCCCCCCCAGACAGAGCGACATTGCCCGCAACACCCCCCGGGACTGACAGAGCGACGCTGCCCGCAAGACACCAACCCCCCCCCCCCGCAGACTGGCAGAGCAACATTGCCCTGCCCGCATCCACCCCCCGCAGACTGTCAGAGCATCATTGCCCGCAACGCTACACCATCTCCCCCCCCCCCCCCGCAGACTGACAGAGCGACATTGCCCGCAAGACAGCCCCTCCCCCCACCGCAGACTGGCAGAGCGACATTGCCCACATTCCCCCCCCCCCCACAGACAGAGCGACATTGCCCGCAACCCCCCCCCCCCCCCCTGCAGACAGAGCGACATTGCCGGCAACATCAGAGCCCCCCCGCCGCGACTGAGCGACATTGCCCGCATCCCCCCCCCCCCGGGACTGACAGACGACACTGCCCGCAAGACACCAACCCCCAGCCCCCCTAACACCCCCCCCCGTAGACTGACAGAGCAACATTGCCCTGCCCGCATCCACCCCCCGCAGACTGTCAGAGCATCATTGCCCGCAACGCTACACCATCTCCCCCCGCAGACAGAGCGACATTGCCCGCAAGACAGCCCCTCCCCCCCACCGCAGACTGGCAGAGCGACATTGCCCACATCCCCCCCCCCCGCAGACAGAGCGACTTTGCCCGCAAACACCCCCCCCGCAGACAGAGCGACATTGCCGGCAACATCAGAGGCCCCCCGCCGCGACATTGCCCGCATCCCCCTCCCCCCCTGGACTGACAGAGCGACACTGCCCGCAAGACACCAACCCCCAGCCCCCCTACCCAAAAGACTGACAGAGCAACATTGCCCTGCTCGCATCCACCCACCGCAGACTGTCAGAGCATCATTGCCCGCAACGCTACACCATCTCCAGCCCCCCCCGAACGGGACTGACAGGGCGACATTGCCCGCAACAATACCAGTCCTCATCCCAGACCCCCCCCGCATTACTGGCAGAGCGACATTGCACGCAACTCCCACCCCCCAGTCTGACAGAGCGACATTGCCCACATCCCCCCGCAGACAGAGCGACATTGCCCGCAACCCCCACCTCCCCAGGCTGACAGGGCGACATGCCCGCACCCACCTGACCGACAGAGCTGGCGATATGCGCGCTTCCCCACAACCATCCTCCCGCTGAATGACAGAGCTGGCGATATGCACGCACCCCCACAACCATCCCCCCGCTGAGTGACAGAGCTGGCGATATGCGTGCACCGCCACAATCCCCACTGCCTGCTGAGTGACAGCTGGCGATATGCGCGGACCCCCACAATGCCCCCCCAGATTGACAAAGCGGCATTGCACGCATCTCCCCCCCCCCCCCCCCCACTGTTAGCGACATTGCCTGCAACCCCCCCCCCCCCCCCGCCGGGACTGACAGAGTGACATTGCCCGCAAAAATACAACCCCTCTCCCCCCCCCCCCCCCCCCCCCGCAGACTGACAGCAACATTGCACGCAACCCCACCCCCCAGGCTGACAGAGCGACATGCCCGCACCCACCCGACCGACAGAGCTAGCGATATGCGCACACCCCCACAACCATCCCCCCGCTGAGTGACAGAGCTGACGATACGCATGCACCCCCACAACCAACCCCCCGCTGAGTGACAGAGCTGGTGATATGCGCGCACCCCCACAATCCCCACTCCCCGCTGAGTGACAGAGCTGGCAATATGTGCCAACCCCCCCCCCCCCCCCCCGGCGCGCGTTTGACAGAGCGACATTGCATGCATCTTTCCCCCCCCCCCCCTGCAGACAGAATGACACGGACCCCCTACACTCCCCCCCCCCCCCCCCCCCCCGCGCTGAGTGATAGAGGTGGCGATATGCCCCCCCCTCCCTTATGCCAGAGACTGGTGGGAGTGTCTGAGGGCTGAGAGTTGGGAGGGCTAATGAATAATGAAGCAGGGTAAGGGAGTCAAAGATGGGACCTGCCACGAACTCTCAGGAGCATAAATCTCTGCAAATATTATATAAAAATTCTGTGAAATGCAAACGTGGACAGTGAAATGCATATGTAATGTAAGTACAGCCAATATTTAGCTACTGATATATGTTTTTCTCTGAGACCTTATACCTAACAGCTCCTCTTTAACAACGTTGCCCGAACTTTACACACACACGCACACACACACTGAAACTCCTCCTACCCTGGGAATGTTGATCGCAGAAATTAATGATACACTTAAACTTGAAAAGATTGTTTATTTGCACAGAAAGTGCCCCGCTGAATTTGAAAGGGTTTGGTGCAGCTGGTTCGATACCCCTGGACTGACTGCTTGGAACCTAATAAAACATAGACTTGGGTTTTAGGATGTCTCACCAATATATTTGAGAGGTAGGCTGTCACTGGATGAAACGGGGGAGTGTTAGTGAGTACTCTCCTGTTAGGTCTGGGTTTTAGGTACCTCTATACATCTGTGTTTTGGGTAGTGGCCCTGTCTAATGTATTCTATGGTATTACAGCGCTTTGAGTCCCCAGGGAGAAAAGCGCTATATAAATATTATTGTTATTATGCGAACTTCAGCAAGCCGTCTCCCAGCTTTGGGCTCACTGTGTATGATGTTACCTTTGCAGGGCTCTGCCATTTGTATTGGTGATCATCTGTAATGTTCTTAAAGTGAACCTCCGGACTAAAAATCTACTCAGCAGAACTGAAAAGGCTTGGTGTTTAACAGTTTCACAGCATCAGAACTTTGTTTTTCTTATAGAAGCATCATTTTTAGCTGCATTTTTATCTAAGCTCCACCCATCAAAGAAAAAAGCTCGGGCTTTTTTTCCCTGATGCTGTGCAGAGCATGATGGGCTTTCCTATTAGGCCTGAACGATTTTGGGAAAAGATTGAATTGCACGATTTCTGTCAGACATTGCGATTTCGATTCAATTCACGATTTTCTTCAATGTGCCTCATCCAGATCTCCTCTGTGCAAAGGAGGCTGGGGGTGGAGCTGTGATTAATCCTAAAGCAGCGTACACACGCCGGACTTTAGGCAACGACGGGTCCGTCGTTGCCTCCCGCTGGGTGGGCGTGCCAGCGACAGTCTGGCGTGTGTACGCTCTGTCGTCAGACTGATACGGCTGTTTCTGAGCGATCCGCCGGGCGGATCGCTCAGAAACAGCCGTATCAGTCTGACGACAGAGCGTACACACGCCGGACTGTCGCTGGCACGCCCACCCAGCGGGAGGCAACGACGGACCCGTCGTTGCCTAAAGTCCGGCGTGTGTACGCTGCTTAAGCCTAAAGGCTTCATAACTGGCTAAACTCTTAACTGACCGGGACAGTATAAAAAAAAAACTGAGAAGAACTGGTGCTATGATCATTGAGTAGTTATAGTTTAAACCTCATATATATATTAACACAATTTTTACTGTCCTACTCCAGAGGTAATACGTAATAAGGTATTGAACAGTAGTACCACACCTAATATGTCTGCCGTCCGCCCAGCTGATGGTGTGCTAGACCAGGAGTGTCAAACTCAAATAGACAGGGGGCCAAAATTGAAAAAATGTGACCAAGTCAAGGGCCAACGAGGACCGAAGGGGGATGGGTGGTTATTTTACCTGTCCCATTTTTCTCCATGCGACACATATTACTGTGTGTGTGTGTGTGGGGGGGGGGATAAGAGTCATGTCACAGCAGTAGTGGGGACAGTTAATGTTAGGTGTGGGGTAGGTAGGGTGAAGTTAAGCCATGGGGGGGGGGGGGGGGGGATTTGCGCTGATACACTTACTGATACACACACACACACACACACACACACTTAATTCTCCATCTCGCAGCACTCACTGACACACAGATCCTGCAGCACACACTAATATGCACAATCACACTTCGAGCACTTCACCTGCAGCACACACTTACATGCACACATACACACCAATATGCACAAACACACACTTCTCCTGCAGCACACACTTACATGCACACATACACACCAATATGCACAAACACACACTCCTCCTGCAGCACACACTTACATGCACACATACACACCAATATGCACAAACACACACACTTCTCCTGCAGCACACACTTACATGCACACATACACACCAATATGCACAAACACACACTCCTCCTGCAGCACACACTTACATGCACACATACACACCAATATGCACAAACACACACTTCTCCTGCAGCACACACTTACATGCACACATACACACCAATATGCACAAACACACACTCCTTCTGCAGCACACACTCACATGCACACATACACACCAATATGCACAAACACACACTCCTGCAGCACACACTTACATGCACAACACTCAATGACACACACACAGTCACGCACTTCAGTCTTGCCTGCTGAATCTCCCCCATGCTGTGCAGATCCACACCTCTCTCTGCACTTGGAGTGACGACTTCTGGAATGGGGGAGGTGGGAATTCCTTCTCTGCTCCCTCTGCTAGCCACCGAACTACTGAAGGACGGGGAGGGGAAAATCAGACCAGACACTAGCCTGGTTTAACTAAATTGCCTTGTAAACAATCATTGAAGAACCGACTCCTGTGAGCTGCCAGAGGGAAAGAGAGCGAGAGCCTGCGCTGGGCTAATGACGTAGCAGGAGAAGGAGGAGGCACTAGGCGGAAGTAAAGATACTAATCTGCCGCGGGGAGTGAGAGCTGCTGAGTCGCATCTATTTGTACACAAAGTTGCGCACAGCGGGAGATGGTACAACACCACAGCGGGAGGGCACAGGATATCGGCAAAAATCGCCGCTTTGGCGATCACGGAATCGTCGTTTCCGTGATCGCGATTTCGATACAAAATCGATAAATCGTTCAGGCCTATTTCCTATGTTGTTGTTCACGTTGCCTAGCAACTGGGAGAGGTGCCCAGGACACAGGACAGTTGGAACTGTGTCTCATGCTCCCTGTCACCTCCTTTCAACCAAAAAGATGGCTGCCATCATGAAATCAAACATTTGCCTGTTCTTTTAAAACAGTGTGGGTAAGAGACTATATTACCTATCTATTTTAATTAACATAACTAATGTAATTTAATGACAGTATGTTTGTTTAGGCTGGAATTGCTCGTTAACCAGTTCGGCCTATCTGGACGAGCTTCCTCGTCCAGATAGGCACTGCTGCTTCTGCCGCATGGTGCGCGCGATCGGGCGCGCGCCCGCCGCTAGCCCCCCGATCAGTGAATGGGAATATAATTCCCATTCACCGATCTAATTTCCCCGCAGAAAAACCAACGCTTTCTAGTGAGAGAGCGCGGTATTTCTGCCCCCCAGGAAACTTCTCCGTGTACTTTAGTTCCTGGATACGAGATCGTTCGCATCCATGACTTTTTTTACTGCACCCACATACATTTTTAATAAAACAATTCTATTATTTAACATTTAAAATTAGGAGTTTCCCTCCCACACCAAAAATTACCCACATACATATTTTATTAAAAAAAAAAATACAATAAAAAAAAACAAAAAAAACATAAATAGTTACCCAAGGGTCTGAACTTTTTAAATATGCATGTCAAGAGAGTATGTTATTATATTATTTAAAATTATAAGCTTATAAATAGTGATGGACGCAAATTGAAAAAATGCACCTTTATTTCTAAATGAAATATCGGCACCATAAATTGTGATAGGGACATCGTTTAAACGGTGTAATAACCAGGACAGATGGGCAAATAAAATACATGAGTTTTAATTACGGTAGCTTATATTAATTTCAAACTATAATGGCCAAAAACTGAGAAATAATGATTTTTTTTTAATTTCTTTCTTAATCTTCCTGTTAAAATGGATTTAGAAAAAAATAATTCTTAGCAAAATGTAGCACCCAAAGAAAGCCTAATTAGTGGCGGAAAAAACAAGATATAGATCAATTCATTGTGATAAGTAGCATTAAAGTTACAGGCGAATGAATGGGAGGTGAACGTTGCTCGGATGCATGAGATTTTCTGCACTGCGGTGCTGAACCGGTTAATTACTGTCATTTGATTTTTATTTTATTTTTTTTTCTTTTGTTTCTGTGGTTATTGCTTTTTTAACATTTTAACATATTAACATTTGTTAATAAAACTGTTTCTGATTTAAATATTGATAATTATCAAGTTACCATAAGGATTATGATCAACTGAGAGATGTGTTTGGCATTGTTTATCAAAAGTAGGATAAGTTAGACATGGAGAAAAGGACTTGACACCCGAAGTGAGAGGGATATGGAGGTTGCCAACTTTATTTCCTTTGAATCAATGCAAATTGATTGGCTGTCCTGCTGATCTTCTGCCTATGATACTTTTAGCCATAGACACTGAACAAGCAATGCAGATCAGATGCTCTCACTGAAATCTGACTGAATTATCCACATGCTTGTTGCAGATGTGTTAATTCAGACACTACTGATGCATAATAGATCAGCAAAATGCTAGGCAACTGGTATTGTGTAAAAGGAAATAAATATGGCAGCCTCCATATCCCTCTCACTTCAGGTGTTCTTTAAAGTTAGGGCTATATGTTAGGAACTGGCTAGGAAGGAGTTTTGGTTGTACAGAGGTATATTCCTACTGGATCCACAAACTTCTGTAGCTCACTCCTTGAAAAATGTGGCTTTTTGACTAAAATCATCATTTTCAGACAGGATGAGGCCGGCTTACAGTGATGTTCCCACCTATAACCCATTTCCTAGACAAAATGGGCCAGGGAAGAGGAAATGGGAGGGTGATAGGAGGGAACACCGTCGCTAGCTTGCCTCTCCTGGTTTGAAAATTTGACTTTAAACAAAAGTCTAATTTCTCCAGGCATGATTAGAAGAACCAGGGGTGGGTTCAAGGAGAGGGACAAATACACAAAGGTATGTGGATCCAGCATGAACATACCACTGTGCTTAGCCTAAGTTGCTTTGTCTATGCTTTAAAGAGACTCTGTAATAAAAAACTTACCTCGGAGGGGGAAGCCTCAGGTTCCCAATGAGGCTTCCCCCATCCCTGTAGCTGCAGACAATCCAGCTCTGGCTCCCCCGAAGCATCTCACAATCCTGGCTCGACAAGCATGACAAGGCGTGATATATTTACCTTCCCTGGCTCCAGCAGGGGTGCTGTTGCGGCTCTCAGCACAGAGATATCCCGAAGTAGCCGATCTCTGTCGGGTCCTCTCTACTACACAGGTGCAGGAGACTTGCGCCTGCTCAGTAGAGTGGACCGACAGCGATCGGCTATTTATGCCTATCTCAGAGCGGAGAGCAGATACTGTGCCTGCGCTGGAGCCGGGAAGGTAAATATGTACATCCCCACTGTTCGGAGGGGCACAGCGAGACCTCCGTGGGGCACAGGAGGACGGGGGAAACCTCGATAGGATCCGGAGGCTTCCCCCACCCGAGGTGAGTACCCTCCAGGGGAACTTTTTTTAGTTACAGGTTTTCTTTAACCACTTGCCGACCGCACGCTTATACCGTGCGTCGGCAAAGTGGCAGCTGCAGGACCAGCGACGCAGTACTGCGTCGCCAGCTGCAGGCTAATTAATCAGGAAGCAGCCGCTCGCGCGAGCGGCTGCCTCCTGTCAATTCACGGCGGGGGGCTCCGTGAATAGCCTGCGGGCCGCCGATGGCGGCTCGCAGGCTAAATGTAAACACAAGCGGAAATAATCCGCTTTGTTTACATTTGTACGGCGCTGCTGCGCAGCAGCGCCGTAAGGCAGATCGGCGATCCCCGGCCAATCAGCGGCCGGGGATCGCCTCCATGTGACAGGGGACGTCCTGTCACTGGCTGCACAGGACGGATAGCGTCCTGTGCAGCCTCGATCGCCGGGGGGGCAGCAGGTAGGAGAGGGAGGGGGGAATTTCGCCACGGAGGGGGGCTTTGAGGTGCCCCCCCCCCCCCGCATCACCCAGCAGGCAGAAGAGATCAGACCCCCCCAGCACATCATCCCCATAGGGGGGAAAAAGGGGGGCTATCTGATCTCTCTGCCTGCTACCTGATCTGTGCTGGGGGCTGCAGAGCCCACCCAGCACAGATCAGTAAAAACAGCGCTGGTCCTTAAGGGGAGGTAAAGGGTGGGTCATCAAGTGGTTAAAGAAGATCTGTGATGAATTTACAGCACATTAAAATAAACATATTACTATTTTCCCCGTTATTCCCCCTCTTCATTTCTCCTATTTTTGCCGCTTTTAAACCTTTGGGCAAGATAGCCGCAATTTAAAGTGCTTCCGGGTCAGTACATAGTCTCCCTGTACTGCTGTGCAGGAGAGCTGAGCTGAAGCCACACGAGGCAGATCTCCCTGCTGCCAGCCTCACTGGAGCAAGGCAGTTCTTCCCCCTGCTAGCTGGAGCACATAGAAAGGTCAGGGATCAGATGACTTGCAGCAGAGGGAGGGAGGGGCAGAGAGCAGGTAGGAACAGCTACTGTATTGCATGCCTCTTCCTGCAGCACAATATTCGTCTAACTAGACGAATAATTAGAAATGAGCAGGAGAGAGACAGCACAGCTGTTTGTTTTGAAACAAGAGAAGGGAAATAAGATTTGTACTTATGAAAGGAACATATCTCTTCATTTAAATTGCATTTTGAAAAAGGGCCACAGAACCCCTTTAACCACTTCAGCCTTCAGTCATTTTCACTTTATGCATCCGAGCAATTATCACCTCCCATTCATTAGCTTATAACTTTGTCACTACTTATCACAATGAACTGATCTATCTTGTTTTTTTCTGCCACCAATTAGGCTTTCTTTGGGGGGTATATTTTGCTAAGAGCTAACTTTACTGTAAATGCATTTTAACAGGAAGAATAAGAAAAAAACAGAAAAAATTCATTATTTCTCAGTTTTCTGCCATTATAGTTTTATAATAATACATGCCTCCATAATTAAAACCCACGTATTGTATTTGCCTAATAGTCTCGGGTATTACACCGTTTAAATTATGTCCCTATTACAATGTATGGCGACAATATTTTTTTTTCCATTTTGCATCCATCACAATTTACAAGCTTATAATTAAAAAAAAATCGAAATATTTCATCTTTACATTGATATTTAAAAAGTTTAGACCCTCAGGTAAATATTTACGTGTTGTTTTTTTTATTAAACATTTTATTTCGGTATTTGTGGGAGGGTGGGATGTAAATAGTAATTTTTTTATGTAAATATATGTAGATGTAGTTTTACTTTTTGGCCACAAGATGGCAACCTTGACTTTGTTTACATGACGTCGATCTAAGCGTAACATGTACGCTTAGGGGGGACGTAAGAGGCAGAGAAAGCGAAGCTTCCGAGAGAAGCAGTCGCTTTTTCTGCTGTGGAGAGGAATCAATCATCGGGCACCATGTCTCGATTAATTGATTCCTGGGCTAACGATCCGCGGCCAGGAGTGCGCAGGAGCGCACATGGCCTTCTGGATGTAGCTTCTACGTCCAGAAGGCCTAAATGGTTAAAGGGAATGTAAACTGAGAGGGCTATGGATGTTTCCTTTTAAACAATACCAGTTGCCTGGCAGTAGTGGTTGAATCACACACCTGAAACAAGCATGCAGCTAATCCAGTCTGACAGGAGAGCCAGGCAACTGGTTTTCTTTTAAAAGGAAAAATCCATATCCTTCTCAGTTTAGGTTCCCTTTAAGGAAAAGGTGGTGGGAGAGGTTAGGGCTACACTAGGTTACTGGATGAGGAACCCCCAAGCCAGGCACCATGATAAATCTCTGCTCCTGGAACTTGGCTCTCAAATCTAGCAATATGTACTTTTACTATAAGGGCTAATTCACACTTGAGCAGATGCAGAACGGAAATGGTAAGTGCATCCGCTATGCAGATACATTCCGTCCATTTTGCATCCGCAGGATTTCAGCTGGTCTTTTGCAGCCCAATGGAGATTCCCATGCTAATACCGGCCACCGGGTTGTTTAGCCAGGACCGGTGGGCGGCGCCGCGGCGGGACACGTAAGTATCACATCATGATAATTGAAACAGGTGATGCGGATGCGGCAACTAGCCTAGTGAGAACAGACAGTGTCCGTTCTCATAGGCTTTCATTGGACACATTTTCCTATCTGGTCTGGGAAACTTTGCCAAGTTGGGACTCTGCGTTCCGTAATGAATGGATCCGTGTCTTTTGAAGTTGAAGGTGATCCTATTTTTAACATTGGATCCGCTGGCTGTGTTTAAGCAGAGCTTAAAGAGAGCCCGAAGTAGGCTCATAGATTTAGAAAAAAACAAAACGTAAAAATGCCGCTCCTGTGGGCCGCACTGGCCCACTTTCACTTCTGGGTCACGACACTGGAATGAGAGATTGATTCACTCATTTAGCGTGCAGGGAAGCGGCCAGGGAGAGAGAGCTCTGAAAACCCTGCAGGAACGCCATGGACTCTCTCCCCTATGCTTGCCTCCGAGATGGCGACAAATAATGTTGCTATTCTGGGGGGGCTAAAAGCAGTGGTGGGGGAAGGACACAGAGGCATGTCATGAGGCAGAGAACATGCTTCTGTGTCCCATCCTCCTCCCCCCCCCCCCCTCCTCCTCGAGTTCTCTATAAAAAAAAAAAAAAAAAAAAAAGAAAGAAAGAAAAGTCCCAAACGAGTACATTTTTTTAAAAAAAATTTTAGCTAGTGTGAACTGGCCCTGAAGAAGGAACAGACCCATTCAGGGCCAAATTTAAGACAAGGCCACATAGACCATGGCTAGGGCACCACAGGATTAAGGACGGGTGGGCAGCAGGCTATACTGGGGGAGGAGGAAGGGTCAACTGGCTACCACCTATACTGGAGGAAGGGGGGGGGGGGGGCATCAGGCTATCTATTTGGAAGGGGGGTAAGGAGTCATCAGGGTACCTTTTACTGGAGGGGGGGTCATTAGGCTGTCTACACTGGAGGAGTTGAGGGAAGGGTTATCAGTCTACCTATACTGAGGGGGAAGGTCATCTGGCTGTTTATAATAGAGGTAAGGGTCAACAGGGTACCTATAATAGAGGGAGGGAGAAAGGTTCTGTGGCTACCTATACGGGGGGGGTGGGGATCATCTGGCTACCTAAACTGAAGGGGGCGGCTGCTGACTGGCCTTGGGCGGTAAAGAGTAAAAATCCGGCCCTGGACCCATTATTGGGCTTGCATAAACATATGTTACAAGAAGACAGTCCATACATTTTCTCTATAACTATGACCTGATTTCAGTGCCAGCTTCAACATCAATAGGGCAGTCAGGTGAGGCTCCACAGGAGACGAGGACATATATTATTTATAATCTGTCTTCTGACACTTCCTGGGTGCCTGGAAGCTGCTCCTCATTCTTTACTGCTGTGATGAATGTGTACAGTGCTGCTGACATGAATGAGGTGTTGTAATGCTCATCCTACATATCTGTGTCTGCAGCAGCCTGTTTCAATGAAAACCCAAATTAGAAGGCCTGGCATTTTCATACACGAAGCTGTGCATTTCAAACCTGGATTAAGATTTAATGTAAAACGTTTTAGTAGCGATGCTTTGCCGCGTCTGCTTTCAGCTTATTATGTTCACTTGGTAGCTCTTACTTTATGACAAGTTTACTTTAAGACTGTGGCCATGGAAAGTAAGGCAGTGAAAAACTAGACTTCCGCAGGTCTGTTATTAATAGCAACAGCACAGTGTTGGTTTTCTTACAGTTATTCTCCACTAGTTCCCTGCACACTATGGCTGAAAATAGTTCTGTTCAAAGTGACATCGCTCCTGTCATCAGAGCATGATCCTTCTCTCATGGGAAGCTGTCATGGTTAAGGCTTGTCTTTTGGAGATTAATTTAGAGAGTGTATTTCTGCAGCAGTGTACGGCTGACACAGTTCAAATCCCAGATGTATTTGACAACCTGCTGTAGTAATGTAATAATCCCTGTCCATAGACCTTTCACAAATGAAATGTTGCATAATAAGGGATTTCTTTGCTGTGTTGGCTTGTAGTAGAAAAAAAAAAAGAAACACAGGAAATTAAAGCGGAAATCTTGGCAAAATGTTGCATTCTTTCCTTAAAGTGAAACTCATATTTTAGAAAACATTTCAGTAAATGTAAAATTCTGTTTGTAATTTTTAGAGTAACTCTGCTTTCCCAAAGGATAAAAAAGCAATCCTTATCATATCACTTCTATATTGTTCAAGTATTTTGACAGACTGTATTACACAGACTAAAGTTTCGAATATACAAAGACCTTCACCTGCTGGGATTGGGGTTCAGTCCTTCAGGCAACAGTTGAAGGCTGATTTTTCTGTAAGGTGGTGGGGCTACATGCTGGAACCTGGCAGATATGAGGCTCCAGTGAATCTTCTTATACAGTCAGTATGTTAGGGCAATCACAGTGGCAATGGCAGGCCGGGATGGCTAAAAGGTAAAGTGTCAACTCCCTGACCAGGAGCTTTTTGTTCCCAAAAGCAGATGCCATCTTAATATAGCTTTATAATTCCTAAGCTTTGGCAGTGATGCCTTTTATGTTACATACTTTCAATCAACAAGATTGTTATATGCAAATTAGAGGAGTCAGAGTTGAGGAATCGGTAAAAATCATAAACTGAGGAGTCTGAGTTGGAGTCAAATGATTTTTGTACCAACTCCACAGCCCTGTTTACAACAGTGTGGGTGGAGTGAGTAGGACAGCATTGACCTCGGCTTCCACTCAGATGAAATGATCCAGCAGTCTAGATCTCTCCGCATCATATTGGGATGCTAGATTCACGGCCTTGGGTGAGGACCATTTAAAGAGTGTTAAATTCTCTACTTGTGATTATGGTACTCTCTACCATACTTGCTGCGCTATACCTCTACACGTGCTTCTGAGCATTTTTCATCAACACATCAATGTTACAGACAGATGAGCATTGTTGAAAAATGCACAGAAGCATGCAAATCTGCTCAGGCCCTTAGGAAAATGGGAGTGAGTGCATCAAACATTTACAGTATCTCACAAAAGTTAAAGCACCTCTCAAATTTTAGTAAATATTTTTGACATCCTTTCTCGGGACAAAACTAAAGATATGAGTCGGTGTACAACTTGCGTAGCCATTTCAATTTGCTGTCCCATCAAAATAACGGGTCATTGGGAAGAACCGTCCACGAGGATGAAGACTGAATCAAAAAGACTGAAGGTAGGAGTTTACCAGCCGTGTGAGTTCACACCACTGTACTGGGGAAACAGTGCAGTGACACTTGCGGTGGTCTTTCAGCTGGCCCAGTGCTATCGGGGGTGTGATCCGGGGAGCATGTGATTCTTTCTCAGGTCCCCATTTTGGTTACAAGCCAGTGTTCTCCCCAGGCTCTACCCGACTGTTATCAGCTCACCTCCTCCTATGCTGTGAGCACCGGCCCTGCATTCTCTCATCTTGCCCCACCCGGCTACTTTTTCATGCCACCTGGCTACTTTTTCTTGCCACCCGGCTGGAAATAATTTCTGGGGAGAACACTGCAAGCTTTACTGAGTCCTGTGTAACTTTGATTATGAAAACATAAATATTGATATAAATAAAATAAGAGACAAAAGGGAACCCAGGGTGGGAGGTCACCTAGAAAAAAAATCTGAATTCTTACCCTAATTATACTTAATATAAAAGTACAAGTAAAGAATAGGCAAAAATGTCTGGTCACAAGCGATATTACTGGTTAACAGGTCTGGAGGAGACCTCCCCAGGTTTACAGCTGAAAGGATCAGAATGCTTACCCCATTAAATATTCAGTTTGATCTTGTTTTTATTTATTTCTGGAAAAGAAAGTGATTTAATTGCAGGTAAACAATAAAATTTGACCTTAATTTACACACACAAAAAAAGAAATCAATAAAAATGTGTATTACCCCATTTGGCTGAAAAAAAAACTGCAGTGGGACACTTCTTGTATCCAACTACCAGTCCCTGACATCTATTTGAGGAAAGTTTGCCCCACTCCTCCATGTGCATAGTTGATAGGGTCCACCTTTGGTCTTGGCTAGACTCTGTACATTGCTGACGAGTTGTGGAAACCCAGTATGGGGGGAAGGGTTGGGAATTGGTACTGATTCTTTAGATAGGCTAAGATTGCTGAGAGCAGTTTATTACAGCAGATTTGCCCTGTTCTGTGCATAGTACTGACCAGGGTAAGCAAAATGCAAAACTGTTGATGCAGCTCTTCATATTCCCAACACACTTTCACCTTCGCAACCAGAAGTTTGGCTGTAGAGGCAGAAGTGTTGGAAAGATGGAGAGCAGCATGCAGAATAGCAGTGGGGAGGCAGCGACACTGGTGAGTCAACACCACCTACCGTGGCCTGGGCCCCTGTACACATCGAGACAGTATTGTATTTTGCTCATCCTTAGTACTGACATCACAAACAAGGTAGCAGCTTTCATAAAAGCAAAAAACAAATACTCTACAGGGAAGAAGTAAAAAGTAACAAATGTTACACCTGCATATTAAAGCTGGGTTGTCGGTCATAAAGTCAAAATCCATGTACTCACAGCTTTGTGTTCTGCAACCTGACCCTGCATTGCAAGCACTCCAATCTAAAAAGGAATTATTCTGCTGTAATACATCTTATCTCAGTCAGCCTGGCTGTATTTGGTACATTGCTGGCGAGAAGGAAGCTTGTCATCACCCCACCCACATTCCTGCTTGTCACTGATTGGCTGAGGGGCAGTTCAGTAAACTGCTGAAATATGATCTATGCTGTGCTCACATGTGTTTACAAAGCAAGCTAGATATGACAGTGCAGTTTCTAGGAGGGAAAAAAAAAGAGTAATGCTGGGAATACACCATGAGATTTTTTGGGAAATAGATGGTTCGATAGATAATTCCAACATGTCCGATCTGGTTTTCGATTGTGATTTTTGATCATCTGATTAGTAAATCTGCTGAAAAATCTGTGTGTATTCCCAGCGTTAGGGAGGAAATTACATCATGATTGGCTTCAGTCAGAGAATAAAACTAGAAAATGCCAGGAACATTTTTTACTATATTTACTATATAAAATTCACTGAAATCAAAACGTGAACAGTACAATACATACAGTTGTGTTCAAAATTATTCAACCCCCACTGAAATTTAGTGTTTTGGCCAGTTTGACGTTGATTTTGATCATTTTAGTAATCTTGTTTACAATTAAATCAAAGAGGCACTTGTAAGTCAGACAAATATAACATAGTTATAAACCTCCTCCAAACATAGCGTTGATCCATGGGCCCAAACAGTTCTAATTTTGTTTCATCAGTCCACAAAACACTATCCCAAAACTTTGGTGGTAGTGTTCTGTGGACTGATGAAACAAAATTGGAAACTGTTTGGACCCATAGATCAACGCTATGTTTGGAGGAGGAAGAACAAGGCCTATGAAGAAAAGAACACCTTGCCTACTGTGAAGCATGGTTGGGGGGGGGGGGGGGGTCAATCATACTTTGGGGCTGTTTTGCTTCTGCAGGTACAGGGAAGCTTCAGCGTGTGCAAGATACTATGTATTCTCTTCAGTACCAGGAGATTTATGATATAAATGTGATGCAGTCCATCACAAACCTGAGGCTTGAGAGACCCTGGACCTTTCAACGGGACAATGATCCCAAGCATACCTCCAAGTCCACTAGAGAATGGTTGCAGATTAAAGGCTGGAACATTTTGGAGTGGCCATCGCAATCACCAGACTTAAATCCAATTGAGAACCTCTGGTGGGTCTAAAAGAAAGTAGTTGCAGCGCGCAAGCCTAAGAATGTGACTGAACTGGAGGCTTTTGCCCATGAAGCATGGATCGTAGATCGCTGCAAGACACTTGTGTCAAGCTATGCTTCATGTTTAAAAGCTGTTATAACTGGAAAAGGATGTTGTACAAAGTACTAAGAATGAATGTCACTTGGGGGTTGAATAAAACTGATAATGATGTGAGCACAGAAAAGACATTTGTGGTTACTTCATTATAAATGTTATGTTATATTTGTCTGACTTACAAGTGCCTTTTTGATTTCATTGTAAACAAGATGACTGGAATGATCAAAATCAATGTCAAACTTGCCGAAACACTCAATTTCAGTGGGGGTTGAATAATTTTGAACACAACTGTATATTATGCAAGTAGAACACAGATTTATCCACTTATATATGTGTTGTTTTTTTCCCCTAGGATCGTATGTCTGTCGATGCTGCTTTAATGCAAAATAGACAATTCCACTTTCATTTGAAATTAACATTAACATCAGGATTGCTTAAAAAAAAGTACTAAAATATAGCATGGCTCACTAAAAAGGTGTTATACAATCCTAGTTGGTGTTGCTAGAAGTAATATTTACTAATTCTGTGATGACGTTATTACTTGCAGCGGAGGCGGTGTTTCCGTTTGGTATGTAACTAAATCCTTCTGTATTTCACTGTATCCATCTGCCATGCTGATGTTAGATCTAGGGCAGTGAATGCTAAATCTTATTAGCTGCTTTGTGACAACATACCAGAATCACTAGAAACCTCAACATCCAGTCTGCTGACCTGGTTTGCATAAGCAGGTCTGGGAAGTGACTTGATTCCGCGTACTTCATGTAACTTAACAGGTAGTAACATTTTTCTACCATAAATGGTGAGGCAGTACGAATAAACAGTCAGTGGCTTATGTGAAATGAAGAGCCTGTGTAGGTGTACAGATTACATTTCAAAATTGGGACTGTTTTTACAGCAGAGAGACAAATGGGAGATAAGCTATAATTGCACTGGTGCATAATTGTAGTGCTGCTTTATTGGAGAACTTTAGCTCCGCCTTTATGTCTAAATAGATTTCTCTAACTAAGTATCCTTTGTTTTTAACCCTTTTTTCTTGAATAATTTTTAATTATTTTTCAAAGGGATAAATTTTACAAATTTCACAGAATGAACAAGATTGTCTTGAATGATGAGATGCAAGCAATAACAAAAAAAAGGCCAATTGTTTGATCTCCAGAAGACATATAAACTATTTTCTGGAGTTCAGTGCATTCTGATCTAATTACAATAGGTCTTCTGATAAAGTTTAACCCATTCACTGTAAATACACATTAGATATGTCACATCTGCCACCATCAAGCAAGTCTAAAGGTGCCCATACACTCATCAGATTATCAGCAGATAGATAAGAAATGCATCTGATGATCTATCTGATGTGTTTTTAGAACATTTTTTACCAGGATAGAATTCCAATAGATTTCAGTTTGAAATCTATTGAAATTCGATCTGATGGCATTTTTTTGCCATCAGATTTCCATTAGGGCCAATGCAAAATAAGCAATCTCATCAGATCGACCTAGATTTTCCACCCTGCCAGTTCGATGGAAATCCATCGAAATCGGCCGTCGATCGGTCGATTGGCCAACCGATTTGCAATCGATCGAGCGAAAGCCAGAAAATCGGCTGAGTGTATGGGCCCCTTTAAGCCCAATCTACACAATATGATTCTTTGTGCGATTCGATTACGATTCTATTTACGATCTGATTAAATCCGACATGTCCAGTCGGGTTTCGATTCAATTCGATTTGCCATCACAAAACAATGGCAAATCGAATTGAATCTAATCTAATCCCGATCGGACATGTCGGATTTAATCGAGTCATAAATAGAATCGTAATCTAATCGCACATAGAATCGTATCGTGTAGATTGGGCTTTACATATAAGAAAAGAAATAAGTAGGACAGAGGTGACGTAAAGAACAGAAAAGGTAGAGTGAGAAGAGAAAAGGAGCGGGTAGGGGACAACAAGGTGTGTGTAATGTCCTGCAAGTTCAAAACCTAAAAAGTACTTACGAGTACTTGTAA
This sequence comes from Hyperolius riggenbachi, assembly GCF_040937935.1. Taxonomy (NCBI): domain Eukaryota; kingdom Metazoa; phylum Chordata; class Amphibia; order Anura; family Hyperoliidae; genus Hyperolius; species Hyperolius riggenbachi. The sequence continues at coordinate 325,008,523 of NC_090648.1, forward strand.
CTTGTATATAGGGTATTGTTAGACTGTGCGTCTTAAAGCAAACCTGAACGGAAAAATGAAAGTAAAAGTAAACATACACACGTCATAAGTAAGAGAAAAGGATCTTCTGTAGAGTTCTAAAAACTGGTATTCTTTATTGGAAACAATCCACACAAAAGACATGGACATCCACAGGATCAAACTAACCAAACATGCGTCAGTTTGATCCTTTGAGTGTCCATGTCTTTTGTGTGGATTTGTTTCCAATAGATAATACTGGCTTTTAGAACTCCACTGTAGTTTGCATATCCTTTTCTCTTGCTTATCATGGCTTAGCTGACCAGGTCCTGCAGTAAGTACTTGGTGGTTTCAGAGCATTTGGACCTCTTCCTTGACTATATACATGTCATACTTGCCTCCCATGTAGTCTGCTTATCAACCTCTTTCCCCTCCCCTGCGGCTGGGTGCGGATGTGGGCGTGTGAGAATCTGCAGCATGCTGCAGATTCTCTGAGTGCTCCGCTCCACATAACCAGCACGTAATGGAAACCGTTCATAGTGGAAACAGGCCCTAAGCCTTTCAGCTTCCTGAGAGACAAGTCTGAGAAGATTTTGTCAGAACTGGAAGGAAGCGTTGTTAGAAGAAAATTGTGAGTTTCTGATAGAAACTGACGTCAAGGTAAGTATGTTCATATTTTATTTTCAGGTACATCATGTTTATTTTAAATAGTTTTACTCAGTTCAGGTTCACTTTAAAGTTTAGGGGCTTTTTGACATATTACTCGCTTATTTTATAAAGTTCTGACCCTCTCCTGACACAAAAAAAAAAAGGCATAGGTAAAAAGGGCGCTGCCATAGATTCTAAATATTAATTGCCATGATTAGCGCCCATTATAATATAGGCAATTAACATTACAGCCCATGGTGAGGATTATCGTTAAAAAGAGTGCCTCCATTCCTTTGTGCCTGCTATTTGTAGCCACAGTTTGCCTAGCAGGCAGCCCGGTGCTCACTATTTTAACAGACACAAGAGGCACCCTTTCTAACGATAATCAACGCAGGCAGATAGACTTGGGCTCGGGGGCGGGTTAGGGTTAGGTGTTGAGTAAGTTATTAAAGATTAGGCACCACCTGATGGGTTTTTAGTGTTTGGCAGTGCCGGGGTAGTCTTTAGGGTTAGCCAAAATGGGGGGGTCCAAAGGTTAGGCACCACCAGGAATTTTTTAGGGTCAGGCAGCACTAGACTAGACGTGTAACATATATTGGGCTTTTCTGTTTTTTTTCCTGGCAAACTTAAAGTGCTTTAGAGCTGCAGCCACTTAGCTCCATGGGTAACAGGATCATTAAGGAGCCTTGCCCATAGACTCCTTACTGTTTTACATTCTGGCTTGAGCCGGGATTTGAACCCTGGTCTCAGACTTAACCCTACATCTAAGACAACACCCTTAACCAGTACACTATCCAGCTGACCAGCGCTAAGAGGAAAATCGCCAGTTAGACATCAATAGGGAGTGCTCTGTATGAGCATAAGTTCGGCTACCAGGTTAGGTCATAGTAAAATACAGGTAAAGATTTCTAAATTTTAAAAGATTTCTAATATTTTACTATCGGAATTAACTAGTCGGTAATGTTACTAATATGCTACTAGCAGCTATATTCGGCGCCCATTTTACAGAGAACCTTTTTTGACACGCAAAAATTAAGTCTATGCATGGGGACTGGATTTTATGCAACTTTTCAATTTTGTCTGCCGATCTGTCTCTTAATTTCTGGATAAGCAGAATGCGTCCAAGTCTGTTGCTGTTCAAAGGAGACACAGCTTATTAAGGTAGCCATACACTGGTCGATTTGCCATTAGATCGACCAACTGACAGATCCCTATCTGATCGAATCTGATCAGAGAGGGATCGTATGGCTGCCTTTACTGCAAACAGATTGTGAATCGATTTCAGCCTGAAACCGATCACAATCTGTTGAGCTGCTCCTGCAGCCTGTTCCCCCCCCCCCCCCCCCCCCGTATACATTACCTGAAGCTGGCTCCGGGTCCTCTTCTCCGCATCCCGCACCGCATCCCAGCGTACACTGAGCGCCCTCTATTTGAACTTCCTGGTCACTGGAGTGACACAGGAAGTTAATGTACGCTGGGATGGAGCAGGAACAGAGCGGTGCAGCGCAGAGAAGATGCCCGGGAGCCAGAGTCAGGTAATGTATACCTGTATTGGATCGGCCGCCGCTAGCGACGCGCTCCCTACCCGCGGGCGATCGACGATAATTTCACGCACGGCGCAATTGACAGACCGATCCGATTTCGGGAGGAAATCGGATCGGCGGGTGCGTTTTAACGCGAACGATTGGCAGCAGATTTGATCCCAGTGATCGAATCTGCTGTCGAACGGCGGCAAATCGGGCCAGTGTATGGCCAGCTTTACTCTAGCACTGCTAATCTATGAGATTGTTTAATGCAGAGTAAACTACTGAAAATCCACAGCAGCAAATCGCATTACAGATCACTGTTGTCAGATCAGTAAAAGATGCATAATGTCTGGTAATTACTTGTTAATGCTTAGAGCTCGTTGCCTTATTAAATAAGTGAGTCAGTGCTCAATTCTTCTTAATCAATCATTGCACAATGTTGGGACATACTTCCTTTGTTCTAAGTCCCTGGTAAAGAGAACCCGAGGTGCGCAGATGGGACACAGAAGCATGTTCTCTGCCTCATGACATGCCTCTGTGTCCCCATACCGCCGTGCTATATAGCCTCCGGAGATTAGTGACAATAATTGTTGCTATCTTGGAGATAAACCTAGGGGAGAGGGATTCCCTGTTCAAAAATGCCCACCAAGGTTTCCAGAGCTGTCATTGGGCAGCGCTCTCTCCCTGGCCACGCCCCCTGCCGCTCCCCTGCCTCCCTGCACGCTGCAAGAGACACAGTCTCCTTGCAGCATCGTGACCTATAGGTCACAAAAGTGAAAGTGGGCCACTGTGGCAAGAGCTGCGGTTTTTGCGGCTACCTGATCCGCACTGTCCCCCGGGTAAGGTGGTCTACTTTTTTTTTCTTTTTTTGAGCCCATCTCAGGCTCGCTTTAAAGCGGATCCACGATGAAAAACTAACTATAACAAGTAACTTGTCTATATATCCTATCTAAAGTTTGGATAGTTTACACAGCAAATCTAGCTGCAACCAGCTTCAACAGTACATTATAATTTCTTCCTGTGATACAATGAGTACAGCCATGTTCTGCTTGTCACAATACACACAGGCAAGCTGATTTTGCGTCTCCAGCCCTCAGCCTGTGAAAACTTCACTCCCCTCTCCTACTCCCTCCTCCCCTCTGCCTCTTAAATCTCTGATTAGTAACACCACCTCCTCCTGCCCAGACTGAGCTCCCATAAGCCCTTGCTACAGAGCAAGAGTGCCAAGGCACTGGAGAAGCTGTGGGTGGGGCTTGTTTAGTTTATAGGGAATTAGAGTATTTAAAAAAAAATATTTAGCTTGAGGAATGCCCTATAAACTATATGAAAGGAACGCAATTATACAATGAGTAAAAGTTTATCCCGGATCCACTTTAAGGTCCCTCTGAAGGCAAAACATTTTTTTCACTGCTGTTCACCTTTAGTCATTACTTATAATATAAATGAAGTTAAATACTTGAATTCTGCCTTTTATTATCCCAATCATGTTTACACTCCTTGCTGTTTATTTTGTTGTCAGGCAGGCTTCTTCCTGTACAGCAGGAGTCTCAAACTCAATTTACCTGGGGGCCGCAGGAGGCAAAGTCAGGATAAGGCTGGGCCGCATAAGGAATTTCACAATCGCGGCGCATCGCCGCCTCTGCCCGCCCCTCTCACTCTTCCTTCACAGAGAGGGGCGGGGAGAGGCGGCGATCTGTGTGGCGATTGACATCAGGAAGGGCAGAGCTGAAGCTGAAAGCTCTGCCCCTTCCAGGAAATGCCGACGGATTGCCCCCCGGGCGATTTGGGGGCTCTGCAGCCCTCGTTTAGCGGCGGGGATGCGGCGGATTATTTGGGAGCGCTGAAGCGAACTATAAGAAAGCTTTTGCCGGCGAGGGCCACAAAATATTGTATCGAGGGCCTCAAATGGCCCGCGGGCCGCGAGTTTGAGACCCCTGCTGTACAGCTTGCCTGGTGATAACACTCCCTGCTTTAATAGACTACGGTGGGAGGAACAGTGAGTAGCAGATCAGCCACAAACCATCTCCTAGGAGTTAATGCAGCGCTCTGTATGCAATTTTGGTGATTTTTGGTGTAAGAGGATCCTGACACTCCCCACTGACCTCTGTCACTGTTTGGACTTCAACTACATGGTAGCCGAACACCATGCACAGCTGCCACTTTCTGGAGTTCGCCTACGTAGCCAAATTCCATGTGCCACTGCTTCGACATTAGCAGGAGTTCAGCTGTATAATAGCAATATCTGTAGTGGCGCCAAAATCAACAGCCGGGCTATGTGCCCAAGTCATCTGCTTTGGTTGGCCATGTTGTCTTGCCACAGGCCATGTGAAAATGAGGGGGGGTGCAGGACTGGAAGGGAGATCCCAAGTGTGAAGTTTAGGGAGTGAAAGGGAAGGACTACATACACAGGACATGTGTCATGCATGAAAAGCCAGCCATGTTATACTTGATCAATAAAGCAGTACAAATAATAGGGATGTATGCATTGCAGCAATATATTATTAGATTGCAACTACTGAGGTCAGATTGGTGGAGCATAAATTGTGATTGGTAGCTTTGTGTTAAAAAGCAATTCTAATTGCTCTCTGTATTACTCTAGAAATTATTTTATGCTTTCAGCCTTCAGGGCCGTCATATATGTCCAATAGATATTTAATATATGTCCAATAGATATTAAAAATATAATAACTTGTCAATTTACTACCTCAGAAGGTGCCTTGTGGTCACACTACCAAAGGTACCTTCATGTCAGGGTCTCCATAGATCAAACTTGTTCTAGTACAGCCCACAGATTAGCAAATGGATCAATATCTGGGGATTTTGGAGACCAAAGAATAGACTATATATAGTTTCATATACAAGTTAGTGTGGTAAAAAAAAATCTGTCCATCAATTTCAACCAGTTAAAAAAAGGATCACTGTCCTGAACTCGCACATATCCCAGTTGATCTAGAGGAAGGCAAAAATCCTTTACAGGCTTCGGCCTATCAGCCTTAAAAGGGGATTCCTGAGACGATGTCACCTTCTTCCATTAATATCCCATGGGCCAGTTTTGATGTTTATGTACCCACCATCATAGTTGCTTTTAGAAGTGGATGGGGTCAGCACAGGCAATTTGTTCTGCGACTATGCAGCCCTTTACACACAAAGCTCTGATAAACTGAGGGACAAAACAAATTTTTTTCTCCTAGGAGATAATTTTTCATCTTTTCTTTAAAAAAAAAGTACCAAAGAGTAGGTGAAAAAGTACTGTTAAAGTACTGTCAAAATTATTCTGATTATATTCTTGCTTGCTAATGGCTTAAAAGGCATTTCATTTCATTGTGAAGATGTGAAAATATCACCTAGCAGAAAACTTGGGGAAAATTTGAATTTGATTGGGCTTCGAGTGTCCTGTCGCCTTTCTCTCATGAACAGTCATGTGGGAACAGTCCTTGTGATCCTCATGCGCATTAGTGAGCCTTGGGCACCCATGCGAGTGCTGTGACTACAGAGCAGGAGATTTGGGCACAGTCAGCGCCACCATAGACACTGTAATTCGCCTTCCAGCAATAGCTGGAAGCCGTATTACATTATTCCCCACTATCCACGTGGACCTGGAGGGGGAATAGTATTTAACGCCACAGGGACTTGTGCAGGATAAGCCATATACCGGCTTTATCCTGTGCCCAAGTCTCCCAATGGCTAATTCATATGTATTCCACCCATGACCCTGCCACAGAGTTATGAGTTGTCCTAGATCATTATTTGGGGTACTAGCTACTGCGTTTCACTTCCTCACTGCAGCAGCTGCTGTTTTTAGAGAGTGTGTTCTGATGAGATTGCATGGCCATCGCAGTTGGGCTTTTGTTAAACTCAGATATTTTTATTTTACCATTTTCCTGCTTCTAGTACATCCCTTTCAAAAACAGAAAACATCCACTTGATGCCTAATATATCAAACCCCTTGATGAGTACCATTGTAATATAATCCGTGTTACTTCACTTGTGATTGGTTTTAATGTTGAGACTGATTGGTGTGCAGTATAATGGTATTTTAGAGACTGACACTTTTCTTATTGCTGCCCATGTGTCTTTTCATTTTGCAGCCATAAGAAGCATCTTGTATTTAGAGACCTTCATATGCAGGACAGTTAAAACAGTTGAATAATAATCAAGAGAGTTGTGGCTTATTGCTGCCTGCTTTATGGTGTCCATTAGTTTGAGTATCAAGACACAAGACTAATCCTCCTGTGAATGCTCAAGAGGAAAATGTGCTGTTGCTGACCCCGTGCATTAGATTTATTTGCTGATGACTTGATATCCTTTTGCATTGATGGAGTTAATCCAATTACGCCATCCGCAAGAATGTTCTTATGAAATAATAATCCCTGAGCCAATCCATAAATGTCCAAGTAGCATATTTCTGAGAGTGTCAGTGCCCAAAAGAGGGCAGACACAAGTAGCCTTTGCTATTACTACCATTAACACAGAATGATTAATAATTTCAGTATGACACTGATATAAAAATTCTTGCCAGTGCAAGTACATCTCACAGTATGTCCAGTCTCCAGAGTGCCTAGTCTCCTAAAATAACATCAAGTTTTACAATCGGAATATGGTTGGCATAGAACTTTTCTTGTGCACAAATAGACAGGGAAAATGTCTGTTCCCCAACAGTGGGGCTAGCTTATTTGTGTCACAGCTGAAGAGAAGGTAATCTATAACTGCCTTTCTTTATCTCAGACAGAAGGATCATGGCATTGCATAGAAATCTTACATTACGTTGGAAAAATCTCTAACTAGCACTTTCAACCAGTATTTTTCATTAGGAAGTCAAGTCGGTGGTGGGTCCATGACATTTGTGACTTTTGTAGACTTCAGTAGGCTTGCAGATGAGCATGCCGCACCTGCACAGTAGCACGAAGCCGCTGTAGCATGAGCGGCTCCAGCTTACTTCGCAGGCATGGTCACACTCTTGCAGGAGCAATATGGCCATGCTCGTGCATGAAGAGGAGTGCAGTCATGATCTGAAATCTGACAAGCTCTTGTCAGATTTCTTTCTGGGGTCTGTGAGTGGCAATGGTGGTCTGGAGGATGGCATGGGAAGCCTCTACAGGATCTACAGGCTTCCTTCTTTTTAGGTAAGTATATGTTTTTTTTTAACCTGAGTTTTGCCTCTGGTACGCTTTAAAGCACAGGTGTCGAACTCCAGGCCTTGAGGGCCAGATCCATGCTAGTGTTTAGGATGGACTGAGAAAGAGAGGAATGTGTTCTACTTGATGGACCACACCTTTCCTGATTCAGACTCCTCAATTAATTTGAGTGGTGTCAAAAATGTGTGAGGACTTCGGCCCTCGAAGGACCGCTTTAACATCCCTGCTTTAAAGGAAATCTGAAGTGAAAATAAACGTATGATATGATTTCTATGTGTAGTACATCTAAGAAAAAAACAAAACATTAGCAGCAAAAATATGAGTCTAATATTGTATCCCATACAGGAAGAGTTAGGAAACTCCAGTTGTTATCTATTCAAAAAAGCTTCACCGAACTCTCTGACTTTCAAAGTCTCATAGAATTATGTCTTCTGAAGCTTATTATCTCAAGTGTCTGTCACTGTATTTTATTTTATTTATTTTTTTGCAGAGGAAAGTTCAAAAGGTCATTAGCCTGCTCTGTGAAATCATCTAGAATGCTGAGTGTAATGTGTAAACTGCAAATATTAGAGAATGATGCAATGTTATAAAAAAAAAACTATATAGCTGAAAATAAAAAATGAGACTTTTCTTTGCTACTAATGTTCTATTAATTATCCATTCTACACAACCAATTCATTATATAATTATTATTATTATTTTTGCTTCAGAGTCACTTTAAGCAGGGAGTACAACCTGCACATGAAGAGAGAAGTACTCCTTTAGGTTAACTTTACGGTTCTTTATAGTATGCAACAGTTATTCTAAAATTGTATATAAGAAAATTGAGGATAGATGATAAACTAACTATAACAGATCTTTACTGGATTATTTGTTCAGTCATATTAGTGTCTTAGTTAACAATACATGCTGATGAAGAACGGTTTAACATTGGAACCAGGATATTTGGTGTAGTTTGCATGTGGCACATATGATCATATTACAGTAAATCACACATTTAGTATTGCAATTCATATATATATTTTCTTTTTTTATTAGAAAAGTCTTTTCATTAGACATAGTTGATGACCTGTTTGCTTCCAATCAAAGCACGCGCCTTACAAGTAATTGCACACACTTAGAACCTACACTGATAAACGAAGAAGAACATGGGACAGTTAAGAAGTCCTTGTACTGCGCATGAGATAGAATATTGCCTATAGTTGTTTTTTTTGTTGTTTTTTTTTTTTAATTAAATTAACATCCAGTCCAACAGTGATATATCGGTACCAAGTTAAGATTCTTTTGAAGAAGGGGGAATCGATGAAGCATCCATATGTAAGAAGATGGGGATGGGCCTTTTATACACACTATATATCTTGTTGTGGTATTTTCTCCTGAAGATAAGCTTCTAGTGAACCCACTTGGCAGACCAGGTGTGTTAGGTAGAGACTTGTTCAGAGGCTTGCTGACCACTACATCATTAGTTGAATGAAGCACTCTAGATGTACTGAATAGACTGGGCAAATGATTCATAAGGAAGTACAATTTATTAGTGAGGGTCTCCATTTTATATGATCCCGTATTGCATTTAAGTACAATGGTTAATGTTTAAGCATAATACGGTGCAGCCACATGCCTTCCATGGCTCCCACTATCCTGGTGGTTTGGAAAGAAGTTTATTTTTTGTTGTTGACGACATCAAGCCAGGACCCGGAACTTAGCGGCAGTGTGAGCAGGGATGCTGGGCAGAGCGGAGAGGGGTAGAGCTGCTCATCGCTGGAGCTTGGGAGGTGAGTAAAGGCTGCTGGCTATACTGGGGACACCCATGCTTAGCTATCTATACTGGGCATACTGCTGCCTGGCTATCTAAATGGGAGGGGGGGGGGGGGGGGTAGGCTGATGGTCCCCAGGAGGTTAAGATTTCATTTGTTATGGATCTTCTCCATATACAAAAGTATGTTGGTAAGGAATTTAGAAGCAGGAAACCAGAACAGACAGTAGTAGAGCAGTATGAATCTCCTGTTTCCTGTCTGCACTTAAAACCTTGGTTTCAATAACAATGGAAAGCTAGGCACAGCTAATATGATTGTGGCAGCACAGTACAGGTGCTGGTTTAGGGTGAACAGTGAAGCTTTGAAGTTTATAGCCACCCCATATGAAAATGGAGATGTGGACAATACTTATAAATGGCAAGATGCCAGAGCCGCATGCTGGTATCCCTGCAAAGCCTCTGAGAACACAGGGATGCGACACAGCTGTCATACTAGGGGTCATGCCAAATGTCATTGTCAACAGTATGTATGTATCACAACAGTATGCTATGTAGTACCAAAGCAATTCATTAAATCAACAGTACTTTACAGTATGCCTTATGCACACGACCAGCATTTTTCCAGCATTTATGTTCAGAGTATGTATGTAACGCAGGCATCATAGTATAGTCCTGAATAATAGCTGAGAACTTTTTCTTTCTTACTGATGCTGTCAAGAAATAACCTTTATTTTAAAATCTGTATAAATTTAGGAAATTGCAGAACAATTTAAAACTTAGTACACGTAGTTCCCGGTTAACGAATGAGATAGGGACTGTAGGTCCATTTTTAACCTGAATCTGTTGTTAAGTCAGAACATTGTGCCATCTCTGTCCCCTGTGCCCCCCTATTTATCCAGTGTCCCCCTCTGTGCCACCTCTACTCTCTGTACCTGCTTATACAAGTTTAAAAGCCATTTTTCTTTGAATTTTTAAAAATAGATTTTCTCAAAAACAAGTAGTCCAATGGAAACAGAAAATTTATGCCGTTCGTATTGGCGGGTCGTTCGTAAGTCGGGACTACCTTTATACCTTTTCAGATTCCAGGTTCTGTGAAATCACTGTTGCTTCAGTTAACAATCTCAGCTCATTCAGAACTTTACGTGGTACCAGAGTCAGGACATTTGGTGCATACCACTAACTGTAGTTTGCATATCGTACATGTGACAACATAAATCACATGTTCTGATGCAATTTAATTGGCAAAGACATAGTTGATGACACATTTCCTTTCATTTAGAACACTGTACCTACAAGTGCTCAGTTCATAGTTAAAATTACCTATTCTGCTAAACCAGGTAGGGCAGTTGAGGAAAGTTGATCATAGCTATGGGTTAGAATGTTGCCTACTGTTATTGCAGTTTTACTGGCATACCAATAATCTCTTCAGAAAAAGCAAATATTAAATTGTAGACATTTTAGGAGACTACTCTTATGTGCTTTGAGCTATACTGAGCTAACAATATGAAGACGATGGTTAGTGCCCTGCTATTTGCAGTCTGCTTGTTTGCCCATAAACTGGCAGAATTACTGAGACTTGGCCATTGAATCGTTTGTTTATCCTGTGATTTAGATTTTTTTTACAGGCGGTCTTCTACTTACATACAGTTCTGTTCTGAGAGATTGTATGACAAATTTGTTTGTAAGTTGAG